>NC_137242.1:16873046-18122152 GCF_051294905.1 Botryllus schlosseri | reverse complement strand
CTAAACTAAACGACGTACACGATTTCAAAATGGTATTTCTTTACTGGCAAATAATGTTCCGTCGATATGGCATTTGTCTTGTTGTGGGATTCGGATCGGCAGGACAGGAACATTCGGCGCCGTCCATTTAGGCGTCTATGGACAAATAAACATATATGTATATGTATCGAAATTTTCGGTCAGCACAAAGGCAGTCCTTTTCGGCCAAGGTTTTCTCGCTGAAGAACGTTCTAGCGCACTTCTCGGAGTCGCATGTTACATAGCCTATAACTTCATATGTATTGGTCCATTCGAGGGGCTCGATAATGGCCGACGCCCAAGTTCCCATTTCTATAAATCATGCGTATTTTTGTTGGGGAAAGGTACCCAATAATCAAGATATGTTGCGAAATTTTTTTTGAAAAATTACAAAAAAATACAACATGATTTGTTTTAATTCACGAAAGAATTTTGGGGCCCTTTCGAGCTCGGACACCCACCTAATTAGGGGGTTTGGGGCGCGGCAGTTACGGTCCTGATTATATCTTACTCAATAACCATGCCACGCGGCGAAGACTATTCGTTAGTTTCTCGCAGATCAACTCGAGCTAGCCCATTGGTAGGGCCTATCTATAACTTTGTTAGACCATGTTATTTCGCCATTCCCAGAAAATAACGTGCCATTGAAATGATATCAGTATCGCTCACGCGTACGAGACCATACTTAAAGAAAAGTATCTTTCGTGAGGCGCACGTGATTGCAAATTCTCATTTCTTCACGGAGCGCACTTATACCTCGGCTTCAGACTTCAGCAATAACAATATTCGCCCCTGGCAATGTTCCCCCTAATTTTTCACGAGTCTGCGCGCCTGCGTGGTCCTTTGGACAAAAGTGCGCAACGACTAAATAAATATCACTTCGGATTTTTTGTGCGCAGCTTAGATTTTCTGTACGCAGAGACCATTTAAGCACTGCGCATTTGCGCACGTGCGCAGCTTAGAGGGAACATTGGTCAGACCCTCTCGAGGAACAGGTTTATGGAAGTCATGAGCTTTCTATTGACAGAGGGAGTAAAAAAAGGTGTAGACTCGATAAATATAATATTGTTTTCGTTTATTACATGGTCCACATGCCAGCAAATAATTGAAGTAAAATGTCAGATGGTGGACGCTGCTGCTACAAAGTATTTGTACAAGGGCGTCTCATATTTAGGCAAGGATTGGACAGGACACCTCTTCTATAATCTATACATTTGCCAAGCATAGTAATGTAAAACATCTGATGTAATCCAACTCGAAACAATGTTACGTGAATGTGGCTGTATACGCTTGGAGAAGCAAACGAAGTCCCAGTTGACGCTATTGTCCAAAGTTGCTTGAAGCTACCCAGGACCGGAAGGAACACAGGCAGCTTCATGTAGCCACATTTTTCAGAGCTATCATCTTGTTGATAGGCGTAACGGCGAGAGGCCAGTGTAGAGATCGAAGTTGTACACATATTATTGAGTTCACTCCAACCGGAGGTAACTGTTTCCTTCAGTAACAACACAAACAAGAAACCAGTGACGGGTAAATGTTATACCGAAATAAAATCAGGGGGATATTACTGGCCAGGTTACAAGGCAGTATTCTATGAGGGTACCAACAAGTCGACGATGGTCCGTGCATGTTTTCTTAGAATGTGAATGATCTTCTACTTGCAAAATGCCGATAATATAAAAATATGAAAATCGAGGAGTAGTTGCGATATTGCATTATGCAAATCTTATCTGATAAGCTTTGTGATATGTCAGCAATAACCAAGAATGGCGATGTGGCTAAAGCGGATCTGGAACCTAATCCAAATTTTTAAAGAACGTGCTCAAATGCCAAAAGCGTACCAGAACAACTCTTATATGTTACACCGAAAAACGGCGATTTGTTATATAAGTGTTGCACTAAGGTGTGTCAAAAATATTGCAAGTAGCTGTGAGCGCAATAAACGATGGTTTCTGACGCCGTTTGCTGAGATTTGTGCTGATTTTTAGCTCCGTTGAATGCATTTAATCGAAGAAAATTCAACCTGCGTTAAAAAAGCCACCAGGTAGTTCTAGGTAGTTCGAAGTTCCAGTAGTTCTAGTGTTAACCGTCACTGTGGCATATAAGTTTCGAAGTGAATTGGTAATACTGTTGGCGTCGGGGTTGGAGTCAGTATGTTTAAAGACTCAGGAGTCGGAGTCGGTCCATTGAGAATGTGTGGAGTCGGAGTTGGAGTCGGTGGTAAAATTTACCGACTCCACAGCCCTGCTCGTAAGAGCCACCCTTAAAGTAATATACAAAAAGGAAGAAATAGATAACAAAAAGAACTACAGACCGGTCAGCCTCTTAAACGTGGATTTTAAAATCCTAAGCAGAATATTATTGAATCATTTAAAATAAGTTTTACCAGAAATAACTCATGAGCACCAGCATGTCAACCGCCTAAAACAATTGGACAGATGAACTTACTTCTGAGAGAGATCACAGAAGAAATGAGACAGAAGCAGTAAGGCGCCTTCATCTCGATTGACGTCGAGAAGGCCTATGACTCGATCGATCACGGGTTCCTTCTGAACACGCTAAAAAGGGGGGACTAGGGGAAAACTTCTGTGTCTTCTTTGGAAAAATCTACGATCAGGCAGAAGAAAAAATCTTCTTAAGGGGAGACGTAGAAGAAAGCATACGTCTCGAAAGAGGTATTAAACATGGGGACCTGATGTCTATGCATCTATTCACGTTAGCAACAGAACCCCTGCTAAGGAGACTTGACCAGGAGCTCACGGGATATAAAATCTCGGGGGGGGGGAGAGAAAGATTTACATCTCCAGCCTATGCTAATGATTTACTTTATCTCTAGAACAGTGGTTCTCAACCTTTTTGTCTCCACGGATGCCCTTGTGACTGTCACGGACCCCGCGGACCCCCAAGTTTTGGATCAAAGTTAGCTCGATTATCGGGTTGCCGTTATCTGTCTTGTGCAAATATCAACCTTATGCTAGCGATAAAACAACCATAATGCTAACAATCCCAACGGATAATTTGATGGCATGGAAGGTTAGGGCTGTCGAAGAGAGAATTCTCAAATTGTGAAATTAGAAGTTATACACAGAGCAATAACCAGTAACGGTACGTAAATCGCGCCACGCGCGAATTTTTTTTTGTTGACTGTGGCTTTGAGCCCTCTTTCAGATGCTTTCACCTCATCTGAGTTTGAGAACCACTGTCACAGAAGAATGTGGAGGGTTGCAAATACTTCGAAGTCACCCTGATGAAACTTACTACTTCAACTTCTTATTTTTTCCATCACCCCCCACAAAACATTTCTAAACAGCAATATGTTTGTATCAGTAGGCTATTGGTAATTAAATGGAGTTTGCAATGTAGGTTATTTGATCTCCGACGCCCATTCTGGTTATGTGAGTCATGAAGTTTTAGTAGCAATAAAGTGAAATTGCCTCGTGATTTCCTAAATTAGAAAAAACAAAAAGTATGTTTCCACCATTTTGCGAACTTAGACGTCTCGCGGACCCCCTGAAAATGCTTCGCGGACCTCCGGTTGAGAACCACTGCTCTAGAAGATCAATACGATCAAATGGGTAAAGGACATGGAGGTATTGGGCCACGGTATCTACCGAGGGGTCCCAGACCAATATGAGCCTTGGAAGACCCCAATGGAAACGGCTAAAGTCCTCATGAAGGACATTGAGAACTTGAACCTTGAAAGGAATCGGAGAATCCAGCTATATTGAGGACAAATATCCTTCCGCTTTTCACATACCCGGCGGCGATAACAAGAATGCTCCGAAAGACAAGAACCGACCTAAGGTTTGAAACGATGAACTATCTATTCGGTAAAGGAAAACAACCGGATTACTACAAAATAATACAGAACGAGGATGTGGGAGGAAGGGGGGTCATGGATATCCCAACACTTACGGACATCATCCTGATTAAACCGGCGATAGAACATCTCAGGACCAACCAAATCAACACCGTAGGGGCATGGGGCGAGAAACTTGAACATCAGTTAGCCCTCACCCTAAGGAGATGGGGAAGCGAGTGGCGCAGTTCGTTAAACACTGCAGTCACGACACCAATGGTTGCTGGTTCGAGTTTCGGCTCTGCCATGTTTCTATGTGTCGGAGGTTTATCTGGGCTCCTCATCGCCGATCCCGCTGTAAATACAACGCCTTGAAAAGCCTAGAAGAAGAGAGAGCCGAACTCTGGAAAGATGGCAGCTATAGACCAGAAAAACGAAGCAAGAACGCAAAAGACCTTGTGTTAATGCAAGTAATGTGCTGGGCGCAAATAACCATATAGGCGATAAGCGCCAATGTTGTGAATAAAACAAACAAACCCTAAGGAGATTCAGCTCCAACCTGATAAACAACTCCAAGCCACATGCCTTGCACCCGAGGCGGCATTGGAAGGAGATTAACAAGGTAATGAATGGAACTACCGGATTCGACAAAGAACACATCGAAATGAAAAAGAACACAAATCTTTACAGAGATGCAATTAAAGTCCAGCATGAAGACAAATTATTAAAATGAAAGGACCAAACTGGAAAAAATTCAGAACAGAAAACTAATCGCAGCGCAAATGGACCTGAACTGGTCAATAACCAGTGGATAAACACCAATGAGAGCCTGTATGCGAGAGCGCTCACAGACGCAAGGGAGCTCTGCAGGAAGAGCATAGATACTACCCCGGACCTCTTCATCAACTGTGAGAAGACCAAAGAGGCGCTAGATGCCATCACAAGAGCCTGGAATAAAGTGACAAGACGAACAATAGAACTCACAAAAGTTCAGACCATAATGCACATGGAACGTGAGAAAGCCCTACCTGAAATCCAAGAAGATACCCTCACAGTCCTTACCAAGACGTTAAAACAAGCCGTATGGTCAGCATGAAATAAAACGAAATTCGAGAGTTGGAAACTGAAACACGACTGGATTACCAAATCGATAATAAGAAGATTAAAAATGAGAAGAAAGGCGCAGGGAGAGGAGGGGCTAGAGAGGATACTGGAAGATATAACTAAAGAACTAGCCAATGAGCCGCTAGGTGGCAAAACAAAAGAAAAGAGCAAAGCTGAAATCCTTGAATAACATAACGAAACCTAGCCTAACCCTATGCAGACCCTATTGGGATAAAGTATACCGCGAGGTGAGGCCAACAACAACAAATGTCGCTTACTCTGTAATTATTTTTTATAAAACCATGGAATAACAAGCAATAACTTCGCTTCTAGTGGCTGGAATTCAGCCGAACTAGGTGTGCACCATTTCTAGTGACAACCTGACAATTTTATGGGGTAGACAGAAAAATTTGAAAAAAATTTATATAATAAATTCAAGAGCTTCTTGGTGGTACCGAACTTCAATATACAATTGATTAGTATATTCATATTGAAATGAACCCGAATATTTTCGGCTGACACTCGTCAGGGGTAATCGTCAGCAACTAGTAGAGAAATGGAAAGGACATTGTATATCAACAATCGTATCACAAAATATGACGTCACCAGCATGAACTTTCGTGAATGAGAGAGCGTTCAATGCACTATTTTTAGGTGGTACACGAACTCCTTTTGTTGACAGAGTTTTGGTTGGTGTATTTTGATAAAAGTGATAAATTCATTATATAAGTGATAAATTCATTATAACTATAATATACTTTTTACTGCAAGAACCTCGCTTCTACTAGTTGGAATTGAGACAAATTTGGTGTGCAGTGTTGTTTTACCCAAAATAATAATTTTATCACGTAGCCTGTGAAATTTAAAAAAAAATGTTTTTGAACAGCCTTATTGTTCATCCGTCGTTTTACTTAAGTTCATTGGTATTTCTGGATTGGGAATATATTTATGAACTACAACACATGTGTTTTTAGTTCCGTGTGCCCAGCCTATAGCTACATATGTGTTAGTGTGTGTGTATGTGTGTATATGTATATATATATATATGTGTGTGTGTGTGTGTGTGTGTGGGGAGGGGGGTGTGGTGTGTGGGGTCTGAGTGGTGTGTGGTGTGTGGTGTGGGGTGTGTGGGGTGTGTGTGGTGTGTGGTGTGTGGTGTGTGTGGTGTGTGTGGTGTGTGGTGTGTGGTGTGTGGTGTGTAGTGTGGTATGGTGTGTGGTGTGTGGTGTGTGTGTGTGTGTGTGTGTGTGTGTGTGTGTGTGTGTGTGTGTGTGTGTGCTGTACATTAGGGTCATGACTAAAAAGTGAAATTCAAAATTTTGTGTGTCTTGTAGTCACAAATGATTAACTGCTGTATCCTGATTTTAAAATTCACCAAAGTTAAGACGACTGTTTAAACAAAAACCTCCCGGACAAACAATTTCTAGTTTTCACTGTGTGAAGAATAGGCTTTCTTTTGTAGATACAGACTATATAATATACATAGCGACTGATTTGATTTTAACTTACACAATTCCAATTACGAAAATTAAAAATAGTATTTCGGTGTTCGAAAGGCGAAAGTAGAACAGCTCAAGATATTTTCAGCGGTCTAGAAAACCGATTAGAGGAATATGATGCATAAGGAAATTTGAAAATGTCGCATCATATGTGACACAACATCTGTTGATACTGGACGGCGGAATTGCTTTGAGGTGAAACTGCAAAATGGAATGATGAGCAAGGGTTTTCATAAACCACAACACATATTGGTTGCCAACATCATATTATCGATTTTTAAAGAATATATCAGAGTTCTCCATTCCAACGTCTTCAACAAATCCAACTCTCAGCTACAAATTTGAAGATGATGTGGTAAAACATAACGAAAACTTGGTACAGGCCACCAAGCCAGAATTTCAGGTGAAAATATTAGAAAACTGAGGATGGAGGGATGATTTTAAGTTTATCTACGAGCTTTGCAGAGCATGCCGCTCTTTCAAAGAAAATAATAGATTACCACTAACCAAATGGCATAAACTTCCATCTCCACGCAATGCGAGATGCAGCTCAAGGGCCATGATTGCGTACTTTTAAATCCCCAGATGGAGAGTAACTCTGGAGATATCATGCTTATTTATCGCAAATGCGTGTGAGGAAGCCTGGTATTCTACCAGTTGTCTAAAGATGCAATATACTAGAGCCCAACCGATTATCGGCGACCCGATAATATCGAGTCGATATCATACTTTGAAAGAATTATCGGTATCGGCCATTGGAGCGGAATAATTATCGGCGATTTTCGTGACGTCACAACATGGCGGTAGGAAGTCAGACAACTATAATCTTTGACCGCTAGACTGAGAATATTGATCTATTTTATATAGCTTACACTTTACAGGTGTCCAGATGCAGTCTTTCTAGTTTATTTCAAGTTCAAGAATGATGGCTGTAAAGATGTTCAAATAAATGCTCTGAAGCTTTTGAAATGTGCTTATCTATATCCAACTTCTTTTGAATATCGGCTGAATGTATTGGGGTTATTGGTCAAGGTGTGATATATTCGGATTTTTCGATATCGACCCAGATATCCAATGAAGGTCGGGCTCTAGAATATACCAAAGATTAGTTGCTGCTATCTTTGCGATCGAATGTCCTGCAGCGACAAAGTGTCTTAAAACCCCATAGGAAGTCGGATATGTCCGTTGTAGTTGTCCCTGGCACTAACATAATAACAGAAAGGGAGGTCAAATTGATTTATGAACTTTACCAGAAGTGCAAAAGGACATATATTTGAAGTTACATTTGTAGCAAAGAATACCATTGAATTGTAATTTTTTTCTATATTTGGACTGATGTCGAAAATTGAAGTTAGTTTGAGCGAGACATTTTTTTCGATTTGAACAAAATGATTATAATTTTATTGATTTATACCAAAATGTTCATTAATTCCTGCTACAGGCCAATTTTCTTTTAAAAGTCATAACCCTGCTGTGCATTTTTTCTGTCCAATTTCACTTTGGTGTTAAAAACATATGTGAAATCGCAATATTTGAAAGATACGATACTTATTTGGCGATGTCGTTATCAATCTAAACAGAGCTTCACTAACCATCGTAAGTCAAACTGTATTACGAAAATCGTTACGTTTTCGTGTTAACGCAGAACACGAAACAATGCAATGTTTATCGAGTCAAGACAAGGTATAAGTTTGGATTGTGCCGTATTCTGATGTCTCTTTTAACTGCTGTAACGCGAGGCACCAATTACTCATTGCCGTTATCATCACGAATCCACACGTCACTGTATTCTGAAGATATAACAGCCGCTGTTACTGGTTTCAAGCCAAACTAAGCCGCATGTCGCAGACCTCCAGTAACTCAATATCTCGCGCCACATAGTAGCATTCGAATTGTCACCCTCGGATGCTGCATACTTCGGTTGAGCTTGAGAGCCACTGAATTATTTACAAAAATGGGTTTAGATGCGTCTTGTGTTTAGAAATCGACTCAGGCAGTCGTATTGGCGTTCTCACATTCGATAGCATCGTTTATGAACAAATGGATTTCATGAAATACGACGAAGAAAAGGATCAGGCAATGTTCACGTGAGTTGTAAAACATAGCGATTGTTTTCATCCCTATTTGTATATGCATTTTACATCGAATACACTATAGCAGGGGTTCTCAACTTCCCTTGTATAACGGGCCGCATTTTAACAGCAAATGACGCTGCGAGCCACAGAACATTATTATCATGTAATTGTGTGCTACTATTAAATTTAGGCTAATGTAGCCTATTTACCAGTCGTATACGGGCCGGTATGCACCTTTTAAACCCTTCCAACAGAGAACTGAACTCTCTGGTTTAACGCGGGAGCGAGCATGTATAAAATTACGGTAACTTTTTCGTTACAGTAGTCATTTTCGCATTGAGCTCTCAGTAATATGAGAAGAAGTTTGGCGTTCGGGGTCATTTCTGAGCAAACCAATCAACCCTTCTCCTTTCATTCCATGGCGGGGGCCCTGCACCATTAGTTACAGAAGTTAGTTTTTTGAAGTCGATGTTTTTCGCTGTCCCCCCTCCCACGTTTGCCAAACCAGTGTTTTCTCTGCAAATATGTCCACTCCGATAAAAGGCCCCCAGATAAATAGCTATGCAATGTCTGTGGAGTCGGTGAATTCATCCAATGCTAGGATATAGTAGTCTACGCGACAACGTGTTTCAGAACATTCGATAAAAGATCGACTGACATTGCTGACATTGCTCATTTTGGCCACTGTTGAACCAGACAACTGCAGCTTCGACATATGTCAAGTGATGTTGTCATTGCTGCTAAGTTCAGGAAACAGCAAATACTCGCAGAGTTTTATTGAAGTCACACCTTCTCTGGCAGATTTCGTGGGTTTAGCCCAGCACTTTTGAACGATGTGTCTGTAACGTCGTCGGGAGTTTTACAATGCCTCAAAATATAGATTGCTGTGCTTCAAACCTATTCAACATTTGTTTAACCCCTGACGAAACTGTTGCGGTATCGTTTTAGGCTTCTATGCTTCGTTACGACTTATGAAAACTGTTCTTCGACAAGTATGACACATCAGATTTCCATTCATATCTGAGAATGCAAATTCATTGTTCCACGCTGAGTTACAAACTTAGTTCTCGCCGTTTAATTTCCAATTCCTTGTTCCTGTTTCTGTTCAAACCATTCGCAGTAAGTGAAACAGTCTTTAAAATGTACTTATACGTAGTGGGATGCTCGTGAACCGTAGTCCAACCGAATACAGATTCAAAAAATAACAATCTAAACTCGAGCATATATCAAGAAACCAGAACACATCAAAAATGAGTAATCAAACGAAATAGAGACGGTGCGATAAGAGAGCTAAGCAGCTCAATTATTGTGCAACAATACCGTGTCAGTAATAATTGCATTCATAATGAAAGACGTCGCGGGCCGCAAAATAAATGTCTGCGGGCCGCATGCGGCCCGCGGGTTGAGAACCCCTGCACTATAGTGTACACTACTCCTGCTTCAGAATGTATTTTGATTGTTCTTCTTAAATTGGCGGTCCTGAATCGGAGTCTGGCGTTATTGTTTTCTATCACGTCACGTTTCGGAGATAATCTATTTGTGGATAGGTTCTACTTTATTTGGTGCACAAGTAGATTTTGCCACTTGCACTACTTACTCAAGTGGTTAGGATTTCACACTACTTCTACTTCAACGTGAACAGTTTATCGGCCGAACGACTTACTTTCATAATTTGAATTTTTGAAAAGTAGAAAGTAGTTTAAGATAATATTGCATCCCTTTTCCGAGTTTAATTATCAAAAGAACCACCTCAAATAGCCCCTGTATCTCAGTAAGTAAATTTATTTTCGATAATTCTGGCAATTGGTTGTGTTGTTAATTATTTGCGCTAGTCGGGAAGATAATCTTGTTATTCCGAAAGCCGCCAGCTCCATAGAGGTGTTACAAGTAGGGTATGCGACCCCCTCCAAATGTCCGCTAGCTGCGAAATTATAACATGACAGCTTTGACGATGTTATGATGTATTTGAACTCTCGCACTTGGTGTCTATGACAGATTAATAGGGTTGTCTAAAAGTTCAAAATTTTTAAAAATGCCGTGTGATTGTGTCTCATTCTACAGATTATTGATAATAAACCTTTAACGAGCCCAAAGGAAGCTCTCAGAAGGGTCATTAAGATTTCGGGCAAAGCGTTTGAAAGTTGTTGCTGAAGAGTGGGCGGGCCATAGAACGCTGAAGTGCGAATAGGCGGGCAATCACGAAACCACGGTTCTTGATTGGGTAATCGGATATGCTTCAATGACGACGGCGGTGGCTGCCGCTGATTTGGGTGCTTCGCAGTGTTAAACTGAAGGAGTCTGTTAGTAGCGGCTGCGATTCTGTCAAAGTGCGTTGTAGTTTGATGAGTCAATAGTAGTAATGTAACACTTGTTCAATGAATGTCTTAGCTGTAGCAGTATTTTCTGTTCTGATGGGGTCGAGTCTGTTAGTATAACGGCTGCGAACTGATTATGTACAAGCGATTTGCGGTTTGATGAGTTGATGATATTGATGTGACACTTGTTCAATGAATGTTTTAATTGTAGCCGTAGTTTCTGTTCTGATGGGGTCGAGTCTGTTAGTATAAAGGCTGTGAACTGAATATGTACAAGCGCTTTGCGGCTTGATGAGGTAATAGTATTAATGTAACACTTGTTCATCGAATGTTTTAGTTGTAGCAGTATTTTCTGTTCTGATGGGGCCGAGTATGTTAGTATTACGCCTATGATTATGTTCAAGCGCTTTGCGACTTGATGAGGTAATAGTATTGATGTAACACTTGTTCATTGAATGTTTTAGTTGTAGCAGTAGTTTATGATTGAGTGCAATAAAATTACAATCATGGCAGAGGCAAAACGGCGAAAGGTTGAGCACGTGCCACAGCGACGAACAAGATCTAATTCTGAGCATTACGTGGTCGGATATGCTCGCGAATACATCTGTGTCTCGAGCTTACCTACCAAACGAGAAGTAATGAGTCACCTGCTGCATCTGAAAGAGAATTGCGGCCAGTCAAGCCCTACTCGGAAGCTATGTAATGTGGTGGTAGATGATGTGTGGAAAATGCCTAAATCAAATGTTGTCACATCACTTCGAAAACTGCACAAAAATTGACTTGATCTGAAGTCGGATTGTACACGGGAAAGTGATCTCAAAGTTAAGAGGAAAATATTTACGGACGATTTGGAAGTTAGGGTATGTTGGAAGTACAGAAGCGACAGAATACAAAATGACAGTTACCTATCACACGACAGAAAGCATTGCGTTCTACGAAGCTCAACGACAATCGTGGAAATATGTAATGTTGGGAAGGGACAAGATTCTTGCTGAAGACGTCAAAAAGAAGACAGCATCCATTGTGGATCAAACAGTTGAAAACATTCCACAAGACTCAAGAGATGACTATGTTGTTTTAGCATCTTAGTCATCTTCAAAAGAGGATGATAGCTTGAGTTCAAGTTCTGAGTATGATGTGTGGCGCGCTATGGCACGCTAACTGGGTATACACTACGTCGCGTTCCCTCTAGGGTCCGCAACAGAGAGTCGGCGAATACGTTGGCCTGCACTTTATTGTATAACAAAAAAACATCAATGGACTAAGGATAAAATGAACAGCGTTGGTCGCACAGCGTCGGTCAATCGGCAGATAAAAGGGCGGCAGCACTTGTCAGGTAAAAAGGCCGTAGCAGTCGTCAGGTATAAAGGCGGCGCGCATCTACCGAAGGTCTTCTTCAAATAGTCGGAACCCAGACACTGTCGCGCACAATGATCAGCAATGATTGGTAACTGGATGATCCGGCGTCGAGAGGGTATGTGCGGTACACCAATCCGCCATAGATACTGATGTTGGTGTTGGTACCTCGACAGCCATTAAGCTGATGGCACCTTAAATATCATGAAAAACACCCATGTGTCCCAAGCTCTAGATCGATTGCAAGTAACGACAACAAGGCAACGATGCTGAAGGGAGCATTTATTACGACTTGTGGCGTGGATGTAGCAATGCTCTCTTTGTCAAGTTCGTCAACGAAGAGAGCCAGGAAAAGAAATCGTCTTGAAATTTCCAGGGATATTTCAGAGAAATTTCAAGAAAAGAAACCACAGCATGTTGTCATTCATTGGGATGGAAAGCTCATTTAGGATAGATTGGGAAATCGAGACGAAGCTCCGTCAATTGTTCTGTCTTGTTATCCTCGATACTAATAAGGGAAGCTATTTGGCATTCAAAAGATACAAAATGCTGCAGGTCAGACACAAGCTGAAGCCAGCTTCAACCTAATTGAAAGGTGGAATATACAAGATGCTGTAACAGCTTTGGTTTTGAACACTACAGCAAGCAACAGCGGCTGGAAGAAGGGGGTAGCAAAGATGATTGAAGACTTTCTCGGAAGGAAGGTGTTCTACCAAGCTTGTCGGCATCATGTGTATGAGCTAGTAGCGAAAGACGTTTGGAAATGTCTATTTGGAAAGGCCACAACTGGACCAGAGAATACATGGTTTCCCCCCCTTAAAAGGAACTGGAACAGTTTTGACAACAACAAAAAAAAACAGCAATTCAAGACTCTGATTATTCCTTCCTGTTTTGAGGAACGCGCAACAATTATTGTTGCTAAGTTACTACTGGTACTGGTACTGCTGGCCATGAAAGATTTTTTTCACACGCGACGACTACGGGCAATGTGTGAATAATGCCCTTGCTCTTCTCGGTGCAGGTGAAGGTCTACGTCATCACAAACCTGGTGCAGCACATCATGCGAGATGGATGGGTACAATCCTGTATGCTCAGAAAATGTTCATGTGGGCTGACCAGTTGAATTACAAATCTGAAGAAGTTGAACTATTGCGCCGCTTCAATGTATTTTTAGTTCTTTATTATATCCCTGCCTGGGTTGATTCAAGCATTGGCCGTGATGCAGCCGGTAATGACTTGAGATTCATCCAGCACATGTCGAGTTACAAGGAATATGATGAACAACTTTCCTCAGCTGCTTGACAAAAGCTGTTGAAGCATGACTGGTATATTGTGGAGGAAACTGCTGTATATGCCTTGTTTTCGCCGACGGAAACCCGGGAAAATATGGCAAAGGTGCTTCTGCAAGTAAAGCGAACTTCAAGTTTCAGAAGGGGCCCACCCTCAATGAACACAACTATACAGATCAACAAGGAAACTACATTGTCTGATCTTATTGGGCCCCAGTCGTGGTACATATTTGAAGATTTTGAATGCTCAGGAGATTGGCTGAGACAACCAGTTGATGTTTGGCATTTATCAGATTCCTACAGCAAAATGAATTCTTTCGTTAGTTCGGTCAAAGTTGATAATGATGCCGCAGAAACAGGTGTGAAGTTAAGCACAGACAATGCTGCAATCATGACTGACAATGATCAACAAAGAGAAAGTCTGCTTCAAGCCGTGGAACAGCATAGGAAGATGTTTGGAGGCAGCAGGAAGTCTACTCTTATCAAAGGGGCCTGTGATCTGCAAAACTGACCCTGCAGCGTAATTTTTTATTCATGTCTTTTGTAAATAGTGTTTTTGCCGTTATAGTTTTTTGAATAAAAAGTGTAATGTGTGTTAGTTTTAGGGGAGAGATGTCGACTAGCAATTACAAGCAGTACTGAGATAATTAACTACTGATGAGAAATACATGAGTTTCAATCATTGCCAGTAAATTTCGGAAAGCTCGAAGATGGCAGGATGCATGCAGTTCATTTATATCTATAGTGGCCAGAGCACCTGTGCAATGCATAGCAACACTGGTTTACACATGCTGCGAGAAGAAAGTAATTTACTATGTCACGGGTACTATTACCTGTCGATGGAAAATTACCATATCTGCGAAATTGCTGGAAACCAATACTACAGAGCAGAGCGAAATCGTTACCATCGACGATCACAAATCAGTCTTTCATCCAATCAGGAGCTTAACATCACGTTTCAACCAATCAAGATTCTAAGTTTTTGATTGCCCGCCCACTTCTGCTATTCCCCGCCCTCTCGTAGAGGGCTACTTTCAAACGCTTTGCCCGAAATCTTAATGACCTTTCTGAGAGTTTTTTTCGGGCTCGTTGATGTTATTTATCGCTAATCTATAGAATGAGACACAATCACGCGATATTTTTAAAAATTTTGGACAACCCTACCGATAAACTTCACACCTCCAGACTAAATCCTTCCAACGGCCTCATACGATATTAGAATGTTGTGCTCCCATAACTGCGAATACGGTTATAGACTCATCTCTGTATATTTCCCCATACTTATGAAGACAAAAAAAATTAATAAATCTGGTTACACTGAATCGCGCGAAGCGAGGAGAAAAATTTCAAGATAAATAAAATATGCCTTAGAAGACTATACCTTGGGTCGATTTACGAAATACTGTTCGGTCATCTTCGAGGTTTCTCCATTTTGAAAAGGTCTGTTTCAGTTTTCGCAACAAAGACCGTTGTAATATGCTGTGTGCGTCAAATCATTTGGCGTGTCATGGCAAATCCTCTCGCGCTTCGCTTGTGGCACGCGTGCTTGATATCGCCTACACCTGCTGTACTAAAACAACATGGATGCAGGTCTAATAAAAATGAAGCATACCGCATCATGAAGTGTCACCATCGTCCAAACATGTACGTTTCCGTATCATAACATTCCTTACATTTGAAAAGGGAGTACCATGCCGGCCATCCGGCATAAATACATTACAATAGGCTGGTCCTGTAGAATACTCATTCACTCATGTATTTTATGACGCGAGTTAATTAAAATCACTGGTGTACATTAAGATGCAGTTGAAAATTATCGCACCTATGAATATTTTAATATGTTTAGTAGGATGATCATGCTTCAAGTTTTTGAAACGGTGAAATTTTATTTTCAGGTACCATAAATCGGAGTCAGGGAAATCCTGTTTGAAAAATGCTCTCAAATATTCTCAAAATCATATGTTCACGTCCGAAGACCGCCAAGGATTGATCTTCCTTTTTACTGAAGGGTGAGCAAACCAACGTGTTGAAAATCTATCAGTTGGTTAATACCCAACCCATCCGGGTAACAGCCACGTGAATCAAGTGTTCAGTTCAGATGGACGTCTGCCAAAGATTGCAGTGAAGTGGTTTCAATAGATATTAACATTGCCGTGGTGGCCATGTGGAGATGATATATAGTTCATTCAAATTGAAACGATCTTGCCGGATTAAGAAGCATAATATGAGTAGTGTATAGTAGCCGTTCTTATACCTTGCCCGATCATGGAGCGATGGGGCGACTGATGGGCGATATGGGGTGATATGGCGGTGCTACAGAACTATGGTGCAGCAGCATTCGGATGTAGTTCTTACTGCGGTGTAAGAACTACAGTCCGGGACCAGTGGTTGTTAACCTCTTTTCCTGTAGCTCCCCATTTGAAAAATCGCCAAGGTCTAGCGCCCCCATAATTTAAGGACTGCAGTGAAAACGATGGGCTGGAGGTCGAAGTCCGAACAGTCTTTTCGAGTTTGGACTTTAATATTTGAAATTTGTGGCACTTGAATCTCAATGTAGTGTGTTAAGAGGTTTCGTAAAAGTAATTTTCATTCTACTTCAAAACATGTAAAAGTAGCCGATTAGCCAATAAAGAGCCGTGGGTATGCGATTACGAGTCTTCTTGCCGTTCTATGGTCGGTGGCACGCCCATTTTTGGGCAGATACTTTCAAACGATTTGATCGAAACATTAACGGTCTTCCTGTGAGCTTCTTCCAAGCTCATTGTTTTGTTTTTATCGATAATGAGACACTATCACGGAGCATTTTTAGGATTTTCTAAATTTTGGACAACCCTAGTGCGCAATAAATTCGCCCCTCCACACCAGGGGTTATCGACTTCCCATGTATAACGGGCCGTATTTTGACAGCGAAACAGGATGCGAGACGCAGAATATTATCACCATTAAATGCCATTATATTAAAATCACTGTAGGCCTACTCACCAGTCGTATTCTGACGTTTAATACATTTTAGGCATTACTGAAGCATTTGTGAATTTTGCAGTTAATGTTTTATGTGTTAATGAATCATCTTCCAGCGGCGCAAGTCAGCTTTGTCAAGTTGTTTTTGGCTGGTCCTCGCTAAAAGCTACTCATTGCAGAACAATAGTTCTCTCCCACATTTGCCCTGCATGTCTTTTGCAAATGTGTCCACGCAGATAAAATTCAGCCATATTATAAATATGCAATATCTGTGGACGAGTCGGTGAACTCGATCAATAAGGTTATACCCCAGAGTAGCCTGCGCGTCTGAGTGTTTTCGACACTGCGATAAACGTTCGACTGGCATTGCTGGTACTCTTCTCGTCACGGTTGAATCAGATAACTGTAGCTTCGACATTTGCTATGTAATGTTATCCTTGTTGCTAAATTCCGGAAACAGCGAATTCACCCGGTCTTTCTTAAAATTCAACCTATCCTAACTGGGTTTAGCGATACTCTAAGCAATTTTGAACAATGCCTTGGTAAGGTTGTTGCCCTAAAATATGAGTTGCTGGGCTTGGCTCTAAAAATGTGTTTTATCCTAAGATCATGTGAAACAGGTGAATATTTAGTTTTGGAACTCCGGATGAAACTGTCAGTTATGTCGTTGAAATTTTAAACGACATAACACTCGAAGTGTGAGTCACCAATAGACAACACTGAGATATTGTGCTTTGCAAGAGTTAAGTACCTAATTTAATATATAACACTGCCGTATCAGTTGTAATTGATTTCGTGTTAAAAGATGCTGCGGGCCGCAAAGTAAGCGTCCAATTGTCGAAGCAAAATCAAAGTATAAAAATACATTCACGTGATGAGAATTACCATCAAAGCTGTATCGGCTATTTGGATAGCCGTAGATTTATATTTGGAATGTATCGCATACCACCTGTTATAAACGATATATTATTCTGTAAAATCCTTCTATCAGTGATAGATCACGCTGCCCTCCAGCCTTTCCCCACATCAGTGGATTACAGGATAATGGTTTTGATCACTGCTTGGTGTAAAGTTGAGAACGATTGTCAAAACAACAGTACAATCATTGCTGAAAATATGACATTTGGTGAATATAACGTAGCACCACCTTCCTTTTCAGTTGCGATTTTTGTGGTACTGCTGGTGACCTGGGACAGATAGCTAAGGAACTTTCAGAAAAAAGCATACCAATAATCATGTATTGGGTGAAACCGAACAGCGAAAACTGCGGGAATATCATGAAGGTATACTGTAGTTATCAGTAGATCAAGTTTGTAATTTTTCCGACAGTTTCCAGCAGCTTCCTAAATACTCCGAATTTACGTAATATGATGTAGGCTATTTAGCGGTTCATTGGCATTTTATAATGTAATTTTTTCTATTTTTTATGAACTTTCTACTTTAACGTTTATTAAAAGTATTGCATCTACTGCAAAGTTAAAATGAAAGATTTAAAACTATTTTAAGTGTGGTTTTATTCTTTTTCATTTGCATAACAATGAGTTCTATAGAATAAAGATAGAAATTTTTTTTTTCAGCTTTCAACAGTCCCCAATAACCGGTGTAGTATATAGGGAACTTAGATGAAGGTAACAGCATGCAATGTCAAATTCTTGCTAGATATTGAGATGTTTAATGGTTTTGAAGGTACAGTGCTATTAGCGGTGAAAACGAAGAAAGCAGTCACGGCTGAAAGCCTTCCTAAGCCCACGAGAACTTATCAATGTAATATTATGCTTGTTGATGAAATAGAAAGAGCAGAGAATTGAATAGTATATTCATATTGAAATGAACCCAAATATTTTCGGCTGACACTCGTCAGGGGTAATCGTCAGCAACTAGTAGAGAATTCGAAAGAACAGCGTATATCAACAATCGTAACACAAAATATGACGTCACCAGCACGAAATGTCGAATACGAAAGCGTTCAATGTACTATTTTTAGATGATACACGAAAACACTCCTGTCACGCTACCTACTCAAAGACGTTTCGACACCTTCTTATCTTTTCATTGTATCGCAGTTTTGTGGTGATTTAAAATGATGATCATATTAATAAACTGATATTGATACAGATAGCTCGGAATATATTCCACAAAATGTTTTGAACTAGGTATTGTATCCTGCAGTGCACTGCGTGTCGAAATCGAAAAGGCACTGTACTGTACAACTTTTGAGAGTGATGCCCTTTGTCCATTAAAGATGTTTTGAAGCGTTTTGTCCAAAATGAACAAATAAATATACTTGTGTTTGAGAGGTGCAAAATTAAATCGTCAAATTTAGTGTCAAATTTAGTGTTGTTAACCACATTCATATTAAACTTAAGAGCTTGATGACGTACAAAATTTAATGTGAACAAAGATTTCTACCACATTCGCATTTAATTTAGTATTTACACAAAGCAAAAAAGCAAAACCCAGTACAATTACCTTCCCCGTATTGCCAATCGCAGAGGAGAATTCGGCATGTGTACATCGATCTCAAACCAAACGCTAGAAGCCAGTAGGCCTTACCCGATGTATGTTATAACAACCTGGATTTGATCCCGAAACAAGCACAATAATAATCATTAGGGATGGTGTGAACCCCTGACAGGTTCAGGTTCGTGTGAACGCGAACCTTTTTAAAAGGTTCTGTGTGAACACGAACGTGAACCTCATGACGTCACGTGACGTCATATTTCTAATTCTAACCCTATCTTTCAATGAAGTGACAGCCTATATTAATGTAAACGATACCCAACGACGACTTGGGCCACGTAATGCAACAATTCTGAAGTACATATTGGCGTTTTAAACGTCGCTAAATGTATCAACTGAGGCAATCAAAGGATATAATACTACTACCATAAATCAATATCTTTCGTCGCTTTGCCAACAATTTCGACGAGGACTTACCAGGGAATATACGCTTATCCCTTATCGGTCTAGGCCAGACCGGACAATGTATTCGGTGTCTGAGTATTGCTACATTGATATTGATCAGAGTGTAAAATGGGTTTCTATATTTGCTACCGATATTACCTCATTAAGAAGTTATACAACAGTAGCCAACTCCTCAATCGCACAGATTTGGTTTTAATGATGCAGTAAAGATATGAAGTCCAGAGTGACCCCATACGCCTTCTCGAAATTTTACATCAGAAAACGATATCAATCTTATTGATTGGTTGAATAAGCATCCTTCGCTGACTACGTATTTCGCTCGTGATGCTGTGTGATTGCAGGTCAAGCTCACAGCAGAGGGTCAATAAATATTCACAAACGGAAAACTGGATAATTCGAGCAAACTTTTGTAACAAAGCAAGTAAAACATTTGATATTGTCAAGGTGCATGCTCGTTTAGTGTTGATTTTGAATGCTGCCAGCGCCATACATGGAGTGGCCCGCAGTTGAAATGCAATAAATTTGAGCCAATGATGTTATGATGAAGTGAAAATTGCAATATATGAAAAAAGTTCACAGAGCAGAACCTACCAAGGTTCTGTTGTGAACGCGAACCTCTAAATTTCCGAGGTTCACACACAGAACGCGAACGTGAACCTCACATTCACACCATCCCTAATAATCATACCGTTAATGAGTCCTAACCTGAAACCGGACTTCGACCACCTACCCCAATTTTTGAAAGGGGCGCTGGAGAAGCAAAAGTTTAAGAACCACTGCTCTACAGGAACTGTCAGCAAAATTATGTCTTGTAGGTTTCAAAGGTAAAGAACATAAAAATGTATTCATGATCGATTGAATAGCGAAGAAAGAAAAGGAACAAGCATTCACCCTGCGTATCTTTAAGTTATGGGTTAAGAAACGGCATCATTAGAATATCTCATACCCCAATAATTTTAAAAATCCTGCGCTTGGATAAAACATTTTACCGCAAGTTTTTTTAAATGAAGTGCAAATTTTTCACGATTTCAGTGCAAAAAAACAGCCCTAGTCGGCAGCTATGCTCAATGGCAAGATAGTAATGATACGGAGTTCGTCGGTAGCAAAGCAGTTCTTCTTGTCACTAGATGTTTCTGTTTCCATTATTTTTTCATGTGAATGTGTATACAGATTACTGCTCCTAAACGGTTCATGAAACATTGATACCAATTTATCACACATTGTATTTCCTAAAGCAATAAAATTGTTTTTAGATTTGCATCATTTTTACAAGTGAAATAGTCATAATTTTCAAGACCTATAAATGATTAGTAACGTAACGTATCTAACATTTTCTCCTTGCACAGTGAAATAATTCATTGTTTTATTTTTTTATATTTCAGGGGTTAACTGACGCCTCAGATTGCAACAAACTATATCTGACGAACACATGGGATACATTTGAAGGGCATCACCACGGGACTACTGACGTACTGGCTAGCCTAGATCAATGTACTTGATTGATTCGTCGGTTAACCTATCTCATGTAATTTTGAAAATCATATACCACCACCTGTAACCCAAAGTTAAAAATAAATTCCACATCCTCCTATTCAGCCACAACAAATGCTTAGACAGAGTGATTTTTTCCATTTAGTTGTTTTATCGTGTATGTTTCATGACACGGTGTTTTGTTCCGATATTTCACTAGTACGTGCTCTTGACAGTTGCCATTTATTATTTTCGTTACGCAAATCATCGGTGGCCTGGATTTAATCGGGTCAATTCTTGTCGGACTTCAATCATTTGTAATCAACTTTGTCTCGTCTTATTTCTCTCGCGGTTATATAATGCGTCTGATTTTTTTTCAATTGGTGATTTTCTGTGGCGCCTAACTAATTACAATTACAAATGTAATTGACCAATTTTGGATCATTTTGTTATGTAATAAACATTGGGGCATTGATCAGTTTGAATTTCAGCGATATGGAGAATCTCGACGATTTCTCCGATTAGACAGGCTCTGTGCCTCGAAATTGCCATCAGATGATTTAGAAGCGACGAGTAAGTTATGTTCCGTGCGGATTCTCAAAATTTATAATCAAGTGTTCCTCGCTCGCTCCTATTCCGCTGCCATATTCTGCATTGAATTTACTTGTCGGGTCTGACTTGGCATTTCAATAATAGTTTTATGTTACTTCAGCTTCATAGAATTGGCATTGGGTTTCGTCGACAGAGTCGTAACACAAAAGCAAAAATTCAATCTTGGCGAAGTGAGGTTTGTTCCATATGGCTGCTTAAATATTCAATAATATCGTCAAACGAAAGGATCATTCCATGTGTTTCCTTATGTGAAAACATTAAAGAACACCATCACACTTGGCTGATAGTTTTCACGAAGACAAGAGAAAAAGCCATCGCCAAAATCCTAACCGGCTTATCACTGTTGCATCAACACGACCACATCAACCTATTTTGGGCTAATGTTTTAACAGTTCTAAAAGTGTAAGCATTTCTCAACCTATTGTATACCTGATTGTGTGTCTAGCTTTCGTTCTTTTCATACTAAGACATAATTATCCTTGCGGTACTGTTTGTAATTGTATCGGGTAAAAGCTTGAGTCATTTATCATATACGATGACAGAGAAGCGAAATTGGTTGACTGTGGGAGAATTCAACTGCTGTGTCTGAATACCTTTGAGCCAACATGTTATGTGAAGATAAATTCCTGTCCGATCCATGCTCCCACGTAGGAAGTCCGAATCCTAATCTTGTTTCTCTCGAACCAGACCCACTGGCGTAGCAGCATGTGCGGCCGCCCCTGGCTTTCGCTTAAAATGCCGCCCCCCCCCCACACACACTAAGTAGACCACAGAAAATTTCGACATAGCTTCATGTTCAAGCAATCTTGTCAATAAAAATAATTACACATAATATGCCGCGTCTCAGCCGGTCGTCTCAACGAAGGCCAAAAATAATAAAGACAAGAAATAGCGAACGAATGTATTGTGCAAATAGAAAATCAATAGCCGCCTCAAAGCAAAATCAGCGATAATATCCTCAAATTCAAGATTTTGAACGTATAGTCTCTTTCTATGGACAGAATGGATAGAGCTTATAGCCGATCATCATCATGGTGGAACGTAAATAAGACTTGTTCAGTTTGATATTTAAGAAGCTCCTCAGCACACAGCTCGCAATTGAAACACCAATGGTCAGATAAAGTTTCAGACACGAGCATAAATATGGTGTCGAATCATGTAGATTTGCATTAACTAACCACTGTAAAACATCAAACGCTGTTGCACTGCGATCATACGCTCCGCACCAGCCTCATAACCCTTTTAAAATCTCAAGTTGAACAATTTAATATGATCATATCTTAATTTGTGTACTCGTACGTCCTAGAGCCCTCATATTGGTTTGTACGATGAACCAGCAATCTTCTGATATATATGATCCCTAATTCAATGGTATAAGGCATGACAATTTTCGCAGTCAACTCCAAAAAGTCCACCTCGTCGTCATAAGTGCTTCTAAAAGCGCTGGTGAATAACTTGTGACTTTCGCTTTGCAGCAGCGCGTGGGAATTAAAAAAATCCAAGCATATCATTTAAGTGGTGTATGCCGGTAAACCTAGTTTCAGCTTCAAGTTTAAATCTGTTTAAAGCTTGAAACATGCATCGTCTAACTTCTTCAACAACACTGAGGCCAGCATCTTCTGATTGTTCGCCAGGCATTCACCTTTTTCTTTGAACTCTCCGAACGATCGGCCTTGACGGCTATTTCGGAGTGGTTCCATCGTCATGTTAACACTGTAACGATAGCATACCATCGTTGTTTAGAAGTACCAAGCCACGCGTGTGATCCTGATGTAAGCCATGCTCTTGGTCTGCTGTGTTTCTTATTTAATTGGCATATTTAGTAATTGTTTACCTTTCTACAGGCATAATTAGTAATTAAGATTAATGATGTTAGTGTAGGATTGTTGCCGGAATAAATTGGTAAGATTTGCATTGTTAGATAGGACGCAGTAGGCTAGTATTGATTCTGTTTTGTGTAACTTTTAGTTCACCGTATCACTTCCGTATTTCCACTGCAAAAAGAAGATTCATGCGCCTTGGCTTTAGTCAACGAATATATTGAAGGATATACAAGTGTGGATTTGGTTGTGGTACGCGTTGACTACCGGGAGCCTTGCTACGTAATTCGAGTTGATCTTGAAGAGCCGTAATAAACACATTGAGTGATGTTTTCGGAATCAGCGCGACACTAGCTTTCGTTTGAGACCTGTTTGATTAGATCACGGGACGCCCGCTATAGGACGACGAATTACGCTTCTTTTAGCCGGCTATGTGCACACTGTGCCGAACGAGATAGTGTAATGGTGATGCGTCCGGCTTCTTGATCGGTAGGTCGTGGGTTCGATCCCCGGCCGGGTCAGACCAAAGACTCGAAGACTGGTATTCGCGGTTATCACGCTAGGCCAGTGGTTCCCAACCTTTTTTTCGACACGCCCCCCTTTATGACAGTGAAAAATTTCGCGCCCCACTTATCGTCATATCACAAAATCCAATGGGGATGCTAGCAACCCAAACAGATTGTTTGATGGCATGGACGGGTTATGATGACTGTTGATGAGAGAATTCAATAATATGAAAATCGGTCTATATATATAGAAACACGCGTGAATTGGAAGTAAATCGCGCAGAGCGCAATTTTTTTTTTCAGTTGACCGATTCTTCGCGCCCCGCTTCAGATGCTTTCACGACCACCCAATGGGGGCGCGTCCTCCAGGTTGGGAACCACTGCGCTAGGCGCTCCGCAATCACTGAGAAGAAAAAACCGGGGGTGCAGACTAAATGACGTTACTATTAAGTCCGTATCGCATCTCCGTCGTCAAAGCATCTCGATGGTGCAAGCGAAAAATAATACTCTCTCTCTCTCACTGTGCAGCCTTATTTTGCCGCCCCCTTGGAGCCTGCCGCCCCTGGCGCAGAGCCAGAACCGCCAAGTGGCTGCTACGCCACTGACCAGACCGCAGCCATCTGAAACAGTGTTTTTTTAACCTAGTCACCAGCGCCCCCAAGGGGCTATTCGGATTTTGTAGTGTGCGAAAACGCTCTGGGGGCGATATGGAGGTCTCTGAAGAAAAATGGCGCCGCAGTAGAGGGTGCAGTATGGACATATTATCATATAGGGGGCGTGAAAGCATCTGAAGAGGTGCGCGAAATCACCGAGGGAAAATGGAGTTTCTTGTACTCCGAATGAGTTTATTTGTGCTGACACTTCCTGTTTCAACAACCTGCAAGAAGCCTAATTATATAATGATTTGAAATGTCATATTTGCGTCGTACCATCCATACACCGATACTAGATTGTAACTGATGTCGGACCATGCACCGATCAGAAGATATCTCCGAATTAGCAGTACCTGGTGAATGAGTGTGTAACCTAGTGTGCAACCTAGTGTGTAACCTAGTAGCCTGGTGTATTCTATTTCTTGAGGGCAGGAATATATCATGTCCTATTCTTATGTTATGTATAAAACATTACCATCACCAATCAGTGCGCCCTCTGAACATTTCAAAATTCCGGGCGGTCATAATTGGTTTCGCATTTAGGTTGGAGAATCACAAGATGAGGGTTTGAGGGTATCGTAAAATTATGGCTTGGAGATTACTAAGATTACAATATAATGAATTTATATATTTTAGGGTCAGCTGCGGAGTTGTGGGTTCAGGTTAGGTTTGCGTACCGTTGGATTTCGGTTAGGGATGATGAATTTTCCTACAGTACCCGAATCCTACACTAATTTTGAATGCCATGAATTTTGTCATGTTCATGGGGAACCCTGACTGGTGGTATTCGTGCTGTTACGGCATAAAGTTCTTTTCAACCTGTGTGACGATTCGTACTTGTGCGAATGAGAATAATTTAAATCAAAATGTCAACCAATGTTAAGTGTGAAAGAAAAACTGTATTTCCTGAGTTGAGCTGGAAGGTTGGCCTTTTTTAGTCAACCGACCACGAAGTCTGAAAAATTTACCATTTTTACGGGATTCTACTTGATCCACCATTCTATTTCTGAAAATTTTGAATAAGTGTCCTCTTTTCCCGAATCCAAAGTAGGATAACTCTACCTTGTAGGCAATGAAATATATACAATAGGGTTGTCCATAATTTGGAAAATCTTACAAATCCTCGGTTGTAATGTCTTATTCGATAGATTATTGATAAAAAAACGACACTGAGCCTGAAAGAAGCTCACAGAAAGGCCGTTAAGATTTCGTGCAAAGCGTTTGAAAGTAGCTGCCGAAGAATGGGCGTGCCACCGACCATAGAACGGCGAGAAGACTAGTAATCAAGAAACCACGGCTCTTGATTGGATAATCGGCTATGCTTCAATGACCACGTCAGCAGCAGCTTGCTGATTAGGTGAACAAGGAGTCTGCTACTGGCGGCGATTCTGAAAGCGCATTGTATGTAGGTTGACAGATAATGATTTAGGATTGATTAAGGGCATGTTGAGGTACGAAATACATGATGAACAAACAACAGCTGCTTCACAAAAACGTCTAAAGCATGACTGCTATATTGTGAAAGAAACCGCCGTAGCCTATATGCCTTGTTTTCAACGAGGGAAAGCATAGGCGCTTATGCAAGTGGCGACGGATTCCTAGTTTCAGAAATAATATATCATTATTGAATACAAAGATAAAGCTTAACAATGACACTATAAGTTAGGTGATCTTATTGGGCTCAGGTTGTAGTACATAGTTGAAGTTTTGAAAGCTCTAAGGGTCGGCTGAATCAGCGGGTTATGCTTGGCACTTGCCAGATGCTTGCATCAAACTGTATTCACTTGCAAGTGTTGTCAGAGTCCTTGATGATGACGCAGAAAAGAGGCGTAAAAGTAAGCACATAATATGCTGGATATGATATGTCAAATTCCTTAATAATCGCGCAGAAAAGGGTTGTAAAGGTAAACACAGACAATGCTGCATAGTGCATAGTATCCAACATAGTTTGCATATCATATCAAGTAGGGCCTGTGCTTGCATTTAAACCTCGTTTCTGCGACATCATTAGGGACTTTGAAAACATTAACCATTGAATTCAATTTGCCGCAAACATCTGATGAGTGCTAAGCCTAACCGTCTGATTCAGCCGATCGCTAGAGCATTCAAAACTTCAACTATGTACTGCAACCTGAGCCCAATAAGATCACCTAACTTATAGTGTCATTGTTAAGCTTTATCTTTGTATTCAATAATGATATATTACTTCTGAAACTAGGAATCCATTGCCACTTGCATAAGCGCCTATGCTTTCCCTCGTTGAAAACAAGGCATATAGGCTACAGCGGTTTCCTTCACAATGAAGCGGTCATGCTTTAGACGTTTTTGTGAAGCAGCTGTTGTTTGTACATCATGTATTTCGTACCTCAAGATACCTTGAATCAATCCTAAATCATTATCTGTCAACCTACATACAATTCGCTTTCAGAATCGCCGCCAGTAGCAGACTTCTTGTTCACCTAATCAGCAAGCTGCTGCTGACGTGGTCATTGAAGCATAGCCGATTATCCAATCAAGAGCAGTGGTTTCTTGATTACTAGTCTTCTCGCCGTTCTATGGTCGGTGGCACGCCCATTCTTCGGTAGCTACTTTCAAACGCTTTGCACGAAATCTTAACGGCCTTTCTGTGAGCTTCTTTCAGGCTCAGTGTCGTTTGTTATCAATAATCTATCGAATAAGACATTACAACCGAGGATTTGTAAGATTTTCCAAATTATGGACAACCCTAATATACAATGATTGGAAACTGCCACGCCCCCTAACGCTGTAAGGTTTACTCCCGCCGAAATCAGCGTGTGCGCGGATAAGGTTGACTGCGTAGACTTCATTGAGTAAAGTTGACTGTGGTGGAGTGCTACTATCACCTTTGCTGGCAGATATTTCACTGTTTTCTCGTTTGTTGGTTGATTGTTATCAAGTTTTGCGAGCATAGTGAGACAGCACTACATACTAAGGTCTAATCAAACTTTCGCCAATGCGCAATGTTCAGGTACTGACTAGCAGAGTTGGATCAATTACATTATTTCAGTTCAATTACAATTACAATTACAATTACTCCTTGCATGCATCAATTACATTACAATTACAATTACAATTGCTGCTGTTGAACATGTAATTGAATAGTCATAAATTCAACCGTGGTCCTTGACAACCGTAGCGTCGTATTTAACAACAATTCAAGTCTAGTTCAGATTGTGTAGTAATAATTGCGTTGATGTGCGTACATAGTATGCTATGTAAGATGTCACTGTGACGTAATGTAAGCGTGTTTTGTATGCTAGGTAATTATGGCTCACGTAATTGGAAATGTAAAATGTTATTTACCTAATTTCCTATGGGTTAGGATTGAGGATAGGGTGCAGTATGTCGTTGAAAAAGTATTATAATATATGCATGTGTTGGATTTGCGTATATAGTATATAATTAAAGAAACAATATTATTTTTATCGAGGGACGTAGGAATTAGGATGAGGAGTAAAAACAAAACCGTGCTTTGTCAGATAAGACGTTATATAATATCCAGTGGTCTGGTTAGTTAGCCAGACGAAATAACGATGCATCATCGTGATCTGAAATCGTATTGTAGATTGCCAACCCACGGATAGATGCGCAATACGTGAGTCACGGATGAATGCACCGACAAACGTACTGAAAAGTCGGCTAAAACCAGCAAACTTTATAGTCCTAGAGTTGGCGATCCATGCGTCCAAATTTGATGCATCTGGTCTTCATCGTAAGCTATTGATGTACTAATTCCGAAAATACAAAATAAAATCTCGTCAGGGCAATGTAACTGCTCCAAAATAGCCGTTTAAGGCCGACTGTTCTGAAAAGTGAGAGCGCTGCAGCAGCATGACTACAACAATTACCAGTTACGCCCATAGCGATTGTTCAGAACAATGCCGATTCCCAGACTTTCACGACTATTTTGGGATGGTACCATTGCCTGGAAATATACTTTTATTGCGGAATCAGTGCGACACTAGCTTTCGATTACGACCATACATATCAAATTTCGACTCTTGGATCGCCAGGTATGGGACTATCAATTCTGCTGCTTTTAGCCGGCTCAGCAGTTCGCTTCTCGGCGTATTCAATCGTGAGCCACGTGTTGCGAATCCATCGGTTGGTTAGTAATTTAAAAATTGTATGGAATGGCAGCCGAGGCCAGCATAGCGGTAAAAATAAAAATAAACTCCGCCCGCAAGGGCGCGGTCAATGGCCTTCGCGAATGGATCCACCAAATTCCTTGTCGTTCGTTTAAAGAGAATGCATTATAAGTCAATTGTTTTATGTTGTGCTTGTCAGGTCTCAATAGCAATTTAATGTAATTGAAATTGTAATTGAGCAAAATTTTTGTCAAATTACAATTACAATTACAATTACACAAAATAAAAATGCTTCAATTACAATTACATTACAATTACATTGAAAAATGTAATTAATTACATTCAATTACAATTACAAATTACAATTGATCCAACTCTGGTTTGCAACAAGGCCTTCGTTTGAAACATGTTTTATTCTTTTTGTTGTTATTGTTTTTTAAGCCTTGACGTCACAAATGTGGATTGGCATTGACAATTGAAAATATAGGCTAAATATAGCTCCTTTGACGAAATATCTGTACTATAACTATTGATCCGACTATTTTGAGGGGTTCCAACGATCCCATATCGATATATGTCGGCCAAATCGGGTGGTAATTGTGGAATTATGGCATAATTTTACAACTTAAAAAAACTCTACTTTGTTTTTTTTAAAGCCTTTGTTTAAAACACTGTTCAAAACATGTTTTAAACAATGTGTTTTAAACAACAATTAGTTTTAAATGCAAGCCTACTATAAATTATGTGGGCCTATGCTTTTTTTGTTGGGGGGGGGGGACGTATGCATTCAAAAATCAAGCTTATCTATAGAGAGAATCGTCAAGTTGATCAAATCTCTTGAGAATACTCTATAATTTATGTTGGTTTACGAAATACTCTTGAGTCCCCTCCAAGCTCGCTCCCCACTCTATTGGGAAATTTGGGGTGCAGCAGTCATGCACGTGGCAAGAATGCAATTCGTTGGGTGCGATAAATCGTCCTCTATAAATATGGGCAATGTGTACATTATGACGTAACAAGCAAATGACGCATCTTTTTTTAAAGGAAGTTTGTTATCTCATTATGCCTTTTCAGCGCAATCCATATATTGTCTGCCAATATAACTTCTAAAATGCAAAATAAATGTAATCGTGAGTAATCGTGATTACTTTTCCAATGTAATCGTAATCGTAATCGACTACTTCCTGATTTTGCTGTAATCGTAATCGTAATCGTAATCGACTACTTCCTGATTTTGCTGTAATCGTAATCGTAATCGTAATCGCGTCATTCGGAAGTAATCGTAATCGCAATCGATTACATTCATGAAGTAATCACCCCATGTCTGCTTGGTATCATGCCCAGTTATGCGAGAGTACCTACATGAGTATCTTGGCCGCAAAGTACACTTGGTATCATGCCCAATTATGCGAGAGTACCTACATGAGTATCTTGGCCGCAAAGTACACTTGGTATCCTGCCCAATTATGCGAGAGTACCTACATGAGTATCTTGGCCGCAAAGTACACTTGGTATCATGCCCTATTGTGCGAGAGTACCTACATGAGTATATTGGCCGCAAAGTACACTTGGTATCATGCCCTATTGTGCGAGAGTACCTACATGAGTATCTTGGCCGCAAAGTACACTTGGTATCATGCCCAATTGTGCGAGAGTACCTACATGAGTATCTTGGCTGCAAAGTACACTTGGTATCATGCCCAATTATGCGAGAGTACCTACATGAGTATCTTGGCCGCAAAGTACACTTGGTATCATGCCCAATTATGCGAGAGTGCGTTGTATTTTTTAAATTTTCGATAAAAATGCGATACACAATACATAATGTGGTGAAGAGATCGGAGTAAGTCACTTCCTTGTCCTTTTCCTACGTTTTCTTGTGCAAGTTCTTCATGTGGCATGCGAGCGAGCGATGTAAAATGTATTCTTGCTCATCACTGGCATGTGTATCTGTGAATTCAAGATGAGTTATTTATAAGAGGCAATATTATGATATAATATGGAACCCCGACTTGATTTATAGGGTTTTGTGGGAAGCATGTTCGGTATCTACGTGAAGCACTATGAATTCCGACACGTTCATGTGCAGCACTAATTGTTGATGGTCATGGGGATCACTTCCTCGAGGTGGCCGTATTCTACACTTGACCCGAAGGTTGTGTCGTCTGATACCTGCTAGAGTTGTAACCTGAGTCCCACGTGATATGTGGCTTTGTGGATATACTTAGCTCGTGGGTAGTAAGACGCACGTTCCTCACGCTATGCGTGAGCTATATACAGATTAGGATCGTACTTTATATCAGATATCTATATAACAGGGTACATTAATGCTAAAGCTATTTATCTACCTTCCAATTTCTTGATATGGCGCGATGCAACACCGTTACTCGCCAAGAAAGTTTTGAAATCTGCAGCACGCAGTTCCTGTCATCTTCCCAGCACGTTGAATCGTAAAAGAGCGAGACGGGGAACACAGAACTTACGCAAAGCGGAAAAAAAGAGAAATTTTCGCTATAGCGCCTAGCTTCGTTGGCGGCCATTGGGCTCGAAAGTCACGTGACTTCTGGTTCGCTGGGGCCAAACAACTATCTTAGATAGCCGCTGCCTGTGTTAATTTGCGATATTGGTCTGTTTTTAAATCGTATTTTCTGTCTCAGTGAGGTTGTTTGAAGTACAGTTCTGGGTTTTATGTTATCTTCTATGACTTATTAGCTAGTTTCAGGACTTTTAGATACTAACTAGGTAGGAATATGTTGTTTTGCAGCCGCGCAAAATGCCAGGGTATAACGTGCCAATTTGTTATAATGGATGAGAAAACAATTCGGAGTAGTCTTTCCATCGACTTCTGAATTGCCATAAAACGACAGGAAAGTGACTGAAATTAATAAAGCTAGTGAGAATGATAAATATAATTAACATTTGAACTATGTTGACTTGTTTGTTTGGTGGTATCAAATGTCATACCGGTATCTCGTGTGCCCCAAGACAGCGTAATCGAGTCAGCTTCAATAGCAAATGATTTAAGATAAGCTACAATTATTAGATTTTTTAAAAGTGTTTGTGTAGTGAAAGTGACCTAAGAATAGATGCATCAACTGCAGGCATCGGTTAGCTTTTAAGATATCTGTGCCATTTATCGAAAAAGATAATCAAGAATTTCGGTCAGCCAAATTTATATTCAACCATGCCAATCAGAAGGAAGTTAATGATTGTTTCAAGGATAGTGCTGAGAAGACTGCTATTACCGGACAAGGATAAGAGTACCGTACTTTAGACTTGTTTTTTTGACGATGCAGCGATTTACAATTTGGTATCATTCTAACTGGAATGTAAATATTCTTTTAATCGGAGACCAGGTCTTGCTGTTATACTCATGACACTACTTCCTATAATTTAGTGCTGGCACTGTTGCCAATGTTTTTCTAAATTTTGGTCAAGTTTCTATACATCGGTGTTGTTCAAAAATAACCTTTTTTCCAAATTTCACTGGCTCATGAACAAAATTGTTAGGTGGCTTGAAAAAAGGTTGCACACTAGATTTGGCTCAATTCCAACATGCAGAAGTGAAGCTATCAGATTTTTTTTTTTAAATTGAATTTATTAAAAAAATAAAATAGTTTTAATAAATTTTACTGGCTATGCCATGAAATTGTTGAGTTTTCAAAAAATGTTTAGCAAATTTGGCTAGTTGAGCCAAATTAAAAAATTTTTACTTTCAGTAGCTTTTGCATTGCTCTATACAAAATTTACACAAATTTCTTGAACAAAAATCAGAGGGTAATTCATAACTATTTTATTCTCTTTATAGATACTTTTAGATGTTTAACAAATCAATGCAAACATTGATGCTAGCCTCACTAATCTGTACCTGATTGCTGTGCTAGTGAAGTTGCACTGTGCGCTATATGTAAACCATATCCGGGGCATCTCTGATCCCGGCATCTTGTATGATGCAATTGGTATCTCTGCCAAAAACTGCTCTCCAGAAGACACCATCTCCTTCATCGCAAGAACGAGAAGCACACGCACGCTATTTACCCTTGAACTGTGAGAAAATGCAGCTCAACTGTCTATGGAATGGCGTCACCGTAGGGAGGTGGAGCAACACACTTCAAGACGCTACCGGTCTTAAAAGTCGGGACCACATATACTTCCTGAACTTGTAGAACTCCACCCAAAACGCTGGGAAGGAACTGACATTGTTGTCGACATATGGTACATCAATACCACCAGTAGGTCATTTGTGAGACCAGCCTCGTAACCATACGGACCCAACAACACTGGTATCCCTTACCGTCGTTCTCAGGGCCAGAGCACCGTGAATTTACACAAACGCCGTTCAGGATCTTGGCTTGTCAATGGAAGATACTTACGTCGACGCGATGCAGAAACGCAATAACTACAGATTGCCATGGATTACTCACAGTTACACCGCTTGCTGTTATTCTCGTCAATTTCGATATACCAACACAGTCCTATCAATTGTATTGCTTATGACTGCCCATTTTCAAGCCAACTCTGTGTGTTTAAGTGAATCGTCAGTTTAAGACTACCTCCACAGTAGCAGTGTATAGCTTAAGTCAAAACTCAAAACTGCATCCGTTTATGGCAAGTTGGCAACATTAATCAGGAATACCTAATCTGTGACCAGCAATAGCTACATTCTATTTGTTTCATTCTCGGTACAAAGGAACTACATTCTCAAGTTGTGAATATGTCGAATTTATTGGCCAGTTATTGATTTCGTCAGCACTCTTAGAATTTTGTAAAATCAAGCGAGAGTATGCAACTTTGCAAGATTAAGAAAGTATTGTTGTGGAAATAATATTATATCACAATTGGGTAGTTGTTCTATTCAGAATCTCGAGGGAATCGTCGGGTCCAAAACGAAGAAATGGCATAAGTTTTGAGTATGCAATGCACAAGCTGCCCTGCACTTGTCAAAGTACTTGTGATGCTGGGCAAGTACTATAGTATCACCGACTCATTTCAAAATGAAGACTTTCTTCTAAACGCTCAAGTCTATTAATGATCTTGATTTGGTAGAATAGGGACACTTGATATCTGTCAATACACACATTACAAAAGTGCCGCAAACATGTCCTAAAACTACTTTAAAAAATATAACACTCCGGCAAGTATGCAATATTACATAGTACTCTGAAAAGGTGGAAATACTATCTTCTTTACTTTCATTCAGTGTGCATGCCTCCTCTTTACATCGCCTAGGTCAAGATGGGTGTCTGATTCCATAGACTATACTCCAAGTCGCTTCGACATCTTCCTGTCTTTTCATTGTATCGCATTTTGTGGTGTATTGAACTGATAAAATTGCTAATAAACCAATGATGATGATGATGATCGTCTGTTTGCACCACAACATAAATGCTTTAAAGTTCAAGGGTCTCTTTGCTTTTTGATAAGCTTTTTCTTTTTTTCTTCTCTTGCTTGCTTCCATACGTCCTCGTCAGTGGTGCCGATTTTCGAGCCTCATCGGTTTTACTTAGCCATCTGGGCTTGATTACATGACGCTGCTCATGTAGTTAGGTAAGCAGTGGGGAGTCCAGATAAACCTCCGACCCACTTGCGTCAAGTGGGATTCGAACTCAATTCCAACGCCTCCCCAATCTTTCAGGTAATTTTGCAGTTACCAACCTCTACGTCATAAACTTTCATACTCATGGCTGAACTGAATATTTCCCAATTCTTTGCCATCACCACCATATATTGCTGATATTGGATGGTCGTTGTCTAAATCATTTTGACTTCTTTTGACCAGATTCGGATTATTTTTGAAGAACTCGCAAATCGTAAAAGTAACTTAACCAAGTCCATCTGAAATCAAATTTAACACGATACGGTAATGTTAAAATATTAATAATCTCCGATGTTGACTGATCACTGTCTCCGTGTCGATAAGTATACACTTGAAGCCTAATAATGCTGCAGCCATACGATGAATAGTTAGTAGGTCCAGATGAAAGTACTAAACCTTGGAATTACTTGTTTGAAATAGGCTATCTTAAACTGCTCTATACTCCATCATGTTAATTGAATACTATACATTGTCATCTATCTGCACGAAAAAAAACCAATCCTGTAACACAAACACATAATATGACAGCAAAGACCAGCGCAGTAGCAGAAATTGCGACATACAATTGATACAAATGCATTACTGTCGCAGAGAAGATGATACCAGAAACGCACTTGGCCCCAGACGGTGGTTGCTATGCTGAAAAGTCACGTGACTTTCGAGCCCAATGCGCTGAAAGCTCTCCTTTCTGCTGCTGCTAGCGGATAATTTCGCGGTGGTGGTATCTCAAATTTATAGTGTAGTAGCCTATAACTCATGTCCGTTACACTTTCAAGATTGCTTTATAATTGCTAGCTGGCAGAAGCATCGTATCAAATCAGCAGATGAAGTACGGAACTGTATAGTTGTAGACTTGAGGCCACAGGAACGTGAACGACTCTAATTCGTTGCAAATATTACTAAATGACCGGAACAAGGTCACACAAAACAATTGAAGGATATTCTTGAATCTTTGGATACGAAATCATATGAGAAATCATATATCATTTACTCTTCTGATCCTTTATTCGGTCGCTTCTATCTCATATCGAAACTACATCAACGAACAATCCTGGACGATCCTCTGTCTCATAGGGGAGATGTGGTACCGATGGATCAAAAATTGCAAAATGATCTCTGGCCCTCAAATCTTCAGCCGAGAATGGCAGATCTTTTGCTGTCTCAACACTCCGATACAAGCTCTACCTATCGCGGACATTTACATGACTATCCGCCTTTTCAAAAATATTTATAAACGTTTAAAATTTGTTGCTCGAACGTGTCATCGGTCCCCATCCGGTGGGTCCAAAGGCACACGACCATGGGACCTATGAGACATACGCACAAAAGCTCAAATTTGTTAACTTGTTTAGTTATGTACTATAAGTTTAGCTATACAGTAAGCCAATGAAGAATGTTTCGCCGCGACCTTCAAGAATAAAATAGATTATATCAACTCAAATGTTGACATAAAATGTTTTGATTTAAGCCTAAACTTACAAAATTAATGCCACATCCATATTACCCGCAAATCGATATTTTGGCTTTCAAATACCAGACAATAGCGATAAAACACCACAGGTAACTATGATTTACGACCTATATATATGTAGGCGAGTTTCTGTTGTTAAGTGATTAGTTGATGCATCTATTTTGCTTGATTTGACTATGGTACTATAGGTCCCACATCCCATAAATATTGTTATTAACTTGAAGATGGTCCACTCGAGGATGGTATCGATTCAAAAAATATGTGCCATTATATAGGCTACCCTGATACACATATTATACTTCATATAAAAAATTATGGCGGGTTTGTTAGTCTGAAAGTTGATATAGTAAAATGAAAATGTCGATCCAAATTTACTTTACACCCCCTAAAACGCAAATCATTCGTCACAGACCCCATAACTCACTCAGGTTGAATTTTTTTGCATGTGAGGAAGGATTCTGTCAGCATGTAATTGTAGACGAATTCACGGAGTGTAATCATGGAATTATCATGGAAAATTTTTCAAGTATTTTCGGTCCCAGTGATCCATCGGTACCACATACCCCCTACAACACTGCTGTAATGAAAAACATATCTGGATAGGTTAAAAAACATATTAACTGTTGGTGAAATACGCACCAACTCGCAACACCACTCACTTCTTGAACAATGTCACGAATTTTAATCACTTGAAACCAAACATGATATTATCCAAGTTGGATGTATCATCACTGTACATATTTAACACAAGGTTTACATGGAAGCTGTCTAAGGGTGTGTTGCAAAAAGTGAACATCCATTGAAAGAATACATCATGGAAGTCATCGGCTTGACACTGACACAAAACTTAATTTTGAAGCACACTTTGTTTTAAACAGATGTTTTAAAAATTACTTTTTTTGAAAGATCATATTTATTATGTAATAAAAATAAATAATAATAAATATTTATTATATGATAAAAATAAACATAATGTTTTAAACATGTTTGTTTTATACATATTTTTTGGTAAAAATCTATGTTTGTGCTACCCTACGCATAAGATATCTGAATTTAACACTATGACCTACATATGTTACATCTTCCAGGCACGGCTACGGGCTCGAATCTCTTGTATTATTGATGTGAATTTGACTCCAATGCAATTATTCTCAAACTGAAAGTACCTAAAGCGGGGCGTGAAGTCCCCTGAGAGAACTAAAGTGTAGTAACTCGTAATTATTTTAATATGGGCACAAAGTTACTAGTTTGAACAAGGGCAAAAATCCCAATTACATTGCGATTTTAAATGTCATAGTAGCGTCGTACTATCTATGCACGGATGCTTGAATGTGATGGATAACGGACCTTGCGCCGATCAGAAGATTATTGGAATTGAGATTATCTGGTGTAGGTGTTAGCTGAAGCAGTCTGTCAAGCATATGTGCATATAGTGAAAGATTCTCCTGCTGAACAACTGCAACGTGAAGAGAAAGATTGTTTGTCCCGTTAACCCTTGCGTGCTGGGTGTATCATATATGCTATGGCATGTCTCCGACACCGATTTCTCCATGTTGACACGCCCAAGACATCGTGAACTACGTTTTTTGTAAAGCTGAGACCTTTCCGATGCATTTGGATCCTTTCTCAAAAATTTTGGTTTGTAAAAATAAAATAAAATAAAAAAATTAAAATATGGTTATCACCTAGAATTTCCAGATATCTTCCGAGTGGAAAATATTGGCGGAAAATCTGCCAGAACATCGGAAGTCGACATGTACGGTATTCCGTGTAAATTTTCACCGTTTCAGACATCAAAACGTGTTCTGGGGAGTTTTCTGAGGAGGATTTATTAATTTTGGTCACGCTTCAGTGATTTTCAAAATCTAGGTCAAGTTCAAGTGCAAATTCAGTCGGCATATGACATGAGTCATGAACAGGTTTACTATTCCTGCAAATGGTTGGATATGACAAAAGAAAGCATATCGCGTTGTTTTATGCCATAAACCGGACTGTAGGGGCCGATTGAGTCTTGATCATGAACTTGACCTTGATGACCACTCACTGACCACGCCCATTTGTAAATTTTATATGTATTTTCCGTTTTTCGATATCTGACGAACCGCGCGGTTTATAACCATGGTTGACGGCTTGTTTGAAATCAGGCAACAGTGTCTACGCACTGAAGCATCCTATTCCTCTCTCTGACGTCATCCTGAGGGTCAGCCTTGAAAATTGAGAGAGAGATTTTTTGGGAAAAAGTTTGTTTATTTAAACTTATTAAAAAACCTCAGACATGTCATGGGGTGTCGATCAAGAGTGGAATCGGTACAGGGCTATACTCTGCCCACTTTTAAACTGGACCGGCCCAGATTCAAGTCCTGGTGGGGTCACAGTGGGAATTTGAAAAGTGAAGGTCTATTCTGCAAAATATGGCCCCACCTCGTAAGGGTTAAGAAGTGCCACGTTTGAATGGCGTGAGGCCCGCGCCATCGCAAAATATCTTGAAACATGATAGTAAATTAAACATATGTATTGGTAACGATGTTATTGGGTACGATATAGATTGAAGTCCGTGCAGTATCTCGATGGGTGATAGGGGAAATGTGGTATGACATGATCTGTGTATAATACGAAATATTGAGAGGAAGTTTAATTCGTATTTATATATGTATGTTTTACACGTGAAATATACATTCATGCAATTCGATTAGACGTTACGTTTACAACGATTCAATAAACCTGCCAGTCTTTGGGGGACAGAACAAAATCAATTTGTCCATGTGTTCAATTACGGGTGTACAAGACAGGCCCTGCGAGGTTGTGGGTCAGCCATCAAGCCTTGCCAACGCCGTTGGACGCTGATCCGTCGAAAGGAAGGTAAACGCAGCGAATTGTCATAAGTAACCTTCCGGAGTCAGATTACGCAAGTTTAACATCATAGAGACCTCGCCCTGCTTTATACTTATGGCCAGGTAGGCTGAGTTTGAACCAAACTCAAGTCAAGAAATAGAATGGATTATGCACCAAAATCGCCATAAATATGTATATCCTACGTTAGTGGTTCGCAAACTGGTGGCGCGCCCTCCTTGGGGCGAAGCTGCATGTGGTAACTGAATTTTATGTTTCGCGTTTGGCGCGATTTACGTCCAATTTATAGTTATTGATCTGTGTATAATCCGAAATATTTGGGAAATATCTCATGATCAGTCACAACCTGCCACGAAACTGTCCGTAGATATTGCTAGCATTCTGGGTGCATTTTGTGACATGACGATGAGGGGGAGAGAGGGGGTGCGAAATTTTTTACTATCAGAAAGGGGGTCGTGTCTAAAAAAAGTTTGCCAACCACTATGCTACGTGCTATCATGATTACACATGATTATTCTTGTCAAAAATCTTCATCTGATTTTTTTCGCGCGATTTGCTTCAGTTTTATATGGTTATTGCTTTGTTTATAGTCCTGATTTAATATTACAGAGTTCTCAATATGCTTCCATGCCTCTGTGTTGGGATTGCAAAACATTCTGGTTACTCTCTTTAATATTTATTCATATGACGATAAAGGGGTGCGAAATATTTCACTATCATCAATGGGTGCGGTGTCCAAAAACGTTTGAGAACCACCGCTCTAAATGGTTAGTGCCCCATGAACTTCCCCGCTCCTCAATGCTCTCCTCGCTACTCTCTTCGCTGCTTCTCTTTTGTTTCTGAGCTGCGGTATCGTTATTGGAGATGGCATTGTAGTGGCAATGCCAAATTCCGTGACAATCTAAAAGTCGACGTAGATATTTTGGGGTTCCAGGGCGACGACCATATCATAATTTATAAATTCGTAATCGATACCGTGGTAACTTTCGATTGATATCAATTACATCAAATTTTGCGCTCGTTAAGGTATTCTAGATAGCGCCGCACTTAGTCTTTGGTAAAATGGAGATAATGACACAACCCAATGGCAGTGAGCCGTGCAATTTGAATGCATCAACACCACTGTAGTTCTGACATTATGAACATACAGAATAATCAATGTTTCCGTTCCAGTATGTAATCGCAACCTTATTGCCCCACGATGTGTGATGTGGCAAGTTTATACAATATTAGATGATGGTAATGAGATGAAAAGTAGGCTATTCAAGAGAGACCGACAGGAGGAAAACACTTTATTTCGTAATCCTATAAATAGAATATATAAAAATACATAATAATCCACGACTCCGTCAAAGTGAGTATGACGGATATCCAAAGTTGGCTTGATGCCCGTAATTTATAAAGGAGTACAAAATAAAGAACACATAGAAAAGAAAATACCAATAAACAAACGAAGCGAACAAGACAATCTCAATTTACTGTGCTACAATACCATGGATATCGAGCTGTACACATGTCGTCAAGTACCATGAAGTCTCAGCGTTATCTAAACATATAAATTTTCGATATGATAACATTTCTCACATTTGTCAGAATTACTTCACCCGTCCATAATAACACCACAGCAGTCATTTAGAAACTTCAATCATCGATGTATTTTATGAAGCTTGTTATTTTTAATCGTCGGTTAATTTGAAGTTGAAATTCAATAGTTTCGCGCCTGCGAATCTTTCGAGGTTCTAAAGCAATGAAATTGTAATTTCAGGTACCACAAAAAAAATCCAGGAAAATCCTGTTTCATAGATGCTCTCGTCTATGCTGATAGTAATATGTTCACATCGGCAGAGCGACAAGGACTTGTCATTATTTTTACTGATGGGTGAGCAAGTTTGTTTCAAATCGTATAATTATTTATTACGGATGGTGTGAACGGGAGAATCACGTTCGCTTTTTGTGTGTGAACCTCAGAAATTTAGAGGTTCACTTTCTCAAACGAACATTGAAGGTTCTGCACTATCACAGCTTTTTCATTATTACATTATTCACATCATTATAACAGCTTTGGTTTCAATTCCTGGCCTTTCAACTTCGGACCACGTCATGGAAGGCGCTGGTAGCATAAATTAATCAACACTAAACCAGAATGCACCTTGTCAATCTCAAACATTTGACTTGCCTTGTTACAAAGATTTGCTCGAAATATTCAGCTTTCCTATTGTGAAAATTTAGTGAGTATCTGCTGTGAGTTTGACCCGCAATCACACAACACCAAGAATGAAATACAGCGGGGTTGTAATGACTCGAGTCATGACTCGACTCGAGTCAGACTCGAGTCACGAATTTTTTGTGACTCGACTTGACTCGAGTCATTTTCTTGAAATGGTAAAATGACTCGACTCGACTCGAGTCAATATTTGGATTGACTCGACTTGTACTCGAGTCATCACGCATGACTCGATGCAAGTCATTGACTCGGCTTATTTTATATGACTTGAAGATGAAGAAATTTGCGAATCGTAATGGCTAGATCAACGCATCTGACGAATTCTGGCGACATCGCTATTTATCACCACTGCTTGCGTTGCACTTGGCTGATATCAAATATGCCTACGTAAAAACAACATACAATGGTACATAGTAGCAATGCATTGTACAAAATCATTCAGTGATGAAAGGTATTAGATACTCCTCAATCAAAGACTTTTCAATTATACAAGTAAACAATCGAAGCAAAGTTCAATTATAGTGCCAATGAAATGACTCAGATGGTCAAGAGAGTGATAAGCTCATGTGTAGATTTGAAGGCGATGATTCTTTGCATTTTTGGGCGACTAGAAAGATGAGTATTCAATGCTCTTCAGTGTGCTTCAATTGTCAATTGAGTATGTCAGTTCCTGTATCTAGCGCCCTAGTGGAACGTGTATTCAGTAGATGTGGATTTATTCTAAGGCCATGCCGCTTTAACATATCTGAGGATCTCCATTCCACATTAGTATTTTCGAAGTGTGACTCATTGATTTGATCTGCTGTCTGTGAAAACACACAATACCACCCGTCCCTTTGACGTTTTGTTAGGTATGCGCATTATGCACGTGAGTAATAATGAATGGGTAATATTGTGTGATGTTTGTACAATATGGCTGTTCTAAAATAACTTCTTTTTTATTTTACTGGGTGCCTACTTGATAAAATTGTTATGTTGCATAAAAAGAACCCTGAATCTGGGTTCATTTGAAAAAGTAGAATCAATGATGTGAGAGGAGAATATTTTAGATTGAAAAATAAATGGAGTATTTTAAGTGAGAAATTCTTTCATAGTATTATAATTACATATTATAGTAGTAAGCCGACTATTTTTTCATATCCAAAATATTCCACTCTAATAACTTCGCTTCTTCTAGTTGGAATTGAGCCTAATTTGCTATGAATCATATTTTTACACAATCTAACAATATCACGAGAGTAGTAGATGTAGGCCGATTATAGCCACCAATGAGATTACGCCACGTGTCCAGCCACGCCCACTTTCAAATTTAAATTTTCCCGCGAATTTTTTTATTTTCCCGCGTATTTTTTTTTTAATATTACTGTCTCGAATTTCAGTGGACTATGAGACCGGTTACTCGCCGAGAATTGAACCGAGGACCTCCCGACTCAGATATGAAAACGCGACTTCTCCTGGAATCGAACCGTGAATCTCATGTCTTATACACCACCACTATAACCATTACGCTACCGCGCTCGCTGAGAGAATTCCTTCAGTACTGAACCTATAAGGCCGAACGAAAACGGCTCCTCCCCCTGATTTGAACCGAGGACCCTATGACTTGTAGAACAGAACCGTGACCATTACACTATCGCGCTCGCTGCAAATCCCTGTCCGTATTGAAGCTTTTAAAAAAAGGTTGTCTAATAAGGCGCAAGCATTGAAAACACATTTGTTATTGGTGCGACAATCACCATATATTTTTCGGGATATCCACATGATAATGGTCCCTATTGACCTCAGAAAAGGATTCAGGTCCATTTTCCGGCCTCAAGAAAGCTACCATTAAATTAGAGATGGCTACCGTACGCTTCCGAGCCCGCGCTCTCAATTGTGTACCAGTACCATTACAGACGTACAACGAACGATCAATGTAAGTGGCTCTGTAAATCATGAGTAATAATAAGCGACGAGTGCGCCATCAACATTATAGACGTACAAACGAGCATATTCAACTAGCATTGATGCTTTATCGATATAGCGCAGTATGTGTAGCTGGATGCTAACCAATTCGCATTTAACAATGCGACCCGCGCACAATTATGTAGCCCGATTTTCGTTGAATATTGACGACCCCAATAAATCGAATGAGCTCTTTTCCGCAGACATCTATGACACAGCTGTCAGTCCAGTGGACACGAACTTGAGATTCCGTAGGGTTAAATTCCGCATCAAATAAGATCAGAGCGCCTTTTCTCGCTTTCAGGATTTGGACTGATGCGTCCAGCTTATGTCGCAACACTAGAATATGTGGTAACACGAACCTGTGCACACGTACAGTTGTTATTTGTAGTGTCATCGTCGCCCGCCAATGCGATAAACTCCCAACGGCCGACACATTGGTCTTCAATCTAATACCAGCATATTTTTTGTAGGTCGAGAACAAGGGTAATTTAATTGCAACTAAAATGCCTGCGGCTTGTTTTGGCTCGAGGGTCGAATGCAACATATGAATCCATTCGCTAGCACTATAGCCTATTTAGGATGATGAGCCAAAACGCGTAGGCCAGGACATGGAGATAATAACTAGCCTATATATTTAGAACAAATCAAGCATTGATTTCACGATAACGTATTCGTTATAACGTCATAAAAATTTAGCGAGTTTTATAAGCTGCTTATCCTCAATGACCAATTTGCGGAAATTAGTGAAGAAGTGGATTGTACAGATTCTTAGAACTGCACGACAATTTGGTTATAGATTTGCTGATGCTACCTGCTGCCAGCATCATAACCAAGCAACCTTTACTTACCCGTCAGCTAATGTCTTACTATGTAAAACATGCATTCTGCACGTTCTTCCGTGTAGACGAACGTAATTTACCGATGTCCTAAATATTCAATTAATTCGGTTACTTTATGTGGCAGCTCATAATTTGAAATCAGCAACGACTTCATTACATTACAAGTCTTACAGTTTACGTTACTTCTTGCTCGTTTCTTTACTGCAAAAAGCGTTTATATTCAACTCGTCGCATTTTAGATTGCTTCGAGTCGTGGCGGTAGTTATGAATAAGTTAATATTGTGCCTACTGCCCAGTGCACCTATAGATGCGGAATCTACTTAACACGCGCATGGATCGCTTATTTCAAATAAATCGCATAAAGTAATAAACGTGCTGGAGTTGTCAATCTAAAATCACATTCATGATACGAAATGAGTCATCGCCATTTTGAATTTATGATATGTTTATAAACTACATTTGAAAATGCGTGGGCCCCGAAGTCAGGTTATTGCAACAGCTATAAAAAAAAAGTAACATAGTGAGTTTAATTAGGTCGATAAAATATTATATATTTTTCGAATACATTTCATCCATATCTACAAATATATCTTGATGCTATCGTGAGCCACTAAAATGTTCTCCACATGCGATCCGCTAACCGTAGTTTGCTCATCCCTGGTTTTAATCATAATCTTTCGAGTAAGTTCTGTTGGTAGGCAAGCCCTACCAGAATATATTTTGATAAAGGCAAGAGTAAATCGTTATCGAGCACCTTTCGTTATCAACTTCTTCAGTAACTCAAAATCGGTGACCGATCGCGACCTCTCGGAATAAATGAACAACGTGCAATATGAACAGGACATGAAGCTACGATGTCCGATAATTCCTTTCAATTAAAGTAGAAGTATAGCCATTTCCGACAAAGTAAAACGTTACTCGGCATTGCGCTCTCGATAGTAGTGAGAAATGATATTCGTTTACTTTCGATAATATCCAACATACGGACTCATGTCGAGGGCAATTTTTAGAGCTCAAATATCGCATAGCCTAACTTTGCAATATTTTTCGATTTATTTAGTCATGTTTTCCTTGCGATAGCCATTCAGCATCGCGAAAATTCATAGTAGAATCTAGAATAAACTGCTAACTTTTATCAAGGTCTTTGAAAAGTACTTTTCAACATTTAACTATCATGACATAGTAAACTTCTACTCAAGTACGAGAAGTAGCGATTATAAGGTGATTAGAAAATAAGTATTACGAGCCCAGTTTTGCCTAAAACCTAAATCGCAACACGTTATCTGATCCATTCCGAATGACGAGATTAAATATCCCTGAAAAATGAATAATATTCATAATATTCACATTGCTATACATAAAATTTGCTCTGACATTGCCCATAGTGACCATTTAGAATTGGATAGTAAAGGAGTCGAAATTTCTTCGATGCGCCTAGTGCACTAATTCGAGTGCTGAAATCCGAATCGACTAATTTGTTATAATGATTCGAGTAGAGTAGTAAAATTTAATTAGCGAGTACTGAAATTACAGTAATATAGTTATATCACCGATACGAAATTTGGTAGCCATTTCCCCGGAATAGTAATCAGTCCGAAACATTATGATAAATAGATAAGGTTGAAGAAATATAAAAATATCATCAATGGTGTATGTATTATGAAACTGGAAATATTGTATTTGTAGTAGCACGCAATAGGTTTCCAATTCGTAATTTCAACCGCATCGGCAGTTTTTTCATAAAAATAAATAAACAAATACTTTGATACTAATTTCAAAATAACGCAAATCTCTTAATGAATGTCCCTTGAATAGTAATTAATCCACAACATTATCATGCAAGGTCCGAGAAACATAAAAATATCATTAATGTGGTATGCATTGTGAAACAGGCAATATTTTCTTTGCGGTGACCAGGGAATATGTTCTAATTCGTAATTTCAACCCCATCATCATTCTCTCATAATAATGAATTAGCAAATCCTTGGATCCTAATTTTCAAAGTAGCTTAGATCTCTGAATGAGCTCTGACTCGCTGTTATCTTCAAACCATGGAATTATTACGAGTATCACCATCGCTCACTGAAGAAAGGGATGAAATTATATCCGGGGCATATTCCTTGGCCAGGAATTTTATCATGTACGAACTAGACGGGCCGAGCGTTAAAGCAAATACGAAAGCGGAGGCAACCTTACGGCGAGTTAGTGATGAAATGTTCGAGCGACATCGAACTGTCGTAAACGCAATCTCTAAACGTCTCCGATACAGTATTGTTGAAGTCGACGAAAAATATGAAAAATATTCTGCGGAAGAGCGGATGTTCCTGATGATAGCTGACGAAATTTTTAAAGATACCCAAGAGAATTTGGGTCGGATCGTATCTGTGTTCGTGCTCGGTAGCATTCTTGCTCGCAAAAACGAGGATGAGCATCACGGCGATGATATAGAAGGTATCATACAGTCAGTGGGGAATTACATTGGTAGTAGAAGGCGAAAGTGGATAGCGGAAAATGGAGGATGGGTAAGCGATTTTACATGGCCTGATAAGGATTTGGCAATTATCATTTAGCTTGAGGTACTGTGTATCTGCTCTCGAGAGTTCATACCACCTATCGATAATGAAACTTAGCTTGCACTTCACAATTCGGTTTTCAATTTACATTTTGTCATAAGGCACAGTAATTTACATTCCAAGCGCTCCGAACTTTGAATTACCTAGCAAGTACGGTAACTTTCCTCTGCAAGATTAGGAAGGCTTACATTCTTTTGTTTGTTTCAGAAAAGTTTTGTAGGATTTTTTGATAACGCAGCTTTCGATGATAGCAAAGTTTGGAAGAGGCTCATGCTTGTTGGAATTGGACTGACGTCTATTGCAATGGCAATAACAAGATCATGGATAGTCCTATGCCGTACATCATGTAATATTTTTTAAATAACATATTTCTTCGTCGTTTAATTACATAAATTTTACTGTAGGACGGATGCAGTTTCTTCTGAGATTACATTAAAGATTGCTCCATAAAACCGTCTTTATCTGGAACATTTTCATTTTTCAAATTTATACAGCTACGTAAGGAAATTGCTAGGTGACCTAGAAAACGCCGCAGGTCAAATTTGATCCAATTCCGACCATAGTAGCGACAAGGAGTTATGACAGCTCAAAATGATCTCTCTTTCGAAGCCAAATATCGTTGGTTCTCCACGACCAAATATCGTGTTCTATAAATATGGTGTATATGGAACAGATATAAATGTTGCTATTTTGTTGTTATTTGCGAAGAATACTTTGCTCAGTAATTAATTTCACGGGGATTCTAAACCTCAATGCATACAAGTGAGCAAAGTTACATTAACCTGCGTTAACCTGTAGTGTTATGTAACTACCTACAATTCTATCAAGACGTAGCGAACACGACAAGTAATATGGAGTGAAGAAATAAGGGCGCGAAATTCCAATGTATAGATGCATATTTAGGCGGAAATATCGTCTTACCGGACGAATGCAATTGTTTCCTTAAAGTTTTCCTGTCTACGCCATTCAAGTGCGGTAAGATCAGTTTGAGTTGGCGACATTCAGGATGATATTTCAAGAAGCTCTGAATGATAGTCACATATTCCTCGTCGATTCTTGTTCTATCGCTGTCACTGAGGTCGAATACCTTTAGCTGTTCATTGAATAATTGAATATTAGGCGGTTTAGGTCAATTTCATAAACGAAATCTGAACTAAATTGCTTTATTGAGAACCATGAGAGAGCAGAAAGAACTTACTGTAGTGCATCGCTTGCCCATCTCTTCACTAAGATTCCTGATTTGCATGGAAAGCATCTTGCAATTACTCAGGTTGAATTCTTCAACGCGGGTTTTGTGCAGGATTTCAGTTACTGTTTTGTAGCAGGAGGAAATGTCGGGATTTCTACTCAAATCCAGCGAATGCAGCTAAAACACAGTGTGATGTTCAGATATTTTACGACGCTACAAACCACTCAGTTGCTGTAATAATAATATTTATCGACGACAGAGCAATATTATCAATTTCTTCGCCTCATCGCAAAACTGGTGTAATACAGAAAATAATGAACGTCTATAGGATATCGAAGAAACGACGGAAACTAGCATTAATATGAATGAGCGATGGAAAATCTTTCACTCATAAGCAAGGACACTTTTCATCAGCAGACGTGATCAGGAATGCCTTATTGATGATAAATTCGCTCGCCAAATGCAATGCCATGCCTGACGTTGCTTGGAACTCGCATTAGTTGCAAACTATGCTTGATTATTTCACTAGTAAGAAAACAAAACAGATCTAGTTAAAATGGATCACCTCATGATTACCGAGACCATTGTTTAACGACGTTAATGAATGTTCATCGAATTCGCAAGCTGAAAGTCGAACTGCCTTCGTGTTATGCCTTTTCGCGAAACGTCCGATTTCCTGCAATCCTACCGGTTCCAAATCCGTATTGTAACTTAGATCGAGTTTATCAACCTACAAAATACAGCAAATTATTCTGAAAACGACACACAAAATTGCAGAAACGAGCGGCTACCTCGATTTCACCAAAACATTCAAAAGCATGAATTTCCTCCGGTGTGAGGTCGCATCCTTTCATTACAAGAGTAACCGCTCTGTCTTTACGAAATAAGGGCGGCAGTGCAGCCATACACTCTTCATCCAGACGATTATAGCTGATGTCGAGATATTGGAGCTAAACGAATATGGGAAACTGACAACTTACGACCAGAATTAATTGGGGATGAAGACAAACATTACAAACTTATAACAGAGAAATTTTGATTAGCCAGTCACGTCATAATAGATTAGCGAAATGTTCTGAGATTAAAATAGAATTTCTGTGATTCGTCTCAAATGGACTCTTTGCAAGCAGTCATAAAGAATGTGACTATTGACCACTACTGAACAACAATCGCTCAAGACAAGATCCATATACCTTACTGTTTTTGACCTGCATGGCGACGAAATCCTTTGACCGCAAGTGCGAGTTCACAAGTGACAAATAGGTTAGATCGCTTGAAATAATAGTCCCGAGTTGCGTAAAGTTGATGTTTTCGCCGTAGCTGAGATCGAGTTTTTGCAATTTAACCTATGGGAATGAGGTAATAAAAGTCTCATATCGAAAGGATTTATACTAGATTTGTGTCCGGATATTTTCATCGCCAATACCTGATGCTGTCTGATAAGTTGACTCAAAACGATCAGAAATCGTTAGATCCGCTACTTTCTTCCAGGTTGAGTTCCGTCGAGCCACACTTCTTCATCAACTCGCAGATGGCTGGCAGGAGTTTGTCAATGCCATCGTGGGCTGTGACGCTGACTTTTTTTATTTGGACCTGGACGAGTGCAAAACTTTCCCCGATAAAACAGTAATTGAGGTGATGAATAATTAAACCCTCATCAACTCTCACTAGTCTAGTATGACTATTGCGATAAATGGCTACACCGGTGCGCGATTGAGCATTGTTCGGTACGATACCTTCAATTCACGCGTAGTAACAATATTAATATGAAACAATGCGGTCATGATGAAGGTTTAATCCCTTTTATTGCCCCGAACCACGATCGGGGCGGGCGGCATCCTCAGAATTGTCTCTTTATTGCATTCGTGGGCTCCTTTTTACCCGAACGGACCCATCTTAGAAACTCAAAATTTGCAATATCACAACTTAAGTCTACGACAAATAATCACAACTCAACGGCACCGGGTAGCTTATTCCTCGACATTGTACGAAGGGTGACGACACGCAACGGACGCCGCACGAGATAACTATTTACATCGTATCAAAGGCATAACGATATTTATGTAGCGATAAATATTACTCAAGTAAAATAGTTTTATCGCCGTCGACTCTGATAATTAGCTTAATATCTTACAGGCAATTTCAAAATTTATCAATTAGCTTGTGTCATTTGTGAAGTTATTGATAGCTTGTTGTTAAAAACACCTTCGTTATTACAAGCACCCTACCATGACAATAATAAAGTATATAAAATTATTCTCATAAAGTAAAAACCGAAGCTTAAACTTTTTGGATGTTTATTTCTAATAATTTCGGCCATACAATACTGAAAAATAATATAATTTTGACTCTTGGATAAATTTTATGATGGTGTAATTGGATTAACTCGATATTCTCATAGCGCATAAACTGTACAATGGCTGACTAAACTCTGCAAGCTACCATGATTCAGTCATATGTTATTGGCATACGTGGTGGTGTTGGTACTGGAGCGGTTTCTTGCTTGAGTATATATGTCACGTATCATCATTTTATCCGACTTATCGAAATATTGAAATAGTCCGACACTCAAATCACATTGGAGGTTGATTAAAATTAATATTAATTTTATTCCCTGATCATGAATTATTTATGATTCACATATGCTAAAGGTGATAACAGGATGTACCATCAATCAATACTTATGGATCATGATGAAGTTGAAATTCCTTGTGGGATCTATCATAAAACTACGACTGAATTGGATGTAAAGAATATCGTGAATGGTCTCATGGAGAAATCTCGCATGTACGAGTTAGAATTCCGCCAATGCCATCTCAATGAAAACCTTGTAAAGATGATATTGGACCAAATTCGCGAATTTGAATTTGAGGTAAACACATTTACACATACCGCTCACAGTCACTGAGCATTATAAACCCACGTTCAATTTAAGCATGTTTATCCGTATAATATACATAGCGGGCTTTGAAAAAACCTTCATCATGACCGCATTGTTTCATATTAATATTGTTACTACGCGTGAATTGAAGGTATCGTACCGAACAATGCTCAATCGCGCACCGGTGTAGCCATTTATCGCAATAGTCATACTAGACTAGTGAGAGTTGATGAGGGTTTAATTATTCATCACCTCAATTACTGTTTTATCGGGGAAAGTTTTGCACTCGTCCAGGTCCAAATAAAAAAAGTCAGCGTCACAGCCCACGATGGCATTGACAAACTCCTGCCAGCCATCTGCGAGTTGATGAAGAAGTGTGGCTCGACGGAGCTCAACCTGGAAGAAAGTAGCGGATCTAACGATTTTCTGATCGTTTTGAGTCAACTTATCAGACAGCATCAGGTATTGGCGATGAAAATATCCGGACACTAATCTAGTATAAATCCTTTCGATATGAGACTTTTATTACCTCATTCCCATAGGTTAAATTGCAAAAACTCGATCTCAGCTACGGCGAAAACATCAACTTCACGCAACTCGGGACTATTATTTCAAGCGATCTAACCTATTTGTCACTTGTGAACTCGCACTTGCGGTCAAAGGATTTCGTCGCCATGCAGGTCAAAAACAGTAAGGTATATGGATCTTGTCTTGAGCGATTGTTGTTCAGTAGTGGTCAATAGTCACATTCTTTATGACTGCTTGCAAAGAGTCCATTTGAGACGAATCACAGAAATTCTATTTTAATCTCAGAACATTTCGCCAATCTATTATGACGTGACTGGCTAATCAAAATTTCTCTGTTATAAGTTTGTAATGTTTGTCTTCATCCCCGATTAATTCTGGTCGTAAGTTGTCAGTTTCCCATATTCGTTTAGCTCCAATATCTCGACATCAGCTATAATCGTCTGGATGAAGAGTGTATGGCTGCACTGCCGCCCTCATTTTGTAAAGACAGAGCGGTTACTCTTGTGATGAAAGGATGCGACCTCACACCGGAGGAAATTCATGCTTTTGAATGTTTTGGCGAAATCGAGGTAGCCGCTCGTTTCCGCAATTTTGTGTGTCGTTTTCAGAATAATTTGCTGTATTTTGTAGGTTGATAAACTCGATCTAAGTTACAATACGGATTTGGAACCGGTAGGATTGCAGGAAATCGGACGTTTCGCGAAAAGGCATAACACGAAGGCAGTTCGACTTTCAGCTTGCGAATTGGATGAACATTCATTAACGTCGTTAAACAATGGTCTCGGTAATCATGAGGTGATCCATTTTAACTAGATCTGTTTTGTTTTCTTACTAGTGAAATAATCAAGCATAGTTTGCAACTAATGCGAGTTCCAAGCAACGTCAGGCATGGCATTGCATTTGGCGAGCGAATTTATCATCAATAAGGCATTCCTGATCACGTCTGCTGATGAAAAGTGTCCTTGCTTATGAGTGAAAGATTTTCCATCGCTCATTCATATTAATGCTAGTTTCCGTCGTTTCTTCGATATCCTATAGACGTTCATTATTTTCTGTATTACACCAGTTTTGCGATGAGGCGAAGAAATTGATAATATTGCTCTGTCGTCGATAAATATTATTATTACAGCAACTGAGTGGTTTGTAGCGTCGTAAAATATCTGAACATCACACTGTGTTTTAGCTGCATTCGCTGGATTTGAGTAGAAATCCCGACATTTCCTCCTGCTACAAAACAGTAACTGAAATCCGGCACAAAACCCGCGTTGAAGAATTCAACCTGAGTAATTGCAAGATGCTTTCCATGCAAATCAGGAGTCTTAACGAAGAGATGGGCAAGCGATGCACTACAGTAAGTTCTTTCTGCTCTCTCATGGTTCTCAATAAAGCAATTTAGTTCAGATTTCGTTTATGAAATTGACCTAAACCGCCTAATATTCAATTATTCAATGAACAGCTAAAGGTATTCGACCTCAGTGACAGCGATAGAACAAGAATCGACGAGGAATATGTGACTATCATTCAGAGCTTCTTGAAATATCATCCTGAATGTCGCCAACTCAAACTGATCTTACCGCGCTTGAATGGCGTAGACAGAAAAACTTTAAGGAAACAATTGCATTCGTCCGGTAAGACGATATTTCCGCCTAAATATGCATCTATACATTGGAATTTCGCGCCCTTATTCCTTCACTCCATATTACTTGTCGTGTTCGCTACGTCTTGATAGAATTGTAGGTAGTTACATAACACTACAGGTTAACGCAGGTTAATGTAACTTTGCTCACTTGTATGTATTGAGGTTTAGAATCCCCGTGAAATTAATTACTGAGCAAAGTATTCTTCGCAAATAACAACAAAATAGCAACATTTATATCTGTTCCATATGCACAATATTTATAGAACACGATATTTGGTCGTGGAGAACCAACGATATTTGGCTTCGAAAGAGAGATCATTTTGAGCTGTCATAACTCCTTGTCGCTACTATGGTCGGAATTGGATCAAATTTGACCTGCGGCGTTTTCTAGGTAACCTAGCAATTTCCTTACGTAGCTGTATAAATTTGAAAAATGAAAATGTTCCAGATAAAGACGGTTTTATGGAGCAATCTTTAATGTAATCTCATGATCTCGTTATTGCCATTGCAATAGACGTCAGTCCAATTCCAACAAGCATGAGCCTCTTCCAAACTTTGCTATCATCGAAAGCTGCGTTATCAAAAAATCCTACAAAACTGTCCTGAAACAAACAAAAGAATGTAAGCCTTCCTAATCTTGCAGAGGAAAGTTACCGTACTTGCTAGGTAATTCAAAGTTCGGAGCGCTTGGAATGTAAATTACTGTGCCTTATGACAAAATGTAAATTGAAAACCGAATTGTGAAGTGCAAGCTAAGTTTCATTATCGATAGGTGGTATGAACTCTCGAGAGCAGATACACAGTACCTCAAGCTAAATGATAATTGCCAAATCCTTATCAGGCCATGTAAAATCGCTTACCCATCCTCCATTTTCCGCTATCCACTTTCGCCTTCTACTACCAATGTAATTCCCCAGTGACTGTATGATACCTTCTATATCATCGCCGTGATGCTCATCCTCGTTTTTGCGAGCAAGAATGCTACCGAGCACGAACACAGATACGATCCGACCCCAATTCTCTTGGGTATCTTTAAAAATTTCGTCAGCTATCATCAGGAACATCCGCTCTTCCGCAGAATATTCTTCATATTTTTCGTCGACTTCAACAATACTGTATCGGAAACGTTTAGAGATTGCGTTTACGACAGTTCGATGTCGCTCGAACATTTCATCACTAACTCGCCGTAAGGTTGCCTCCGCTTTCGTATTTGCTTTAACGCTCGGCCCGTCTAGTTCGTACATGATAAAATTCCTGGCCAAGGAATATGCCCCGGATATAATTTCATCCCTTTCTTCAGTGAGCGATGGTGATACTCGTAATAATTCCATGGTTTGAAGATAACAGCGAGTCAGAGCTCATTCAGAGATCTAAGCTACTTTGAAAATTAGGATCCAAGGATTTGCTAATTCATTATTATGAGAGAATGATGATGGGGTTGAAATTACGAATTAGAACATATTCCCTGGTCACCGCAAAGAAAATATTGCCTGTTTCACAATGCATACCACATTAATGATATTTTTATGTTTCTCGGACCTTGCATGATAATGTTTTGGATTAATTACTATTCAAGGGACATTCATTAAGAGATTTGCGTTATTTTGAAATTAGTATCAAAGTATTTGTTTATTTATTTTTATGAAAAAACTGCCGATGCGGTTGAAATTACGAATTGGAAACCTATTGCGTGCTACTACAAATACAATATTTCCAGTTTCATAATACATACACCATTGATGATATTTTTATATTTCTTCAACCTTATCTATTTATCATAATGTTTCGGACTGATTACTATTCCGGGGAAATGGCTACCAAATTTCGTATCGGTGATATAACTATATTACTGTAATTTCAGTACTCGCTAATTAAATTTTACTACTCTACTCGAATCATTATAACAAATTAGTCGATTCGGATTTCAGCACTCGAATTAGTGCACTAGGCGCATCGAAGAAATTTCGACTCCTTTACTATCCAATTCTAAATGGTCACTATGGGCAATGTCAGAGCAAATTTTATGTATAGCAATGTGAATATTATGAATATTATTCATTTTTCAGGGATATTTAATCTCGTCATTCGGAATGGATCAGATAACGTGTTGCGATTTAGGTTTTAGGCAAAACTGGGCTCGTAATACTTATTTTCTAATCACCTTATAATCGCTACTTCTCGTACTTGAGTAGAAGTTTACTATGTCATGATAGTTAAATGTTGAAAAGTACTTTTCAAAGACCTTGATAAAAGTTAGCAGTTTATTCTAGATTCTACTATGAATTTTCGCGATGCTGAATGGCTATCGCAAGGAAAACATGACTAAATAAATCGAAAAATATTGCAAAGTTAGGCTATGCGATATTTGAGTTCTAAAAATTGCCCTCGACATGAGTCCGTATGTTGGATATTATCGAAAGTAAACGAATATCATTTCTCACTACTATCGAGAGCGCAATGCCGAGTAACGTTTTACTTTGTCGGAAATGGCTATACTTCTACTTTAATTGAAAGGAATTATCGGACATCGTAGCTTCATGTCCTGTTCATATTGCACGTTGTTCATTTATTCCGAGAGGTCGCGATCGGTCACCGATTTTGAGTTACTGAAGAAGTTGATAACGAAAGGTGCTCGATAACGATTTACTCTTGCCTTTATCAAAATATATTCTGGTAGGGCTTGCCTACCAACAGAACTTACTCGAAAGATTATGATTAAAACCAGGGATGAGCAAACTACGGTTAGCGGATCGCATGTGGAGAACATTTTAGTGGCTCACGATAGCATCAAGATATATTTGTAGATATGGATGAAATGTATTCGAAAAATATATAATATTTTATCGACCTAATTAAACTCACTATGTTACTTTTTTTTTATAGCTGTTGCAATAACCTGACTTCGGGGCCCACGCATTTTCAAATGTAGTTTATAAACATATCATAAATTCAAAATGGCGATGACTCATTTCGTATCATGAATGTGATTTTAGATTGACAACTCCAGCACGTTTATTACTTTATGCGATTTATTTGAAATAAGCGATCCATGCGCGTGTTAAGTAGATTCCGCATCTATAGGTGCACTGGGCAGTAGGCACAATATTAACTTATTCATAACTACCGCCACGACTCGAAGCAATCTAAAATGCGACGAGTTGAATATAAACGCTTTTTGCAGTAAAGAAACGAGCAAGAAGTAACGTAAACTGTAAGACTTGTAATGTAATGAAGTCGTTGCTGATTTCAAATTATGAGCTGCCACATAAAGTAACCGAATTAATTGAATATTTAGGACATCGGTAAATTACGTTCGTCTACACGGAAGAACGTGCAGAATGCATGTTTTACATAGTAAGACATTAGCTGACGGGTAAGTAAAGGTTGCTTGGTTATGATGCTGGCAGCAGGTAGCATCAGCAAATCTATAACCAAATTGTCGTGCAGTTCTAAGAATCTGTACAATCCACTTCTTCACTAATTTCCGCAAATTGGTCATTGAGGATAAGCAGCTTATAAAACTCGCTAAATTTTTATGACGTTATAACGAATACGTTATCGTGAAATCAATGCTTGATTTGTTCTAAATATATAGGCTAGTTATTATCTCCATGTCCTGGCCTACGCGTTTTGGCTCATCATCCTAAATAGGCTATAGTGCTAGCGAATGGATTCATATGTTGCATTCGACCCTCGAGCCAAAACAAGCCGCAGGCATTTTAGTTGCAATTAAATTACCCTTGTTCTCGACCTACAAAAAATATGCTGGTATTAGATTGAAGACCAATGTGTCGGCCGTTGGGAGTTTATCGCATTGGCGGGCGACGATGACACTACAAATAACAACTGTACGTGTGCACAGGTTCGTGTTACCACATATTGTAGTGTTGCGACATAAGCTGGACGCATCAGTCCAAATCCTGAAAGCGAGAAAAGGCGCTCTGATCTTATTTGATGCGGAATTTAACCCTACGGAATCTCAAGTTCGTGTCCACTGGACTGACAGCTGTGTCATAGATGTCTGCGGAAAAGAGCTCATTCGATTTATTGGGGTCGTCAATATTCAACGAAAATCGGGCTACATAATTGTGCGCGGGTCGCATTGTTAAATGCGAATTGGTTAGCATCCAGCTACACATACTGCGCTATATCGATAAAGCATCAATGCTAGTTGAATATGCTCGTTTGTACGTCTATAATGTTGATGGCACACTCGTCGCTTATTATTACTCATGATTTACAGAGCCACTTACATTGATCGTTCGTTGTACGTCTGTAATGGTACTGGTACACTCGTCGCCTCGCCTTACAATTGAGAGCGCGGGCTCGGAAGCGTACGGTAGCCATCTCTAATTTAATGGTAGCTTTCTTGAGGCCGGAAAATGGACCTGAATCCTTTTCTGAGGTCAATAGGGACCATTATCATGTGGATATCCCGAAAAATATATGGTGATTGTCGCACCAATAACAAATGTGTTTTCAATGCTTGCGCCTTATTAGACAACCTTTTTTTAAAAGCTTCAATACGGACAGGGATTGGCAGCGAGCGCGATAGTGTAATGGTCACGGTTCTGTTCTACAAGTCAAAGGGTCCTCGGAGCTGTTTTCGTTCGGCCTTATAGGTTCAGTACTGACGGAATTTTTCAGCGAGCGCGGTAGTGTGATGGTTACAATGGTGGTGTATAAGACATGAGATTCACGGTTCGATTCCAGGAGAAGGCGCGTTCTCATATCTGAGTCCGGAGGTCCTCGGTTCAATTCTCGGCGAGTAACCGGTCTCATAGTCCACTGAAATTCGAGACAGCAAAATTAAAAAAAAAAATACGCGGGAAAATAAAAAAATACGCGGGAAAATTTAAATTTGAAAGTGGGCGTGGCTGGACACGTGGCGTAATCTCATTGGTGGCTATAATCGGCCTACATCTACTACTCACGAGGTAGGCGGTAAAATTCGAAAATCTCTATTTGTAATTAATCCAAAATTGTCCCTTACAGCATTGCTTTCTACTGGTTGGAATTGAGCCAAATTTGAGTTCTTTTGGGCAATTCAATAATTTTAAGAAGTAGCCTAATTTTTGAGGTTTTGTCCTCTTTTATGAGAATTTTTGGTAAATGTAGGGCAAATTCGACGAAGATACAGTAAATCAGCACTGAAGTATTACGCTCCGGCGGCTATTTCGGGGGCTGAGCAGGAAAGTTGACCTATTTTAGTCAACCACCTGATATTGTGAAAGAAAAACTGAACCCCCACAAAAACATTCATCTGTTGATTCTCCATCAGCTGGTATCTAGACGTGAATTCATTGGTCCTCTATCAGATAGTATATGTAGACGTGAATTCGTTGGTTCTCCATAATAAAGTATTTGTGAGCAGTCGTCGATGTGTTCGCAAAAATAACTCTATGCTTGTATTTGTGATGTATCAGACTGAGAAGACAGACATTTGATGTAAAGCTCTAAGATTAGTGAAGTTATTATATTGGCAGCCTGTCTAGTCTATCTGTAGCATCGGTAAATAGGGCCAGGAACGGTCCGTTATCAGCCTCAATAAACATTTGCCAAGACTCTGATAGGGACAAAATAAGCATGTTTGGCAAGCAAGAAATTCGATGTCACCCAAGCAAGATTGAAAACATAAGTTGAACATGACTTCAATACTGTGACTTGGACTCGGACTCGAGTCATAACACTATGACTCGGACTTGACCCTTTAAACGGTGACTTGGACGCGGACTCGACTTGGTGATGAATTGAAAATGACTTGACTCGAGTCAAAACCACAAAAGTAAGATTGACTCGTGACTCGGAACCATGTGACTTGGTTACAACCCTGAAATACAGTATTTGTAGGACAGCGAATGATGCTTATTCAACCAATCATTGAAATTGAAATAATGAATACGTCGTTGTCTAGTGTAAAAAATCTAGCAGGCGTAGGCTACGGGATCCATCTTGATCGTATCAAAAAAAATGGAGTGCTGGCTAATGTGTAACTTGTTTATGGATTAATATCGGTAGCAAGTATAGAAACCCGTTTACACTATTCTTAATAACAAATCAGACGCCGAATACATTGTACGGACTGGCCTTAACAGTTAGGGCGTAACTTTGTATTGGCTTGCCAAGCTTTCATCGAAACTGTCGGCAAAGCAACGAAAGATAGTGATTTAATGGGATTAATATGGCATTAAATTGCTGCAGTTGATACAGTTCGTGACGTTTAAAAAGTCAGCACGTACTTTAGCATCGTGGCTGAAGGTGACCTGTGTTGGCGCGAGGTGTCGTATGCATTAATATTTCACTCCATTGAAATATAGGGTTGGAATTAACAACATGACGTCACGTGACGCCATCAGGTTCACGTTTACGTTCACACTAAACTTTTCAAAAAGGTTTGCATTCACACGAGCCTGAACCTTTCATGTGTTCACGCCATCTCTATTAGCAATACTTCGGGTCTGTCCTCCTTTTTTAGGAAATCGAAAATGTCCTCCTTTTTGGCAATGCGTCCTCGTGTACAACTTTGACAGTTATGAGATTGTACAGGTACAACTACGAACGACATAAGTTACGCGAAATCTTGATTTTCATGGCAGTGAATAAAATAAAAAGGTCAATCATAAACGACTTACGGTAGGGCGGCTTTTTTGAGTGTCGAGTTGGAAAGTGGCCATTTTTTAGTCAACTCGATGGAACTTCTCGTGAAAACTTACAAATAACGCCTTTCTCGTCCGATAGCATAACTTGTAACAAGTGTTCTCTCTTCCCCTTTTCCGGATTTCAAAATATGGTAACCCTATTCATAAACGTCAAGATAATTTGTGACTATTGTCTACCATTCCAATTCCTTCATCGTAATTAGTGCTTAACTGACTAACAAAATGGTGTCACCATGATATATATACGTTATATACCTATAACAAAAATATATATATATATATACCGATCAAGATAGCGTAATGGTGAGGCGTCCGGCTTCTTAAACGGTAGGTCGTGGGTTCGATCCCCGGCTGGGTCAGACCAAGGACCTGATCAGTAACACTGTCGCTTGTCGCTCATGCATCACTGGGATAGCATGGACGGGTGGTGCAAGACTTGGAAAGTCCGACAAGGCTAATCTGCTTCTTCCTTGCGCAGCGGCATATGCACATCATGCACTCATGGTATGCATATGCACAGATCGTGTGTATGTATATCGAGTAGGTGTATCTTCCGCAAAAAAATTAAGGAGAAGATAAACTACGTCCTATCCTTTCCTATTCCTTTTATACACAATCATGCGAAGAGAGTGAAGAAATACATCGCATGTCGCCAGGATAGGTAAAATAACGAATTGAAAAACTTCTATGATTTCTTTTTTACTGATGTTCAAGCAGTGGCGGCTCGTCCTATAGGGCAACTGGGGCATTGCCCCACCAAACATTCTGTTCAATAACAGTTCTTCACCATTTAGACACTCACAGCAATCTATATATACCGAAATCACAGCGAAAATCGTATTCTTCTTGTCCTTTCGCTTGTAAATATCCATATATAGCGAAGTCTGTGCGAAAATCGAATTCTCTTCTGTGTTTTCGCTTTGCGAATGCCTAGCCGGGGCATGCCCCGGTAGCGCTCATAACAAGCTTTCACTGTCTATTCTCTCAAAGCCGCGCACAATAAAGAAACACTAATTTACTCTCTCGTGTTTATAAAATTACCGAGCAACCGGGGCACAATAGGTCTGTGCCCCTAAGGTGTGATGTACCAATCGTATCTATATCTGAACTCGGTTACCGTCATATGCTTTTAATCGACCTTTGCTGGTATAGGTCGATTTTGATGGTGTTTCACAGCATGAAAACTGTTGAAACTTGGTATGTCAAGTCGTGATGGTGATATTTAACACTGCCCCAAGTTTCAGGGTTTCTACTTAAAGTTTAGGGTAGTAATTCTGGTTCCGAAGTTGAGTGTGTGCTGATCCGTCATGTATCGCAAACAGGTTTTACTCCAAAGCCGGTATTGGTATCCACTGATTTTGACGATGTTCAATACTGAGATCGGTTATGACATTTGGCACGGTAAGTCTTAATGTTAGTATCGAACGCTGTACCAAGTTTTAAGTTTGTCACTGAACTATGTTAGTGGTAATTTCGTTTCCTAACTCGAGTGAGAGCTGACTCGTCATTTATCGCTGACAGATTTCACGCAAAGCCGGTATTGGTCTCTATTGATTTTAACGATGCTCCTTACTTAGATCCGTCATAAGCTTTTGCAGCGTATGTCTTGATTTTAGTATCGAACACTGTGCCAAGTCTCAAGGTTGACGCTCAATGATTAGGGCAGTAATTTCGTTATCAAGGTCGAGTATGGTAGAGATGTGCTCTGATCTGACACTTTAGCCTACAACGCATTGCGGATTTCTCGCAAACGCCGGTGTATCTGTGTTCCATACAGAGATAGGTGATGAGATGATGATATCATGAAACAGTTTACTAACATCCTCGGTTTGCATTCAAATATTTAGTTTTATTTTATATTCTCCAATGTCAATTTCACCGTGAAATTGTGGCCTTCGGGCCATTTGCTCACAATTACAACCCCTGTCAAGCGCGATAGCTGTTTCGTTTTCGATGGCGGCCAACAGCTGATCGCTTGATCAGCCTATTCCTCAGTAAATTTTACGCAAAATTCGGTGTTGGTCTGTTCGTATTAATTTTGACAGTGTACCATACCGAAAACGGTCATGAGGCTATACTTCTCGATGATTTCATGTAACAGTGTACCAAGTTTTCGGCTTTCATCCACGTATTTATTCGGTAATATATTTTCCAAAGGCGATTTTGCGGCAGACATATAGACACCACAGAACGTAAGCCGTATGTGTCGTGTGACAGTCTCCAGCCTCAAGGCCAAAATCTCCCAAGCTGTACCGGGACCAAATTTCCGAGGCTGCTATCCGTAGTTCTTCAGACTGATGTTTTGGATTCAATATGACATTTCCTTGTCCAATCTATGAGATAACAATTGCGCATGTGTCCGAACTCGTTGACCTTTCCAGTTAGGCATACGCAATCTCTCGAGTTATAGTCATTCCCATTTCTGCAGATAAGTAGTCAGGTCAAGTGCGAACATGAATCGTGTTGAATCTTTGCTCCGTACGCCGTTTAGGCAGCTGCCTTTAGAGCAAAAATTAGAGGTAAAGCGACTAGGTCCGTATCAGCCTAGAAATTGCCCATTGATCCAATCGTACGCCGGAGGAAAACGCACTCGTGCCTTTTCTTCAGCGCATTTCGATAAAAATGAATGGCTTACTTATAGCGAGGATAAAAAGGCCTTGTTTTGCTTTTACTGTTTTTTATTCGACAGTGCCGGTACCGGAAGTAGTGGCTCTTGTTGGAACAAAATTGGTTATCGCGATCTGAAGCATTTGTCAGAGCGTGTAAAAGCGCACCAAAAATCCCAAGTGCACATGGCTAGTGCAGTTAAATATAAATTGTTTGGCAGAGTAAATGTAATGTCGCAGCTCAATGACAGTTATCGCGTATCAGTCTGCAAGCACAATGAGCTTGTAGATAAGAATAGGCATGTTATCTCTCGGGTGATTGATGCCATCAAATTTATTGGAGTTCATGAATTGCCCCTTCGAGGCCACGATGAGAAGGAATGCTCTCTCAATAGGGGGGTGTTTTTGGATCTAATTAAATACACGGCTTCCATGGATAGCATTTTGCGCGAACATCTCGACACCGCGACAGTCTTTTTGAAGATTTTTTGTGACATCTTCATGCACGTCGATACACTGTACTGCACTTTTCAGTCGCGTATGGCCGATGGTACTACTGCGCAATTGTGTATTGCACATTTTTGTGAGGCAATTTCGCATATCCGAGAGAATGTACACTTCGCTGGTGACACAGCGCTTTTACGTCGTGGGATAAGTGTGCAAAACCTGCTTGTTGCAGCTTACGAAGGTTGCGATATACTGATGTCCCAAATCCAACATCGTCTGAATAGTGACCAGTTGGTTACTTTTGTCCTGTTAAATCCGAGAAATTTCCCTGCCTACAAAATTCATTTTCCTTCTGGACTACTGCGCAGCGTGCCTCGTTATTACCCGATGATCGACATTGCTCGGTTGGAGAGCGAGTTGACTTGTTTGTATTCTAATACATCGTTTTCGGAAGTTAAAACTACTAGTGAACTTTCAAAATTCCTAGTTGAAAATTCGCTTTCGATCAACTTTGCTACAGTAACTAGCTTTCTGAATATCATTTTGACCACCCCGATTTCATCCGCGGAATCCGAGCGCAGTTTCAGCACATTGAAACGTATCAAGACCTTTCTCAGAAACAGGATAGGCCAAGATAGGCTTAATGCGTTGGCTGTTCTCTCGATTCACAACGACGTGGTTCTGGGAATTCCAGATTTCAATAAACTCGTTATTGAACATTTTGCTAATATGAAATCACGTCGCGCACAATACTTATACAAGACATAAATTAATGCTGGTGGTCGGACGACTGTACACATCATGTTCTTTCCGAATAATTTCAATCAAGTGAGCCCAGGTAACTCAACCATGTCTATGGCTAAGGAAAAGTGAGTGGTTTTCATCCTTATTACTCGAGGCACACTGACAGTTAATTTACCGATATATTTTGTTATGGCTATGGAAAAAAAGTGAAAAATTCATCAAGATGAAATAATTTATTCATGAAATTGTTTAATGCGATATGTGCTCGCATTTCAATTTAAATCAATGCTTGGATTCCTGCTTGAATGATGGCAGGCAGACTCGTAATTAATCTTCCATGGATAACAGCTGGCTTTTTATAATGTTTTACGTTTATGGGTGCCACCGCTTTGGTTGCCTATCCCCTGGTCGTAACGCATCAGGATCGTGTACCAAACACTTTCGGACGGGCTTAGAAAAACGAGAACAAATCGATTTGACTCGCTTTCGGGACGAGAATCCTACCATATACAAATCGGGTCGGAGGCGCTGCAGCACTTTACAGAATTGCTGAGCATGGAACGATTAAAACACCACAAAGTGTCATGCGAATGCTCTTTGTAGGTAGTTGGTCTGTGTATGTTTTGGTATAGTCTTACTCGGCGCTTGCGTAATCTCTACCACGAAATCATAACGCATGCTACTAAGGAAACCCTGATGATTGATTCGTGGCATGGGAACGATTCTTAGTTCGCGTACATTTTGTAAAATAATCATTTGAATAAAAAACAATGAATAAAACATTTGCTACCGCACTTCAAGTCACGCCACCGGCAAACCTCTCGCGGCACCTACGTTAAAAATCATTGTTTACGGGAAATTCATGTGACCATCATTAAGTTACTTTTGAACGTTGAAAAACGCCACTGTGACGTCATATTGATAACAAGTCGCTTGCGGCCCTTGCCCCACCACCCGATATTGTCACGAGCCGCCACTGTGTTCAAGGATGTATAATTTGAATCATTTTGCATCTAAAATCACGCAATTCGCATAATGATTGTTCGCAAATATATGACCAAAGTAAAGGTGTGGCAGAGACGAATCTAGCCTCACCTCAATTGTGATAGCCCGAATCATCATAGATCATTCTGACACGGCTCGTATCAATCCAATGCCATTGTCACTCTGAGTCGTAAAATTCAAATAATGATGATGTCTTGGTCCCAAAATCTCTTTAAAATCGTCAGCAATGCGTGAAATTCGGCTTTGTTAGGTGGAATCGGAGTGCATAGAAACAAAGGGAAACACACAATCCTAACAATCCAACAATCTGAGCATATTTAGTTTTGATGATAAATATTTGTAAATCTGACTATAACGTAGTCAGTGCTTCACCAACCATGAACCTCACCGCATGAATCTGGTAGGAGGTGCCCGTTCTGTCAATAAATCACTTCAGTTTACTTCTTTGTGCCTGACAAACAGTTAGCCTTGATCAACTTTAATTTTTCAAATTTTTTCGGTAACGCACGGAAGGTCGTTGACCACGCAATGTGGCCAGGCATGGACAACTTCTACATTTAGCAGGCCACATGACAAACCGGTAGGGTTACCATATTATGGACAAATCCTCAGAAAGGAGGACGCATGGTCCCCATAAATAACGCAATACAGTATGATCTGGCTGGCTGGATTGCGGAATCGTTACATGCATCGTATAATTTCGCACGTGTACACACTTGCTGAATTAATCAAACCGCAATAGAAGATTACAGGGTAACGGGGTGATCACGTCTAGGTGTTTCACCGAGAAAGATTGTTATGAATACAAAACGCTCATTGTTGAATATGTCATTTTATGAATTTATGTAATAACTGGTCGACTCCACTTTGCTTCTCAGGTGCGAGTGCTGTGGTACTGCTGGGGAACTGGAACAGATTGCGAAGAACCTTTCAAGAAATAACGTACTAATAATCATGTATTTCGTAGAACAGGATACAAGAAAATGCGACGATATTAGTAAGGTATACTTACCAGCTATGCTTGTATAATCCTTTAGTGACAGCAATGACTGTATGACAAAGATGTGCGATTTTTCGGCAATAAAGTACTGCTATTTTCCTGAGAGATTTTCTTACTTACGCATATGCATATGTCTCAAAAATGCTTCTACTTAAAGGCGCGCACAGCATACTTGCCCACTTATCGGACTTTGGATATGCAGCACTTTTACCAGTGAAGCTGTCATGGAACTTAGATGGGCGAATTAAATAGTTCCTGTATTACGATGAACGAATACCTTTGCGATACCTGCACCAAATTGTATTGTGTTTAAAGTAATTTGATGGTATTTGCGAAGACGCATCTTCAATGTTAGAATGTTGCCCAACTCCAATTAAATACTAAAAGTTACCGTTACTCGACCAAATCTACTTTATGGAACTACCTAAATTCTTTTTCAAACATGTGATATCCTACTACCAATTAAGCAATTTCGGCATACCTTAACTATTACTGCTCTTGCTTGTAATTGAAATGACATCTCTGCAATTACCTATACTAAACTACTACGTTTGCAGAAATGCTGACTACTTTGACCACCTTTGCCGACATGTGAAAGGGCTTTGAACATTTAGACTACGTGTCGTAAGAAACTCGGCTTTAATTGCAAAATGCCGGAACAAGGAGTTCGCATAATGGTGGAAGCAAACCAAACTGCTTATAATAATCATCATCTGATTAATTTCATATTATTCGAATATCACTTTTCGTTACCGACCAAGTATTTAGTAGTATTAACGAATTTAGCTAGTTGATCAAGCTAGATAGCGATATACTAGTTTGAACGTGTATATTTATTTTATAATGGGAACTTGATGAACATAAATATGATCAAAATTTATAATCATAATCATAATGATCAAAATTCATTATCAAAACCACTAGGAAACCAATGTCCGAACAGACTGATGAAAGTTTCCGGACGCGGCACACAATGGGTCGTAATCGTAACTCAACGGAGACCCAGACATGTTTGAAGTATGTCTGCCGAGTTTTCTACGCCTTGGCATCGCGGCCACCCAATGACCGTGATATCCATAACGAAATAAGACTTGGAATGGTCCAGAATATAGTGTGTAGACCAGTGGTTCTCAACCTTTTTGGACACGCGTCCCCCTTGGCGATGGTCAAAAAAATTGCGCCCTCCCCCTAACCCCCCTGCACTTATCGTGATGTCAGAAAGTGCACATCATCTAATACAGAGGTAGGCAACCTTTTTGCTAATCACAGCCGGTTTTCGATTACTTATGTAGCCCAAGGCCGCATTCCAGGGCATGTTCGTAATGAACTAACTGTACGCAAAATACCTATGTTAATCTGTCCAGTCCATATCCATTCCCGTTGAACTCCGGACCATTCTGCTTTTCACAACGCCCTATTGTACGCACCGAAATCGCGAGTGTCAAAGGTATGAATAGTTGTTGGGATTGCATATTGTCGCGCAGGGCGCGAAAATTTCTCAGATTCACGAATGAATTCCGTATTTAATAGTAGTAGTGTCACATATTACTTTCAAATATTTATTTTAGGGCAACCTATATTGCACTCAAGTCTGTCTTGAGCAGTGTAGTTCGCCATCTATTAACAACAGCTACCCAGCGCACCGAGCTTTGGGCTACTGCCAAAGCTTTAAAGTACTGAATGACTCACACATGGAACTTACTCTAAGAATATCATAATTTGGCTCAAATCAAGTTGAAATCAGCCTATACTCCGTTGAGGGCTACTGCTTGAGTTTGAATTTGGCAAGCTTTCTTGAACACGAAATAAGTTTCGTCTTCAACAATCGTCTTTTCAAAATGGCTGTGAAACACATGTTTAGTATAAATTCATGCGGACTCTGTCAATTTTTTGCGCCCCTTCACCTGAGAGCCTCCCGCGCCCCCAAGGGGACGCGTTATCCAGGTTGAGAATCACTGGTGTAGACCAAAGAAGTAGAGCAGAGTTTGGTGTGATAATATCTGTACGTCCACACTATATACTTGGTAATGCGTAGGAGCACAGAAGAAAGAGATGCGATTGACGGGATTCCTTTGTAGTGTCACAGCAGATCAGTTATCTTATTTCATAAAATGATTAGTAATATGGTTGTCATAAAATTCCAACTATATACTCGTGTAACTTTCTCTCCTTACCCTAAAATATTTCTTTGTTAATGATTATAGGACTTGACTGCCGCCTCAGATTGCAACCATATATTTCCTACGAAGAGATGGGATACATTTGATGAGGATTTAACATCTGACGGCCATCGTCGTCGGTTTACTGAAATAGTGACAGGCCTAGATCAATGCACTTGATTGATACGTCAGTTGACGTTCGTTTTAATCGAGAATCATGTCATCTTATATAATTTTGGAAATTAAATGCCACATGCCGTCACTTACGTCTGTGTGTCAGAACTCTGCATACTCCTTTTCGGCCAAATGCCTCGACATTATGATGTTTCATGTTTGTTGTTTTATTGTATATAGTTTATTTCCTGCTGACGGAAAACTCTCCAGGGTCTCTCTTTCTGCGTACACCGGATTTTAATAAAACCGTTTCATCGTTCGGATTCAATAATATGATAAGTTTAGAATGAGATCAAAATCAGATGTTTATTAAAATATATCTTTATCAACTTGAATGCTGGAACATATATACAAAATCAGCCTGGTATAAAACGACGATAGATCTCGAGATACGATGAATACTAAAAAATAATAATTCCAAGTGCAAAGTTTGGGAAACTGAAGACGAGAAAAACCCCGTCTTTATGAAAAACGCTCTGCGGAATACCCCCTCAAGGAAGAATTCGGCCCCCGCTGGAGCAGCGGCACCGCGGTCGGGAATTGATAATCTAACTCTCTGATATAACCTAATATTACAGCCAGGAAAATATCATATTAAAAGAAAATTTCGTTCTCTCCACGGTTCAACCCATATCCAACAAAACGATATACTGTCACAGTTGAACGCATATTTATTACTATTATTTGCTATGATGCAATCGCACCAATATCTTGTAAATTAGAAGACGAGAGAACTCCAAATTCATAATTGTCTGACCGTGCTTACTCCCTGATTAAGAGGGTTTAAAGAAATGCACGATTTCTATTGGGGGCTAATGGGTAAGAATATCTCATCTAAACATTATAGCCTTGTATAGAAATGTGCCGAAAGTAACTCTTTGTCTGGTATATAAGTACGGGGATCAAATCTATTGGATTTGAACAGTAGTCGGATATGGTCGTCCCGCAAGCTACTATTCAATTCCAAATCAAATTTGTCATCACTGCAAATTAATGTATTGCTTTGCGTACCAGAGTTCTTGTTACAGTAAATGAAATGTATTTGTCACTATATGTTTGCTTCCAGTAGACCAGACCTGGTCAAATGTGACCCGCGGAACTATTCTGAGCGGTCCGCGTGCTCACTGCTTGGAATCCCAAACATAAAACGTACGTTTAAATATTGCTGCTTGGAATAAAACCATAGGCTGTATAAACTGAACCAGAACGGAAATTGGTTTACTTTGAAGCCTGTTAATTAATAAGCGGCGATTACGCAACCTACGTCCTTCGCAAGCTCGCATGCGTAATCCAGATTCAAACTAAAGCAAATGTAGCAAAGTATGTCGTAATAAATAAAGTCACAAGATAACATTATTTCCATCTAGTTTAGTTCAAACCTTCTTTGTTGCCATTGTCACATTACGCATTACACTGTCTGTGCTTCAAGTTGTTTCGTGATAGGCTACGTTTCGATATACCTATTTCAGTGCTTGTTTTTACTATGAGACATCAAATCATCCATAAAGCATGAACAGGCATGTCGAAAAACAAACGCCGAAAACTGAAATTCAAAGACGGTATGGAGCACTAAACAGAGGGCCCCAACTGCCGCACGCCAATCCCCCAATTGGAGCAATCCCGAGCTCGAAGGGGGCCCAAAATTATTTAATAAGTTAACGTTAATTATAGAGTATTTTTCAGATATTTATAAAACTTCATACAAGTTTTCTTCGCGTTTCGCGCGATTTATCGTTGCTAGATATCTTCGTATTAAAATGGGCACCCTTCTCCCCGGCAAAACGTTTAATTTATAGAGATCAGCATTTTGGCGTCGCCTGTTACCACGTCACGCACCAAGACGTGGACAATGACATTTCGGATGTGACTGTGCTAAGTGTGCTGCTAAAAAGCTCGACGACGAGGAAACCTTGACCAAAAGTACTGAATTATTTTTTCCAACTTGTCCCAATGAAGTGATTGAATTCTTGACTCGAAATGGATTTTATCCCGTTGTATATAGGCTACAACCACAATTTCAGAATAACGTCATGAGATGCTAAAAAAATGACTATAGGCTGGACGTGATATGTTCATTAGTAATATACTTTTTTTTCATATTTTGGTGTCATAAATGTTGCGATCATACCAAAAGTATCGTGGGAAGCGTTAGCCATTAGCCTCTATACGCATTAGCATTTAGGCATTGGCCGATACGCATTAGCCATTTGCATTAGCCTTCATCTATCTTTGTGGAAATGTATTTTCGGCACTCATCGCTGAGATCAAATCGAAGACGCGGATTTTCAAGACACGACCACGTACTTCAAGAAATACAGCTGACAATTTAGCTTCGAAATAAGAAAACTCTTACACAATTTCTACATTCATAGTATGATGTTATTTTCAAGAATAGTCAATTATTGCTGCTTATCTAAAGCCTTCATTTCATACTTGCACAAGACAGAGGACGGACGCGAAGCCAAAACTATTTAGAACCACTGCCGTAGACCATAGTTCTTATGCCTCCCTATGTGACTGTCACAGTATTGATGCCTTCTAACATTTGCGTATATCATGCCTACCGCTCGCCTGCAGATCAACTTTTAATAAAGTCTCAACAGCATATGATGTATCTTGAATAACAAAGTATATGAGTACAATTCTGGTCAGGGCTGTGGAGTCGGAGTCGGAGTCGGTTGAGTCCGAGTCGGAGTCTGGGTAATTTTCGCTTGATGGAGTCGGAGTCGGAGTCGTGAAAACTATGATAGCTGGAGTCGGAGTCGGAGTCGGAGTCGGAGTCGGTGGGATAATACTGACTGAAGTCGGAGTCGGAGTTTGTGAGAATGACCTTGACTTCGACTCCGACTCTGACTCCAACTTCTCTATCATGAAAACATTTGCTTTCAAATAATTTTCAATAGAATTTTTATGCACCTCCAATCACTGTTATTAATAACCATACAGGTCAAGTGCGGCCAGCCCGTGGCCCACATGCCAAATTTGGCACACGAGAAGGTTAGGTGTGGCCTGCGAGGTAATTCTCAAAATTATTTATGACACAGGTACAATTGCAAAGGCCAACCAAAATTTGATTAGCATGACCGCGAAATTTGATGATGACTAAAACAACAGTTCTGACGCATTAACGTATCCAGGGACCAGCCACATTTATCCCAGATCTTCGTATATGACCATAACGTAGAAAATTTCATAGCAGATTTATTTGACTTGAAATTTTTCTCGGTACCTCGCATTCAGTATTTGAGCTCCCTTCTGAAAATTATAAATACATATTATTCACAGAATTGAGTCTAGCTATATTCGCAATTGGGAGATAACGTGTCGTCCAACATGCGGCTTCGCTTGTGCACTCGCAGCGAGATCGGCGACAAAACATTTGCACAAAATGATAGAGGCATGTTCTGTTGTTCACCGATACCGTTAATTTTACTATGCATAAACGTCGAATATTCCTGTCCTCGCCAAATGAGCCCAGTGGTATACAGATGCGACCCCCAATGTATGTTAGCAACATATTTATTTATATAATTCAGTCATTATCATGCCAAAAAAAATTCGCGCGACCTGGGCCGGATCGCGCACTGCACAGCTGAATGACATATTGTTATCAATTTTAGAGCATAATATCAGTCTTGGTTGCAATGTTGCCCAATTCGGTTCGCTCCTATCGCACGACTAAAAAAAGGTTATCAACATTCCAGTTGCCCGCGCAATGGTACGTAAATCTCATGTGACCCTTTGGCCGAAAAAGTTGCCCACCCCTGATAGAGATAAAATTAGACATTACTTGGAAATTACAACTCAGTTGCACAGGGGAAGAAAATCCCAATATGCGTTTTTGCGATGCAGTCAAAATTGATGCAATTTTTTGAATTTTACCATGATACTGATGTGACAGAGCAAATGCATCTGCTGGTTTTGTAAAAATGATGTAAATATGACCAAGCGATGCTTCCCACTTGAAAAAATTAAAAATATTTGTAGTGTACCTTAGCTGTTTGGGTCGAAGAAATGATTAAGAAAGACTGCAAGTCCCAATCCTTGAATACTTTATTAAGTACATGTAGACTAGACATAGGTTATGTGGTATTTGACTACTTAACTAAATTCCATTTATGAACAATGCCTATTAGTAGTAAGAGTGTGTGTGCTTGTAATCAGGATAGTGTGCAATGACAAAATTAGTAAGTTCAATCTCTTTATTAGTTGCTGACTCATACTCAACAGCTACACTTGGATTTTTTATCTACATTTTTATTATACAGGATTGGATATCTGCCATATTTAATTGATTCATACATTTCAGAATATTGAAAAATACAGAACTTGAAAAAGGAAGGATATTTAGCAAATCTTTCTTTCATGTTAATTGCATAGTGGATAACTCGAGCAGTTCCACAATGAAACAATGTAGCATGCGACCGTTAATCATATGTTTGCATATGTTTAATGGTTGTATGATAGTCATTCAACCGACAATGTGTCATATAATTTTCGAAGTAAATTGGTAATAATGCTGGAGTCGGAGTCGGAGTCGGTACGTTTAAAGACTCAGGGGTCGGAGTCGGAGTCGGAGTCGGAGTCGGTACGTTTAAAGACTCAGGAGTCGAAGTCGGAGTCGGTATATTGAAAATGTGTGGAGTCGGAGTCGGAGTAACTAAATTGCCACCCACCTCCACAAGAAAAAATGAGGAACAAATGAGTTTGCAACTTATTCCCCATAGTATGTCCATTTTTAAGGATGAAATTTGTTCAATTTCTTCACATTAAAATCATACTTTTATTTATAATTTTGAATGATGAAGATACTGTCATTACGATGTAACCTGTGAATACTTTAGTCGGAAAAGGGACCGGAAGTTATCAATTGAATAATTGAATTGAATTATATTATTAAAATGTATACGAAATTTCTATACCACGGGAAATCTCTTCAATTATCAAATGAGTTCGCAACATAAAATTTACCAAATCCTCGTGTGAATGTCATTGACGAATTAGAGCATGGAAACGTGTGTGTGACCAACCGAGAAATTTTCTTCGGCCCACGATTAAGTGCCAATTATATCAGCTGTGTGGCCATAAATGGGATTGTACTTCTGTTTGATCTGGTACATATACGCTCTAAGCTCAAGTTGGATAAGAGAAGGGCCGAATTACCACCAAAACCACAGGAATATGCATAACTTTATTATATAACTTGCGAATTAGCCCTAATTTATTCATAATTTTTATGTGCAGTCTGCATTACATTGATAATTCTCGCCATCAACTATGAAATGACTTCCCTTCAACTACTGGAAATCCTGTTTGAAACGCGTGGTTTTGCTGTGATATTATTATCACGCTTGATCGTCGCAGAGGTTGCACAATGCACATCTTGTCCATACCAACTAACCTGGCCTAACATTTAAACCGTTCGTGTGTCGAAATTCACTTCATAATCACATCAAAATGCTATCGACGGGCCTTTTTATTTGTCCAATTATGGTTCGTTGAGCATATTATGCTGGCAATCGACAGATATCTATTTTCTGTAGCATTCCACTTCTATCACGTATACAGTTATCGTATGCTTATAATATCCATGATTCGTAGCAATATTGTTGGCTATTTAGAGCCGCGTCATTGGAAGGAATTATCTAAAATCTATGTGAAGAAAATGTCACTATTATTTCCGTCGCGTGACTTGAATTGGTACGGATTATCGAATGCCATAGCGAAAGTTTAGCCCAGAGGCCTCAAACTCAAATGTGCTCGCGGGCCAATTTCCTATTTTTGATGGCGCCGCGGGCCGCACCACCAATAATAGGGGAATTCAATGTATTTCAAAGTAGGCCTTATTTCCGGGTTTCGAGCATAGGTCTACTGATAACTAGGCTATATTGACATGTCATTACGGAAGTCAAATAGAATCGACGTTTCATTTTACCTTCGAATGTTGAAACAGATCAATAACAACTTCAACATAATGGATCTGTGCAATAACAATAGAAATGTGCAATCGCCGAAGAATCCGTTCGTTGCAGCTATGAAGCATAGGCTACGACTAGTTAATACTCGCCACATTAAATTGGCGACAATAACATATATAAAGATACCCAAGATGACACGGGATGTAACCAACTATATCAAAGGTGCAACATAATGCCAATGTCGGTTGCCATACCTATATGCTTAGATATCTAAATATGCTACGCAACGCAAGCTACGGCCTTTTGATATTTTACTATTTCTCCTACCAGTTTGATAGTGTGTTCACGGTGTCCGATATGGTGTGGACACAAGCAAATCTCATGGGCCCAGTGGTGGCTTTTGGGGTGGGCGAGGTGGTCGGTCGCCCAGGACCCCCCTGGTCGAAGCCCCCCCCCCTATTAGGATGATGCGCTTTTTTCAAGGATAATAACGAATAAACATGGAAATCCGTGTACCAAGCAAGAATATGATTCCGTACAGGTGTGTCAATCATCATCAAATCTCTGCATTTGTTAGAAAAGTCCCGTATCCCGATAATCATCACGTCTCTGCATGCGATAGAATTACTTAGTTTTGATGTAGTCTACCCTTGCACACATGCAATAATAGACATGGCCGAATCCAGCACCTGGCTGAACCTTACCGTGGTGAAAGATGGATAAGAATAAGAGATGCGAAAGGGGGGTCTGGGGGGCGGAGACCCCCAGAAGTTACGGTTAGATGCTTATAGGCCCCCCCCCGGCAAGTTTCGCCCAGCCCAGCCCCCCCCCCCCACCCCGTTCGTAGGCCCACAACGCTCAGTGAAATTGCTCTTTATTGTCACACTATCCATTTGTTCAAAGGCAATTTGACGGTAATTTTTGACCGGCTTGTCCTGCATTAGCCTAAACTTGATAAACCGGGTATCAATGGAATGCTACCACGGTACTGATTGTGAAAATATAAATTTTATTTTGTTCGTGGCCCTGGAACTCGCCAAAATAAGCCTCAAATGTTGCATTGTAAGTGAGTTTGGTATTGTGACGCAACCATGCCGTCTGAGCAGCTCAGGAGCAAATGCGCACGAGAGTGAGAGTGCTCAATCGCCTGCGTAACAATGGCCAATACGCATGCATCTTGCAGTACTCCTCGCCTGCGCCCAGACGTCATTGCAGCATCACAATACCAAACTCACATACAATGCAACATTCGAGGCTTATTTTGGGGAGTTCCAGGATCACGAACAAAATAAATTTATATTTTCGCAATCAGTACCGCGGTAGCTTTCGATTGATACCCGTTTTATAAAATTTAGGCTAATGCAGGACAAGCCGGACAAAAATTACCGTCAAATTTCTTTTGACCAGCAAATGGAAAGTGTGACGTACACCAATTTCACTATAAGCTGTGAGATTTGCTTGTGTCCACACCATATAGGACACCATAGCTTGTTGCGTCCGTGGTTGTACCAAGTCAAGGCATTCCGAGGCACAAAAGTCCTTCTCTGATTGTAACGTTTGACGTGACGAGTACGAGTATGAGTAATTCTACAGAGGGTCGCGCTCAAGTCCAAATCACAATTTTCAGTCACGAATCATCAACGGGTCATGTTTTACCATATTAAACAAGTAATGTCACGTAATAGTTGATCTTCCACTCAGTGATGTATTAGTGAAGACTCGATGAGTAGTTTCAGGCTTCTGGAGTAGTCTTACAGCGAATTTCAAGTTCTCAAAAATTGGTAGCAAAATATTGTCGAATACTTCGAAGTCCAAAATGCCGTCGCGGGCCGCACAAAATGGTCTCGCGGGCCGCATGCGGCCCGCGGGCCGCGTGTTTGAGACCTCTGAATAGATCATGAACAATGTCGTCAACACAAACTCTTCGCAGTTCTCCCTGAGCGTCTGACTAATAAATAGTTCATTTCATAACACGATTGGAGTGTGCTCCAACCACGGGCCGCAGGCCCCGAAATCATTCCAATTATTGTTCATCTTCGATTCGTGTATAATCAAATCATTGAGGAAGCCTTCTTTCGTAACAGATATACTTCGTGGAGAAAACAATCCTAATCCATTACACTGGACAACAATTTTGAACTAAAAATTAGTTGAATTTATTTTTGCACTTCATTTAGGCTAATTTTGGTATGCTTATTCCGAAAATGACGCTGATTTTCTCCTGTCACGTCAAGATTTTGCTCTATGACATATGCCCAAAATATGCGAATACTCATGAATTTAGCCATATTACCTTTCTATTCATACCATATAGAAATCCACACTTTTATCATATAATCCTATAGCCATGAGGTCAATTGAGTTATTCGAAGAAAAGGTACTTGTATCGATCTAGCCGGCCGATGCATTCGCCCATTTTTGGTTAGAGGATGCAATCATCCGAGGATATTTCAGACACATATTTGATAAAAACTGCAGAATATGGTCAAAATTTCAGCGTTAGGTCAAAAAATGTCAAAATTGTGTACAAAGACAAGACATATTTTGCAACCTGCATTTCATTTGTATTGTAGATTTTGCAAAATCGGTGAACTCATCGTTTGGCATTTTACAGCTTATAGCCTACTTTATAGGCCTACCGTTGCAGACGGCGCATTGTCTGCTCATTGTGAATCATAAACAGTGAAATGAAACAAATATATTTGACACGGTGTTATGCTCAACGTATCGCAATATCCTAAGTGAAGCAAGACTGCGTGGGCAGGTTCTTACAAAAATTGAGATGTACACCATTGTCAGAATGAAGCAACACGGTGTGTCCCCAGCAGTGTACGCACAGTCGCACACACAACTTCAGTGTTGTCAGCCAACAGCTGCTACAGTCGAAGGTTCTTTCTTCATTCTTTTTGTGGTTGTTTGTATATATATGGTGTTTGTCGACTACAATGGTCATTTACACCAGGCCGATATTCCTTATTTTCGATGCCGTATCCGCCGAGTATCTGACGACTTGTAGTACGGCCCACTTCAATGCTATTTGTAAGGCACCGCTTACGCGGATGAGACGGCGAGGAGAAGCCTTTTTAAATTTTCAACACTGGGGTAGGAATTCTGGAGTCGACCTCGGTCGGACTAGAACCTACAACCCATTGGTACTGTAGCTGTGGATTATCCCACTACGCTATCTCGGCACATCTCGATCCCAGGCAAGCTACTTAGTAAAGACAGACACTTTTTACCCGAGAATCAGGGGTATCTAGAACTAGATATCTAAATATCCCTGAAGAGAATGTAGGAAAGTATCTTTCATTCTACTACACCAGATTTTAATTATTTTCACCATATTACGTCATGTACTGGAATTCATCATAGGGCAAGATTTTGTTTAAAAAAATATTTTGTCAGATTTCAAGTAAAAAAAGCTGAAAAATACTACGTAAGAACAGACAGTTCAAACCAGAAATGAGGATAAGTAGTACGATTCTAACATCTTTTGGGAAAATACCTAATTTGCATACGTTAGGTCAAAATTTGTCAAATTATGATTTTTAGGTCAAAATCTTTCGTTTTTTAGGTGACAAAAATCGCCCTAAACATCAGTTATAGGTAAAATGCCCCATTCCACTTATCCAGTGTAACTTGAAACTCCTAAAAGCTCGATTATTTTACAAGATGAAGATCTTAGGGATGAAGATTTGAAAACGAATATGATTCAGTACGTAGAGTAGTCCATCAACACGAGTTAAATGATTCGACACAGGATTTCGGACATGAAAGAGAAATATTCGGAACTTTCATCAGCCTTGCGAATTTAGAAAAGATAACATGGCAAGAGAGATATCTCACTTTCGATCTTGAGAAACGGCGTTTTCACCGTAGGGCTAATTTCGGTAGATTTGTACATTGCTTGGATACTGGCATTGACATGATGATGTTACCATGGGTTGCTGGAGGTGATATGAGAGAGAGAGAGATATGATATTCTTTCTCGCATGCACCATCGAGATGCTTTGGCGACGGAGTTGCCATACGGCCCCATGAGGTCATCTAGTCTGCGCCCCCGTTTTTTTTCTCCTCCATGCTATCCGTGATTGCTGAGCACCTAGCAGGATAGCTGCGGATACCATTTTTCGAGTCTTTGGTATGACCCGGCCGGGGATCGAACCCACGACCTACCGCTCGAGAAGCCGGACGCATACCCATTACACTATCTCGCTCGGTGATATGAATCCCGACTTACAATTCAAACGAATGGCAAATGTTTATTGGTAGGTCGTAAAGGATCCTAAAATGTGACATTCTTCAAAATGGCAACGTCTCAGGTGTAGGAACAATAATTGTCAGTTAGTATTCGTGAATAACACGGAAACATAGAGATTAATAGAGTAACATTGGATTGTTGCAATATCCTAAGCAAGATTCGGATCGGATCATATGTGTCAGATTTGAAATGTTGTGTTTTCTTAGTCACCAGACAAAAACAATGAACATGTAACCCTGATACACATGTGCCATTGCCATATGTTTATGTCGGACATCAGACCTTGGCATAGTCAGCGAGAGGCAAGGAGAAAGCATCCCCAAATATCTGAAGATGATGGGGGTAAGATACCAGAGTAGATTAGAGCTTACATATGTTAGCTAACTATTGCTCGAGTATCAAACGAGACAACCCAGCGTAAATTTGAACCCTAAAACTCGCACTTTATTTGTCCTGCAGAAGCAATATCAGTTTATATCATCCAAATAAAGCAGTGCAAATGGTAATTTGGAGTCTATTGATTTATTTTGGACTGTTTGTCGTTTCTGAAAACTTCATACATTAAACATAAAATATTAATATAATACTTTTATGTGGGTTATGAGACAATAGGGTGGGTGCCTGCTCCAAAAACAAGTCATATTTTAATTCAGCGCCCAAAAGCTGGTCGAAATCAATTGTCTGATCAAAGTCAACAAATGTTGTGTTGACCAATGTAATAGGGGAATTCAATGTATTTCCAAGTAGGCCTTATTTGACGGGACCTTGCAGACTGACATTCCATACGCATCTTAAAAATGTGATTTGGTATTGTTAATACACGTCTGACACGAAAAAAGAACAGTCTTAGATATTTGAGTAAAATTGTTGCTGTACTTGGCATAGTTTGACAAAATAATTAGTTTCAGACACCATCCGAGTGTAAAAATGCATCGGGACATCGTAAAAGCTGTCACGGTATAATTTTGCAGCTAGCGGACATTTGACATGCCGCAATTATAGGTAGAATTTTACAAAGATTGATCTGATATCAGAGCATTGGAGCAGTACAAGCGTAATCCTGGTCTCGGGTATACTCCTGATAACTAGGCTATTAATCATGTCATTACTAGGATAAGTTTTTGCAACTATCGCAACTTTTTTTTACAGCTTTCGACTGCTTCCCAGATACCCAGAATATATGTAGGCCTACTATGATGTTTTAAGCTGTTTGGAGGGATTTCATAGTGCAACTTTTCTCTATTTTTCTCACCAACTTTTACTGCAACTTTTATCCAATATTGCGTAAAAATGCAAAGGGGGGATTCAAAAACGTGCTATTAACTATTTGAATAGTATATTCATATTGAAATGAACCCGAATATTGTCGGCTGACACTCGTCAGGGGTAATCGTCAGCAACTAGTAGAGAACTGGAAAGAACATTGTATATCAAAAATCGTATCACAAAATATGACGTCTCCAGCATGAAAGAGAGAGAGAGCGTTCAATGTACTATTTTTAGGTGGTACACGAACTCCTTTTGTTGACAGCGGTTTGGTTGGTGTATTTTGACAAAAGTCGACTCCAAGGCACACAAATGGAATTGTGAACGTCTGCAGGAATGCATAAACCAACATGTCCCCAGATTTAGCAGAACCCGTGCATCATGCTCAGTGAAAAGCTCACCCTTAACTCATCCACTTAAGATTGATGCTGACCGATCAAAGGCCATTTTTAATTCTGCCATCGGCAAACATCTGTTAGATAATTCGATTTGTGCGAAAATTATCGAGACGACCGATTTCGAATCGTTAAGCGGGGTCGTTCACAATTCCATTTGTGTGCCTTGGAGTCGACTTTTATCAAAATACACCAACCAAAACTCTGTCAACAAAAGGAGTTCGTGTACCACCTAAAAATAGTACATTGAACGCTCTCTCCTTCATGCTGGTGACGTCATATTTTGTGATACGATTGCTGATAGACAATGATCTTTCCAATTCTCTGCTAGTTGCTGGCGATTACGCCTGACGATTGTTAGCCGAAAATATCCGGGTTCATTTCAATATGAATATACTATTCAATTGTATATTGAAGTTCTGTATCTCCAAGAAGCTTCTCAAATAATAACTATTTCTGGTATGGTTCTAGTTCGAATGAGAGAGCATTCAATGCACTACCTGTACCACAATGTACCACCTGGGAATCAGAGATGAGCATGGATTAGGATTAAGTTTTGAAAAAACAGGATTTGTGAAATTTTGTCGGATTTGGATTGGATTTGGATTAGACATTTTTTTCAGAACGGATTAGGATTTGGATTGGATTGAACTATTTTCTGGGAGATTGAAATGTCGTGTGGCGAATGGCGACAAACTTTATTCAGATCAGTTATTAATGTACTTATGGTTGGTTACTAAGTTATCTTGAATCAAGTGAATCGTTGGTTGTGAAAGAAAATTTTCGAATCCCTCCATTGCATAAATTAATATTTTTTCTGAATTTCCAGTTGGAATCGGATTAGGATTGGACATGGACTTGAATATGAAAAAGTTATGGATTAGGATTTGGATTTGAAGGTTCGGATTTGGATTGGATTAGGACATAGAAATTTCAAATCCGCTCATCTCTGCTGGGAATAGTGCATTGAACGCTCCCTCATTTGAAATTTCATGCTGGTGACCTCATATTTTGTGATACGATTGTTGATATACAATGTTCTTTCCAATTCTCTACTAGTTGCTGACGATTACCCCTGACAAGTGTCAACCGAGAATATTCGGTTTCATTTGAATATGAATATACTATCCAATTTTCTTGCTGTGTACCGGGAAATATATATTTGTTTGCGGTCTCGCCAGAATGTCCGTGAAATGGCACAGTAACAAATTTGACAGCCCTGCAGGAACTAAGTTATACAACTGAACCTTTGGAGTATCTCATACCCTAATAATTCAACAAAAATATACATGCAACTTTTGTCAAAATTAAGTGATTCAGAATGGAATCACTCAGTTACTCGATTGTGCCCAGCCCTAACTGTATGAATTGTACAGTAACGACGACCATTGCGTAATGCGGTACAAATACTTATGTCACTCTTATCTATTTTCCATCCATATTGTCGTATGTGATAGATACTTACAAAGCCTGCGTTGTCGTTGTTTCTGGCCTTCATGGTATTTCCAGCAGCAATAGTCACTTACACAAGGTCGACATCTTATATTATGACTAATTTGTAAGACAGCCCACTTCCTGGCTTTTGTAACACACCGCTTACATGGAACAGATGACAACTCAGAGTAGTTTAAATATACTGCGTGTGTAGATTGCTAATGTGATTAGAAACAGGTCGTCAACTCCATCACCTAACCTTTTAGGTTCAAGCATTTGCAAATCTTATGTTATTGGAATCTGCATCCTCAATCATGAATCTCATTCAGATTTTTCACAATCTGGCTTATGTCTAACCATTGAAATTTGATTTATATCACGTTTTTCTCATGCATGGTGCAGAGAAAATGTCGTCTCCTACCCACTTTTGTTATTAACATATTTGTGTACCTATATCAGGTAGCGTACTGTACGCGTGTATATGATGATGAGGAGGGGGGTTAGTGCTTCACCAACCTCGAACCTCACCGCTCTTCACTGACAATATCCTAACTGAAGCAAGACTGCGTGGGCATCGAATGGTTCTTATATCAAGAGGCGCATTATGAAAAATTGTGTTGTAGACAACGTTGTCAGAATGAAGCCACACGGTGTGTCACCAGCAGTGTACGTACGCACAACTTCAGTTGTCAGCCAACAACTGCTACTGTCGAACATTCTTTCTCTATTTTTGGCAAGCTACTTAGACACTTTTAGCAGTACTTTAAAATGCGACCAGAAACTGTACAAATTGAGGAAAGTTGGTATATTATGAATGCGAAGCATTTGACATCACCAAGCTGAGTTGTAAAAATTCAGTTTCACAAGACTTCAACTCGAACCTAAACAGTCAACACAATGACTTGGACTCGGACTCGAGTTTAAACACTATGACTCAGACTCGACCCTCTGCTTGCCGACTCGGACTAGGACTTAACTCGGTGGTGAATTGAAAATGACTCGACCTGACTCGTGTCAAAACTATGAAAGTGAGACTGATTTGTGACATATTTTTTACTTCCAACAGATTGTTCTCGAATTCTTGGACACTTTCTACCCAATAATGTTCCAAAGTATCTTACCTTGAGCTACAATTTTTTTTTAAATTATTTTTACCATAATACGTGATGTACCTACTGGAATTCTTCATAGGGCAAGCTTTCGGTAAAATAAAGTTTTTCATGTACAAATTTGTTAGTTTCTGAGTCAAAAAAGTTTTTTCAGGCCCAACTACTTCGTAAGGACAAACAGTTCGAACGAGAAATGAAGACAAGTAGTACAATTCTAACATTATGTGGGAAAACACCTAATTTGCATACTTTAGGTCAATCCTTGGTCAACATTAGGTTTTTAAGGTGAAGAAATGTCAAAATTTTGCTTTTTAGGTCAGAATCTTCCTTTTTTAGGTCAAAAAATCTCCCTACTCTTAACCAGTGGATAATGGATATGCACTGTGAGTGAACGAAACATTCATATGTTGTCAAATGCAAAATTTCACATAGCGACGTTTTAACATTTTAACACCAAAATGAAGGAATTTGCATATTAATTGCTCACAAACATAGCACGAAATGAGAGGTGTGAGGCCAAGACGGGTCAAGCATCGACTACAATTCACTGCAGTGTATCGAGCGCGATTCACCATTAACAGCTCAGAATTTATAATAACTGATATTATTCGTGTCCCATTATCGCACTAATTCCGAAAATCTAAATAATTCTGATGGCAGACCCCATAAACCCTCAAAAATAGCCAGGAATGCGAAACTGGGCTTAGTTACGCACAATGACGTCTCTGAGAAACAATAACCAGGTCAGTAGTAGTATAGATCGCTCGTGATTCGTAATGGGTTCTTATGGGCCCGCTCGCATGCGGCTGGGAAAACTCGTGTTGGCATGCGGCTCTTATTTCTTATGGGCCCGCTCGCATGCGGCTATTGCGTCTTATGGCCCCTCTCGCACGGTAACTCTTTTCAGTATAGGGATCGCTCGCATGCGGCTGGGAAACTCGTGTTGGCATGCGGCTCTTATGTCTTATGGGCCCGCTCGCATGCGGCTATTGCGTTTTATGGCCCCTCTCGCACGGTAACTCTTTTCAGTATAGGGATCACTCGCATGCGGCTGGGAAACTCGTGTTGGCATGCGGCTCTTATGTCTTATGGGTGCGTTGGCATGCGGCTATTGCGTCTCATAGCCCCTCTCGCACGGTAACCCTTTTCAGTATAGGGATCGCTTGCACGCGGCTTCGAAATCCCGTGGTGGCACATCGTACTTTTTGACCCCCTCTCGGTCGCATGCGGCTATTGTGTCTTGCGGTCGCACGGTAACCCTTTTCAACATAGGGATCGGTCGCACGCGGCTTCGTTGTTGACATGTCGTACTTCGTGTTGAATATTTATCAAGTAAATAGTCACGTGATTGATTCTTAGTTGATGTGTATATTACAAATTATTATATATGACCGATTCCAGGTAATCCCAACGTTTACGGTGAGCGCGACAATGATATATCGTTATTCTTATGCGTGCGGCGGTGATTCGTACTTTCGGGTATAGGCTGCGGGCGGAATGTCGTACTTTCAACAAAAAAGGCGTGAAAATAGTTTGCAAAATCTAGGAATTACTCGCATGGTAATGTTTGGGAAATTAGATTACCACAGAGCCGGCGTAGACGGTGATTCGAATATCAACAATAACAACGGTCACAAATTAACACTTCAAATAGGTGTGAAATAGTTTGCAAAACCCCGCGATCGCTGACGAGATAATGTCTCGGACATAACCATCTTTCGCGACTTGGTGTTACAGGCATATCGATCGCTCACGCGGTGAAATTTTCGTAAGCAGTTTGTCACAGAACTTGATTTCGCTCGTAAGATTTAATAAGTAACGAATAACAGACCGTCAGTGTCGGTAACTTGAATAGCAACAAATTGTCACTTATTTCTGCTCTAACCCTAATCCCTTGTGAAGTGAACGCTTATTCAAAAAGGTGTAAAATAATTTTAAAATCCTACGACCACTCACAGGGTGATGCTTCAGACATAGCGATCGCTCATGATTTGGTGTTACAGACATACCGATCGCTCACAAGGTACTATTTCCGCAATAAGTTTGTCACAGAGCCGTCGCAGACGGTGATTCGTAAACCAACAATTTGACACTTTCTGGTGGTCGCTATATGTTTTGACACTTCGGAACAGTGGCTGACTTTAGTTGTATGATAAGAATCATGAAAATATTCAAGCAATATGTCAATTTGTCAACTTGAAATGAAACTTACTACACAACTCACGTTGATTCTTATCTGAATGTGTAAATTCGGCACAACTCTAATTCTTTTGAGACATCCTAATAACGCGATCTGTTGAATCGAACGTAACCTGAATATTACTGACGCCGACTTTCAGCCACATCGAATTATTCGCACATTCCGCGTCGCTGTTTTCACACCTATCGAATCAATACCAACTATAACTCTACAAGAATCAAGAATCACAAGTATTGTGCATTATACAGTTATTGTCTTTATCAACTTGAAATCAAACTCTTAACAAAAACACGCATCTTATCACTTGTCAACTCTATCACGAAAATCCTTGAACCCGTATTATTAAGAGTGTTATAGTACGGCGTCAGAATCCACTCGCGAGATGTACTAAAGGTAAATCCAGATAATCCAAAATGAAATATTTGGACTTTGACATAGTCTGAATTGAAATAGATTGACAAACATGACTACCAACTTTCGACCCAGTCATATTTAGAGATTATACGCATATTGATTTGAAACAATCCTTGAAACTTACAACTCTATTCGCGATCCAGTTTTTCGTTTGTCAAATAGAGTTTCAGTAAATACTATCGCGATATTTTAATGTGTTACTACACACAATAGAATCAATCAACGAAATATCGCCCATTGTTGTAAACATTTCCAACTTGACAACCGCTTGCACATACCGCGATCGAGTTGCAACGCGATGAGTTGAATCGAAATATTTCAATCTACTTTGTCGAAACCTTGAACAAGCTATCTGGTTATGTTTTGCCATTGAATTAACGGAAATAGTATTACGCATCGACATTTTAACATCTTACCATACTCAAAAGAGTCAATCATGAAGACCTTGTCAAGTAAATCCGTTTGTAACTTACCTGACCAACTAGACAGTACCCATACAGAAAGAAGACAAGAATACGCGAGTGCATACAATCGCTACAATCTAAAATCCATAGCAAGTTCGGTTGTAGTCATATAAAAAATCGTCTTTTTTTCAGTTGTAAAAGTCGTTACTATTCTGTAACCTAAGGTAATTACTACTCGGTGCGCGCAACTTGAGATTAACATATGTTTTGAGTATATGATATTTGAATGTCTGACCAACGTAGTGGAGAATTCATTTCTTACAATCGAACGCAGGTGTTATATTGAATATTATCATGATGTAATCATAAGGATTGATACTTTAGTTTGACATACGAGATTTTGTAATAGTCGATCATGACTTGATTATTGAATCATGACGTATTTACACCGGTGTTGGTTATTGTGATATCAACAAACTTTTCAGGGATATTTTTAATTAACGCATCGATTTGTAAAACGAGGACTTGCATGTGCGGAATGTTTTTGATCGGGAAATTAATCCAGGATCGTTCGAATCGTGTGATCAATATTTAATCCTTTCACACCCACCATTGTACGTGCTAAATGTAACAAAAAAACATTGTGAAGTCTATAGATCTACACTTCAAGGTTTTGATCAGCACAGAAGCAATTGTAATATCTTTACCGATGCGTCCTATTCAACAGACTTGGTTAATACAAACTCATATCAATAATAAAATCACAGAATGTGCTACACTGAAATCGACAGAAAATGTCTTTGTATTGCTGCTCCAGGGTTGTAATGACTCGAGTCATGACTCGACTCGAGTCAGACTCGAGTCACGATTTTTTTGTGACTCGACTTGACTCGAGTCATTTTCTTGAAATGGGAAAATGACTCGACTCGACTCGAGTCAATATTTGGATTGACTCGACTTGTACTCGAGTCATTACGCATGACTCGACCCAAGTCATTGACTCGGCTTATTTTATATGACTTGAAGATGAAGAAATTTGCGAATCGTAATGGCTAGATCAACGCATCTGACGAATTCTGACGACATCGCTATTTGTCGCCACGGCTTTCGCTGCACTCGTCTGATATCAGATATGCCGCCGTAAAAACAAAAGACAATGGTACATATAGTAGCAATGCATTGTACAAAATCATCCTGTGATGAGGAGGTAATAGATCCTCCGCAATCAAAGTACTCAAGACTTTTCAATTATATCTACAAACAATCGAAGCAAATTTCAATTAGAGCCAATGAAATGACTCAGATGGCCAAGTACTTGTAGAGACTGATAAGCTTATGTGTAGATTTGAAGGTGATGATTCTTTGCATTTTTGGGCGACTAGAAAAAATGAGTATCCGATGCTCTTCAATGTGATTCAAAAATGCTTGTCAATTCCTGTATCTAGTGCACCAGTGGAACGTGAATTCAGTAGATGTGGATTTATTCCAAGGCCATGCCGCTATAACATATATGAGGATCTCCTTTCCACTTTAGTATTTTTGAAGTGTAACTCGAAGATTTGATCTGCTGTCTGTGAAAACACACAATACCCTCCGTCCATTTGACGTTTTGTTAGGTATGTGCATTGTGCAGTATGTGCACGTGAGTAATAACGAATGGCTAATGTTGTGTGATGTGTGTACAATAGGGCTGTTCAAAAATAACTTTTATTTTACTGGGTGGTAACTTGATAAAATTGTCATGTTGCATAAAAAGAACACTGAATCTGGCTTAATTTTAAAAAGTTGGATCAATGATATGAGAGGAGAAAATTTTATTTTTGAAAATAAATGGAGTGTTTTTAGTGAGAAACTCTTTCATATAATATAATTACATACTAGTAGTAAGCCGACTATTTTTTCATATCCAAAATATTTTACTCTAATATATTCGCTTTTTCTAGTTGGAATTGAGCCAATTATGCTCTGAATGATATTTTTACACAATATAACAATATCATGAGGTAGCCGGTAAAATTCGAAAATCTCTATTTGTAATTAATCCAAAATTTTCTCTCATAGTAGTAACGCTGCGGCGGCTATTTCGTGAGCTGAGCAGGAAAGCTGACCTTTTGTTAGTCAACCACCTGATAATGTGATAGAAAAACTGTACCTCTACATAAATATGCATCTGTTGATTCTCTATCAGCTGATATCTAGACGTGAATTCGTTGGTTCTATATCAGATAGTATGTATACGTGAATTCGTTGATTCTCTATAAGCTAGAAGCTAATTCAGGATTGAAAACATGAGTTGAACATGACTTCAATGCAGTGACTTGGACTCGACTCGAGTCATAACACTATGATTCGGACTTGACCCTTTAAACGGTGACTTGGACTCGGACTCGACTCGGTGATGAATTGAAAATGACTCGACTTGACTCGAGTCAATACCACAAAAGTAAGATTGACTCGTGACTCGGAACCATGTGACTTGGTTACAACCCTGTGCTGCTCATAGTAGTGATATCGATTTGAACCTCCAGAATAATTGTCATCATCTAACCAAACTATTGAAATTCGTTGTCAATTTGTCTGATGTTCACTGAATGCGTACTAGAACTATTTGCGCAACGCACACGATCAGAGAAATTGGAAATTTTCCCATTGTCATTCGTCAAAGTAAATGTCGTCACAGTACTCAATCACTAAAAAAACGATATACTTGTATGTGATTGAATCACCGGTAAGTAACTAGCTAAATCAAACCCTTAAGAAATTTCACACAATCATCGGATATTAAACAGCGCCGCTTAATCGTTGTGGGTCGTTTTTCTAAGTACAAATCATATCCACCCAACCGAAAACAATTTTCACTCACTTGGTTGATGAAGCCGAGGTCGACATTCGATATTTTGTTTGCGGGAAATACTTTGCAATAAACACACTGGAGTGGTTAAGCTTTAACATCGTCAAGCTGTCATTTTTATCGTTTAGTTAACCTACATTTAGCGATTGGTGAACATACCGAACGATACACAGTCACTTCGAAATACTCCGTTGATCGTAATTTCCATCGTCGTAATAATCGAAGTACATTTGTTTCGAATCGCTGGAGTGGTTGAGCTTTACATCATCAGACTGCCATCTGTACATCAAGAATACATCCGACTTGTAACTGTATCGTTTACCTAACCGAGTTGTATGCACAGTTTGATATTTAGCGATTGCTGAACATACCACTTCGAAATACTGCATTGATCTCAATTCCTTTGTCGCGATAATCGAAGTACATTTGTTTCGATTTCATAAAAACCAACTTTTCTATGACATGATAAATTTTTGAAAAGTTATGCTTAGAAGATTGGTGCATCTCGCGAAAAATAATATACCACTCATATTGATACTGTTACTCCATTGACCGGTATTTTCAAACGAGTCGATTTTCAACCGAGCAAAATTTATTACTTGAGTTGTCCCGCTTACTATATTTAAATGTAAACTCACCCGTCTTTCAAAACCACAACAAACAATGATAAAAAGTACACAAGCAAACATAACAAGTTTTACTTTTGTTGGACACTAATTATTATTCCACACATCTCATGTCATACTAAGTGTATATGAAAGATATTCATGGCACACGAAAATATTCGATATTCCATGCTACGAACATATGCAATGATTGGTGACGCTTTCACACTATTTCGATTTAGTGTAACAAAAACAACAACAACAATTTTCACTCTCTTGACTTATGAAAACAACAGACGAACCTTCATTCAATATTTTGTTTTTGTCAACTAGTTACTTTTTTATGAGACCCCCACAACTCTTACAAAAGTACGAAAGATATTTACATCACACAAAGTAATCAACTTTACTCGATATTCTCACATTACGAAACTAAAGAATGGTTGGTTTGACTCTACAAACTGTTTCGTTACCTCAAGAACTTTATTGTCTGAATGGTTGTTCATGTATCTTAAGAACCAAATAGTTCAACACAGCACTAGTACCAACAGAAACATCATAGTTGTTTACACAAAAGTTTGTACGTGCGCAGTATGCGAATACCACGTGTAAGTCCAGCACAATTGCAGTATCCAGCCGAGATTAGTTAACACCAATTTACTACAACGGAGCCACGTAAACTTTCGTGAATGTAAGGCATACTCACTTCTCGAGATTCTGTCAATGTCATAGCAATAAATTAGCTACTCCAACAACAGAGTACATACGTTTTCTAGTAACGACTCTCGAATCTTACACACAGATCAATCTACTTTGCTTACGAAAAGTGCTGAGTCATCACATGATTATCCTCACAACAACCAGTAGATGGAGCTGTATTAAAATGTTCATAACCCTCTCCACACCAGTGGCAAATTGTTTTGTGAATCGAGTTGTTGTTACGCGTCAAGTCTCCATGTTGAAGCGTACATTAAACAGCGCAATCCAATTAAAACCATGAATCTATTTTCATTTCCTCACAAACTGTCACATACAGAAAAATAAATTTTATTCCGCCAAAAACATACTTGTAACCAATCGCTTTCATTAAACACACAACACCATAAAAGTATTTACTTTCTACAACATAGACATTCCGATTTAGTCAAGAAATATTTTTATTATTCAAAATCATCGACTTCTGTTTACGGTGTTGGTGTGTGCATGTCATACATATGGGGCCCGTATTAAAATGGACACGACACGACTGAATGTAAGGAGATAGAAGTCTATCGCATAGATTTACATGTGGTCTTCGCTACGGTTTCAAAAACGAATCATCTCTTTTGCATTGATCGAGACCGAACAAGTTAGTTACATGTATTCGCGGTCATGATTGTGTTTGTCATATGCGAATGATAGGGTTACTGTCAAATCTACATACTATAACCTTCTGACACTCATAATAGTGTTTTCATTCTCTCCCTTTTTAATTGTAGACTCACGACAAGTATATTGTACAACTGGACAACTACGTTTAACAAGACCAACGACACTGAACACACGCCTCTTACCCTAGTAACAATATCGTTTCGTTTGGAAATATATTTTTTCCTAGAGTAGCAAACTATTTTCGTTTGGAAATATATTTTTCCCTTGAGTAACAAACCCTTTTTCACTTGGAAATATATTTTTTCTCTGGGTAACAAACCTTTTTCACTTGGAAATATATATTTTTCCCTCAGCAACAAACCATTTTCACTCGACGATCCACCGTTTACCTGAGTAAAAATATCATTTTCCTTTGGAGATCTGGCGTTTACCCATACTAACAAACCACTTTCACTTGGAAAAATACTTTTACCTAGAGTAACTAATCATTTTCTTTTGGAAATATATTTTCTCCCTGGGTAACAAATCCTTTTCGTTTGGAAAACTGTCATTTACCTGAGTACCAATACCGTTTTCACTTGTAAATCTATCTTTTCCCTAGGTAATAATACCATTTTCGTTTTGAAAACTGACACACACACCGGACAATTTGATATTTTTGTATATTGTTACAACAGACGGTGACAAAATATACACCAACAACGACTCCATACATTTGTGTAATCAAATATTCAGTTGCTCTGATGCATCCCATCAAAATCATCGGTTACTCGCATGCAATAACAATGTGCTGTTGTACATCGATATGTATGTTTCGGGAATTGACGAATAAACGGGTTTCCGATATGTCCGTGATGTTCGGGTTCGTGCTTTGGATTTTCCAGAGTCAAAATGTCTGAATAAAACACCTCCTCGACTTTGGTAACTGGTTGGTACACGGATATTGGCGTTCGGAAAGCGGATGAATTTATGTTCCCCATCGCGCTAACAACTCCGGGTTATTTGCGAGTTTCCCCGGGTCTGTTTACTATATTGTGTCTTTACTGGTCAATGCATGTCGCTCCAGTCAGCTGAAACCGGATCACTAATCTGAGAAAGTGTGTTGACCGGATCCGGATATTCACTCATGAACCAACGACCAATATTCAAGTAAACATGTTACAGACCGTGTTTTGTCTCCATGAAAAATACCTATGCATACACCATCACATCAAATACGTCACGATTGTTCACAAGTATTCACGTAAACGAGGTGTACATACAATGTGTCGGTGTACAAACATCATGGAAAACAAATTCATGTTCTCAAGTCTCATCATGCGACGACTCTGTACATTCAATGTGGGCATAGATGACACATGGCATGATACAATGAACAGGGCATTATGCATACCGATATATTCTCAGTCAAATATACGAACCATACACAACCATATACCCTGATTTTCGCTGAATATCCACAACACCAACAAATCTGTACATTTCTTTTCCCTCGACCTCGACGATAGAGTTGTCATCCCAATGTACCAATCGAGTGTATGGTTCATCAGGTGTAAAATCCAAATCAAATGTCACCAAGGTGTCGTTTTTCATTTTCAATATTTCAACCGCTGCATCTTGTCTGTGTCGTAAAACCACGGTGTGGGGCCAGAGGAATCTATGGAACGTTAAGCCTAGTCCCATAATTACTCGTGGATATGGTCAGGTAACGACAACGTTTTCTCAGTGGTCTGCGTGGGTGCACCGTTTCAATACGTAGCTGGATCAACTAGACCAAAAGTTTCCAACTGCGTTTTATAACGACATGTAGAATTACGAGACAGCACCCTCTTGCGGAGTGGTTAACACGAAATCAGTCTTCAACCCACAGAGACACACCTTGGATTACATTAGCAAATCGTAATTGAACTCGAGATTCACACATACACAGAATACCTGTTTACGATTTTAATCCGAGTCACTGCTCACGATGTTTAGCTGGAGTCGTTATGTGGGAGTAGCGACATCCGACATACTCATTGCGTGAAAGATTGATAACGATGGTGATCGCCAAATACATTAAACCAGTTCACAGGTTATGACCAAGAATACGCGAAGATTGAGTGAGTAATTGATCTACGCGACCCGGTTTTACTATATATCGAGGTCTGGATCACGATGTAAGTCTACCTGAGAATCCGAACAATCTTGCAAAATCAAGGTGTGAACCCGTGAAAAGGCTGTACTCGTGTGAGATTCATTTTTCACAAGTTGGGTGGAGGTCGGTTCATACTAAGACCATGTTACGTCCAAATATGGCCGCTTGACTGTCTCCAAGTCATCTATACCCACATTGAATGTACAGAGTCGTCGCATGATGAGAGTTGAGAACATGAATTTGTTTTCCATGATGTTTGTACACCGACACATTGTATGTACACGTCGTTTACGTGAATACTTGTGAACAATCGTGACGTATTTGATGTGATGGTGTATGCATAGGTATTTTTCATGGAGACAAAACACGGTCTGTAACATGTTTACTTGAATATTGGTCGTTGGTTCATGAGTGAACATCCGGATCAGGTCAACACACTTTCTCAGATTAGTGATCCGGTTTCAGCTGACTGGAGCGACATGCATTGACCAGTAAAGACACAATATAGTAAACAGACCCGGGGAGACTCGCAAATAACCCGGAGTTGTTAGCGCGATGGGGAACATAAATTCATCCGCTTTCCGAACGCCATTATCCGTGTACCAACCAGTTACCAAAGTCGAGGAGGTGTTTTATTCAGACATTTTGACTCTGGAAAATCCAAAGCACGAACCCGAACATCACGGACATATCGGAAACCCGTTTATTCGTCAATTCCCGAAACATACATATCGATGTACAACAGCACATTGTTATTGCATGCGGGTAACCGATGATTTTGATGGGATGCATCAGAGCAACTGAATATTTGATTACACAAATGTATGGAGTCGTTGTTGGTGTATATTTTGTCACCGTCTGTTGTAACAATATACAAAAATATCAAATTGTCCGGTGTGTGTGTCAGTTTTCAAAACGAAAATGGTATTATTACCTAGGGAAAAGATAGATTTACAAGTGAAAACGGTATTGGTACTCAGGTAAATGACAGTTTTCCAAACGAAAAGGATTTGTTACCCAGGGAGAAAATATATTTCCAAAAGAAAATGATTAGTTACTCTAGGTAAAAGTATTTTTCCAAGTGAAAGTGGTTTGTTAGTATGGGTAAACGCCAGATCTCCAAAGGAAAATGATATTTTTACTCAGGTAAACGGTGGATCTTCGAGTGAAAATGGTTTGTTGCCGAGGGAAAAAATATATTTCCAAGTGAAAAAGGTTTGTTACCCAGATAAAAATATATTTCCAAGTGAAAAAGGGTTTGTTACTCAAGGGAAAAATATATTTCCAAACGAAAATAGTTTGCTACTCTAGGAAAAAATATATTTCCAAACGAAACGATATTGTTACTAGGGTAAGAGGCGTGTGTTCAGTGTCGTTGGTCTTGTTAAACGTAGTTGTCCAGTTGTACAATATACTTGTCGTGAGTCTACAATTAAAAAGGGAGAGAATGAAAACACTATTATGAGTGTCAGAAGGTTATAGTATGTAGATTTGACAGTAACCCTATCATTCGCATATGACAAACACAATCATGACCGCGAATACATGTAACTAACTTGTTCGGTCTCGATCAATGCAAAAGAGATGATTCGTTTTTGAAACCGTAGCGAAGACCACATGTAAATCTACGCGATAGACTTCTATCTCCTTACATTCAGTCGTGTCGTGTCCATTTTAATACGGGCTCCATATGTATGACATGCACACACCAACACCGTAAACAGAAGTCGATGATTTTGAATAATAAAAATATTTCTTGACTACATCGGAATGTCTATGTTGTAGAAAGTAAATACTTTTATGGTGTTGTGTGTTTAATGAAAGCGATTGGTTACAAGTATGTTTTTGGCGGAATAAAATTTATTTTTCTGTATGTGACAGTTTGTGAGGAAATGAAAATAGATTCATGGTTTTAATTGGATTGCGCTGTTTAATGTACGCTTCAACATGGAGACTTGACGCGTAACAACAACTCGATTCACAAAACAATTTGCCACTGGTGTGCAGAGGGTTAGGAACATTTTAATACAGCTCCATCTACTGGTTGTTGTGAGGATAATCATGTGATGACTCAGCACTTTTCGTTAGCAAAGTAGATTGATCTGTGTGTAAGATTCGAGAGTCGTTACTAGAAAACGTATGTACTCTGTTGTTGGAGTAGCTGGTTTATTGCTATGACATTGACAGAATCTCGAGAAGTGAGTATGCCTTACATTCACGAAAGTTTACGTGGCTCCGTTGTAGTAAATTGGTGTTAACTAATCTCGGCTGGATACTGCAATTGTGCTGGACTTACACGTGGTATTCGCATACTGCGCACGTACAAACTTTTGTGTAAACAACTATGATGTTTCTGGTGGTACTAGTGCTGTGTTGAACTATCTGGTTCTTAAGATACATGAACAACCATTCAGACAATAAAGTTCTTGAGGTAACGAAACAGTTTGTAGAGTCAAACCAACCATTCTTTAGTTTCGTAATGTGAGAATATCGAGTAAAGTTGATTACTTTGTGTGATGTAAATATCTTTCGTACTTTTGTAAGAGTTGTGGGGGTCTCATAAAAAAGTAACTAGTTGACAAAAACAAAATATTGAATGAAGGTTCGTCTGTTGTTTTCATAAGTCAAGAGAGTGAAAATTGTTGTTGTTGTTTTTGTTACACTAAATCGAAATAGTATGAAAGCGTCACCAATCATTGCATATGTTCGTAGCATGGAATATCGAATATTTTCGTGTGCCATGAATATCTTTCATATACACTTAGTATGACATGAGATGTGTGGAATAATAATTAGTGTCCTACAAAAGTAAAACTTGTTATGTTTGCTTGTGTACTTTTTATCATTGTTTGTTGTGGTTTTGAAAGACGGGTGAGTTCACATTTAAATATAGTAAGCGGGACAACTCAAGTAATAAATTTTGCTCGGTTGAAAATCGACTCGTTTGAAAATACCGGTCAATGGAGTAACAGTATCAATATGAGTGGTATATTATTTTTCGCGAGATGCACCAATCTTCTAAGCATAACTTTTCAAAAATTTATCATGTCATAGAAAAGTTGGTTTTTATGAAATCGAAACAAATGTACTTCGGCTTCATTAACCAAGTGAGTGAAAATTGTTTTCGGTTGGGTGGATATGATTTGTACTTAGAAAAACGACCCACAACGATTAAGCGGCGCTGTTTAATATCCAATGAGTGTGTGAAATTTTTTAAGGGTTTGATTTAGCTAGTTACTTACCGGTGATTCAATCACATACAAGTATATCGTTTTTTTAGTGATTGAGTATTGTGACGACATTTACTTTGACGAATGACAATGGGAAAATTTCCAATTTCTCTGATCGTGTGCGTTGCGCAAATAGTTCTAGTACGCATTCAGTGAACATCAGACAAATTGACAACGAATTTCAGTAGTTTGGTTAGATGATGACAATTATTCTGGAGGTTCAAATCGATATCACTACTATGAGCAGCACAGGGCTGTAACCAAGTCACATGGTTCCGAGTCACGAGTCAATCTTACTTTTGTGGTATTGACTCGAGTCAAGTCGAGTCATTTTCAATTCATCACCGAGTCGAGTCCGAGTGCAAGTCACCGTTTAAAGGGTCAAGTCCGAGTCATAGTGTTATGACTCGAGTCGAGTCCAAGTCACTGCATTGAAGTCATGTTCAACTCATGTTTTCAATCCTGAATTAGCTTCTAGCTTATAGAGAATCAACGAATTCACGTATACATACTATCTGATATAGAACCAACGAATTCACGTCTAGATATCAGCTGATAGAGAATCAACAGATGCATATTTATGACGAGGTACAGTTTTTCTATCACATTATCAGGTGGTTGACTAACAAAAGGTCAGCTTTCCTGCTCAGCTCACGAAATAGCCGCCGCAGCGTTACTACTATGAGAGAAAATTTTGGATTAATTACAAATAGAGATTTTCGAATTTTACCGGCTACCTCATGATATTGTTATATTGTGTAAAAATATGATTCAGAGCATAATTGGCTCAATTCCAACTAGAAAAAGCGAATATATTAGAGTAAAATATTTTGGATATGAAAAAATAGTCGGCTTACTACTAGTATGTAATTATATTATATGAAAGAGCTTCTCACTAAAAACACTCCATTTATTTTCAAAAATAAAATTTTCTCCTCTCATATCATTGATCCAACTTTTTAAAATTAAGCCAGATTCAGTGTTCTTTTTATGCAACATGACAATTTTATCAAGTTACCACCCAGTAAAATAAAAGTTATTTTTGAACAGCCCTATTGTACACACATCACACAACATTAGCCATTCGTTATTACTCACGTGCACATACTGCACAATGCACATACCTAACAAAACGTCAAATGGACGGAGGGTATTCTGTGTTTTCACAGACAGCAGATCAAATCTTCGAGTTACACTTCAAAAATACTAAAGTGGAAAGGAGATCCTCATATATGTTATAGCGGCATGGCCTTGGAATAAATCCACATCTACTGAATTCACGTTCCACTGGTGCACTAGATACAGGAATTGACAAGCATTTTTGAATCACATTGAAGAGCATCGGATACTCATTTTTTCTAGTCGCCCCAAAATGCAAAGAATCATCGCCTTCAAATCTACACATAAGCTTATCAGTCTCTACAAGTACTTGGCCATCTGAGTCATTTCATTGGCTCTAATTGAACTTTGCTTCGATTGTTTGTAGATATAATTGAAAAGTCTTGAGTGCTTTGATTGCGGAGGATCTATTACCTCCTCATCACAGGATGATTTTGTACAATGCATTGCTACTATATGTACCATTGTCTTTTGTTTTTACGGCGGCATATCTGATATCAGACGAGTGCAGCGAAAGCAGTGGCGACAAATAGCGATGTCGTCAGAATTCGTCAGATGCGTTGATCTAGCCATTACGATTCGCAAATTTCTTCATCTTCAAGTCATATAAAATAAGCCGAGTCAATGACTTGGGTCGAGTCATGCGTAATGACTCGAGTACAAGTCGAGTCATGACTCGAGTCATTACAACCCTGGAGCAGCAATACAAAGACATTTTCTGTCGATTTCAGTGTAGCACATTCTGTGATTTTATTATTGATATGAGTTTGTATTAACCAAGTCTGTTGAATAGGACGCATCGGTAAAGATATTACAATTGCTTCTGTGCTGATCAAAACCTTGAAGTGTAGATCTATAGACTTCACAATGTTTTTTTGTTACATTTAGCACGTACAATGGTGGGTGTGAAAGGATTAAATATTGATCACACGATTCGAACGATCCTGGATTAATTTCCCGATCAAAAACATTCCGCACATGCAAGTCCTCGTTTTACAAATCGATGCGTTAATTAAAAATATCCCTGAAAAGTTTGTTGATATCACAATAACCAACACCGGTGTAAATACGTCATGATTCAATAATCAAGTCATGATCGACTATTACAAAATCTCGTATGTCAAACTAAAGTATCAATCCTTATGATTACATCATGATAATATTCAATATAACACCTGCGTTCGATTGTAAGAAATGAATTCTCCACTACGTTGGTCAGACATTCAAATATCATATACTCAAAACATATGTTAATCTCAAGTTGCGCGCACCGAGTAGTAATTACCTTAGGTTACAGAATAGTAACGACTTTTACAACTGAAAAAAAGACGATTTTTTATATGACTACAACCGAACTTGCTATGGATTTTAGATTGTAGCGATTGTATGCACTCGCGTATTCTTGTCTTCTTTCTGTATGGGTACTGTCTAGTTGGTCAGGTAAGTTACAAACGGATTTACTTGACAAGGTCTTCATGATTGACTCTTTTGAGTATGGTAAGATGTTAAAATGTCGATGCGTAATACTATTTCCGTTAACTCAATGGCAAAACATAACCAGATAGCTTGTTCAAGGTTTCGACAAAGTAGATTGAAATATTTCGATTCAACTCATCGCGTTGCAACTCGATCGCGGTATGTGCAAGCGGTTGTCAAGTTGGAAATGTTTACAACAATGGGCGATATTTCGTTGATTGATTCTATTGTGTGTAGTAACACATTAAAATATCGCGATAGTATTTACTGAAACTCTATTTGACAAACGAAAAACTGGATCGCGAATAGAGTTGTAAGTTTCAAGGATTGTTTCAAATCAATATGCGTATAATCTCTAAATATGACTGGGTCGAAAGTTGGTAGTCATGTTTGTCAATCTATTTCAATTCAGACTATGTCAAAGTCCAAATATTTCATTTTGGATTATCTGGATTTACCTTTAGTACATCTCGCGAGTGGATTCTGACGCCGTACTATAACACTCTTAATAATACGGGTTCAAGGATTTTCGTGATAGAGTTGACAAGTGATAAGATGCGTGTTTTTGTTAAGAGTTTGATTTCAAGTTGATAAAGACAATAACTGTATAATGCACAATACTTGTGATTCTTGATTCTTGTAGAGTTATAGTTGGTATTGATTCGATAGGTGTGAAAACAGCGAATAATTCGATGTGGCTGAAAGTCGGCGTCAGTAATATTCAGGTTACGTTCGATTCAACAGATCGCGTTATTAGGATGTCTCAAAAGAATTAGAGTTGTGCCGAATTTACACATTCAGATAAGAATCAACGTGAGTTGTGTAGTAAGTTTCATTTCAAGTTGACAAATTGACATATTGCTTGAATATTTTCATGATTCTTATCATACAACTAAAGTCAGCCACTGTTCCGAAGTGTCAAAACATATAGCGACCACCAGAAAGTGTCAAATTGTTGGTTTACGAATCACCGTCTGCGACGGCTCTGTGACAAACTTATTGCGGAAATAGTACCTTGTGAGCGATCGGTATGTCTGTAACACCAAATCATGAGCGATCGCTATGTCTGAAGCATCACCCTGTGAGTGGTCGTAGGATTTTAAAATTATTTTACACCTTTTTGAATAAGCGTTCACTTCACAAGGGATTAGGGTTAGAGCAGAAATAAGTGACAATTTGTTGCTATTCAAGTTACCGACACTGACGGTCTGTTATTCGTTACTTATTAAATCTTACGAGCGAAATCAAGTTCTGTGACAAACTGCTTACGAAAATTTCACCGCGTGAGCGATCGATATGCCTGTAACACCAAGTCGCGAAAGATGGTTATGTCCGAGACATTATCTCGTCAGCGATCGCGGGGTTTTGCAAACTATTTCACACCTATTTGAAGTGTTAATTTGTGACCGTTGTTATTGTTGATATTCGAATCACCGTCTACGCCGGCTCTGTGGTAATCCAATTTCCCAAACATTACCATGCGAGTAGTTCCTAGATTTTGCAAACTATTTTCACGCCTTTTTTGTTGAATGTACGACATTCCGCCCGCAGCCTATACCCGAAAGTACGAATCACCGCCGCACGCATAAGAATAACGATATATCATTGTCGCGCTCACCGTAAACGTTGGGATTACCTGGAATCGGTCATATATAATAATTTGTAATATACACATCAACTAAGAATCAATCACGTGACTATTTACTTGATAAATATTCAACACGAAGTACGACATGTCAACAACGAAGCCGCGTGCGACCGATCCCTATGTTGAATAGGGTTACCGTGCGACCGCAAGACACAATAGCCGCATGCGACCGAGAGGGGGTCAAAAAGTTCTATGTGCCACCACGGGATTTCGAAGCCGCGTGCAAGCGGTCCCTATACTGAAAAGGGTTACCGTGCGAGAGGGGCCATGAGACGCAATAGCCGCATGCCAACGCACCCATAAGACATAAGAGCCGCATGGCAACACGAGTTTCCCAGCCGCATGCGAGCGATCCCTATACTGAAAAGAGTTACCGTGCGAGAGGGGCCATAAGACGCAATAGCCGCATGCGAGCGGGCCCATAAGAAATAAGAGCCGCATGCCAACACGAGTTTTCCCAGCCGCATGCGAGCGGGCCCATAAGAACCCATTACGAATCACGAGCGATCTATATTACTACTCAGGTCAGGTCATCGTTGGCTAACAATCCGTCAATCGCTGCGCAGTGAGCCAATGCGGTCTCGACATCGCATGCCGACAATGTAGTAATGTAGTATTATAGAATGTAAACGTGGAATGGCAGCGACCGATTTTGCAGCTTCGTTCCGCTTCGCTGAAGCTTTACTCAGACTTATTTTACGGCAGCTACTGTAGAATTTCTGGCAATCCAAAAGTTGTCTTCCAGAGCTCAGAATTTACTGAATCCGGTCTTGATCGAAAGCTACTGTCGCACTGATTTCGAAAATATCAATCAAAATATGGTGAACCCCCGTACTGAGATGAAAAACCACCCTCAACATCTAAAATCTGCATTGTTCAGAACAATCGGATGACCGCAAAACAATGGCCATAACAATGACCCATTACGGCTCTTCGATTGTTCGGACAATGCCGATAATTCAGACTTGGAGGGCGAATTCTAAGCGGTTCAGTGCCTGATCATATTTTTATTTACATTTTCGGAATCAGTGCGACAGTAGCTTTCGATCAAGACCAGATTCAGTAAATTCTGAGCTCTGGAAGACAACTTTTGGATTGCCAGAAATCCTACAGTAGCTGCCGTAAAAAAAGTCTGAGTAAAGCTTCAGCGAAGCGGAACGAAGCTGCAAAATCGGTCGCTGCCATTCCACCATTACATTCTATAGTAGTATGAATCGTTGAATAGTTGTGACGTTTAGCATATAGTGAAAGATAAATATATATTTCCTTACTGATATAGCAGCTATTTATTTTCCATCAACACCAACCTCCAATAAAGGCTGCAATTATGGATGGTGGCTTTTTTAATAGCCTGCGAATGAAAAGTGCTAATGTATAATGTAATGTATAGGGCAAATTTTTTGTAACTACTTTTTGCACACCTTCCGACAGTGTCTTAAGTATTCGGAATTTATATAGTATGTTGTTTTAAGCTGTTAGCAGGAATTATATATTGCATATTTTTACACTATTTTTTCTATTTTTCATGCTACTATTTGCTGCAACCTTTATCAAGTAGCCTATTACGCAACATGTAAAGGAATGATTTTCAATCATGCTATAAAACTATTCTATTTCGGACATGCGTATTGGCGCACTGACGGGACGAAACAATGTCTGGATTACGCATGACCTACGTTTGCGGACTTAGTTATTACTCATATCTATGGCCCAGGCTGAATACATCAGTGTCTCGGCTTTGCATCTACGATTCTACCGACGGATTCCTCACCGGCACGTTGTTCCCAAGGAAAATTATTCGGCCACAGCATGCGCAATGCGCGAAGTGTGTGCGATGTGCGATGAGCCGCAACAGTCCATACAGAAATAGAATAGCTAGATCTGTTTTTGCGTTAATGCAAAAAGGGGTACATGATGCTGAACGCGGGATGTTGGAGGTAGAGGAGACTAGGATAGATTCTGGCAAATCCAGAGTGCGATGATGGGACAGCGCGACTATAGCGCCAAAGATATAGTCCCGTAGGCGAGCGATTGTGGATCATTGTCAAACGGTAGAGTAAAATATTTTGGATATGAAAAAATAGTCGGCTTACTACTAGTATGTAATTATATTATATGAAAGAGCTTCTCACTAAAAACACTCCATTTATTTTCAAAAATAAAATTTTCTCCTCTCATATCATTGATCCAACTTTTTAAAATTAAGCCAGATTCAGTGTTCTTTTTATGCAACATGACAATTTTATCAAGTTACCACCCAGTAAAATAAAAGTTATTTTTGAACAGCCCTATTGTACACACATCACACAACATTAGCCATTCGTTATTACTCACGTGCACATACTGCACAATGCACATACCTAACAAAACGTCAAATGGACGGAGGGTATTGTGTGTTTTCACAGACAGCAGATCAAATCTTCGAGTTACACTTCAAAAATACTAAAGTGGAAAGGAGATCCTCATATATGTTATAGCGGCATGGCCTTGGAATAAATCCACATCTACTGAATTCACGTTCCACTGGTGCACTAGATACAGGAATTGACAAGCATTTTTGAATCACATTGAAGAGCATCGGATACTCATTTTTTCTAGTCGCCCCAAAATGCAAAGAATCATCGCCTTCAAATCTACACATAAGCTTATCAGTCTCTACAAGTACTTGGCCATCTGAGTCATTTCATTGGCTCTAATTGAACTTTGCTTCGATTGTTTGTAGATATAATTGAAAAGTCTTGAGTGCTTTGATTGCGGAGGATCTATTACCTCCTCATCACAGGATGATTTTGTACAATGCATTGCTACTAAATGTACCATTGTCTTTTGTTTTTACGGCGGCATATCTGATATCAGACGAGTGCAGCGAAAGCAGTGGCGACAAATAGCGATGTCGTCAGAATTCGTCAGATGCGTTGATCTAGCCATTACGATTCGCAAATTTCTTCATCTTCAAGTCATATAAAATAAGCCGAGTCAATGACTTGGGTCGAGTCATGCGTAATGACTCGAGTACAAGTCGAGTCATGACTCGAGTCATTACAACCCTGGAGCAGCAATACAAAGACATTTTCTGTCGATTTCAGTGTAGCACATTCTGTGATTTTATTATTGATATGAGTTTGTATTAACCAAGTCTGTTGAATAGGACGCATCGGTAAAGATATTACAATTGCTTCTGTGCTGATCAAAACCTTGAAGTGTAGATCTATAGACTTCACAATGTTTTTTTGTTACATTTAGCACGTACAATGGTGGGTGTGAAAGGATTAAATATTGATCACACGATTCGAACGATCCTGGATTAATTTCCCGATCAAAAACATTCCGCACATGCAAGTCCTCGTTTTACAAATCGATGCGTTAATTAAAAATATCCCTGAAAAGTTTGTTGATATCACAATAACCAACACCGGTGTAAATACGTCATGATTCAATAATCAAGTCATGATCGACTATTACAAAATCTCGTATGTCAAACTAAAGTATCAATCCTTATGATTACATCATGATAATATTCAATATAACACCTGCGTTCGATTGTAAGAAATGAATTCTCCACTACGTTGGTCAGACATTCAAATATCATATACTCAAAACATATGTTAATCTCAAGTTGCGCGCACCGAGTAGTAATTACCTTAGGTTACAGAATAGTAACGACTTTTACAACTGAAAAAAAGACGATTTTTTATATGACTACAACCGAACTTGCTATGGATTTTAGATTGTAGCGATTGTATGCACTCGCGTATTCTTGTCTTCTTTCTGTATGGGTACTGTCTAGTTGGTCAGGTAAGTTACAAACGGATTTACTTGACAAGGTCTTCATGATTGACTCTTTTGAGTATGGTAAGATGTTAAAATGTCGATGCGTAATACTATTTCCGTTAACTCAATGGCAAAACATAACCAGATAGCTTGTTCAAGGTTTCGACAAAGTAGATTGAAATATTTCGATTCAACTCATCGCGTTGCAACTCGATCGCGGTATGTGCAAGCGGTTGTCAAGTTGGAAATGTTTACAACAATGGGCGATATTTCGTTGATTGATTCTATTGTGTGTAGTAACACATTAAAATATCGCGATAGTATTTACTGAAACTCTATTTGACAAACGAAAAACTGGATCGCGAATAGAGTTGTAAGTTTCAAGGATTGTTTCAAATCAATATGCGTATAATCTCTAAATATGACTGGGTCGAAAGTTGGTAGTCATGTTTGTCAATCTATTTCAATTCAGACTATGTCAAAGTCCAAATATTTCATTTTGGATTATCTGGATTTACCTTTAGTACATCTCGCGAGTGGATTCTGACGCCGTACTATAACACTCTTAATAATACGGGTTCAAGGATTTTCGTGATAGAGTTGACAAGTGATAAGATGCGTGTTTTTGTTAAGAGTTTGATTTCAAGTTGATAAAGACAATAACTGTATAATGCACAATACTTGTGATTCTTGATTCTTGTAGAGTTATAGTTGGTATTGATTCGATAGGTGTGAAAACAGCGAATAATTCGATGTGGCTGAAAGTCGGCGTCAGTAATATTCAGGTTACGTTCGATTCAACAGATCGCGTTATTAGGATGTCTCAAAAGAATTAGAGTTGTGCCGAATTTACACATTCAGATAACAATCAACGTGAGTTGTGTAGTAAGTTTCATTTCAAGTTGACAAATTGACATATTGCTTGAATATTTTCATGATTCTTATCATACAACTAAAGTCAGCCACTGTTCCGAAGTGTCAAAACATATAGCGACCACCAGAAAGTGTCAAATTGTTGGTTTACGAATCACCGTCTGCGACGGCTCTGTGACAAACTTATTGCGGAAATAGTACCTTGTGAGCGATCGGTATGTCTGTAACACCAAATCATGAGCGATCGCTATGTCTGAAGCATCACCCTGTGAGTGGTCGTAGGATTTTAAAATTATTTTACACCTTTTTGAATAAGCGTTCACTTCACAAGGGATTAGGGTTAGAGCAGAAATAAGTGACAATTTGTTGCTATTCAAGTTACCGACACTGACGGTCTGTTATTCGTTACTTATTAAATCTTACGAGCGAAATCAAGTTCTGTGACAAACTGCTTACGAAAATTTCACCGCGTGAGCGATCGATATGCCTGTAACACCAAGTCGCGAAAGATGGTTATGTCCGAGACATTATCTCGTCAGCGATCGCGGGGTTTTGCAAACTATTTCACACCTATTTGAAGTGTTAATTTGTGACCGTTGTTATTGTTGATATTCGAATCACCGTCTACGCCGGCTCTGTGGTAATCCAATTTCCCAAACATTACCATGCGAGTAGTTCCTAGATTTTGCAAACTATTTTCACGCCTTTTTTGTTGAAAGTACGACATTCCGCCCGCAGCCTATACCCGAAAGTACGAATCACCGCCGCACGCATAAGAATAACGATATATCATTGTCGCGCTCACCGTAAACGTTGGGATTACCTGGAATCGGTCATATATAATAATTTGTAATATACACATCAACTAAGAATCAATCACGTGACTATTTACTTGATAAATATTCAACACGAAGTACGACATGTCAACAACGAAGCCGCGTGCGACCGATCCCTATGTTGAATAGGGTTACCGTGCGACCGCAAGACACAATAGCCGCATGCGACCGAGAGGGGGTCAAAAAGTTCTATGTGCCACCACGGGATTTCGAAGCCGCGTGCAAGCGGTCCCTATACTGAAAAGGGTTACCGTGCGAGAGGGGCCATGAGACGCAATAGCCGCATGCCAACGCACCCATAAGACATAAGAGCCGCATGGCAACACGAGTTTCCCAGCCGCATGCGAGCGATCCCTATACTGAAAAGAGTTACCGTGCGAGAGGGGCCATAAGACGCAATAGCCGCATGCGAGCGGGCCCATAAGAAATAAGAGCCGCATGCCAACACGAGTTTTCCCAGCCGCATGCGAGCGGGCCCATAAGAACCCATTACGAATCACGAGCGATCTATATTACTACTCAGGTCAGGTCATCGTTGGCTAACAATCCGTCAATCGCTGCGCAGTGAGCCAATGCGGTCTCGACATCGCATGCCGACAATGTAGTAATGTAGTATTATAGAATGTAAACGTGGAATGGCAGCGACCGATTTTGCAGCTTCGTTCCGCTTCGCTGAAGCTTTACTCAGACTTATTTTACGGCAGCTACTGTAGAATTTCTGGCAATCCAAAAGTTGTCTTCCAGAGCTCAGAATTTACTGAATCCGGTCTTGATCGAAAGCTACTGTCGCACTGATTTCGAAAATATCAATCAAAATATGGTGAACCCCCGTACTGAGATGAAAAACCACCCTCAACATCTAAAATCTGCATTGTTCAGAACAATCGGATGACCGCAAAACAATGGCCATAACAATGACCCATTACGGCTCTTCGATTGTTCGGACAATGCCGATAATTCAGACTTGGAGGGCGAATTCTAAGCGGTTCAGTGCCTGATCATATTTTTATTTACATTTTCGGAATCAGTGCGACAGTAGCTTTCGATCAAGACCAGATTCAGTAAATTCTGAGCTCTGGAAGACAACTTTTGGATTGCCAGAAATCCTACAGTAGCTGCCGTAAAAAAAGTCTGAGTAAAGCTTCAGCGAAGCGGAACGAAGCTGCAAAATCGGTCGCTGCCATTCCACCATTACATTCTATAGTAGTATGAATCGTTGAATAGTTGTGACGTTTAGCATATAGTGAAAGATAAATATATATTTCCTTACTGATATAGCAGCTATTTATTTTCCATCAACACCAACCTCCAATAAAGGCTGCAATTATGGATGGTGGCTTTTTTAATAGCCTGCGAATGAAAAGTGCTAATGTATAATGTAATGTATAGGGCAAATTTTTTGTAACTACTTTTTGCACACCTTCCGACAGTGTCTTAAGTATTCGGAATTTATATAGTATGTTGTTTTAAGCTGTTTGCAGGAATTATATATTGCATATTTTTACACTATTTTTTCTATTTTTCATGCTACTATTTGCTGCAACCTTTATCAAGTAGCCTATTACGCAACATGTAAAGGAATGATTTTCAATCATGCTATAAAACTATTCTATTTCGGACATGCGTATTGGCGCACTGACGGGACGAAACAATGTCTGGATTACGCATGACCTACGTTTGCGGACTTAGTTATTACTCATATCTATGGCCCAGGCTGAATACATCAGTGTCTCGGCTTTGCATCTACGATTCTACCGACGGATTCCTCACCGGCACGTTGTTCCCAAGGAAAATTATTCGGCCACAGCATGCGCAATGCGCGAAGTGTGTGCGATGTGCGATGAGCCGCAACAGTCCATACAGAAATAGAATAGCTAGATCTGTTTTTGCGTTAATGCAAAAAGGGGTACATGATGCTGAACGCGGGATGTTGGAGGTAGAGGAGACTAGGATAGATTCTGGCAAATCCAGAGTGCGATGATGGGACAGCGCGACTATAGCGCCAAAGATATAGTCCCGTAGGCGAGCGATTGTGGATCATTGTCAAACGGTAGAGTAAAATATTTTGGATATGAAAAAATAGTCGGCTTACTACTAGTATGTAATTATATTATATGAAAGAGCTTCTCACTAAAAACACTCCATTTATTTTCAAAAATAAAATTTTCTCCTCTCATATCATTGATCCAACTTTTTAAAATTAAGCCAGATTCAGTGTTCTTTTTATGCAACATGACAATTTTATCAAGTTACCACCCAGTAAAATAAAAGTTATTTTTGAACAGCCCTATTGTACACACATCACACAACATTAGCCATTCGTTATTACTCACGTGCACATACTGCACAATGCACATACCTAACAAAACGTCAAATGGACGGAGGGTATTGTGTGTTTTCACAGACAGCAGATCAAATCTTCGAGTTACACTTCAAAAATACTAAAGTGGAAAGGAGATCCTCATATATGTTATAGCGGCATGGCCTTGGAATAAATCCACATCTACTGAATTCACGTTCCACTGGTGCACTAGATACAGGAATTGACAAGCATTTTTGAATCACATTGAAGAGCATCGGATACTCATTTTTTCTAGTCGCCCCAAAATGCAAAGAATCATCGCCTTCAAATCTACACATAAGCTTATCAGTCTCTACAAGTACTTGGCCATCTGAGTCATTTCATTGGCTCTAATTGAACTTTGCTTCGATTGTTTGTAGATATAATTGAAAAGTCTTGAGTGCTTTGATTGCGGAGGATCTATTACCTCCTCATCACAGGATGATTTTGTACAATGCATTGCTACTATATGTACCATTGTCTTTTGTTTTTACGGCGGCATATCTGATATCAGACGAGTGCAGCGAAAGCAGTGGCGACAAATAGCGATGTCGTCAGAATTCGTCAGATGCGTTGATCTAGCCATTACGATTCGCAAATTTCTTCATCTTCAAGTCATATAAAATAAGCCGAGTCAATGACTTGGGTCGAGTCATGCGTAATGACTCGAGTACAAGTCGAGTCATGACTCGAGTCATTACAACCCTGGAGCAGCAATACAAAGACATTTTCTGTCGATTTCAGTGTAGCACATTCTGTGATTTTATTATTGATATGAGTTTGTATCAGACATGGGGTGATTACTTCATGAATGTAATCGATTGCGATTACGATTACTCCTGAATGACGCGATTACGATTACGATTACAGCAAAATCAGGAAGTAGTCGATTACGATTACGATTACATTGGAAAAGTAATCACGATTACCCACGATTACATTTATTTTGCATCTTAGAAGTTATATTGGAAGACAATTATGGATTGCGCTGAAAAGGCCTAATGAGATAACAAACTTCCATTAATAAGATGCGTCATTTGCTTGTTACGTCATAATGTAAATATTGCCCATTTTTATAGTGGACGATTTATCGCACCCAACGATTTGCATTCTAGCCAGGTCCATGACTGCCGCACCCCAAATTTCCCAATAGGGTGGGGAGCGAGCTCGAAGGGGACTCAAAAGTATTTCGTAAACCAACATAAATTATGGAGTATTTTCGAGAAATTTATCTAACTTGAAAATTGTGTTTTTTCAAGTTGTAAAATTATGCCATATTTGTGTAAATGCTTTCGAAAAACATGTTGTATGAGCCTACGGAGAATTGCCACCCGACTTAGCCGACATACATCGATATAGGAGCGTTGGAACCCCTCAAAATAGTCGGTTCAACAGTTATATTATAGATATTTCGTCAAAGGAGCTATATTTACCCAATATTTTCAATTGTCAATGTCAATCCACATTCGTGACGTCATTGCATAAAAAAAAGAAATAATAAAAAGACATGTTTTAAACAAGGGCTGTAAACAGGGGCCTTCTTTTAAACATGTTCGCTTTAAATTGATTTTTGTAATTTATAGTAATAGGCATTTAGGTTACAGCCAATACCGTGCCACGACACACCAAAAGACATATGCAGTTTCGACCAACACGCGACTTCACGAAGTGTGCTACTAAAGAAAGACCTTGGCTGAAACTTAGGGTATGTGCCCATTGTCAATAGCCGCGCTGGGTGGGCGTGACTATAGTGTGGTCCTTCCAATCTGACCCCACAATGCAAATGCCACTCCCGGACACCAATAGAGCATTAAAGACATGACAATATGTGTGTGCGTCTCACGAAAGTTTTTTCTTTTAGTCTGCTACGTTTGGGATACAACAATATCTTTTGATTATATTACAGACCGGAGGCCATGAATTAACAACATACACTAAAGTAATTATAACAAGATACCAGACGTAGATCTGACCATCGTGGGCAGAGAGAGGATTAAAGATTAATAATAATATAATAATGCAATTACCAATGTTATTGACGACATTCAGTCTTCAAGTTGAAAATATCACCCTATGGGGGCCAAAGACCAACGTTTAGACTGGGGACAAATTGCTGTTTTGGTTCTGATTCTAGCTATATTCCACGCTAACATGATATATAAGCCCAGGGCTTTGACGGCAGTAGAGTCATATGAGAATAAGATTAAGAGAATATAAAACTCTGCCTTCAACTTAATACTGATAATGTACTGCAAGCTGCCGTTACGAAAAACGGCAAAAACGACTCGGTTAGGATATATATCAGCAGCTGTTGATATTTAATGCTTCGTTTTATTTGACGAGTACAAAATTTCAACTCGTTGTCCGGTGTACGTACGTACTACATAGGCCTACTGCTCGGTCAATCAGCAACGGCCAAACTGCGTTTGACTAAGCATAACCAAACATCAATGCACAAGTTACTATTTTAAACTAGGCAAAGTGGTGATTAATTATCCTGCTGCGAGGTACTATGGCGTGTGGAACGTGTTGATAAGCTGATAAACAGCACGGTGGGTGTTCTTACTATCACACTAATGTACGTACATTCAATATCAATTTACTGTAGGCTTACCATACGTCCTCTTTTAAGAGGATTTGTCCTCTTTTTTGACTTTATTGAAAGTGTCCTCGGAGGACGCCCTTTTGTCCTCTTTTTTGAGATTTTGTCCTCTTTTTTAGGATTTAGAGCAGATTTAGAGCAAATTGCGAGTGATATGCCACATATTAGCACAGACGTGAAGCTCCGCCGGGTGAAAAACGGTGATTATAGCTCTGAGCGAAAAGATTACCTTTTTTTTTTTTTTTTTTTTTTTTTTAGTCATCTACCCGGCAATGTGGAGTTAAAAACGTTATTTTGAGATCTGAGCGGAAAAGATGACCTTTTTTTTTTTTTTATTTTTTTTTTTTTAGTTAACCGGTCACAAAGTGGGAAAAATTAGCCGGTTTTTGAGAATTCTACTCCGATTTTGAAAGTTGGAAATTTATGAAAAAGTGTCCTCTTTTTAGATTTCCAAAATATGGTAAGCCTAATTTACTGTGGATACTTCTTACGCAATGACTAGCAAAGCTAATAGGCTACTTCTGACGTAATAATGAGCAATGGCATTTGAAAATCAGACGCTTACGCTATCACGTAACTGGTATAACATCTCTTCCTTGTTCTGGAATATTCATTTCATTTCATAGTCCTTGTACAAATAAAAAGTAATCGTATTTTCACAAAGAAATCGATTAGATATGGGAAGTAGTCGATTACGATTACGATTACTTCGGAATTTTTTCGAATGTAATCGATTGCGATTACGATTACTTGAAAATGCTGTAATCGTCGTAATCGATTACGATTACTAATCGTGATTACCCCATGTCTGGTTTGTATTAACCAAGTCTGTTGAATAGGACGCATCGGTAAAGATATTACAATTGCTTCTGTGCTGATCAAAACCTTGAAGTGTAGATCTATAGACTTCACAATGTTTTTTTGTTACATTTAGCACGTACAATGGTGGGTGTGAAAGGATTAAATATTGATCACACGATTCGAACGATCCTGGATTAATTTCCCGATCAAAAACATTCCGCACATGCAAGTCCTCGTTTTACAAATCGATGCGTTAATTAAAAATATCCCTGAAAAGTTTGTTGATATCACAATAACCAACACCGGTGTAAATACGTCATGATTCAATAATCAAGTCATGATCGACTATTACAAAATCTCGTATGTCAAACTAAAGTATCAATCCTTATGATTACATCATGATAATATTCAATATAACACCTGCGTTCGATTGTAAGAAATGAATTCTCCACTACGTTGGTCAGACATTCAAATATCATATACTCAAAACATATGTTAATCTCAAGTTGCGCGCACCGAGTAGTAATTACCTTAGGTTACAGAATAGTAACGACTTTTACAACTGAAAAAAAGACGATTTTTTATATGACTACAACCGAACTTGCTATGGATTTTAGATTGTAGCGATTGTATGCACTCGCGTATTCTTGTCTTCTTTCTGTATGGGTACTGTCTAGTTGGTCAGGTAAGTTACAAACGGATTTACTTGACAAGGTCTTCATGATTGACTCTTTTGAGTATGGTAAGATGTTAAAATGTCGATGCGTAATACTATTTCCGTTAACTCAATGGCAAAACATAACCAGATAGCTTGTTCAAGGTTTCGACAAAGTAGATTGAAATATTTCGATTCAACTCATCGCGTTGCAACTCGATCGCGGTATGTGCAAGCGGTTGTCAAGTTGGAAATGTTTACAACAATGGGCGATATTTCGTTGATTGATTCTATTGTGTGTAGTAACACATTAAAATATCGCGATAGTATTTACTGAAACTCTATTTGACAAACGAAAAACTGGATCGCGAATAGAGTTGTAAGTTTCAAGGATTGTTTCAAATCAATATGCGTATAATCTCTAAATATGACTGGGTCGAAAGTTGGTAGTCATGTTTGTCAATCTATTTCAATTCAGACTATGTCAAAGTCCAAATATTTCATTTTGGATTATCTGGATTTACCTTTAGTACATCTCGCGAGTGGATTCTGACGCCGTACTATAACACTCTTAATAATACGGGTTCAAGGATTTTCGTGATAGAGTTGACAAGTGATAAGATGCGTGTTTTTGTTAAGAGTTTGATTTCAAGTTGATAAAGACAATAACTGTATAATGCACAATACTTGTGATTCTTGATTCTTGTAGAGTTATAGTTGGTATTGATTCGATAGGTGTGAAAACAGCGAATAATTCGATGTGGCTGAAAGTCGGCGTCAGTAATATTCAGGTTACGTTCGATTCAACAGATCGCGTTATTAGGATGTCTCAAAAGAATTAGAGTTGTGCCGAATTTACACATTCAGATAAGAATCAACGTGAGTTGTGTAGTAAGTTTCATTTCAAGTTGACAAATTGACATATTGCTTGAATATTTTCATGATTCTTATCATACAACTAAAGTCAGCCACTGTTCCGAAGTGTCAAAACATATAGCGACCACCAGAAAGTGTCAAATTGTTGGTTTACGAATCACCGTCTGCGACGGCTCTGTGACAAACTTATTGCGGAAATAGTACCTTGTGAGCGATCGGTATGTCTGTAACACCAAATCATGAGCGATCGCTATGTCTGAAGCATCACCCTGTGAGTGGTCGTAGGATTTTAAAATTATTTTACACCTTTTTGAATAAGCGTTCACTTCACAAGGGATTAGGGTTAGAGCAGAAATAAGTGACAATTTGTTGCTATTCAAGTTACCGACACTGACGGTCTGTTATTCGTTACTTATTAAATCTTACGAGCGAAATCAAGTTCTGTGACAAACTGCTTACGAAAATTTCACCGCGTGAGCGATCGATATGCCTGTAACACCAAGTCGCGAAAGATGGTTATGTCCGAGACATTATCTCGTCAGCGATCGCGGGGTTTTGCAAACTATTTCACACCTATTTGAAGTGTTAATTTGTGACCGTTGTTATTGTTGATATTCGAATCACCGTCTACGCCGGCTCTGTGGTAATCCAATTTCCCAAACATTACCATGCGAGTAGTTCCTAGATTTTGCAAACTATTTTCACGCCTTTTTTGTTGAAAGTACGACATTCCGCCCGCAGCCTATACCCGAAAGTACGAATCACCGCCGCACGCATAAGAATAACGATATATCATTGTCGCGCTCACCGTAAACGTTGGGATTACCTGGAATCGGTCATATATAATAATTTGTATTATACACATCAACTAAGAATCAATCACGTGACTATTTACTTGATAAATATTCAACACGAAGTACGACATGTCAACAACGAAGCCGCGTGCGACCGATCCCTATGTTGAATAGGGTTACCGTGCGACCGCAAGACACAATAGCCGCATGCGACCGAGAGGGGGTCAAAAAGTTCTATGTGCCACCACGGGATTTCGAAGCCGCGTGCAAGCGGTCCCTATACTGAAAAGGGTTACCGTGCGAGAGGGGCCATGAGACGCAATAGCCGCATGCCAACGCACCCATAAGACATAAGAGCCGCATGGCAACACGAGTTTCCCAGCCGCATGCGAGCGATCCCTATACTGAAAAGAGTTACCGTGCGAGAGGGGCCATAAGACGCAATAGCCGCATGCGAGCGGGCCCATAAGAAATAAGAGCCGCATGCCAACACGAGTTTTCCCAGCCGCATGCGAGCGGGCCCATAAGAACCCATTACGAATCACGAGCGATCTATATTACTACTCAGGTCAGGTCATCGTTGGCTAACAATCCGTCAATCGCTGCGCAGTGAGCCAATGCGGTCTCGACATCGCATGCCGACAATGTAGTAATGTAGTATTATAGAATGTAAACGTGGAATGGCAGCGACCGATTTTGCAGCTTCGTTCCGCTTCGCTGAAGCTTTACTCAGACTTATTTTACGGCAGCTACTGTAGAATTTCTGGCAATCCAAAAGTTGTCTTCCAGAGCTCAGAATTTACTGAATCCGGTCTTGATCGAAAGCTACTGTCGCACTGATTTCGAAAATATCAATCAAAATATGGTGAACCCCCGTACTGAGATGAAAAACCACCCTCAACATCTAAAATCTGCATTGTTCAGAACAATCGGATGACCGCAAAACAATGGCCATAACAATGACCCATTACGGCTCTTCGATTGTTCGGACAATGCCGATAATTCAGACTTGGAGGGCGAATTCTAAGCGGTTCAGTGCCTGATCATATTTTTATTTACATTTTCGGAATCAGTGCGACAGTAGCTTTCGATCAAGACCAGATTCAGTAAATTCTGAGCTCTGGAAGACAACTTTTGGATTGCCAGAAATCCTACAGTAGCTGCCGTAAAAAAAGTCTGAGTAAAGCTTCAGCGAAGCGGAACGAAGCTGCAAAATCGGTCGCTGCCATTCCACCATTACATTCTATAGTAGTATGAATCGTTGAATAGTTGTGACGTTTAGCATATAGTGAAAGATAAATATATATTTCCTTACTGATATAGCAGCTATTTATTTTCCATCAACACCAACCTCCAATAAAGGCTGCAATTATGGATGGTGGCTTTTTTAATAGCCTGCGAATGAAAAGTGCTAATGTATAATGTAATGTATAGGGCAAATTTTTTGTAACTACTTTTTGCACACCTTCCGACAGTGTCTTAAGTATTCGGAATTTATATAGTATGTTGTTTTAAGCTGTTTGCAGGAATTATATATTGCATATTTTTACACTATTTTTTCTATTTTTCATGCTACTATTTGCTGCAACCTTTATCAAGTAGCCTATTACGCAACATGTAAAGGAATGATTTTCAATCATGCTATAAAACTATTCTATTTCGGACATGCGTATTGGCGCACTGACGGGACGAAACAATGTCTGGATTACGCATGACCTACGTTTGCGGACTTAGTTATTACTCATATCTATGGCCCAGGCTGAATACATCAGTGTCTCGGCTTTGCATCTACGATTCTACCGACGGATTCCTCACCGGCACGTTGTTCCCAAGGAAAATTATTCGGCCACAGCATGCGCAATGCGCGAAGTGTGTGCGATGTGCGATGAGCCGCAACAGTCCATACAGAAATAGAATAGCTAGATCTGTTTTTGCGTTAATGCAAAAAGGGGTACATGATGCTGAACGCGGGATGTTGGAGGTAGAGGAGACTAGGATAGATTCTGGCAAATCCAGAGTGCGATGATGGGACAGCGCGACTATAGCGCCAAAGATATAGTCCCGTAGGCGAGCGATTGTGGATCATTGTCAAACGGTAGAGTAAAATATTTTGGATATGAAAAAATAGTCGGCTTACTACTAGTATGTAATTATATTATATGAAAGAGCTTCTCACTAAAAACACTCCATTTATTTTCAAAAATAAAATTTTCTCCTCTCATATCATTGATCCAACTTTTTAAAATTAAGCCAGATTCAGTGTTCTTTTTATGCAACATGACAATTTTATCAAGTTACCACCCAGTAAAATAAAAGTTATTTTTGAACAGCCCTATTGTACACACATCACACAACATTAGCCATTCGTTATTACTCACGTGCACATACTGCACAATGCACATACCTAACAAAACGTCAAATGGACGGAGGGTATTGTGTGTTTTCACAGACAGCAGATCAAATCTTCGAGTTACACTTCAAAAATACTAAAGTGGAAAGGAGATCCTCATATATGTTATAGCGGCATGGCCTTGGAATAAATCCACATCTACTGAATTCACGTTCCACTGGTGCACTAGATACAGGAATTGACAAGCATTTTTGAATCACATTGAAGAGCATCGGATACTCATTTTTTCTAGTCGCCCCAAAATGCAAAGAATCATCGCCTTCAAATCTACACATAAGCTTATCAGTCTCTACAAGTACTTGGCCATCTGAGTCATTTCATTGGCTCTAATTGAACTTTGCTTCGATTGTTTGTAGATATAATTGAAAAGTCTTGAGTGCTTTGATTGCGGAGGATCTATTACCTCCTCATCACAGGATGATTTTGTACAATGCATTGCTACTATATGTACCATTGTCTTTTGTTTTTACGGCGGCATATCTGATATCAGACGAGTGCAGCGAAAGCAGTGGCGACAAATAGCGATGTCGTCAGAATTCGTCAGATGCGTTGATCTAGCCATTACGATTCGCAAATTTCTTCATCTTCAAGTCATATAAAATAAGCCGAGTCAATGACTTGGGTCGAGTCATGCGTAATGACTCGAGTACAAGTCGAGTCATGACTCGAGTCATTACAACCCTGGAGCAGCAATACAAAGACATTTTCTGTCGATTTCAGTGTAGCACATTCTGTGATTTTATTATTGATATGAGTTTGTATCAGACATGGGGTGATTACTTCATGAATGTAATCGATTGCGATTACGATTACTCCTGAATGACGCGATTACGATTACGATTACGATTACAGCAAAATCAGGAAGTAGTCGATTACGATTACGATTACATTGGAAAAGTAATCACGATTACCCACGATTACATTTATTTTGCATCTTAGAAGTTATATTGGAAGACAATTATGGATTGCGCTGAAAAGGCCTAATGAGATAACAAACTTCCATTAATAAGATGCGTCATTTGCTTGTTACGTCATAATGTAAATATTGCCCATTTTTATAGTGGACGATTTATCGCACCCAACGATTTGCATTCTAGCCAGGTCCATGACTGCCGCACCCCAAATTTCCCAATAGGGTGGGGAGCGAGCTCGAAGGGGACTCAAAAGTATTTCGTAAACCAACATAAATTATGGAGTATTTTCGAGAAATTTATCTAACTTGAAAATTGTGTTTTTTCAAGTTGTAAAATTATGCCATATTTGTGTAAATGCTTTCGAAAAACATGTTGTATGAGCCTACGGAGAATTGCCACCCGACTTAGCCGACATACATCGATATAGGAGCGTTGGAACCCCTCAAAATAGTCGGTTCAACAGTTATATTATAGATATTTCGTCAAAGGAGCTATATTTACCCAATATTTTCAATTGTCAATGTCAATCCACATTCGTGACGTCATTGCATAAAAAAAAGAAATAATAAAAAGACATGTTTTAAACAAGGGCTGTAAACAGGGGCCTTCTTTTAAACATGTTCGCTTTAAATTGATTTTTGTAATTTATAGTAATAGGCATTTAGGTTACAGCCAATACCGTGCCACGACACACCAAAAGACATATGCAGTTTCGACCAACACGCGACTTCACGAAGTGTGCTACTAAAGAAAGACCTTGGCTGAAACTTAGGGTATGTGCCCATTGTCAATAGCCGCGCTGGGTGGGCGTGACTATAGTGTGGTCCTTCCAATCTGACCCCACAATGCAAATGCCACTCCCGGACACCAATAGAGCATTAAAGACATGACAATATGTGTGTGCGTCTCACGAAAGTTTTTTCTTTTAGTCTGCTACGTTTGGGATACAACAATATCTTTTGATTATATTACAGACCGGAGGCCATGAATTAACAACATACACTAAAGTAATTATAACAAGATACCAGACGTAGATCTGACCATCGTGGGCAGAGAGAGGATTAAAGATTAATAATAATATAATAATGCAATTACCAATGTTATTGACGACATTCAGTCTTCAAGTTGAAAATATCACCCTATGGGGGCCAAAGACCAACGTTTAGACTGGGGACAAATTGCTGTTTTGGTTCTGATTCTAGCTATATTCCACGCTAACATGATATATAAGCCCAGGGCTTTGACGGCAGTAGAGTCATATGAGAATAAGATTAAGAGAATATAAAACTCTGCCTTCAACTTAATACTGATAATGTACTGCAAGCTGCCGTTACGAAAAACGGCAAAAACGACTCGGTTAGGATATATATCAGCAGCTGTTGATATTTAATGCTTCGTTTTATTTGACGAGTACAAAATTTCAACTCGTTGTCCGGTGTACGTACGTACTACATAGGCCTACTGCTCGGTCAATCAGCAACGGCCAAACTGCGTTTGACTAAGCATAACCAAACATCAATGCACAAGTTACTATTTTAAACTAGGCAAAGTGGTGATTAATTATCCTGCTGCGAGGTACTATGGCGTGTGGAACGTGTTGATAAGCTGATAAACAGCACGGTGGGTGTTCTTACTATCACACTAATGTACGTACATTCAATATCAATTTACTGTAGGCTTACCATACGTCCTCTTTTAAGAGGATTTGTCCTCTTTTTTGACTTTATTGAAAGTGTCCTCGGAGGACGCCCTTTTGTCCTCTTTTTTGAGATTTTGTCCTCTTTTTTAGGATTTAGAGCAGATTTAGAGCAAATTGCGAGTGATATGCCACATATTAGCACAGACGTGAAGCTCCGCCGGGTGAAAAACGGTGATTATAGCTCTGAGCGAAAAGATTACCTTTTTTTTTTTTTTTTTTTTTTTTTTAGTCATCTACCCGGCAATGTGGAGTTAAAAACGTTATTTTGAGATCTGAGCGGAAAAGATGACCTTTTTTTTTTTTTTATTTTTTTTTTTTTAGTTAACCGGTCACAAAGTGGGAAAAATTAGCCGGTTTTTGAGAATTCTACTCCGATTTTGAAAGTTGGAAATTTATGAAAAAGTGTCCTCTTTTTAGATTTCCAAAATATGGTAAGCCTAATTTACTGTGGATACTTCTTACGCAATGACTAGCAAAGCTAATAGGCTACTTCTGACGTAATAATGAGCAATGGCATTTGAAAATCAGACGCTTACGCTATCACGTAACTGGTATAACATCTCTTCCTTGTTCTGGAATATTCATTTCATTTCATAGTCCTTGTACAAATAAAAAGTAATCGTATTTTCACAAAGAAATCGATTAGATATGGGAAGTAGTCGATTACGATTACGATTACTTCGGAATTTTTTCGAATGTAATCGATTGCGATTACGATTACTTGAAAATGCTGTAATCGTCGTAATCGATTACGATTACTAATCGTGATTACCCCATGTCTGGTTTGTATTAACCAAGTCTGTTGAATAGGACGCATCGGTAAAGATATTACAATTGCTTCTGTGCTGATCAAAACCTTGAAGTGTAGATCTATAGACTTCACAATGTTTTTTTGTTACATTTAGCACGTACAATGGTGGGTGTGAAAGGATTAAATATTGATCACACGATTCGAACGATCCTGGATTAATTTCCCGATCAAAAACATTCCGCACATGCAAGTCCTCGTTTTACAAATCGATGCGTTAATTAAAAATATCCCTGAAAAGTTTGTTGATATCACAATAACCAACACCGGTGTAAATACGTCATGATTCAATAATCAAGTCATGATCGACTATTACAAAATCTCGTATGTCAAACTAAAGTATCAATCCTTATGATTACATCATGATAATATTCAATATAACACCTGCGTTCGATTGTAAGAAATGAATTCTCCACTACGTTGGTCAGACATTCAAATATCATATACTCAAAACATATGTTAATCTCAAGTTGCGCGCACCGAGTAGTAATTACCTTAGGTTACAGAATAGTAACGACTTTTACAACTGAAAAAAAGACGATTTTTTATATGACTACAACCGAACTTGCTATGGATTTTAGATTGTAGCGATTGTATGCACTCGCGTATTCTTGTCTTCTTTCTGTATGGGTACTGTCTAGTTGGTCAGGTAAGTTACAAACGGATTTACTTGACAAGGTCTTCATGATTGACTCTTTTGAGTATGGTAAGATGTTAAAATGTCGATGCGTAATACTATTTCCGTTAACTCAATGGCAAAACATAACCAGATAGCTTGTTCAAGGTTTCGACAAAGTAGATTGAAATATTTCGATTCAACTCATCGCGTTGCAACTCGATCGCGGTATGTGCAAGCGGTTGTCAAGTTGGAAATGTTTACAACAATGGGCGATATTTCGTTGATTGATTCTATTGTGTGTAGTAACACATTAAAATATCGCGATAGTATTTACTGAAACTCTATTTGACAAACGAAAAACTGGATCGCGAATAGAGTTGTAAGTTTCAAGGATTGTTTCAAATCAATATGCGTATAATCTCTAAATATGACTGGGTCGAAAGTTGGTAGTCATGTTTGTCAATCTATTTCAATTCAGACTATGTCAAAGTCCAAATATTTCATTTTGGATTATCTGGATTTACCTTTAGTACATCTCGCGAGTGGATTCTGACGCCGTACTATAACACTCTTAATAATACGGGTTCAAGGATTTTCGTGATAGAGTTGACAAGTGATAAGATGCGTGTTTTTGTTAAGAGTTTGATTTCAAGTTGATAAAGACAATAACTGTATAATGCACAATACTTGTGATTCTTGATTCTTGTAGAGTTATAGTTGGTATTGATTCGATAGGTGTGAAAACAGCGAATAATTCGATGTGGCTGAAAGTCGGCGTCAGTAATATTCAGGTTACGTTCGATTCAACAGATCGCGTTATTAGGATGTCTCAAAAGAATTAGAGTTGTGCCGAATTTACACATTCAGATAAGAATCAACGTGAGTTGTGTAGTAAGTTTCATTTCAAGTTGACAAATTGACATATTGCTTGAATATTTTCATGATTCTTATCATACAACTAAAGTCAGCCACTGTTCCGAAGTGTCAAAACATATAGCGACCACCAGAAAGTGTCAAATTGTTGGTTTACGAATCACCGTCTGCGACGGCTCTGTGACAAACTTATTGCGGAAATAGTACCTTGTGAGCGATCGGTATGTCTGTAACACCAAATCATGAGCGATCGCTATGTCTGAAGCATCACCCTGTGAGTGGTCGTAGGATTTTAAAATTATTTTACACCTTTTTGAATAAGCGTTCACTTCACAAGGGATTAGGGTTAGAGCAGAAATAAGTGACAATTTGTTGCTATTCAAGTTACCGACACTGACGGTCTGTTATTCGTTACTTATTAAATCTTACGAGCGAAATCAAGTTCTGTGACAAACTGCTTACGAAAATTTCACCGCGTGAGCGATCGATATGCCTGTAACACCAAGTCGCGAAAGATGGTTATGTCCGAGACATTATCTCGTCAGCGATCGCGGGGTTTTGCAAACTATTTCACACCTATTTGAAGTGTTAATTTGTGACCGTTGTTATTGTTGATATTCGAATCACCGTCTACGCCGGCTCTGTGGTAATCCAATTTCCCAAACATTACCATGCGAGTAGTTCCTAGATTTTGCAAACTATTTTCACGCCTTTTTTGTTGAAAGTACGACATTCCGCCCGCAGCCTATACCCGAAAGTACGAATCACCGCCGCACGCATAAGAATAACGATATATCATTGTCGCGCTCACCGTAAACGTTGGGATTACCTGGAATCGGTCATATATAATAATTTGTAATATACACATCAACTAAGAATCAATCACGTGACTATTTACTTGATAAATATTCAACACGAAGTACGACATGTCAACAACGAAGCCGCGTGCGACCGATCCCTATGTTGAATAGGGTTACCGTGCGACCGCAAGACACAATAGCCGCATGCGACCGAGAGGGGGTCAAAAAGTTCTATGTGCCACCACGGGATTTCGAAGCCGCGTGCAAGCGGTCCCTATACTGAAAAGGGTTACCGTGCGAGAGGGGCCATGAGACGCAATAGCCGCATGCCAACGCACCCATAAGACATAAGAGCCGCATGGCAACACGAGTTTCCCAGCCGCATGCGAGCGATCCCTATACTGAAGAGTTACCGTGCGAGAGGGGCCATAAGACGCAATAGCCGCATGCGAGCGGGCCCATAAGAAATAAGAGCCGCATGCCAACACGAGTTTTCCCAGCCGCATGCGAGCGGGCCCATAAGAACCCATTACGAATCACGAGCGATCTATATTACTACTCAGGTCAGGTCATCGTTGGCTAACAATCCGTCAATCGCTGCGCAGTGAGCCAATGCGGTCTCGACATCGCATGCCGACAATGTAGTAATGTAGTATTATAGAATGTAAACGTGGAATGGCAGCGACCGATTTTGCAGCTTCGTTCCGCTTCGCTGAAGCTTTACTCAGACTTATTTTACGGCAGCTACTGTAGAATTTCTGGCAATCCAAAAGTTGTCTTCCAGAGCTCAGAATTTACTGAATCCGGTCTTGATCGAAAGCTACTGTCGCACTGATTTCGAAAATATCAATCAAAATATGGTGAACCCCCGTACTGAGATGAAAAACCACCCTCAACATCTAAAATCTGCATTGTTCAGAACAATCGGATGACCGCAAAACAATGGCCATAACAATGACCCATTACGGCTCTTCGATTGTTCGGACAATGCCGATAATTCAGACTTGGAGGGCGAATTCTAAGCGGTTCAGTGCCTGATCATATTTTTATTTACATTTTCGGAATCAGTGCGACAGTAGCTTTCGATCAAGACCAGATTCAGTAAATTCTGAGCTCTGGAAGACAACTTTTGGATTGCCAGAAATCCTACAGTAGCTGCCGTAAAAAAAGTCTGAGTAAAGCTTCAGCGAAGCGGAACGAAGCTGCAAAATCGGTCGCTGCCATTCCACCATTACATTCTATAGTAGTATGAATCGTTGAATAGTTGTGACGTTTAGCATATAGTGAAAGATAAATATATATTTCCTTACTGATATAGCAGCTATTTATTTTCCATCAACACCAACCTCCAATAAAGGCTGCAATTATGGATGGTGGCTTTTTTAATAGCCTGCGAATGAAAAGTGCTAATGTATAATGTAATGTATAGGGCAAATTTTTTGTAACTACTTTTTGCACACCTTCCGACAGTGTCTTAAGTATTCGGAATTTATATAGTATGTTGTTTTAAGCTGTTAGCAGGAATTATATATTGCATATTTTTACACTATTTTTTCTATTTTTCATGCTACTATTTGCTGCAACCTTTATCAAGTAGCCTATTACGCAACATGTAAAGGAATGATTTTCAATCATGCTATAAAACTATTCTATTTCGGACATGCGTATTGGCGCACTGACGGGACGAAACAATGTCTGGATTACGCATGACCTACGTTTGCGGACTTAGTTATTACTCATATCTATGGCCCAGGCTGAATACATCAGTGTCTCGGCTTTGCATCTACGATTCTACCGACGGATTCCTCACCGGCACGTTGTTCCCAAGGAAAATTATTCGGCCACAGCATGCGCAATGCGCGAAGTGTGTGCGATGTGCGATGAGCCGCAACAGTCCATACAGAAATAGAATAGCTAGATCTGTTTTTGCGTTAATGCAAAAAGGGGTACATGATGCTGAACGCGGGATGTTGGAGGTAGAGGAGACTAGGATAGATTCTGGCAAATCCAGAGTGCGATGATGGGACAGCGCGACTATAGCGCCAAAGATATAGTCCCGTAGGCGAGCGATTGTGGATCATTGTCAAACGGCATGGGCGCCATTGCTCTCAAAACTATCCGCATCCGAAATTCCTGCAAAGCACCGGGCTACTAGATCCGACGCAGATCACATCGCAATTATGACAAGAATTTTTCACCTTCATTGCGAAGTTTTGTTACGCCCAGGGGACATGAAAGTCTGGTACACATTCGCTGAGTAATCTTATCAATAAATAATATAGTGACACTGAAACACGTATCAGAATAAAATCTTACGATGACTACCGACCTCATGTATATATTGGAGTGAATATTACACAGTTCTCAAATGATGCTTCAAGTGAAAGGAATCACATGGAAGATGACTTATTAAATAATCAGAATGCCATCAAATCTTGGCACTAAAGTTTGAAAGGTATATAATATACATAACTTATTCATCATGCAGAGGGTGTTTGTAACCGCGTCGATTTTAAGACTGGGCGTTTCAGCGCGACGTTTCCGAACGCATCCAGGCGTTTCATGTATTATTAGACTCTGATTAAATATATTCTTGACCTATATGGTGAAGGATTTTGTTAATTTATAGCGAGGAGTTACGTTATAGGACTATTGGTGAAGGTGGGGCACAACGGTACATCGTGAATATTTTTAAAATCCGTCATGAAGAACATCGCTTCGATGATGCAGTAGAGTCACATCAGCTGTAATCCTGATGAGGTTTGATTTCACCAGGGCCGCTGTCATTGTGAGAAAATGACAAGTCATTGAATTTTGCTAGCCTGCCTAAATTTACATTGCTACCTTTCAATCGTGTTTTAGATGACCATATCTCGTCTGCTGTGCTTGAAATTGGTACATAGCTTAGTCAGAGAAGTGGAAAGTCTTCCTGTATGCTATTCTAGGCGCAGAAGTCTTATTTTGCATATCTTGGTGGGAGTTTGCTCTAAAGACGTGAGTGGGGCGCATTGGGACAATTTGACTGGAGCGCAATGATCCAATTATATTAAAAGGCAGATTTTACAAAATATATAAAAATAAATAGTAGAGTGCGTAGAAGCAAGATCGTCACGAACACTCCATGCATGGAGGACGATAAGGACGATAATATTCACAGCCCGTGGTTAGCTGCGAAAGCGATCTTCATGCAAGTACAATTACAAATCTAAATTTCGGAATGTAAACTAAAACTGGTCGTCATATGTTGCGAAAACTTGACTTGATAGAAAAAAAACAGCGGCATTTTGGGACTCAGCATACAAAAATTAGCCTAAATCAAGTGCGAAATCGAAGTCAACAAACTTTCCATTCAAAATTGTTGCCCAGTGTTATTCGGATGTCTGATCCATGCATTCCCAAATTGTGTGCAGGCACATATTCCCTTGTGTGTCGAATATATATTTGTAATTTTGGAAAATAAACGTATACATATTTAAATTAGGCATATGCGAAATACAATCGTTTTACCGCTTCAATAGAGAGAGAGGGAGGGAGAGAGGAGAGTATTTATTTTCATTCAATTAAAATACATGAAAAACAGACGGCAACGATGGTGGTACAGAAAAAAATGCATGCACAGTACTCAGTATCAGATAGGAATGATCTAAGCAGGTCGGTATGGCCACCATTGACATGATGTTGTCCTCTTGATGTGTAGTTGGCTACATCCTGTGTCATCTTGGGTAGCCTATCTTTATCAATGTTATTATCGCCAATTAATTTGGCGAGTATAAAGTAGTCGTAGCCTACGCTTCACAGATAAAACACAAATGATTTTTTCGGCGATTGGACACTTCTATCGCTATGGCACAGTAATCATTATATTCAATAATTGTTATTGATCTGTTCAAATATTCAAAGGTAAATCTAATGTTGATTTAATTTGACCTTGGTGATAACTAGAGCGAGTTTTTGTTGCATAAAAATCGTGAGAAAGTTGCACTTAATATGCTTCGAGTCGAGTAATCGAGCGTAACTCATTATGACGTCATACCAGAATGTAATACGTCAAAGTTCAAATATGTAACGTTTATGCCTCCACAAAGAATATAATGCCTTTTATCCATCACATAAATGATATTTTGGTATTATTCGACCATACTGATTTCATTCCACTTTGTTTCAATGTTGTGGGATAATCACGACTTCGAAAATGTGCTACGTCCCGTAACCTTCGTAGCTTTGTAATATATATTTCGTATGCTATGATACCGCCAATCACGGTTTCAAGGCTTCAACAGTGGAAGATAGTATCGAAACAATAATTTTTACTGGTAAATGAACTTTCAGTCAAGATAAGCGTATAATTTCAGTACTCGGAAAAAATCGTCTTTTACTACTCGACTCGAATCATTAAAATGAATACTCGATTCAGATTCGAGTACTCGAATCATTGTGCCCAGCCCGACCTATAACACCGTTGGTTTCCGAAATCGATAGCGCGTATCACGGTGCTGGGATTGTCCGATTGTTAACGAATAGTGGATGAGGCAGATTCGTTTGTGCCTCACCTGGCTATTGTTTCGCAGTGATTCCATTGTGCGTAATATAGCCGAATTTTACATTCCTTGGCGATTTCGAAGGAGTTCTGGTGCTCTGGCATGAATAATATTCGGATTTTCAGAATCAGTGCGACAAACATTTGATTGATACCAGTTATTTTGAATTCCGAGTTGTATATCAAGAATCGCATTGTCGCAGGTGAGGCACGACCCGCCCGTGCTTCAACTGTGCCTCACCTCTAATTTTGCTATGTATTTTTGAATAATAATCTTGCTAATTGGTGATGTTGGGAGACAAATGTTCAAATTCGGTGATTCATGAACATCGATGAAATATATCAATAATTATGATCAGGATCATTGAGGGCTTACACAATTTTCTCTTACTCACCCTGATGACAGGTGAGGCACTGCCTGCCCTGCCCCCATTGACCTCACGTCACTGGATATTGTGGAACGTTGAGCACAGCATCATGTCAACCTATTCATTTCATTTGAATGTTTATGATCCACAATGAGCAGACAATGGGCGTCTACAACGGTAGGCATAAAAAGTAGGCTACAAGCTGTGAAATGTCACACGATAAGTTCACCGACAGTGCAAAATCTATGGTACAAACAAAATGCAGGTTACAAAAACATTTTGCCTTTGGAAACAATTTTGACATTTTTTGACCTAACGCTAGAATTTTGACCTAATTTTGACTTTTTTGACACAAATAAATCGCCCTAGTTATGAGTTAGATCAGTGTATTCGGAGTATTCGGATTGGATAGTGCGAAATCCTTGTTTCTTATAGCTTCAATAAGCATAATATACATGGCATATGGCAGGGGCGGGCAACATACGGCCCGCGGGCCGGATGCGGCCGACAAAGAGGTTTTGTCCGGACCGCGGACAGTTTTCCGTCTTACATGATAATGTGGCCCGCGGCCCCAGTCTGCCGAGATTCCCCACTACTTGCTTACTACGTCAAATTTTAGTGACTGTATGTTATGATATACATACGTGTATGCGTAGCGTTCGAGAATGAAGCTTACGCGTAAGTTCGTCGAAGGGAGAAGACTTGCATTATCGGCATTTACGATGTACTGTCAACACTAGTGTAGTTTGTGATAATCATGGTGTTCGTCGACTACAATGGTGATTTACACCAGGCTGATATTTCTTATTTTTGATTCAGTAACCGCCGACTTGTAGCACGACGCACTTCTAGGCTTTTGCAAGACACCGCTTATGCCAGGGGTCGCCATCTCAAAACGAGTCGCGGCCACTTTTCAAATTTTGTACAGGACGCGAGCCGCATGACTTCAATATCGAGATTAATTAGGCCACACAACGACGCTAGGGTACCGGGCTTATCGAACGCCTTGAAATCTTAAGTAAGGATTGCAGCGTGTGTTAATTGATCAGAGAGAAGCAGACATGGCGGTGCCTGTATGGCAATGCTATTCCCAAATCCACGTTGTTGTCGTCGTCGTCATTATCGGCGAGAAACGGCTTTGCAGTGACACTGCTGTCGTCAAAATGCATTCATTAAATACGATTTATTCCTTGTATTTTTGGAGAAATGGGCGAATAATCTCTCGATTGGGCAATCCAGCCCGCCAAGTACATAATTTTCCTATATCCGGCCCGCCGACTGGAGAAGTTGCCTGCCCCTGATCTAGATGGATCAAATTTCATCGATAATATACTATTCGACCGACGAAACACCCACGATTTGTTATACATCATCAGCGATCAATCATGCATCGATCTCGATCTATTCAGGCGACACTTATCTCTGTCTTGGTGCAACGTTCATGCTGGCTGAACCCGAAGCAACACTGTTCCCAACGAATATTATTATTGTCCTGGTGTAAAGTACCATTGTAGTTGAAAGCCACCATGAATATCACAAACAACCACGACAAATACAATGCTCATTAGTAACACGTAAACTTTGTCACCGACAAAAATATTAGCTTGCTTTGAAACGTGATGTTTTCATATCGCGGGAACCAATCCAGTCATCAACTAAATTAAACGCATCTCCTTATCATCTGATGATACATTGTCCACATGTCCAGCCTAAATTTATTGTCACATGCAATATTACTTGAGAATAGCTGTTTCCAAACTACCAGACATGATGTCAGTGGCGGCTCGTGACAATATCGGGTGGTGGGGCAAGGGCTGCAAGCAACTTTTTATCAAGATGACGTCACAATGGCGTTTTCCAACGTAAACAAGTAACTTGGTGGTACGGTAACACGAACTTCCCGACAACAGTGATTTTAACGTATGAGCCGCGAGAGGTCTGCCGGTGAGCTGTGACTTGAAGTGTGGTAACTGTGTAAACGGCGTACGGAACAAAGATTAGACAAGGTTCATGTTCGCACTATACCTGACTAATTATCTGCGGAAATGGAAAGGACTATAACTCGAGAGATTGCGTAAGCCTAACTGGAAAGGTCAACGAGTTCGGAGACATACGCAATTGTTATCTCATAGATTGGACATGTCATATTGCATCCAAAACATATTCTGAAGAACTACGGATAGCAGCCTCGGAAATTCGGTCCCGATACAGCATAAGCATAGGAGATTTTGGGCTTGAGGCTGGAGACTGTCACACGGTACATACGGCTTACGGTCTATAGCAGAGGTCTCAAACACGCGGCCCGCGGGCCGCATGCGGCCCGCCAGATCATTTTGTGCGGCCCGCGTCGGCAGTTTGGATTTTTAGGTATTCGACAATATTTAACTGCAACATATCTTTTTTTAGATTTGAGAACTTGAACTTAGCTCTAAAACTACTCCCTAATCCTGAAACTATACTCATCAAACTTCACCATCGCATCACTTTCAAAAGTTACCATGCGGTGGAAGATCAGCTTTATACGTCACATTGCTTGTTTATGATGATAGGACTTGTTCGTGACTGAAAATTGTGATTTGTACTTGGGCGCGACGTTTTGTAGAATTACTCGAACGCGTACTGAATGGGAGAAAAATAAGGATGACTCGAGTTGAGTCGGGTGAAACGTTACAATCAGAGAAGGACATGTGACTCGGAAAGCCGTGACTCGGTATAATCACAGATGCAACAAACTACAAAAATGTTATAGTAAATCAGTGGTTCCCAACCTTTTTTCACCCACGTACCATTTCGAGGTTTTATGCAGTGCTCGCGTACCACCTACATAAGTTACGCGCGCTGAAGGCGGTCAAAAATGTTTCCGTCATTAAGGACGTCATAACGACGTATTTGACCTATGTGAGGCGTAATAGCAAATACTAATAAACTAGGCATTATCAGCCAAGGGTATTGGGATGTATGAAATTGTTTTTTCACCACCAGCCACAAGAGGAACAACATAATGAAATAACAGCAAACAACAAACGTCAATTGTTTTTATGCGATGGCTGCATTAGCTAATTTTCAACTAGCTCAGCGGTTATCAAACTTTTATAGACACGCCCCCGTTTATGATAGTGAAAAATTTCGCGACCCCCTTATCGTCATATCACAAAATGCAACCAGAATGCTAGCAATCCCAACGAATAATTTGATGGCATGGAAGGTCATGACAGTTGATAAAAGAATTCTCAAATATGCAATTAGAACTACACACAGAGCAAAAACAATGTGATTTGATAAGGGTAAATTGCGCGAAGCGCGAAAATTTTTTTTCAGTTGGCTTCTGCTTCGCGCCACCCTTCAGATGTTTTCACCCCCCCCCCCTACCAGTTTGAGAACCACTGCACTAGTTGGTCGATGCGTGGCATATGTTTGCTCACAGCGCATCGAACGTCCTGCATGGGTGCAACTAGTCGGTTTCGTTTCTTCGACTTGATAGTCATCAGAGATAAAAATCCTTGCTCGCGCTCCCACGTAGAAGGGAAAATTAGCAGCTGGGGAATAGCGTGAAAAGCTGGAGTCTAGTACGAGGAGGCCATGCTAAGGCAGAAGTGTATTGGAGACCAATCTTTCTGTTCAACCCCACCTTAACTAATAACTACCTCCGGTCGAAAAAAAGCAGAATCTACTCGCGTACCACCTGGAAGACCTTCGCGTACCACTAGTGGTACGCGTACCACAGGTTGGGAACCACTGTAGTAAATGAACTGAACAAAGTGAAATAGTAATATATCAAAGGCCGAAGCTTGCGTTGCGGAGCGTATTTAGCTATCCAAGTAGGCCGGTATGGCAACCATTGACATTCTGTCCCCCCTCTTAATGGGAAGTTAGTTATTTCCTGCGTAATATTGGGTCTCTTTAACCATGGTAATATTGCCTATTGAATGTGACGAGTATAAAGTAGCAGTGTTACGCTCCATTGCTGTAACACCAATGGATTCGACAGCGACTAGAAATTTATATTGCTATGGCACATTAATCAGTCGGCAGTTGTCATTGATCTGTAAATCTAACGCTGATTTAATTTTACTTTGGTAATGGCATGATCAATAGCCAAGTTATCAGGAGTATGCCCGCAACCCAGATTAGGATGTAGGCCTATTGCTCCAATGCTTCGATCAGATCAATATTTGTGAAACTTTTATATCATCTACCAATAATTGCGGCACGTCAAATGTCCGCTAGCTGCCAAATTATAACGCGACAGCTTTTACGATATCATGAGATGTATTTATACTCTCGTATATGGTGTCTATAACTACATATTTTGACAGACTATGCCAAGTACAACAGCAATTTTATTCAAACATTTGAAAATGTGATATTTTTCGTACCAGGCGTGAATTCACAATAGTAAATCACATTTCGCTTTGCGTGTTGTCTGCCAGTCTGCAAGGTCCCGTAAAATAAGGCCTATACTTGGAAATACATTGAAAACCCCTATTATTGTTGCTGCGGCCCGCGGCGCCATCAAAAACTAGAAATTGGCCCGCGACCACATTTGAGTTTGAGACCTCTGGTCTATAGTGTCTATATGTCTGCTGAAAAATCGCCTTTGGAAAATATATTACCGAATAAATACATGGATGAAAGCCGAAAACTTGGTACACTGTTACATGAAATCATCGAGAAGTAGCCTCATGGCCGCTTTCGGTATGGTACACTGTCAAAATTGATACGAACAGACCAACATATCATGAAACACCGAACTGTTTCATGATATCATGATCTCATCACCTATCTCAGCATGGAACACAGTTAAGGGTAGGTCACACGGTACCGAAATTCGCTAGCGACTTCGTTTCTTTCTTTGCTCCACTCCTTCGCTAGCGAGCGCTAACGGGGTCGCTAGCAAGGTCGCTAGTCAAGACGCTACCGATGCGTTTCACTCGCGAGCTCGCTAGTGAATCTTGTTGTGACAGTATTACGTCACAGCGGAGAAAAAGTTGCTGTGAAATAGGGATCAGTTGTTCGGAAACCTCCGCCGTGTATGGACCTAGCCTAGTAGGTGATACATTGTAGCATACAGACCTGTGTGGCATTTGTAATAACAAAAACGAATCTTATGACATTCAAATAGGTGAAAATGTTGGCTCTTGCAACAACAAGAATTCATATGTTTAAATTAGAACACAAGGTATGTAAATCGATAACGACAAGGGCCATGCAATGATGGACGAGGAGATTACAAAATCTGACCCAACTCATGCTTGATATGAAGGGATCAGGGCTTCTACTGGATATTTTATTACGCCGATTTCTGATTTGATCATCGTGGTCACTTCGTTCATTAAGCAGCCGTAGTGCCCTACAAAGCTCTCCACAACTGACCAACACCAAGCCAATCGCAGTTGAATAAATCACTATGATACCGCATTTCACTGCTGAAATATGTGTTCATTTATTGAATGCCACTACCAATGAAAGTATTGCCTCTGCAAATAGCTGTCAGTAATGCCTTGGACTGTGCGTGCAATGTGCATATAGCATTTTTTTGTTGTTTTCAACTTCTACCATATCACCCGGTCGGCTAACGCATATCTTGGTTGTACGGCGGAATACCTTTTCGAATGATGCCCAATGTTGAAGCTTTGTAATAAGTACCGTACCGGCGCAGTTTCTCGCTCCGAGAAAGACGTACTGTACTCGGTTAACCTTTCCCCACCCCATGATGACGTAACACTCGCCTTAGTGAAAAAGTGAGATTATCGCGAGTGATGTCGCTAGTGAATATTGTACGTGTGGCCTACGCTTTAGCGTTAACACAGATACACCTGATTTTGCGTGAAATCCGCAATGCGTTAGGTAGGCTAAGTGTCAGATCAGCGCACATCTCTTCCATACTCGATCTTGATAACGAAATTGCTGCCCTAATCATGGAGTGCCAACCTTGAGACTTGGCACAGCGTTCGATACTAAAATCAAGACATAGGCTACCATGCACGAGTCAGCTCTTACTCGACTTAGGAAACGAAATTACCTCCAACATAGTTCAGTGACAAACTTCAATCTTGGTACAGCGTTTGATACTAACATTAAGACTTACCGTATCAAATGTCATGACCAATCTCGGTATGGAACATCGTCAAAATCAATTGATACCAAACCAATACCGGCTTTTGAGTAAAATCTGTTTGCGATACATGACGGATCAGCACACACTCAACTTCGGAAACGGAATGACTGCCCTAAACTTTAAGTAAAAACCCTGGAACTTGGGACAGTGTTAAATACCACCATCACGACATGACATACCAAGTTTCAAGAATTATCATGGTATGAAACACCATCAAAATCGAACTATACCAGCAAAGGTCGACTAAACGCATATGACGGTAACCGAGTTCAGAGATACGATTGCTACATCACACCTGAAGGGCAACCAGGCTATGTTGCCCCACCTGCTCGGTAATTTTATGAATAGGAGAGAGTAAATCATTGTGTCTTTATTGTGCGCGGCTTTGAGAGAATAGACAGTGAAAGATTGTTATGAGCGCTACTGGGGCATGCCCCGGCTAGGCATTCGCAAAGCGAAAACACGAAGAGAATTCGATTTTCGCAGAGACTTCGCTATATATGGGCATTTACAAGCGAAAGGACAATGAGAATACGCTTTTCGCTGTGATTTTGGTATATATAGATTGCTGTGCGTCAATAAATGGTAAAGAATTGTTATTGAACAGAATTTAAGGTGGGGCAATGCCCCAGTTGCCCTATAGGACGAGCCGCCACTGCATGGTGTGATGAAAAGTAATAACTTTGATATCGGATTTACCGCCGCCATATTAAGTATATAATCACCACAGATAAACTAACGCAAAAATCGTGCTTAGCGTTTTTTCCTTTAGAATCGCTTACTCGTCAATGGCGAAATATCACGATTTACAGAAAATTACCAGTAACTTAGAATCCAGTAAATGAATCATTATAGCCGCATCGACGAGGACAAATTTTACGTACAGTCACCGGGTTAAGAATGCTATGTAAAGTGATATATTTGAAGAATCAAAATCATCTCGAATTGCTGATCCCGAGTCACCGTTCAATCTATATTTTCCTACGTCGATTCCAACTCAAGTAAAGTTGGTTCGGGGTAGTGACTTGACTCGAGTCAAGTCAAGTCAATCAAAAATATGTACCTCGAGTTATCCCCACAATAATGTCTGATGAAGCTTTTCACATGTCAAGGTAATAATCGTCGATACCTATAGATTTTTGACCTTTATAAAGCCCGAGAAAAATACCAAATTTTACCATCGGAAATTACCTATGATAGATTGCCAAGGGTCATGAAAAACCTTTCCCGTAACAGTATCGATGTGTTACGGATAGATTCCGTAGCTAAGACGGAAATTTTATTGAAGGTTGATAAACTTAATTCCGTTCCGTGGTCCCAAACTTTAATGAATAATCCGTATATAATTGGTGTGTCGCCTAAATATCATGGATAAACCACGGAACACTGGTAGCAGGTATGTATAATTATAGCATGACTCGCGGAAGTTTTCTCTGTAGAAAGCAATTAATGGCTCGCGAACGTCACGTTTAAAACATGACAGACGTAACAAACAAACCAGAAATTTTTAGTATGTTACTCGCAAATGTATTGACAGATGTAAGCCGGTTGTGCGCAGGCGAATGTAACAGATTATTATCTCCGTAAATACACGTTTCCGTCTAAATATCATTACTGAAGAAGGAATATTGTTCGATATATTACTGTACAGAAATGTTTATATCAAATATCGCATTGTGGGAAGATATTATTGGAAAGAAAGTCACGACGTGGACTTTGGACTTTCGACTGTCTGCACGTAATTCTCTTTGTATTTCCGGTGCATGTCTATTGGCCTTCACTAATTCTGCCCCTTATGATATAAGACTTATAGTTTTGGAGCGAACACCAATTTTTTCATAAGTCGGAATGTGGCACTCGTTGCGCCGCAATATTTTCTATACCAACACACATGGTAGATTGTGATTATCTTGCCTGTGTTTTATTCAGGACTCAATCACCATTTGGTTGTAATCATTTTTATGAAAATCTCATTACGAGGGACTAAAAGTCATAAACTGATAGAGTTCGAATTATAAAAGGTCAGACAAAGGAGGATAATAATTCTACTGCATGGAACGCACAATATAGATTCTGCAACGAGATAGGATACCAGGATCAATTTCTTCCGCGAAATTCGAATTCCGTTTGTTCGTTTTATTAAACAACTTTGGCGGTTATTTGCGCCATGATAGTGAATGCTGTAATGTTCATTGGTCTTTGCCTTTGGCACTGCGCACGCATCCATTCATAATTCATCTCTCGGACCAACGACCCGAAAAATGGTATCCACAGCTATTTGACTAGGTGCTCAGCATTCACGGATAGCATGGAGGAGAAAAACGGGGGAGCAAACTAGGTGAACTTACGGTCGTATCGCATGTACGTCGTCAAAGCTTCTCGATGGTGCGGGCGAAAAAGAATATCATATCTCTCTCTGTCGCTTGATTTTCATACGACACTGCGTACACACAGTGATGACAGCGATGAGGAGCCCAGATAAATCTCCACAAATAGAAACTTGTCAGAGCCGTGAGTCGGACCAACAACCAACGGTGTTGTGAAGGTATCGCATGGCAATCTGTGCCACTCGTTTCCCCTGTTGATAATATTTCCAATGCACGGAACGCATGATATAGAATATAGACAGATTCTGCAACGAGAGGAAACCAGAATGAATTACTTCCACAAAATTTCAGATCTGATCTCGTTTTCTTCAGTATGGATTCACTTTTGTGATTACAGAAATTATTTGACCCTTTTTACTTACGAGTAATATTACACTGGTTAACAATAATCTGTAGCCAGGATGCAAAGAGCGTTTTCGGGTATTCTTAAGGCCAGTGGTTCCGAATTGGCTGTACACTGTAAAAAATCTGGTAGATTTACTGGGAAATCTCTGTAAATTTTGCAACGAATCACCGGTAGCTGCCAATAACTGTGCCTAGTTTGTAATTTTACATTTTGATATGTAATATTACCTCAATTTAGCTCTAAAGTCAAGTTACCAGAATTTCTTCGCAAAATTACTGACAGTTACTCGTTACTGAAGTTTACCAGGCTATTGGCAAAATTGATTAGCCTAAAAATCTCTGCAACCAATGTATAGATTGTATACGTGGAACTGAATGCTACTGATATCATTCTCGTGGTGATTTGACGTGATTCAACCTCGTTCGCGAGTCTGGGGTCTGTCATACGGAAATTGTTGTTGGTCCTAGTACCAATTTCAGTATAGTACATAGTACGGTAAAAGAAACAACTGACAATCGTAGATACCCATTATATTACATTATAAGGCTATGGCTATACGGCCGGTCTCGCTGGTTACATTCGTTGTCACGGATAGGACTGATGAGTCAGAATATCAGTTTAGGATGTATAATATTGTTCGGGAAACTAGAAACATCAGCACCGCATGCCAAGTTGACCATTTGTTAATGGCGAACAAGGCGACCTGTAATAGGTTACATTAGGCTAATGTCACGCGTTACGAAAGACAACCAACGCACAACTGTGACATCACAAGCAGCGTCTGGTTAAGTAAGTACGGTAAGTAGTGACAACACATGGAATAAATATCAATTTATACGCAATTAAATAGAAAAGAAAGGGGCTAGATGTAATGATACCTGTTTCTGTATGAAAAAACGACTTAAATCAAACATTATAACGCTGTGGCCAGTAAATATTATTGGTGGCATGTCAGCGGATGAATACCACTTATTTCGAAATCGTGAGAGTGTCGTATCGTCGTCTGGCCATTATTGAAAATTGAGATTTGAGCAAATGGTGGAGCGAAGCTTGTTGTGCTTGAAGAAAGTGGACACGATCGTTGAAGGTTCCTAGGAATGCTGATTGGGATACGCATCGTAAAAGGTACAGTACTACATAGTATTCGTGACCGTGAATATCTACGACTGTGCACGCCACCGGGATGACTTTGATTTCATGATTGAAATATTTCATTCGCTGCATTCTCTGTTCTATTTTGGGATGTTAGTCGACTTATATACTGACCTGTGACACCACATACTCTGCCGCGGAGTAGTTGAAACTGTTGGCATGCTAATGTCATTGTAGGGCCATTGCATAGAGGCGTTACCATTCACTGCAGGATTTGTTTGGCACACATGCCACCTCAAATGAGGAACCTTTTGCTTCAATACATAAGAACAGTGGTTCTCAACCTGGGGAGCGCGAGAAATTGACTAAGTCTGTATGAATTCTGACTAAACGTGTGTTTCGCAACCATTTTCAGAAAACGATTGTGGAAGATGAAACTTATTTCGTATTCAAGAAACCTCGCCAAATTCAAACTCCAGCAGTCGCGCTCAACTTCATTTAGGCAAATTTTTGATATTCTCTGAAGATTTGGAGGAGTTACCACATGTAAGTCATTCATTACTTCATAGCTTTGGCCGTAGCCTAAAGCTCGTTGCTATGGGTAGCTGTTGTTAATAGCTGGCGAACTGCACTGCGCAAGACAGACTTAGATGCAATATAGGTTGCTCGGTTTCGCCCTCAATTAAGCTATACCCTATATCAACACAATTTAATTCAATTCAATTCCAAAACTGATCTAATTGAGCATGGCAGTACAGAACGACGCCTTGTTCACTGTAGTCACCACCAGCATTAGGATTAGTCTCAGTGCAACCTATCTTGAAACAAATGTATCTGCTGTCCAATGTTTTTTTTTGCTATTTTCAAACAAGTTTGAGGAAATTTGTCAAAAATGTTAAAGACTGGAATACGGATTCAAACTTGGCGTAAGACATATCATATGTATACTATAAGATCAGGGATGGGCAACCTCCTGTCGCAGATGGGAATTTGTGCGGCCATCAACACCTAATTCAATTAGTATGTGTTAGCATCCGTCGACATGCAAATTGAAATTACTAATTCACTCCCAATTTTGTTAGAGATTCTAATTATTTTTGAAATTTTCTTCGCGCTTCACGCAATTCAACATAACTTAATTTTTCGATTCTAATATAGTAGCGCCCTTCTAAATCTGAGCAGGAATCAGAATCGTGTGCTCCTCACGAAAGAAATTTTTTTATGGTACATTTGGGCGATTTCAATATATTTCCACTACCGATACGATGGGTCGATGGACAATCCGGATCGGGGGTCAAGAAATAACAGCATGCAATAAAGTGCATGACTAATAATAATTGGCCAACACGAAGATGCATTATCATTTATAACTTGCCCACTGCATTTGATGAAGTAAGTCATGAATCTCTGCTATATCATGTAAAAGGCGGAGCCGTCACCACAATATGCACCGGTACCGGTACATCAAAAATTGTTATATTTTTGTTACCCTATTTGTCTTGGTAGTCTTTATAATGTCATATTAGAGACTTTGCTTAATATAGCGACTTGAATTCTTTTTAGTGGAACTGCAAGATACTAGCTACACAGAAGGAATGAGGTCGAGAAAAGGAAACAATTGGAAGTTTGGCCAATGGTTGGAGACCACTCGTGCTACTGCATGTCTCCTAAAGAAGAATTAGACCACCAGCAGCAATACTTCAATCGATAATCTTCTCATCGTGAATCATGAATGAATATACAGTTTGTTCAAATGTCGTTTTGGGGTGTGAAGAAGCTTTTGCAATATTTTAGCATAGGGTTGCTTTGCGATAGGTATGGGATGTACGTGAATTTAAAAGCTGGTATGTAATCCTGATTTACACAGACAGCATGTATATAGGTAGGCGGTAAAATTACAGTGGGAGTGGCAAATATACAGGGTAAGATGTAGATTGGATATACCAGAGGTGACTGTAACATTACAGTCTGGCGTGTAAAGTGAGATTACCGGACGAGTGTAAGTTAAATTTACATTGACTAACGGTAATGTTAAATTACCACGAAATGTCTGGCTACCGTGCTTCCAAACATTTCGCTGTAAATAGAGGTTGTTGTTTTTTTACAGTGTAGTTTTAGACTATTTGGGGTATTTTGACTAAAGTCTTACACGCTAGATAAAAATATGGTTCAGTCGTAATAGAAATACAAGAAATTCAATTTATTCGATATTTATGAACAATGAAGTCAGTTTTAAATCACAATACATCAACATTAGTAAATGCTCGGTATATTATATTTATCTGAGTTGAACACTTGTAAGGATATCAGATACATAAGCCCCAATCATTTACACCTATAAGTATCCACAAAAACATCAAAAATAGTGCATAAATTCATGTTCATCTCATCTACCCTGATATTATTATTTTGTTGTTCCGGCGGTCCACTCATGGTCAGAAAATATATCACGATGTCTCAACAGGATGTGAAGTTTAATGCTCAAGTTTGCTACAAGGTTACCATATGCAGAATAGCATGCTACCATGCGGGAGAAGCATGCTGTCTCAAGATTACCAATTTACCTTCGAAAGTCCAATCTCGAGGGAAAAAAGTCACATGCCTGGGTTTACAACATATATAACGTAAGAAAATTCTAGCAGTGGTATAATGCAACAGGGATGATAGGAAGAATATGGTTTCTGAAATTGAAATCGTAATTGTTATATAGCCTATTTTCCAATTTCATAATTCTCATACTTTTGTAATTTCAAGCAATGTTAAATAAGATATTTCCTTATTAAAATTGTGTACTCAAGAAGGCAATATACTTATACTTCATTTCATTAATACATTATATCTAATGTTTAGACTGGTCCATACGAATACGATACATAAAGCATGAAGATACTATTTATCACTTTGTTGTGTGTTATTTTTACTTCTGCAACATATGCTTTTTGTGAGTAACCATTTATATCTTTTACAACGTTACGTTTGTATGTGAAGTTTGCTCGGTGTTCCGAATACAATATTGTTAGCATTCGAAGTGAATTTAGCCTTTCTGATTCATGGACGGCTTATGAAAACTCACCAAGTGCTGTAGGACATATTTAATTTCCTATAAAAACCTTCGAAAATTGATTTTCTTTCGAATCTCATGGATTGTGGAGTGACAAGCAAAAGGCAATGACTTTTATATATTCCATTACCAGTTACCACCAACATAAAGATCCTCAGAAACCCGCTGCGGTTGAAATCATGAATATATTTCTAAATTGAAAATTACAGAATTTGTAATAATAATATTGCATTATACGTGTAGCTTGCACATCCTGCGATCAGCTGTAGAAACAATTTGTGATCATAGTATTGAAAATGCATTCAGGCTACTACGCTTAATCCGAACTATTGGCCGAAGTCAGCGGAAAATCAATAATTCGTTTCATGTCATGCGTAGACACAGACAGCGCATCACAAATACTGTACTGTTACATAATAAATGAATTGCAGCTGCACTCTATTCCTATATTTGGCACTGATCGCAAAAAAGTTATATCTAATATCCTGATTGTTTGGTCCCTTTCCACGAAAATGCATTTTTATACAGTTCAGTATCCTTGCTTTCTGTCTTGTTGACTCAACATGTTCGCTAACTCCCAATCTTCCGTCACTCTCGCTTTCATACGTCCACTTTCGGATCTCTGATGCCGACTTCGGAGCTCGGCTCATTCTTTCTCTGGGCTCTTTAAGACGCTTTGCTACAGCGGGTTCGGCGTTGAGGAACCCAGATAAACTTCCCACACATGGAAACTTGACTGATCCGAGACTTGAGTCAGCAACCTTTGGTGACGTGACGTGCCGCTTAGCACACCAATACATGTTTAGTTATAGGCCATGCAACATGCGAATCCGAGAAGTGTGCCAAAACGATCTTCAGCAAGATAACCTTGGCTGGAAAGAAATGCCCTTGTGCTGACTGAAAACTTCGATATATATTAATTGTCTATAGGCGCCTAAATGGTTGGCACCGAATGTTCTTGTTCTTACGATCTGAGCCTCATAAGACAGATGGCACCCCACCGGAAAAAATATTTGCAAGTAAAGAAATATCAATTTGAAATCGTGTGCGTCTTTAAGTTTAGTAGGCTTTGTCGATATTTTTTGACATAGGAGGTCACGAAATTGCCTCACGTAACGAAGTCAATATACCAAAGAGTCCACCCGAAAATATTTATTATTATTTAGAGGTCCTACCATTTCCAACATTCCTCACTCGTCAGTTTTAACGATAAATCTGATTACGCGAGCTGAGAGAGGATAAAAATTGATAGAAATATTTATGCAATCATATTGACCGATTCAAACACGAGATATATAATAGTGGCATAAGGCGCACTGGCTGAGAGTTCAGTGTATCACCCTATGCGGGAGGGGGGCTGACGAAAGTGTTTCTACAGTCCTGCCTACTGATCAAAATGCTTCGCTGAGTCCGCTCTAATACGCTACGGCTGGGATGAAAGAAGGCATCGAGATGGGCGGGATTATATCGAATTGAAAGCCGCTATGACACTGTCACGTTGCCATATTACTTCATTGCGGATTGTTGCTACATGGATCCTCTTTATTCCACCATATTCGCTCATCTTGTGTAAGAACTATCGAAGTAGCCTACTGTTGGATGGATATTAGAATTGAATTTTCATTGGTTGCTTCAACTGCTGCCATAATTACACCCTGAGCCTAGATCGCATGTTTTGTATCGGAAATCTGGTGACTCATTTTGCGTTGATGCTAGATATGTTTCGCGTATTCAATCAATTCATGAATATATTAGATCAGAGGCCTCAAACACGCAGCTCGCGGGCCGCATGGCATTTTAGAATCTCAAGTATTCAGCATTATACTCAAGTGCCATATAACTTTTTTAGATATAAGAACTTGAAGCTCACGCCAAAACGGCTAATATAATCACTGAAATCTCAACTAACGTCACTATCACATCACTTTTGAAAGCTACCATGCTTAAGCAGATCAGCTATTACTTTAAATTTCTACTTCATGATGATAAAATATGACCCGTTGATGATTCGTGACTGAAAATTATGATTTGGTTCGGGGCGACCTTCTCGTAAAATTACTCGGTTTCAAACCGACTGGGTGATTAAATAAATATGACTTGAGTTGAGTCGGGTTAAACGTTCTTATCACAGAAGGACTTGCGACTCGTAACGGTGGCCTGGTAATCTTACGGACGCAAAAAGCTATGAAACTCTCATGGGGAATAGTAATATTTCATAAGGTCGTAGCTTGCGTTAAGTAGGGTTTATACCCAGTAAACACAGTACAGACCAAAGATGTAGAAAGCGGAGTCCGATATAGTAGATATTAGAGCTCGGCAGGTAGTAGAAAGGGGGATTTGTGTCGACTCAATTCAATGTCTTTTCCATGTCCTTTAATAATGTAAATAATATGTAGATGCTACAGCCTTTAAACATGGTGAGTAGAATGTAGATCCTACATTAGAAGAATATCCTGATATAATAACCTGTTTTCTACCACTGGGCATAACCTGATCACGGCTGCGTACACACACACACACCACATTATCTACTACATATTAATCACATTTGCGGTAATTTATTCCAAAACGGAATTGGCAAGTAAATAATGCCGGTGTAAAAAATGAAACGAACGAAATTACTTGTAGTGCCAAGTAGCAATGAATGAAACTATGAGAACAGTCAGTAATCAGAAGGTTTCATCGTCTGATGATGATAATCCCTCTGGCGTTTTCTTTTCAACACCCTGCAGAAATAAAATGAAAATGACGATTATTAGCTAAGACATTCGTACTGCGAAAATGGCAGAGGTAGCGAGTAACGAATGACTCCTGCATTTTTTTCGCCCATACTTACTAAAATGGATTTGATTCTGGACTATTTCCACTCAAGTTTTTTTTAGTATATTTTTTATTATTATATGACTAGAGAACTGACTTCAATCGCCACTTCTACTTGATTATCAAGATCAACGATGACTACTTCAGCAATCTTTGAAAACAGCCACTAACACAAAAAGAATTCTTGACTAAAATTTCTCCACATTCTGTCAAAAATGATCAATTCAACAATCCAAATGAATCAGTTATTTGGCAGCTAGTTGGAGAGATATATACTCAAGTCTAGAAAGTGGAATGATACTCTGCCTGGAAAGCTGAAGACCTAACAATATTGTGTACAGAGAACAAAACATTTGAGTGGCTGCACTGGTATAGACATTAACAAATTATTAGAATTGACAGCAAGATAACCAGCAAGACATTAAAATGAGAATTAGTGCAGTTTCTTAGGCTGTAGCGATACTCAGCCAGGAAAGTAATTGACCTAGCAGAGAGCAAAACGTTGTAAATAAAGCGAGAGAAACCTCCGACAAATGATAAAACATTAGAATCGACAGTCTTACTAGAAGCAGAATAACAATCATGAGGGGTTAGAGAACAGAAGCCGGGAAGTGACCATCAGAAATTACTGAATACTGGCCGAACAGATCCATGACCACTAACAAATGGTCTTTTAATAGTCAATATTGATATCAAATGACACCACCCCTATTTCACCGCAACATTTAGCAAATACAGCGCTGGAGTCAACCTTATATAACCGCTAACCAAACGCCCATTAGTTTTCCCACCTACTACTACGCGCTTCGCGGATGGAAATACGCATTAAAGCGAACGGACGCGACTTGTCACACTCTTGCTATTTCTGCTCCTTTTTTTTCTTCGTTCCTCTTCTCTGTCGCTTCCGCTTCAGGAGAGAAACAGTCGGCCGCGTTTACGGATCGTGAATTCCCGGCTTAATGGTGATTCTCCCTCCAATGGTCAGCACCTTGAAAATTGAGAACAATGTTGTTGCAAAATGCATGACAATTTGAAAGTTACATCATTCTAATTATTCCAGTTATGGCCGTGAATCGTTACAAGTGCGGTAACCATAAGAATTATTACTATACTTCAACTACAAATACAATATATTGTATAAAATAATTACCAATTCTTTTACGTTGATCGAGTCCCAAATAGATGAAATATGTCAAAACGTTTGCTAAAATTTTTTGTATAATTTGACAGATTCCGAAATCCTCTCAAAGTGCACCTTTCAAAAATTTGATATCAAGACTCCCAACATTTTACAATTCGAAGTTGGATGGCTTTACCAATACAAGTACAGTTTGTATCGCAATTGACAATTATGTAGAGAACGCTGCGAGACATGAGAGTAGGCCTACCCTAAAACGTTTCTCTGACATGGACATTAGGGCTCTTAAAAAAATGACTTTTTTTCTCAAATCGTTCTGGCTACTTGATAAAATTGTTAGGTTTTTTCTGAAATCGTTCTGGCTACTTGATAAAATTGTTAAATTACCTAATTCAAGCCTACACACCAAATTTGGTTCAATTCCAACCAGTAGCCGCATTGCTACAGGAAAAGAAAGTTTAGATTTATTATATAAAAATAAATAGAAAAAATTTGAAAATTTTCTGTTCACCCCATGAAAGTGTTAGGTTATGTATAGAAACAATGTTCATCAAATTTGGTTCGATTCAAACAAGTGGAAGCGGAGTTATTGCCATCGAAAAATTTGGACTTGAATAAAATAGTATTTACGGTGGGCACCACTATAATAAATAAATAAAGAATTGTGTCACGCTGTCATACTGTTTTACGCGACCGTTGTTATACACTGCATTGTTGCTGTGCTCTGGCTCCATTGATGTTATTTCTACATTCGACATTAATGCGTCATAATTCTCCATCTGATTTTGAATTCAACTCTGTTTTGCTTCCTTTATCGTGCCGGTAGCTCTTTAATTGGCGCGCGAAAAGTTCTTCGGGTTTCAATAACGTTTATCATGAAGGTGCTTTTGAAAGCAGTATTAAAGTTTTGTACCACCAACCAGTTATTTAATTACTATTTATCTTCAAAGTAAATGCTCATTGCATGAAGCAGGGTTGTAAGACTCGAGTCACGATTTTCTGTTGACTCGATTTGACTCAGGTCATCTTCTCAAAGTACGGAAATGACTCGACTCATTGCGCATGACTTGAGACTCAGACGGCCAAGACCGACATTTCATGATTATTTCAAAGAATAGTACAGCAAATCGCTATTGGGATTTCGCCTATTGATACTGGTATTTGAAAATGCGGCCAGAAACTGCTAAAAGTAAGGAAAATTCGTATATTATAAATGCGACCCACTCGATATCACAAAAAAATATAATAAGTTGGTTTAACAAGACCTAAATTGGAAACTAAGCAGCTAACACAATGACTTATACTCTGGCTCGAGTCATAATACCATAACTCGGACTCGGCCCTCTGCTCGCTGACTTGGACTCGGACTTGACTCGGTGGTGAATTGAAAATGACTCGAGTCAAAACTATAAAAGTGAAATTGACTTGCGACCCGGAGCCTTGTGACTTGGTTACAACCCTGGCATGAAGCCTCAATAGTTGCATGAGTGGGGTGACTAGACAAAGAACACAGTCACATTTGCAGCATATCATGAATGTCTCTTACTATATGTGATCTTGTTCAAATGGAGGTTGATGAAAATGTATTTCCCATTCTTTCCGACTCTGCTATAATTACACCAGACTGGCAACCATCTTCATGATGCTTCTTGCTGACTGACCAATATTGTCGCCGCCAACGGTACGAGTGCAAATGTCTGATATGTCAATATAGGAACAGAATTAGTTGACTGTTCATGACCGTCCACGCTCAGAGTTGCATCTCAAAGATGCTAAAATAAGCCTAAATATAATCCAAGCAATACGATCGTCCACTTCGACTGACTGAATTTCTAAAAATAATAAACATAACACCTTGATAGTTTCCACATCTTACGTTTATATATACCGTCTGCTATCGGCACAACAAAGTATTTAAAAATAACAAAACAGATTCAACATACCACATATCTTGCAAAGGCTTTTGCTTTCATTCAATATGTCATCAAACTTCTTTAAATCCTCCTTTGTGGTGAGTGGCTTTGGAATTCTTCTAGGATCAATTCCGATATCGTTTTATCATATACAATCTACGGCGGAATAAAAGTTTCGGATAAGTTCTAAAACGAACACAGTTTTCCACACAAAAGTCAATTGCCACACGAAATGCCAAATGCTACGGTCCCATTTTACAAGGTATGGCGAGGTAACGTAGTTGTACGTTCCATTATAGCTAAACACCAATGAATTGCGGGTTCGAGCCTGACACGTCGACTCCATAATTCCTACCGAAGTGTTGGGTGTTTATCTAGGCTCCTCCTCGCCATCTGATCCGCATAGCCATGTCTTAAAAAGCCTAGGAGTGGGCAGTGCTATAAGTGGGCAGATGGTTGCCGATGAACTCGGCACTTGGTGAATTCGGCTATTAATATGAATTATTAAACTAATAATAGTATTATCAAGTGATTCGTCAATCTTGTAAGGATGTCAGGGCATCCGTAGATCACGCAGTCACGGCGTGATTAGATCACGGATTGCGTAGTCGCAGGAAATGACGCAGCGCTCATATACCGACCACGCGCGGTCTGCTTGGAATCGATGGCGCGAGTGACGGGCCTGTGTCGTGCAAGTTTTGAGAAGATGGATCTTGTCGTTGTATGTGAGATCGAAGCTGTGGAACATCAAGCGGCGCTTCTTCGTTTATCGATCACAAGCCAGTGTTCCTCATCAACAAATGTTTCGCATGATCACGTCAAAATAAACTATTTTTTGCCTTTGGAGAGACGATTCCACTCTGGGTTAGGGTGTATCGATAACAGGGTTGAAGGATCCCAAGATTACGAGATCTACCGCGAGCCACGACACGTTTAAATTTCCTTTTTGATACTGTTCATTCATTTAAATGCATTTCTAATGCGAAGGTGTTCTAGTGCCAATTCCTCCAAGGGCCGAGTTCACCAAGTGAAGAGTGTCGCGTTATTTCCCCGCGGTTATGCAATCTGTGATCTAATCACGCCGTGACTGTGTGATCTACGCATGCCCTGACCCCCGTACAACATTGCCAACCACTCAAAGTGCCAAGTTCACCAGAAAACAGTCCAGTAACCAATCATGGTGACCGGTATCGCTACGAGATCTACCACGGCCGAATTCACCAAGTGCCGAGTTTGTGCGGCCGAATTCACCAGGTGCCGAGTTCACTGGTAATCGGGCAGATACGGAATAATAAGAAGAAGAACCGGCCTGCTGTAAAATGACCAGTGTAGTCGAACCACCACCATGAACACCACAAACAAACAAACATCTAACATGGAAAAGAAATTACCTTTACAGCCTTTGACAAACACAGTTAACATTGAAACCAGCAATTTAGGTCTTATTCGAAAGCAGAATAACAAATGTTTTACCGGACATATCAAATCAAATGTTGTAAAGTTCATGTAAAATAGCCCAAAATATTATCTTACTGTGACCATATTCTATCAATATGGACTGGCTAGCGAAATTCTCTGGGCCAACATAAACAAGCTACGTTTGGTTTCAACGATTAATAATCTTGTCACTGGATTCGAGGTATAATTGCATTCAAATATCAAATTTTGCTCCATTAATCAACATCAAGTGTAAAATGTCCATACTTGCACCAACTTTTATAAAATCAGGATGCCAGTACCAAGGCAGGTAACCTACGAATCAGTGTTCTACAGGTATGTATCTATATGACTTATAGGCCTAGAAAATTCAAGCATAAATATTATGATATAGGTATAGAAGGTAGGCCTACCGCCTACCGGTAATTCAGATGTTTGAAGCGACTTGGACAACTAGATAATTCTAGTGGTCTAATTTCACTAAATTAGAGCGAAAGGCCAGTAATATAATTGTAATCTAATTCGGAAAAAACGGTTTAGTTCTATAATTCTAACCTGGAAACGTTGAGACTTTTCTACAGTTATGTCTACGCCTGGTTTGAAGAAAGTCAAACAGCTCTAGGCGTCATATACTACAGGCAATTCGAAATACCCAATAAGCTATATGCTACTGCATATATACCTTTTACCCACTACCTCATTCAGTCACAATTCCTATATATTTACGGCATTTACCATACAGAAAGAGCGAACTATGCCTGGCTGCTACCTGTTGCGAGTCAAATCTTTGTCACGCGCGATGGCGTAAATTTGAATCGCCGATATATTCTAGAAGTCACGCATCGATAATCATATTCCTAAACGTACAACATCTCACTTATTTAGTTATTCTCTGAATAAAACTATTATCCATACTCGTTGAACATACGAGATTACCGAAAGAGCGAATATATATCTAATGAAGATCATATATATCAGAAGAAAACGAAACTGTTCGGCCTTAGAGCAACAACACGAATATTCAACACCTGTGACATCCTCACGCAATAAAACGAAGGTAGAACATTGTTTTCTAATGGATATAACGAAGCTACCGCTTGAGATCGAACAAAACCGGATAGTGATTTATCGTTATTGAATGTAACACAAACATTATCCTTTCTACGTCTTTTAGACATACCCGCAAGAGATAGAAAATTCGCATTATTAGGTTAACAACGCGATATAATGAAGTCTAACGCATGCCATGGAACAACACCGAGTTGGAATTTATTCTGATTGAATATAACCACAAGACAACCCTAATACGTATTTTAGACATTCCCCCGACACTTAGAAAATCAGAACCTAATCGAGATGATCCCGGATTATCCTTTTACGGTTTTGTGTTTGCTGGGTAGCTATCCAATCAGGTCACTATGGCAAATATTGATATTCTGTGACCCCCGTGACGTATACCCAGGTAGCACGCCTACTTGGGTACCACAAGGTATCAAGGTGAGATGAATTGTGGTAACCAGCTGGGGAAACCAAGCGGAAACCGTACATTTTTGGCCCCATATTACAGAGGTATTTTCTGGGGGACCATGTGGGTAACCCACTTAGCTGGCAGCGAAGACAATATTACGACCCCGGTCCTTGTAGCAGTGGCAGTAGCAGTGTATGTGGGCCGAGAAGTCGACGTAGAGATGTGCTAGGCGAAGTTAGCTAAATGCTATACGGTAGTTAACATAACATTGTATACTGTACAGTACATACCTAGAACCTGCTACCTCCAATCACGCAAACCAATGTATACGGTAATCTGAGTATATAATAACCTTTACGGTGGGTGAGTGAGGCCGTCATCACTGTTTAAGTGTAATCGTTGAGTTATATTTTCAACTGAACAAGACACACACAATGTACAATACGATAAGATAGAAAGCGATGTAATGAACAGATAGGAGGATGCCGACCGACGCGCAGTTGGCGTCTTTTAGACTGACATCTACCTCGGCTTAGATCGAGTGCCCGCCGTCACAGTTACTCTCGATGTTGAGATGGCCACAGTCCGGTTCAGGAGCCGGAGCCGGAGCAGGATTTTGATGAATTTTACTGTGGCCGGATCGGAGCCGGATTCTGAAAATGCCATATGAGCCGGATTTAAACAGGATCTGATATTCATAGCAAATATTGGGTAATAAAGCTTCAAGATATCTTATATTCAATGAAAAAATCCGCTTCGATATTATTTTCGTAGTTAAATGCATTCATTGCTATGGATCAAGCCCAGGCTGGTTCCGACAATAAATGACAACGTTGAAACCGCTGATACCGGTCACGTCGTTGAAATGCGTAAGCAACATAAGTAAAGTTTCTGCACTATCTGCAGTGATGAGATTACTGCTGGATGAGATGAAGACGAAGGCAGGCTCCAGCAAGCGTGCTGCAGAAGTGTTTAATTTCGAATTCAGTTTTACCTCAGATATTGATTCTTATCCTTACTGTTCATCAGCCATTAGGGTACTTGATATCAGTTGTCAGGATGACAGAAATGCGGGGTGTCGGTGCTGTTGCAGTTGCAGCAGTAACTGGTGGTTCTGATTTTTGATGTCATTTGGAATGATTGTGTAGTGTGGTAATGGATGAATATATGCTGGCATGGTCAATTGGTCATTTTTATGATTTCGGAAACACTAGAACTGAAGTACCACCGGTACTCTCTGATTGATTGTGCACATCATCATGCTGATTATATAATATATATTTCCTATTCATTGCTGCTCTATCAAGTGATCATTTTGATTGATTCATCCATTTTGTTTGATACATGTCTGTTCTGTGACTATGCCACTTCTAGTGAAAATTTAGTTCCATTCTTCAGTAGTACTATTGGCCTGGTTGTCTTGGCACGTCACAATGCACAATATCTGATTTTGTTGTTGGCATCATGGCATGCCTGGGTTACTATGTTTACCCTCTCCGTAAAGCAGTGGTTCCCAACCTGTGGTACGCGTACCACTAGTGGTACGCGAAGGTCTTCCAGGTGGTACGCGAGTAGATTCTGTCTTTTTCGATCGAAAGGAGTTATTAGTTTTTGAAAATACCCCTACATCAACTCTATACCAGTGAATCTGATCACAGGGGATGAGAAAGGATAAATGTTTGAGAGTAATATGTAAAACTACTAATATCAATGACGAAATTCATTGGTGAATCTGAATTTTTTCGCGCTTCGCGCGACTATGGGGCTTCCTTCCTTAACCTTACCCGTGATAACTCGCGATTTTGGTGCACATAGTAAGCCTATCATTAAATACATTAGTCCGGAGTTCACCAGAAATGGACATAAACACTTTAACCTGGGTATTTGGCGTCCAGCAGCTCGTTCATTAAGGCTCTGCCCTGGAATGCGGCCGTAGGCTACACGAGTATAGTCGAAATGCGGCCGTGGAGGGCAAAAAGGTTGGCCACTCCTGCTTTAGTCATAATCTGGCGTTAGCCCTGCGTATGCGTTGTGATGAATACAAGATATTTAACTGTCAACGCGGACGTTGTAATTTGCTTTATTACTGTGGATGTGATGGATAATATAATCTTTTTTCAATGTACTCTGAATTGCTATGCGGGCCGGATAAAATCGCCTGGCGGGCCGTATATTTGACATCCCTGGCCTAGTTCAATAGAATTTGTTAATACACCTCGCATATGTCAAATACGTGATTATGACGTCATTAATGGCGGAAACGCGAGTAACTTGATAGGTGGTACGCGAGCACTGCACAAAACCTCAAAATGGTACGTGGGTGGAAAAAGGTTGGGAACCACTGCCGTAAAGCAACTAATATTGCTTTCTCTGTTCTCACAGTCTTTTTAGCTCATTTCTGCTGCCTAGTTCCTACTACCCGTATTTATATTCAAGATATATACCGTACCTAACATTATTGATTCAAAATGTGATATAAATAAACCCTTGTAAGGCATTACTTGATACTAATTTGTTGATTATAATGTTCATATCTGTTTTGCAGGCTATATTTAATGTGAAATAGCACTAAAGCAATAGCAGGATTTTTTCGGATGCTAATTTTGTTGCTCAACTGTCGGACTCCGAAATCCTATTTGACTGTCGGATCAGGACGGATACGGATTCCCAACATTTGGAATCGGCCCATCTCTGTGTGTGAGTGCATTCTTTCGTCGAGTCATTCTCGGGTCTCATGTCGCAAGAAGAGGAGCCCGGACAAACCTCCGACGGGAGTCGAACCGAGGCCGCCCGATTCTTAGGCGCTTATCGTCACCAGTACCCGAATTCAATTCATATGGAGGTGGAATTCAATTTGGAAATGTCCCAGCGACCAGCATCGCAAATGAATAAATCGGAAACCGATTATAATATGACTTTACTATATAGATCAGGGGTCGCCAACTCAAAACGGGTCGCGGGCCACTTTTCAAAGCTCGTAGCGGCCGCGGGCCGCATGAATTCAATATCGATATAAAGTAGGCAACCACGTTTTAAAACTCTATGTCAGTACAACGCAGTGCTACCTAACATAGGCGATGGGCATAGTGATCACAAAAGAAGTAACATTTTATTAAAGGAATAAAAATAGAACAGAATATCACCGTCATCAATTTCATTTTATTTTGAACCTTGAGCTGCGCACGATACCTTGAAACGCATTTTGGGGCTAGCGAGATACGTTACTAGATGGAAGACCATCTCCACGTAAAGCTTGATCTTGTGAAGAAGCCCTAAGCCAGTGGTTTTCAAACCTTTATTGACATGCCCCGCTTTATGATACTGAAAGTTGTCGTCCCCCCTTATTGTCACATCACAAAATGCATCCATAAAGCTAGCAATCCGAATGGATAGTTTAATGGCATGGATGGTCATTAATGTTGATGAGAGAATTCTATAATGTGAATTCGGGACCGTACACAGAGCAATAACTATAAGAATGAACTCGAGGTAAATCGCGCGTAGCGCGAAAAATTTTTCAGTTGACTGCAGCTCCGCGCCCCCTTCAGATGCTTTCACGCCCCCACAAGGGGACGCGCCCCACAGTTTCAGAACCACTGCCCTAAGCCGTTTTCTAAACGTCTCGGTCTTGGCGGTATTTCGGCCATTGCAGGTCAATTTCAGCATTTGCAAAATGTTTTCTTAGCTTTCTTCCGAAATCTCAAATCAAGTCGCGGGCCGCAAAATATGACCTCGTGGGCCGCATGCGGCCCGCGGGCCGCGTGTTGGTGACCCCTGATATAGATGAACAAACCTTGCTGTAGGAAAATATAAAAGAAGCATCTATTTCGGAAAACTACTCGGTCACATGTGGGAGCCGTATGAAAAGTCGACCATTCTTCATTGACGAAAATAACAAGTTCCAATTATTTGATCAAAGAAATTTTACGAGTAAAATTAATCCTGAGTTAAAAATAATAGATACAGATAAGGGATAAAGGTAATGGGATCTACGCAAGAAAATTATAACGCACGCTGTAAGGAATTGAGTACTCTAGCAACGGAAATTTAAGTTCACTTCAGTGTGACAAACGGTCAATTTTAAATAGTTCAAATCACATTGACGAGGTAAAGCATGGTAGGTGTTTTAATGTTCGAGGTTCGAGCAACCAACAAGGATAGCATAATAGCTAGAAAACTTTACTACATACGGAACCACCTTTATTATTCGATGAAATAAACCAAATACCATTGATGGAAAATAAGGTTGGTTCCTGTGTGGGTGATATATGGGAAATCTGAGCTCCTCTATAAGTGGGTTTCTCATGTTTCAAGATGATTTGATATCAAAAACTCAACAAGTAAACCTTCCCCGAGTTCAAATTGATAGGTACAATTAGAAGAGACTTATTGCAATCTACCTGGGATTGGTATGGTATAACCACGCATGTTTATGGATGGAAATGCCGCTTGGTGTCGATGTGGGTTACATGTTACTAACCCATTCCGATCATCCATCCCACCTACCCGCTTAAATTCCACCTGGATACCAAGTGGGCGTGCTAGCTGGGTAGTCGGTTACATGCTGGGTGTTGTTTGTTCTCAATATCCATGTTATTATCGGTGGCCGGTAAGGTAGTAGTACGCTCTACAACTGTAACACCAATGAATACTTCGCGGATTGGACATTTCTATACCAGGGGTTCTAAACGAGGGACCGTAGACCCCATCGGGGTACGAAGAACTGCAACAGGGTGCAGTGGCGTAGCAGCCACTTGGCGGTTCTGGCTCTGCGCCAGGGGCGGCAGGCTCCAAGGGGGCGGCAAAATGAGGCCAACACAGTGTACACAGCCGGCTAAAGCAGCGTAATTGGTAGTCCTATAGCTGGCGTCCAGTGAGCTAAAATTTATTCAAACTGGTCTTCAACGAAAGCTAGTGTCACGCTGATTCCGAAAACACGAAATAATATGTTAACATGACAATGGAACCATTCCGAAAAAGGCCGCGTGTTTCTAACAATGATTGGTTGGTCGGTTAATGCAAAGCTACTTCATTCGACACCATATTTATACTCGTGTCTGGAACTTCATCTGACCATTGGTGTTTCAATTGAGAGCTGTGCGAGGAGCTTTTCAAAGCTCAAACTGACGAAGTCTTATTTACGTTCTACCATGAATGATGATCGGCTATCAGCTCTATCGATAGCTGTGGTTCTCAACCATTTTGTCGTCGCGGACCACTTTTGGACCGCCACAGACCCCTGTGGACCCCTTCAAGATTTCGTTCAAAATTAGCTCAATTATCGTGCAACCGTCAACTGTCTCGTGCAAACATTTATTTTAGGTTAGTAATAAACAGTCAGAAAATGAATTTTATTCAACACAACACCACACTATATGCCGAAATTGGGTAGACTTTCCACCTGTATTTATTGTCTTGAAAATTCTCGTCTTTGATTGGATATGAACGAGTGCCGAAAGTCCATTTTCACAAATATATATTGGTGGCGAATGTAATATTAACGCGTAACGCTTCCGACGATAGCTTTTGGTGTGTGTTTGTAATGAACATATCATGTCCACGCAACCTATAGTCATTTCTATCTAGCATCTCATCTTGAAGGTATTTAGTGGTTATATCACAGAAGAAAATGGATTTTGTGTCGGCGCGGTTTCAATTCCTTCATTGGGACGGATCAGGAAAAAAGTTCACGAACTTCTATTTCAAACGAATGTTTACAAATTTGCTGCGACGGACAACTGCAAATCCAAATTGCTATCTCCAACATTTAACTTTTCAGAAACCTTAACAAAACATTTATAAACAGCAATTTATGTTTGCATTAGCATGCTATTGGTAAGTTGACATTAAAATGAATTTGCACAGTCGGATATTTCATCTCAGACGGCCATTTTAATGACGTGAGTCCTAAAGTTTTAGTAATTATGAAGCGAAGCAAAAACTCTCCCATGCTTTTCCTAATTAACAAAATGTAAATTAGGTTACCAATGACTTTACAATGACCAGAGGCTTCGCAGACCCCCTGAAAATGCTTCGTGGACCACCAGGGGTCCGCGGACCCCCGATTGAGAACCACCGGTCTATAGAAAGAGTCTACGTTCAAAATCTTGAATTTGAGGATATTATCGCTGATTTTGCATCGGCAAAGCCCGAAAAGTCAAGTTTTGAGACGGCTATTGATTTTCTATTTGCACAATACATTCGTTCGCTATTTCTTGTCATGAATCTATATTGATATTTGCTGCGGTCTACTCAAGGGGGCGGCATTTTGAGCGAGAGCCAGGGGCGGCAGCACATGCTGCCACGCCAGTGTCAGGGTGTACAAGATGCATTGTGGTATTGGGCCTATATGCTGTGGAATATTTTCATTGTCCATTTATTCAACTAATAAATATTCTTCGCGCTACGCGCGATTTTATGTGAATGAGCTTTCTGATTTTAATATAGGCACCATCAGAAATTGGGTTGAAAATTGACGGGGGTTTCGAGAAATCTTATTGGAAGCACAATTGTTAAAAGGTCAAGAAGCAATGCTATTACTATGGCTCCATAATCATTATATTTAGGCTGTTTTTGATATGTTCCAATAATAATCGACCCCAAAATCTAACGCTGATTTAAATTGACTTTGGCAATGACAGTAACAATAGCCGATACTTATGACGACTATGTCGAAACCAGGATTAGGCTACACCGCTCAAATGCTCTGACATCAGATCGATCTTCAGTCGATTTTAAAATATTCCCCATGAAATTGTGGCACGTCAAAGGTACAGTAGCTGCAATACTATAACCCAGCAGTTTTATGATGTCATGATGGATCCTCTCGCACTCTCTAACTCATTCATTAAAAAACTATGCCCGGCACAAAAACAATTTTATCTAAATTATGAAAAATGTTATTTTTTCCGTGTCAAGCGGGAATAGTACAATAGTGAATTACATTTCAACGATGCTTGTGGAATGCCTGTCTGGAAGGTCCCGTCAACTAAGGTCTACTTGGATATTATACATTGAATATCCTTATTATTGATGCTGTAGCCCGCCGCGTCACCTAAAACCACGAATTGGCCCGCGAGCTCATTTGAATTTGAGACTTCTGTGTTAGATTGAGAGCATCATATCTAGGCTACTTTCCCGGCATCACCACTCAAATTACATTGAATTACAAACTAATGAATTCAATAAACGGGGAAATGTGTATGAAGTGGGGGTGTTTTTTTTTCTTGAAACTTCTTTAGGATGCTATTAATAGAGATCGCAAAATGCGGAAAATGTTCTAAAATGCTGAAAACGTGTTACGTGTACTGTAATACACCATTTTATGAAAGCATTTTATCTGTTATGAATCGAGAACAGAGATTTTGGTAACCAAAATTTTATCGAAGCTATGAAATCAGATCTCCAACCGAAATTAAAACAACGAAATCACAATTACCAGCAATTTATCAATGAATTCTTGCACAGTAAATTGTGTTATTTTGAAGCCTTTTCAAATTTCCTGGTAAAACGTCAACCTTGAGGGTGAAAGGAGTAGAGAACATAAATATCTGATACGACGTGAGGCTCCTGACAAGATAGCGTAATGGTGAAGCGTCCGGCTTCTTGATCGGTAGGTCGTGGGTTCGATCGATCGGGTCGGACCAAAGACCTGCTTAGTAACACTGGTATTTCCTGATTGGCGCCCATGTATTACAGGGATAACATGGTGGGGTAGTGCAAGACTAAGGCGACCATACAAGTCTAAAGATGCACCATCCTTGTCCAGCAGCACATGCACATCATGAACTCGTGGTATGCATATACACAGATCGTGTTATGTCCATCATTAGTTGGTGTGTATGCCGCAATAACAACTAGGACAAAAATAAACTACGGCCTTTCCTGTTCTTTCATGGCGCCTATAGATCGCAATCTTTGGCTATCCTGTCCCAAGTCCGTTCGGGATATTTGGTATGTATATATGGTTGGTGAACATTCCGAAAAGTAGCAATCAAGCTCACTCTCTCAACTTTGCCCAAATTAGTAGCTGTCAGTTATGATACGGCCGATATGATGAAGGTGTTATGGTCAGCGAAGTGAGAAGGCCACTTTGACAGCTATACACACCTTACTAGCGTTAGGGAGTTATCCACGCAGGGAAATGCAGGTAAAATACAGGCCTACTACAGATATGTTTTAGCTGAAGCTGTGGTAATCGCGTGTTCGAATGTCTCTCTTTATACCGTACTCAATGCACCGTCATTCAACCAACCAATTTTTTTAAACTGGATATTTGATATATGTTGGATCCGGTGATCTACGAACATGAACAGCAGGGTTTCTGAAGAATAACTTTTTTTTATCAAATTCAGCTTGCTTAATGATAGCATTACAAGGTTGCTTGAAAAAACGTAAACACCAAATTTATATTAATTCCGACTGGTAGAAACCGTGCAATCTTAAATTGAGATTTCGACGATTTTTTTAAATATAGTCATTACGGTGGCAAATTCCGACACTTTGAAATGATCGAACATCGTGTTCCAGACATGCCTGAAGGAAAAGTAATGCTTTTTTCACGGGTTTACATCTTGATAATGGCCTGTGTTACAGTATAAATAATAAACGTAAGACCTTGGTAGCTTCCACACTCTATTTAACGTCCACTCGCGAATGAATATAACTTTATTAGTAACACAAGCTTTCGGAGCGCTGCTCCTACATCAGGTGTCAAAGCGAAAGTAACGCAAAAAGAGCAACGCAAAAATATTTTCAATTTGAACATATGCATAATATGACATCATGGGGAATGAGAAATTCATGATTCCGAAGTCGCGTACTCTACGCGGATGGCATGGAGGCTGTGGAGAGATCTCTTGCAGAAATTGAACATCCTTTAAAGAAAAGCATCATGGAACTTATCGGCTTCACGTTAACTCACAACACGTTCGAATTCAACGAAAAGATCTTTCTACAGCTTCAAGGAACGGCAATGGGCACGAAATTTGCTCCGCAATACGCTAATCTTTTCATGCATCATTTTGAGGAGGATTTCATGGAGACAAAAACTTTGCGGCCAATATTTTTATACGAGATACATCGACGACATTTTCATGATATGGACCCATGGAGAACAGTCACTGAAAAAGTTTCATGATTCAATAAACGAATTTTACCCTAATATTCGTCTGACCATGGAGAGCTTGATGGCTGCAGTTTCATTCCTCGACACGCTTGTCAACATCGAAGAAGGTCGCATTTTCACGTCACTCTACCGTAAACCAACGGACTCAGGTAAGATTTTAAACTACCACAGTTTCCATCCAATACATTGTAAAAAAGGAATAGTCTACAGCAAAGCCCTTCGAATTCATAAAATTTGCTCGAAGAAAGATGACAAAAATGAAAATTTGGAAGTTTTGAAACACGAACTAATCAAATCTGACTACGATCAACAGCTAATAACGAATCAAATATAAAGGGCGCTCAATGTACCACGAGAAAAGCTCCTTGATTGCAGTCGAAGTCACAATGAGGAAACACAAGATCGCAGAGTGCCGCTGGTCACTACTTATTTCCCGGGAGCAGAAAAGATCCGTAAGATTTTACGAAAACATCAGCGAATACTAATCAACGATTCGAAGTTCAATGAAGTATTCCCGAGAAGACCTATTTTAGCCATCCGGCAACCACGCAACTTGCGTAACATTTTGGTAAATAGTAGGCTATCTCGGCCAAGACGAGAAAATGGCGTGGAAATTTCGGACAACCATCATGCAAGACGTGTGCTATTCTCAATCACAGTACCAAGATTACAAGAGGACCCGCCCGGCACAACATCAAAGGCAATTTTACTTATAAATCAAGTAATGTCGTATATTTGATTCGCTGTCGAAAAGGATGTACGAATGCATGGTACGTAGGAGAAACCAGTCAACCTCTCCACAAGAGAGTAAATGATCGCCGACATGATATCTCGAAGGGTAACAAATCGAAGCCTGTCGGTGATCAATTTTCTTCTGCTTGGCACTCGGAGAGCGACATGACTATCAATGTATTGGTCGGGAACGTGGAAGACGCTACTCTCCGCAAGGCTACAGAACGAAAATATATCGACAAATTTGATACTTTCCGACAAGGTCTGAATATAGATAGAGGATGTATGTCTCACTACATCATGATGCTTGACTTAACACATTTTGTTCTTTTCAAATTATTATATAAACACCTTATCCAATCCGATTTTAGGCACACAACTCACTATTTGCATTTCAAATCAAAACTTGATATTTGTGCCTATGACGTCATAGAGTACGCGACTTCGGAATCCAGAATTTCTCATTCCCTATGATGTCATAATATGCATATGTTCAAATTGAAAATATATTTGTGTTGCTCTTTTTGCGTTACTTTCGCTTTGACACCTAATGAAGGAGCAGCGCTCCGAAAGCTCGTGTAACTAATAAAGTTATATTCATTCGAAAGTGGACGTTAAATAAAGTGTGAAAGCTACCAAGCTTTAAGTTTATATATATCGTCTGCTATCGGCGCAACAAAGTATTCAAGTATAAATAATGAAATTGCTAAGTAATAAAAAGTTAATGTCACACTGATTAGTTGAAAATGATACACGACATTGAAATGGTCTCGTGGAAACGAGTGTCATATAATTTTCCAGGCTGAAATCGAGGACCATTAAGAGATAATATACTGACAAACAGGTAAAATACCGTAATACATATTTGACAGGTCATTATCGATATCTGAAAGTATCTTTCTTTGCGCCAATGCAGATTTCACGAAATCGAAACGTCGTTGTGGCTATTTCTTCGCAATGCATTGTGATATTTGCTTATTACGACTTCAATGCACCCCTACAATGCGAATTACGAATTATGCGGCATTATTTTCAGCACGGCTTGTACCGGTCGGAATCGACTCGAATTTTGTGTGTGGCATTTTTTTCAAGCAACCTGACTTGATGTGAACCGGCCGGGGATTCATTCCACGACCTATCGATCAAGAAACCGGACGTATCACAACTACGCTATCCCGCATTCTAACGTATTAGCTCGTGCATGTGCCGACGAACGTGCGTTCGCAACGAACTTTCAGCAAAGTTCTAGCCCCTTCGAATCGTGATCAATGATTTGTTCGCCTCAACGCTACTAATGCTCATATACCTCATCATTATCTGATAACCGATAAACAATTTTTCTCCTACAGGGCAGTGGAGCGCATTTGGTGCATGCAGTAGAACTTGCGGTTTGGGCTTGAAAACAAGAAGGAGAGGTCCTATCGCTGAAAGGAGATCTTGCAATTTGAGGGACTGCGGCAAGGGTTTGGTTCATATAAGTCGTTTCAAATTCATTGGTCCATATCGAATGTTGGGACACATGATTAATATTTTAGATCTCCTGTATTTCAGCAGATTGTACTATATAAATCACTCCGCATACACTAAAGCAGGGGTCGCCAACTCGAAACTGATCGCCAGCCGCTTTTCGAAATTCGTAGAGGCCGCGTGCCGCATGACTTCAATATCGAGACATATCTAGGAAACGCAGTTTAAAAACCACGTTTTGATACCTCCAAGTCAGCACAACGCTGTGCTCTCTAACATCGGCATAATTACCACAAAGAAATAATATTTTATTGATAAAATACAAACACAACAAAAATTTCACTGCCATTACTTCCGTACTAATTTGAACTATGAGCTGCGCACGATACCTGACAACATTCTTCAGCAACAAATTCGAAAAATCAAAAATTTGGATATCACACCCGTTGCAGATTTTGTGGGTTTCTCTTGAAAATACCTCGGTACACTGCTGAGAACCGCCACTCTAGTTATTCTGGCGATTCCTAAGGGTTGTTTAGCATTTGTTTAATTGTTTATCCATATCTTCATATAACCCTCGCCAGCGTCGCGTGTGAACATGCGATTCCATTCGAAGAGTAAATTTTGCAACCGTCACTATAACATATTCAAATGACGACAAAATCTTAATCACCAATTATAATTATAATGGATAATTATCTGTCGATTTCAGGTTGTGAGTGGAAGGAATTTGGCCCATGTCTCAATGTTACTACTGACCCGGACAACGCCGGTGGATTCACGATGGCCAGAAAAAGAGTCAGAAAGGGAGGAGCTAATTGCGTCGGAAAGCACTTCGAATTCGCCGGCAAGTATACGGTCTGGCTTTAACTAGCAACAAAACTGTAATAGGACTAATTGTGAGATACAGTTAAAATAAAGATTCAACATAATAATAATATCAACCATCAAGTTGTTGAAATACACCTCTCCATTGTATATATTTATTATATGATGAATCAGTGATAATTGATCTCATTGCTATACAAAAGACTTTATGCAGAAATAGTCGAGTTGTCCGACATCGCATGAATAGCTTCTTACGTATCGCGATTGAAACCTCGAGCCAATACAATATAGGATGTGACGTGGAATGATTAATCTAAAACTGCCAGGTAAGAATTAATATTATGTACTTGATTAACAGTTAAACTGGTAAATACACGCATAATCCGGGAACAACTGCCTGAGTAAAATAGCGAAATTGCAAACACCTTTATTATTTAAATGATAGAGCAAAATTGTTACTCCTATGCAATACATGAAGAGATCAGATTACGGAATTGCGGTTGATGAATAATTTATCATCATTACTATTATTGTTAGCAAAAATATTGTGTAGCCTAGGCCAACAACGGCGATATCCGCCTAAGTGGCCTCGCTCACCGTGACATTGTGGTCAATGCCGAATTTGTGACGAAATCGCTCGCATCTTCCGTCGACGATATTTGATCTTGGTTCCCGACTTGATAGCCAGAAACACGCTATCTCCGCTTTCACGCTATTCAAGATGCTGTGTCTGAGGCTGTATCAGAGGTGCAACGTGTATATAAAACTCCGACACGTAAATACTTTGCATAGACTTTCACTCAACCTCATTGTAGACGTTGCTTTAAAGCAGAGGTCTCAAACACGCGGCCCGCGACGACATTTTGGAATTTCAAGTATTCAACAATATATTCAAGTGCGATATATCTTTTATAAGTAGGAGAAGTTACATTTCAACCTAAAACTACTATGAAAATCACTGACATCTCAACAAACTTCACTATATCATATCACTTTTAAATGCTACCATGTGGTAGAAGATCAGCTATTACGTCACATATCTAGTTCATGACGATAAAACATGACCCGTTGATGATTCGTGACTGAAAATTTTGATTTGGTTTGGTGCGACCTTCTAGTAAAATTACTCGATTTCGGATTGATTGGGTAATTGACTCTAGTTGAGTCGGGTCAAACGTTAAAATCAGAGAAGGACTTTCGACTCAGAACGGTGACTTGTTAATCCTACGGACGCAACAATCTATGAAACTGCCATGATAATATTAATATATCAAAAGGTCGTAGCTTGCGTTGCGTAGGGTATATAGCTATCTAATCAGGTCAGTATGGCAACCAACCATTAGCATTCTATGACCCCCGTGACGTATAGTTGATTACATGTTGGGTGTTTTTTTTTCTCTTTATCGATGTTATTATCGGTGGCGAGTAGGGTAGGCCTGGTAGTACGCTCTACAGCTGTAACACCAATGAATTATTCGCCGATTGGACATTTCTATTCCAGGGGTTCTAGTTCGTAGACCCCATCAGGGTACGAAGCACCGCATCAGGGTGTGCGAGATGAATTGTGGAATTAGGCCTATGTGCTGTGGAATATGTTCTTGGCCAATTAATTCAACTGGAAAATAGTCTTCGCGCTACGCGCGATTTTATGTCAATGCGCTTTCTGATTTTAATATAGGTACCATCAGAAATTGAGTTGAAAATGGCCAGGGACTACGAGAAATTTCATTGGAAGTACAAGGGGTACGATCGCTAATAAGTAGGGCAAGTTTTTGCAACTTTTGCAACTTTTTTTTACAGCTTCTGGAAGCTTCGTAAATACTCATAATGTATGTAGCATGGTGTTTTAATCTGTTTGGAGGAGTTTAATGTTGCAACTTTTTGCAACTTTTGTCTATATTTTTCATGCAACTTTTTTCTGCAACTTTTATCAAGTATTGCGCAAAATATGCTATAAAACTATAATAAAGAATAAGTTAATGGATTTCAAGTGACAATGCGGCCCACCATAGGCGCCGGACGCAGGTATACTGGGTATGCCGTGTTTACCTAGCAATTTTTTCGGGTATGCGGCATACCCACTATTCCGTTAGTCATGAAACTCCCTGAAACTGGCAAATTGTGCGAACCCTATGTAAATAAAAATGTATCCATGATCGATTGAATAGCGAAGAAAGAAACGGAACAAGCAGACACCATGCAAATTTTAAAATGCTGGAACCTTTCGAGAATCTCATACCCTCATGATTTCAAAAAAATTTATAAATGCAACTTCTGCAACTTTTGTTAAAATTAAAAAAATAATTGCAACTTTCTCAGGTTTTTAGTGCAACAAAAACTTGCCCTACTAATAAGATTAAGTAGCAATGCTATTACTATGGCTCAATAATGATTATATTTAATTTGTTATTGATATGTTCCAATAATTATCGAAGGCAAAATCTAACGCTGATTTAATTTGAAGTTGGCAATGACAATACCAATAGCCTATACTTATCACGACTTTATCGAAACCAGGATTAGGCTACATCGCTCAAATGTCTGATATCAGATCATTCTTCAGTAGATTTTAAAATATTCTACATAAAATTGTGGCGCGTCAAAGGTTCACTAGTTACAATATTATAACCCGACACTTTTACAATGTCATGATGCGAACTCTCGTATGATGTCTATATAACTCATTAATTAAAAAATTATGCCCCGCACAAAAACAATTTTATTCAAATATTTGAAACTGTGACTTTTTTCCGTGTCAAGCGTGAATAATGCAATCGTAAATTAAATTTCCACGGTGTTTGTGGAATGCCTGTCTGCAAGGTCCCGTCAAATAAGACCTACTTGGAAATTATACATTGAATATCCCTATTATTGATGCTGCGGCCCGCGGCGTCATCAAAAACTAGAAAATGGCCCGCGAGCACATTTGAGTTTGAGACCTCTGCTTTATAGACTATCAGATCTCTATGCTTATATATCTGTGTAGTGAATAGGGAAGATATTTGCTAATTGATTTCCTTGGGACTTTTATTATTAATCTATTACATTGTACATTACCCTCATTCCATTGCTAATATTTTTCCCTGCATAAAAAATTTCAGCTTGTACGACAACTGATCGAATGTCATCCGCGTTCCTCGGAACTATTTTATCGTCGTTGAGTGGAAAGGGGAGGGCCCGGCGGAGTGAGTTAATCGAAATAAACCTGCTGAGTATGTGATTGACTGGAATTACTTCTATTAAGGTCATGTTAAATCGTTAGAATCTGCATATTCAAATTTAGACCTCGGTACTTTTCCCACCACCAATTTCCGTTTACCTAACGTTACGTCAATTTCAGTTTGATTCGCTAAATTTCAGAACGCAAAATAACTTGAACTGATAGATAGCGTCATGTTTCTTGACCGGTAAGTTGTGGGTTCAATCCTCGGTCAGGTCAGACCAAAGATTTGATTAGTACAACTGGTATCCATTGCTTCCTCGCAGCATCCATCACCGGGATGGTATGGATCGGGTGGTGCAAAACGTAGAAAGCACTACGACAGAGGCGGGCAACTTCTTTGGTCGGTGTGCCAGATATGGAAGCATGAAGCACCCTACGTGATTGGGCGAATTCCTGAATCCATACATTAGACTCGGCTTTATTCACATATACCAGTAGTTATCTTATTTAATGTAAACTTTAGGTTTGAAGTATTGAGATCAAAACAGTATTCAATGAATTTATTACCGTCATACTGTAATAGCTGTTGAAGTCAATGAGTCGTCTGCGTTTTTTTTGAACTCTTGCTGTATGTCAGACACAAAGAAAACAGACTGACAAAGACTGACTATTATTCACTGTTATTTGTGTCCGATAAAGGAAAGAATAACCAATACTGTGAATACAATTTGACGTAGTAAGCAAGTAGTGGAGAATTGCGCCAGGCTGTGACGGCAGGCCACATTCTCATGCCAGACCATATTTGCTGGGCCCTCGAATCTTTTCGCAGCCGCATGTTGCGGGGTTTGGAGGGGTTTATAAATTCATTACCGTTGAGCACATGCTTAAATACCGGTAAGTCTTCTCGTGGTGACGAACTTGCACGCAAGTTCTACTCTCGCACGCTACGCACACAGGCACGTTAAAGAATAACCTACAGTCACTAAAATTTGATGTAGTAACCAATCAATGGGGAATTGCGGCTGTCAGCTGACTGTGGCCGCAAGCCACATTATCACGTACGACGGGAAACTGTCTGTGGGCCGCTCAAAATCATGTTGCGGACCAGATCCCGCCCGCGGGCCATATGTTGCCCGTCCCTGCACTACAAGGATGTATTCTTACTTTTCCAGCGGCATATGCACACGGTATGTATATCCACAGATCGCTTGTATGTAGGCTATATCATGAGCCGGTATATATGACGCATAAACACCAAAGAAAAACTATACCACGTCTTTTAATTCCTGGAAATGGTTTCAAAGATTATTGCTTTATCCACCACTGTCATTCATTTATGCATTGAGAAAGCTTTTTTGAGAATTAACAATTGAGGATCGCAACGAACAATGCAATTCTAATTTGCTGTAATATCGCCAAAGACACACAACTACTGTAATGTTTTCTGAGTGTGATGGCGACAGGGTATCGATTGTTCGAGCTCACATGGTTGATGTAAATGCGTTTCGTGCTGTAATTTTTCTTCTCATGCTGCCGTGATATAGCGTCTCGCTGGATCGCCACCTATTAGAGATGTACAGGATCAGGATTTTGGATTCTAACAGGTCAGGAATCCGGGTGATTTTTTGGCAACAGGATTGGATCCGGATTCCAAATTTTACTGTTTTGCCGGATCCGGATCAGGACAGGATTTTTATTTTGACGAAAACCTGATCAGAATCATGCCCAACATGTTTAGATTCAGAAAAGGTAAAACTTATCTTCTCGGAGTTCATAAACAATATTTTTTACATGTAAAAGTCTGATAATATATATTTTCCGCTTAGGAAATTTCAGCGGCAGAAACGTCTTGAGTTCTTGAGATCTTGATGTTGGTTGATATCATTTGGCTTTGGGTTTCATTTGTGATTCAGAAAGATGATTTTAGAATTGATAGTTCGGAATGACGTTGTCACGGCTGACGAAAATACCGTCAAAAAGACGGTGATTTAAGTTTGGTGACAGCTCCGACATTTGGTAGACAAACAAGATGGGAAATATGCAGGGTATGTTTTGTGCTGTCATTATCATCTCAAAGTTCAACTGATGAGCTCGAAGACTATATTAGATTAAGAGTCCTTTGAGTGACTCAGAGAATGGAGATGGCATCGGCTTACTGAAGAATTGAACGAATCCCAGTGCAATTGCCAGGTATCCAAATCTCAGTAGACTTGCTGTTGAGGTAATCAAAATCAGTATTGCTGCATCAAATGCATCCAGTGAAAAGGCGGTCAGTTTGTGTGGGAATACTATTTACAAAAAAAGATCCTTACTCTCAGCTGACAGCTTAGATGCTTTAGTTGTAGTGAAAAGTTCTGGTGACGATGTTTTCAAGTGAGGTCAGGCTGATTTTGTCATCATTTCTTTTTTTGTCAGTCTGTATATCTTAACGATGACCGTGTTGCAATTCTTGAAGACAATTTCAGTTATCATCTGTCTGTTTGCAGTATGTAAACTACTCTTATTTTGTAAGTTCATCATGCCTTCAGCTTCTGTTGATGTTTATTTTTCCAGAAATCACATATGGTAGTATAATATTTCCCGCTGCTCATAGTAACATGGATAATGAAGCAATTTTTGAAAACAGGATTATTTTTGGACTCGGATACTGAAATATGCGATTGCAACAGGATCAGGATTGGATCAGGATTATGATATCATGAAACAGGATTGGATCAGGATCCCAAAAAACCATGATCCGTACATCTCTACCACCTATGCTGACTAGCGCGCCTAGTATTTGGAAACAGTATACCGGATCATCTGCTCTCAAGAACAAGTGTAGAGGAGGTTTCATACCTTCCATTTCAATATTTTATTTTTAATTTTCCAGAATTAATCATCCTTATGATCACACATTGAGCAGCACAATATTATTTTTAAGAAATGTACCGATGACATAACGGATGAGAAGCTGAAAGCTGGGATGTTTGGGCGGAAGTGCCAGAAACCACCACCAGGACCTCCGCTTCCCTCCGCTGGTCCTCCCTCTAACGATACAACAGTAGGTTTCCTGAAGTGTATTTATACGGACGATGTAGCTTAAATAATTCGTGCGTGAAGTCCATATACCGTCAACTCTAAGAAATGAGAATAGCATTTATTACCGCAATTCGTTGCATACAGCTATCGATTCGAATGGTAGGAAAGTCATAGTCCATGTAGAGGTACTATACAGTGGTTCCCGTAACTAGTTCCCGGACTAACATTTAAACTGAGCCCATGAGCTTATCTACTTTAATAAGGTATGCAATTCACAAATTGCCACTTTCGTCAATGATCTATGAAATCAGAGTCCGCGAAAGTTATTTGGTAGGGCTGGTGTAAACATGAGGTTCACGTTCGCATTCTGTGTGTGAACCTCGGAAATTCAAAAGTTTAAGTTCACAAACGAACCTTTGCAGGTTATGTACTGTGAATCTTTTTCATATACGCATATTACAAGTTTTCACGTCATTATAAAATCTTTGCTTGGGATTCTTTCATTTCAACTTAAGAAAATTCTATGCAAGGCGTTGGCAGCGTAAAAAAAAATCAACCCCACACGAGCATGCACCTTGCCAATCTCAAAAATTTTACTTGCTTTGTTACAAAAGTTTGCTCGAAATATTAAACGTTGCATTTATGAATATTTAGTGACTCTCTGCTGTGACCTTGATCAAGAACGAAATAAACCAGGAGTAGGTAGTCAGTGAACGATGCTTATTCAACCAATCAATGGAATTGATGTAAGATATTCAGCAGGCGTACGGGATCTATCTTAATTTCATATAGGCCCTACTTATTTTATCATAAAGTGTATAGTGTGTACCTTGTTTATGGAGTAATATCTGTAGAAAGTATAGAAACCCGTTTTACAATCTGCTCGATATTAATGTAGCAATAATCAGAAACCAAATACATTGTCCGGTCGGGTCTATAGACCAGGGGTGGGCAACATCGTCGGTCGGCGGGCCGGATACGGGGACATGAAGTACATGGCTAGCCGGATTACACAATCGATACATTAATCGCGTATTTATCCCCCGAAAATTTCAAGTATATAGCATAGTGATCAAAACAGAATTCAATGATATTGCAATAGCTGTTGAAGTCAATCAGACATCTGTGGTCGAAAAGTTGTCAATAAGTCCTTTGAACTCTGGCTGCATGTCGTATGTAGAAACCCCTACTAAAGACTGCACGTGAACATCAGTTATATTGGAACGCAGCCTTGTCTTGCAAATGTTCATAGTCGAAAATGTTTGCTCGCAAGTGCATACCCGAACCGAGCAGTCTCATGACCATCTTTCTCTGGTTGGCAAACTTGGAATCATTCTATAGGACGCACAAAATTTGTCAATTCTTGCCGATTAGAATTTCACTCTCAGTGTAGAAACTCTCCGGTACGGGCCGCTCAAAATCCCGTCGTGGGCCGGATCCGCAATGATGCGACGCAATGAAAGGATAGGAATGTGTCGAAGTGACTTGGAGTAGTCTATAGAATCAGACACCCACCTTGGCCGATGCGATGTAAAGAGGAGGCAGGCACACTGTGGAAGAAGTTAGTATAGAAAAAAAAGCAAACGACAGAAATGGAGTGGCATGCCATGTATAGGGCGAGGTCTATAGGTCAGATCGTGGTCGGGTAATCTTGAGGATGGACTAGTATTTATTTAATGGTAATTGCTTGTATTTCAACTTGAATGTGGAATGTTCGTAGAGTATAATGAAATGACAAAAAGTCCGAATGTTGCCCAGATATGATGAATGAGTGGCAACACAGTCTCAATCTAACCCAGTGATTATATCCGAGTGGCAAAACTGTTCGATTGTGCCCTAGACATATTGATGTCCCGATTTCCATCTCTGCTCGTACATACCACGTTTGCAATCCGCACTGCAATTTTTTTCATCCGCACAGGCGCGCACTATCCTGCAGGTGGAAAAGCACTGAACTGATCTATGTAATTCCGTAAACTGAACATTCGCCAAAAATTTAGTTCCCATCGGTATCTGATTTTCCCCTACTCTCGAGACTGTTGCGTCACATACCACACCACCACGACGGCGACGATGCAATGAACGTCTGTATTAGATTAGTACTACGGAATAGAATTAGATAAAAATTCGATACCCTAACATTACAAAGCGGCGGCAGGTCACTCCACATAGATATGTATTCCTATCCCAACTTTTGACAATCTGTGACCCTTTCGAAGCACTAACTGACGGCTTTCATCCCCCCTCATGTATTATTGGCGCCAATAAAATTGTTCGTACGTAAACGAACGATATGCCTTAGGTATACCTACTTGAAATTTGCCTGAAACGCATTACTACCAAGTATGAAGACACTATATTACGCACTGCTATTGAAGGAGCCGGGCAGTGAGATGGTGAGTTTGCGCAGACTCGTGAAAAATTAGAGGGAACATTGATCAACACGTCCACATATTGACCGCAATGCTCGGGCTGAATGCCGCTGATAACGTATCTTGGCCAAATACCAGGCATATGACACTCTGCTGACCAGGGCCGTAAATTTCAACTGCTCCAGCTCCGGCTCCGGAGCTTTCTTCTATCATACATTTGCTCCGGAGCCGCATTATTACCACTGCCCTGGCTTCAGCTCCGGCTCTGAAAATTATCGAATGGGTCTGTCTATATCAGGGGTGGCCAACCCGCGGCGCACAGGTCGAATGTGGCCCGCAAGAAGGTTTTGTGTGGCCCGCAACGTAATTCCCTATCATATTATCGAAATCCTGTTATATTATCGAAAATGAATTGCTCAGATGGTGAACTTGCAAGGCCAACCAAAAAATGCGAGCCTGGCTGCGACACTTGGGATGTTGGTGACTAAATTATCAGTTCCGACGGATTGGCAGATCCGGGCCCAGTCACATTATTAGCAAATCGTCTTACCTTACAATGAACTAAAATATAGTAGTGAAATTTTTCTTCACGCTTCGCGCATTTAATTGTCGCACGACCTCCTGCCTACCCCCTCCTGAAAATGAAACAAACGCCTAATTTACCCGATTGAGTCTAACTGTATTCGCAATTACGGGAGAAAATCTTTTCGCGTTTGCGCTCGAAGAAAGATCGTCGACGATGAAATATAGGCACAAAATGATTGTCGCATAATACTGGAAACCTTCGATATCGATGTGTCCAGACGCCGAATGGTTGTGTCCTTGCAAACTGAGCCCAGCGGGCGGTATACCGTACACCCACAATATACTCAAATAATAATATTATTGACCTGGTTCATTTATAAACTTTTTCTGGTGTTAACCGCTTGGCGCGGCTAGTGGGCCGCGCACTCCTTCGTCAATTGCATGTGGCCCTTCAGCCGAAAAGGTTGGCCATTCCTGGTCTATATAGATTTTACTAGTCTAGCCATAGGTTAGATATCTGTAGTAATCTAGAGTCTGTCAGCCGTCAGTAACATCGGATGTAGCAACGAAGACAAAGGTGCCGCCGTGCCGGCTTGTGACGTCATTTTGAATACTTGTCAATTGTCGTCAATCATAATTGCACTAGAACGCACTTTACTCCATGCCATTGCTGTGTACAGCATTAAAATTCAGGCCAGCTGGTAAATTATGAAATATCAGCAGATATTGTTGTTGCATATATAATAACATCTTATGAAATACGTCGGAGCCGGAAGTACTACTCAAATTACGGGCTCCAGCTCCGGTTCCGGCTCCGGCTGAATTTTATGTAGAGCTCCAGCTCCGGCTCCAGCTCCGGTGAAAATGCACAGCTCAGTAGATCCGGCTTCTTGCAACGGCTCCGGTGTGTGATGACGTGATGCACAATGACGCACAAATTCTTCGCATCATCATCGAATTCTAGCTGAAAATAAGCATCGGCAAGATCAATTTTCGTGAAAATACAACCACCCTGTAACTTGTGAAGAATTTCATACAAGGAGGGCAGGGGATGTTGATCTATCTGAATTTGTTGATTCAATTCTTTGAAGTCACCACAAATGCGTACTGATCCATTAGATTTAGTGACGGCAACAATTGGTGCTGCCCAATCACTGTAATTGATTGGTTCGAGAATACCTTGATTGACCAATCTATCCAATTCGGTTTGAACAGCGATTTGCCTTGCAAACGGCAAAGGACATGGCTTGTTAAATACGGGCTTGGCATCAGGTTTCAAGTGAATTGTCACCTTTGTCTTGGTGCATCGTCTTGAAACATTAGAGAAAACGGAGGGAAATTTGGACTGAAAAGATACCAATTTGTCGTTCGAATCACAAATGTCAATAGTAGGCTATTACATGATAGCGATTTGACCATCTGCGAGGAAATTGCATCCAATGCAGGAGTTCCCTTAGCGGTCATGGAGAAAGCATCGCTCCAATCGAGACCAAAAATGTTTTACCCACGGTGTTCGTCGAGAACTACCAATTTTAAGCCAACTCGAACTTAGGAACTCACCTGCACGGTTACAGTGCAAATGCCTTTCACTTTCAGTGGCCTGTCGCCGTACGCTACGAAAGAGCAATGGTATGCTGAGAGTTTCGGAGAGCCCAAAGTTTTGTACCCAGTCAATCCCACCATGTCGGAGGGTGCACCAGTGTCCCACTGTGTCGGCAACGGGATGCCGTTGATGCTGGAGTTGATCCAGAGCTGGTTTCCTACGCGTCGATATAGTTGATCGATGTCGAAAGAGAGGAGCGGCACTGAGCAGAAATTAACAGATGTGACCTGTTTCGTGATACAAGGTTTGGTAGACATGCACACAGGTTTGATATGACCTTTACGATCACATTTCTGACATACTGCATGTCGACATTGACAGTCTTTTCTCTGGTGATCGATGAAACAGCGGCTGCAGGATTTCAGTCTTTCCGGGAAGTTGCCTTGATTGGATTTGGAAGGTTTTTTCGCCTTCTGATAACTTCCCGTCATTTTATTGACGGACGAAGTATATTTACCGTTACTCTCGCCCTGGATAACGTTATCAGTTTCCAGCGTTCTCACGTATGTTGCGGCTACTTTGAGAACGTCGTCGAGGGATGGATTGGTTTGTCTTACACAACCGTCTCACATCCGCGTGCGGCGTTTCTTTAATAATGAGATCGCGCACCAGCTCATCAACGTAGCTCTGATCACAGCCTTCTCTTGAGCATGTGAAGTTGCAATCAGGGCCGTAACAGCACTTCGTCAGGCCCCCCCCAAAACTTTGGTCTTGGGCCCCCCATAGGGTTATAGACCTAACTTCTGGGGGGCTTCGCCCCCCAGACCCCCCCTCCGGCGATACACTGTTTACCACTATTGATCATATTCATTGGGAGTATGTTTAGTGAACCAGCTTTTGCCGCCTGAGCGCGCTAAGCGCGGAAAATTTCTAGAATTCATGATTTCATCGGTCAGTATGATCGGGAATTGCATATATTGGTATCAATTTTTATCTTCTCTCTGCTCACGTAACCAGATTTGCCGGTAGAGCTGATTGACGTGTGTTTGAAAAGGTAGAACCACTCAATAATAATTAAACATCTTCGGGCGTATACCCGTTGGCAGGAACGAAACAGCACCTCGTCAGGCCCCCAAAAACGTGGGTCTTGGGCTCTCATAGGGTGATAAAACGACCCCCCCCCCCATCACGTTATTCGCGTTTGTCACGAAAGCGCGAAAATTTTCGATAATTTATGATAAAATCGGTCAATCAGATCGGCGATTGCATATATATTATGCTATCAATTTGTTGTCCTCTCTATTCACGTAATTAGATTTACCGGTAGAGCTGAGTGAAGTGTCTTGAAAACGGGAGGGCCCGTAAATAATGATTAAACATCTTCGGGCGGACGGACCCGTTGATATGACTTCGTTACATGATGTTATTTCGTGACTTCCAGTCTGCTATATCAAAAAATATAGAATCGCCCAAACGTAGGCTTTTAAACTAAGAGACGCACACGATTTCAAATTGGTATTTCTTCACTGGAATAAAATTTTTCCCAGCGGGATGGTATTTGTCTTGTGAGGTTCAGATTGCAAAGACAGGAACATTCGGTGCCAGTCATTTAGGCGCCTATGGACAATTAAACCTATATGCATTTTGTATAGCCTATATAACGAAGTCTTCGGTCTGCATAAGGGCATAGACCTTTTCGGCCAAGTTTTTCTCGCTGCCGATCGTTCTGGCACACTTCTTGGAGTCGCATGTTTTATGGCCTAAAACTTGATTGTATGTCATGGTTGGTCGTGGCGCGGTAATGGCCCAATACCCTACAATATAGAGAAACGGCTACATGAAATTTTGAAAAAATTGCATAAATTTTCAAAATATACTCTATGATTTATGCTAATTCACGAAAAAATTTTGGGCCCCCTTCGAGCTCGGCCCCCCCCAATTGGGGGGTTTGGGGTGCGGCAGTTACGGTGCTGGTTGCAATCCTTGGAGATTCCGCGAAGAGTAGCGATCCAATCGGCGTGCGACTGTCCCGGCTGCATTTTGCAATTGTAGAATTCGTATCTGGCTGCTTGCACATGAATTGAGTCCTTGATGTGTGTAGACAACTTCTCAGTCAACGCGTCGAAGGTTTGCGCACTGACATCAGCAGCACCAAACAAATTACGTCGGAGCGAGTACGTTTCAGGTCCAACCCATGAGAGTAGACACGCTCTTTTCTTCTCCATGTTGGATATGCCGTAAATTGCTAGGTGATGGTTGAATCGTTGCAGATACTGGTCCCATTTCTCGTTTGATTTTACACACGAATTAAACTTGGGAGCGGTAGCTTTAGATATTGACGCACTTGGATTCAACCTCTGCACTAATTGCGATATGGCTTCCTCATGCTGCAGCTTTTGCTGTGCCATATCTTCTTTGTGCTGTGCGCGTTGTTGGTCCAAATCTTCTGTGCCGAGCATTTCGCTGCTCCAGCTCTTCTTTACGCTGTGCTTTTTGATTTGCCATCGTTTCATGTAGGCTCGCCATCATTGCCTGCTGCTTCTCCAGCAGCTTCAGTATACCTGAATCCATGCTTTATCTTCGTCGCAGAAATAACTATGAATTCCACTTCTGACACCAATTGTTATGTTCTTGATCTTATTTGAACAATAACTCAATACGACGAGGTTGCAATAATCAATCAGTATATTATCAGCAGAATAACTTGAAAACAGGCGACACGATCCAGAGTGCAGGTAAACGAAAGAGGACGAGACAACAAAACACAGGGTATAAATACAAGCACGACACACGAGGAAATAATGATTGGCGGTAATTACTAGTCCTATAGAAATTAGGAGTTGAACAACACTGAACGTAAATGCACGAACATAACAATATATTTTGATGGATCGGTGAATCATATATTCAACCATATTTGTCACACTATATTCGCGATGGGATAACACCCCATTGCTACATGACGGTGCAACTTTCCGAGATGCCAACGCCGAAAATTAGCAGTTAAGTCTACGACCTTCTAGACCACACAGTCATGATGCACGGGGCAACTTCAACATAATGTAGTTATTATTATCATCAATGCTTATGGTCACTCCCATGATTACCAACAGTTTGTAAAAAATCACTCATTAATTTGTATAGAATATTTAGCGTGTTCTCTCTTTGACACCCTGATGGAATAATGTCATTCAAGTTTACGGTTACCAGCAGTTGAACGTGATTCCGTACACACATAACTATTCTGCACTGCGCAAGTGTTACGTGTGGTGGTCTACAGTTGTTTTAATTTTAGTTGGCGTCCCCAGAGTAATCGGTATGATTTGATTTGTTACAATTCACTTACTAATTCGTAACGATATATTAGGATTCACAGAACAATGAGTAGTGGATGAGTTGCTTTATACTGATCATGGTGGTTCCAGATCAGAGGTGGTCAGTAACGAAGTACTTCTACTTTTTTGAAGTACTCAAGTAGTTTTCCTCTACTTCTGGTACTTACTCAAGTAGATCTGATTTTCACGACTTCTACTTCTACTTCTTAATATTTTGTGATCTACTTACTTACTTCTCGCTATTTTCAGTCTATCAAGTAGAAGTAGTTCAACCTTTCAATCAGGAAGATAGCCTGATGAATTTCGGAGCTGTTTTCACGGAGTATTAACATTTAATTTTCATAAAAGTTTAGTAGATCCCAGAATTTACGTCGCGCTTCGCGCGCATTGGATACGGAGTGACCAGTATGATTTCACGAAAGTAGCGGTGAATATAATTTAGGTGGAGGGTTGGCGTGGTTCCGTCCACGCCACATTGTCGCCCTTCGCCCATATGAAATAATTCATCCCAGTATATACGGCTCATCATAACGTTTGAAACTGATGTTTCGCAATGTAGCATTTTCTTGTCACATCGTAATTTAGCATGTCCAGTGTCCATGGCGTGTCCGAATCTGGAAGAGTGGACTATCGACTTTTTTAGTTTTAGAGCTGTTTTAGCATACCACCTTTGAAACTTTCTAGACTAAAAACATGAAATACATAATCTGCTTTTGGAAGTAGTATTAATATTTCACTTTCTATTCCCAGTATCATATACTTTGAGTCATAATTAATATCAGTTCTTTTGTCTGGATAACACATGTTGAAGTATAAAAGCAAGTGCAGTAATGCCTTGTATTTCTGGAAATAAAGCTACGCAATATGGCATTTTTACGGTCCACCATATTTTTTATTTCTTCTATAACTTCTCCGTATTGCTCTTCGACTAAACTACGGGCCTTATAATATGGGGATGGTGCCACACCATGCTATTTTCCAAAGCGTGCTGTTCGATAAAACAGAGGATTAGCATCGCATTTCCTTATCAATACTATCCTTTTCATCCCACGAGGTGGGCGAATGCTTATGCTATCGAAAATTGGATACCTGCTGCTATGCATCAATATGAATCAAGCTCGTCACCTATCACATAGCTCAATTTGCACCTTTTTATAATCCATTCAATCAGGATCGTTTTCACAACTACTTACTTACTTGAGTACTTCTAAAGTCAGAAAATTCTACTTCTACTTCAAGTAGTTTCAGGTTGCTTATGAAAGAAGTACTTCTACTTGTACTTGAGTAGAATTCTTCGTCGCTACTTCTACTTCTACTTGAGTAGCTTTCTTGACTACTTTGACCACCTCTATTCCAGATATGTGGTCACATCAAAGTAGTCCGATAAATCGTATTTATTAATTTCTAAGCTGCCGAGTTATGGAACGTCTCAATTCCGTCATCGACTATTGTAAAACACCGCTTGCGAGGGTATAATGAAGATTAGAGGGTAGGGATTCACTAGGCCTATTCGTCCTTTATCGGACTCGAACCTGCTGCAGAGGAAATTCGTCGGGTGGAGCGCTACCGGTTTGCCGTCCGCTTGGCTAGTATTAACATTCGTATCTGATTTATTTAGGGAAGTTCTCCAGCAATATTTTTAAGAATACCGCTATTTCTGTGAACTCTGATTTATCTCATATCCTAATTTGACGAAGAACGCACCATGCAATGAATCAATCGGGTAATGATATACATACAGAATTAACAGTTGAGGGGATTGGTGTAAAAACAAATTGTTTCGTTTTTTTTTCAGTAGTTTTTTATTGTTGTTAACAAGATCTACATTATCGAAAAATGAGATACGCTTTCGTCACGCAGAATTGATAATGCAAATAGTACTTATCGTTAGTAGGATGCCTTTCTCTCTCTATTTCAAAATTTTTTACGTGATGTAATGCTTCGTCAAGTGATTTGTACATTTACACATACCTCTACAATTTTTAAAATTATTTATTAGGTTGCTTCTAAAGTTGGAAATTTAGATTTGCACAGGTCATTTGAGTGACGTTTTGAAAATCATTTGGTCTCTTCATCACGTTTCTGCAATCTAATTTTGAAATGCTGGGCCGTTTTTCAACAGAGATATCTATCATGGAAACAATTCCGCAGAGAAAAATATATATGCGCAGATGATATTCGATACGCCATGAGACATTGTACAGTTAACCGCGAAATGCACTACAGTTGAATCTACATAAACCCATCTCAATAACCAGATATCATCAGAGGTGGTCAGTAACGAAGTACTTCTACTTTTTGAAGTACTTGAAGTAGATTTTGCCTACTCACACTACTTTTTAAGTAGTTATGATTTTAGACTACTTCTACTTCTACTTGACAGTTTTCAGTTTTGTAGGCAAAAATAGGCGTAGAATACCTACTTACTTACTTACTTGTGGATCACCACTCCTACTTCTATTGAAGTAGAAATTTCGGCATTACCTCTACTTCTACTTGAGTAGCGACGATGACTACTTTGACCACCTCTGGATATCATGTAGTGTGTAACGCTCCCGTTTTCACTAGTCGACACCCAATCGCTCAGGTTATCGTTAGCACCTCCATGGGGCTCTGGTGCTAACTTTGGGTACCCGACTTCACTTGAACACGTACCTTTCGGCTTATTTCACCATCCGTACTAAATTGCCATTATATAGTATATCTCCCACACAAAATGTTTAGTGATGATAGATCGCATAATTCTATCTGAATTTTCAGTTACCTGCCCGGATATCGAGCCAATACAGTACGCGGATATCAATACTTCCACACGTTCGCCCTATAAGGTAGGTACCGTTGCGAACTTCACCTGTGATGACGGATTCAAAGGAATTGGAAAACCTAGCATCGTCTGCCTGGAGAATGGAAGATGGTCGGGATCAACTCCGTACTGTTGGGGTAAAGTTCTCTTGAATATTTATTTAAAGAAAAAGCAATGAATATTTATTTGAAGAAAAAGCAATATCGCAATGTAAGTTAGTTGGTTTACATCAGTAGTTCTTAACCTAATTTAAGCCTAGGAAGACTTACGCTAATCTGCAACCATTCGCTAAACACCTAATTTTCGCTGAATCATAAAAAGAAAAAGAAAATCTGCCACGATACATATTTACCTACACATATAATAGCCTACATTACTATATATTGATTACTGAGGATAAAAATGAACATCTGTGCAACAACGTGATACTAATTCCTTAATTACAAATTAATTTTTAAATATTGGAGATAGAATTGTCATTGCAGAAAGTCGGGGTTTCGATTTCGAACCCCAGTCTCCTTGCATATGCCGCTGCATACGACGTACCACAGTTACAATTCGCCTGCTCATCTGGCCTAATTACCCCCAACCGGTGATGGCCAAGACAGGCGTATCATCTCAAATCATATATTTGAGTTGAGTGAGTATATTGACCTCCACGGAATACCTGAGATTGGGTGAAGGACCTCCTAGTGTCCCATGGAACACCGATTAAGAACCACTAGTTTACTTGAACCCAATAGTTGATATAGGCCAGTGTTGTGTCATAGGGAAATATGAATAATAATATTTAACATTTCGACATCAACACTTTAACATAATATGGTGTGATTAAAGACCAGCACCAGTGACAGAAAACGACCAACCAAAATCCTGTGGTATATGTACCGTTTATAACTAACCGCAAAATAAGGAGTGACCGCTTATATGGATAATGGAATTCAACAAGAACACTGTTAAAAATATTCTATGCCAAATTACTGGTCTGGTCCTGGCAGCAGTTTTACGACTCTGAGACCAGTAAATTTGAAAAATATTTTCCCGTAAATATTATTGACCGTAATTTATTTTTACAAAGACTGACTGTTAAAATTTTTACGGAAAATTCCCGTTACCTGATGTAACGGAAAACGGCTGTAATACCAAGTTACTGGTCTAGTCCAGTGCAGCAGTTTTACGCTGATGAGACCAGTAAATTCGAAATAACTCTCCCCGTAATATGCTGACCGTAGGAAATTTTACGGAAAATTTCCGTAACCTAAGGTAACAGAAATCTGCTGTAATATCAATATACTCGTCTGGTCCCTTGCAGCAGTTTTACGTTCCTGAGACCAGTAAATTTGAATCAGGTTTATTTGGTGCAGGAACACGTAAAAAAAAAGTAAATGTGGATAATGACGAAAATCCAGTCTTTCTTGTGGAGATCATCGGTCAGCAACTGCCTGCCTGAATCATTCAATCGCTAGACGTCGTCGAGTACGGTCGTCTCTTGATTAGCTCTTGTCAGCTCTATCAAAGCACCGAGTCGTTCAGACAGAGGCGCTTTGTCATTTCATTATCTAACCGTATCAGTTAATCACCAATAGATACACTAGTCAGAGTAGTCTAGTCAGTAGTTCTCCAATTCCTCTTGTAGGAAATGGAGAACATGGACGCAGAAACGTCTAGTCGTATGAAGCGCAAGAAGTGTAGCGTTAAGGAAGCTGAGAGTGACTCCGATGAAAATGGAAATGGCGCTAAAGTTATAGCTAGAGACTATGCAACTACGCCTAACAATCCAGATCCTTGTCCTAAAGTAACATCTCCTTCGCAAGTATCTTCTGCCGTACCGTCTTCCATCCCTGTCTCGGGAAATCTCAAGGTTTTGCTCAGTGGAGAGGGTAGACTAATGAAATCGTATCATCCAGACTTGGTTAATAAGGCACTTTATGCGTCAATAGGCAGCTATGCTGATATCAAGGTTCTTCGCTCGGGTGACATCCTTATCACTTGTAACAACGAAAAGCAAGCAAAGCAGCTCCTTGATTGCACCATTTTGAAGTCCGAATCGACAACCATTAAAATTAAGACATCAATCTTTCAACCCAGACCATACGCAAGTCGCGCAGTTATCCCTGGAGTACCTGTCGAAATATCGGAACAGGAGCTCTTAGAGAGTTTTCGCAGCATGAATGTAATTCATGTTAAAAGACTCACCAAAAAAACGAAAGATGGCACTGTAAGTACAACTGCAGTTCTGCTGTCTTTCAGCACGGTCACGATTCCACCGCACGTGATGTTCCACTATCTTCGTTTTAAAACGAGACAATATAATCCACCGCCAACGAGATGCTTTCAATGCAATCGCTTTGGGCATGTCGCCAAGCACTGCCGCGGAAAACGTTGCTGCTCCAAATGCGGTGGCCGTGATCACACGTATGACGACTGTTCAAACAACAAAAAATGTGCAAATTGCAACGAGGAACACAGCGCTGCATATGGTGGTTGCATCATATACAAGGAAGAAGCCAAATTTAATGCTCTTAGAGAGGGATATCATATGTCCCTCACACAACCACAGCCACAACCCAAGGAAACTCCCGAGACCATGTCCGAGTACCATGAGTCGGTAATCGTAGACGACCCTGCCCCCAACAGACTTGACGTACACAGGATCTCAAAGCCATACCCGCAGCGGCTTAGTTATAAGAATGTACTAACCCGTGGTCGGAGTTACAGGCCTACCACCCCACAGCCCAACGACGGTGACCTGCGCCACTGGCGACAACCACCACCTGCTCGAACTGCTGCCAACCCCACAGTCGAAACCGCATCAAGCGGGCTTGCTTCTATTGACCCCGTAGTCCTCCTTGCGCTCATTGCTGAAATCGTTAAGATAACTGTAAATGCTTGCAAATCTAGCGACAGTGGTACCGTTCTACATACTATTGTAGCCAAAGCTGCCAGCAAATATTTGGGATTTTCTATTGACCCAGTCTCTCTGAAAAATGTCACAAAAAGCTTTGGTGAGACCGAAGACACTCCCTCCCAGACGTCAAATGGCACTTTAAATGGATAATCACAACTCTTTAGTCATTTTACAGTGGAACTGCAGGGGCATCTATCGCAAGCTACACGAATTTTAGCACTACTTGTCAACCTTAACCATTCAACCAGACGTTATTCTTATTCAAGAATCCCATCTTGTCCAAAAGTACACACCAAAACTAGGGGGGTACCAACTATTCCGCCGTGATAAGACGGTGCACTCTGGCGGCATTGCCACTTTTGTTCGAGCATCGCTCAATGCGTCTCTTTCGAACAATGTCTCGTCAGCCGTTTTTGAGGTACTATGTGTGCGAGTAGGGAACTTGAACATATGCAACGTTTACATACCCCCGGACTGTGAAACTACAGCTAGTGATTTTAGGATATTCGGCTCTTTGTCATCACGCTCCATTATATGCGGCGACTTCAATGCGCACCATTCTTCATGGAGCCACTCGACAAATGCACGTGGCAACCAACTCTGCGAAATAATGGATAGAAACGACCTTGTCCTGTTGAATTCCTCGTCACCCACTCGTATGAATATTGCGTGTGATGCCGTCCATCGCTGGTCACTTCTTGATCTGTCGATGTCGTCTCGGGACATTGCGGCGAGATGTGCCACAACAGTAACCGACCAGCTCATCGGTAGTGATCACGTTGTAGTCCAGACCACATACAATAATAGGGCGTCGTGCAATTCATCAAAACGTAGATGGAATTACAGTAAGGCGAACTGGTCAGCCTTCTCGGCTGCTGCGGATTTCCACCTCCAATCCAACTTCGTTCCTATGGGGGAAACTGAAGACCTTCACCGCCATTTCACAAATAGCCTACTTTTAGCGGCGGGAGAGTCGATCCCACGACCGAAAATATCAACGAAAATAGCCGTACCTTGGTGGAACGTGGGATGTACCCGTGCTGTGCGCAGGAAAAGGGCTGCTTACTTGAAAATGAAACGTACGTTTCACATTCGAGACGTGATCGCCTTCAAACGCATGAGAGCCGAATGTCGAAAAACCATCCTTTCTGCTAAACGCAAATGTTGGGAGGATTTTTGTGGTACATTGGACTCCCGTACGCAGATGGCGAAAGTCTGGCACGTTATGAAATCTATGTCGGGAGTGCATACGTTCAATTCCATACCAACGCTGAAGTCGAACGGGTCTATTTCTCAAAATAACAGAACCAAAGCTAATACACTGGCTTCACACTTCGCAAAAACGAGCAGCTCCGACAACTACCCAGCAGGATTTCGTATAACGAAGGCTAACTTTGAAAACTCGGTTCATCTTACCGCTGACAACGAACCAGATCGGCACAGGAATTCGATCATAAACATCGAATTCACTCTTGCTGAACTGAATCAAGCTTTGCGTAGCCGAAAATCAACTTCACCCGGGGAGGACTCCATAGGGTATTCGATGTTAAAAAATCTATCATCCTCCGGTCGCACCGATCTTTTGAAACTATACAATGCATCCTGGGAGACGGGGAAATTGCCAGTCTCGTGGAAACATGCCATAGTCTGCCCAATTGCCAAAAAGGGCAAAGATCCTACCTCTGTGGAATCGTACCGTCCTATATCTCTCACGAGTCACATTTGTAAAGTCATGGAAGTAATGGTCACCAATCGATTAAGATGGGATTTGGAGTCAAAAAATCTGATACATCCCTCACAGTCCGGCTTCCGGCGTGGTCGAAGCACCCTGGACCACATACTGCGTCTCCACGACACGATTTACAAGAATATCCATCACCAGCGATCGGTGGTAGCGGTCTTCTTAGACATAAGTCGAGCCTACGATATGGTGTGGCGCCACGCACTTCTGTACAAACTATACCAGCTCGGTATACGCGGACACATGCACCGATGGATTACAAATTTCCTTTCTGACAGAACTTTCCAGGTGACCGTAGGAAACACTCTTTCCGACAGTTATGTACTGCAGAACGGTATACCACAGGGAAGCGTTCTCAGCCCCTTGCTGTTTGCGGTAATGATCAATGATTTACCGAGCTCGTTAGGTCATCGGTCTGAACATGCGGTGTTCGCAGATGACTGCGCTGTTTGGGATAGCGGTCTTCTTATCCAGCCCCTCTTGTCTTCCATTCAATCATCACTCGATGTAATAAGCGACTGGTGTTCCAGATGGGGGTTTACCATCAGCAAGGCAAAGACCGTAGGCATGCTGTTCACGAAGAAAAGGAAAATTCCTCCACTTATCTTGAAAACTGGTGACCATGAACTTGAATTTGTCGACACCTACAAATATTTGGGTATCACGTTTGACAAATTGCTTAACTATAAGCAACATATCGATACGATTTCCAAAAAGTGCTCCAACAGACTGAATCTAATCAGAGTCGTGACTGGTACCACATGGGGAGCGAGTAAAAGACCATTGCTGCAACTTTTCAGGGCGCTGATACGATCACTGATTGACTATGGGTTACCAGCATATTACTTCGCCCCAAAAAAGTATCTGGACAAGTTACGCACCATACGAAATCAAGCTCTCCGCCTCTGCTGTGGAGCAATGCGCAGCACCCCCATTTGTGCACTTGAAGCATCATGTGACGAGCTTCCTCTCCATCTGCGCCACAAACAGCTTAGCCTTAACTATCGCTGTCACCTTAGAGGTTACCAGGCTCACGAACATCCAACATTAGGAGTGCTTGAAGACTCTTGGCAGGAGATATATAGCCTCATGAACCCAAAATTCATTACCTTCAACATCGCCACCAATGTCGAGTCTCTGAATAACCTTGTCTTGGAAAGAAAAAGTCTTCCAAATTTGCCTCCATGGCTGATTCAATCACCTAATATTGATTTAGACCTTGCAAAAATCATTAAAAAAGATATCGCACCTCTGTCGCATAAACCCATAGTCCTGGACTTCATATTCGAACGATATAGGGATGCCACTGAAATATACACTGACGGCTCCAAATCAGCAGAGGGAGCCGGTTTTGCCTTTACCATCCCGTCGCTGATGATAAACTTTTCCCAGTCGTGTTCCACTCTTAAGTCAATCTTCTCCATAGAAGCACAAGCCATTCTCCACGCTCTAAAATGGATCTGCCAGAATGGCTCATACCAACAAACATATCTGATTCTATCGGACAGTCTGAGCGTGCTATCCGCTATGACCAACCTGCAGGCACCGCAAACGCAGAATGTTATATTTGAATGTGGTCGCTTGCTGAATCAAGTGGTTCAGAAAGGCGCCATTGTTGTCCTGGCCTGGGTACCGGGGCATGCTGATATCGGTGGTAATGAATTAGCTGATAAATTGGCTTGGCAAGCTGCCAGGACCAATATCGAAAATACCCCTTCTCAGACGCTTCCAGAAAAAATTAGCCACGCTGAGGCGAAAGCCGAAGTACGTCAATACTGTAGAGCGACCTGGAACGCCGAATATCAACGAAATGAGCGTGGAGGTCACTATCGAAATTTCCATAGATCATTGACTGATGGCCACTTTCCATCGATGCATTGTGAACCTTTTTCATATATATTTTCAATTTTCACTTCATTATGACATCTTCAGTACAAATTTATTGCATTTCAACTGCGGGCCACTCTGTGCATGCCGCTGGCAGCAGAAAAAATCAACACAAAACGAATATGCACCTTGACAATCTCAAAAATTTTACTTGCTTTGTTACAAAAGTTTGCTCCAAATATCCTGATTTCCGTTTGTGAATATTTAGCGACTCTCTGTTAAGAGCTCGACTCGCAATCACACAACGTCACGAGCGAAATACACTACATGTAGTCAGCAAATGATGTTTTTGTTTATTGTATCATAAAAAAACGTGCGATTGGGGTGTTGGCTACCACTGTATAACTTATTAATGGGATAATATCGGTAGCAAGTCTAGAAACCCTGTTTTACACTCTGCTCAAAATCAATGTAGCAATACTCAGAAACTGAATACATTGTCCGGTCTGGCCCAGACTGTTAAGGCGTAAGCATATATTTCATGGCAAGTCCTCATCGAAATTGTTGGCAAAGCGACGGATAATATTGATTTTATGGAAGTATTATATCATTTGATTGCCTCAGTTGATACATTAAGCGACGTTTAAAACGCCAATATGCACTTCATCATTGTGACATTATGTGGCCCGAGTCTTCGCTAGGTATCGTATACATTAATATACGCTATCACTTCATTGAAAGATAGGGTTGGGATTAGCAATATGACGTCACGTGACGTCATGAGGTTCACGTTCGTGTTCACACAGAACCTTTCAAAAAGGTTCGCGTTCACACGAACCTGAACCTTTCAGAGGTTCACACCATCCCTAGTATGTATATTTGACGATTTGTTAAATTTGTTCATGCCTGTGTTTGCACCAAGTAACTGTCTTCTAGTCGCAGAGTCATCATAAATACCTGCCAGCATTTTTACTCGAGTCAATGTCGAAGGTCGCGTACAATATGCGTCGGTCATTTTGGGTCAAGGTTTTAAGGTCGTCGAATTTTTTGGAATCGCACTTCGCGGAGTAGCATGTCGGCTTGGTGCAAAGCAGTGTTGGGATTAAGTCACTACCTTCGAGTCACAAGTCATCTCGAGTCATTGCAAATTTCGACTCGAGTCAATTCAAGTTGCTCTATTTTCAAAGGTGACTCGAACCAAGGCAAGTCACTCGATTTTTGTAGGTAGTAGTGTAGCACCCACCGATGGGCTTCACACTCCACGACATAAGCACCCTAACCACCACAAGCGATACTAGCAATATACTACTCTCTAACTATTACCAATATAATTTATAATCCACTCTCTAAATATGCATTTCATTTCATTTTCGGGAAGGGGTACCCACGGTCACCCCAGAAGATCATATTCGAATTAGATCGACCCTCGCTTGTCTACACGTTTACTAGTGATCCTGTTTAGTGAGACGACACTATGGGTAATACTTGCCAAACCAGCGGCTAACAACTATTCCCCCTGCTCGGAATTACACGGTCTGACCTTCAATCTGATACGTTAAGTTTGCGAAATAAGTCAATCGGTGCAAGTGATTACCGGTCATCGTCGCCCATAAACAATGCACCGGCCGGTCGCAGGGTTTAAGGAGTGTCGTTTTTGTTTCATAATATACAATTGGCGCTTGTCAACACTTGGGTCATTTGCGCCACAGTAACTTCATAATTTCACAAGTTCGTGTCGAGGTCTTGTCGGCGCACTTGAGTGATACTGGTCTCAGTTGCCATCTCTCCAGAGATCGGCCCTCTCTTCCTTCTGGGCTTTTTGAAGGCGCTGTATATACAGCGTGATCGGCCATGAGGGCAGTGTAATCGCAGTCGACATCGTGAGGAAATACATCCAGAAAAGTGAATAGTATTTCAAAGTTCTGTACATCCAAGAAGCTTCATCCAGCAAAATGCAAACACCCAAAGGAAAAAATAAAGTTCGCATCATGGTAATTTGTTGTGTACAGATCATCTGCATTGAATGGAGATAATTTTCTGAATGATCAAGTCATGGGTCCTACTACCGGTATATCGAAAACCGGGTAAACGCAGTTACCCATGACCTGACCACGTTAAATTGGACTCTTTAATGACAGCTGCTTGTGGTGGTGGCGTTTTGCTGATTCGCCAGTATAACTGCTAACAAAACAGTATATAGCCGATAGGGTTGATGGGGTCGAGCCTCGCGATCCGAACCATTTCTAGTGCCGTGGAATGTAATGTAGCCTTCCACAATTGGCGCGCGTGCCATGGGTAAGTCGGTCCCTGCTTTAGGGTAACATTGATGGAGGGACTATTTCATATATATTTTGAGCTGACGTATTTATGACTAACTATAGACGATGTCTGGGTGGATTATTGCAGCTAACCCCAGGTTACGTATTTCTGCGCGATAGCCGAATTCGTATAACGCTGATTTCTAAGCCGAAGCCCCAGCCATTTTTCATGAGCTTAATGAAATTGACCAAGTCTGAATCAGCGATACAACAACTGTGATGATCATTCGGACGGATTTAAGATAGATTAAGTGGGGCAAGTTTTTGCAACTTTTTTTACAGCTTCTGGAAGCTTCGTAAATACTCATAATGTATGTAGTATGGTGTTTTAATCTGTTTGGAGGAGTTTTATGTTGCAACTTTGTGCAACTTTTTGTCTATATTTTTCATGCAACTTTTTTCTGCAACTTTTATCAAGTATTGCGCAAAATATGCTATAAAACTATAATAAAGACTAAATTGATGGATTTCAAGTGACAATGCGGCCCACCGTAGGCGCTTCGGGTATGCGGCATACCCATTATTCCGTTAGTCATGAAACTCCCTGAACTAACTGGTAAATTGTGCGAACCCTATGTAAATATAAATGTAACCATGGTCGATTAAATAGCGAAGGAAGAAACGGAACAAGCAGACACCATGAAAATTTTAAACTGCTGGAACCTTTCGATTATCTTAGACTCACATGATTTCAAAAAATTGTATAAATGCAACTTCTGCAACTTTAAAAAAAAAAAATGCAACTTTCTCAGGTTTTAAGTGCAACAAAAACTTGCCCTAATGATAAATCAACGTTTACAGCAGTGGTTCTCAAACTGGGGGGGCGTGAAAGCACCCGAAGGGGGGCGCGAAACTGCGGTCAACTGAATCTATTTTTCCGTGCTGGGTACGATTTAACTCCAATTCATATCTATTGCTCCGTGTATTGTCCAAATTTCATATTTTAGAATTCTCTCATCAACATTCAACAGTCATAAAATTCCATACTGTCAAACTATCCTTTGGGATTGCCAGTATTCTGGTTGCATTTTGTGATATGATGGTGGCGCGAAACGTTTCACTATCATAAAGAGAGGCGTGTCTAAAAAAGTTTGAGAAACCCTGGTTTACAGATATGAATATTACGACAACGTAGAGCCTGATGAACGTAGAATTTAGTAATAATGAACGTAGAACGTGAGAATGGATTGAGCATTTGCAATTAAATATACGACGTTGTAAATATTCAGTAACCCGTTGTTCGCTATCGCTTTATATAACTGGATACAGCGAATCTCAGAAGGTGTCATTTGATTACTAATGATTTTTCGATTACGAACGCGAATAATAAAGTGAACAAATAACAGGAAAAATCACAAACAAGTGTCATACGATTCCCAACATCGATATAACATTCGACAAAATGCGTTATAAACGTACTTCAAATACCAGTAAATAGGATGCCTTCAGGGATATCCAGTATTAAATATATGGTATCTCGTGTTTGTTGATACTGTGTGGGAATCAATAGGGGATAGGTGATCTACTTACTCTTGAAAGCAAAATCTTATTGTGCAACACCGACCGGAATCAGTTATGGGTTAAGTTGTGTATTTCGAAATAAACGAATTCTCATAAAACGAAAATTGGCACGTCGAAACAAGTTTATAATATACTATATCACAGGGGTCACCAACCCGGTGCCCGCGGGCACCAGGTAGCCCGCGAGGACTAGATGAGTAGCCCGCGAGCCCATTCTAAAAATAGGTGGAATAGCAGCATTTACCAATATTCGTCAGATTATTACCAGTGAGCTTTTAGATATATAGATTGATTGATTCAGCTATTCTTGTTTAAAACACACTAACATGTAACTTACATATATTAACACTTAAAAATATCTTCAATTACAATTAGTAATTATTATAGATGTATGTGATAGAATCACCAGAAATTCAAGATACGGCGCATTGCCTATACAGGCGACATGACGAAATGCCGTTCACGGGCTTCTTGAAATGGTGGGGGGTTCCGTTACGATAGCTCGACGACCAGGACAATGCCAAAGTAGTAAACAATATTACTATTCGGAGTCAGATAGCCGTGAAGTATACTAGCAGATTTTCAATATCTGTATACCGATTACGTATTGCATCTTTTGGCACAGCTTGTTTCTGTTACACTCAACGCAGCTTAATATACCATGTTTCTAACTTTCTGCTGTCCGGTATAATGAAATCTTGTCATTTCTGGATGCTGAACAGTTGGAGATTGAAATTGTAACACTGCAAAATGACCCCCACCTCAGTCTGCAGCAAACGTTTGGTGCATTGTTGATACGGAAAAGTACAGTGGTGTATGCGCAGCAGCTATGAAGGTTGCAAGCGTCTATGGTTCAACTTATCGTTGTGAATAAGCCTTTTCGGACGAGAACTTCATCAAAAACAAACACAAAACACGCTTAATTAATGCACATCTGGAACACTCACTCAGAATTGCAGTGTCAAGTTGAATACCAGAGTACAGCCCACTGGTTGATATCATACAATGCCAGGCTTCCCACTGACTGCTATAGAAACAGATAACATTATGTCCAGTCATGCCCAGTGCTATGAATATCAAACCGGAAATTCAGTGTAGTACGGGTAAACGGTGGGAGTAAATAGTAGCCCGCCGCTTCAATAATTACGCAAAAGTAGCCCTCGGTTGCAAAAAGGTTGGTGACCCCTGCTATATCACATCGAGATCATTTGAATCTATTTCTGACGCGCATTATTTCTGATCCGCATTAATGGCTGTGGATCATATCGTGTAGGCCAGTGGTCGGGAACCTTTGTTGTCCGAAGAGCCATATTGGACCTATTTTTTCCATTTTAACTCCCAAAGAGCCATACATGCCAATCAGCTGTCACGTCACAAGTGAAAATTCATGACGTCGTGGTAGCACTAATTCGAACTCATTACATGGGATCGCCATTTTCTTAGTAAAAACTGGTATTTTTATTGTTCGAAAATAAAGCTCGAAACGAGAGGTAGGGCCAAGCCTCACTATTGATAACGCAATCCATCGTAAATAGCTTAGAATTGATTATAACTGATATTAATCGAATGTAACTGTCATACTGATTCCGCAAATCTAACTACTGAATTCTCAAATTATTCGGCGGTAACATAACGTTGCGCTGCACCTGCACGCATACATTTTATCGCCTTCACTACAGAGCTATACTTACCAATCAAGAACGTGAACGTGGATAGCTATGGCGTTGTTTGTGATTCGAATTTGTAATTGTGAATGTCACGTTCACGGCAGTTCATTTCGCGCCGTAGACCAGGAAAACAATGGGTATTTGAAAACTGCGCTGTGATATGGGCGTTGCCATGTCTGCTATGTGCTCTTTGATTTATCAACCTATCGCACATACCAAGATTTCGAGTCGGGTACATACAATTCGCGACTGATATTGGTCGCCGGCGCGACAGTAACATAAATTTTTGGATTGTCGAAGGAGGGGGTGCGAGCTCCTAAACCTGCAGTCTTTACCCCTCAAGGACGTGTTTAATTGTTTATACTGCAACGAGAATAATTATTCTGGCCGTGATGAAAATTTACTAACAAGTCGCTGCAATATTGATCAATTCAGGAAAAATATAATTATTTGGCAAAGAGTCATATCTTATACCCAAAAGAGCCACATATGGCTCGCGAGCCATAGGTTCCCGACCACTGGTGTAGGCAAATGGTGCGCGTTCAACTTCTGTGTATTATATTCACAGATTCACAACATGGAGTCTAGGTTCGGTGGGGGAACCATAATAAACGAAGAATGGATATTGACTGCAGCACATCTCTTCAATCGATTTTCTCACCGGAAAAAGCGCGAATATTGGGGCCAGCGGTTTCTTATTGCTGTGGGTATGTGATTTAATACCAATAGAAGCCACTAATAGAGTTCTTTCATATACAAACTCAATTCCTAATGTTTTCCGGCGACTCAGAATCTTATCAGCGGCAGGAGTTGTGACCCAAGTTATGTATGATGTGCAAATAATAAAAGAGCTTTGTAGTGTCTACGCTTGCAGCGTAGTCTGTTGTGGTAATATTATTTGTAATCCTGGGTACATTACCTTATCTTGAATTATTATTATTATTATCATTATTTCACAGTTTACAGTGGTGCTTTTTCAGGCTATGTGCACCACGACACGAATGTTTGTAATGTGCTTTGTCTTTATTTTTGGTAATGTTGGGGACGTCTTCTTCAATCTTTCACTCATTCAGACGTCAGTCTCTCTCGCATCCATGCGTCCCCGTCGTGGTCTTTTGCTGCCGATTTGTGGCACGGCTAACTTTCGGTCTGGGCTTTTCAATGCACTGCAACCACAGTGAGGTCGGCGATGAGGAGCCCGGAGAAACCTCCGACACATAGAAGTTGGTCCATACCACTACCATTGACGTCGTGACACTGACGCTTAACCAACTGCGCCACTTGCTTCCCCACGTTATCTTGAATAAAACAAAGGGAACTAAAGGCTTAATGCAATCAATGCTAACTGAAGATAAAATTTCGAATATAATGTCAACTGGCGCCGAATAAGACTGTCCTGGCGATCTGGGCCATCAGGTAGATGTGCGACTCGCACGGGAAAATATGGGTTGCGCGTTCGACCCAGGTCGACTCCAGAATTCCTACCAACGTGTTGGAGGTTTATCTAGCCGCCTGGTGTAAATGACAGTACTCTACAAACACCGTACAACAACAACAACAACAGGAATATAATGCCCACGAGAAAAAAGTGAACTTGAAGCCGCAGACCTAAAAAGGTTTTTGTTAGTTTCGTCGGTGCGCGTGAGCTATTCAAATATTACCCTTAAGAGTAACGACAATCTTTACCAGAGGTCACGACTTAACAGCCCCAGTAAGGAGTAGTTATTAACCATGGGCTCTCTCGAAGCTAATCTGTCGACAACCTCACGAAAAGTGTATGGCGTGAATATTGCTCAAATGTTATAATTCCGTGCCGTGAATATTCGAAGACACTACTTGATCATTTATACGAAATATATACACGTACCAATATTATTGATGAGATTCAGCTATTTGCTGTAAAAAGTTTTAGCGCTTGGCGCGGCTAGACGTCTGATACACAGTGCACACTCATTTTTAAAAACATTATTACCAGCGATTTGGGCTGGCTACTGAATCGATCGCATAATGCTGGACTACGTATGCTACGGAAAAGGTGCATGTATACGTCTATTATTCGCATGTATGAAGAGCAGTGATGAATTGACCTTAAAATGATTAACGGATCTGGGGTAAGGCGGTTGGGGTTCATTGTGGGGAGTAAATTTCGACAAATATATGCTGCCTACCAACCAAAAATATATTTCTGCCTGTACCCTTGCAAGTCTCGGATTAGATTACAGTTTCCACTTAATATACATTTTACTAATATATTCATATATATTTATTAATATATTTAATAATATAATAAAACCAGAAGCTTTTCGAGCTGACACTCTTCAAAGGCAATCGTCAGCAAATGGAGAATTTCAAAAATATGCATCTAGCTACATTGCATACACCCAATTATGACGTCATAGAAACAAACAACATGAAATACAGGCAAACCGCGAGCGCAGCTAGTGGCCAATTTTTAGATTGACTAAAACTTCCTTTTGTTGACACAAGCGCGGTCGGTGGATTTTAATATAAGTCAATTCCAGTGCAGACAGATGGAAATAAGTGCGGCCTCTACCTAATATAGAGAATCTTTCATATAGTCGTGGCTTGATTACGTTCTAGTAATCGCAGATCAGCGTCTTCACGAGAGTCCAATGTGCGCAATCTAATAACGTTCGGAACGTGTTGCTTGATGCGTTCCTGCAAGCTATAGACTATATAGACTATATTGCTTTTTGAGAAGCAGGAAGAACATCTTTGCGTGTTGAAGGAAGCAATTGTTTGGTGGTAAACACAACATTAGTGTTTACGTTATCGTAACAGCGATTTACAGCAGAAATCAATTGCTTTTCAAAACGGGAAGAGATGGGCCCCAGCCACGGTAAATGTATATATACATCCCCTCGGACCATGTGTTCGTGTTTTGTGATTTGCTGGGATTGAAATTCCTGAGTTTTCTGTCCACAGAACTATTGACGATGTGTCCGGGGTACCCGTTGTCGACGTGCTAATCAAATTTGGTTTACGGTGATTTGGGCTAAACGAATTCTAGCGTATATATTGTCCTGTAAACGTTGGCTTCGGGTAAACCAAAGTGACAAAGCTAATACCCCGTTTTTCCACTAGAACTTCTAAGAATGGCAACGAGTTAGCACGCTCTTTTTCAAATGTGAATTTTAAAGACGAGTGTGGAGAATTCAAGTTATCAAAAAAGCCATCGAACTCCGTCTCATTTTGACAGATAACGAAGGTGTCATCGACATAGCGATGGTACATGAATGCAGGTTTGGTTTTATCTGCGGCGAAAAGTCTGTCTTCATGGAATCCCACAAATCTATTAGCTAAAATAGGGCCAAGAGGGCTACCCATAGCTACACCGTCGGTTTGCATGTACATGGTATCGTTAACACTAAACTCAGCAGAGCAAGTAGCCGTATTAAGAAGTTCAACGAACACTTTACGCGAGAAGGAAGGCGGTGCTAAATCACCACCACCATATAGCGCGTCCGCACAAATATCAATGATCTCCTTCAGCGGCACGTTCGTTAAGAGGCTAACGATATCATAAGAACCGAGAAACATATTCGAGTTTGGAAGGTCGGTTGTTTTCATCTCGTGCGGGAATGTAAACGAATCAGCGACACAATGCGAACCATACATGGAACGCACGGGTTCCAAAATACCGATAAGCCTCTTTGCGAGCTTGTGCTGAGCCGATCCAATCATAGAAAGAATTGGTCGAACGGTCACGTTGGTTTTATGAGTTTTTGGCAGTCCGTACATTCGTGGCCTCTGTGCCCGACCGGTCTGATGGACGCGTAGACCTCAGGTGTCATGAAGCCGTTTTTCTTGAGGTTGAATAGTCGGCGCTGTATCCGTCTTTCGATCTTGGCAATTTCATCGAATTCAGCAGCGGGACCCAGTGTCTTGAATTTTGATTCGTCAACCAGTATTGTTTCCATTTTGAGTTTTAGTTGTTCATTGTTCGAAACATTACATATAATAATTCACAACTGTGTAAGTTCTTCATGAGGTACAGGGTTGGCGTAGCAAATTACAAAATAGGCATGCACACTGAATTAATAGTAACAGAAAAATCACGATGAGTATGAAGGGGCATCTGTCTGTAGACAAGCTGTTAGTTTGTGATTCGGTAATCTAGAGCGGTAATTACTTTTTAACATTACCATCTAGCATTCCTATACCGTGCAGTCATGCTCATGCTTATTCTAATAAGATAACTACGGGTTCGGTGTATTATGTAGGCTGCGGTGTATACGTTTTGATAATACGTTATAAAAGGGTATCATTGCGAAAAAGTGTTTACAGGGCACTGATATAGGCCTATATGGCTCTTAATTGTAACATTTGAATTTTTCATATGCACATTTTTCGATTACCTGCATTCTTTTTCAGGAATGACAACAGTTCCTAGTACCGGGTATGTGATCCCTGAGTACATCCACATATATGAACCGAACACTGTTTATATCCATCCGAAATTCGACAAAAGTAACTTCGATTACGACGCTGCACTGGTAAAATGTGTTAGAACTACACAGCTGGTAAAGTATGTTGCCGGCGGTCGGCATGCAATGCGAACCTTGATAAATCAGAATTTAACGGTCCCAAACGAAACTTGGTCGGTTCTACATCTGAACCATTTTTGGAACGAAAAAAAATTCGCGTCATCTGGATCTGTGATTACAATTTCTGGAATTTCAAATTACTATGTATGCGATATGAACCGGATTAGGTTCTTCTGTTTATGAATAATCAATAGCTATAGTTTCTGTCAGCGCTACATGTTTGGACAGGAATGGCGGAAGCGCGATCATGACTATGGCTTAGTTATAGTTCTTAGCCTGATAAAAATGTATTTCATTTATTTGATCGCTGTGTAAGATTGCTATCGTGGCCCTAATGCCCTCGTCGAATATTTTTGGGCAGCCGCACACTCACAACACTCACTACAACACACTACACTACTTCTACACTGCAATGTAATCTGTAACCAAAACGCCGTGTCAAAGGCCACGATCGCAGCACTGTATAGAAAATCCTCGATCGTTTGAAACAGATAATAAACTCGCACAAGACAGTTTCTCTTAAAAAGCGACCCCACCTTAAAGCGAGCAATGATGGTTGAGATAGTTTGGTTAGTACTTCTCACAGCACACAATGAAACAAGCATTTCAGGGATACTGCCAACTGCTAAATTTGTCCATTAATTGGGAGGATCAACATTTTCAATTAAAAATAGACTTTTCCGGTACAGCTGAACGAATAAATGGAGAACCCTAAATTGCCGTTACTGAATCGATTCTGCATTTTTACTGCAATTTAGCTGCTTCAATATTCAATCGTTTCAGCGTTATATGCAGCAGTTTCCTTCTAAACATTTACCGCACCCATTTGCTCTCAGCTCCCCTCAATCGCGCATTTCATGGCCAGCGCCTCCTGCAGGCTCGCGAACGGCCCCGGACGCGCTTGGCCCACTTTGGGAACCACTGGCGAAAACGAATGAAAACGAAGCCTTTATGTGTATATGTATCGTCCAACAATTGACAAGACATCTTGGTTGTTTATGTTGCTCAAGATCTGTGTGACTGCGTACGCGTAATCAAGTTTTTACATAATTAGAACAAACGACACAAATTAATAATTTTAACCTTCCATACTGTACGTTGTCAATAGCTCTTTATAATTCTATGCCCCAAAATAGGGTTCTCCGATGTGCTGATATTCGTTTTTCAACTTCGAGTGAAGGTAGATAAAGGTGCAGGGTGTTCTAAATATCATATGGTCTCAAATTGAAGATCAAATCGGGAAATTTTTTTGGCCGCAGCTATTTTCATCAGAACACCACCGTAATGGAACTGCCGCTAAATAATTATTAAAATCATCTACATTCCACAATAGCTGCATGCAATGGATGTTGTATTGAAAGTCATCTTCAATTTCTGTATCACAAACCAGCTATTTAAATAACTGCATAAGTAAATCTATATCGTGTCGCGTGTGTGCATGTATGCGTAATTTCTGGCACGATTGTTTCTCTGTTGAACTTGCTTAACCCAGTTTCGCAACGCGACCCCCATCTTCTAGTCCCATTTCTTTAGGCTAGCTATTGCGCGAAAAACACATCATGCATCACTCACTTTGCTTCCACATGATGTAACAGGCCGGACCCTCATTACCACTTGCAACATATGTATATTCACTACACTGAACGAGGTTTCGTTGTACGCAACCAGTACCGTGCTGTGAAAATGCCTACTGATCAGTCACGTGTGGTCAGGGGAGGCAGGTGAGGCAGTGCCTCAACTCTCGCCAGGATGAGTAGGGGAAAATGGTGAAAACCTGATATTTACCGTCGATGTTCATTAACAACTAAATTTTAACATGTTTTCATCCAACATCAGCAATTTCCATCTTTATAGTTCGAAAATACATCGCGAAAGGGGAGGTGAGTCACAGCTGAGTCACAGCTGAGTCACGGGCGTGTCGTGCCCAGAGGTGGTCAGTAACGAAGTACTTCTACTTTTTGGAAGTACTCAAGTAGTTTTCCTCTACTTCTGGTACTTACTCAAGTAGATCTGATTTCTCTACTTCTACTTCTACTTCATAAAAGATTGTGATCTACTTACTTACTTTTCGCTATTTTCAGTTTGTCAAGTAGAAGTAATTTAATCCCCCAATACGAAAGATAGCCTGAGGAATTTCGGGGCTGTTTTCACGGAGTACCAACATTCAATTTTCATAAAAGTCAACTAAAGCCCAGAAATTTTGTTGCGCTTCGCGCACAGTAGTTATGGCGTGACAAATATGTTTTCACGAAAGTATCAGTGAATATAATTTAGGTACCGGATTGCTTGGTTCCGCTCACACCGCATTGTCGCACATATCAAATATTTCATCACAGTAAATATGGCCCACCATAACGTTTGAAACTACCGTTACGCAATCTAGCAATTGCCTATCATATCGTACTCTAGCAGCCCATGACGTGTCCTGCTAATCTGAAAAATCCGCCCTTTTTTTAACGTTGCACCTGTTTTAGCAGATCACCTTTGAAGCTTTATGGACAAAAGACATGAATTGAAATATATTTTCCGCTTTTCAGAAGTGGAATTTGTATTTCACTACCAATTCCTACTATCATACTTTGAGTTCTAATTACTGTCAGTTTTTTTGTCTGCAGAACATACATGTTGAAGCATAAAAGCAAGTGTAGTAATGCCTCTATTTTTTCGAAAATAAAGCTACACTAAATACAAATTTTACGATCTACAATATTTGTTATTGACATATAATAATCGCGCAAAGTGTAGAAACCGTATCCGATACAACTTCTCCGTATTACTCTTCGCCGAAACTTGGGGCCTTATAATATGGGGTAGGGCGCCGTCCCATGATGTTCTCTAAAAGGTGGTCTTCTAGTAGACATAGGGTTAGTATCGTATTTTCATATCAATACTATAATAGGAATACTATAATAAGAATGCTTATTCTGTCGAAAATTTATACCTCCTGGGATGCATCAATACGAATTAAGCTCTCTGCACCTTCCGCATAGCTCCATTTGCAGCTTTTGACAGTCCATGCGAACCAATTAAGACTGTTTTCAAACTACTTACTTACTTGAGTAGATTTTAAGTCAGTCAATTCTACTTCTACTTTAAGTAGTTTCAGGTTGCTTGTGGAAGAAGTACTTCTACTTGTACTTGAGTAGATTTTTTTCATCGCTACTTCTACTTCTACTTGAGTAGCTTTCTTGACTACTTTGACCACCTCTGGTCGTGCCTCACCTACGACTATCCAATTCATCATAAACAGCTTAGAATTCGTAATAACTGGTATCAATCAAATATTATTGTCGCACGGATTCCGAAAATCAAATTAACCCTCATAGAGAACCGGAACTCCTCCAAAAAAAAGGCCAGGGATGGGAAATTTGGCTTTGTTACGTAGAATGGCAGCACAGAGCAACAAAAGCCAGATAAGGCACAATCGAATCTGCCTCAATTACTATTCGTTGCAATCGGACAATCGCCGCACAGTGAAACGCGCTATTAATTTCGTAAATCGACACTGCTGACTGATACATGATTTGTATAGTAGCGACGGCCAATACGTAATGCGGAGCAAATACATGCCTTTACTGATGTAGCTGTTATGAAGTTTCCCTACATACCTGCCTTAAAATGTGGTATGTGATAGCTACTTACATATCACGCATTGTCGTTGGTTGTGGCCTTTACGGTGTTTTTGACTGCAATAGTCATTTTCGCCTAGTCGATATATTTAATGTTCTGATTTCATATCTGCCGACTTGTAGCACGACCGACTTCGAGGCTTTTGTAAGACACCGCTTATTCGCGGATTATATAGCGAGAAGGGGCCTAGACAGCATGCACGTGAAAGTGGCTAATGTGCAAAGGAACAGGTCACCAACTCTATTAGGTGACCTTTTAGGTTTCATATACTTGCGAATTTTATTTTAAGTAACTCTGCATCCTCAATCATGGATATAACCCTGATTTTCCACAGACTGAATAACGTTTTCAAGCATTTTAGTTTGATGTTAGTGAGTTACATATTTAGTTTTGCCGATACAGTGGATTGGACGAGCAAAAGATAGTAAAAAACTTGAGACCATAAATAAAATAGTTTTTGGTTTTCCTTTCATCCTTTTCGTTGAGAAATCAATTAAAATCGATTAAAATAAATCAATATTTTACTAAAGAAAAATATGAAATATGTATTGTGGGATGTTAAATTTTCACGGCTAACAGACAGAGAAAATGTTCTCGTCGACCCGCTTTCTCCTGCTGATGTTGTTATTCACATTCACATCATTGAGTATCTTTATGGGATACCTCACCCGCGTGTGTGGGTGGGGTGTGTAGTCATTGAAATCAACAACCATGAACCCCACCACTCGTCACTGCTACTGATTTTGATTTATAGAGGCCCACCATATTTATAGAACCCAAAAGAGGACACTTTTTCTTGGCGCCAAGTTTGGTAGTTACAGGCAAAAAAGCTACAATAACATAAAAACAATAAATTTAAAGTGATCTGGCAGACAAGCGAGGACGCGCAGACGTGACACCATTTAAATCCATGTATGCAGCTATAGTGCTAAGGGGATAATTTCAATAATTTTTCTGCTGCAGATCCATTACAGCGACTTTTTGAAGAAATGAGCTGCAGCCCAAAATTATTTTTTCCGATTCCATCTTTATTGGGGCACTACATCATATTTAAAGCGTAGTGCCCCTTTATGTGTCACTGTGGCACTCCGCTACCATAAAGCACGTTGGTGAATCATTGTTGACATTCTGAAAATAACAGAAAGTATTATTTTTGCGAAACGATGAGCGTAAAATTTCATCGTTTCCAGGTTAATTAATCGTTTCGAAAGTAAATACGCGTTAATAGGTTCGCATCGGGAGGAAACTAATACACGGGGAAAACGAGACGTTCACAACAGATGCCGAAACCGCAAGTGGTAGATTTGTATTCTCCCGTTACATCCGGCCCGTGTGTCTTCCTTGTATGAAAGATGGACGGTTAAACCCTGTGGACTTGAGGAAGAATTATGATGAAGGAAAATGTCATACAAGAGGTAAGTGACACCAGTATTACCAATTGTTCAGACGAAATAATTGTAAACGACTCCCTATCGGGGCTCATTGCGATGTATGTCTATGCTTGAATGCTTTAGTCACTCATTTCGATGGATCGAAAATGTCACAATCACAGGTAAATCCAACATGCCGTCTACCGCCGCTGTGGGGACTAATGTCGTGGTTACTGGTTTCGGTTTTAAAACGGATCCTGGCGAAGTCAAGCAATTCCTTCCCAACGTTCTCCAAGTAGGGCTGTTGAAGATTGTCGATCGTTTGAAGTGAGAATTTGTTTTTATATCTGTTGTAGATCAATATGTATGGCACTTTGTTCTTGTAACACCTGCGTTTCATTACATTTTTATTTAATTCTTTACCGACTACGATAACATTTTAATCGAACACAGCAGAACAAATCATTCTGTAGAAGTCGGTGTGTAACGCTGGCACAACAAATGAAATACTGCATATCACCACTGCAATACTGCATATCACCACACTTTCTCAGGACATCAGTGTAGAGTGCTAGAGTTGATCAAAGTCATCGCCCTATTAAATAGCTGCAGTATCTGAAATTTTCGCATATACGTCATTCAAATCAGTTCGGATATTCACAGTAAAGTAAATCGATGCCACAATCAATAATAAATAAGGCTATTGGTCTTCGTGATTTTCGCGATCGCCGATCGACGTTAAGATTGAAATTTCAACTATGAGAAACGTTATCATTCACTCCAACTTCTGAGTGTACGGCCCTGTTTCAGCAGACCCACTATTAACCTGTCAGCCGAATATTTTACTAGGTATCCTTGTCAGACTCACTTATTATCATAAATAGCCGCCACTTTCAGCATCATAAATAGCCGCCACTTTCAGCAATGGCATATCACTAGTTGTAATTACTTGAAGACATCAATCTCCGCCTGTATTTTCAATTGATTTTAATATTTTATTTTTCGATTTGGTGAAATGGACCACCGACATCGAAATATCATCGTGTTGATGTATATCAACTCGTTATGTAAATTGTTCTCAGATGCGCTGAAAGCATTAGAAATATTCAACGCAGCGATGAAAGGGCAAGATTTACAGATCGTATGTTCTGTGCGACAAGCGCCGATGAATCCTCGGCCGTAGATTCTTGTCAAGGAGACAGCGGTGGTCCAGTCGTCAAAAGGGTAAGGTAGATAGCCGCCTATCAACAGCGTGATAAACAAATATGAATGTGAAAATATTATTACCGTAGTGGGTGCGGAAACGTGGACGCTCGCTGTTTCAGGGTCACGTCATACCTGTTCGCTACGGTGATGCCAGTAGAATATCAAGTTGAATGATATTAGTGGGATTGATATCAACATGGCGACATTGGCTGTTGTAGCAGTCATCCTCGAATGGTATTAGGCATCGGGGAATTCCTTGAAGGCAGACCTGTGTAGAAACCATGTGTCCTTTGACGGCATACGGCACACGTTTAGAGTAGACGACAGAAACCTGAACTACACGACATAATCCATCGTCCATGTAATATTTCAAGATGAAACAAGATAAGAATACGAAATTCTGGATGCAAATCGGCGTCGTCAGTTGGGGCTGGAAATGTGGTGCTAGGCGTCCTGGATTTTACACTGCCGTGTCATCAATCATGGAATGGCTTTGGCAAACTCTAAATGCAACTAAATTTGGTAAGTACACAACAGGTTATGTAGCCTAATCGTTTGTAGCATAAATTAATGAATAAATCACCTTTGGTGTTACTTTGAATGAAATATTGTGGTTTATTACACTCTGTGAATGTATCCTACTATTGCAGGATGTGCAAATAGTGAGTGTTCCTCTCTTCTGCTATAGTCGGAAGTTGATGAAGGATGTATCATTTGAACATATCCAGGAGAAATGTAGGGTAATTATTGATTGGGTATCACTACATATCAGTCTCTCTACTCGGTCTATAAATTGTGACTGTTGTCTGATCATAATTTTATCGAAATGCCACTTGAAGTGAAATCGATGGCAAAATTGCTACACTTCAACGCCGTCAAAAACCTGGTCATATATGTTATTTTTCTCTGCAATAATGTCACTGACTACAATATGATGGTAAACCAAGCGTTCTGAAGAGCAATTGTCACGAAAGTAGTATTTAAATCAATTTTACACAGATATCCAGTGTCAACCCGTCGATTCACCCAAATTTGGTACTATTGACAAGACTCCCCCTACCCCATTATTCGAAGTTGGATCAGTGGTGAAGTTCTTCTGCAGCGAGGGCTTGTCATTGCAGTCAGGACCGAGTTCAATAATTTGTGGAGAGAACGGCAAGTGGAGCAGCACGGAGACACCCGTCTGTGGAAGTAAGCTAGATTTATAAGACAACGTTGCGCTATTGTTATTTTACAGCATATATTTAAAGGCAAATGGTGAAGTGAGTTGAATATTTTTGATATCTTCTCGTGCAATCGTGATCGTAATCCACTACTGAAAGGTTTAGCTGTATTCGATCTCGTAATTGCGCGATTCAGATATAATCGTCATCGCAACCAATCGCATTGATGCAATATTCAATCAATTCTTTGCAATTATTGTCGTGGTGCACGGGACATAGTTTCCAATATTTATTTTGACAAAAATCCAGACGCGAACGCCTCAAAACGGAATTCGGTTTACACAAATAAGAAACACATACATATATATATATCAGGGTTGTCCAAAATTTGAGAAATCTAAAAAATGATCGGTATCAATGTCTCATTCTATAGATTATTGATAAAAAAGACAGCAATGAGCCTGTAATAAGCTCACAAGAAAATCGCTATGATTGTCGCAAAGCATTTGAAAGTAGCTACCGACGAGTGGGCGTGCCAGCGACCATGGAACTATAGTAATCACGAAATAACGGCTCTTGATGAGCTAATCGGCTATACTTCAATGATCAGGACGGTGATGGCTTGCTGATTAGTTGTTAAAGGAGTCTGTTATAGGCGGTGGTTCTGTAAGCGACAAAGTCCCGTATGCGCATGTACTAGGGTTACCATATCGTTGAAATGTGAAAAGAAGACACTTTTTTCAAATTTTCAGATTTGCAATACCGGAGGTAAATACTGAAAAAATGGTACATTTTTCCCACTTCGTGGTCGATTGCCTAAAAAAGGGTCAATTTTCTGGCGCTGATTTACCGTTTATCAGTAAAATTTTACCCAATACTTGACCAAAATTCTCAAAAAAGAGGACATTTGGGCGTCCACTCAAAAAAGAGGTCAAATCCTCTTAAAAGAGAAGGTAAGGTAACCCTATGCAGCACCATTCATGATACTGCTGCTGCCTTGCGCATGAATTAAATTAATGGGCGTTTAACTCAACAGAGTGCACGACAACATAATTGCGACTAATGCGCACATCCATGAAGTATTTTATGAAACATAAAACGCAGGAGTTGCACAGACGATATCTTGATTGCTCGAAGGATGATATAGCGATGCTAACTACTACGCCAACTATTATACTTAATCACGCGAGTTGTGAGTATGCACATGTGCTCAAGGTCTTGGCTACTTAGAAACAATCTGTATTCTGCGTGTACCGGGGCGACCTCTTGTTAGGAAACTCTCGGAAATGCGTATTCACTCATCGTTTGTTTTCAACAATCCTTAATTGGTAGCCGTTACCCAAATTGACGAGCGACAATATTTGTTTCGTTGATGTATATGCTATCCACGAACGCGAATCGACGACTAGCTATTTCTAAAAGATCGGTAGTATCAATCGCGATTTCTCTGTATTTGGTGATTTTACACAAGCCAAATATCCGCTGGATTCGCATAATTAGATATGTAGAATCATAAACCATTCCGCTGCCACATTGTGGATTATTATGTTGGATGATGGATAGCCAAACTTCTTTACGCAGAAGCTGGCCTCGAAAATGTTTGGAAATCAACCCGCCTCTATTTGCACCATCTTTAAACAAATAAGAAACATTATTTGAATTAGGAAACTGGTTTACAAAGAATGGATTTGATGGATTAAACTCCATGGAACCTTTCGCGGGTCGCTCAGGATCGCGTCGCAGGCTCAATGTGGCCCGCAGGCCGCACAATGCCCAGGTCTGCCATTGCGTATGCTTCGCATAGTTCATCCCAACATATGCTCAGAATAACTACCTCGAAACACAATCGAGTAGCCGTCTAGTCTTACACCCTAAATTAACAATTATTTATCTTGTTATAGGGAAATAGACTGGGATATGATGTGTATACTGAAGAAGTCATCGTGCAACTGAAAACTCATGTGTCCCCTCTTCAATTAGCGTACATGCCACGACTTCTTCTTTTAAATTGACTTTAGATAAATATTCCGATGTATTGGTAGCCTACCTGATCAAACAATTAGAAGAGCCATTCAAATCTTTCAGAATGGAGTTCATGGAGCAGGTGGAGTCATTGTAATGTTACATGCGGTGGCGGGCAGACAACCAGATCCAGAAGTTGTCTGCAAGAAACGAGGTTGTGCAACGGAACGTCCATGGAGAATAAATCATGCAATACGCAAGGATGCCCTCCTGGTAATTACCTTAACAATGTTTAACGAGTGCGATGCAGTCTGCGGAAGCCTCCTTTTAGAAATTAAGACGGTCTCGAAAATTTCATAAAACACAAATCACAAGTCTTAAACAAAAGACAAATCAAATGTAGCCCTAGACCAGTGATTCCCAACCGCAGCTTGGCTTGGAGTCTATAGGTAATTAAGGGTGAAGAACAATTCGTCTGCTGTCGAGTAGCGATGATTCTCTGCTCAGCAATGACCTCGTCCCTCAACTCACTCCAAAAAGTATACTCACGCGTTCGGACTCACTAGCAGGTGGTGTTGTAACACAATTTATAACAGTATCTGATAATCAAACCAATGGATCATTTGATGCATACAACAGTCCAATTAGCAACTTTATTGATGAGTTCAACAGTCGCATTGATGAGTTATTGATGAGTTTAACAGCCGCATTCATGTGGCGAGATAGCGCAGTGGTATAAACCGCGGCTGCAACATCAATGGGTTGCGGGTTCGAGTCCGACCGAGGTCGACTTCAGAATTCCGATATCGAAGTGTTGGAGGTTTACCTAGGCTCCTCCTCGCCACCTCATCCGCGTAAGCCAGGGGTGGGCGAACTTTTGAGCTCGCGGGCCGCATTCAACATCTGAATCCATTCGCGGGCCGCACTATATAAAATTGGGATTATAAACGAAAACGCAATATTGATATTTGAATATATAGTGAGGACATGGAGATAATATACGTAAGTGCTTATTTAAAACAAGCCAAACATTGCTGTGATGATATCGTACACGCGTCAGAAACATATAGTGGCGAGATTTAATAGGCTGGCGGACCTCAATAACCAATTTGTCAGAACTATAAAGATGAAAGTCGGTTGGTCCGATTCTTAGAACAGAATTGAAATTTAAATCTGTGAGCAGCGATCTGTTCATAGATTTACTAATTCCAGTTTTGGTTCAGTTCCAGGACACACAATGCTGACAGCATCATAACCATGTTAGCTTCAAACACGCTTCTTACTTTGTGTAGATATAATATAAATAGCCTACCACAATTCTACGCATACAGACGAATCTACCTAAGACACGCCCGAATCGTTTTTTATAAACACAACACTGAAATAATTAAAAATGAAGTGGCCAATCTGAACTCCCAATCGTGATCCAAATTATGTCAATCTCGTTGCAGCTATCCCGCTGTGATATTAAAGATTTACCATAGATCAGTGATTCTCAAACTTCTTAAGACACGCCCCCCCCTTATGATCGTGAAAGATTTCGCGCCCCTTTATCGTGATATCACAAAATGCAATCAGGATGCTAGCAAATCTAACGGGTAGTTTGATGGCATGGAAGGTTACGACTGTTGATGAGAGATTTCTTATATGCAATTCAGACTAAATACAGAGCAATAACTTTGAATCGGACGGAAATCGCGCTAAGCGCGCAAACTTTTTTCAGTTTCGCTCAGCTTCGCGCCCCCTTCAGATGCTTTCATGCCCCCACGGGGGGCGTGCCCACCAGTTTGAGAACCACTGTCTTAGAATTATCATGGTGAAATATACTAAGAAATAGTTAATTAAGTCCCTGCATTATTTCGATTTTTAGTAGCGGTACGCATTTTATCAATATTTTATAAAGTTTCTTTAGACTCTCGCGGGCCGCACAGAACGGTTGTGCGGGCCGTAGTTTGCCCACCCCTGGCGTAAGCAGTGTCTTACAAAAAGCCTAGTGGTTGGCCGTGCTATAAGTCGGCAGTTACGGAAAATAACGAAGAATATCGGCCTAGTGTAAATGACCATAGTAGTCGAAAAACACCATGAACACCACAAAACAATCAAACAGCCGCATTGACGGAATGAATGCTTTTTTGCCCATAATGCTTTGCTTTTAAATCTGTGTAAATTCCTTTTGGTGTGCCGTTAACTCTTGAAAAGAGGCTCCCGAAAAGTCTTCGAGTTTAATAAATATTCTGTTCCAATGGATGTTGTATTGAAAGCTACATAATGAAAATGTTTTCAAATCCCATTGCAGGTAATGTGGCCACTGCCCATAGCAATTTTCAACTTGAGTAGTCAGGCATGCAGTCAGATATCGAGCTCAAGCAATTATTTAAAAGTGAAGACTTACTTGAATTTGGAGTCAAGTTCCAGCGGTAATGTATCCGACTGGACAACCAGTGCCCAGAGAAACGATGCTTTATTGTGATCAACTTATGTATTGAAGGAATTTTTAGCAAAATGGTCATAATCAAAAATCAATATCGCAATCGATTAAATGATGACCACCTAAAGCAGCTACCGCGTACTGCATTATCTGCAATTACGCCTCGCTTTGACACTCTTTTTGAAGTCAACTTCGTCATTAAATTGATTTGTGTATTTTGTTTCTTGTTCGTGTTGCTATTCGTTGCTACGTGCTTAAGTGCTTTATAATTTTTGTTATACCTAATGAATGTATTCGTGCGGCTCCAAGCGTACTATTAAATTTGAAATGCGGCTCCGACGCCAAAAAAGGTTTGAAACCGCTGTCCTAGACACTTCAATTAGTATATATGCCGATAAGTACGAATGAAAACTGACAAGATAAATAATATTTTCGGTTCGGTAATTAAATTCAAGCAGATTTGAATCAAATATATATGGATGCATTGACTAAATAATTAAAAGTGTCATTGCAATTAAAATCTTACAGAATGGAGCTCATGGCGCAGATGGAGTCGTTGTAATGTGACATGCGGTGGCGGGCTGAAAACGAGATCTAGAATTTGTTCTCCAGAAGAGGGTTTGTGCAACGGATCGTCAATGGAGAATAAGACATGCAATACCAAACAATGCCCTCCTGGTAATTAGCTTAACAAGATTTGCTGATGGCGCTACGTTCAGTAGCATCCCTAATTTAACAACTTTCAGACGATTATGAAAGATTTCATGAAACACAAACTCCAGCTAGAAGTTCACGTACATGCGTTTGCGAAATCGACATCATGCCAGCAATCAATGTCAGATGCCCAGAATCATAATTTTCTTTAAAGCCTATATTGATACTGAAATTAATTTAATCGATAATGGTATATCACGTAGGCCCTATAACACAACAAATAGAATATAGTTGTCAAAACTTGAGGTAGCATGTAGATCTACCCTGCTATGCCTGAGTAAAAATTCATAGGATATCCAATCCTCAAATGAAATGTTTCTCCAATAGCGGGTATCACTAAAATACATTTGAAGAAGAATTTTACATAACTTTTAGCGTATCCCTCCTGTCAGAGGGTGTGACAGTATGGTATAGTGATTATTACCAATTTATTGTCAAATCAGCATAGATTTGGACTACCCGAAATACTATCGATAATGTCTTTTTATATATGCAGTCATATTGATTTGGAATCCTGGGATTTTCGACCCTCATAGGTTCGTTTGGTTTTCTCTGTGAGTTGCAGAGATGAGATTTCTGATAAATCTTAGTTCAGTTTGTAAAATGAGTCACACGATTGATCAGGTCAATTTAGAAGTCAGCTCAAGCTCAATTTTCGAAATGCTAGTCATGACTCAAAGTCGCAGTATTTTTCTAAATATTTTGAATACAGATTGAGTCATCATTTACTCTGAATCCAGGAACGATCATATCATATGGTATACCACAAAACATGCCTTGTATCGCTTATATTTTGCGTTACCATATTTTGGAATCGTGAAAGGAGGACATTTTTTCAAAATTTTCAGACTTACAATACTGAGTAAATTTATCACGAAATCGTGGTTGGTTGACTAAATAAGGTCAACTTTCCGCTAAACTCCCGGAATACAGTTTTTCATTCACGTATACCGTTGATTCACTAAAAAAAAGCTGGTCGCTTGCGTTCGAACCACGAATTTATGCCCATTTTCACTCGAGTACGTCCATAATCTTAGATCTAAAAGCTGTAAAGGAGGACGAACTGCCAAAAGAAGGAAATGTTCAAAAACCTGAATAGGGAGGAGGACAAATCCAACTAAGGGAGGACGTGTGGTAACCAGAGGTGGTCAGAGTAATCAACAAAGTTACTCAAGTAGAAGTAACGACGACATAATCTACTCAAGTACGAGTAGAAGTACTTATTTCATAAGCAACCTAAAACTACTTGAAGTAGAGGTAGAATTGATTGACTTTAAGTCTACTCAAGTAAGTAAGTAGTTTTGAAAACGATCGTAATTCGTTCGCAAGAATTGTGAAAAGCTGCAAATTAAGCTTTGCCAAAGGTGTGGAGAGGTTGATTTATATTGATGCATCCCAGGGTTAGCAATTTTCGACAGAAAAAGCATTCGTCTGCTTCATAGGATGAAAATGATAATATTAATATGGAAATGCGACACTAATCCGCTGTTAACGCGAACACTATCCCGTTTAAAAAAATATCCTGGCATGGCAACCTCCCCCAAATTTTAAGGCCCGTAGTTTAGTCGAAGAGCAATAAGACAAAGTTGTGTCGGATACGGTGTAAAGTTAACACGCTGCTCGATTAGTATGCTTTAATAAAAAATATGGTGGGTCGTCAATTGCCATATAGTGTAGATTAACTTTTTGAAAATAGAGGCATTACTAGACTTGCTTTTATACTTCAACATGTACGTTCTCCGGACCAAAATGAAAATAATTAGAGCTCAAAGTATGAGACTGGGAATTGAAAGAATCACAAATACTACTTTTAAAAAGCGGAAAATATATTTCATATCTTTTGTCCAGAAAGTTTAAACGGACGGTCTGCTAAAACAGGTCTAACGCTCAAAAACGTCCGAGTCCACCATTCCAGATTAGGACACGCCATGAGCTGCTAAACTACGATATGATTGTTATTGCTAGATTGCTAAACAGTAATGTTATACGTTATGATCGGCCATAATTACTGTGATGAAATATTTCATATGGGCGACAGTGCGGTGTGAACGGAACCACACAACCCTCTACCTAAATTATAATCACCGATACTTTTTTAAAAACACATTTGTCGCCCTATATCTACTGTGCGCAAAGCGCGACAAAATTCCTGGGCTTTACTCAATTTTTATGAATAATAAATGTTGGTACTCCGTGAAAAGAGCTCCAAAATTCCTCAGCCTATCTTTCTGATTGGGGATTAAACTACCTCTACTTGACAAACTGAAAATAGTGAAAAGTAAGTAAGTACATCTCAAAATATTACGAAGTAGAAGTGGAGGTAGCGGAAATTAGTTCTACTTGAGTAAGTACCGCTAGTTGTGGAAAACTACTTTCGTGATTCTAAAAAGTAGAAGTACCTCGATACTGACCACCTTTTATGATAACCCTACCGATCAGTATACTTAGAACTGCTAAATTAAGTAAGTGAGTGAGTGAGTGAGTGAGTATGTAAGTAAGTAAGTAAGTAAGTAAGTAAGTAAGTAAGTAAGTAAGTAAGTAAGTAAGTAAGTAAGTAAGTAAGTAAGTAAGTAAGTAAGTAAGTAAGTAAGTAAGTAAGTAAGTAAGTAAGTAAGTAAGTAGGTAAGTAGGTAAGTAAGTAAGTAAGTAAGTAAGTAAGTAAGTAAGTAAGTAAGTAAGTAAGTAAGTAAGTAAGTAAGTAAGTAAGTAAGTAAGTAAGTAAGTAAGTAAGTAAGTAAGTAAGTAAGTAAGTAAGTAAGTAAGTAAGTAAGTAAGTAAGTAAGTAAGTAAGTAAGTAAGTAAGTAAGTAAGTAAGTAAGTAAGTAAGTAAGTAAGTAAGTAAGTAAGTAAGTAAGTAAGTAAGTAAGTAAGTAAGTAAGTAAGTAAGTAAGTAAGTAAGTAAGTAAGTAAGTAAGTAAGTAAGTAAGTAAGTAAGTAAGTAAGTAAGTAAGTAAGTAAGTAAGTAAGTAAGTAAGTAAGTAAGTAAGTAAGTAAGTAAGTAAGTAAGTAAGTAAGTAAGTAAGTAAGTAAGTAAGTAAGTAAGTAAGTAAGTAAGTAAGTAAGTAAGTAAGTAAGTAAGTAAGTAAGTAAGTAAGTAAGTAAGTAAGTAAGTAAGTAAGTAAGTAAGTAAGTAAGTAAGTAAGTAAGTAAGTAAGTAAGTAAGTAAGTAAGTAAGTAAGTAAGTAAGTAAGTAAGTAAGTAAGTAAGTAAGTAAGTAAGTAAGTAAGTAAGTAAGTAAGTAAGTAAGTAAGTAAGTAAGTAAGTAAGTAAGTAAGTAAGTAAGTAAGTAAGTAAGTAAGTAAGTAAGTAAGTAAGTAAGTAAGTAAGTAAGTAAGTAAGTAAGTAAGTAAGTAAGTAAGTAAGTAAGTAAGTAAGTAAGTAAGTAAGTAAGTAAGTAAGTAAGTAAGTAAGTAAGTAAGTAAGTAAGTAAGTAAGTAAGTAAGTAAGTAAGTAAGTAAGTAAGTAAGTAAGTAAGTAAGTAAGTAAGTAAGTAAGTAAGTAAGTAAGTAAGTAAGTAAGTAAGTAAGTAAGTAAGTAAGTAAGTAAGTAAGTAAGTAAGTAAGTAAGTAAGTAAGTAAGTAAGTAAGTAAGTAAGTAAGTAAGTAAGTAAGTAAGTAAGTAAGTAAGTAAGTAAGTAAGTAAGTAAGTAAGTAAGTAAAAGAGTAAGTGAGTGAGTAAGAAGGAAACCTTCGATAGTTGAAAGGAACTCATATGATGCAATGGTTGCCCGACATATGAGCATGCGACACAATGCAAAACGACAGTTGAGCATGCGACGCTACAGCATTGGGACACATTAGCATGGTAACACATGAGCATAGGGACACATGAGCATGGGGACACATGCGCATGGGGACATATGAGCATGTTGAAATATGAGCAAGGGGACACATGGGCATGGGGACAGTTTAGCGTGCGACACTTGAGCATGGTTACACATTAGCATGGGGACTAATGAACATGGTTACATATGGGCATGGTAACACGTGAGCATGGGGGCACATAACGATTGGGACACTTCAGCATGTTAACACTTGCGCATGGTGACATATTAGCATGGTGACATATTAGCATGGTGACAAATGAGCACGCGGACACTTGCGCATGCGACACTTGGGCATGCGACACTTGACCATGCGACACTTGGGCATGCGACACTTGGGCATGCGACACTTGGGCATGCGACACTTGGGCATGCGACACTTGGGCATGCGACACTTGGGCTTGCGACACTTGAGCATCAGACACTTGAGCATGCGACACTTGGGCATGCGACACTTGGGAATGCGACACTTGGGAATGCAACACTTGGGCATGCGACACTTGGGCATGCGACACTTGGGCATGCGACACTTGGGCATGCGACACTTGGGCATGCGACACTTGGGCATGCGACACTTGAGCATGCGACACTTGAGCATGCGTCACTTGGAAATGCCACAATTGAGCATGCCACAATTGAGCATGCGACACTTGAGCATATGCGACACTTGAGCGTGCCACATTTTAGCATGTGCCACATTTTAGCATGCGTCACTTGAGCATGTGACACTTGAGCAAGTTAGCTTGTGTTAGTGATGGAATTTGTTGTCACGTGGTGTAAAAAACCACGCTGTTATAAGCACCACAACATGCTTTTATTAATAAATAAAATAACTCGATTTCACGGCTAGCTTCGACTGCGGTTAGTGAAACATGACATCAGTGGAAATTGCAGTCTGTATATTTCAATCCTGCACATCACAAGACTGTGCAGTGCGCATGTGCATACCCATGTAGAATGAAGTTTGTTGTCGATGCGGGGACGCCACAATACTGGATACAGCGTTTGTTCTGAAATTCGATTCTAAACCAGTGATTCCTAACCCGGCTAACCTTCTTGCGGCTCTAATAGACCCCTGAATATGCCACTAAAATATTATAAACAGTTGCTGATGTTTGCCAAAGGCCTCTTCTGAAAACGGAGAAAGAGAATTTTTGCAGAATAGCGTCGAAACCATGGATTTAATATACCCGTCAGAAAATGATATATCCTGAGTTCTGATGGTCATAGACCTTTACAGATTGTCTCTGTGAAGAGTAACTTTCGACACAATTTTACTGGCATCAAAGTATCGGCTAATAGTCAAGTATAAATTGCAATATTACCAATATTACTCAGCGTATAATCCCAATCAAACTTGTGCATTAACTGCTGGAATGTATGAAGAGCTATTACATAACGTTATATATAGTATACTGTAGTGATGATATGCATTTTTAGTATATTTCAATGTATAGCACTCGCCAGTCTTTATCTAGCAATGCTAAAACAACCGATATAGCATCTATAGAAGTCTATATGTGCATCGTACATGCCTCTGAATTAGCTGGACGGTGAGATCCAGAGGTAGGCTATAGCTATACCATTAAATTTTCTTTATAAGAAGGGTTGCCATCGACATGGACCCAAAAATAAGGACTATCGAAAAATTAGATTAGCATGAAAAAGCGCTTTTGTACAGCGGTTGGTCTTGGGCTTCCCATAGGGTGATAAACCAAACTTCTTCACCTCGTTGTGATTAGAGGTGTCAACCAAGTTGGTAGGATTTCGAGCGTTGTTCGGTTTCGAGTCTTTACTCGATAGATTAGACAGCTTGATGACTGCTTGCAGACGTCTGCGGTTTTGTTAATTTCTCGCGATCTGGCAATCCGCGGGTGTGGGTGTGATGTTGGTTGCCTAATATTGCCTTCAATTACGTCCACACATAATATTAGAAATATACGCTGGATGTATAGACGAAATAACACCGCTCAATAACATGACTATTTGACATACTGTAGTAGCCAAAGCAAATATTTTCAAATAATGAAACACCAGACTTCATCCTGAAGTTTTCAGGCAAGCAAAAGCTATTTATTGGATTACTGATGATGGGTATTGGTACCGCGTTGTTGCTATTTCCGCCATACACAGGGACGGACGGTTTTATCAACTGTATTGCGATGATCTAACATTGCGCAGATTCATAAAGCGCCAGGTCATCTACCATCGTGTATTGCATTTGTCCGCATCGCTGAAGATTCGGTTCTTGTTAGGATTGGATGATCGCTATTGTAGACAACAGCTTGTGTGTGGTTTTTCAGTAACAGTCATCGTCCATTCGTTTGTACATATCCTGATGCTACATTTTATATTAAGTGATAAAACAGAGCGTTGTGAGGAATTAACCGATTTTGCGAATCCATCGGAAACCTTTCTGGTGAAAAATGTCCGCCGATTTGGGAATAGCCTACGCAGCCTACGCGCTAGAATAAGATTTCCTTCTTATAACGGTGCTATATATTACAGTCGAAATTGTGAGTGCAGGCACCAAACATGCTCATAGCGCAATTTCCGCAATATATTCAGGGCCAAACCGTAAAAAAGGGAATGAGTAAGGCCTTGAGTCTGCCCACGGTTTGACTCGGTAAACGCTTGCTCAAACGCCGTATTTCAAGATCGACTGGCATTTCGGCGTTTGGCATTTTCACACCACGAGACCCACGTTTCGGGCAACACGCGACTCCCTGTAGGTACTGACGGCGATAAAACCTTGAAATAAAATAACCGCCACATGTTGACCAAAATGTTCAACATTGATATGACCACTGTCCAGGCGCCGAAAAGACCAGCGCTCGCAGCTTGAACCTCACGTATAAATTGAGACCCACAAAATAAAATAATAAGTCCCGTGTCGAATTGCAAATTTGGAATTGCTTTCGTCTCACGAAAGGATATATCCTTTTAGTTCGTCTGGTGTAAACGATCCCAATATATGTGGAGCAATGTCAACCTTTATCGCTTTACCCCGATCTTTGGAGCTTTTCAGACAAATCCATATAGTCACAGACCACGCACCCACCCACTCAATCAATTTGCCACTTTCCTCGCGCGGCAATCAAATTGGTTACTCGCTAATATATGGTCACATGCCCAAATGTCGCATGCCCAAGTGTCGCATGCCCAAGTGTCGCATACTCAAGTGTCGCATGCCCAAGTGTCGCATGCTCAAGTGTCGCATGCCCAAGTGTAGCATGACCACATGCCCAAGTGTCGCATGCCCAAGTGTCGCATGCCCAAGTGTCGCATGCCCAAGTGTCGCATGCCCAAGTGTCGCATGCCCAATGTGTCGCCAAGTTTCGCATGCTCAAGTGTCGCATGCTCAAGTGTCTGCATATCCACGTGTCCCATGCCCAAATGTCGCATGCTCAAATGTCGCATGCTCAACTGTCGCATGCTCAACTGTCGCATGCTCAAGGGTCGCATGCTCAAGTGTCGCAGGCGCAAGTGTCTGCATATCCACGTGTCGCATGCTCAAGTGTCTGCATGTAGACGTGTCGCATGCTCAAGTGTCGCATGCGTACATGACCCATGCTTATGTGCACCTTTGCTCATATGTCCCCATGCCCATGTGTCCATATGCGCATGTGTGCCCATGCTCTTGTGTACCCATGCTCATGTGTCGTCAAGGCTCATGTATCATATGCTCATGTGTCACCATGCTCAAGTGGCACTTATTAAATTGTCAGCATGTTGATGTGTCCCTATGCTCACGTGTATCCATGCTCGTGTGTCCCTATACTTATGTGTCGCCATGCTAATATGTCCTCATGTTAATATGTCCCTGTGCTGATATGTCTACATGCCCACGAGTCGCCATGACCAAAAGTCGCTATGCTCAAGTGTCGCATGCTCAAGTGTCGCTTGCTATTGTGTCGCATGCTAATATGTCCACGGACCGATGCAATTCACTACTAAATTAAATATATTCATATGATACAAAGTCCCGTCTTAACAAGTAACATAATAAAATTGTGACATGCATTCGTTCTATTTACATTATACAACAGGGTTACTTCAGATGAGTACTGTGCTCGATAAAAAAAATATAGATACATTGTAATTATATTTGCACCAGTTTACTACGACGTAAGCTGTATTCTCTGTTGACTACGTTAGTGATCAATTTATTCGTGATATAATAATTGAGGCTCAGTTAAACGCGCAATCTCACGTATATCACCGACAAATGATTGCTCACACAGGTTGTACCAGCGTACCGCGAGCATTTCGAACATATAAAAGATACTGCGATTAGTCGATACCGATTACTCAAAGGTCTTGAAATTGACTGGTACTGGGTTACATTTTTGCTCGAGTCACGAATCAGCCCGAATTCCAGAAACGCCGACTTAAGTTAATTCATTTTTGCAAAGTGACTCGAGTCAAATCATGACATTAGAAAAATTAAACTCGTGTCAACCCAACGGTACTTCATTGTGTTGTTAGCAGGGTTGTAGCCAAGTCACAAGGCTCCGAGTCACAACTCAATCTCATTTTTATAGTTTTGACTCGAGTCAAGTCGAGTCACTTTCAATTCACCGCCGAGTCAAGTCCGAGTCCAAGTCAACGATCAGAGGATCGAGTCCAATTCATGTTATTTTGACTCGAGTCCGAGTCCAAGCCATTGTGAATAGCATTGTAAATTTCATCAAAAACTGTATACATAAAATCGAACCATAATTGAGCTGATGGAATTTCGGGTAACTTTTAAATAATCAATTTGAAGATGAGATTAATTTACTTCCCGCAAATCAACATTACATTGTCTCGACTCCAGCTTGCACTACATCTTCGAAATTTATCTCAACAACCTTAGATGAGTAGGTAACTAATTTGGAAGCATAAATATTTATTTAAACAAACATTCTGAAGACGGCCAGCACACTGTGTGGCACGCTAACTTCATTCAGAGCCAATTGTGAATGATATATCTCAGGGGCGGGAAACTTCTCCAGTAGGCGGGCCGGATATAGGAAAATTAAGTACTTGGCGGGCCGGATTGCTGAGTTGATACATTATCCGCCCATTTATCCACCTATACAAGGAATAAATTGTATTTATTGAATGTAATTTAACGACAGCAATGTAACGTTGAAGCCATTTCTCGCCAATAATGACGAAGACAATGTGGATTTGAGAACAGCATTGTCATGCAGGCACCACCATGTCGGCTTCTCTCTGATCAATCAACACACTGTGCAATCCATAATGAAGATTTCAAGGCTTTCGATAAGCCCGATACCCCAAATTTACCAAATATCAATTCATTAGAGTTTAGTTGAAGACGAGATAGCGTGGTTGTTCAACTGTGTGGCCTATTTTACCTCAATATTGAATTCATGCGGCCCGCGGCCTGTTTTATGTTAGCGACCCCTGGCATAAGCGGTGTCTTACAAAAGGTTAGAAGTGGGCCGTGTTACAAGTCGACAATTACGGAATCAAAAATAAGAAATATCGGCGTGGTGTTAATGACCTGACCATTGTAGTAGACAAACACCATGATTACCACAAATGACATTTGGGTTGAGTATATCGTAAATGCCGATAATGCAAATCTTCACGCTTCGACGAACTTACGCGTTAGCTCCACCCTCGCTCGCTGCGCAGTGCGCATACATGTGTATAATAATATAGTCACTAAAATGTGATGTATTTAAAAGTAGTGGGGAATCCCGGAAGACTGGGGCCGCGGGCTACATTATCATGTAAGAGGGAAAACTGTCCGCGGGCCGGACAAAATCCCTTCGTGGGCCGGATCCGGCCCCCGGGCCGTATGTTGCCTGCCCCTGATATATCCCGAATATAGGCTTGGCCTGGTCTCTGATATCTTGGAAATTCCACTGGCCTCATATTCGTGCGATGTACTGTCAGCCAGATATCATTAGTAGTGATCATGGATATTGTGGCTGCAGGTTGAACCAATGCTTAGAGCACGATATTTTATGAACTGTTGCCTTCACTGTTATGTTCTTGATCTTGTTTGAACAATAACTCAATACGACGAGGTTGCAATATGAAATCAGTATATTATACAGCAGAATAACTTTAAGACAGGCGACACGATCCAAAGTGCAGTTAAACGAAAGACCACGAAACGACAAAACACAGGGTATAAATACAAGCACGACACACGAGGAAATAATGATTGGCTGTAATTACTAATCCTATAGAAAGAAAGAGTTATACGACACTAAAACGTAAATGCACGAACATAACAGTCCTTCGCTGTAAGTTGAGAGGGTTGCCCACATTTACGTAGGCCTGTAGAAATCGGTTGGCTTTCTATGTCTACGCGGATAACGTCTACCCGACGTGGGAACAGGACTAGATCTAAAACGTTGTGTCCTATTTCTAACCAATGGTTGCTCAACTTGTGGTTGCCGAGGCTGAGCAACTTCCTGTGTGGCTGTATTATTGCCAGCTGAAATCAACCGTGGTTGGAGTTGGTTGTTATGCCTTCTCCAATACCCATGATCTGTTTTTACAATGTACACAACACGCCCAAGTATTTCCGTCACCACGCCAGCAACCCACTTTGGTCCACTCCGGTAACTGCGAGCGTAAACCGAGGAACCAATCTCCAAATGAGTGACTGATTCTCCAGGCGTAACGGGTTCCGATTTGTCGAAGGGCGAGTACAAACTTAACAAATTGCGCGGCTGTCGACCATGTAAAATCTCGGCAGGCGTTTTCCAGTCTATGCCCGGGTGCGGTGCACATCGGTACGTAGCGAGAAGTGTTTGGAGCGCGAAGTGGAGATCTTTTCTCCCGTCGCAATTTATTAATCCAGATTTTAGAGTCTGGACGAAACGCTCCGCTTCCCCGTTCGAGGCAGGGTGAAAAGACGGTGATACGATATGGCTGACTGCCAATTTAGAACAAAACGTATCCAATTCATTCGATGTGAATTGCGGACCGCCATCCGTGACAATTGTTATGGGCAAGTCTTCGATAGAGAAGACTTCCCTCAAAGCGTTTACCACATACAAGGTTGTGGTAGAACCGACATTCATTACTTTAACGAAAGGATATTACGAATGCGCATCGACGATGCCAAGAAACATTTTATTGTTTATTGGACCTGCGAAATCCAAGTGAATTCGTTCAAAGCTTTCAGAAGTTTTTATCCATTCGCGATACTGACGATCAGGCGCTTTCATTTCATCAATGTGCGTCTTTGGATTCCAATTACCATGAGTGACAGATAATTTTACTAGTTTCATGGTTTTGTCTTTCAGCGTCGCGTCGCAAATTTCATTGCGAGTTAATGGTAAGTTATCGATTGCCATATTAATAGCGTGAACGATCTTCGCGTTTTCACGAATTTCCAGTTCGTCAAACTCAGGGTCTGGACCCATTGGTAGGCGAGATAAACTGTCGGCGTTTCCGTGCTGATTAGTCAGTTCATAGCGAATGTCATATTGGTAAGCCATGAGCGTTAGTGCCCATCGCTGTAAGCGTTGCGCTGAAATCACGGGAATTTTCTTGTCTGGCGAGAAAATAGCTAAAAGCGGTTTGTGGTCCGTTACGAGCGTAAATTTTCTACCATACAAGAATTGACGAAATTTAGTGACTCCGTAAATGATTGACAGAGCTTCCTTCTCTATTTAAGAGTAGGATTTTTGCGAATCGCAAAGCGTTTTCGATGCGTGCGCGATCGGTCTCTCTTCGTCATTATACTCGATTGAGAGGACAGCGCCGATTCCGTATTGAGAAGCATCTGTTGACAAAATGAGATGCTTGTTCACATCATAATGAGCTATCTGCGTAGCTTCGATTACGTCGTTTTTGGGAATGCGAAAAGCTGCGTCACGGTTTGTATTCCAAATGAATTCCGCGTCTTTTTGAAGAATACGGTACAAGGCAGCGGCTTTTTACGTGAAATTAGGAATAAACGCGCGATAATAACACTGGTCAACAAAATGAAAAATTTTTTTTTAGGCAGAACATCTAAGAGCCGGTTCTGGGTTTTTTGAGGTTGCTGATTTCGAATATCACATTAGTTTTGTCAGATTGGCTCTTTGTCAGGAGATATTTACACCCCTAAAAAAGCCCAAAATTACTGTTTTAGCCCCTAAATACTTCACTTGGTACGAAGAAAATCACGAAGAAAATCATAGTTTTTTCCAATGTTATACTGCGTATAAATAACTAATTGACTATAAAGGATCCTCATGTCATTCTAAGTCGTTCTATCAATATTAACATGACATGATGCGAAATATTTGTTTGTCAAAAAAGCAGTTTTTGAAGCCTAAAATTTGTACTCTTGCACAACGGAAATACATATTCTTCTGTATCAATTGGTCATTCTACCAAGATTAAAGATTAGTATAAAACTATAAAATTTGTCCTGGGAAGGCTCAACTACAATACTCATATGCGTCTCCTTTCTTTCGACTGGTAAATTGATGATTTTCCGCTGAGTCAACAAAGTGGGTATACCTAGTAACCCTATCAAACGAGAAGCTTGAATCTGGTATCTGGTATATTCGAATACCGATGAAAGATTCCAATTTTACATTAAGAAGGAGTTCACTGCATGTAATTTCTATAAGATGTAGTAAATAAAACTTTTTAGATAATCATAAAGCACCCAACCACAAACAGTGGGTCCGTAAATTCGTATCTGCATATCGAACACTTGAGCACAAACATGAGCATAAAAGTTCACTTCCTGGTCAGAAATCTTGATAGATTTCCTGATCATCTTGTTCGATTAGCAAGGGGAGAGGTTCTACCAAGACATCAGAACAACAAAAAAAAGATATCAAGGCAAATGAGATGAACAATTGAACAGATTATGTCAGACCATTGCCGCAAGCTTTCAAGAAACTGCACTAAATAGCTTACAGGCGAAAATCTTACAAAAAAAAACAATTGTGGTTTAAAATATATCAATAATATTATATTCCAACTAATTATTTCAACTTTACAATAGCTGGTTGACGTAAAACTGATTGAATTATTGCCACGTTATTTGAGCATCAAGGTAAATACTTATGTACATGACTGGAGTTCATTTATGTACATGATATCCGTGAAAATCTGTAACTATGATGAATCTATTACCCCTAAATATAGTCCTGTTGCTGTATTTTGATTTAAAAGAGTCTTCTGTGTGTAAAAATAACAAGTAGATTGATTTTCTAAACTTTATAGTACGACTGAGCCGATTTTATATCTAGTCATTATCGCGAAAATGGGAGATTTCGGTCAAAATAGCCCCATGGGCTATCTCCACAACAAGAGCCAATTTGAAAAAAAACAAGGTCATATTCGGAATCAGTGCCCTTCAGAACCCCCAAAACCACTCTTACTTTGTCTCCTAAAAAATGTGTTGACCAGTGTAATTGACTTTGCCCAGGAATGCCTGTAGCTGGCGAACATCCTGAGGTTTAGGCAACTGTTTGATTGCTTCAACGGATTTGTTAGACGGCCGTTTGCCGTCCTTGTCAATTATGTGACCAAGATACTCGATACTACTTTTGAAAAATTCACACTTAGCGAAGCTGACGGTGAAACCGTATTCGGTGAGGCGCTCAAAGAGTAACGATAAGTTGCGAAAATGATCGCCTTCATCAGTGCCAGTAACGATTATGTCATCGATAAAGCTAGCAACACCGGGTAAGCCGGCGATCATGGCATCAACACAACGTTAAAAATGTGCGGGACTAGATGCTACTCCGAAACACATGCGTTGATAACGGAATAAACCAAATTGCGTGTTGATGACACACAAATTCTTCGCATCATCATCTAATTCTACCTGAAAATAAGCATCGGCAAGATCAATTTTCGTGAAAATACAACCACCATGTAACTTGTGAAGGATTTCATCCAAGGAGGGCAGCGGATGTTGATCTATCTGAATTTGTTGATTCAATGCTTTGAAGTCACCACAAATGCGTACCGTGCCATTCGACTTGGTGACGGCAACAATTGGTGCTGCCCAATCACTGTAATTGATTGGTTCGAGAATACCTTGATTGACTAATCTATTCAATTCGGTTTGAACAGCGATTTGCCTTGCGTAAGGCGAAGGACGTGGCTTGTTAAATACGGGCTTGGCATTAGGTTTCAAGTGAATTGTCACCTTTGTCTTGGTGCATCGTCCTAATACATTAGAGAAAACGGAGGGAAATTTGGACTGAAAAGATAGTAGTTATATAGATCGCTCGCGAACGGCCATTGTGGCTTATGGGCGCGGCGGTGAGGTGCCGGAAAACCGGGGGTGGTGAGCGGCTCTTATTTCTTATAGCGGGGGTGGTGAGCGGCTATTGCGTCTTATGGCGGGGGTGGTGAGCGGCTCTTATTTCTTATGGCGGGGGTCGTGAGCGGCTGGAAAACCGGGGGTGGTGAGCGGCACTTATTTCTTATGGCGGGGGTGGTGAGCGGCACTTATTTCTTATGGCGGGGGTGGCGAGCAGCTATTGCGTCTTATGGTGGAGCTGGCATGCGGCTATTGTGTCTTATGGGTGCGGTCGTGATTCGCCCTTTCAGGTATAGCTCGTGGCGGTGATTCGCCGTGAAAACTCGTGGTCGTGACTCGTCTTTTTTGCTATAGGTGGTGGCGGTGATTCGCCTGTCGTGTATTCTTACGGGATCTGTGGTGATTCGCCATGTGTTCTTATGAGTGCGGTCGCATGCGGCTATTGCGTCTTATGGCGGGGGTGGCGAGCGGCTATTGTGTCTTATGGGTGCGGCCGTGAATCGCCCTTTCGGTATAGGCATCTCTCGCACGTCGTACTTTCGCATGTCGTGCTTTCGCGTATAGGTTGTGTTGGTGATTCGCCATGTGTTCTTATGGGTGCGGTCGCATGTCGTACTTTCAGGTATAGGAATCTCTCGACCGGTGTTGAATATGTATCAAGTAAATAGTCACGAGTATCACTAAACAGGAAATTCACTAAACCGCAGTGCATTGTGCGATTTTGAAAAACAGATGTTTGCGCTTGCGTTTTGATATGTCTGACCTACTAAATACGTCCGTTTTGCGAACACGGTTTGTTGTGAGGATTACACAGCGCGTGCGGCCTATATTTCGAATGATCTGTGTGCTGAATTGTTTCCCGTCCAACCGTGTACTACTATCGATTATTACGCTAGTCCAGTCAGTGCAAAATAGTTTGCTAAATCTAGTAATCAGTCGCATGGTGTTACTTTAGTAATTAGTTTACCATAGAACCGGCGTAGCCGGTGATTCGAATACCGACAAATTTTCACTTATTTCTGACCCAACCCTAATCCTCTGTGAAGTTGACACTTATTCAAAAAGGTGTGAAATAATTGTAAAATCCTAATCCGAAACCGAATATTTCGACTTTGGCGTAGTGTGCATTGAAATAGGATTGACAAACATGACTAGCAACTTCCCCACAGTCCCGTTTCGATATTATACACACATTGATTTGAAACAAGTAATGAAACATTACAACTCTATTCTCGATCCAGCTTTCCGTTTGTCAAAGAGACATTTTAACATCTTACCATACTCAAAAGAATTATTCACAACATTAACAAGTGTTTAAAATCTAGTTTTCACTTACTTGGCTATATCACTACAACTCGCAAACTTGAATTAATTCATCCTTGTGGTATTCGTATGACCGATAATTTTTATTCAACTGTAAAAGTCGTTACTAATCTATAACACAAAGTAATCACTACTCGGGAAATCTAGTTTTCACTTACTTGATTATATCACTACAACTCATAAATTTGAATTAATTCATCCTGGTTGTACTCGTATGATCGGTCTTTTTTTTTTATTCGATTGTAAAGGTCGTTACTATTCTAAAGACAAAGTATTTACTAATCGGTGCATATACGATTTGACTTGAACATATTATATTTTGAGTATACGAGAATTGAATGTCTGAACAATAGCTGAGAAATAATTTATCACAATTAAATCCGTAAAAGATATTTGAATGTCAGCAACTCGGTAATGTCATAGTTACTACCACATTACCTAATTTACCCGACCAACTCGTCATGATCATTCCCGAAATCAACACAAACATGACTACTGACTTGAGTCAACCACAAAACAACATCAAGTTTTAAATCCGCTTGTAGCTTACGGCTTATTTGAATGCGGGTTATGTTTTGTTGTAATTGAGTGTACGGAAATAGTATTACGTCTCGACATCTCACCATCTTGCCATCAACAAAAGAGTAAAATACACAAACCTTGTCAAGTCAATCCGTTTGTAACTCACCGAACCAAAGCAAAAAGTGTCCATACGAAAAGTAGACAAGACTACGCAAGTAATCACTACAACCCACAAACATATCAAGTTCGGTTTTAGGCATATACAGGCCGTGTTATTTTTGGCATATGCCAAAACTGCCAAAAATAACTTATTTTTGGCATTTTTCGATTTTTATTTTTGGCAGTTTTGGCATCGTCCTCTAAATAGATAGTTTCAGCCTCGAATTAGTCACAAAAACGCTCTATTTGGGCTAGTTTGTCAAAAGACACCACAAAATGTGCAGCATCCAGGTATAATCAGTGCCACCAAACAATAAGAAGAAGAAAAAACCTAACGATTTCATAGGTTGATTATATCGAACGAAACCACAAAATGTGCAGTATCCATCGGAATCGGTGTCTATAAGCAAAAAAAAACGAAAGAAAAGCCTAACAAACACGCTCAACATCTGATTGTTACAGCTGTTGAATAGACTGAAATCATTTGCACTGTAACAGTGTTTCCAAACTCAGGTCAGCCAAGTTTCTCCTAAATACATTTCTCGCCCACCGAATCTGGGAAATATCGGCTTCAACAGTAGCCGTTGAGGGAAAGAATGTTGCCAGTCATCCACAAAAGGTTTTCAGAGCTTCAAAATCTTTGGAAGGCCGAACCGGCATCCATGCATCATGAAAAGCGATCACTTCGCCAGTCCCATCGATCTCATCGCGGAAAGAATTTTCTTCCCGATCCTTTTCCAGGAGTTTACTGTGTTGTCTCTCAACACATTCTATTTTGTAGCCCGACTATCATTTCTGCTTCAGTCTACCGATATATTTTCGGAGGACTTTTGTCACTTCAGTTGGCTTTAATATTACCAACTCGCATGTAAGAGTCCTGGGAAGGTTAGCTTGTTTAAGAACATTGACGTAACAAGACTGTCTGGCAAAACGAGACTATAAGCAGCTCAGAAATAGCCATACAGTTCGTTGCGTCACAATGTTCAACTCGATCACAATGGAAAAATCGTGGTTGATTTTGGGGGTTCCAGTTCCATGAGCAGAACATAGTTTATATTTTAATAATCAGTACTGCGGCAGCTTCTCATTGATACCCGTTTTATCAAATTTAGCGCTCGACAAGCCGATCAAAAATGGTCGTAAAATTGCCTTTGGACAAATGGAAAGTATGACGTAAACCAAATGCAGTCAGCCGTTCAATCTCGCTGTGTCCACACCATTTCGGACACCATGCTTTCACCCCCAATGGGTGGGCTGGACCCAGATTAAGAAACCTGCCTTTCACAAACGCTATTCTCGCTTGTAACGCGGTCCTGTTAACACAACACCATGAACGAAATACACTATTTGACAGGCCGTGTTATTTTTGGCATATGCCAAAAATTGCTTATTTTTGGCATTTTCAAATTTTTATTTTTGGCAGTTTTGGCATCTGTCTCCTGAAATGCCAAAAATAACACGGCCTGGGCATATACCACCAACTCGTCTTTTTTGTTCAACTGTAAAAGTCGTTACTATTTTGCAAGACAAAGTAATTACTACTCGATATATTTTGTAAGACAAAAGTAATTTCTACTCGGTGCAGGTGACTTGAGATTAACATAATATATTTGAGTATACGACATTTGAAAGTCTGATCAACGTAGTTGTGACTTCATTTCTTACAATCGAACGCTGGTGTTATATTCAAAGTTATCATGCTGTAAACATAAGGATTGACACATTGATTTGACATATGTTATAGTTGATCATGACTTGATTATTAAATTATTCGCGTTAATTAGACACGGCGTTGTGGTAAATGTTATGACAGCAACAAACTTTTCAGTGCCATTGTTCTTAACATATTAAGTTGTAAAACTATGTGTCTGAAATGTTCTTGATAGGAAAATTACTCCACCTCGATAAAAATCACTCTGCGTATCGCGATATCAGGAAATATTTTGCAAATGTAATTGTTTCCAGTAACCAAGACTAAAGATGAAACGACAATATCGGTATTATTACATTCAACAATCAGTACAATTATTAAAATCTATCGTTTGCGATAAACAGCACTAAAGATGTAATAATTCCAGTATTCATACATTGAACATCCGATTCAAAATGCTTTATTATCCCGATTCCCAACGGGTAATTGAAACGACTAAGTGTAGAATCAGTATATCACAATATCGTTACTATTGAATCCAACGATTTATTGTCGGAATTTGTGACAGAGAATTGAAACATATGCACTTAACAGAGTGTGAAAATATCACTTTGAGTATCGAGTACCGTTTGAAGCTAGCGATCAATTCATAATCATTTCAGTAACTCCCCATTGTGCGTGATAAATGTAAAATATCGCGAGGTTATACACTCTAAGACTTTGATTATTGCAAAAGTAAATTGTGATATGTTTGTTAGATGCATCCAATTCAACTAGAAGTGTCTGATGCCCAACACTCGTAATATCGAAAAAGTACTTGCTACACTGTTATTTGCTAAACGTGTTTTGTATTGTTGTTCATTTCTAGTATTGATTGAAATCATTCTCGAACCCTCAAATAATAATTCCCGACATGAAACCAAGCCGCTGAAAGTCGTTACCATCACGAAGAAACAATGTGTACGATGTTTGTCAAATGTGTCCTACCTGACCAACAGAAAACAATTTTCACTCACTCGAAATGAAACCAATGTGATGGTCTCCATTCGATATTTTGTTTGTGTCAAATACTTTGCAATGAACACATTTGCGTGGTTGAGCTTTACATCATCAAGCTGTTATTTGTAAATCAAGATTTCGGTAAACTTGTAAATGTATCGTTTAACTAACCGACATTTAGTGATTGGGGAACATACCAAACGATACACACCCATCTCCGAAATACTGCATTGATCTTAATTTCCACCATCGTGATAATCGAAGTACATTTCTTTCGAATTCGTAACAACCGGTGTTTCTACGACACGATAAATTTTGACAAGTTATGCTTAGAAGATTGGTTGCATATCGCGAAAAAAATAATATACCACTCATATTGATACTGTTACTCCATTGATCGATATTTTCAAACGAGTAAAATTTATTACTTGAGTTTCTCCGCTTAATGTAAATGAAAACTCAGCCTTCTTTTAACATCACAAAGACATTGATAAAAAGTAGGCAATCAAACACAACACTTTGTACGACACTAATTATTGTTCCACACATCTCATTTCATACTAAGTGTATACGAAAGATATTCACGACACATGAAAATATTCACTCATGCTACGAACATACGCAATGATTGGTGGTGCTTTCAAACTGTTTCGATATCACAAGAACTTTATTGTCTGAATGGGTGTTCATGTATCTTAATAATCAAATAGTTCAACACAGAACTAGTACTAACAGAAACATCAGAGAGTTGTTTACACAAAAGTTTGTATGTGTACAGTATGCGAATACCATGTGTAAGTCCAGCAGAATTGCAGTATCCATCCGAGTTTAGTTAACACAAATTTATTACAACGAAGCCACGTAAACTTTCGTGAAAGAAAAGCATACTCACTTCCAGATGGTTATGTCAACACCATAGTAGTAAATCAGCTACTCCAACAACAAAGTACATATGTTTCTAGCCACGGTCCTTACATCTTTCACATAGATCAGTGTCTCCCAAACTTTTTTGAGCTACCGCCCCCCTGGACAACGAATGAAGTGCCACCGCCCCCCGACACCCCCCATACCACGCCTGATCATAAAGCGAAAGTTGTTCTTCATTTAATACAGCTAATAAGAGACGAATGAAGCTGGTGTATCATTATCATCATTCTCCTTATATTGGGTTTGAGTTTTGATAGGAACTATATCACTCTAGAATCTCCCGTGTTCACTTCATGGAGGCCTACTGGCAAGTCGGTTTCTGCTGTAAGTCCGGAACTTGGTCACAGTGAACACGTTCTATCAAATATGAGTGGGGAAGGGCAATGACAAAAAAGGCAACCCGACTCCAGTGAGAGTGTTTATTTTTAATTCAATTGTGTAGCCAGAACGATTGATTGGAGATATTGAACTTCTGAACTCAAAATTGTTCTACACTGCAATTATGGTTACCATATTTTGAGAATCTGAAAAGAGGACGCTATTTCAAAACTTTCAGACTTACAATACTGAAGTAAAATCCGTAAAAAAATTTTCCCTAGTTAGCGGCAGGTGGACTAAAAAAATGATATTTTCTGGCTCACGTCCCAAAAAATCCGCCAAACCGTTACTCGAGCGCTGATTTCCTTTACATCAGTCCAATTACAACGTACATTTAACCTAAATTTTTAAAAAATAGGACAAATTCTCGAAAAAGAGGACATTTAGGCGTCCTCCGAGGACACTTTCATAAAAGTCCAAAAAGATGACAAATCCTTCTAAAAGAGAAAGTATGGTAACCCTAACTACAATGTAAACCGCTGCTCAAACTTTTCATGCCTGGAAAGTGGAAACTACACAGAATGGATTGATTATCCTGTGAGGAATTTCTAATTGGAATATATCCTGGAACCAAGTCACCATCCTTGTAATTTTGTGAGATGATTGATTCATGTTTCTCCATCAAAATCAGGCATTCGAGCTGGAACGGTAGCTCAAAGCAGTGCCATCAGGTTTCATCATTACTAAGAACGGATATATTCTACCGTTAAATTTTGAGAAATACAACCGTAAGTATGAGTGAGGTCGTTTCTCGCAACCAGAACGCCGTGTCGAAGGCCACGGTGACAGCGCTGTGGAAAATCAACGATCGTTTGAAACAGATGATAAAATCACGCAAGACAGTTTCTCTTAAAAAGCCATCACATCTTGCAGTGAGCAATAACTGCTCAAATATACTTTGTAGTTCTCACAGCAGCACACAATAAACCACGCTTTTCGGGGATGTTGCCGAAAGGCGACTGCCAAATTAGTCAATTGATGAGCAGGAATAACATTGTCAAGTAACAATGGACTTTTCTGGTACAGCTGAATAAATGGACGGACGACCCTAAATTGCCCTTACTGAATCTAATATGCATTTTTACTGAGAGCCTAGCTGCGTTATTAATCAATCGTGTCAACACTTTACGCAGCAGTTGCCTTTTAAACCTACACCGCCCGTATTTGCTCTCAGCGCCCCCTTACCGCCCAATTGTCTAGCCAGCGCCCCCCAATCGCCCATTTCATGGCCAGCGCCCCCTTCACGCCCGCGAACGCCCCCAGGGGGGCGCTGGCGCCCACTTTGGGAACCACTGACATAGATCAATCTACTTTGCTAACGAAAAGTGCTGAGTCATCACAGAAGCTTCAATATACTTGCTTCCATGATGTATCTCAGTCGCAGAAATAAATATGAATCCGACTTCTGACACCAATTGTTATGTTCTTGATCTTGTTTGAACAATAACTCAATACGACGAGGTTGCAATATGAAATCAGTATATTATACAGCAGAATAACTTTAAGACAAGCGACACGATCCAGAGTGCAGTTAAACGAAACACCACGAGACAACAGAACACCGGGTATAAATACAAGCACGACACACGAGGAAATAATGATTGACTGCAATTACTAATCCTATAGAAAGAAAGAGTTGTACGGCTATAAAACGTAAATGCACGAACATAACATTCACCAACGCTGCATTCTTTTCAATTCACCATCAGACTTCTACCCACGGATATTTGGGCATATCGCAATCACTTCATGGCTTCAGTCTCCAGTTGTAAAATATAGGCTAACTATAGCAACAAAATAACTCGTATGGGTTAACTGAAATGAGTATCACAAATGTTCATTAGAAATTTTTACAAGATCTAGTATTTGGCTGAACAGTTGAAATGCAAACCGTTGTAACGAACATCAACGATTGTAAATTCAGTCACATATATTGAAGACAGAGTTTCGGCATATCCCATGTTTCGTTAATATACGTAGCCTACATTAATGAATGCACTAACAAATGATGTCAAAGCCATAACTATAACACGTCAAGATTCGGCGAGGGGTAACGACACACTTCCGCGGTTTAGCATTAAAATATCAACAGACCGGTAGTAGGCCTACGTATTACGTTCAGAGCACTTGACTAGTATCACGCTGTTCACTGCCACCAACCTGACATTTCAGGCCACGGAAAAGTCAAAGTCAGAATTTATCTCAAGTCCTATTTTACAAGCTTAACGCAAATAAGCAATTACAGTGTCATATGACTGATCTGCTATTCGAAACACCATTTGACTACCAATACACATCTAAGCAAGCATGTAAAAATTTCGATTGTAACCCGAAGTAGCTCTTGCTCAACTTATCTCAACGAAGAACTTCAGTCATATTCCCATCCATCTCTATAATCTCGGAAATACAATTAACCGGTACGAACGATAATTCAAATTTCAAGTGCGCATGTGCAACGTAAACGACATCCGATGACTTATGACATCACAATCACTCCACGCTCAAGTGCTCACGAACCTGGTAAAGCTAGGCAGCAGAGATGGGCGGATTCCCAAATTTCGGGATCCGAATCTATCCGGATCCGGCTGGAAATGTGAGATTCGGAGTCCGGCTGTTGAAGGTCCAGCTTGGAATCCGAAAAAATCCTGCCATAACAATGCTAATTAATCATATTGCAGCAAAAAATCCGGCTAAAATCCGACCATCACCGCAAATTCAAAATCCGGCTCCAGTCCGGCCAGGTAAAAATTCAATGAAATCCTGCTCCGGCTCCGGCTCCTGAACCGGACTGTGGCCATCTCTGGGCAGAAGAGACGTCACGGTGAAGCCGCGTGATAATCATACGCAATTTGATTGGTTAATAACGCTGACACCAATCTGCCTGGCCGACCGATGGCAAGGAGAAAAATCGATATTTTGAATTCGAGAGCGATCTGTTTCTGTACATCAATGGCGCCGCCTCACTATAGTGTCAAAACGGTTGCGTTCACTTCTCTCCAGCACTGTCTTCACCTGGTTCGGCATTGAATATACTCACTTTTGTCGACTGGGATTAAGACGTTTTTCCAAACTACTTGCTTACTTGAGTAGATTTAAAGCCAGTCAAATCTACTTCTACTTCAAGTAGTTTGTGGTGACTAATTGAAGAATTACTTGTACTGGTACTTGAGTAGATTTTTTCTTCGCTACTTCTACTTCTACTTGAGTAGCTTTCTTGACTAGTTTGACACCTCTGGAGTGATTGGTAGTTTGGCGTGAAATGACGTCATGCAAACAATCCTGTCGGCGGATTAGAAAATGACGCTGCCGTAATATCCTATTTATATTTTCAAATGAGGAAGTTTCTGAATTTTACGGGACAGTTATTACCAATATCTTCATGCATTTGCGAATGACGAAACGTGTAAAGTCATAATACAATTTTATTTTTCAGAATGGCGTCAGTGGAGCGCATGGAGTAGTTGTAGTGCGACATGCGGTGGCGGCACCAGGTCAAGTTCCAGGGTATGTCGTCTAGCGAAGGGTTCGTGCAGTGGACCTTCAACCAGGACTGAAATTTGCTATTCACAGCGATGCGCTCATGGTAATTAGCCGAACCAAGTTTTGATGTTCGTGACATGGACAGTGGCCGGCCATACTATGGAATTTTTGGAATTCACAAAAACTTCGCCTAAAAAAACCTGTAGCTTTTACACACGACACTTGGATCACAAACAAAATGAGTTAGCGGCCTTCTATGATTCGAAGAGGCAAAACACTTTGCAAGGTCACGTGAAGAAGTTACTAGTAATCATTCTTAGATTTAATTACATCTCTAAATATCTGTATCTACTTTTTGCTGACGGCAATTCACGGCGATCCCTTGTTAAAATCACTGTCTTGTTTAACAATGGATAGCAGAACGAAAATATCTACAGTCCACTGCTTGAAAGCGTGGTCGTCACGCAATAATATCCGGTCTTTTGTGCGAAGATATATTCTGTGAAGACTCTAATTATCCATGTTCCGATACATTTGCAACGATCGGCACACTCGAAGTAATGCAATTTTATTTCAGAATGGAGTCAATGGAGCACGTGGAGTAGCTGTAGTGTGACATGCGAAGGTGGGAAGAAGACGAGTTTCAGAAGATGTCGTTCACCTGTGGGCTTATGCAGCGGAGCTTCAACAAAGATTGAAGTTTGCAATTCACATCGATGTCCTCCTGGTATTCATAGCAGTAATATGTTTTGATGTTCCATCTGGTATCAGCGACCACTTTTCCATTTGTGCGCCTCAGTCTTAATCCTCCAATTCAAGTTTCTAGTCTCAGAAATACGTCTAGTAAGGTATTTATAGACCAGTGGTTCCTAACGAGGGCGATATTATAAAAAAGGGGCGGAAATAATAAAGGCGCGATTGGGGGCGAAAATGTTAGAATGTCCTATCTATGAGATTTATTTAATTACCACGACCAAAAAGAGCGCGTCAAGATAGCTTATTCTGCATTTGACGCGAAAAAATTTCCACTCAATGCAAAGTAGACGCGGACACCGATTTTCCGAGCACCTACCACCTCGGAAAATGGCATTTTTTAATTAAATTCACAAGCGATCTGAATAAGGTGAAAAAATTCCCGTTTATATGTTCTATTTTCGGATCCGTAAATATAGGGGGCAGAAATTTGTTTAGAGCTTGATGAGGAAGCGATGAGTCTTCAAAGTTTGGGAGCCACTGCCTTAGATGAAAATCGTGAATGGTCGAGTTCTGAATCATAGAATCAACTAATGCGATAGTAATGTACTTTCAACATTAGACGATATAAATCGCGGCACAATAACTGACACGTACGTAACATCAATATGGAACGAAAGGAACCTAAGAACTTAACAATGATCGTACTAAGATATACAAGTAATTATGCGTAAACGGTAGTCAAATTAGTCACCGTCGGTAATACATTAGAAGTAGAAGTAGCCAACTACAAGTGAGTGAAAAATTAAGTGTTCTAGGCTTGGTTTTGCCTAAAAACTAAAATCTGACAAGTAGAAGTAGAAGTAGTGGGAGATCATGACTATTAATACTTGGGAAAGTAGTGCGAGTAATTCAAGTACTTCGAAAATTTGAATTACTTCGTTACTAACCACCTCTGGTGTCGTAAATAACCTTCTGCAACAGTTAATCACGTAGTCGTTATATAGCGAGCAATGATAACACCCTGTCCAGTCCATGTAGACTTAAATATAAATAACTGCTAGTTTCCGAACGCAAATTAAAGTGAACAATAACATCCTCAAAATCTCATCAATGGAACTGCTACACTCTGATCTATACTAGGCCTACAGTACCACCCGTGTACCACCCCTGATATGCAGATGTGAATATACATCCATATCACACGAAACCAGAGCCTGCATGAGACTTATACCACGGTATAAATCTAGTAGAACATTCCAATCCAGATTATGCATGCACGTAGGAGCGTAGGAACGCAAGATTTATTACCATGACATAAGTATGAGTTTTCTTCGCGTACCAACCTTATCTGCCCTTTGGGCGTGAATATACTCTATGATACGACGACGCCGACTTACTTTGCTATTTGGGGTAAAACTGGTAAACATATAAATGTTAATCTTGATATTCAAAAAGAATCTGTATCCTACTTTTCTGACGGTCATATGAGACAAATTTTGTTTATATCGCTGTGCTATATAAACACTGGAGAACACAGCTCATAAATACGCCGTCCATGGTTAAGAAGTCTGGCCATCCAGGAATTTCCGTTTTTACGTGAGATTTTGCCGGACAGGGATCACATATGTTTCGATATATCTGCAATGAATGAAACATTCAAAGTGATTTGATTTGTTTTTAGAATGGGGTCAATGGACGGAATGGGGCAGTTGTAGTGTGACATGCGGTGGCGGGAAGCGGCCTAGTTTAAGAAGATGTCGTCCAGCTGCTGGTTTATGCAACGGAACATCAAGAAGGACAGTAAATTGCAATGTGCAAAGTTGCACTTCTGGTAATTACCTATAGACAAGGTATCGATATTCACTCTGTGGCCGGTAACCGGCTCTGGATTGACAACTTTAAGGCAATTAGGTATAGCAAAGATTATCAATAACTGGAAGGGGCGGCTGCGCGATGATCTAGCGCAGTGCTTTTCAACCTGTGTGACTGTTCGCACTTGTGCGAATGAAAAAAATTGCAGTGCGAATGACGAAGGTGGTGCGAACGAAAATCCGGATCAAGTGCGAATGAAAATCGCGATTAATTGGTAACTTTTCTGACAAGGAATAATTCAAATAAACCTAATAGGAAATTCAGAATCAGTGTAACTTTTGTAGTTGCGATGCAATTGTAAAAACTTAATACGACGCACCACTGAGCGTAGCTCTTACAAGCCGTAGTGAATTAAGATTCCCACACTATAGTTATTACGTCACCAAACCAAAATTCTGGTTTGGAAGCTGGTGTAGTTGCAGTATAGAGATGTCTGCAATCTCCATAGTGGTAGACATCAGTGGCGGCTCGTCCTATAGGGCAACTGGGGCATTGCCCCACCTAAAATTCTGTTCAATAACAGTTCTTTACCATTTATAGACGCACAGCAATCTATATATACCGAAATCACAGCAAAAATCGTATTCTTCTTGTCCTTTCGCTTGTAAATGCCCATATATACAGCGAAGTCTCTGCGAAAATCGAATTCTCTTCCGTGTTTTCGCTTTGCAAATGCCTAGCCGGGGCATGCCCCGGTAGCGCTCATAACAAGCTTTCACTGTCTATTCTCTCAAAGCTGCGCACAATAAAGAAACAGTGATTTACTCTCTCCTATTCATAAAATGACCGAGCAACCGGGGCAACATAGCCTGCTCGCCCTTAAGGTGTGATGTAACAATCGTATCTACATCTGAACTCGGTTACCGTCATACGCGTTTAGTCGACCTTTGCTGGTATAGGTCGATTTTGATGGTGTTTCACACCATGATAATTCTTGAAACTTGGTATGTCATGCCGTGATGGTGGTATTTAACATTGTCCCAAGTTTCAGGGTTTCTACTTAAAGTTCAGGGTAGTAATTCCGTTTCCGAAGTTGAGTGTGTGCTGATTCGTCATGCATCGCAAACAGATTTTACTCAAAAGCCGGTATTTGTATCCATTGATTTTGACGATGTTCCATACCGAGATCGGTCATGACATTTGGTACGGTAAGTCTTAATGTTAGTATTCAACGCGGTACCAAGTTTCAAGTTTGTCACTGTACTGTGTTAGTGGTAATTTCGTTTCCTAAGTCGAGTGAGAGCTGACTCGTCATTTATCGCAAACATATTTTACGCAAAGCCGGTATTGGTCTCCATTGATTTTAACGATGCTCCTTACCTAGATCCGTCATGAGCTTTTGCATGGTATGTCTTGATTTTAGTATCGAACGCTGTGCCAAGTCTCAAGGTTGGCACTCAATGATTAGGGCAGCAATTTCGTTATCAAGGTCGAGTATGTTAAAGATGTGCGCTGATCTGACACTTAGCCTACCTAACGCATTGCGGATTTCACGCAAAAGTCGGCGTATCTGTGTTAACGCTAACTGTGTTCCATACTGAGATAAGTGATGAGATGATGATATCATGAAACAGTTTACTAACATCCTCGGTTTGCATTCAAATATTTACTTTTATTTTATATTCTCCAATGTCAATTTTGACCGTGAAATTGTGGCCTTCAGGCCATTTGCTTACAATTACAACCCCTGTCAAGCGCGATAGCTGTTTCGTTTTCGATGGCGGCTAACGGCTGATCGCTTGATCAATGATAAGCCTATTCCTCAGTAAATTTTACGCAAAATTCGGTGTTGGTCTGTTTGTATTAATTTTGACAGTGTACCATACCGAAAACGGTCATGAGGCTACTTCTCGTTGATTTCATGTAACAGTGTACCAAGTTTTCGGCTTTCATCCACGTATTTATTCGGTAATATATTTTCCAAAGGCGATTTTGCAGCAGACATATAGACCGTAAGCCGTATGTGTCGTGTGACAGTCTCCAGCATCAAGGCCAAAATATCTCCTATGCTGTATCGCAGGGGTGGGCAAACTACGGCCCGCGGGCCGCATGCGGCCCGCAACACCGTTCTGTGCGGCCCTCGAGAGTCTAAAGAAACTAATTAAAAATATTGATGAAATGCGTACTAAAAATCGAATTCTTAGTATATTTCACCACGATAATTTTACAGCAGGGGTTCTCAAACTGGAGGGCGTGAAGGCATCTGAAGGGGGGAGCGAAGCTGAGCTCAACACAAAAAAATTTTTGCGCTTGGCGCGATTTCCACTCTATTTACAGTTATTGCTCGTTATTTAGCCTCAATTTCATATTTATGAATCTCTCATCCACATTCGTAACCTTCCATGCCACGAAACTGTCCATTACGTTTGCTAGCTAAGGGGAGGGGGGGCGATGTCTTTCACCATCATATGGGGGGGGGGGTCTTACAAAGTTTGAGAACCAATGTTATAAGGTTAAAACTTCCCATATTATTTTCATGTTCAATTTTTGCCGCGGCAGCCCGATCTCAAGGCCCCTGCAGTTTGAGAAGGTTCAACAGCTGAGCATCACAGAAATCCTAAACGACATTGACATATTTCGGATCACGAGTGTGATTTCAGATTGACCGCTCCAGTTTTAATTATTTCAGAGATGCAACGATTCGCGCGTGTCTTAGGTAAATTCGTTCTCTGTATGCGTAGAATTAGGGTATTTATATTTTATCTACACATAGTGGAAGCGTATTTGAAGCTAACATGGTTAAGATGCTGTCAGCATTGTGTGTCCTCGATCTGAACCAAAAGGTGAATTAATAAATCTATTAACAGGTCGCTGGTCTCAGATTTAAATTTCAATCCTGTTCTAAGAACCGGGCCAACCGACTTTCATCTCTGTAGTTTTGACAAATTGGTTATTGAGGTCCACCAGCCTATGAAATCTCGCCCCTATACGTTTCTGACGCGTGTACGATATCATCAAAGCAATGCCTGGTTTGCTTTAAGCATATATATTATCTCCTTGTCCTCATCATATAATCAGATACCAACATTGCATTTTGGATTATAATCCCAATTTTATATGGTGCGGCCCGCGAATGGATTCAGATGTTGAATGCGGCCCGCGAGCTCAAAAGTTTGCCCACCCCTGCTGTATCGGGACCGAATTTCCGAGGCTGCTATCCGTAGTTCTTCAGAATTATGTTTTGGATTCAATATGACATTGTCCAATCTATGAGATAACAATTGCGTATGTGTCCGAACTCGTTGACCTTTCCAGCTAGGCTTACGCAATCTCTCGAGTTATAGTCATTTCCATTTCTGCAGATAATTAGTCAAGTCAGGTATAGTGCGAACATGAGCCGTGTGAAATCTTTGTTCCGTACGCCGTTTACGCAGTTACCACACTTCAAGTCACAGCTCACCGGCAGACCTCTCGCGGCACATACGTTACATCACTGTTGTCGGGAAGTTCGTGTTACCGTAGTTCGTACCAATAAGTTACTTGTTTACGTTAGAAAACTCCATTGTGACGTCATCTTGATAAAAAGTCGCTTGCAGCCCTTGCCCCACCACCCGATATTGTCACGAGCCGCCACTGGTAGACATACAGTATATCAGCTCGTCTGATCCTGCGTCAGGCTCGAAAAATGATGTCAAATTGACTTTCTGATTCCTTTCGCTAAACAATCATCATATTTTCGTAATAACTGTTCGATTAGCGCGAGGTACGGGGCTAGTAATAAATACCATCATTACTCACATTCGCAAGTTTACTGTAACGTAAATTTTTACCCCTTCATGGGTTATTAAAGTAGGGACCGCAAAGGGTATAATTTTAGGTCGACACGGTGCCAGAGCTCTATGTCAATATGTATGTGATATTTATTGAATTTATCCAAGGTCACTGTGATGGGTACTGTAGGCAATAAGCGAGACGCGCAGTAAATATGGCTGTATAATGAGAATTCATGATCAGGTTTGTCCGACTGTTTTTTTTCTGAAAATCGTGGTCGAAGACCGTTGGGATGAACTAGTGTAGGGGTGTGCAACGAGCGAGTACAGGCCTATGAGACTCATTCATTTCGAGACCTACCCCTTCTGCGTCGGGGCACATGAAGACGTAAAGTTTTGGCAAATAAACCGCTGATAAAATGCGGTGCCAAAAACATGAGCGGCGTTAAAACCTCGGTCTAAAAATGACCGATACTGGATGGCCAATCCTTTCGAGATGGATTGGATATGCTCCGTTGTCGGCACGGAATAGTCGCGTTCTTGCAATCAGAGTAGACAGTATAGTACAACTGTGATACGCAGAGGAATTTAATTCACCCTAATTTTGAAATCGCGTACGTCAGACATGTGTTGTAGAGCTGTGTTGGCTAGAATTGTGATGCGCGCGTTCTGTATGTAATACATGCCTGTAACATCGTAGCATACAACTAATATTAAATATAAAATCCTCTTCATGGGTGAGGCTCGGGTCGCAAGATGCCACAAAAATTCAGATTTTGGTGGTGGTCTAAAAGCTGGTTTACCGTTATTAAACTGTTATGTATTCTCAAGTTAGATTGAGGTGAAGAGTAGGGATGGTGTGAACCTCTGAAAGGTTCAGGTTCGTGTGAACGCGAACCTTTTTGAAAGGTTCTGTGTGAACGCGAACGTGAACCTCATGGCGTCACGTGACGTCATATTGCTAACTCCAACGCTGCATTTCAGTGAAGTGATAGCGTATACATGATACCTAGCGACGACTCGGGCCATATAATGCCACGATGCTGAAGTACATATTAACGTTTCAAACATCGCCAAATATATCAACTGGGGCAATCAAATGATATAATAATCCATAAAATCAATATATTCCGTCGCTTTGCCAACAATTTCAACGAGGACTTGCAATGGAATATAAGTTTACACCTTAACGGGTCTACGCCAGACCGGACAATGTATATTCGGAGTCTGAGTTTTGCCACTTTGATATTGAGCAGAGTGTAAACGGGTTTCTATGCTTGCTACCGATGTTACCCCATTAACAAGTTATACAGCAGTAGCCAACACCCCAATCTCACGGATTTGGTTTTTATGGTACAATAAACATATGAAATCAAGATTGTCTCCGTGCGGTTGCTTGATTTTTTACATCATACAAACGACAGCGATATCAATTTCATCGGTTGGCTGAATAAGCATCATTCGCTGAATACCTATATGTAGCGCATTTCGCCCACGATGTTGTGTGATTGCGGGTCAAGATCACATCAGAGAGTCACTAAATATTCGAGCAAACTTTTGTAACAAAGCAAGTAATATTTTTGAGATTGTCAAGGCACATGCTCGTTTAGTGTTGATTTTTTTTATGCTGGCAGCGCCGTGCATATAGTGGCCCACAGTTGAAATGCAATAAATTTCAACCTAAGATGTTATAATGAAGTGAAATTTGTAATATATGGAAAAGGTTCACAGTGCAGAACCTACCAAGGTTCGTTTGTGAACGCGAACCTTTAAATTTGCGAGGTTCACACCCAGAACGCGAACGTGAACCTCTCGTTCACACCATCCCTAGTGAAGAGTAGAACACGCAGTATCATGAGATATTTGCTCTTCTCATAAACTTGCGAGACAGAAGTTGGAGCAACGTATCATCAGGTATCGAGCTCTAATGTGCCTACTCCAATTGATCGTTTTGCACCTTACGTTCCAAAGACATAAGGCAATAGCCTCAACACAAACATGTGGGTATTTCATCCTTTCGACAACCTGGAGCTTCGCGAGACCTTTGTGTCAACTCTCCGAAACGATTTCTGCCAGCAAGCATTTTTCATTCGAGAAAAATACGCTGTATTTTGGATAGGAGTGCAGAAGAGATTATAAGACCTGGCCATCCAAGCACTAGTAGAAGGTCTTGTACAAATTCCGAACAACATTGTTTGGTCGAGAAGGGTTGTATTGAAATAATTGGCAGTGAAACGAGCGAAAAAAGTTGCCTTTTTTGATGAGACATTTGATAGCATAAGCTACATAGTTATCCAATTTGTTGCACAGCACATCTGAACAAAATGTTGAGTAGGCCGATCTTCATCTTTTTGGGTAACAATTCTCGATTAGTTTGTGCGAATAAAATTTATTTCAAAAAAAAGTGCGAATGGAGCTCAAAAAGGTTGAAAAGCACTGATCTATTTCATGACAATTTAATATCGAATCAGAGTTTGTCCACCAATTGTTAGACACTTCAGAACGCAAGTTACAGATCTGCGCTTGACAAGCGGGACCGAAATGCATTTGTATGCGGTATATATTAAATATATCCTCGCCATTAGCAGATATCGAATAACAAAGCATATATGTAATATAGTAGTAAAGGGCGAAACGAAAAAAAGTCCCTAGTCCGACCCAAAATGTTTCTCGAAAACGGAGTCCAAATCCGATCCAACTCCGAAGTCGATATTTTTCGCGCTGTCTGGTGGGGCTGCTCTTGTAATCTAGGCTTACCATATTTCGGAAATGAAAAAAGAGGACACTTTTTCAGAAATTTCAGACAAGCAAAACTGGAGAAGAATTCTCAAAAACAGGTAAATTTCACCCGCTTCACGATCGGATGACTAAAAAAAAAAAAAAAAAAAAAAAAAAAAGGTCATCACTTTTGCTCAGATCTCAAAAACACGTTTTTCACTCCACATTGCCAGGTGGATGACTAAAAAAAAAGGTCATCACTTCCGCTCAGAGCTGAAATCACCCCTTTTCCCTCCGAAATACCCGCCGGAGCTTCACTTCTGCGCTAATTTGCGGCATATGACTCGCGATTTCCTCTAAATATGACCTAAATTTTCAAAAAAGAGGACAAAATCTCAAAAAAGAGGACAAAAGGGCGTCCTCCGAGGACACTTTCAAAAAAGTCAAAAAAGAGGACAAATCCTCTTAAAAGAGGACGTATGGTAAGCCTATTGTAATCCATTTATGTAATTTATTCTTTGAAGTAAGATTTATCAGAATACGCTAACCAACAAATGCAACAAAATGAGTTCCTGCATCCTTTGAAAATAGTACATTTAGCTCTGCTCGCCACGAAACGGTACGATGCGAATGGACGGACTGGGTATATACATGGTTCTTTTGAATTCTCTACTAGTTACTGACGATTACTCAGGACGAGTGTCAGTTAAAATGTTCCGGGTCATTTCAATATGGGTATATTATCCAGAAAAAAGTGTGAGCGCAACTACATTCTTACAGATTGGAGTTCATGGAGCAGATGGAGTAGTTGTACTGCGAGATGCGGTGGCGGACAGACGAGCAGATCTCGAAATTGCAGCCCAGAAGCGCAATTGTGCAAAGGAACGTCCACGGAGAATAAAACTTGCAATAGAAAACCATGCCCTCCTGGTAATTATAGCTCATTGATACCAATGAACCGGCTCCATTTTGGGCTCAGGTAAATACCTAGGTCAAAACTATTTTCAAATGTGTCAGTCAGCAGTCAGTATCATCGGTTGAAGCTATGAACATGTGGCAGTTCCACTGTCAAATCACCTGCAACGTGATTAGTTAGACAAGAAGATCTCATAAGGCAACCATTCTTAATTTTCTGAAATTTTGAAGTTAAATTCATCCGATAGTAGTAGAATAACATCTTTTGATTACATCGAGACTGGAGATGTTTTTCAAACAACTGACGCTAGCTCCTACTCCAACTCCATTTTAATTTCATGTACAGCCCCGAATCAGTTGAAAATGCTGCCGCCGGTTCCAAAGCCCCTCCTAAATAACAACATTCTATTAAATATATCAATTTGCGCATTCAGCGTGCTAAGCCTCATTACTCCTGGCGAATGTGGCAGTGCGTATAACGGCGTGGTCGAAATCCGCAGATCGCGCTACGGGGTCTATTAGAATACATGGCCCTTAATTCTGACTCCAGAGCAACCGATATCTGGATCATAATATGTTCGATTCAGACGTTCCATTCATGCAGATTGAGATCAACGATGTTATATATCGATACATCTGCAATTCATGAAACTACTTGAAGTGTCATTGCAATTAACATTTCTTTCAGAATGGGGTCCCTGGAGCAGATGGAGTAGTTGTAGTGCGACATGTGGTGGCGGGCAGACGGTGCGGTCCAGAAGATGTGATCAAGCTCCTGGTTTGTGCAACGGACCTTCCACAGAAAATAAAACATGCAACAAACAACGATGCCCTCCTGGTAATTAACTGAACACGGTTTTGTTATTCGTGTTTTGGTCAGGAATTGGCCTGCATTTCGAATTTATAAGATGGTCACAATAACCTCTATAAGGCACGCTTCGAGGGATTTGTGCATATAACTCATTAATCGCCAGGAGTATAAGATGGCATGTTGCTGAACTACGCAAACTATTACACTTTTCAAAACCAGGTAAAAGAATTATTACTATATATGTCGTGGATTTATTGATATACTTTTTAACTGATATGGATCTACTGTTGTTATATTAAAGCCAATGGAGTCCGTTTCTCAAATGGCCTCGATAGACCAATGGGTGTTCACTGGTCAATAAATTTCACATCCCAAAATATTAGAAAGTACTGGATGTATGGCAAGGCTTCGAGTTCATCGTCTGTTTCATAGTAATGTATAAATTTGATTTTTTTATCGGAACATACGACCCAAACGAATTTGCATTGTTAAGAAACATACTATAGGGATGTTGTGAACCCCCGAAATGCTCAGGTTCGTGTGTACGCGAACTTTTTAAAAGGTTCTGTGTCAAAGCGAACGTGAACCACATGACGTCACGTCACGTCATATTGCAAATTACAACCCTACATTTGAGTGAAGTGATAGCCTCCATTAATGTCCATTGTACAAATGTACATGTTACCTAGCGACGACTCGGGCCACATAGTGCCACAATGCTGAAGTACATAGCGACGCATTAAACGTCGTCAATATGTATTAACTGGAGCAATCAAATGATATAATGATCCCATAACATCAATATCTTCTGTGTATCAGTGTGACTTCTGCTGTTCCCTTTGAGAAGGCAGTTCAGAAATGAGAGGCTTCACAATTGAATGTGCATCGTTTTGTTCGAAACGGAACGGCGTGATGCTAATGGCTTAATCGCAACTCAGCATAAAAATATAGAAGATAGATTTGGCATATCAGAAGGCGGGGTTTTGATTTCGAACTTCATTTGACGTACCATCACAACAGGCACAATTCGACTACTGGTGGCGGCTATTTAGTTGGACTCAATGATGCTCAAGACGGTCGTAGCATCACAAATCATATCTATTAGTCGAGTGTGTGCCTTGAACCCTATTGAACCCCTGAGACTCGCACTCGGAACCACTAGTGGTTCATGGGACGTTGGTTCGGAAACACAGCACAAGACAGGTTATGTAATAAGTTATCAGAAATCTGGTAACCTCCGTTCCTCACGGTTGGACCCAATGTAGATTCACAATGATTCGCAATGATTCAGCGCGTACAGACTTGCAGAGAAGACCTGTTAAACAAACGTAGATACGTGTGGAAATTGATTTGTATAAGTGAGCTTAATGATTACATTTAGCCTGTGGTGCTTCCCATTAGTTAAATCAACATAGACTATATTCTCATCTCACATTTACCTATGAGATCTATTGCTTTAGAGATGGATACTGCGTCATGAAATTGAAATAGTTATGTCGAACGAACTTTTGCAAAAGGATGATGCTATATTATGCACTTCATTTTCCGGAGTGACGAAGTCGTTGAGTTTTGTTGGTTATTTATTAAACACATCATCATGTATTTGTAATTGATGAAACACATGGAGTGTTTCGGCATTTTTCCTTCAGAATGGGGACAATGGAGAAAATGGAGTAGCTGTAGTGTGACGTGCGGCGGCGGGAAAAGGACGAGCTCCAGAAGATGTCGTTTAGCTCCTGGTTCGTGCAGCGGAATTTCTACGAAGACTGAAACATGCAATGCACAAAGATGCCCTCCTGGTAACTTGATAAGCAAGGTTGAAATGTTGGCGCTGTGGTCCGCGACCGCAAGTAAATTGGCATAGGCCTACTTTAGACCAGGGGCGGGCAACTTCTCCATCCAGCGGGCCGGATAGGGGAACATGAACATGAGGCGGGCTGGAATCCTGATTTTTTTATGAGTTTGGGGGATCTCCCCTTGGGGGAGCGCGGATCCATTTTCATTATATCGCAATCTTGTGAATGTTATGAATCGTTGATATTTTATTAAATGATTGACTGACTTATTATCGGAAAATGTAGGAAAGTATCCCCAGTTGTACTGAAATATGTCTCGAATGTTCCTGCAATATTGCTTGACTTATAAACCTATACTTGAGTTTTTCAGAAATTTTAAAATGTTAAATTTTTAGAGCAACGTTTTTCGTTTTTAGGTGAACCAACTATCGCTCTAGGGCAGGGGTCGGCAACCTTTTGCTAGTCGCGGGCCAAATTTCGGGTGTACAACTTTTTTGCGGGCCGGAATTTTTCTTAATACTATATTTTACGCTCACTTCGGTATATTATCCTACATTGCTGCAATCTCAATCATACCAATCAGAAGACACCTGTATTTACACTTCAACAACACAGAATAATTGTGACAATTGACGCAGCTTGCTTTGTGAAAGGTTTTCAACTTCTGCTGGTAACAAGTCAGATGAAACAAAAATCGGACCCTATTCAAAATGGACGTCCGAAATACGTGATCTTAGCTAGCTCTTCGTGAATTTAATTGTTCAAAACTATTGTTCACATGCGTACGTGCTTCCAAAAATCGATCCAATTTCTTTTGCATTGTTGGTCAAGCTGGGATAAAGACCAATTTCAAGAACGTACTCTTTGTCAAAGTCATGCAGCGATATGCTCTTTGTATGAAATTTGTCATTCAATTCAACTGCATCGCATTTCAGAAAGGTCCATTTGAAATTTTCAGGCAATGGTATTGGCGTCCACATTAAACAGAGTACTGAATAGTTAGAATTCATTTTGTAGAGAAGGAATGTCGGAAAAGCGGGTGAATATTCAGTAGTTAAATTTCGTATCACAGTTACAAATGTAGTGTTGGTACTAGGTTTTCTCTCCTCCAGTATAGGAAAGTGAGCAAAATTTTCTTTGAACTGTTGACATTTCCAGAGTCACATATTTGTTTTAAATGCGCCTCAACATCTCATGTATTTAGTTGTTTCCCCCTGAAGTTGCAAAGTCAATTTGTTCAGATGTGACGTTAAATGTACCAGGAAAGCAAGATGAGATACCCATTTTCGATTACAAGATTATGGAGTCGGCGATATTTGTGTGTTCGAGGAAAGTTGCTATTTCCTTTCTCAGTTCATACACTCGTGTAAGCATAGCTGCTCGACTTAATGCGCGAACATGACAGATATAGGCCTACATGACATCGCCATATTGATTCTCTGCTTCTAGTAATATCTGGCGTATCTGATTCAGTTAATGAGACAAAAATCACATTACCAGTTTTCACCATTGTGGGCAAAACACTATTCAGGTTTTTTGTCTTGGCACACAATGCCTTCTGGAAAATTAAACTATAGATAGGCTAACTAACATACGGAGGCTAGTTATCTATAATTGAACAGTTTAAGATTCCGTCATTGCGTCGGAGATGTTCCAAGCGTTTTTGAAGCAAAGGAAGAACACCTTTATTGTCACACCCCATTAGAGTGGTAAACCCTTTAAAAAAGTATGGAACACCTTCGGATGCGAGATACACCCGATTGATAAGCACTAATCCAGTCTAGTCTATCTCCATCTCCTACTTCAACCATCTTCGTTTTATGGCGTAACAATAGACTAATACGATGTAGGCTACTATTACATCGTAGCAATGCCGCATTTTTTTCATGCAGTGCTGCACTGCGTATTGAAACTCATTTTGAAACGGCGGGCCGTATTCTTGTGATAACTAATTATTATGTCGCGGGCCGGACGATTTCGCTTGGCGGGTCGGATCCGGCCCGCGGGCCGTAGGTTGCCGACCCTTGCTCTAGGGATAACTAAGCACATGTGATCATGAAACTAGGCATGACATTGCTAATGAGTCGCATGAATAATACGCCATAATTGGGATGCTCTGTCTGAAATAGCGTGTCATTAACTCTTGTCTTTAAACGAGAGAGACTGATTGAAATTGATGACGAAATGCGGGTACGTTGGTCAATAATGCAACCTTATCACAGTCGACTAGCTCGTACAAGCAAACACAACTTTTTCGAAGTTTGTCATGAGCCTTTTACAATATTTCCAGTGTGTGATGCGCCGCAAAAGATTGCTAAGCACTGGTCTAGAATATGTGCCTAGTTTGCTAACGTAAATCCGACGCAATCCCCTTTGAAATGACTGAATTATAAGACTTGAGAACGTAATTGCAATATTTCAGTCCACTCTTAGGGAGTGTGGTCATCATGTTCCGATTTCCAGTGTTACTTTGCGGGAAACATATTGTCTATCTTTCGATGCATTTGCGATGAATGAAATATTTTACGTGAAATTGTCACATTTATTTTTAGAATGGGTTCAATGGAGCGCATGGACTATTTGTAGTACGACATGCGGTGGTGGGACGCGGAAGAGTTCCAGAAAATGTCCTCAAGGGGCTGGCTTTTGCAGCGGAACTTTCACGAAAACTGAAAGTTGTAATACACAACGTTGCGCTTCTGGTAATTAGCTGAAACAGTTATTGCGGTACACACTGTGGACAGCGGCTGGTCATAATTTGGCAATTTTAAGACACTCACAAAAACTTAATTATAAAACGTACCCCAAGACTTATGCAGATCGTTACCAAGATAACGTAGCGCCCTTCTATACCACGGCAAATCAAACGTACATTGCATTGTCGGGCAAAATAGTTATGAGTATAATGGTCAAAGATTTTGTAATAATCCAGCAAAAGAATGGGTTTCCACTTTGGGATGTTAATCCATGACGACTCTTTGTTATAATCGCTTAGTTATACAAGCATTAGACAACACAGCTGACAGATCAACTTTTACTCGAGTAGGCGTTTTCAGGGACGGCGATTACCTGGGTGTCGATACATTTGCAATATATGCGATATTTGAAGTGATTTCATTTACTTTCAGATTGGGGTGAATGGAGCGAATGGAGCAGGTGTAGTGCAACATGTGGAGGCGGGGAAATGACGAGTTTCAGAAGGTGTCGTCCAGCGACGGGTTTGTGCAACGGAAATTCAAGGAAGACAGAAATTTGCAATGTACAAAACTGCTCTCCTGGTAATTAGCCTACTTAAACAAGATTTTGATGTTCACGATGTGGTCGCCGAACACAGTTTGCCTTTCTGCGCGGCGGTCAAACTTCTCTGATTCCGAACTCTTGGCGCGGATTAATTCATAGGGAGTGTTTAGTGACGATTTCATTGCAATCGAAACATTCCATGACATGAATTTAATATAGTAACTAACTTCCAAATCTTAGATGCAGAACAAGCACTCCAGACAAACGTTCTGGAAAACTTCCTTCTCTGCTTGTAGTTCCGAGGTCGAATGAATCTCGTATTTTAAAACATTGATCTTTGAAAGGATTTTTACTGCTGGATGGTGGATTTTTGCGGCTTCAATCCAAAGGATTATATGCATATTGAACATCGTCAAAAATTGATGCAATTCTGTTACTTTGATACAGGGCCGATTATATATTCAAAACTGAAAGTCTCAATAAACAGCGATTCTATCCTGTGAATTAGCTACACAATGGTTTGATGCTCATGTGACGTTCCGCCGCTGGCCATAATTAGTAATCTTTCGCCATAATAACTTCGAAAAAGAAATGAACCCTGAGGCTTGTAGAGACAACTCATGTAGATCGTCGGCGAAATCATCTGCCGAGCTCATGCTACACTAACGACAAATCCATGTATGTTTAACACTGTTTATCGTAGGGTTACCATACATCCTCCTTTAGGAGGATTTGTCCTTCTTTTTTAGAATTTTTAAAATGTCCTCCGATGACGCTTAGATGTCGTCGTTCATGAGAATTGGTCCTCCTTTACAGCTATTAGAGCAAATATGATGGATGGATTCGATTCTTTTTAGTCACCGACCACAATTTCGTGGTACAGTTGCCATTTTTTCGGGTTTTACTCCAGAATTCGAAGTCTGGAAATTTTGAAAAAATGTCCTTCTTTTCCGATTCTAAAATATAGTCACCCTAGATTATGGTCATTGCATTTTTGATGTCGATTGTATACCAGAAAACTTGAAATTAAAGCACCTCAGCTGCAACATATTTCATTCGTTTTTAAATCCAATTGAAAATAAGTCGGCATTTCGGTTCGACACTTGATTTGAACCAGTCTATACCAGTGGTTCTTAACCTGGACAACCCTTACAGTAATCCACACGCCTTCGGATAAGCCCTAATTTTCGCCTCACGAAAACAATATAACACATAACACATCTAATAGGTTCAGAAAAGGAAGTGCCGCACATCAACAACTATTTAAAAAAGAATCAACAAAAATTATTTTCACACAAAATTAAACGATTTTATTGAAAATTTACTGAAAATTAGTGTGACTCGGGGTATATGATATATTTGTCTCTTTTCACCTTCAGGGAACCACTGTAACTGATACTTCTATTCATAATTCGATTAAATTCTGCTTTCATGAACGACATCTTCGAGTAGGTATGTTCTCGATTACTATACTTCCACGTAACAGAATTCAGTTCTCTAGGCAAGATTTTGCCTACATTACTAACTTTTAAACTTACTTGGCAATCGCAACTTCTGCTTCAGTAGAGACTTTTAAGGTTACCAGGTTACAAAAGAACATCAATGGCGATTTTGGCCCCCTCCGCTCTACGCTGTACATACCAACAGCAGAGTTATCAACTGGTAGCAATAAATGTGTTTTATCCACGACCAGTAATCTCACTTGTTCAAGATTGGAATCAAAGTATGAGTTTTGGCATTCTCAAGTGTATACTCATTCAATGAAAGCTGCTAGTATTTTATGTCTTTATGTGCTGATCATGTAGTAATTGGACGACAAGGACGCACTGTGTTGTACCTCATTTCGACATGGGACATTGATTATATCCATAGGCGGTCGGTGACGAAGTAATTCAACTGTTTCTAAGTACTGCAGTAGGTATTGGCTGTACATTCGCTATACTTACTTTAGTGGTCATGATTTTAAACGATTTTCACTTCTGCGTAATGGTTCAACGCTTTTAGGAAAAACCTAGGCCTAGAATATACTTACTTTTTTCACTTGTTTTCTCGTCGCTACCTGTACCGTCACTTGAGTAACGTTATACAGTCTTACTTTCCGTCTAATTGAGTACTAACGATGATCACTACGTGCATTTTTTATAACACAATACAGTGGAAATTGCAAATTATTTAGAATGGGATCAATGGAGTACATGGAGTAGTTGCAGTGCGACGTGCGGCGGTGGGAAAAGAACGAGTTCGAGAAGATGTCGAACAACTGGTGGTGGTGGTGGTGGTTTGTGCAGCGGGAATGCAAAGAAGACTGAAACTTGCAATCTACAGTTATGTCCGTCTGGTAATTACCCGCATAATGTTTTTACATCAGCGGCAAGCAACAGCCTGACTGTTTCAAGACGTTCACACAAACATCCTATGGCGGGATAGTGTCTAGGCACCTCCACAGCTGCAACACTAATGTGTTGCGGGTTCGAGTCCTACCGAGGTCGACGCCAGAATTCCTACCTAAGTGTTGAAGGTTTATCTAGACTCCTCCTCACTACCTGATCTTCGTAAGCGGTGTCGTAGAAAAGTATAGAAGTGGGCCGTGCTACAAGTCGGTAAAGACGGAACCCTAATACAGAATGTAGGCCTGGTGTAAAATGAGTAAAATGGACAATGTAGTCGAAACAACATGATTATCATAAACAACAACAACACAAACATCCTGAAGAATAAATAAACCCAGAGACGTGTACACTGTACAGATCCCTAGCATACTGATTTAGAGCTTAGCTATACTACGCTCATGCCAACTGACTTTGCAATGCCTGATAAAAGAGTTATGATTACAAATGTTATCGATTGATTGAGTATTAAAACAAAACTTTGTATACTTTGCTTATGGTAATCCGTAGCTATCTCACGTTAAGACTACTGATGTTCATAAACTCTGGAGAGAGCAAAAGATGGATCTCTGGTTTGCGAATGCAGCCGCCATGCTGATTGTTAATTGGTCTGTCGAATGTGACAAGACACGATCCTTGTTGTAAATCATGATATGCCGTTCCTGCCAGTCGTTCTCAAGTTTTCTGAACTCCTGGCATCCTCCGATAGGATAACATAGTTCGATGCACCCTCGCACTTCCAGTACCCTGACTAATGCCGCGTAGCGTAAGTACGTTACGCTGATGCAAACACAACCGCTTACGGGTCCGATTTCGACAAAAGTCACCTTCAGAATCCCGTCACAAGTGTCAGAGTCCTGAACTCATTGTCAACACTCTGGAAACAAGATTTAAAGAACTAGCAAGTAGGCTAATACAAAATGACTACTAGCTGTCACTAACATAACCATAATTACGTTACTATTATTGCTTTTGCTGATAATGCTTTGGAGGTTGTTGCATATCTGTACACCTTATTACATTTATAGGACTGTTAAATTATCTCAGAAGAGTTATATAGAACCTAAGCAAAGTTTGAACTGTTTTCATTGGATATTTCCTATAAATATGTGAATGGCCCTGGTTTATATTGTTATACATACCTACAACAGAGTTAGCAACCGAGATCAACCACTATCAGTGTCAACAATGCTGTGGGATTGTGTCGGATTGCGATGTCGACATGTCATATCGCAGTCGGTAATCCCAGACGCAAACTACCATTCATCGAATTTCTAGTTGAATCCGCCTATATTTTTATGAATGTGGGCATTAGAGTTGTTCAAAATTATGGAAAATCATGAAGATGCTTTGTGATAGTGTCTCATTCCATGGATTATGGATAAAAAAAAAACGATGAGCCGGAAAGAAGCTCACATGAAAGCTGTTAATATTTCGGGCAAAGCGTTGGAAAGTAGCTGCCTAAGAATGGATGTGCCACCGACCATAGAACGGCGAGAAGACTAGTAATCACATAACCACGTCTCTTGATTGGGTATTCGGCTATGCTTCAATGATCATGACAGCAGCAGCTTGCTGATTAGGTGTTCAAGGCGTCTGCTACCCGCAGGGATTCTTAGAGCGCATTTTGGTAGGTTGATAGATGTTGATTTAAGATTAATTCAGGACATGTTGAGGTACGAAATACATGATGATTAAAAAACAGCTGCTTCACAAACACCTCTAAAGAATGGCCGCGTTATTGTCAAGGAAACGGCTGTAGCGCACGTGCCGTGTCTTCATTAAGGGAAAGCAAAGGCGCTTATGCGAACGAATTCCTCGGTTTAGAAGGGATCCATCATCAGTGAATACAAATATAAAGCTTGACTATGACACCATACTTTGTAGGATCTTATTGAACCCAAGTTGTAGTAGGCTATATAGTTGAAATATTGAACGCTTTATGGATCGACCGAATCAGCCAGTTACGTTTGGCAGTTATACCTAAAGCATATTGAATTCGCTTGTAAGTGTTGTCAAAGTCCTTAATGATGATGCAGAAAAGACTATGTTGGATATGATATCCAACTATGCGGGATACTATGCAGCATGGTGTGTGCTATTCTTTACACCTCTATTCTGCGGGATCAATAAGGACTTTGAAATATCATATCCAGCATAGCCTGTGCTTACATTTACACCTCTTTTCTGAGTCATCATTAAGGACTACCACAACACTTACAGGTGAATTCAATTTGCTGTAAGCATCTGATAAGTGCCAAGCATAACCGGCTGATTCAGCCGATAAGTAGACGAGCCTTCAAAACATCATCTATATACTACAGCTTGACCCACAAAGATCACACAAAGTAGAGTGTCATTGTTAAGCTTAATATTCGTATTCAATGTTGATGGATCCCTTTTGAAACGAGGAATTCGTTCGCCACTTGTATAAGAGCCAATGCTTCCCCTCGACGAAAACACGGCATAGACCAGTGGTTCTCAACCGCCGGTCCGCGACGACATTCCTGCCGGTCCGCCAGGTATATTACTAATTTATACTTTGATTTCAAGATGCAATGCCGAGGTCTTGTCCATTGATGAAATAAATAAAACATCACATTTTAAACTGATTCAGAACTTAGTGAGGTAACATTAGGGCTGGAAACATGTTCGATTTGACTTGGAGTTCAAGACGTGTCATTTGACGACATGCGAGCGAGAAGTACAGAACAAATAAGAGCTGACTCATTGCTAAACACCGCAGTTTGCGCGATCATTTGTTTTCGATTCATTCGTTTTGTGAAGGACCGTAACTGAGGCACCCCAAACCGCCCAATTGGGGAGGGGACGAGCTTGAAAGAGGCCCAAAATTATTTTGCAACTGAACATAAATCGTAGCGTATTTTTTGAAAGTTTTTCTAGCATTTTCATTTTTTTCGCGTTTTGCTCGATTTAGTTTAACTAAATGTTTTGCTTATTAGGTGCCCATCTCCAAGAATGTGCAGAATTTATAGAGATAGGCATTTCGGCGTCAGTCATTACCGCGCCAAGACGCACCAACACATAATGAAGTTTAGGCTAACATGGGACTCCGAAAGTTGTGCAACGTGAAAACCGATTCAGTCATGAATGATCGAAAATCTACGCTATTGGCACGATTAAGCTTCACAAACTCTCTGCTTATACTGAGTAGAATGAATGTGCTCACAAGTACAGGTGAAAACATTAACCCGACTGTGGGATCTAGGGGCCAAGCCCCCGAAAGTTTCGCTCGTCGCCTTGTGGGGGCGCAAGACCAACGTTTTTGGGGGTGGGCTGACGAAGCGCTTTTTCGGCCCGGATTTGCGGATGGCCGGTATAGCTGCTGTAAGGTGTTTGCTTGCGGCGCATTGTATTCGTAGTTGCCAGAGTAGCCTGCGTCTGGTGGTAGTGGGCAATGAGCAGGGTAGCACGACAAGGTGCTTGGTTCGACTCCGAAACGCTATACTTCTTTCGATATTGTCTAAGAGAAGAATATTATTCGAGATGGCGTGGTCGGTTAAACCCACGGCCCACGGCCTTCGGTGCGAAAGACTGTGAACGACTCTCGGCGGTAACACGTTTTTCTGAACAAGGCAATTTTACCTCGACTCAGCAGACTCACTACCATAAAATCACATGGATTCTATCATGAAGATAATGTAGTTACGATAAAAACCCTCCAAATGTCACACTCCAGCACCATATAATTGCAAAAAACGGTTGCATACTTTACATTTTGGCTTCATTTCAATTTTTGAAAGTCCACCGGTCCGCCAGACATTTTTTTGAAATTTTGCCGGTCCGCGAGGTGAAAAAGGTTGAGAACCACTGGCATAGACCACAGCCGTTTCCTTCACAATAAGGCGGTCGTGCTGTAGAAGTTTTTAAGAAGCAGCTGTTGTTTGTGCATCGTGTATTTCGTACCTCAATATGTCCTGAATTCATCTTCAATCACATCTGCCAACCTACCAACAATGCGCGTTAAGATCCCGCTGGTAGTATACTCCGTTAGCACGCTGCTGCAGTCGTTACCATTGAAGCGTAGCGGATTAGCCTATCATGAGCCGTGATTATGTGATTACTAATCTTCTCGCCGTTCTATGGTCGGTAGCACGCCCATTATTGGGCAGCTACATTCAAACGTAGTGACCGAAACCCTAATGGCTTTCCTGTGAGCTTCTTTCAGGCTCATTGTTTTTTTTTTATTATCAATGAAGGAGACACTACCACGGAGCATTTTTAAGAATTTCCAAATTTCGGGGAACCCTAGTGGGCATGTTGGCGAAGGACTATAACACGGACGAGATCAGACATACATACTTGATAGAGCGTTACTTCTTTTTTAATATGAGCCAAATATCAGGAATTATTACAAAGACCCGCGTGAACTGGACCCATGCGATGTGAGCAACTTGTTGAAGTTTCCATGACAGTGGTTCTGTACATCCACTGGTAGTCAGAAAAGAAATATATTTTGTTTTACTCAAGTATTTTTCACCTACTCGCACTACTTACTGACGTGGTCACAATTTTACGCAAACAGTTGGTCAAAAATACTTACATATAACTGACTTGAAATCGCTAGATCTACCTGATCTTGAGGTAAAATCGTTGACGTCTCCTCTACTTCTACCTGAGTACCTACGATGACAGCTTTTCTCTCATCTGCCGATAATTCGAATAATCTGCAATTCCCGAAACATTTAAAGTGGCATTTAATGAATATTTTCCAGGCTGGGATCAATGGAGCGCATGGAGTAGATGCAGTGTGACATGCGATGGTGGCGAGAGGATGAGTTTCAGAAGATGTCTTCACGCGGCGGGTTTGTGCAGCGGAGATTCAAAGAAGACTGAAAGTTGCAATCCACAGCCTTGCCCTTCGGGTAATTACTAGGGACAGTTTTTGTTGCAGTCAAATCCGCGGATAGTTGCATTTATTTTACGCAAAAGTTGCAGTGAAAAGTTGCATTTATTTTTCGCAATCAGTTGCGCAGAAGATCTGCATTCATGGACAAGATCCTTCAAATTATTACGGTATGAGATACTAGGATTGATCCGTATACAAGGCGCTGTAGCAAAACAACAAAATCAATAGCCTGAAAAAATGACCCAGTTAAAATATAATTTTCGGAGGCCTGAATGTACGTCAAATTAGAAAGGACCTCCTATTTAAACGACAGTGAAATAATCAAGCGACCTAATTACAGAAAGTGACAAATATTTCTAGCAAAAACTTTGTTGCATGAATAATCGAAAAATGTTGCAATAAGTTACATGAAAAATCGAATCAGTTACAAAAACGTGCATGAAAAAAATGGAGAGAAGTTGCAAAAAGTTGCAACGTAAGAATCCTCGAAACAGCTAAAAACACCATACCACATAACTTCTGAGTATTTAGAAAGCTACCGGAAGCTGTAAAAATAAAGTTGCAAAAACTTGCCCTAGTAATTACTCGTACTAAATTTTGGTGCCCGGGCTGTGGTATTCGCAATCGATCACATTGATGCAGTGATCGCCATATTTTATGGAGACCGGCCATGATTTGAAATTTTGATAGGCATTGCGTCGAAGACATCACCACGTATTGATTGCAATAATCACATATGAAAAACGGCTGTACAAATCCCATGCAGTGAATTCGGCTCAGTTGAACGATCAGAGTCTTCACATTTTTCGCGTAGTGTGATGTTATTTTCAAGAAAACGAGCAATTTTTCAAATTGACTGATTTTGAACTAATATTGAGTGTCCTGCTGGCCTTGACTGACCAGGTCAGGAACCATTGTAATGGTGCGTTGCTTCTTTTGCGATTTTTGATAATAATATGGTAATTGGCCTATGAAGACTCACGTGATTTCTGCCTATGCGCTCCAGATTCCGATGTGAAGCAGAAGTTGAATTTTCTGTGGTAGTGATTACCTATAGCAAGGGGTTGTCAGTAACGAGGTCATTTGACTTTTTCGAAGTACCAAAGAAGCTTTTCTCCACTTTCAATACTTACGTCAGTGGTTATGGTTTTCCACTTCTGAAATTGATATTTACCAGTTTACGTTTTAGGCAAAATGTCGCCAAGAACACTATTTTGCTTACTTAGAAGTCGTTACTTTTACCAGTATAATAAGTTAAAATTGACTGCGGTACTTGTAGTCTACGTGAGTAGCAAGTATGACTACTTTTACCACGTCTGCCGTTATCGCGATGTTTTTGCATTTGATGACACATATAAACAGGGTTGCCATCGACATGGACTTGAAAATAAGGACAGTCGAAAAATTAGATTAGCATGAAAAAGCGTTTTCGTACATTATTTGTATTTATACGAGCCGTGGCATATCACATTCCATACATTTCGCCAGAAACAATCTGCTCCAGAAACCTCTTGTTATTAGAGAGTGCTTCATGGACCTCAACGACAGCTCAGGTCTAGGTTTACCTTTACTCATAGTCGAAACAGCCCCCCCCCCCCAAAAAAAAAATTAACCTTAGCCGTATTGGTAGCTAAAGCTAAATGCAAACGTGCAATATAATTTAGATGAATTTATGAATAATTTATAGCTTCACTATTTTTTCCCCAATGTGTCGACACTCGACAGTACTGTGCCTTTTTTCACTACGCAATAAATGCTACCTTCCCTACAGCTTATTCTGCCGTAGACCAAACAACAGGAACCTGGTACTGCTGTTTACTGCTAAAATGACATCCGCTGCGGTAGCTTGGCACTGCCGCAACTGCTATATCACCACTCACTGCCCTTATAGCTATCTCACCCCTTAGCAGTCAAATCCTGTGGTGTGTACTGTGTACGTCACGAGAGTTCCTTTCGTTTATGATGTCATAGAATCTTGACGCAAAAGCATAATGTTAGAATATTATGCAATGGGATACCAGAGGAAAATGATGGAAGTTCTGTAGTGGTTGAAAATAAGACAAAATAAGGACGCAAGTCGAAATTAAGGACATTTCTTAGAAATAAGGACAGTTGAGTTTTCTAAGACGTGGCCCTTCAAAATAAGGACAAATCTCAGAAATAAGGACGGTATGGCAACCCTGCATATAAAATTACATTGTGAATATGTTTTCAGGATGGGGTCAATGGAGTGTATGGAGAAGTTGTAGTGCTACTTGCGGCGGTGGTTCGAGGACGAGTTCCAGAAGTTGTCGTCCATCCGCGGGTTCGTGCACTGGAGCTTCAACGAAGACTGAAACGTGCAATCCACAAGACTGCCCTTCAGGTAATTTTCTGAACAATGGTTTAATGTGCTGGGCGTTGTGGTCGGCGTCCGGCCATATGTTCCGATTTAAGACGGTCATAAAAGTTCCGAAATAAAACGAACCCCTATTATTGTCTGTACACTGTACTGAACAGACAACCAATATATCGCCAGAAAGGCGATGTTGCGGCGTGCTGTGCTGCGCCAAGGCATTGTGTGTTTATTGCTATAACATGTTTTATATCGATTGCTTGGGGAAGCGAGTGGCGCAGTTGATTACGCCAACGGAAGTGGGTTCGATCATAAATCGCAGAAATTCGTGAGTAAGTCGGCAACTACATCGCTTATATTTATAGATCGCTATCAAACTATTTAAAGCAACGTGTTTGGACTAGAGGTCGACCGATATTGATTTTTACAGGCCGATACCGATACCGATATATCGGCACACTCACAGGCCGATAACCGATATCATAAGCCGATATTATTATGGAAAGAGCAGAGAACAATTTCACCAAAAATATTATATATTAGGCAACTTGGCACTTGTTCATGCCATAGAAAGCTGAACAACAAACGAGAAAGCTGATATTGAAAAGAATTATTGCTTAATTGTGCACAATCGTTGAAAATTGGTATAACCCAAAAAACAAAACATGATACAGAATTGCAGATCAGTACAGAAAGGGTAGATTGTAATGCAGGAAGCATAGTTTCTCCGCATGCTCACCCAGTTAAATTCGTCCTGCAAGGGTACATCTGTCATGTCATCATCACTCTTTACGTCGTCGATTTCTTGAGATTGAGAAGACGGAGCATTGAATTTCCAATAATTTTGAATTTTTTTAAAATATAAAATATCGGTCGCAATATCGGCCTTCATAGGCCGATATCGATAATCGGGAAAGCTCTAAATATCGGCCTCGATAATCGGCCATTTCGATAATCGGTCGATCTCGAGTTTGGACTCGAAATATGGGCCAACTATCTCCTTAGCTGGGTGTACTGTGGTTGGCTTTACAGTATTACTATACTAAAGACATTGCGTCAGTATGCATTGCCTGTAGAATTTTGTATTTTGGCGTGAAATAACGCGATTTGAAAATCTCTGTTGACCGTTTGGGAAGTGAGGATGCCATATTATGTACAGTATAAACACATCTTACCAACACTTAACTTGTAAATAATTATTTCGTGTAACTGTAATTTAGTGATTTTGTATTGGAATGCATGTGGCACCCCCTACATGGGTCGACGATGTCTTTGCTGTTGGTTCAGTAAACCCCGAAATTTGCAATATGATTGAAAGCTTCGTAAAAGATTTCAGAGCTCACATCAGCAGATTGACCATACGAAAAAACATGCCCTAGGACCTAGGGTGCAATTTGATTTTAATTGCCTCTAAGCTGTAAGTTACTTAATCAATGGATATGCATTTTCATACCAAGATATTTCCATTTAGAGATGATTTGTTGTGGTTTGTAGAAATGATGAAAAACTGGAATAGGAGCGTCAATCAGTTTGGAATCGCAAAGTTAGCTCTTATTACTGAGTTGAGGTGGCTGTGACTTCAAATACAGTAACTTATACACAGCTTATGGTTCTTGAAGCAAAACTAGACCAAGAATACCTTTATTTTAACTTACCTAAAGTAAAAACTGAGGACGTTACTTTTAATTTTACTTGAGTACCAGCGATGACTACGTTGACCATCTCTGTCGAGATCTCGATGCGTTTGTAATCGTGTAAGTATTAGAAGTTCAATGCGGATTTTGTTTTCAGGTTGGGGTCAATGGAGCGTGTGGAGAAGTTGTAGTTTGACATGTGGTGGTGGGACGCGAACGAGTTCCAGAAGTTGTCGTCCAGCAGCGGGTTCGTGCACTGGAAGTTCAACGAAAACTGAAATGTGCAATCCACAGCGTTGCCCTTCTGGTAATTTTCTTGAACACGGTTTTCATGTTAGCGCTGTGTTCAGCTTTTTACGTTTGAAAATTGCTCAAAAATTCTTCCGAAATGATATGAAACGAGTTGCGCTTAGCATATGAGGATTGCAAACTAATTTATCAGAACTTGAACTGATATTAGGGGTCAGAGGGAGCTATACATGATCAAACAGGGCGCTCAAACACAGACAAGTTGAGCAGCACTGTAATAGAGCGGAGCGGCGCTTGGGAATTATTATCTATTGGACGACCAGGGCCCACCAGAGCTGTTCCTATAATTGCTCTCTAAATTCTGATGTAAAGCAGTCGTTGTAGAGTCTAGGGCAGTGAAGACCCATCCAGGGGTGGTCATTAACGAAGTACTGCTACTTATCCGAAGTACTTCAGTAGCTTTTGTATCCCTGCGCAGAGTTATCATATCTTAAGAGGCTAAATGTAGGACACTTTGTACAGTTCACATAAAGAGACATAAAAATGCGACTTTATACAGATACTGTTGATCAAATGGTAGGTGAACTGAAGATGGTCAACTTACAACATCGCTACCTCAAAATCCTGCTTTTAACGGACTGTTTCCGCTGGATTGACTCATTTTTGCAGTCAAGCTTCGCGGCAAGTCCAAAGAAAACTGTGGCCATTTGTAATCGTATTTGTATAGTCACCTGACACTCAAAGCAAAAAGGGACGGGTTAAAAAAGAGGACATTTGGTTCGTTATCGGAGGACATGTTTGTTTTAATGATAAAAGAGGACATAGGAGATATGGTGTCCCTACTCAAGTGGTTATGATTTTCAACTACTCAAACATTTTTCTAACGGCTTATCATTTTTGGTAAATATGTAGTCAAATAATACTTACATTTTTACTTAAATGGAACACTCCATCTCTATTGAGTAGCAACGATAACTACGTTTTCACATCCGCCGATATCTTGATGTATTTGCAATTGACCAAACATTTGAAGGGAAATTGCGAGTAACACTGGTCGACATTTTTCAACTTTTTTTGTTTGTTTGTTTTTTCAGTACGAATAATTGAGTTTACCTAATTTGACGATGCTGATTTCGAATTTGACATCAGAATTCACTCATCACGTCACAGTTTTTTGAAAATATCGATTGAAAATTTTACTAAAAAACGCCTGTATTAAGGGCGCTTTTGCCTGTTTAGGCCGTATATGATGCGAAACACATCCTATAAAGCTCTCAACTTATTCTATTGGATTTTAGGCTTTACTATCTTGAACTAAGCCCTACAAATAATAAGGATACTTAGTATTTCATAAAAATTTGGATGCAACGAAATCAGTGAAAATTAACACGTATGAGTAATTTTAGTACTATATTCAAAATTTGAGATAAAATGTTTCATATCCTCGTAAGACCCGTTGATGCCAGTTGCACTAGCTACAGGAATAGAAGCGCATTCATTTGTATTGAGCGACAAAACATCTTTTAGGCTTGGTGCATGAATAAAGTGGCGCAATTATCTAATTCCCAAAATGTCTCTCCGAGACCTTGAACATCGACACAATAGACTAAAGAAGGTTCGGAGGCAAAGAAGCGTGTGTGTTCGCTCTCACGATGCATATATCAAGCAAAAATGGTATCAGTGCCAAACAGATGTTTGGCTTTTAATCTTGAACTTACAATAAGATCAAACTCGCATGGCAAATTCAAATTTATGGCAAAGTTATTTAGTTCCGCTTGATTCAAATTTATATAGCTGCTGATCACCATCACACTCATACTGAGATCATTTTTCAGACAAAGTCTCTTCACTGAGACGATCTTTTTCAACTGTTGGGTAAACTTTTGAAGTCGGTGTAATTGTGACATCTGGCCAATTAGGAATCGGTAGTATTGCGCAAGTCAAATTGGGTATTGAAATTTATGCTCATTTTTGACATTGAATAAAAAAAACATGAGAAAAAGGTGGCAGTCTGATTTCAAAGACTACTTCAATTCGTTTCGAGGCCTTCCTATCTTTTCATCGTGCCGCAGTCTTGTGATGTTTTCAAAGAAAGGAAATATTATTAACTTGATACTGATCGCAAAAACTAGGCTTAGAATACTTACTTTTTTACATATTTACAAAAATATACTTTTACTTCTACCTGCGTAGAAATTGGCACCTTTACTTCTTTTACCACTTGAGTACATATGGTAAGTACTTTAATCACCTCTGATGTCGTCACAATGGTTATAACTATGACCCGACAGCATGGAATACTTCGCTGAACCAGACTTGGACAACTAGAAAATTTTCAGCTTTTCTGAATTAGATTAGAATTAGAATTAGAGTTCTACAGTTTTTTTCAAACTAGATTAGAATTAGAATTAGAGCTGCACAGTTTTTCCAAATTAGATTAGAATTAGAATTAGAGCTACACAGCTTTTTTCAGATTAGATTAGAATTAGAATTAGAGCTACTAAGCTTTTTCCAGATTAGATTAGAATTAGAATTAGAGCTATACTTAGTTCGCAAAAACTTGGAAATCGAATGAAATTGTATATGGGATTTGAATACAGCAAAATGCAGTTCACATCAAATCACAGTGCTTGGTGCAAAAGGCCGCGAGGCGATATGCGCCACATATTTTTGTTTAATAAACAACAACAACAGTGCATTCCCATAAACATGAGAATGGTGAACTTCTGTACTCCAAGCTTGGCTCGATTTTTACTATACTTTAATAAAATATTACTTCTTTTATGGTAACCGTGGGCATCGCCCATGTTAGTCAGAATGGCGATGTACTAACGTAAAGTTTTAGAAACTAGAGTGTATTTCGCAGACTACATGCTATTCTAGCAGGCTATATTCGTCATAATATCTACTATTACTGCACGGTGTAAGTAAGGCGATGGCGGCTTGGCACTGGATTTCCCTGCGCAAGCGGAATATTCTTTTAACTCACTGCAATAGTGCGATATGCCTCGGACAAAGAGGAATTTTCAGGAAAACAAAAATTAGATTAGAACTAGAATTAGAGAATACGGACATCTCACAAATTAGATTAGAATTAGAATTAGAGCATAAGAACATTTCACAAATTAGATTAGAATTAGAATTAGCGCATGGAAGCATTTCACAAATTAGATTAGAATTAGATTACTGGCATTTGGCTCTAATTTAGTGAAATTAGACAACTAGAATTATCTAGTTGTCCAAGTCTGCGCTGAACAGGCTGTTTTAGTACCGTAATGCAAAATTTTAAATCACAGATTATAAAAATCTTGATGTGACAAAACAAAAGCGAGTTCATATTCGTAATCAGCGTACGAAAATTGATTAATGGGTCACCATTTTAGCCAGAAAGCAAAAATCATGTCGACTAGTGTACTGTTTTCAGGTTGGGATCAATGGAGCGCATGGATTAGTTGTAGTGTCACATGCGGCGGAGGGACGAGGACGAGTTTCAGAAGATGTAGTCCAGCAGCGGGTTCGTGCACTGGAGCATCAATGAAGACTGAAATGTGTAACCCACAACGTTGCGCCTCTGGTAATTTCTTGGATAAGTATTTCAAACTGGTGCTGTGGGTGGCGGCCGGTCATAATTCGTAGAAAGCAATGTGTTTATACACACGTTTTGGACCGATGATCCGTAAAATTAGATCTTGTTTCAGAGTCTTCTTATTCGTTAAATCCGTGATTCGCAACGTGGGCAAAATCGTCCCATAATGTTAGCAATTTGAGCACCAAGGAGGAGTAATACCTTAAGGGGCGAGTGGGGGCGAAATGGTTAGAACGTCCAGTGTCATGAGCATTTAGTTAAATCAGCGAAAATGCATGAGAAGAGAGCTTAAGCTGCATATTATGCTAAAGTTTCCCTACAAATAAGTCAACTTCGGAAACTAGACGTGGAAACCGGTTTTCCGAGCACCTACTTGGTAAAATGAACTCTTTCTGATTCAATTCACCTGCGATCAAAGTTAGGTGAATAAATTTCCCATTTTCATATTCTTTTTCCGGATCCTTGAATATGGAAAGGGGCAGAAAATTGTTTCGGGCATGATAAGGGGGTGATGAGTCGAAAATGGTTGGGAAACACTGAGTTCAATCGTCACAAATATATGTTCCTTTCACATTTTATCTATGGGCCTTCGGATCCTCAACTGTGGAGATGTGCATTATTGCGTCAAATGATATCATGTCACGCAGCTCTATCTACCATTTGAAGTGATGATGTCACAATATGCGCCGACCGTGCCCAAATTAACTTTGAGAAATAATTATTTCTTATATAATCGTACTAATGATTCGCTTTTTGTATTGATATGGGCATCTCATTATGAATGAGTTGAGACCAAAGTTATGAATTATTTGCACTGCTCATGCATAGAGGACGAATCTATAACGCACTCCTGAAGCGTTATTTCCAAGTGCAGTACTAAAAGTTGGGTTTCTAATCGAAAATAGGCATGCACAACGACTGTCAGATTGAGGTGGAGTATCGATACAGACACGTGGTCTGAAATGCTAGATAGAGCCCTGGTATTATTGTATATTGTGCTGAAGAAATGGTACTTGGAGGGCAGGGACATTGAATCATGCAGGGACTTGATTGAACTTTTTCTTAGTATATTTCACCGTTGGGGGCGTGAAAGCATCTTAAAGTGGGCGATAAGCTGAAAATTTTTTCCACGCTCCGCGCGATTTACACCCAATTCCTAATTATTGCTCTGTATTTAGTCTCAATTTCATATTTGAAAATATCTCATCCATAGTCCTAAGCTTCCGTGCCATCAAACTTTCCGCTAGGTTTGCTGGCATCCTGGTTGCGTTTTCTTATATGACGATAAGGAGAGGGGCAAAATCTATCACCAGTATAAGGACAAGGGCGTGTCTCAAAAAGTTTGAGGACCACTGTTCTAAGGTAAATACTTCCTGTGTTATTTTTCAAGGTAAATTTCTTTTCTCAATCTCAAGGCCCACGCAGTTTAAAAGGTTTCAACTGCTAAAAATCACAGAAATCCTAAACGAGATTGACATAATTCGGATCACGAGTGCGATTTCAGATTGGCCACTCCAGTTTTAATTATTATACTCCAGTTTTAATTATTTTAGTTATGTTCTTATAAAAACGATTCGCGCGTGTATTAGGTAGATTCGTTCTCTGTATGCGTAGAATTCGAGTATTTATATTTTATCGACAAATAGTATAAGCATGTTTGAAGCTAACATGGTTATGATTCTGTCAGCTTTGTGTGTCTTAGAACTGAACCAAAAGTGGAATTAGTAAATATATGAACAGTTCGCCGCTCACATTTAAATTTCAATCCTGCTCTAAGAATCGGGACAAGCGACTTTCATCTCTATAGTTTTGACAAATTGGTTATTGAGGTCGACCAGCCGAAGAAATCTCGCCACTGTTTCTGACGCGTGTACGATATCATCAAAGCAATGTTTGTTTTAAATGAGCATATTTATTATATCCCTGTCCTCACTATATAATGAAATACCAATATTAGGTTTTGGTTTATAATTCACTATTTTATATAGTGCGGCCCGCGAATGGATTCAGATGTTGAATGCGGTCTGCGAGCTCAAAAGTTTGCCCACCCCTGTATTACAGTGACGCTTGCCCTTTACGCATTGTTCATCACAACACAGATATTTGTTCAGTTCAGTTTCATTGAGTTGATACAGTTCGGCATTCTCAATTTCTTGCAGTGCAGTATCTTTTCGGCTTTCATCGGACGACTTTCAAGCACGCGCATGTACTCTTAAGACATTTCCTACTGCATGCGTCCGTCTGCGCTGGCGACTTTTTTGAGATCGTGGCTTACTCTGTTTCTGGGCCTTTTCAATACACTGTTTGTACACCGGCGTCGGCGATGAGGAGCCCATATAACGTTTGACTCTTAGAAGTTGGCCCGAACCGGCATCCGAACAACTGTCATTGGTGATGGTGTCGCGACGCTGGCACTCACCCAACTTTGCCGCTCGCTTCCCCTGTAAATGATCATAACAACAGAAACACTATGATCACCAAAATTAACAACAACAGCAACAACAGTTAGCGAACGCGGCCGATATTGCAAGAAGCAAGTTTTCGGATGAGGTGTTGCGGGACAGGGATTACCTATATACTTGAATGCAATTGCAATTACTAAATAATTTGGAGCGATATTACAATTCGTCTTTGATTTCAGAATGGGGTCAATGGAGCGCATGGAGTAGTTGCAGTGAGACATGTGGTGACGGGAAGAGGAGACGTTCCAGAATATGCTATTCATCAACTGGTTTATGCACCGGAACTTCAACGAAGACCGAGACTTGCAATATACAACCTTGTCTTCCTGGTAATTGCATGAACAAAAGTCCCAATTTGAAATTTTAGGAGTGAATAGTATGGTATGGTATGGAACGGAACATTTCTATATTCACACCTATCCCACTCGTTACTTGTAAATTTCCATGCCATATCATGAAAAATACGACACAGTTACAGAAGTAAGGTAATGTATTTGCTTAGCATTACCAATTGGTCATCACAACTGCACGATTCATACAACACTATCAGTTTCTGCAACCGATAGCACATTTCACTGTGCTGCGAATATTCAATTGTTATAGCGAATAGTGAGTGAGGCAGATTCGTCTGTGCCTTACCTGACTATTGTTCGTCTGCGCTGTCATGGTACGTAATAAAGTTGAATTTTACATTCCATCGTGAATATGAGGGGTTTCCGTTGCCCCCTTCAAGTCGTTATAGCGCAGCCCTGCGTATTGTGCGGCCAACGTGCAAAATGCTGCCCGCGAAAAGTTCCTTCGATTTACTGGTGTTCATGCGTGTAAAACAACTACTGTATAAACCGATGCACAAATGCGTTTACTTTGAAGTGTAGTTGACTTATGTACCGTGAACACGTAGCTTACGTACGTCATGAGTGTAATACAGTTTCAAAATAAAGCCAATATAGCAATTTATTCCATAAAAATTACCTTTACATGTCACTGTTTCCATATTACAGTTCCTATATCGTTTGTTGCCAAGTCTGTGCTTTAAACTGTGCTTTAAACATACGTTTCCAAATCCTGATTCGTGAAATAATGCAATTAGTGCACTTGATTAGCGGGCATCCTGACTCACAAACGGAGGTTAATCTCGGCTCGTCCTCTCCCTCTCGTCCGTGGAGGCGGTGTCTTCAAAAATCCTAGAAGTGTACCATGCTACAAGTCAGCTGCTCCGGAATTAGAATAAAGAAAATTGACCGGGTGAAAATGACCATTGTAGTCGACACACGCCATATGAATACCATAAACAAACGAAATCACTCACACAAGATATTATGTCAAGCAGTGAAAGATGCCGCTACGGTCCTACATTTTAAAATGATTTTGGCCCTAAATATATGATTACTGAAACCAGCCGTGAAACGTTCTTTTTATTTCATGCTGAGCACTGAGAAAGTATCCGTGTTTAAGGAATTAATTTAAAGTCGGCATTATGAAAAGATATGCAGTGAATACATGGACGCGGCTGATGCGGACCTGCTAGCGAAGCTTTCGCAAAGCACCAAGGTTGCTTTACCAAGCCACGCAGGGCTAGGGATGCATCCTAATATCAACGCATCCATTTAGCAACGTCGGGTAACTTTGTAATTCACTGCTTTCATTTTAGAAATAAACATTTTGCCCACCGGAAAGAACATTTTCTCACCCCTTATCTTGCGCCATGTTTTTTTATCCGAGCTGACACAGCATTTTTCTGAATATATTAACAATATATTCATGTTGTTTTCTGCTAATCCTGACAATATTGTCAAATATTGCCTACTAATAATTGGTCATTTTTCACTACAATTCTCTTTTTACCTGTGTTCAATACATCAATGTACAATTGAATGGTATATTCGCATTGGAATGAACCTGAATATTTTCGACTCATTTCAATATGACAATACTATTCCATTGTTTTTTGAAATTATGTACCTCCAAGAAGCTCTTCAGATAATACATCGGTTTTGAAAGATAATACACGTCCCCTACGATGACTTTCCTGTACAGAGAACTTCGACTTCTTGAAATCATTCATATGATATAGGCAGGGGAGTCAAACATACGGCCTGCGGGCCGCATCCGGTCCGCCAGACGATTTCATCCGACTCGCGAAGCAATTCTGAGTTAAATTTAAAAATGCTTGTATTATCCAGCAAATTTGTAGCAAATGTTGAGATTTTTTTTGCGGGAAAAACTTTCAATAACTAGTCCCTCAAGAGAGTAAATATATTCTAGTCTCGTTATGCAGTGAAATGGCTTGTATCATTATCGAAGAAAGCAATAAAAACTCCTTATGCAAAAGAGAATCTGAAAGTCTGGATGTGTTTTGTGTCTTCAGTCAGCCCAGTGGCACATCGCATTTATGCTCCAATATCAAAGATAGATGCATTTTATCAAAAAAGAGAACAATGTTCGATGTCATAAGATGTGAGAAACAAAAAGATCTGCTGCTCCATTGCTAAGTAATGCCAAGATCCAATTACTTGAAACTGCCAAATCATATAGGCTATTGTGAACGACTTTACACCATCATGCCATCCAGATAAAGCTGATGGAAGATGAGTACTGCTGTAATGAAGAAAATAAATTTCAGCAATTTCAAATAGCCTATCAACGAATATGGAATGATTGCGTTCACCGCAGAGATCTGGACTGATATCACTGACAGAAAGGGAAAGAACCAGCGTACACCGGCTTTCTGATCACCTTGTATAAAGAAGCAGGGTGGCAAGATATGAAAAATTAGGATCCAATACCTTCCAAAAAAACGAAAAACTGAAAATCTCGTAGTTACAGTCCGTCAAAAGATTATTTCGCTTCTTACACCGATCGACATTGACTTTTCCTTCAATAGCAGCATCTAATGCTGTCACTGAGTGACTATTTAGTACATGAGACAATGTCGTTACAGAGAAAAGATCAGCCATGTCCTCTTTCACCCTGGAATCAATAGTTACATAGAACAGTTCATGGAAAAGTCTAGGTTGGTATAATTACTTCAGATATAGGTTGGGCTTGGTGTCTTTGAGTTTTTAATTTATTGTTCGTTTTGTTCCAATCTATACACCGACCTGTGAATTTGAAACTTAAGGTCATATTGTTTTGTTTCAATTTTCAATTACAACCTTTGAGTTCTTTTTTGCAATATAACCTTTACATGTACAGCATAATCCACTGCTTATGTAGTAGAATATAGAAATAGGTACTGGCAGTGACAGATGATTATTATCGGAGTTTTTCGGATCGGATATTGCTCATTTTAAGAATCACGCTTCGGAGTCGGATGGGAGTCGGACTACAGAATTTGTAGATCTACTCCGCACTAGTACATAGGCTATGCTTGATAATAAAGTATTCAATTGACTATCAAGGTCATGAGACAACATTTTAGAAACAGTTTTTGGTCCGGCCCGCGAGCGATTTAAAGGTTCGAATCCGGCCCACGACGTAATTTGAGTTTGACGCCACTGATGTAAGATGATTGGCATCGTTGTATGTGAGATATGTCTCGTTGTGATCGAATAAATGTGCTAGTGTAGCTTGTATACAACCGCATATGTTAAATTGCTTCTTTCATAAAATTCGATGTCATTAACAGCATCCTACCATTGGTCTGCTGATTACGTACTCGTGGGCTCGTGCAGCAGTACATGTGGACCTGGCTTTCAAACCTATGGAAAATACTGCACTTCCATGCCAGCCGGACAAATCGTATCTCATCACCTGTGTAGATCAACTAGACCAACTACAACTGGCTCTTGTAACCTCGGCAGTTGCTTAGGTGATTTGAGGATGTTGAGATTTGACATGGTTTTAGGCTAGATTACCAACCACGCAGTAAGAACGAAAATTACCACCCATAGAAAGAATGATGAATAGCGACCTGTCCGTTATATGCAATTCGTCATGACTTTGTGTTTCTGGTTGTAAAAGGTATATTTAGGAATTGACAAGAATACTATGGTTTTATTGCACGCTCAACAAGAAAGTCTCGATTAATGCTTGCAATTTTATTTACAACACTAGAGACGAACACCCCGTGGATTGATCCCAAAGTCATTGGACGTCCTGTTGCAGGTGAAACTCTTTGAATCGCTAATGTTTACTGAATGACCTCATGCTATTTACAATTTTGGTAGTTGAGAGCGAAAACTTTCCAACAATCAATGTGGAGTAAAAACGATAATGTCATGATTGACAATATCATAAATGTAAGTTACATTGGCATGTATCTCAATTGTAAAATCACAATAACTACGATAATTTATTTATATAATATATTTGTACCCGATTCTGATCTTGTAACTAAACAATAGTCGTGTATAGCCTCGACATCTGTAAAATCATTCGTAATCAATGACTTCATTTTATTAATGACCTCTCATTTACAGTATCCTACAAATGGTCTGCTAATTATGTCCTCGTGGGCTCATGTAGCAGAACATGTGGGTCTGGCGTTCAAACCTACGGAAAATACTGCAGTGCAAATGGACAAATCGTACCTAATCATCTATGTGGATCAAATCGACCTACCACAACTGGGTCTTGTAACCTTGGAAGATGCTTTGGTATGTTGTGCATGTTGAGACATGGTATATGGTTATTGACTTGTTTACCGAAGTTGTTACTGATAGATTACAATTTTCAAAGGCGATCTTTCGGTTATTGTTACATTACATGGTGTCTTTGGTTTTGAATTATTTATTAGAATGTTACAAATGGATTTCATTCTTCAATGGGTGATTATATTGTCTTCAATATCTACATACCAAAAACGCCCTCTATGCTATAGAGCAGGGGTTCTTGAACTTTTTAGACCGCTTCTTAAACCGCCCCAAACATCGACATGAATGCATTTTTAATGTCAGTATGCTACGTATTCACGGGCATCTATGAAACGGAGAAGGCACAGACAACAAGTTGCACGCAATGCAGTTCTATGGCAAACCGTGATTTCAAACCGGGCTGTATTATTTTGCCATGTTGGTCACATTTGTACTGCGGGGCACATATTTCAAGGACGATACTATTGAGTGTCGACTATATTTTCAATACCGGACATATCAATAGTGATGGTTTTGGCTAACCACCCAAAATTTAATCGCATTTTCCGGTAGTGTTTGTCACCGCATTTCAACCAGTCCTCTGTAGGCGAAAGCTTCCTGTTTTCATGTGTCCCGGCGCGGGCGGTAAGGGTGGTTTCGAAATGCCGCTGAACAACCCCAGACTAAAACACCGCACCAGTGGCGTTAACCTATAATAGGAATATAATGTTATTTCACAATTGCAAATAAAGTTGATTCATTTCTGTAAACTAAAGAAAAGGAAATACCGGGTGTGGCAGTTACGGTCGCGCACTTTCCCTCCCTTTACCCTGCCCGAGAATTACACGTGCGAGTTAGAGCTTTCCAGGGAAACAGATGTCGGAAGAATGTTGTTATGACATCAAACTTTTTTTGTCATACCAAGATCGGCATACCGTCATGATGAAGTCATTGTAGTTACACATTTATGCGTGTCTCGCTAATCGGCTATGGCACCCACTACAGTGACCTTGTACATGCAAAAACCATGCGCAGGATATCGCGCCATGCGCGATTTTTTTTTATTGTGACAAGGAATTTAACAATTGCTCTGGGCAGGTCGCGACAGAAATTTATAACCTTCGCGACACATGTTTAGGTCAATTTCAATACTTTAAGAAAACCTGTTGTATAATCTATAGCGGTGGTTACCAACCTTTTTGGATGTCGGAGCCGCATTTCAAATTTAGAGTACATATGGAGCCGCATGAAAACACTCAAATAGGCTACTTATAAAGGGAATTTAAAAGTAACTAGCCTATTAGGGATGGTATAAACCCCTGAAAGGTTCTGATTCGTGTGAACGTGGACCTTTTTAAAAAGTTCTGTGTGAACGCGAATGTGAGCCTATGATATCACGTGACAGCATATTGCCAATTGTAACCCTTCATCTCCGTAAAGTTATATATTAATGTACATGATAACTATAGCAACGACTGGGGCCATATCATGCCAAAATACTGAAGTACGTGCTGACTTTTTAAACGTCACCTAATGTATGAACTAGACTGGAACAATCAAATGCTATAATAATTCCACAAAATTGCTGTGCCGACAATCTCGACGACGAGTCGGCTAGACCAATATCCAACACCCCGAAAGTACGGATTTGGTTTATATGGTACAATAAGATTATCAACTCGAGATAGATCCCGTACACCTAATAGATTCTATGCATCAGATATCGATGCATTCTTTGTATCAATTACGTTGATGTAAATAACTAATTCGATGACTAATCGCAATTCACTGACTTCCTACATGTATTGCGTTTTTGTTCATTCAAAAATTTGGATTTGAATAAAATAGTATTTACTATCATAAATAATTAAAGAATTGGTCACCGTAAATACTATTTTAAATAATACCCTCCGTGTTCGTTTCGAGTAATAAAAAAGCTGACAACAGATATTTGAATTTTATTTCCGTATAACTATCATATTCTCCATGTATCCTGTTTATAACGGTTTTGCATTGGTGTTTTCGCTGCTGTGAATAACTTGCTTTGGGTCCGTTTTTCCATAAATCTATGAACTCTGTATGCACTTGTTTGCATTCTCGAAATCGGCTGTTAACGTGAACGTCTTATTGTTTCTTACGGTGACTTGATTGAAATCACAACACGGCTGTTGGATGGTTATGGCCTATGAACATGCTCTACATTTGCTATCATTAGAAATTATTTAATGACAGTATTTCTTACCAATAATCCCAACATATGCAGTTAGAAACATGCTCGATAATACACGGATTTTTGAATCTACTCAAGATTGCTTCGCGGGCGGGATGAAACCCATGGTTGTAACCAAGTCACAAGGCTGCGAGTCGCAAGTCAAACTCACTTTTATAGTTTTGACTGGAGTCAAGTCGAGTCATTTTCAATTCACCACCGAGTCAAGTCCGAGTCCAAGTCAGCGAGAAGAGGGTCGAATCCGAGTCATCGTATCATAGGGTTACCATATTTTTGTGAAGCAAATTCCGGACACTCTTTAGCGCCCACTAGCGGATTTTAAAATGAGGTGTACCACATTGTCCATCAATATGACGTCACAATAGCAAACCATTGCCCATCGACTGTATACACTATACAGGAATGGAGTGGAACATTGGGCCATCTGTAATGTGAGATCTGGTGGTTGCTATACTTGCTAGGGTCTACAATAGATTCCTCTACGGGCCGGATGATATCATCTGGCGGGCCGTGTCTGGCCTGCCAGGATTGTGTTTGAGAGCCCTGCGGTCGGTGCGGTTATCTGTTTAAGTGTTTTAATCAGGTCCGAGAGAACATTTTTACTCCCCTCCCCCCTTCCGTCCAAAAAAGCATTTGGCTGTTAAATTTTATGCATGAATTCTCTCAATAACATTGATTCTTCCGTATATTAGGCCATTGTAGAATGCACCAACAGGTTGCAGATCCGGTGATTTCCAGCCTTTTATGGTCGCGACCTCATTTCCCATTTGAAAATGTTCCGTGGCAAAGGTCAAGACTTGATAAGCGGATTACTAAAAAAATTCAGCTTGCCCAAACTTATCTAACGGCCTAGGAAGCCGATTACGTCCAACATCAGATAAAGGCGAACGACCGCAAGATTTGGAACCCCTGTCTGTGACGGATGCATCCAATCGACCTTAACCAACTCTAGTAATATACCGTTATATCTTATAATTGCGGTTACAATCAGACTTATTTCAGTAAGTGATGGTTATTTATATTTATTTTGATTGCATTTTCGGCGAGAGTAGTGCCAGGTGCCCATACTAATAGCATCATACGTTGCATTAACTCGCGCGCAGCACGAAGAAAAATTTTGAATAGCTTAAATCTGCTTGAAAATAATACTGTTTATGTTGATTTACGAAAGAAAATTGAGCCTGCCTGAAGCCTTCAAAATTCCGGACATTTAGGCATATTTTAGAAATTCCTCCCGGACGCAGATTTTTCAGTGAAATTCCGGACGTATGGCAACCCTATCGTATTATGACTCGAGTTCGAGTCCAAGTCATTGATTTAACAGCGCAGTTTACAGTTAAAGCCTTGTTAAACCCACATTTTATAACTCTGTTTGGTGATATCGAATGGTTCGCATGTATAATATACTAATTTCCTCACTTTTAGCACTTTCTGGTCGCATTTGCAAGTAACAGTACCAATAGACGAAATCCCAATACTGCGGTAACTTTACTATTCTTCGAAATTACAATGAAATGTCGGCCTTTGCCGTCTGAGTCTCGAGTCATATGTCTTGGTTCGAGTCATGCACAATTACTGTAGTCCAAGTCTAGTCAATATATAAATTGACTCGAGTCGAATCATTTCCGTATTTTGCTAAAATGACTCGAGTCAAGTCGAGTCATCAGAAAATCGTGACTCGAGTCAATACCACCCTGATGAAATCTTCTGGAGGGCCGTATGTTTGACACCCCTGCTCTATAGTATGGAATCTATAGTATTAATGTATTTGATATTTTCAATATATTTTACCCTATATTACAGGATTCCTCGGGTGACTCATCGTTACGAAGAACCTCAATCATATAATGCTACGCTCGGTCGAACATCTCATTGTAGAAACGGTCAATGAATATATTAGATTGTGCGAAAATTCTTTGAATGCTATCGGCGAAATCAAATTAACCGCCCTTGCGTTTTCACGTGTAATTTCGTGAAAATAAGATTAACATTTCCCGTGCCAGGATGTATGCCTATTCCATGTTTCAGTATTGAGCAGTGGTTCTCAAACTTTTTTTAGAATAGGTAAATCACGTCAAGCGCGATTTTTTTCGGTTTATTTCAGTATAAGGCTTTGCGAGGAATTTTTGGACATTGTGTAGGAGGAGTGTGACATGGATCATGGAACATTGAGCCGTTGCGAGACGAACCATCGGCAAGTGATCCCGATACTCCCAGGAGAATGATGCCGAGCGCTACATTTCCTCAATAGCTCTCGCTTATGAGCCCTTCTTTTGGCTTTGAAATCTCGATTTGACGGATTCGTAATGATACCTTTAAACCCTAATACCAATCGCTCTCATGTTGTTCCGTCAAAGCTGGAAATTGAGCTCAGTGGACAGTGCAGAGAGCTGGATTAGTGCTGCCACAAACAAATAGGAAAAAAATTTCACACATAAGAATTGGACCACAACAAATTGGGTTGCTTTGGAACTGTGGTTCTTAGTCAGGGGTGGGCAATTATTTTCCTCCGCGGGCCAAATGACAAGTAGAAAATAAGTTGGCGGGCCGAGTGAAAAATCGTCCGGCCCGCGACATAATAGTTAGTTATTACAAGAATATGGCCCGCCGTTTCATAATGAGTTTCAATCTGCAGTGCAGCACTGCTTGGAAAGAATGCTGCATTGCTACGATATAAGTAGCCTACATGATATTGGTCTATCGTTACGCCATAAAACGTAGGCGGTTGAAGTAGGAGATGGAGATTCTCTGTAGAGTGGACTATATCAGTGCTTATCGATCGGGTGTATCTCGCAACCAAAGGTGTATACCATAGTTTTTAAAGGGTTTACCACTTTGATGCGGTGTGTGACAATAAAGGTGTCCTTCCTCTGCTTGAAACGCTTGAAACGCTTGAACGCTTGAAACATCTCAGACGCAATGACAGAATCTCAAACTGTTTGAATATGGATAACTAGCCTCCGTAGATTAGTTAGCCTATCTATAGTTTAATTCACCAGAAGGCATTGTGCGCCAAGACAACAAACCTGAATAGTGTTTGGGCCACAATGATGAAAACTGTTAACATGATTTTGTCTCACAAACTGAATCACCAACAGTTACGCCAGATATTACTAGAAGCAGGGAATCAATAGTGCGATGTCTGGTTTATATGCACTGTTCGTGCATTAAGTTGAGCAGCTATGCTTGCACGAGTGTATGAAATGAGAATTGAAATACCAATTTTCCTTACAAATACAAATATCGCTTGCTCATAATCTTGTAATCAAAATTGAGTACCTAATCTTGCTTTCCTGGTATGGCCGACATTTATTGTCACATCTGAACAAATTGAATTTGGAACTTCGGGAGGAAACAACCGAATAATGAGATGTTGAGGTGCATTCCAAAAAAAAATCTGCGACTCCGGGAATGTCAACAGTATAAAGAAAATTATGCTCACTTTCCTATACTGGAGGAGAGAAAACCTGGTACCAACACTACATTTGTAACTGTGATACGAAATTTAAATACTGAATATTCACACCCTTTTCCAACATTCCTTCTCTACAATATAAATTCTACCTATTCAGTAATCCGCTTAATGTGGACGCCACTACCATTGCCTGAAATTCTTAAATGGGCCTTTTTGAAATGCGATGCAGTTGAATTCAATGACAAATTTCATACAAAGAGCATATCGCTGCATGACTTTGACAAAGAGTACGTTCTTGAAATATGTCTTTATCCCAGCCTGACCAACAATGCAGAAGAAATTGCATCGATTTTTCGTAGCACGTACGTCGTACGCATGTGAACAATACTTTTGAACAATGAATTCTTGAAGAGCAAGCTAAGATCACGTATTTCGGATGCCCATTTAGAATATGGTCTGATTCTTGCTTCATCTGACTTGTTTTCAGAAGTTGAAAACATTTCACAAAGCAAGCTGGGTCAATTGTCACATTTATTCTGCGTTGTTGAAGTGTAAATACATGTGTCTGGTGATTGGTATGAATAAGGTTACTGCAATGTAGGATAATATACCAAAGTGAGCGTAAAATATAGTATTAAAGTAAATCTGGCCTGCCAAAAAGTTTTACACTCGAAATTTGGCCCGTGACTAGCAAAAGGTTGCCGACCCCTGTGTTAGGCAATAAAAAAGTGGCGGTTAATTTAAAAATCATCTATTTGTCGTCACGAATCGAAACAATGTTAAGCATGATACATTTTTAACTCTATTTAAACCCCTATCCAGGTTCTTCTATTAAGTCACTAAAACAGTGGTTCTCGAACTTTTTTAGGCACATTTCCCTTTATGATAGTGATAAATTTTGACCCCCCCCCCATCATGATATCACAAAATATTACAAAGAGCAACGCGAATGCTAGCAATCCAAACGGATAGTTTGATGGCATGTAAAGGTTATGGCTGACGATGAGAGAATTCTGAAATATCAAAGTCGGACAATACACAGAGCCATAACTATAATACCATAATCTCTGGGTAAATCGCGCAGCGCCCGACAAAAATTCATTTAACTTCGGTTTCGCCCTCTCTTCAGATGATTTCACGCAACCCCCCCCCCCCCCCCAGTTCGAGAACCACTGCACTGAACAAACCTTCTTTGAATTTCAGCTTTAGGCTTTCTTTTTTGTTATGCCCGTTCATCCTTTATGGGTGATATGATGAGTCATACAGAAATCGCGAGCACTGATTGACTTGTTTTACGAATTAGGGATTTGGAAACACCTCACGTAACAATTTAAAACAGATACTGCATAGTGCGTAATGCGACAATGGCAACAAAGAAGGTTTGACCAAAACTATATGGAAAGAGTGATTCCTTGTGACTTTAATTGCTACTCATACTTTGCCACATTGCCTTTATTTTGAATCTGGATTATGCATGCGAGGTACGTTGGCAGCGTAATTGTGGCAAATTAATGAACAGGCTTCGGAGTCAAGAAATTTCCTGTTTACTTGATACAGCCTATGGTTTTAGTCCAGGCGTCAACATTCAAAAAGAGCAGGTTTTCTGCTATGAATTCCAAGCAGCCTTTCCCGGGCCGCACAGAATGGCTTCGCGGGCCACACTTTGCCCAGGTCTGTTCTTAGGAAAATGGTAGGAAAAGGGCAACAGTACACCTGGTTTCGACCTTCCGCGAGCATGTGTTCCGGACAAAAAAAATCTAGATTAATCAGAAGATCTTTGTGAAAAGATAATGTGCATAAAGACTGAAACAACCATAATTTTTAAGAAACGTGAATAGATTTCATGAATTTTGTCAAAATAGTTTTAATGGTGGCTGACGCTACACGGTTTAACGCTTAAAAATCGAGTAGGCCTACCACTTTTTCTATATTTGAACACACCCTATGCGGCTAGATTACCCGATTACGATAAGATAGTTGGAGGCCAAATTACGATACCATAGTTCCAAACATTCTTTCTCAGCCATATTTAATTTAATAAATCACGTCAGAAGGGAGACGATACGGTCGGTATGAAAAGAACCACCCTACCCGCTGCCTAAATTATGCTTACCGATACTTCCGTGGAAACATACTTGTCACTCCATATCTATTACGCGCGAAGCGCGATGGAGATCCTGGACTTTCGTTAAATTGTGTGATAGTTAATTATTGTTGGTAATCAGGGAAACAGACTATAAATTCTCTCTCTCTTTGGCCACGTTCTTAAACGGACCAACAAAATATGTTTGACGAAATCGTCGATTGAGAAACCACATTGCGTATTGAGATACACAATATTGGACAAACACATATGATTGGCCGGAATAATTCTTCTCAGTGATTCCAAAATGTGTGCATCTGCACACATCATCAGAAAAGGTCATCCATATGTGTATGTCATCTCAGATGATATCATCTGCCGCCGGTTGCATTCAGTATTGAAGTGTCCACGGTCTCACTTGAGTAGCAACGAGTCATGTATTCAGCCGGTGTGCGCGAGAGATCGGAAGTTTGAGAGGGATTTTGTGGTGGACGCTGGGCATGCAAACTATTTATGACGTTACTAGTGACGGCACATGCCATCCAAAGGCAGGTTAAATAAGCGCCAATGCTGATAGCCACGAAATATAGCTCGTCGAGTGAGACGCCATCCGCATGGGGATACCAGGTTGTCGGTTTTGTCCTTCTCTGTAGAGGAGATGCGGATAGGAAATTGCAAAGTATATGTTCGAATTATGTGTCATTTCTATATTTATCGACTATTATGAACAGTAGTGAAAGCTTGACCGCAAGTTATCTCTGCTTATAGAGCACGCATATTTGGTGGTGTGTATACTGCTTAACTGCTCAGGAGCATGAAACGATCTCGGGTTTTATTACAGAAAGTAACGACTTCTGCTAGTAAGATATATTTTATTGATGGCTTTGATGGCACTGGTATATCGGGCATCCAGCCTATGCGGGGCTTACCAACTTATGCTCCATTCAACTGCATCGTTATAATGTATACTATTGATTTGAACGAATGAGGGATAAAATATATTTTTTCTCTCGGCCTTCCCGCTGTCTCTCTATCTCTTTTCGTTGTACTATGTACGCTTGACTTGACGCTAGACTGGATGACGTATTGAAATTTTAAACGTCGCGCAACATTGTCAGTATATAATTTGCAACTATACCGTTGTACCAGTCAATAGCAGTGGCGGCTCGTGACAATATCGGGTGGTGGGGCAAGGGCTGCAAGCGACTTTTTATCAAGATGACGTCACAATGGCGTTTTCCAACGTAAAGAAGTAACTTGGTGGTACGGTAACACGAACTTCCCGACAACATTGATTTTAACGTATGTGCCGCGAGAGGTCTGCCGGTCAGCTGTGACTTGAAGTGTGGTAACTGCGTAAACGGCGTACGGAACAAAGATTCGACACGGTTCATGTTCGCACTATAGCTGACTAATTATCTGCAGAAATGGAAATGACTATAACTCGAGAGATTGCGTAAGCCTAACTGGAAAGGTCAATGAGTTCGGACACATACGCGATTGTTATCTCATAGATTGGACATGTCATATTGAATCCAAAACATCATTCTGAAGAACTACGGATAGCAGCCTCTGAAATTCAGTCCCGGTACAGCATAGGAGATTTTGGCCTTGAGGCTGGAGACTGTCACACGACACATACGGCTTACGAGTGTCTATATGTCTGCTGCAAAATCGCCTTTTGAAAATATATTACCGAATAAATACGTGGATGAAAGCCGAAAACTTGGTACACTGATACATGAAATCATCTAGAAGTAGCCTCATGACCGTTTTTGTATGGTACACTATCAAAATTAATACGAACAGACCAACACCGAATTTTGCGTAAAATTTACTGAGGAATAGGCTGATCAAGCGATCTGCTGTTAGCCGCGATCGAAAACTAAACAGCTATGGCGCTTGACACTCGACAGGGGTTGTAATTGTAAGCAAATGGCATGAAGGCCACAATTTCACGGTGAAATTGACATTGGAGAATATAAAATAAAAGTAAATATTTGAATGCAAACCGAGGATGTTAGTAAACTGTTTCATGATATCATCATCTCATCACCTATCTCAGTATGGAATACAGTTAGCGTTAACACAGATACGCCGGCTTTTGCGTGAAATCCGCAATGCGTTAGGTAGGCTGAGTGTCAGATCAGCGCACATCTCTACCATACTCGACCTTGATAACCAAATTGCTGCCCTAATCATTAATCATTGAGTGCCAACCTTGAGACTTGGCACAGCGTTCGATACTAAAATCAAGACATACCATGCAAAAGCTCATGACGGATCTAGGTAAGGAACATCGTTAAAATCAATGGATATCAATACCGGCTTTGCGTAAAATATGTTTGCGATAAATGACGAGTCAGCTCTCACTCGACTTAGGAAACGAAATTACCACTAACATAGTTCAGTGACAAACTTGAAACTTTGTACAGTGTTCGATACTAACATTAAGACTTACCGTACCAAATGTCATGACCGATCTCGGTATGGAACATCGTCAAAATCAATGGATACCAATACCGGCTTTTGAGTAAAATCTGTTTGCGATATAAAACGGATCAGCACACACTCAACTTCGGAAACGAAATTACTACCCTAAACTTTAAGTAGAAACCCTGAAACTTGGGACAGTGTTAAATACCACCATCACGACATGACATACCAAGTTTCAAGAATTATCATGGTGTGAAACACCATCACAATCGACCTATACCAGCAAAGGGCGACTAAACGCATATGACGGTAACCGAGTTCAGATATAGATACGATTGTTACATCACACCTTAAGGGCGACGAGGCTATGTTGCCCCACCTGCTCGGTAATTTTATGAATAGGAGAGAGTAAATCAGTGTTTCTTTATTGTGCGCGGCTTTGAGAGAATAGACAGTGAAAGCTTGTTATGAGCGCTACCGGGGCATGCCCCGGCTAGGCATTCGCAAAGCGAAAACACAGAAGAGAATTCGATTTTCGCAGAGACTTCGATATATATGGGCATTTACAAGCGAAATGACAAGAAGAATACGATTTTCGCTGTGATTTCGGTATATATAGATTGCTGTGCGTCTATAAATGGTAATGGAGTGTTATTGGACAGAATTTTAGATGGGGCAATGCCCCAGTTGCCCTATAGGACGAGCCGCCACTGGTCAATAGCGAAGTCTCAATGAATTGGAATCAGGCAAGAGAGCATTCATTTAATAAAGAATTATCTAGTTGTCCAAGACGGCCGAGAACGAGGGTAAAACTTAACTTTACATGGCAATATTTCGATTGGTGAATGAATTTGATCAATAAATATACTATTTGCACTTATGGGGGGTCGCCTCTATATAGCAAAGGACTCATTCGGCAAGGACAGGATTCTTTGGCGTTTTAGACATAGCAATATCGACGGTTTCGGTGAACATACTGCCTCTGTCATTTTGTGCAAATGTTTCGTCGCCGACGATCTCTCTTCGAGCGCACAAGCGTAGTCCCATGTTGGACGACACGTTATCTCCTAATTGCGAGTACTGTTGGACTCGATTCTATAAATTACGCGTATTTATAATTTCTGGGAGGGTTTCCAATGCTAAATGCAAGAAATGTGACAATAAATCATGCGAAGTGCTTAAAAAATTCCAAGTCAAATAAATCTGCTGCGGAATATTCTACTTTATGGTCATATACGAAGATCTGCGCGGAATGTGGCTGGCCGCTGGTTACGCCAATGCGTCGAAACTGATGTTTTTGTCATCATCAAATTTCGCGGTCAGGATAATCAAATTTTGGTTGGCCTTTCAATTTTACCTGATGTTATATCTAATTTCGAGAATTACCACAAAACCTTCTCGCGGGCCACATTTGGCATGCGGGCACGGTCTGGCCTCCCCTGATCTGTATCATTACTAATAACAGTGATTGATAGTACATGAAAATCATATCATAGTTATTATTAGTAATTTAAAAGATATATTTGAAAAGCAATTATTTTAATGATAAAGAAGTTGTTGTCGGAGTCGAAGTCGGGGTCATTTTCACTAACTCCGACTCCGACTCCAGCCACCACAGTTAATTTCCCCGTATTGCCAATCGCAGAAGTGAATTCGGGAGGGTTTGAACCACAGGATATGAGACCGTACCCAATTGTTGTTATAACAACCTTGATTTGACCCTGAATATACCACACACAACTATTATCTGGTTTATTATAGTCAAATGGTCCTCGAGCGCGATTAAAGCGCGAAATATTTCCAATACCGAAGTCCCAAAAAGATCGACTGCTGGACTTTGACCTCTTACCAGGACCGAAACTGCTGCAACCCAAACCCCCAATCGGTGAGCTCGAAGCGTGCCCCAAATTATTTCGGTGAATGAACATAAGTTACACATCATCTTTGGACGACTTGCCCACGGAAGATTACGCATATTATAGAAAATTGAAATAGGCATTTCAGCGTCGGCCATTACCACGCCACGATGCACGAAGACATAGGAAGTTCCGGTCAATATGGGACTCCGAGAAGCGTGTTAAAAAGATCGTCAGCGAGAAAACCTTGGCCAGAGTGGATAGCCCCTAATGTTGACTGTAAACTTCTATGTATATAAGTCTAATTGTCCATAGGGGCTTAAATCGCTCGTGCCGAATTTTTCATGTCGTCGCAATCTGCACCCCGCAGCACAAATAACACACACCAGAGAAAATTATTTACCAGTGAAAAAATACTAATTTTGAATAGCGTGCTTACTTCAGTTTAATGCGTTCATGCGTTTCAATATCTGTTGACTGTATTGCGACGTGAGGTAAAAAATAACAAATTGTAACGAGTTAATTGTACCAACGGGCACGCCCGAACAAGTTCAATTATTAATTACGTGGTCTTCATTTTCCAATACAACATACATCGCTACTGGTAAATTTGATTACGTGAGCTGAGAGGATTAAAATTTTATAGCGACATACATATGCAATTACCACCTATTCATTCATGCATTATAGAAAATTTTGGCGCCTAGGTCGATCAGGCCACACAAACTTTGCTGACCATCGAAATATCGCGACGGGGTTCTTGGGGGCGAAGCCCGCAGAAGTTTGGTCTATCACGCTATGGGTGCGCATGACAATCGTGTCTTTAGGAGGGCTGATGAAGTGCTGTTACGGCCCTCCCTCTTACCCATTGTCTTTATTAAAGTCCTCACACTATGAGTTGGGGGGCGCTGGAAAACGATCGTTTTGAAAGGTTAAGAACCACTGGTTCAGAACAATGCCAATTTTGAGACTTTGGGGTGTATTTCAAGTGGTCCCATTGCCCTGATTGGATTTTATTGATCCAAAGCTTTTAAATTAAGTAGTTCGTAAGTAAGTTGTCTCGTGCAATTATGAAAAAAAACTATTTGAGTATCTCAGAAAAGTAGAAGTGCTTCGTTCCTGACCACCTCCGTGAACATGCAAACGGTGATGTAGCATATGCTGCTAATAATAGGTAGAAGAAAGGACCAAAACAGCAATATAGTGCATCTACCCGATCTGGTGGCTTATATCCTGTTCTTAGGTACATGAGCCACCCATAATGATGAAGCAGTGGCAATGAGGAGGACAATCCAGATCACTTATGCAGTCACCTGGAAAATACAAAATTAAAAATTGTTCAGTGAAGGATTTCACGCACTCTTGTCTTTGCATTTACCTGGAAACACTCTGATGAGCTACAGTAAAAACCAGGCAGGCAGTCCAATGAATTTGAGCAGGCAACTTCAAAATATAATCGATAACAATTTCCAAAATTATTTTTTCCGGTTTGAAACGCATACCTGGAACACAATTGTCCCTCTCCATGTTGCATCTGTAGCCAGGCGGGCAGTCAGTAGTGGCTTTACACGGTACTGTGAACAGAACAAGAGTAGGCCGAGACGTGAGTAGACGTCGCTCTCTGCATTTACCCTCCAGGATATTATTATCGAAGGAGCTAAACTGTACCCGGAAATTGTACGATATAAAAATGAAATACTGCAATATCAAGAACACAACTACAGTTACGATCACAAATAAAACTGCGGAAATGATCGGCATGGGAGATACAAAAGAGTCCTCGTCATTGCGGAGCCAATGTGGCAGCTTACTCACTTGGGTAGCATCTTTTCTCAAACCAGTGGCATTCGTAACCTGGGGGGCAGTCCCAATCGCGCTTGCAGAGCAAATCCTCTAAAACGATATAAGCATGAACAATTATTGTATATAAGCCATACCAGTGCTTCTCAGAGGTTTTCAATCACTAAGTGCATCTACTTTTTCGAAGTACTCAAGTATTCTTCCGCTACTTCTAGTACTTACTTAAGTAAAGCAATTTTCCGCTACTTCTACTTCGTAATATAATACTTCTCGTTATTTGTAGAAGTAGAAGTATTGTATATATGTTCCTAACTATCTCTAAAAATGGTATTTTACATTTCTCTTAAACAAAATCCGTCATGTGAGTTGCTGAGCTTTCAAGGCTGTACCAGATGACCGACAATTTCGTTTCTTCGATGCGGCCTTTTCAGTTGCTATGTTTTATATTTCAATTTTTTGCGGCTTACAATGAACAAAATACCAAATTCGTCTGCCCTCACCTATACTTAGATTTGTCAGATAACATTTCCTATGCAATTAAATTTGAATACCGATATAATGATCTGACTCGTAACAACTAAACTGGCGCATTGCGTCAATAGCTTCACAATCACACGTAAGGCTTCATAGAAATGTCACAAAACGGGTTATTTTCTATTACGAGCCGCTATGTTTGAAATGTAGTATGTGTTTGGTTAATTATCATTATTCAGCAGTACTTCTCAACCGTTTAGGGTGAATTGAATCTATAAACATTTCATGCCATGTGTATACTTTTTGAATTTATGACGAGGGGGATAGATATCCTACATCAGCCATAGACGCTATTACCTTCAATCTATTACCCCGTTAATGAAATATATATGAGTAATGCGGTGTAAAAATTCTTGGAATAGTACCCGCATCATATCTTTGGAATATCGTTTCTGAGCCGAAATGACAGGAATAGACTTCAAAATAGTTCGCGTTCGCTCGTTAAGTAAAATGATGCTCCTGCGTGAAAGAATCACGATTAGGTGCTATTCATCATTATTGCTGTTCTGGGCGTGACTTGAATCCGAAGTGTAACTTTTGCAATAAACTCATTTCGTTTTGTAGTATTAGGCGTGAGTAACAGAAATGGGAGTGGCGAGATAGCGCAGTGGTAAATCCACGGCTGGGTTCGAGTCCGACCGAGGTCAACTTCAGAATTCCAATACCCAAGTGTTGGAGTTTTATCGCCCCCTGATCCGCGTATGCGTTGTCCTACAAAAAAGCATAGAAGTGGGCAGTTTCGGAATAAAAATGAAGAATATCTGCCGGGTGTAAATGACCATAGTCGACAAATACCATGGATACCTAAAAAAAGCAATGGAGCATTTAAATTTATCATAGTGTGTTAAAAATGATGATTTTCATGTTGCATCAGACATAATAAACTGTTGCCGACATTTTGACAAAGCCGTTACGTCGACAACCTGCTGCTACTTGAGAGTTAGGATTGATGTACGGTCATTGCTGTTGTGATGAACGTTTAAAAATGTTTCGAGAGAAGGACTGTTGAAAATGATGATTTTCATGTTACATGAGACATTGTTAAACTGTTGTATATGGTACATATTGTGTGTTCGTTTTATACTGTACTAGTGTTTGGAATACTCTGGAGCTTTGATGTCTGTTCTCGCAGCATGAGTGAGAATGTCTCATATTGAAAGTGTTCTGGTATCTTGTGTACGTTCGAGTTAATGTTTTGATAATCGAGTAGCCTATATAATTATTTGATTCCGGCTTACCTCGTGGTAGTACGATACGTCGCTCGCTGTATGAACGGGTCCGCTGTAATATAGCCTACTCTTCTGTGTGTGTTGCACTAGTGTTTGTCAAGTGTAAGGAATAAGAATCTCAAGTCGCAGGTGTAGATTCTGAATTTCATCATAGTGATACTGCTCTTGATATATTTTAACAAACGACGTATTAGTTCGAAAGAAGAAACGTTTTTTTTTTGGTCGCGGCGACTATTGACTCAATATTCGTCCAAAATATATCAACTTACCATAGGCTCCGCGAACTTTGCACAGACTTAATGTTAGAAGAATAACGACGATAATTTTCATATTTGACGTATTTTTTTCGGCGGTACTATAACGGGAAAAATGTTGCAGATTATTAAGATCTGAAATATCATGACGAAACCTTAACATATTAGATAACATTACTTGGAATGTACAAGTATAAAATCGCGTGAAGCGCGATGAAAATTTCCTGTTGAATGAATCACTTTGAAAAATACTGACGAAATAATTTTGGGCCTCCTTCGAGCTCTCTCGATTGAAGGGGTCTATAGGCTGCCCTTCTATACTCTGTATAACTCGTGTGTACAATACCGTTCACTGTTCCACACACGTCGCGAAACACAGTGATGCATCATTGTGTTTCAAGCAATTTTAGGCCAGTTTCAAACAATTCGTAACGTGATTTCGTTTGATGGAGCACTACAGAGAAGTGGAGAAATACTTGTTTTTCTGCAAGCATTACTTATTTCTTATTTTTTCGTTAAAGTTGCGATGTCTGAACATTCAATATAATGAGGCAAAGATCTCATGCGACTTTTACATTATGCAGCCTGCAATGATTTCAAGGGCAGACATTTTAGACCGACACTACAAAGATTTATGCGCTACTCTAAATCTTCAATCCAATACGATTCGTTATCGAACTGCCGTCTACTTCCGTAGGAAATTGATATTTGGTAATAAATTGCAATTATGACTATTTTCATGTTACAAGAATATAGGCTTACCATATTTTGGAAATGTAAAAAGAGGACACTTTTTCAGAAATTTGCAAGATGCAAAACCGGAGTAGAATTCTCAAAAACCGGTGAATTTTTCCCACTTTGTGATCGGTTGACTAAAAAAAAGGTCGTCTCTTCCGCTCAGAGCTCAAAATACCGTTTTTTTCTCCACTAAAAAAAGGTCATCTTTTCGCTCGGACCTAAAATGACCGTTTTTCACTCCTCAATACCCGCCGGAGCTTCAGTTCTGTGCTAATTTGCGGCATCTCACTTGCAATTTGCTTTAAATCTTACCTAAATTTTCAAAAAAGAGGACAAAATCTCAAAAAAGAGGACAAAAGGGCGTCCTCCAAGGACACTTTCAAAAAAGTCAAAAAAGAGGACAAATCCTCCAAGAGGACGTATGGTAAGCCTACAATAATACTACCCGCCGAAGACAGTAAATCTAGATTAAATACACTCCATTTCGAGTTTGATGCACACTGTTTTGAACGTCGTACGACGTATGACCCAGCAGTCATACAATGGCTACTTCAGCAATAACTGTCAGTGATTACACATTCGAAATTATGTTCGTTTCTCTTGGCAGTATGCTGTCATCGTAGGCGTAACCGGGAGACATAAAATGCCGTTTCCTCTACCATTCTGACGAACATTGTGAATCCATACATGTCACTGTACGTCTCACCCTATTCGGCCGAGAAGATTGATGTAACTTATGAATATATAGGTTCTAAGCGAATAACATATCAGATATATATCTAAACTTCCCCTAAATCTACAATTTTTCAAGTAGCTCTGTGGCTACACCAGTGGGCCATAGCCCACCGTTTCAGGTTCCCTGATATAGGGTTACCATATTTTGGAATCGGGAAAGGATAACACTTACCAAATCAGAAAAGCTAGTTGATCTAAACTGAAATCAGCCGATTCAGCTTTTTTTTGCTGAAAAATTTGTTGATAGACTAAAAGAAAGCATCACTTTCGTTCGACTCCCGATTTACACACTTTTACTTGAAATTAGTGGTGGTGATAAAACAAAGGGCGTCGATTTCGATCGAACCAGGAATTTCGTATTAAGCTTCATTTATGCCCTTTCCCTCGAATCTATCAATTATTTTCTTATTTTTAAATGCTGTAAAGGAGGACGAATTGCCAAAAGGAGAACATCTAGGCGTCCTCGGAGTACATTTTCAAAAACCTGAAAAAGGGGGACAGGTGCTCCTAAAGGAGGACGTATGGTAACCCGATTTTTATCGCATGATTTCACACTGTATCTCAAACACCCTGCTTTGGGGCTTAGTACCACAACTAGTCCACGGACCCTTGGTTTAGAACCGTTGGTACATGTTTTGCATATGTGGAGATCAAGAAGGAGTGCCTAGGTAAAATGTCTGATCATGACTGGGCTTTACGGTACGGCACTGCATCTAGATCAGGGGTGGGCAACCTTTTGAGCTCGCGGGCCGCATTCAACATCTGAATACATTCGCGGGCCGCACTATATAAAATTGGGATCATAAACCAAAATGCAATATTGATATTTGATTATATGGTGAGGACATGGAGATAATATATGTGCTTATTTAAAACAAGCCAAACATTGCTTCGGTGATATCGTACACGCGTAAGAAACATATAGTGGCGAGATTTCATAGGCTGGCGGGCCTCCATACCCAATTTGTCAAAACTATAGAGATGAAAGTCGGTTGGCCCGATTCTTAGATCAGGATTGAAATTTAAATCTGTGAGCAGCGATCTGTTCATAGATTTACTAATTCCACTTTTGGTTCAGTTCCAGGACACACAATGCTGACAGCATCATAACCATGTTGGCTTCAAACACGCTTCTACTATGTGTAGATAAGATATAAATACCCCAATTCTACGCATACAGACAATGAATCGACCTAAGACACGCCCGAATCGTTTTTGAAAAGCACATCACTGAAACAATTAAAAAGGGAGTGGTCAATCTGAAATCCTACTCGTGTTCCGAATTATGTCAATCTCGTTGCAGCTATATCGTCGCTAACGTATTACATTTCATATAGAAACCATCTACTGTCATCCTAATTCATCCTTCAGAGAGGAGGTAATCCCATATGTACTTTAAATGACTAAGTTAACAGAAGTAATCCGACTAATATAGCAGACATTTTGTATTGCACCAGTCAGAAAAATCTGGCGTGGCATTGGAAGCACGCTTGCCAGCTGTTGATTACCGCTGAGCCAGAACTTCGCGCAAGTCTCACTGCGATAAAGCTAGTCGTGACAATTATAACGCGATAATATTTCAAACGACGTTTCCGTACGTTATGCAAACATTTTAAGTGCATGTTCGAACGGTATGCGGCTGTTTTTATTGACTTGTAAGTTCCTGTATTGCATACAGGAAAGAGGAAAATATCTAACCAAAGTTCCGCTTTTATACTGGATACTGCGGAGTGATGTACGAGTGCATTGCAAGTAGTCTATATCAGTTCTGTGAACGGCTTCGCCACCTGCTGAGGGTTCGATATTAACAACATGACTGCCTTCTGAAGTCTGACAAAGACCATACCATCGACAGTTTTATATCTCTGTAACAGTGGTCGTGAGTAACAATCAGTCATACACCGATACAATAATAGTGCGTTTCCAACATTCCGAGCATTTTCCGTTTCATATGAATTTCTTATGAAGCCTAGTAGTTTCAATACTTAGCATTTGACGAGATTTGTTGAGATTTGATCAGATGTGGTCCGTAACAAGCCAATACTACTTTACGGATTATTAAAGTTCAGTTGGATCTGCATGGACTACTTGGTTAAGTGGTTGTGTTTTGACCAGGACCAAAACAGCACTTCGTCAGCCCCCCCAAAAACAGTGGTCTTGCCTTCACCCCCCATAGGGTGATCACAACTTCTGAGGGTATCACCTAGTCACCTAGACGCGCAAGCGAGCAAGTTTCCTAGAATATATGATTGAATCGGTCAATATGATCGGGAATTGCATATATATTGCTGTCAATTTCGTATCTTCCCTCTGCTCAAGTAATCAGATTCACCGGTAGAACTGAGTGATTGAGGTGTCTTGGAGAATGTAGAGGCCCGTAAATAATAATTAAACAGCTTCAGGCTGACCCGTTGATATAATGATTTCGTTACATGATGTTACTTTCTTGATCTCCCGTCTGCAACGTAAGAAGATATTGCAAAAGCCGAAGCGTACTAAACCATAAGACGCACACGATTTCAAATTGGTATTTCTTCATTAGCAAATAATTTTAACCATGCGGCATGGCATGGCAGTACAGGAATATTTGGCTGATGGATTTATTGCCTATGGACAATTAAACATACATTTATATTGCAGATATAACGAAGTTAGAGGTCAAAATTAGTGTAGTCTGTTCCGGCCAAGGTTTTCCCACTGCCGATCGTTATGACACACTTCTTGGAGTAGCATGTTACATGGCCTAAAATTTCATGTGTCATGGTGCGCCGTAGCGCAGTAATGGCCGACGTCGAAATGCCCATTTCTAAATATCCTGCGCATTCTTTCTTGGGAAATGGTACCCAATAACCGGCAACATTAAACCGTGCACGATGCGAAATTTTTTTGAAAAATTTGCATAGATTTTCAGAAAAATACCCTTTATTTTAAGTTGATTCACGAAATAATTTGCAGAACTGTATAATTATATATTTTTAAAGCGAAATGCTGGTTGAAATCTTTATCATGAAATTTTTCTTTGCTCTAATTATAATTATAATCAAATTCGTGAAATGTTTTCATGCCCTATAGTTTCAATTTTAAGCTTATTTTGGTTTACCTGGAAATAGTTGCAGTCAACTGTATAGTGCGAATCGAGCCAAGCTTGGCTTACAGCAGGAGTGTCAAACATACGGTGCGCCAGACCATTTCATCCAGCCCGCGAAGCCATTCTTAGTAATTTGAAAAATTATTGTATTATGCAGAACATTTCCAATAGTAGTATATGTCGAACATGTTCATCGGCCACATTATAACCATCTGTCGACAGTGTTGAGTTGTCACTCAAGTAACCATCAGGAACAAGGTGGTGACATTGACACTGCATGGGAAGGCAAAAACAACTGCATTCTGTTCGGAGTCTTCCGGGAAAATGGACAAAGACATAAACGACAATTTGAAACCGCTGCGTGTAAAATACATGGAGCATATAATATCTACACAAAGAATAGAATTCAAATATCTCTGGTCGCACTGCTGCTTATATTATTCTGACCCAATAGGCCCTTGCCCCGGTCTCCTGAGAAATCGAATGGTGAATTTGTGATATAAAAATGATGAATAAAATTCCATCGCCCTTGTTTACAATCTCTCACATTCCTCACCACGAATATGCAGGGCCAACGACGCATCACGAATAACACAAAGGACGTCATCGAATTATTCCAACTCATATCGCCGTTAGAGCCATTGTTTTAGTAGTTTATGAGTGTATTCAATCGGCCAATCATCGCGATTTTGTCAATTCCATTGTTTGCGAATAACGGTGTTGCTAGAGTAGAGCCGGGGATATTTAGAACTAGATATACCTGAGTACAGCCCATATGATCCGTGTTATAATAAAGAATACTATTTTGCATGTCGGTTGACAATAAAGCATTCCAGTGAAAAACAAAGGCACTGATTCATTTGACTGATCCGGCCCGCGACCTGAGTTGAGTTTGACACCCCCGGTTTACAGGCATTTACTGTTGTTATGCTCATGTGAATGAATTCTGAATTGATGTGAGCTGAACTTCATTCCATGTCCAAGTTTTCGCTCATTCAATATTTATAATTATAAACAAATTTGAAAAGCTATGATTCAAATTTTGATGTAATTTAAAAGATACGGTGTAGTTACAATTCTAATTCGTGTCTGATTTGAAAAAAATGTGTAGCTATAACTCAAATTACGATGTAATTTGGAAGAGCTACCAATTTCCTAGTCTTGCAATAGTGGACATGATACTAGGCACTATAGAGCCGTCATTGATCCGTTGTCGTGGAGGGTTCTTTCAATAGAGATTCGTTGTCTTCAGAATGTTGTATCACAGTTTCCATCGCTCTATGAAGCGAAGTTAATGTGAGAGGGTGCTATAAATTGCTACAGTAACGTCATGCCGTGGAGATGTCAGCATTCGACATAACAGCATACGACAATTGAGCATTTGGTAATATTTGGGGTAGGAACGCGTTAGGATTATATTGAGGATGGGGTTAGAGCTAGTTTTGGGGTTGTGAAGCCACATGTCAAATTGGCGCATGTTAAAGTGCCATCTTTTAACTGCAGTTTTTCAAACTGATCGTGTGATTAACAATTGTACATACGATTAGCAAACACATAATCTTTCCGCAATGACGAAAGTCTGGTATTACGAGATTCGCGAGCGATCCACAGAAAGTAACGATGAACAAAAGATTATTTCGATGTCCATGTTTTTCGTCATACTAAACACGCATTGATTAAATAGCGACACGAATCAGGAGATGCGCACGCGGGCTCAGATTGCAGAGACATGACTACTAAGTGCCATCTATTTCAGCGGCTGGACATATCACTAACGGCGATTTCGACGAACTTGGACCCTGTTTTGATGGTAAGGTCGTCATTCCTCTTGACAGAGCCCTTTGCATGTTGGCCAAACCTCATGCAACGGGTGAGTTCATTGACGAACTTATTTTAGAGTCGGAGCTGAAGTCAGGATATTGTAAATGTCTAAGTTGGAGCCGATGGTAAAATTTTCTGACTCAACGACCCTAGTACCTACACATCCAATAGTTTACTATATATTGCTGTTGCTTAAAATGATCAAAGCGAATAAACTAGGGATTACGCACAAATCGAATGAATTGTATCACAGGCCAACAACAAAATTTCATCATGGAAGATGAGAACGATTTTAGGGTATATCAGGGGCGCTGAACTCGAAAATGGCATTCGTTTGTGCAAATTGACTCTATTTTTCAAGATACAACCGAGTGTATTTATTTGTTATTCAACTTTAACAGCATATATTACATGTTTTAGTAAGTCTGTATTCCCTAAACCACAAGAATATGCGAAAGGTAAAGGCACGGTTAGATCAGCTGTTGATGATGTTGTGCCGCATAAATCTATTTTTTCTCCAAATTTATATTGAAATGAAACCCGAATATTTTCGGCTGACACTCGTCAGGGGTAATCGTCAGGAACTAGTTGAGAATAAGAAAGAACATTGTATATCAACAATCGTATCACAAAATATGACGTCACCAGCATGAAACATCGAATGAGACAGCGTTCAGTGCACTATTCCCAGGTGGTACACGATATCCTTCTGTTTACAGAGTTTCGGTTCGTGTATTTTGATAAAAGTCGACTCCAAGGCACACAAGTGAAAGTGTGAACGGCCCCTCCCAATAATGCGAAATTTGTCGTCTCTATATTTATTCGCACAAATCGGATTATCCAGCAGATGTTTGCCGATTGCAGAATTAATGGCCTTCGATCGGTCAGCATCAAGCTTGAGTGGATGAGTTAAGGGTGAGCTTTTCACCGAGCGTGGTGCACGTGTTCTGATAAATATTGGGACATGCTGGTTTATGCGTTCCTGCAGACGCTTTGACGTTCTTCCCGCGTAGCCTCAATCACAGTGGCACTTGTATTCGTACATTGCAATACTTTGTTGAAGTGGAGGAAAGAAGCACTAGGGATGGTGTGAACGTGATGTTCACGTTCGTGTTCTGTGTGTGATCCTCTGAAATTTAGAGCATGGCGCTGGCAGCATAAAAAAACTAGCACTAAACGAGCATGCACCTTGACAATCTCAGATATTTTACTTGTCTTATTACAAAGGTTTGCTCGAAGTATCCAGCTTTCCGTTTGTGAATATTTAGTGACTCTCTGCTGTGAGCTTGACTGGCAACCACACAACATTAATAACGAAATACACTACATGTAGGTAGTCAGCGAATGATGCTTATTCAAACAATCAATGGAATTGACATCGCTGTCTGATGTAAAAAATCTAGCAGGCGTACGGGGTCAATCTTGACTTCACATGCTTATTGTATCATAAAAACGAAATCCGTGCGATTGGGGTGTTGAATACTGCTGTATAACTTCAGGGTAATATCGGTAGCAAGTATAGAAACCCGTTTTACACTCTGCTCAATGTCAATATAGCAATAATCAGACGCCGAATACATTGTCCGGTCTGGCCTAGACCGTTAAGGCGTCAGCTTATATTCCCTTGCAAGTTCTCGTCGAAATTGTTGGCAGAGTGACGGAAGATATTGATTTTATGTGATTTTTATCATTTGATTGCCCCAGTTGATACATTTGCCGACGTCAATATGTACTTCAGCATTGTGACATTATGTGGCCCGAGTCGTTGTTTGGTATCATGTAGGCCTACATTAATATAGGCTATCACTTCACTGATATGTAGGGTTGTAATTAGCTAAATTAAGTCACGTGACGTCATGACGTTCACGTTCGCGTTCACACAGAACCTTTCAAAAAGGTTCGCGTTCACACGAACCTGAACCTTTCAGAGGTTCACACCATCCCTAGGAAGCACGTCTTTGCGTCTTGAAGGAAGCAGTTGCGTAGAAATAGTGCACTGAACGCTCTCTCATTCGAAGATTCATGCTGGTGACGTCTATTTTGTGATGCGATTGTTGATATACAACAGAGGTCTCAAACACGCGGCCCGCTGGCCGCATGCGGCCCGCCAGGTCATTTTGTGCGGCCCGCGGCCACATTTTAGATTCTTATTAATTTGGCAATACATAAGTGTCACATATATCTTTTCAGGTTATAACGTGAAAATTTCCTCTTAAATTGCTCCGAAAGCCTGAAACTATTCATCAAACTTCACTATCACATCAATTGCAAACGCTCCCATGCAGTGGACGATTCACTATTTCGCCCCATTTCCACATTATGATGACAAAACCGGACCCTTAGCCGATTCGTGTCTGATATTTGTGAGTTGGACTTGGACGCAACCTTACTTAGAATTATTCAGACTCGGGCTAACTCGATGACAAAATGAAAATGACTCGAGTGGACTCGGAGTGACTCGGAATACCGGGAATTTGTTAGAACCATGAACACAACAAACTAAACGCGTATCAGGGGAATAGTAATAGATCAGAAAGTCGCAGCTTGGTATTTCGCTAACTAAGCAAGTATAGTTATGACAAACATTGGCAATCTGTTAGTTACATCTTTGGTCGCTAAACCATGTTATTAAAGCCACTTAAAGGTACCGAGTACCGTAGTGATACGTTCCAACGATGCAACAACAATGGGCCGTTCGGCGTTCCGACATTTCAATCACTAGGACACATTCATTAATATATTTATAATATTTATTTTTCTGCTCCTATTTGAAGATATTTGGCTATGAGATCAATAGCCTACTTATCAGAAGCATACCCGAATCCTGGATTGGAATTACAATGCTCAACCTAAAAATGTTTTAATATCAGATCAGTCTCTATAATCAATCTGTTGAATTCAAAGTATTCATAGTAGCTGAAAAATTATAACCCGATAGCTTTTATGATGGCATCATACATTTGTCCTCACATATGGTGTCTATATCTTATAATTAGGATAGAGTGGAGCAAAACGCCTATCGTAAGGGAGAAACGTCATAAAATCCTCCGTGCTATTCGAGTTGGTCTGAATTTCATAGTATCAACGCGAGATGCCATACCTAATTCAATATGAATGTATGGAAGGCTTATGTATCGGTTATCAGCAGTAAAGTCACGATTCATCCATGTTCGTCAAAACGCACACGAAGGCGTTTGCCCTACTAGGTCTTACAATTTACCCACTGATACCATGTTAAGGATTTCTTTTCCATTCGTATACAATTATACATGATTACCAGCCCACTATAAATTGGATCCTGTACAAATGTTGCATCCCAAACATGTAATAACAAAAAACAAACTGATGGACGAAAATCTAAAATCTGGCGTGCAAAGGCAAATATTGTGCTGAAGTCAGTCGGAAAGGTCGCCCACTAACGGTGTTTTACCCCGCGTATAGGGTGAGCGTTTTAGCCACCAGGTCGCCATTATTTTCGAAACACTAACAAGGTGGTTATTTTGTGTATCTGACGATGAAATTACACTAAAATCACATCGAACATAGTAGGATCCTAAATAAAATAAGAAACTTTCATTCGGCGACCTCAATAGTTACGTTTCACCTAGTTATATTACGGTTATTTTTGTAAGAAACAAGTCAAAAAGTAATATATAATCGTAAAACTCACCAAGTCCCCTTTCAACTTCAGAAATTAAGGTGGCAGCTCAGTCTGACCATTAGGCATTCGTTAGGCTATTGTGACTCATTCAACACTCACTTTGTTTGGTAACAGCGATGGTGGGCGTCTTACCTTACGGGGGCGTTTTACCCTACTCTACCCTAATATACAGCCTATCAAGTACAAGAACAATTCTATTCAAATAGTTATAAATCCGATGATTCTTTTCGTGTCAGGCCTAAATTAATACAAGAGTAAATCAAATCTTGACGATGTGTGTTTACTGTCAGTCTGCTGGATCGGCTCGCTTTCAATAGGACAATTCACTCCCGCCAAATAAGGCCTACTTGGAAAGACATAGAATACTCCTATAAATGCTGCGGCCCGCGGTGTCGTCAAAACTGGAAAAATGGCCCGCGAGCACATTTGAGTTTGAGACCTCTGATATACAATGTGTGGTGATTCAGTTCCTTTGAGCACTAGTGGGTGTTTTTGCTGATTGCTTCTGATAACCTTCACGTCGGGACTATTCATTTCATTCGTACTAGTCGGGTTTGGCGTCGCTTCTGATCGTTATACCTACGTTAACTCTGTTTTATTGCCATGTTGTATTCAGATGCACTAGCTTACTTTTATGTTAATAAAAGCCTAGGAACCGATCGTATTGAGTTCTATCGAAGGGTGCAACAATTCTTCACGCAAAAGCCAGCGTATCTGTACTAACGTTAACTGTGTTTCACATACTGAGATAGGTGATGAGATGATGATATCATGGATATCATGAAACAGTTAACTAACATTCTCGGTTTGCATTCAAATATTTACTTTTATATTATATTCTCCAATGTCAATTTCACCGTGAAATTGTGGCCTTCAAGCCATTTGCTTACAACCCTCTGTCAAGCGCGATAGCTATTTCGCTTTCGATGGCGGCTAACAGCTGATCACTTGATTAGCCTATTCCTCATTAAATTTTACGCAAAATTCGGTGTTGGTCTGTTGGTATTAATTTTGACAGTATACCCAGGGCCGTAACAGCACTTCGCCAGCCCCCCAAAACGTTGGTCTTGGGCCCCCCATATGTTGATGAACCAATCTTATGGGGGGCTTCGCCCCCCAGACCCCCCTCTGGCAGTTCGCTTATTACCGATACTTACTTATCCCCCACATTAGGGGGAGTTTAGTTGGTCCGTTTTTCTGGACTAAACGCGCAAGGCGTGAAAATTTTCTATAATTAATGATTCAATTGGTCAATATGATCGGGAATTGCATATATGTTGCTATCAATTTTTGTCCTCTCTCTGCTCACGTAATCAGATTTACAGGTAAAAGCTGAGTCAGGTGTGTTTGAAAAGGTAGGACCCCTCAATATTATAATTAAACATCTTCCGGCGTATATCCGTTGGCAGGAATGAAACAGCACTTCGTCAGACCCCGCAAAACATCTTGGGTTTGGGGCTCCCATAGGGTGATAAACCTACCCCCATCACCTTGTTCGCTTTAGCCACGAAATGAATTGTTTACAGCTTAGTGAGCCAGCGCGAGGCGCAAAAAAGTTTCGAAAATTCATGATAAAATCGGTCAATAAAATCTGGAATTGCATATATATTGCTATCAACTTCTTATCCTCTCTGCTCAGCACGTAATCAGATTTACCGGTAGAGCTGAGTGAGTTGTCTTGGAAACTGTAGGGCCCGTTGGTATGACTCCTTAACATGATGGTATTTCGTGACCTCCTGTCTGCTACATAAAAATATAGAATCGCCATAACGTAGGCTACGAAACTAAAAGACGCACACCAATTCAAATTGGTATTTCTTCACTGGCATATAATTTTTCCCTGCGGGATGGTATTTGTCTTGTGAGATTGCCAAGACAGTATGTTTTATATATAACGGAGTTTTCGGTCAGCATTAAGGCAGTCCTTTTCGGCTAAGGTTTTCTCGCTGCCGATCGTTCTGGCACACTTCTTGGAGTCGCATGTTATATGGCCTACTTCATATATCTTGCCCATTTCTATATTAAGCCCATTTCTATAAATCTTGCGTATTTTTTCTTGTCGGATGAGTACCCAAAAATCACGATAATTGGCAACTGGAAATCGCGCGCGGCGCGAAAATTTTTTGAATAAGTTGCATAAAGTTTCAAAAAATACTATACAATTTATGATAATTCACGAATTAATTTTGGGCCCCCTTAGAGCTCGCCCCCCCCCCAATTGGGGGGTTTGGGGTGCGGCAGTTACAGGCCTGAGTATACCATACCGAAAAGGGCCATGAGGCTACTTCTCGATGATGTCATGTAACAGTGTACTAAGTTTACGGCTTTCATCCACGTATTTATTCGGTAATATATTTTCCAAAAGCGAATTCGCAGCATATCTATAGACAGTAATAAAGCCGTATGTGTCGTGTTACAGTCTCCAGTTTCAAGGGCAAAATCTTCTATGCGTGACCGAGCAAACATGGGGTAATCGCGATTAGTAATCGTAATCGATTACGACGATTACAGCATTTTCAAGTAATCGTAATCTCAATCGATTACTTTCGAAAAAATTCCTAAGTAATCGTAATCGTAATCGACTACTTCCCATATCTAATCGATTTCTTTGAGAAAGAACGATTACTTTTTATTTGCACATGGACTATGACATAAACTGAGCATTCGTGAACAAAGAAAAGATATTATACCAGGTTAGTGATAGCCCAAACGTCTGATTTTCAAACGCCACTGCTCATTATTACGTCAGAACAGGGGTCACCAACCTGGTGCCCGCGGGCCCCAGGTAGCCCGCGAGGACTAGATGAGTAGCCCGCGAGCCCGTTCTCAAAAATCTTGTTTAAAATACACTACGAACATGTAACTTACATATATAAACACTTTAAAAATATCCTCAATTACAATTAGTGATATATAGATGTATGTGATAGAATCACCAGAAATTGAAGATACGGCGCATTGCCTATATACAGGCGACATGACGGAATGCCATTCACGGTCTTCTTGAAATGGCGGGGGGTTCCGTTATGATATAGCTCAACGTCCTGGACAATGCCAAAGTAGTAATCAATATTACTATTCGGAGTTAGATGGCCGTGAAGTACTAGCAGATTTTGAATATCTGTATACCCATTACGTATTGTTGCATCTTTTGACACAGCTTGTTTCTGTTACACTCAACGCAGTTTAGTAGGCTATGTGAGAAGTATATTTAAAAGATGCAAAAATAGAAAATTGCACAACTGCAACGCAACGACCTCTCTCTCCACGGGTCACACGAGCTCTGAGTCCCAATACTCACGACTATCAAACAACACCATTCGAACTAATCAACGAGCAATCAATCAGTCGCACGCGCTATGATCAGCGTCCGAGGTAACAGTCAGTGCACAAAATCTACAAAGGCACATTATCCGTGATGAATATCACTCTTCATCATCATCATCACCATCGTCATCTTCTTGCCCTCCTCCTCCGAAGTCAGTGACGTAGTCTCCAAGGCGCGCTGGACTTCGTCGGGTGCGCGTACTTCTTCTAAGACCGGACATGACCTCTTCCCCAACGTGTTCTCGAGTCACACCAATTTCTTGTGCGATCTCTTCGCTGCGCAGCGCTCTATCAGCCTCACCTTCACGATCCTCTGGCGAGCGATCGGCAGTTATCCACGTCAACAGTACTCTGGGTGAATCACGGAATACCGAACTTGGCGGATGACTAACTCTTCTCACATCACCGACGTGCCTCGGGATGCCATCAACCTCAACTTTATGATCTGAAAGTATGCTAGTGATCTTACCAATATTCCACTTCGTCGTGCATCGGCTGTTTGCCGGCTTCACCCAGACATGGTCTTCAACGGACAAGTCGCGCACCTTGGGCTCGGTTCGGCTTACGGTCGTCTCTTCTGACGATTCCAGGAAGGGGTTACGCCAGGTACGTGAGAATATCTTCTCAGCCGGTACCAAGTTCGTGCTACTCTGCGGAGACAAATTATACCAAAATACACACTCTTGTATATTCACTCCCGTTCTCGCATTCATGGTCTTGATTGTTCTGTGGTGTCGCTCAATGATCGCATTTCTCGACGGTCGATATGCACATCTAAATTCCAAATCGACTCGCCAAACATTGCACAATTGTCTCAGACGATGCGATCGAAATGATTTCGCATTGTCACACAGCAATTGTCGAGGCGGCCCGTATCCCGAGAAAATGTCTTCCAAAGCCTTCGTAATCACTATATCCGATTCGTCCTTGATCTCTCACCACACGGCGTACCTGCTGGGACCGCAATCGACGATTGTTAAATACTTTTTACCGTTCGCGAGGTGCGTAACATCAGTCGCTAATCTCTCCCAGTCTTCGGTCACGCTCAATTCGCCACCAACTCAACGTCGCGGTTGGGGATCGATCGACTTGCAAACGTCACATTGTTCAACTACCGACTGTACGGCGTCTTTTGTGATATGGGGACACACCTGCTTGCAGAAATGAAGCGTCGCATCAACACCGCGGTGATTCATGTTGCGATATCACCCGCTCCATCATTCCGCGTCAACACATCCGTCACCTCGAAACAGGCCATTCTTGATGATGGGCCGCGATAGCTTGTGAGAAGTATATTTGAAAGATACAAAAACAGAAAATGGCACGACTGCAACGCAACAACGACAAAACGACCTCTCTCTCCACGGGTCACACGAGCTGAGTCCCAATACTCACGACTATCAAACAACACCATTCGAACTAATTAACGAGCAATCAATCAGTCGCACGCGCTATGATCAGCGTCCGAGGTAACAGTCAGTAGGCTACACAAAATCTACAAAGGCACAACCATGTTTCTAACTTTATGTAATCGATGCTGCTGTCCGGTATAATGAAATCTTGTCATTTCTGGATGCTGAACAGTTGGAGATTGAAATTGTAACACAGCAACATGACCCCCACATCAGTCTGCAGCAAACGTTTGGTGCCTTGTTGATATGGAAAAGTACAGTGGTGTATGCGCAGCAGCTATGAAGGTTGCAAGCGTCTATGGTTCAATTTATCGTTGTGAATCAGCCTTTTCGGACATAAACTTCATCAAAAACAAACACATAACACGCTTAATTAAAGCACATCTGGAACACTCACTAAGAATTGCAGTGTCAAGTTACATACCAGAGTACAGCGCACTAGTTTATATCATACAATGCCAGGCTTCCCACTGACTGCTATAGAAACAGATAATATGATGTCCAGTCCTGTCCAGTGTTATGAATATCAAAGCGAAAATACATTGTGGTACGGGTAAACGGCGGGAGTAAATAGTAGCCCACCGCTTCAATCATTACGCAAAGTAGCCCTCGGTTGCAAAAAGGTTGGTGACCCCTGCGTCAGAAGTTTTAGCCTTGCCTGTCATTGCGTAAGAAGTATCCACGTGTAGTAAACAGATATTGGATGCACAATTGTAGCTTGATTGTAAGAAAATCCGCCATGCTGTATATCAGGTTATATTAATGCACTCCAGACGCCATTACCTCACAACGGGAAAATAATCAACACTCTTCCTAGTTTCAAATAGTAACCTATGTATAGATGTTAGGTTATGCTTAATTAAGCTATAGTTTGCTAACCTAGGGCTACGGTAGGTCAGTAATCAATAGTTAAACGCAGTTTGGCCGTTGCCGATTGGCGAGCAGTAGTGTAGGCCTATGTACGTACGTAAGAACACCCGACAAAGATTTTATATTTTGTACTCGTCAAATGAAACATTACGATTTCCATAACGAAGCATCAAATCAACAGCTGCTGATATATATCATAACCGAGCTGTTTCTCGTAACGGCAGCTTGTATAGCATCTGTATCAAGTGAAAGGCAGAATTTTATGTTCACATTATCTTATTCTCATATGACTGTATTTGAAACGGGGCCAATCGTTACTTCGCAATTCCTCACTCAACATTTGAACCTACCGCGATAGCCATTCGCTTATACACCATGTTAAAGCGTGGGTTGTAGTGACAATCAGGACCCCGCTCTAAACGTTGGTCTTGGGCCCCCATAGGGTGGTCCTAGTCAATTCTCAAGTTGATGATTGAATTTTGTGAATAATATTGGTAACTGCATTACTACTCTCACAGCCCCTAATGGTCAGATTTACCGGTTGAGCTGGGGGCACGTGCTTCATGATAATAGCATCTGGTATGTTGGTATAATTATTTAATTATACGTTGTTAATTCGTTACCTCCCGTCTGTTATATAATCAAAAGATATAGTGGTCGCCCAAACGCAGCAGACTAAAAAAAACTTTCGAGAGACGCACACACAAATTGTCATGTCTTCATTCTTCTGTGCGTGGCGCGGGTGGCATTAGTTCTGTGGGGCTGAGATTGAGAGAACAGGACTATTCGGCACGCCCACCCAGCGCGACTATTTACATGGGACACGACCAAGGTCTTTGGTAGCACACTTCGTGGAGTCGCACGTGGTCCGAAACTGCATATGTCTTTTGGTGTATCGTGGCGCGGTAATGACCGGCACCGAAATGTCAATTCCTATAAATCATGCATGCTTTGTTATTGAGGCGGAGAGGTATGAATTTCAAAATCAAGCTATCTAGTGCAGTGGTTCTCGAACTGGGGGCGCGGGAGGCTCTCAGGGGGGGGGCGGGAGGCTCTCAGGGGGGGCGCGGGAAATTGACAAAGTATGTATGAATTCTGACTAACATGTGTTTCACAACCATTCTGAGTAAACGATTGTTGAAGATGAAACTTATTTCGTATTCAAGAAAACTCGCTAAATTCAAACTCCAGCAGTCGCGATCAACGGAGTATAGGCTGATTTCAACTTCGTTTGAGCAAATTTTTTCTTTTCTTTGAAGATTTAGAGCAATTCCCACGTGTAAGTCATTCATTTAATGAAGTAGTCCGGTGATGTGTGCCGGTGTAAATTACAGCATATTTTGTACTGCGAGTAAATGGAAGTAGTCCGGTGATGTGTGCCGGTGTAAATTACAGCATAGTTTGTACTGCGAGTAAATGGAAGTAGTCCGGTGATGTGTGCCGGTGTAAATTACAGCATATTTTGTACTGCGAGTAAATAGAAGTAGTCCGGTGATGTGTGCCGGTGTAAATTACAGCATATTTTGTACTGCGAGTAAATAGAAGTAGTCCGGTGATGTGTGCCGGTGTAAATTACAGCATATTTTGTACTGCGAGTAAATAGAAGTAGTCCGGTGATGTGTGCCGGTGTAAATTACAGCATAGTTTGTACTGCGAGTAGAAAAAAGTAGTCCGGTGATGTGTGCCGGTGTAAATTACAGCATAGTTTGTACTGCGAGTAAATGGAAGTAGTCCGGTGATGTGTGCCGGTATAAATTACAGCATATTTTGTACTGCGAGTAAATAGAAGTAGTCCGGTGATGTGTGCCGGTGTAAATTACAGCATAGTTTGTACTGCGAGTAAATGGAAGTAGTCCGGTGATGTGTGCCGGTGTAAATTACAGCATATTTTGTACTGCGAGTAAATAGAAGTAGTCCGGTGATGTGTGCCGGTGTAAATTACAGCATATTTTGTACTGCGAGTAAATAGAAGTAGTCCGGTGATGTGTGCCGGTGTAAATTACAGCATATTTTGTACTGCGAGTAAATAGAAGTAGTCCGGTGATGTGTGCCGGTGTAAATTACAGCATAGTTTGTACTGCGAGTAGAAAAAAGTAGTCCGGTGATGTGTGCCGGTGTAAATTACAGCATAGTTTGTACTGCGAGTAGAAAAAAGTAGTCCGGTGATGTGTGTCGGTGTAAATTACAGCATATTTTGTACTGCGAGTAAATGGAAGTAGTCCGGTGATGTGTGCCGGTATAAATTACAGCATATTTTGTACTGCGAGTAAATAGAAGTAGTCCGGTGATGTGTGCCGGTGTAAATTACAGCATAGTTTGTACTGCGAGTAAATGGAAGTAGTCCGGTGATGTGTGCCGGTATAAATTACAGCATATTTTGTACTGCGAGTAAATGGAAGTAGTCCGGTGATGTGTGCCGGTGTAAATTACAGCATATTTTGTACTGCGAGTAAATAGAAGTAGTCCGGTGATGTGTGCCGGTGTAAATTACAGCATAGTTTGTACTGCGAGTAAATAGAAGTAGTCCGGTGATGTGCGCCGGTGTAAATTACAGCGTAGTTGAACTAATATTTACACATTCAGGTGGATTCAAGTTGACTGTTAAAGAAGCAACTCGTCAGCTGCAAAAGGAATTTGACAACGAGGACTGCAACTTGCAGAAAATCGTGACTCTTTTCAAACAATTGTACGGGCACCGGCATGCTCAGCTAACGAAGAAAGGGATCCCTCTCAATGAAATTCTGCAACCTTTCCCAACCTACGGTGATATCAGACTTGTGAGCGCATGTATGATTTATCATTAGGCCTCTGCGATATCGAGTGCGCGTCAGTGTATTGACTCTGAATTGAGTATTACGGTCGAGACTTGTATTCCTGTATCACTCATTCTGATGTCACAACATGAATGATTTGGGGTAGGAATTATGTGCCTTTTATACGGCCACAAAGAATATAGTGATAGTTCCTAATATAATACTGAAAAAAATTTTTACAGGTCAGGGAAGATTTCTGGAAGTTAATTGCACCAACTACAATTGATGAGATGAGAACTAATTACACAAAAATGATGCATACATTGGATAAGATATTTGGGGTAAATTGGGACTTGCAAAGCTATTATGATTTAGAATGATTGATAATAACTTCTCGATTTTTTGTTTTTCAGTATAGTGTGAATGATCAACTTAAAAATCTGCTGAAAGTACAATCGCAACTCGCCGATGGCAGAGTAAAGTGGTAGAAGACCGACGCCAGCCTGAACTCTAAAAAGAAGTCCACAGTATCTGCATTGTCAGTGGAACAGGTACTTGATTATAACTAAGTTTATATAATGATGTCAATCACTGATACATGCAGCTGACTGTGCGGCAGTGGTGAGCGAGATAGTGTAATGGTTATGCGTCAGGGTTCTCGATCGGTAGGTCGTGGGTTTGATCCCCGGCCGGTTCATACCAAAGACTGGAAAATTTATTGTGTGGTGTGTCTAAATAACTTGGTGAATTACTGGTGTAGAGATGTTACCCCTGTTGTTGACAGTCGTATGCATAGTTTGAATTTTCAAAAAATACTTCCATTTCAGGCTCAAGATACTGAAATCCACTGCAAACGATCACACCCTCCACATTTGGTTGTTGCCAAGCACGAAAATGGCAAGATCCAGGGTTGGATTTTGACTGATGGCCACAAAATTGCTTGCCAAGAATACGATACGGTCTTTGACATGTTAATTAATATTATGGCATGCTATTATGCCTGGGACCTATCATATCCGAAAGATTTTCAGCTTCTGGCTTTCGTTCAACATGTGGTAATAGGTGACAAAAGTGCTCAATATGTGTCTACCAGATTGGCTGATTTCTTTTTAAGATTTCAACAATCAGCTCCAGAATAAGACTTTTTCCGGGTTTCTCACTATCGTTCTTTGAGTAGTACTTCACAAGTACGTTAGATCGTACAAATCCTGTGAGGTTAAGTTCCTCTCCGCATTCGTTTATTGAGTATAGTACTTTGGAGTACGTTTTAGTACTTGTACTAATTATGTTACATAATCCAAATTCTGTAATTAGTTTTTTTATAATTCTAAATTAAAAAATTCGGCTCTAATTTATGCTGATGCAAGTCCTATTTCTTGCCTTCAATTTCATTGCGTTTACTTGTTGATTTCTTTGCACGTTCATTTTTCCGTTTATAATAAAATGTTCCATGCGGGATTCGAACAGTTTTAGATGTCGTCGAGTACACCAGGTGGTTTTAGTGTTATTTCGAGGACAGGTCGACTTGACATGTACGCCAGATTATTTAGTATTCTATATCAGGCCGCATTGAGGTATCACCTAGATCGGAAACACCTAAATACGGAAACACCTATATATGGAAACACCTAAATATAAAGCACAATCGACATCATCTAGGACATTTTTCGTGGGATCTTTTTTGACGAAAAAAGTGTTGTCTTTTCTGATTTCAATGACATGAAAAAACTTACAGTGTACTTCATAGCTTTGGCAGTAGCCTAAAGCTCGGTGCGGTGGGTAGCTGTTGTTGATAGCTGGCGAACTGCACTGCCTAAGACAGACTTAGATGCAATATAGGTTGCCCGGTTTCGCCCTCAATTAGGCTACCCTAAATCAGCACAATTTAATTCAATTCCAAAACTGATCAAGCTTAGCATGGCAGTACAGAACGACGCCGTGCTCTCTGTAGTCACTACCAGCATTAGGATTAATCTCAGTGCAACCTACCTTGAAATTAATTGTTCAATGTTTTTTGCTATATTTTCAAACAAGTTTAGGGAAATTTGTCAGAAATGTTAAAGACTCAACAACTGGAATGCGGATTCAAACTTGACGTAAGACATACCATATCTATACTATTAGATCAGGGATGGGCAATCGGTGACCGTTGGAAATTGCACGGCCGTCGAAACCTAATTCAATTAGTAGGCCTATGTGTTGGCAGCCGTCGACATGCAAATTGAAATTACAAATTCACTCCCGAATTTTTGAGAGATTTTAATTAATCTTGAATTTTTCTTCGCACTCCGCGCAATTCAACATTACTTTATTTGTCGATTTTAATATAGTAGCACCCGTCTTAATCTGAGCTGGAATCGGAATCGTGTGCTCCTCACTAAAGAAATTTGTTTATGGACATTTGGACGATTTCAATATATTTCAACTATTTCCACTACGGATACAATCGAAAATCCTGATGGGGGCTCAAGAAATAACAGCATGCAATGAAGTGACTAATCCCAATTGGGCAACCCGAAGATACATTATCATTTATAACTTTCCCTAAATTTTCGAAAGCCCTACCTCCATAAACTCTACCGGCGAATCTGATCACATGGGCTGAGAAATGATAAATATTTGATAGTAATATGTGATACTGCTATACTATTAATTACGGAATTCATTCGTGAATCTGAAAAATTTCACGACAATATTCAGCCCCAGCAACTCTTTATAACATTGCTACTCGCGATTTCGTTGCATAACTAGTCGAAATGCGGCCGTGATTAGCAAAAAGGTTGCCTACCTCTGTATTAGATGATGTGCTTATTTTGACATGACGATAAGTACACTAGGGGTCAGGGGGCGCAATTTTTTTGACCATCGCCAAGGGGAGCGCATGTCCAAAAAGGTTGAGAACCCCTGATCTAATTACATTAAATTGCCAAGCTTGATGAAAATTTTCAAGTTATTTAAATCTCTCGAAAATACTCCCAATTTATTTTGATGTATGAAATACTTTTGAGACTCCTTCGAGTTCACTCAATACCCTATTGGGGAGTTTAGGGTGTGACAGTTACGAACCTGGCAAGAATGCAAATCTATGCGGGCGATAAATCGTCCCCTATAAAGTTGGGCAATGGGTACATTATGATGTAACAAGCAAATGACTATCATTTATAAACAAAGTTGTTATCTCATTAGGCCTGTTCATCGCAATCCGTAATTCCTTACATTGTCTTCCAATATATCGGCCAAGATTGGTTCTGAGAAGCAAAATAAATGTAATCGTGAGTAATCGTGATTACTTTTCCAATGTAATCGTAATCGTAATCGACTACACACTGATTTTGCTGTAATCGTACTCGTAATCGTAATCGCGTGATTCCGAAGTAATCGTAATCGCAATCGATTACATTTATGAAGTAATCACCCCATGTCTGGTACCGAGACCGAATTTCCGAGGCTGCTATTCTTAGTTCTTGAGAATGATGTTTCGGATTCAATATGACAGGCCCAATCTATGAGATAACAATTGCGTATGTCTCCGAACTCGTTGACCTTTCCAGTTAGGCTTACGCAATCTCTCGAGTTATAGTCATTTCCATTACCGCAGATAACACTGGCCAACAAAATGGAAAAAACATTTTAGGCAGACCATCTGAGAGTCGTTTCTGGGGTTTCCGAGGTTGCAGATTACGAATAGCACATTAGTTTTGCCAGATTGGCTCTTTTGCAGAAGATATTTATACCCCTAAAAAAGCCAAAAATTACTGTATTTACCCCTAAATATGTCAATTGGTTGGAAGTAAATCGTAGTTTTTTTTTCAATTTTATACTGAGCATAAATAGCTAATTGACTATGAAGAACCCTCATGTCATTCTCAGTCATCCTATCAATATTAACATGACATGATGTGAAATATTTGTTTGTCAAAAAAGCAGTTTGTCAAGGCTAAAAATAGTACTTTTGCACAACTGAAATACATATTCTCCTGTATCTATTGATCATTCTACCAAGATTAAAGAGGAGTATAAAGCTGTAAAATTTGTCCTTGAAAGGCTTAACTGCAATACTCATATGCGTCTCATTTCTTTTGACTGGTAAATGGATAATTTTCCGCTGAGTCAACGAAGTAGGTATACCTAGTAACCCTATCAAACGAGAAGCTTAAATCGGGTATCTGGTATATTCGAATACCGATGAAAGATTCCAATTTCACATTGGCAAGGAGTTCACTGCATGTAATTTCTCCTAATATGTAGTAAATAAAACTTTTTAGATGATCACAAAGCACCCAACTACAAACAGTCGGTCCGAAAATTCGTATCTGCATATCGAAAACTTGAGCATAATCATGAACATAAGAGTTCACTTCCTGTTCAGTCATCTTGATATATTTCCTGATTTCCTTGTTGATTAGCAAGGGTAGAGGTTCTACCAAGACATCAGAACAACAAAAGAAAGATATCAGGGCAGATGCGATGAACAATTGAACATATTGTGTCAGACGATTGCCGGAACCTTTCGAGAAACTGCACTGAATATCTTACAGACGAAAATCGTACAAAAAACAATTGTGATTTAAAATATATCAATGATATTATATTCCAACTGATTTTTTCAAATTAACGATAGGTGGTTGACGCAAAACTGATTGAATTATTGCCTCGTTATCTGCTTATCTATGTAAATACTTATGTACATGACTGGGGTTCATTTATGTACATGATATCCGTGAAAGTATGTAACTATGGTAAATCTACTACCCCTAAATATAGTGCTGTTGCTGTATCTTTATTTAAAAGAGTCTTATGTGTGTAAAAATAACAAGTAGATTGAATTTCTGAACTTTATAGTATGACTGAGCCGATTTTATATCTATAGTCATTTCCGCGAAAATGGAGTATTTTGGTCAAAATAGCCCCATGGGTTATCTCCACAACAGGAGCCAATTTGAAAAAAACTAAGGTTATATTCGGAATCAGTGCCCTTCAGAACCCCCAAAACCACTCTTACTTTGTCTGCCTAAAAATATGTGTTGACCAGTGTAAATAGTCAGGTCAAGTGCGGCCGTAAACCGTGTTGAATCTTTGTTCTGTACGCCGTTTACGCAGTTACCACGCTTCAAGTCACAGCTCACCGGCAGACCTCTCGTGGCACATACGTTAAAATCACTGTTGTCGGGAAATTGATGTTACCGTACCATCATTAATTTACTTGTTTACGTTGGAAAGCGCCATTGTGACGTCATTTCGAAAAAAGTCGCTTGCATCCCTTGCCCCACCACCCGATATTGTCACGAGCCGCCACTGATAAGATGCGATGTAATGAACGACCAACCAGTTCGGGTCTCTTGAACTGACATCTACCTCAGTCTAGTGCCCGATGTCACAGTCATTTTCGGTGGTGTTTTTTTATTCGTTGATCCTTTTAAGAAGCTATCTTTTGCTCTCTTTCTTTCTTAACTGGGCCTTTTTGTCACGTAATAACAACGACACGGTACGGTGGACGAGGAGCCTAGAATAACCTCCGACGGCGGGAATCGAATCTGGGCCTGCTGCTTGGATGGCGCCGACGCTCACCACCACGCTATCTCCCCCGCAGTATATAATTTTGTAGTGTTTCGAAATAACGATGAGACGTCATTTGATGTCAAAGGTTTGCGTTCATCGTTAACACAGTGTTCACGCAGTGTTCAATTTCTAAGAACTCGTGTTCACACGAACTCGCGGTTCTCACCACGTAATTTTTATTTAGCATAACCAAATATCACCCAGACATGGGATGATCACTTCATGAATGTAATCGATTGCGATTGCGATTACTTATGAGTTACGCGATTACGATTGTGATTACGATTCCATGAATATCAGAAAGTAGTCGATTACGATTACACTGGAAAAGTAACCACAATGACCGACGAATACATTTAATTTGCTTGTTAAAACTTATCTTTGAATACATATTGGAAGACGATATAGCGATTGCTATGAAATGCCCTCCGAGAGAAGAACTTTCCTTTTAAATGAGTCGTCATTTGCTGTTTAAGTCAAAACATAGTCATTGCATAATTATACAAATATGCATTTCGGTGCCCGCCATTACCGCGCCACGACACACCAAGACATATGGAGTTTCTGCGAACATGCGACCCCACGAAGTATGCTGCCAAAGAAGGGCCTTCGCGGAAAATGTGCGTATGTGTCCATTATCCACAGCCGCGCTGGTTGGTCGCGACGAATAGTGCTGTCATCTCGATCTGTGCTTAACTGTTCAAATGCCACCCGGGGCACCCACCGGGGAAATTGTTGCGTCACGTAGGTCTACAGAAATTACAATATCTGCGTGCGGCCAGAACAGGGGTTCTCAGCCCTTTCTTGGCCGTGGCCCATTATCCGGTTAGAAAATGTGCCGTGGCCCACCTCTAATCTTAAAGTCATAGTCCTGTCCAATGCGTGGTAATTGATGGCGCCGATATGTCTATTTCTCTCAAATATGCGCATTTTTCTCCCTATTTACTGATAAAATTAAAATATTTCGCGCGAGACGAAAATTTTCAAGTTGAATGAATATCTTTCAACAAACGACCAACGAAGTAATCTTGGGCCCCTTCTAGCTCCCCCAATCGGGGATTTGGGTGCGGCAGTTACGGCTCTGGTAGATCATATGCTAAAACTTCATATGCTAAAACGTCTGAGTATTTTATTATCGTCCGCTGCTCCATTCGCTTCGCGAAACACAATGATCCAATTCCCGCATACACTGTGTGATTGGGATTTTAGTTCCACTATTGAGGGGAATAGTATAATCATTATGGACCAGCTTCAAACAATTCATTGGTGAATGGGGTATTACAGAGGAGTGGACAAAGATTTTCTTATCATGCATGTACAATGCACTGTATGTCACGTACTGAACCAACTGAAGTTGCGATGTCGGAATATTCAACCCAGTGATACCATCAATTCATGTGACTCTCACATTATGTACATTGATTTCCAGGCATTACATTTTAAACAGACTCCAAATATTAATGCGCTCCGCTGAATCTTCAATCCATTACTATTCGTTGCGGTGGTGCAGTATACCTCCACCAGAAGTTGCTAATAATTTGCAATTATGGCCATTTTTTACTTACAACAATACGACCTCCCGAAGTACAGTAAATCTATACATCAATTACACTTCATTCCTAGTTTATTGCACACCATTTTCAACGGCATACGACATTATGACCCTGCCGGAATGCTTGGTTACTTCAGCATTACCTTCCAGGTATTATATACGCGAAATTATTTTAGTTGCTGTTAGCCGTAGGTAGGCTAGTAATAGCCAGTGGAAAAAGAAGCCGTTTCTGCCTCCCATTTTCGACTTGAAATGCTGACTCGATACGTACCACTACGTCTCATCAGAGTCGGATGAAAAGCTTGTAGCCCACGTATAATCAACTAATATGAATTCATTTTTTAGCGATCAACACAACAAATATTACTAAACTTACATTATTTCTAAAATTTTCCAAATAGCTCTGTGGCCCACCTCAAATGCTCTTGTGGCCCACCCTTTGAGAACCCCTGGTCTAGAATGACGACATTGCATGCGCAATAAGATCAGTCGCAGGGTTGTAACCAAGCCACAAGGCTCCGAGTAACAAGACTACATCGCTATGCAGCATTTTAACGGTCAGCGGTGATCATCATCAGAGCACCCATTCCGTACCAATGATCTATATCTACGTGCAAAATTGTTGAACCGGCGACGATCGCGAGGGTTCCAGCTATACCCCACATCCTATACGACGACTATTTCGACTAAATCGTCCGCAGGCTCATACCACATGGTTTTTGGACGTATTTACACAATCATGGCATAATTAGACAACGTTTGAAAAACAAATGTTTTTTTTTAAAAAGGCATTTGTTTAACACACTGTTTAAAACATGTTTTAACCAAAGTGCTTGAAAACATCGTTCGTTTTGAATGCAGCCCTAGTTATAGCTGGGGATTACACCGCTATGTCATTTTCATTTTCTTTCTGGTATTCGACCGACTTCGATTTTCCCTTCTAGTAGTGTATGTATAGAAAAACACATTTCAATGTCTTTAAAGCTGTTATTATTGACAATAGACACGGAATGTCATGCAGCAAATCATAGAATCCCGCATCAGTGTGATATTCCGCAATACGGCTGTCTGAAGGATAAAGCGATGCATGAAAAACAAAACAAAGAACTATATGATCAAGGAGTCTTTTAATGTTGTACTAATGCTATCACGTAATGTATACATCTTATAAGACCACCTCAGATTTATTATACTGAACTATATTGCGAATATATGATTTTTCATTCTCGATATATATGCCTTGTCTTTATCACCTGTGAGTAGTTGCGATTTTTTGCACCGGCGGACCACCGTTCAATTTCCTAGACTAGGGAAACTAGCGTATAGAAATGGCAAATACATATTGTCACGACGGAAGTGCTGGTGGCAATGAATTAGGGTGTACGGATATATTCTCATACAGAATCACATGATGGCTATGCACCTATTAATACTTATAAAAACACTCAATCTGATGATAAAAGAATGCTATGAACCAGCACACTATATTTACCTGCGGAGGTTGCTGAGACCATCTTACTAAAAACATTGCATCTGGTGCTTCAAGCAATAATGGAAAGGAGGGCAATCCAGGTCGTTCCTGCATTTACCTAAATATTGCAAATTCTTCATTACCGGAAAAGGAATGTCTTCCCATTTCTACTCACCTGGAAAGCACTGACTGGATTGGCAGTAATAGCCAGGTGGGCAGTCTAATGAATTACTGCAGGATACTGTGAAATAAACGTCACTTAAGTTTCAAAATCACATGTTGTCGTTGAGAAAGTAGCCTATACCTGGAACACAGTTACTTCGAGCCCTGTTGCATCTGTAGCCAGGGGGGCAGTCCTGAGTGACTTGGCATGTGACTGTTAACAACAGAGGAGAATGTGATATTTCTTATCCGTCGTTTCCATCCACACTAATTGTTCCCCATTAATGACACCCAGTCGCCTAATATAGTGTTGGGACTACGTGTTCGTATTTTAGGCGTAGCGGTGTGACAGGGGTTCCTAAAGTATGGATCACGAAGGGTATAAATTTGGGTCAAGGCGGCACCCGTGCAAACGTCTATTATGTTCGTAATATTTGGTGAAGTTCCTGTAGCAAATAAATTTCTTCGCGCTTGGATCGATGTCGTGTGGATAATTTGTGATTGCCCGTGAGCAATGTAATGAACACTATACCCCAGTGAAGAAATGCGAATAAAAAATACTGTGAAAGATCAATTTCATAAGGCATCAACATCACTCAAATAATTACTTTCGTGCTTTTAATCATGTTTGATAAAACTGCGTTGCGTGAAACTGTACTTTCTCTATTTCATACATGCCCGTAAAATCGCAACGTATACTAACAGTTGAAATGTATTCATTTTAACGTATGTGGGTTGGGTCGCGAGATGTCAATAAAACTTAATTTGGGTCGCGGTCCAATAAGTTAAGAACCACTGTGGTATTGTGATTTGTTACATAATAAGTTTGAAAAATCCTATCTCTCGGCCCAAACAGTTGGTTTGCGAGAACGAACCTCTAAAATATATGGGGTTCCCTCAGCAAACTCGAATCTGAACAGAAGTTTTGCATCATCCCTACTTTAAGCATACTTACTTGGGTAGCATCTGTTCTCCAGGTCACGGCATTGGTAACCAGGCGGGCAGTCCAAATCGACGTAGCAGTAATAATCCGCTGGAACGACAAATATGACTGTGATATTAGTAATGGCATTCTATAATGCAAATTCATCTATCACTAACGGTATCATCATTGATTTTTAGAACTCTAATCTTTCGCTACCTGGTCAGTTATTTAACAAATATGATTAATTCTTACTTAATTTCGACTACATCACCGGACCACGATCTGGCTTATTGACTTGGCCTAGTAACAGATGTCACTTTATGTTCATTGCTAGTCCGTTTTATGTTTGCTTCTAGTAGCACTTCCTTCAGCATGCATCCCTTTTATTTCAGTGGTTCTCAACCTTTTTGTCTTCGAGGACCCCATTTGGACGGCCGCGGACCCCCAAGTGTTAATGCAAATTTAGCTCTAATATCGTGAAACCGTCATCTGTCTTGTGCAAATATTTACTGTAGTGTAAGCTAGTGACAAAAAATAGTAAATTGAAAATAACAGCACACTATTTATGTAAAAATTGGTAAGACTTTTATTATTTCAAAGCGAATTCTGTGGCTGCATTTCTTGAAATACGCGGCCCTGTCTGGAAAATCAATTTCCACACCGAGAAGTGGTGGCGACTATACCAGACGTTTCCGACGACGCTTCTGGCTTTGAGCACAATATATATGGCACTAATTTAACCTCCAGCCTAGTCATTTTTATCTATAGCAGTTGATCTCGAAGTTATTCTGCAATAGCCGTTTTGGAAGTCACAGAAGAAAAGAGATTTCTTCCAAAAAATAATCGTGCAATATCCCCAAAAACCTCTCCGAACATCAATATCCTAGTATCAGTAGGCAATTTGGCAGTTAAAATGAGTTTGCACAACATAGGGTATTTCATCTCAGACGGCCATTCTTTTGATGTGAGTCCTGACATTTCAGCAGTTATGAAACGAAAGTGCTTCGTGATATCTCTAAGTTGAAACAAAATGCAAATTATGTTATCAACCATTTCACAAATTCGGAGGTTTCGCGGATCCTTGAAAATGCTTCATGGACCCCCGATTAAAAATCACAGTCTAATTTGTATATTCTATCATTATTATTTTTAGGCCAAAGGTGATTCTGTGATTGAAAGACTATTCCAAATCGTTTCGACTACTTCAAGAAATTTCTTTGCAAGACTAGCTTGTGGTATCTTGATGTAATGGGATTATCTGTAAACTGAAGTGAAATGAACTTCTGTCAAATATCATTTGTTGTGAAATGCGTCCTTCGAGCAGAATGATTTGATGTTACACAAAATGTACTGGAGTCGCTATAACTGACAAGACACATTAGTGAGATATATATTTTTGGCGAATTTAGTTTCTGCATGTGTGACCACCGTGCTGTAGCCTGTATCAGCTGTAGGTGTGGATAAGATTGGTCATATAGGTTAAACCAGGAGTGTCAAATATACAGCCCGCGGACCTTATCCGGCTAGTCAGACGATTTCATCCGGCCCGCGAAGCAATTCTGCGTAGATTGAAAAATTGATATATTTTCCAGCACATTGGTAGCAATGCTGAGATTTTTTGCAGGACATAATTCCATGTTCACAGGCGCCATCATAACCACCCTACTAAGGCTCTGTGGTTTCACTCTATAGCTACCACTTACTAGTGTAAGTCGGTGAAATTGACATCCAATTTCAAGAATGCAAAAAGTGCATACTAAGTTCAGAGTTTTATACAAATATGGACGAATAAGCAGTTATTCACAGAAAACGCTAATGCAGAACCGCTATATGCAGTTTCCATGGAAATTATATTAGTTTTAGCACAAATGTGTAATTGAAATATCCATGGTCGCACTGCTGTATCACTTTCTAACCAATAGATCCCCAGACATGACAGAAACCGGACTCGCGGTTTAATAATAATAAAACTACTTCCAACGTCCGCAATTCCAATTAAATATCTTGTATTCCTCATAAAGCATATGCAGGGCTTACGCCAGATTACGTCTAACTCAAAGGAAGCATAGAATATGCAAACTTATATCGCCGTTAACGCCACTGTATTAGCGGTTCTTGACTGTATTCAACCGGACAATCATCGTATTTTTGCCAATTTCATTGTTTGCCAAAAACATTGTTGTGACTTGCTACTTTGAAAACCATATGATCCATGAATTATCCATATATGCTTTTAAGGTATTCAAGGGAAAAGCAAGAGCACGAGGTAACATTTTGGAATAAGTTGACTGGTCCGGCCCGCGAGCGATTTGAATGCTTGAATCCGGCCCGCGACGTAGTTTGAGTTTGACACCCCTGGGTTAAACACTTCCGATAGCTATTTCTAAAATCCTGGAAATTATATCCGAATATAAATGAAAGATAATACATAACTGATTCATTTGCTGGAACTGATTATTGACTACCTGATTGCCTACACTATTATGTCTCCGTTGGCTTAATGGCACGGCTGGAATGCAATCTTGGGGGCGCTCGAATATGCATGGCTTGACACACGTAACGTTGCAAAAATTACATGAAGTGACTTGAATCAGCGTTTCAGAAACTCGGATAACTCCTTATTCGAAGCGAAAGCGTTGGGCGAATTTCCGAAACCGGGAGAAACTAATGTTTCTTTACTTTGAACCAATGCCGGCATTTGTACCGTAGAGTGTATGTTGCCCTCCTTCGTCCCATACACCGATAAAAACTAATCACGCAAAGTTTCTCGAAATTACGCTTACCATAGTCTCCACGCACTCCGCTCATGCTTAATGTCAGAAAAATAATGCCAGCCAGTTTCATATTTATGGATCTAGTTTGTCGAACCCACTTGACTATTCCGGGAAAACAATGTTGCAGAATCTAATGACCTGAAATATCACAACGTAGAGTTCACATGGTCAAAATATAGTTTTTTGGTCACTAGCTAAAGAATTAATTTTTATGGCGAGACGGCTTTCCGCTATATTTTATCATTATGGTTTCAGTTTGTAATTTATTTCTTTACTTAGAATCGTGCAGCTATTGCTAAACAAAAAGGCTTTGCGCTAATAAAACATTGCGCGGAAAACCGCAGGTTCACGACTTTATTGCGGACAGGTTGCCTATTTTCACTATAGTCCGATCAAAGTGAAGCCGAGCTGCTTGAGTCCGACTAAAAGGTAGAACTCAAATGACAAGCATGACTTTTAGCGCAAGTGAATCAATTGCTTCCTGTCAAGTTACCATTATCCATTGGTCTCTAACTCAACAGTAGTGCTGAGACACATTTTAAGCATTGCAGACATTGTAGAATTATTCGTCAACCGATGTTCAAGCCTTCTACTCGGTGGAATGTATTTGTTGGGGAAGGTGTACAAGAGCAACAGTGCAGTCTGATATTCTGCATGTGAACATGTATAATGTATACATGGGCTATTCGACCTATATAATCGTCAACTAAATCTTTTTAATCATAGTAAATTCATTGGGGAGGTGGAAATTTTTTTTCGCTGGGCGCGACAGGAAAACGAATCCATATACCGGTCCCTAACATACATACTCGTGATTTTGGTGCACATATCGTATGCCCGTAAGGTGTTCTCCTTCTACTTATACGCAGATTATCTCAAGATAGCACAGAAAACCGCAACGGCTCTCCGCGGTGACAAGTTCCCAGTAGGTAATGCGAATGTTTGGGCATTTGTCGTCCAGCTGGCCCATGACGATTCAGCTGGAATTCTGTCGTACTACGAACGTAATCGAAATACGGGCGATGGCCGCGAATAGCAAAAAAAGTTTGATGGTGAACAACCCTGGATTAGGCTTAGTACGGAGTATGTATCAAGGGTGTACGATTTTTGAGTAAACTGCAGATGGGTGTACCACGACGAAAAAGGTTGAAGAGCACTGCTCTATAGCACGAGCCGTACCTATGAGCTTCGAGTAGGACACGGTAATTCACGCATGCCAGAATGGAATCTGCGTTCTATCGAATTATCCTCACGGCTTACTGCGTAATACAGTCAAGTTCCTTGCACTCTCCAGGCCTATATTTTGTGATATATCATATCTTTATGTCCTATGTCTGCCCGCTGGTGCAGAGTCGAGATACGTTGAAGCTATCATATATCGCGAAAACCACCCAACGAGAAACGACACACTTTCCGTAAGAATGATGTAAAGCATCTCGTATAACTCAACTCTGAGCTGCATTTTTATATCACATCATGTCGGTGTCATTAATTTATACTTCCTAAATGTGCGAAGGGGCAGGAAGCAATGATGATGCCAATTCAGTGGATGAGTTATAGACGTGTGCTTTAAGTATGCTGGCCTGTAACTGACGGCTCAGGCGTCACTACGAGCATAGGTAATTGAAATAACACTGGTCTACACGATTTTTGCACCAGGACTTCTTTGGGTCAATTATACTTAAGTTGGGGGCGCTGAACACGAATCTGACGTTATTATTGACCTATCACATCACGTTTTTGAGATATTATATATGTTGAATATTTAGACTTTTTCGAGGTACTCAAGTAGATTTGGGCTACTTGCGGTTCTAACTAAAGTGGTAACGTTTTACAACTACTTAAACATCTGCGTGAACTGTATTCTGGATGAAGTAATTACATTTGCAATTTGGTTTTTGCAAAGTAGAAAGTAGTTTAGTGATAATATTGCATCCCTATCATGAGTTAAATTGTCATAAGAAACGCGGGAAATAGCCTCTGAATCACGGTACCTGAATATATTTTTCTAAGATTCTACCCATGGCTGGTGTCATTATAGTCATTTTGCGTTAGCTGCGACGATACATCTTGCGATTTGTATGTAGCACCCTCCGACAAACTGTTGAATGTATGCAACCACCCTCCCATCGACGAAACATACTTAGATATAGTAACTGACTTTCTCATACCTTTCATTTCGTCTTCCACTTAAAATAGTTTTCACAAGTCTAAGAAATTATTACTTCTACTTGCAATTGAGTAGAAAGGTAAGGCGTTCGTTACTTGTGCTACTTGAGTAGCAACGCCGATCACTTCGACGAACTCTAGCTCATAGTAAAATATAGCGACAAATCAGAAACCGCCAAACATGTAAGCCCTTTGTATTTAGAACTGGCTTTGTTCATGCAAAACACTAAGAAAAAGCAAGCCTCAGAACCATATAAAAACATCCCACGAAATGACCAAATGCTCATATTTGTCTCTCTTCCAGCAGAGAACACACGGTATTTGGTGTAGCCCACAAAAGGTCCAATGTGGAGGCGGATCGACTGTCCTAGGACCGATGAATATTAATTTCTATCGTGAAGTAACACGGTCTTCAGGTTTCGAGTTGGGCTGTAAGTAGGGCTTGGCAAAATCGAGTATTTGAGTGACTCTATTCCGAATCACGTAATATGCTTCGAGTCGAGTCAAGTAATTGACTATCACTGATTGTGTAAAAGTTGAAATTTGTACCTTTTATGCGACCACAAAGAATATAATGGCTTCTATCCATCACATTAACCCTAGATCACTAAGACTTGAACCGCTACACGAATGGCGAGGTGGGGTCAATTTGACCCCACTAGTTAGTATGCTTTTTTCCTTACTAATTTCGCTATACAGCTGTTTAATAACCTCTTGCAGGACGTTATAACGATGAATCTCTCTTTTTTAACCGTACTGTCTACCCATTTCAAACTTCCCCCTGAGGCGTAACACCATTACACGAATGGCGAGGTGGGGTCAAACTGACCCCATCAGATCTGAAAGCTTGTCGTCATGCCTCGTTGACTCCACGTGACATAAACAATGCTAAAGAGCCATAAACAGTCGGAATCAATCCGATTACAATAAGGAGAAAAATACTTAGTCTGCCCAGTATACTTTCAAAATCTGACCCATGCTCAATCAATAGCTCATAGCGGCGACGTATTAGCGATAATCAGCTTATGCTTTATTCCGACTGATAATGTATATAGCAATTTAGGATTACGTGGCTGGCAAGAACAATGCGACCGCACATGAAAATATGGCTCACATATTTGTTCACCTGGGGTCAAATTGACCCCAACCTTAGTGATCTAGGGTTAAAGATACTTAGGTATCTTTTCGACAATAGCGATTTCGTTGCACTTTGTGACAATGTTGTGGGATGATCATGACTTCGAAAATGTGTTTTCAGTGACGTTCGTAGCTTTATACTACGTGTTTCGTATGCCACGATACCGTCAATTAAGGTTTCAAGGCTTCAACATTGAAAATTAGTATCGAAAGTATCAAAATTAGATATTATTATTTATTATTAGATATAATTTTGGGCCCCCTTCGACCTCGAGACGCACATAGTTGGGGATTTGCGTTGCGGCAGCTACGGTCCTGATCGCAGGTATTAAAACTCCTACACGTAGGGAATTATTACCAGGAATCCCAAACATAAGTTACATGGTGATATTTCTCCGAAATGCAGAGCTATCACTGAAACGAAACTACTGCCAAGAGGTAAAATAGCAATAAACCGAAGAAATGTATCGAAATAATATACCTAAAGCTCCACTTGGCACTTATTCCACTCCGGGAAGATTGAACATTGTGTGAACACTGAAAGCTGACTTTTCATGTCATGTGATGTTACATCATTATTTCGATACACTGCAAAATAATACCATAGATGTTTAGCATTCTGCTTGTCACGTGGACTTCGCTCACACTAGTCTCAAAATTTTTGATTACGGGCGTTTTTGACTCAATCCACATGTTTCGATGCATCGTACTATGCCCATTGAGTGACCATATTTTATAAATCGTAAGTCATTCTGAAAACTCGCATAGGTGGACCCCTAGTTCTTCCGCACGATTTCGTATACATCACCGTTTCTTGAATTTAACAGTTCGGTGTATTATAGCGAACCTAACTTTAATTTCTATATGCTACCGTTCATTTGGCATTATGTTCTGTTGCACTTCTACGAATATCCTATACTCAAGAAATTGTTCATTACGACGAATTTCCTTCGGAATAGAGCGAATATTGTTAATGGATCAGTTACCCAAGCGTTTCCCAAGCGGGCGTTGGAATGCTCTACTTTCCTATCCCTACTGGAGCGTGGGAATCTCGGTGACAGGTATAGCATGTGGTCACCACACGTCCTCTTTTAAGGTGATTTGTCCTATTCTGGGGGAATTTGTCGTCTCTTCTCAGTTAAAGTATTAAAATGCCATGAAAGAGTCGACTTCCAGGCACAGATGCTAAGCAGAATTGTGTTTTTTCGGGAGTCGAGACAAAGTGATGAACTATTTTTTTTTTAGTCAACACAGAAATTTTGGTGGAAAAATTTTCAAACGCACATGTTCACTGTCAAGGAAGCATTCGTCACAGTAGTGACCAAGCTGAAGTATTAACTCAAATCGCCAAGACATATTGCTGTCAGCAAATTTGAAATAAAATTATATATTAATTTAATTAAATAAGTGTATCTGCCATTATTTAGGGTTAGGGTTACCATATTTCGAGATCCACAAAAGAGGACACTTTTTACAAATAACGAAATATTATCGGACGAGAAAACGGGTCATTTGAAAATCATTACGGAAAATACTGTTGTGTATTACCAACTCGACTCCCAAAATACCGGCTCTAACGTGATACTGTTGAGTTGACTGAAAAAGGTAATTTTTCAAACCATACTTCCTCAAGAACCGCTTGGAAGTCCGGGTTCCAGATTTAGCGTCATTCATGGCGTTTTTCAGCTGTGCCTGTACAATCGTCTGCTCGTGGAAGCTGTAAATGAGGACGAATTGCCAAAAAGGAAAGTATTTAGGCGTCCTCGGAGGACATCATCTGTTTCCTGAAAAAAGACAAATCCTCCTAAAGGATGACATATGGTATCCCTAATATTACTGAATTGAATTCGTTACAATTCGCTGCCGAATTGTTTTCATCCACATAAATGTATTATCTCCATGTATCCATATAGTTACTATATGATAGGCTTACCATCCGTCCTCTTTTAAGAGGATTTGTCCTCTTTTTTGACTGTTTGGAAAGTGTCCTCGGAGGACGCCTTTTTGTCCTCTTTTTTGAGAATTTTAGTCACATGTATAGCAACATTCGACTGAGAGGCCGTAAACAGCACGGATGTGACGTCCCGGCGGGTATTGTGGGAGCTGAGTAGAAAGTTGACCTTTTTTTTAGTCAACCAACCACAAACTGGGAAAAATTTACCATTTTTTGAGAATTCTCCTCCGGTTTTGCAATTCTAAAACTCCTGAAGAAGTCCTCTTTTCAGATTACCAAAATATGGTAGCCCTACTATTTTATCAAATAAAAGTTTGGTACTTACTCAAGTAGATCTGAATTTCACTACTTCTATTTCTACTTTATAATTTATTTGTGATCTACATACTTACTTTTCGCCATTTTCAGTTTGTCAAGTAGAAGTAGTTTAGTCCTCGAATCAAGAAGATAGCTTGAGTAATTTCGGGGCTGTTTTCATGGAGTATCAACATTTAATTTTCATAAAAGTTGAGTTAGGCCTAGAATTTTGGTCGCACTTCGCGCGCAGTGAATGTGGAGTGTCCAGTATGATTTCAAGAAAGTATCGTTGAATATAATTTAGGTAGCGGGTGGGCGTGGTTCCGTTCACACAGCATTGTCACCCTTCGCCATATCAAATATTGCATCACAGTATATATGGCTTATCATAATGTTTGAAACTGATGTTTCGCAATCTAGCATTTACTTATCATATCGTAATCTAGCTGTCCATGGCGTGTCCTAATCTGGAAAAGTGGACTCTGACTTTTCTTTAGTTTTAGAACTGTTCAGGATACCAACCTTTAGAACATTCTGGACTAAAGACATTAAATACATGTTCCGTTTCTAGATTTAGATTTCACTTGCAATTCCCAGTACCGTATATTTTGATTTCTAATTAATATCAGTTCTTTTGTCTGGATAACATACATGTTGAAGTATAAAAGCAAGTGTAGTAATGCCTTCAATTTCCAGAAATAAAGCTTGCAGCAAACAATACGTTCATATTGCCAAATTTATTCCAATGGAAGCTTTTCGACTTGCTCTCTTCAGCAGTGAACGCCAGTAAATGAGGTTAACCAAGTTCGAAATATAGAAAGAATTTTGTCGTTGTGACATAATAATGACAAGTACACAGAGTCGCGAACGGCAGTAATCAGTAGGGATGGTGTGAACATAGTGTCCTATATGGTGTCGACACAGGCAAATCTCACGCCTCAGTGAAATTGTATCACGTCACAATTTCCATTTGGCTACAGGCAATTTGACGGTCATTTTTGACCGGCTTGCCGAGCATTAAATTTGGTAAAACGGGTATCAGTCGAAAGCTGACTCTCCACTGATTACGAAAATATAATTTTTATTCCGCTCGTGGCCCTGGAACTCCCACAATCAGCCTCGAATTTTTCATTGTTATGGAGATTGGCATTGGGACGCAACAATGCTGTCTGGCGAAACGAGAGAGTAGCTCAGGACGTAACAATGCTGTCTGGCGAAACGAGAGAGTAGCTCAAGAGAAAAAGAGCCAGACACCATTGTTGCGTCCCAATGCCAATCTCCATAACAATGAAAATTTCGAGGCTGATTGTGGGAGTTCCAGGGACACGAGCGGAATAAAATTTTTATTTTCGTAATCAGTTCAGAGTCAGCTTTCGACTGATACCCGTTTTACCTAATTTAATGCTCGTCAAGCCGGTCAAAAATGGCCGTCAAATTGCCTGTAGCCAAATGGAAATTGTGACGTGATACAATTTCACTGAGGCGTGAGATTTGCTTGTGTCGACACCATATAGGACACTATGGTGTGAACGTGAGGTTCACGTTCGCGTTCTGTGTGTTAACCTCGGCAATTTAGAGGTTCACGCTCACAACGGAATCTTGGTAGGTTCTACACTGTGAGCCTTTTTCATATATTACAATTTTCACTTCATTATGACATCTTCCGTTCAAATTTATTGCATTTCAACTGCGGGCTACTCTATTCATGGCGCTGGCAGTATAAAAATCTACAGTAAACGAGCATGCACCTTGACAATCTCAAATGTTTTATTTGCTTTGTTACAAAAGTTTGCTCGAAATATCCAGCTTAATTACCGTTTGTGACTCTCTGCTGTGAGCTTGACCCGCAATCACACAACATCACGAGCGAAATACGTAGTCAGCAATGATGCTTACTCGAACAATCAATGAGATTGATATCATTTTCTGATGTAAAAAATCTAGCAGGTGTTCGGGGTCAATCTTGACTTCATAGGTTCACTGTATCATTAAAACCAAATCCGTACTATTGAGGTGTTGGCTACTGCTGTATAACTTGTTAATGGAATAAAATCGGTAGCAAGTATAGAAACCCGTTTTACACTCTGCCTAATATCAATGTAGCAATACTCAGAGGCCGAACACATTGTCCGGTCTGGGCTAGACCGTTAAGGCGCAAGCTTTTATTCCCTGGTAAGTCGTCGAAATTGTTGGCTAAGCGACGGAAAATATTGATTTTATGGGATTATTATATCGTTTGATTGCCTCAGTTGATACATTTAGCGACGTTTAAAACGCCAATATGTACCTCAGCATTGTGGCATTATGTGGCCCGAGTCGTCGCTAGGTACCGTGTACAGTGTACACTGTACGAGTGTACACTGTACATTGATATAGGCTATCACTTCACTGAAAGATAGGATTGGAATTAGCAATAAGACGTCACGTAACGTCATGAGGTTCACGTTCGCGTTCACACAGAACCTTTCAAAAAGGTTCGCGCTTACACGAACCTGAACGTTTCTGTGGTTCACACCATCCCTAGTACTCAGCGCACGGTTACGGTACAGCACACACAAAATCAGCAGTAAAACTATAGATAACTAACCTACGGAGGTTAGTTATCTCTAGTAAAACAGCCGAATGACAAAACAACACTAATGGAAGATTCCCAGCGTGTAGAGATGTTCCTTCTGGCGACACAATATAGCATTTTTACGGTCCACCATATTTTTATGAACGTTTACTAATCGCACAATGTGTTTACACCGTATGCAACTCACCATCTCCGTATTGCTCTTCGACTAAACTACAGGCCTTATAGTATGGGGGAGTGCGCAATACCACGATATTTTCTAAAAAGTGCTGTTTGAGTAAACTGAGGATTAGTATCGCATTTCCATATCAATACTATCATTTTCATCCCATGATGTGGACGAATGCTAATCCTAATGATATCGAAAATTGGATACCTGTTGGTATGCATCAATATGAATCAAGCTCGTCACCTTTCGCATAGCTCAATTTGTACCTTTTTACAATCCATGTGAACGAATTAGGATCGTTTTCACAACTACTTACTTACTTGAGTACTTTTAAAGTCAGTCAATTCTACTTCTACATCAAGTAGTTTTAGGTTTCTTATGTAAGAAGTACTTCTACTTGTACTTGAGTAGATTTTTTCGTCGCTACTTCTACTTGAGTAGCTTTCTTGACTACTTTGACCACCTCTGGCAAATACTCGTTCTTTCGTGATAGTTCTTTAATCGGGCTGCGATATTGGACAGTGTTATTGAGTATGCAATTATGCATGCTAATGGGAACTCGATCATTACTGCGCATCATCGTCATTCACTCCAGTAAGGATTTTCGAGCGTAAGTAGGGGATGGCAGAAGAGTAGCCCAAAACCCCATGGTATTTTATGTTGGAGACAAATTACTGATTTGATACGCGATTTCCAATTTGTAATCACCTGTTTCGTAAACTTGGAAATGTGCAATGTGCATACTGCATAGTTTAATTCGTTATGGGCAATGCGCAATGTGCATGGCACAGTGTTCAATTCGATTATTTGATTCGTTTCAACGGGAAAATATTATATTCCGATAAACTTGATCGACACCGGATGGACTGGTAACGAGTGCACCAATATCGAACGTCAAACCATTGGCCATTTAGTACAAATCGAATTTCTATTCATCACGTCGTTATATCCGCCCATATTGCTCTTACTACAGTTACAGTTGAATAATGATCGCACATTTAAAGATTGAATTGAGCTGTATGACTTAATGTTAACGAGTACAGTGCCAGTGTTAAAACGCCACATCAGAATTTTAATGCTGTACAGCATAGTTGGATCAAATACAATATTTCAATTCAATTACAATTACTTCCTTGCATGTTTCAATTACATTACAATTACAATTACCCAATGCTAAAAATATCAAATTACAATTACTGTTAAACATGAATTAATTACAATTATAATTACAATTACAATTACTTTTAAACAGGTAATTGATTCAATAAAGAGGTGTTCGTTGACAACCGTAGCGACGTAATTAGCAACATTCTCAAGCTATTCATCATGTTTCATTCCTGATATGTAGAATACCCTTTAATTAAAAAAAAACTCGAACGTATTCGAACTATCCCTAATCATGAGTACTGAAAACTACAAGCACAGAAAAATGTTTCAAGCGACTGTTAAGAACCAAAGGTCTGAGCGGCTAACAGCGAATAGGCTACAGGACAGTCAATGAAATGTAATCAAACGATTAGAGCTGAGTCAGGATAATGAAATGTAATTGGTAAGGCGTCGGCGATAAGGATGATACCGATAAGGTGCGTAAAACTAAAATAAATGCAAAAGGAAAGAACCTCCTGATAACTAAGAATTACAATATTTTGGTTCGCATTTACATTTTCACTTGCTCGGAAACTGTTAGATTGCATTTGATGAACTTTAGGGTGCGAAAAGTTTATGGCCCCAATAAATTTGGCCAAGATTGGGGGTAAGATTGGGATAGCATCTCTACAAATGCGTGGTCAAGTTTGATGAAGCCTTGGTTGGAAACTTGATTTTGTTTGCTACTGTTGCAATAAGCCCCGGTACTGGTCAGAGATTTAAAAAGAATTTTGACCGTGGTGTAGGAAATGGTTCAGCACAGGTTTCAGAAGAGTTTATTTGCTGTTCATCCATTTTTGAAATATTAAGATTTAGTTTAGCCCACTGGTTCTCTAGCTTTTTTAGACACTCCCCCCTTTATGACAGTGAATATTACGTGCCCCCCCCTTATCGTCATAGCACACAATGAAACCAGAAAGTTAGCAATCCATACATATAGTTTGATGGTATGGATGGTTATGACTGTTGATGAGAGAATTCTCCAAAACGAAATTCAGACTGTACACCGAGCAATAACCATAAAACGAAGGTGAATCGGGCCAAGTGCGGAAAAGATTTTATTTCAATGGAGCGTCGCGCTCCGTTCAGATGCTTTCACGCCGCCCAAGGGGGCACGCCCCCAGTTTGAGAACCACTGGTTTGGCCTGTATTGTAATTCACAAAGTTTTCTGTTGCTACTGAAATATGGTAAACAATTTAGCGTGACTGAATTATCTAGTTATAGTGCAGCACGCATAGAACACTGATGTAAATAGGCTAATTATTGCATGTGGTGACTGTTTACTAAGGCCTTAAGGCCCCTCGTCGTCATCCTGGTTCGTACCGGATTTTCACTGGTGTGACGAATAAATGATTGATTAAATGATTATTTTATGTTGTGATTGTCAAGGTTCCATGAAAATGTAATTGACATTGTAATTAAGCAAAATTTTGATCCAATTACAATTACAATTACGATTACTTGAAGAGACTCTTTGGGGTACAGAACTTTAATATACATTTTAATAATATATTCATAGTAAAATATACTAAAACCCGAAGCTTTTCGAGCTGACACTTTTCAAGGGCAATCGTCAGCAAATGGAGAATTTCAAAAACATGCATCTAGCTACATTGCATACAATCATTTAAGACGTCATAGAAACTAACAACATGAAATACAGGCAAACCGCGAGCGCAGCTAGTGGCTAATTTGTAGATTCACTAAAAATTCCTTCTGCTGACACAAGCGCGGTCGGTGGATTTTCATATAAGTCGATTCCAGTACAGACAGATGGAAATTAGTGCGGCCTCTACCTAATATAGAAAATCTTTCATCGCGATAGTTTTTAGCGCAAGTTGCATTCTCAGCCAAATGCTTGCCGATGGCAGAGTTCATAGCCATGGCCTGATTACGTTCTAGTAATCGCAGATCAGTTACGGCTGCGTCTTCGCGAGAGTCCAATATGCGTGATCTAGTAACGCTCGGAACATGTTGTTTGATGCGTTCCTGCAAGCGCTGAGTTGTTCTTCCCATGTACCGACAATCGCAGTGGCACTTGAAATCATAGATATTGCTTTGTTGAGAAGCAGGAAGAACATCTTTGCGCGTTGCAGGAAGCAATTGTTTGGTGGTAAACACAACATTAGTTTTTACGTTATCGTAACAGCAATTTACAGCAGAAATCAATTGCTTTTCAAACCGGAAAGAGATGGGGCCCAGCCACGGTAAATGTATATATACATTTTCCTCGGACCGTGTGTTCGTGGTTTGTGATTTGTTGGGATTGAAATTACTGAGTTTTCTGCCCACAGAACTCTTGATGATGTGTTCGGGGTACCCGTTATCGATTAGAATTTTGCGGATATATTCTAGTTCCGCGTTTAATTTTACATCCGAACAAATCATCAAGGCTCTGTGCACCAACGTGCCAATCAAATTTAGTTTACGGCGATTCGGGCTAAAAGAATTCAAGCGTATATAATGCCCTGCAAACGTTGGCTTCCGGTAAACTGAAGTGACAAAGCTAATACCCCGTTTTTCCACTAGAACGTCTAAGAATGGTAACGAGTTAGCACGCTCTTTTTCAAATGTGAATTTTAAAGACGAGTGTAGAGAATTCAAGTTATCAAAGAAGTCATCGAACTCCGTCTCGTTTTGACAGATAACGAAGGTGTCGTCGACATAGCAACGGTACATGAATGGAGGCTTGGTTTCATCTGCGGCGAAAAGTCTGTTTTCATGGAATCCCACAAATATATTGGCTAAAATCGGGCCAAGAGGGCTACCCATAGCTACACCGTCGGTTTGCATGTAGATGGTATCGTTAAAACGAAACTCAACAGAGCAAGTAGCCGTATTAAGAAGTTCAACGAACACTTTACGCGAGAAGGAAGGTGGTGCTAAATCACCAGCACCATATAGCGCGTTCGCACAGATATCAATGGTCTCCTTCAGCGGCACGTTCGTGAAGAGGCTAACGATATCATAAGAACCGAGAAACATATTCGAGTTTGGAAGGTCGGTGGTTTTCATCTCGTGCGCGAATGTAAACGAATCAGCGACGCAATGCGAATCACACATGGAACGCATTGGTTTCAAAATACCGATAAGTCACTTCGCGAGCTTGTGCTGCGCCGATCTAATCATAGAAAGAATTGGCCGAACGGGCACGTTGGTTTTATGAGTTTTTGGCAGTCCGTACATACGTGGCCTCTGTGCCCCGACCGGTCTGATGGAGGCGTAGACCTCAGGTGTTTTGGAGCCGTTTTTCTTGAGGCTGAATAGTCGGCGCTCTATCCGTCTTTCGATCTTCGCGATGTTATCGAATTCAGCAGCGGGACCAAGTGTCTTGAATTTTGATTCGTCACCCAAGATTGCTTCCATTTTTAGTATGTAATCCCGTTTGTTTAGGATTACAACCCCAGAGCCCTTATCCGGTTTGCTAATGTGAATGTCTGGATTTTGTCGCAATGCTTTTATTGCACGAAAACATTCATTCGTCATTAAAAAAATTGCCGAATCAGTAGGATATCCACAATAGGCATGTGCCAAATCACTCAATTTTGCTTTGAGGGCAGGCAAATTATCAGCGGAGTTCGCTTTGCGATGGTGTAGTTGAGCCATTAACACTTCAAATTCTGCGTATACCTCTTCACTTTCTATGGTAGTAGGTGGTAAACAAAAGTTGAGACCATGAGACAGTACGAACTCTGCAGTGGACGTGAGCAGACATGGGCTAATCGCGATTAGTAATCGTAATCGATTACGACGATTACAGCATTTTCAAGTAATCGTAATCGCAATCGATTACATTCGAGAAAAATCCGAAGTAATCGTAATCGTAATCGACCACTTCCTATATTTAATCGATTTCTTAGAGGAAGAACGATTACTTTTAATATGTACGTACAAGAACTATGACATAAACTGAACATTCGTGAACAAGGAAGAGATATTATACCAGGTAGAGGTTAGTGATAGCACAAACGTCTGACTTCCAATCGTCACTGCTCATTATTACGTCAGAATTAGCTTTGCTCGTCATGGTGTAAGAAGTATCTACATATAATATAGAATGAATGCTTTGTTGCGCCGATAGCAGACGATATAGATAAACCTAAGACCTTGGTAGCTTTCACATCATATTTAACGTCCACTTGCGAATGAATATAACTTTATTAGTTACACATAATATATAGATATTTGATGTAGGCCTACATTGTAGTGTGAACACCGGCCATGCTGTATTTCAGGTTATCAATATAATGCGGCACGCGAATCGATTCATATGTTGAATGCGGCCCACAAGCTGAAAGGTTTTCCCACCCCTAAGTCAACTAATTAACTATTCTCTCACGAAAATTACGCCGACGCGGAAACCTGCTTGACAGGATGCAATTAGCCTGCGCCGACTGAACGCATCCTTCCTTTTCAAATTAAATTACATCGTTTCAAAGTAAGAGTGCAATCGTGAAATTCGGTAATTTTATACTTATTTCCAAATTGAAGAGGGGACTATAGGGTTACTTTAATTCAGTGTTTCTTAACCTTCTCACGCATCCGCAATGCAGCATAGTGCGTTGTACCTACCGAACCATTCACACTAATGCAATGGAATTATCGAGGAATCTACTGGAAATCCATGAGTTGAAATATTTCTCATCAGATCAGATATCTATGGTTCCTCGTGGATGAGGCAATTATTGATATAAAAATCATGTGATTTTGGATGTATGACAAAAATGTCGCTGTGATCATTTTTGCATTTGCTGGCAGTATAGCTTGCTGCTCAAACAGCATTGATGCTTTGTTAAATATGTAGGAATAAACGAAATATTTGGTCCACTGGTACGACGGCGACTGAGATAGTGTAATGGTAGAGCACGAAGATTGTTGATCGGTATGATGTGGGTCAATCCCTAGCGGGTTCAGACTAGTGCGGAGCGGATCGACATATTCTCCGGTCCGACTCTTACGCCAGATTCTGGAAATGACCGTGATCTGGTCCGAAAAACTGCGACAATAATTATTTACTCACAGGATTGTATTGAATATTGATTGAAACAAGGCAAACAGTAAATTAGAAATTCCAAGATCAAGCCCACCCATATCTGAAGTAATTATGCAAACATTTCCATAAACGTTTGACTTGAACTATATTGATTCAAGAGCGGAAGAGGTTAAGGCTGTCCTCTTCCTAGCAAAAAGTACGGATCCGGCTCCGGCCAAAAATGAGAAAATCTGGCTGGATATCCAATCCAGCACCGGTCCATGCCCTTCTCTTATTCAGACCACCTATAATTAACGACAAGGGTTTTATACGTTGCTTACACGCTATTGGTGGTCAGCATTCCGGGATAGCATGGGGAAAATACAAGTGTTCAATCGACAACTTTCCTAAAGATTCCATCGCATGTCCGTCGCCAATGCACCTAGGTGGCGGTGCAAATAGAAAAAAAAACGATCTCTCTCTGTTTCTCTCTTTCATATTTTTGAACTTGAAGTCACTGCTTTCAATTCGGCTATGTTTGCTGCGTAAACAGCATTGATCCGTTATCGAGTATTTGCCATGAAAAGTGAAAACAAATATTGCTGGCCCGCTGGTACGACGGTCTAGTTGAGAACATTGAACGATCCGCTTATAGGGTTTCGACGAAAAGCCAAATACTGCAGTATGGGTGTTATGCAGTGGCGGCTCGTGACAATATCGGGTGGTGGGGCAAGGGCTGCAAGCGACTTTTTATCAAGATGACGTCACAATGGAGTTTTCCAACGTAAACAAGTAACTTATTGGTACGAACTACGATAACACGAACTTCCCGACAACAGTGATGTAACGTATGTGCCGCGAGAGGTCCGCCGGTGAGCTGTGACTTGAAGTGTGGTAACTGCGTAAACGGCGTGCGGAACAAAGATTTCACACGGCTCATGTTCGCACTATACCTGACTTGACTAATTATCTGCAGAAATGGAAATGACTAAACTCGAGAGATTGCGTAAGCCTAGCTGGAAAGGTCAACGAGTTCGGACACATACGCAATTGTTATCTCATAGATTGGACAATGTCATATTGAATCCAAAACATAATTCTGAAGAACTACGGATAGCAGCCTCGGAAATTCGGTCCCGATACAGCATAGGAGATATTTTGGCCTTGATGCTGAAGACTGTCACACGACACATACGGCTTACGGTCTATATGTCTGCTGCAAAATCGCCTTTGGAAAATATATTACCGAATAAATACGTGGATGAAAGCCGAAAACTTGGTACACTGTTACATGAAATCAACGAGAAGTAGCCTCATGACCGTTTTCGGTATGGTACACTGTCAAAATTAATACAAACAGACCAACACCGAATTTTGCGTAAAATTTACTGAGGAATAGGCTTATCATTGATCAAGCGATCAGCTGTTAGCCGCCATCGAAAACGAAACAGCTATCGCGCTTGACAGGGGTTGTAATTGTAAGCAAATGGCCTGAAGGCCACAATTTCACGGTCAAAATTGACACTGGAGAATATAAAATAAAAGTAAATATTTGAATGCAAACCGAGGATGTTAGTAAACTGTTTCATGATATCATCATCTCATCACTTATCTCAGTATGGAACACAGTTAGCGTTAACACAGATACGCCGACTTTTGCGTGAAATCCGCAATGCGTTAGGTAGGCTAAGTGTCAGATCAGCGCACATCTTTAACATACTCGACCTTGATAACGAAATTGCTGCCCTAATCATTGAGTGCCAACCTTGAGACTTGGCACAGCGTTCGATACTAAAATCAAGACATACCATGCAAAAGCTCATGACGGATCTAGGTAAGGAGCATCGTTAAAATCAATGGAGACCAATACCGGCTTTGCGTAAAATATGTTTGCGATAAATGACGAGTCAGCTCTCCCTCGACTTAGGAAACGAAATTACCACTAACACAGTACAGTGACAAACTTGAAACTTGGTACCGCGTTGAATACTAACATTAAGACTTACCGTACCAAATGTCATGACCGATCTCGGTATGGAACATCGTCAAAATCAATGGATACCAATACCGGCTTTTGAGTAAATTCTGTTTGCGATACATGACGAATCAGCACACACTCAACTTCGGAAACGGAATTACTACCCTAAACTTTAAGTAGAAACCCTGAAACTTGGGACAATGTTAAATACCACCATCACGACATGACATACCAAGTTTCAAGAATTATCATGGTGTGAAACACCATCAAAATCGACCTATACCAGCAAAGGTCGACTAAACGCATATGACGGTAACCGAGTTCAGATGTAGATACGATTGTTACATCACACCTTAAGGGCGAGCAGGCTATGTTGCCCCGGTTGCTCGGTCATTTTATGAATAGGAGAGAGTAAATCACTGTTTCTTTATTGTGCGCAGCTTTGAGAGAATAGACAGTGAAAGCTTGTTATGAGCGCTACCGGGGCATGCCCCGGCTAGGCATTTGCAAAGCGAAAACACGGAAGAGAATTCGATTTTCGCAGAGACTTCGCTATATATATGGGCATTTACAAGCGAAAGGACAAGAAGAATACGATTTTTGCTGTGATTTCGGTATATATAGATTGCTGTGCGTCTATAAATGGTAAAGAACTGTTATTGAACAAAATTTTAGGTGGGGCAATGCCCCAGTTGCCCTATAGGACGAGCCGCCACTGGTGTTATGCATATAGGTTGTATTACCCTACAATTATGCTCCGTTACTTCCTTCTAACACATTTTTATTCGAAACGGAAGAATGCGTTCATTCAGCTAAAGTGAATTGAATCATTTGGACGCAGTATTTCACGGAATCCATGTCACGCGAGATAATTTAAAATATGATGACTTGATACTATTTGATCCAGCGTTAGCACAGTAACTCGAGAATCGATGCAACAAAAAATATATAAACTATATTAGTAAGTTTGTAAATTCATGGGAAGGTTGTGAGTTTCGGTTCCAAAGTCCCAGGTGGCAGGAAAACGCTTGGATATTTCGATACGATAAGCCATGCAGTATTTCTACTTCGATAATTTATCATGATTGAACGGTAGAATAACAGAACCTCTAGTACCACACACGGACATCTGTACCACGCACCACGTACCTTTGGCTTGCGCGGGTAATGAGGTGTGTAACATTTACTTTCATAACTTATCGATATACTTTAATATTATTGGGATGTGATGGTGGCAGTTACGAGTATGCTGACACCGTTTTGTCTGCATACTCGTTACCGCCAAGCCATGTCGAAAAACTAAATGGAAACGAAATACAGTAAATATAGATGTTAAACATTGGGCATGTGGTCAATTCCAGTGCGGCTGAGAGGTTCAGATTGCTTTGCGGATATACCTAATGACAACTACAAAATCAAATTGAAAATCTGCCCCCGGATCACGAGTCATTCTATATATCTAACACGCGAAGTGCGAGTTCATTCATATTATTTGAAGCCAGTTACTAGCGTCAAGTAAATTCCCTTCATTAAAAAACGCTACTAGATTCTGACTCAGGCTAATTTTATGCACCGCGAATCGAAATATATATCTCATTGACTAGTAATTGCATTACCATCCTTCCTTTTGAAATTTAATTACGCCTAATACTGTGTTAGTACAGTAATTACACATGTATGTAATATTTGACTTACTGTGGAACATTTATTTCGTCCCCCCAACAAACCAAGAAATTGTCAATGCCATCGCAAGTATACTGGTCTTAGACAGGAGCATTCCAACCGTAAAATTTGAATCCAGGGCTTAGCCGCCAGACGCCCACCACACTAGCATTGTCTAGAGCAGTGGTTCTCAACCTTTCTGTCTTCGCGGACCCCTTTTGGACAGTCACGGGCCCCCGCGGACATCCGAAGTTTTAGTTATAATTTAGCTCAATCAGGACAATGTAACAGCACTTCGTCAGCCCTCCTCCCTCCACAAATACGTTGGTGTTTGACCCCGGACTTCGGGGTGGTTTCGCCCCCGGGGCCCTCTCACGCTATACAATTTTTGCCACTACATATCTTCTATATTGGGTGTCCGCTCAGGGGGATTGTTATGCCTAAACGCGCCAAGCGCCAAAAAAATCAATATTTCATGGTTGAATTGGTCAATATAACCGGGATTCGCAAATATTATTGCTATCAATTTTTCTCTCTGCTTACGTAATCAAATTTACCCGTAGGGCTGAGTGAGTTGTGTTAGAAAAGGTAAGGCACCTAAATAATAATTAAACATCTTCGGGCGTATCCGTTAGTATAATGACTTCGTTACAGGATGCTATTTCGTGACCTTCTATCTGCAATGTCAAAAGATATTGAAGTCACCAAAACGTACTAAACTAAAAGATGAAGGATGAAGGAGCGGTGCTCCGAAAGCTCGTGTAACTAATAAAGTTATATTCATTCGCCAGTGGACGTTAAATAGGGTGTGAAAGCTACCAAGGTCTTACGTTTATATACATCGTCTGCTATTGGCGCAACAAAGCATTAAACTAAACGACGCACACGATCTCAAATTGGTATTTCTATACTGGCAAATAATGTTCCTTAGAGATGGCATTTGTCTTGTGGGGCCAAGATCGCCAGGACCGGGACATTCAGCGCCAGCCATTTAGGCGCATATGGACAATTGACGAAGTTATCGGTCACCGCAAGGTCAATCCTTTTCGGCCTAGGTCTTCTCGCTGCTGTTCGTGCTGGCACACTTCTCGGAATCGCATGTTGCATGGCCTGTTACCAATATTCCCTCTAATTTTTGAGGAGTCTGCGCACACTTACCAACTCACTGCGCAGACCCTTGGATAACAGTGAGTAACGGCTAAAAAAGGGTCATCACTTCGGATTTTTCGTGCGCAACTTCGATTTTCTGTGCGCAGAGACCGTGTCAGCACTGCGCATTTGCGCACGTGCGCAGCTTAGAGGGAACATTGCCTGTAACTTCATATGTCATGGTGTGTCGTGCGCAGACTTGGACAACTAGAAAATTTTTAGCTTTTCTAAATTAGATTAGAATTAGAATTAGAGCTACATAGTATTTTCCAAATTAGATTAGAATTAGAATTAGAGCTACTAAATTTTTCCAAATTAGATTAGAACTAGAATTAGAGCTACTAAATTTTTCCAAATTAGACTAGAATTAGAATTAGAGCTACACAGCTTTTTTCAAATTAGATTAGAATTAGAATTAGAATTTCCGAATTCGCAAAGAATTGAAAATTGAACGAAATTGTGAATTATAAATAAATATAGCGAAAATCAAGCTCAGTTCACATCAAACCACAGTACATTCTCATAAACATGAGAATGGTTGACGTCTGTACATCAAGCTTGTCTCATTTTGCACTATACCAGGGGTCACCAACACGCGGGCCACATGCGGCCAACGATCTGATTTGTGATTTTGGAAAAACGAGATAAACAATTTGAAATGCTGAAATTGATTTCAAATATAAAATCATTGTAGTTGTTTCAAAATATTCCTTTTGCCTGTGCCAAACACCACTATTAGCCTACTCACTAGCTGAAATGGTTTCGGCCATGGGAAACATCGTTGGAGAGTAAGCTGATAATAGCATATTGCCTTGACGTAAAATGGCCCAGACAATGCCAAGACCGAGACGCTTAAAAAACGGCCTAGGGCTTTCCCACAAGATCAACCTTTAGGATGAGATAGTCTTTCCGCTAGTAACATGCCCGCATATCCCCAATATCGATTCGTTAGTCGCTGAAAAGCCTGGTCAAGTATCGTGCGCAGCTTATAGTTCAAAATAAAATTAAGTTTATGATCACGATATTTCATGTTTTATATGTACTTGATATAATATTACTTCTTTTGTCGTAACCAAGCCATCGCCCATGTTAGTGAGCACAGCGTTGTACTATCGTAAAGCTTTAAAAACATGGTTGCTCAACTGTGTGTGGGTCATTATGTCTCGATATTGCATTATTGCATGACGGCAAAAAAGCTGATATTGAAGTCATGCCTACGAGTTCTCAACCAGCAGCTTTAAGATGAAGAAAACTATTTTCTCCTTTCCAGTAACTCAAAACATCGCAGTCCATGATCTCATGCGCTGCTTCGAAATCTCTTTCCACTTCATTCTCTAACATATTTTCTTTGGTTAGATCTAAAGCCACCATCCAGTTTTTACTTGATGTAGTTATGGGCTCGAAAGTGAACAAGCCTGTGTAAACTATCTTTTTCATCGCTGCTGTACTGTTTGTGATCGAAACTATAATGTTGTTCGGAGACTACAAGCTACTATGCCAGCATGGCTATTGTTCGTCACGACAAATACTATGATGGTACGGTGTATGTAAGTAATGCGATGGCGCCTTGGCACTGGATTTCCCTGTGCGAGAGGGATATTCTTGTTAACTCGGTGCAAAATGCCGCGGACGAAGAGGCATTTCCAGGAAAATAATGAATTAGATTAGAACTAAAATTAGAGCATAGAAACATTTAACAAATTAGATTAGAATTAGAATTAGAGCATGGAAACATTTCACAAACTAGATTAGAATTAGATTACTGGCATTTCGCTCTAATTGAGTGAAATTAGACAACTAGAATTATCTAGTTGTCCAAGTCTGGTCGTGCGCGGTAATAGCCGACGACAAAGTGCCCATTTCTATAAATCATGCGTATTTTTGTTGGGGGAAGGGTACCAAATAAACAAGATATTTGACAACGGTAAATCGCGAGCAGCGCGAAAAAAATGAGTGCGAAAAAGCGGATGAGTGCGGATGAAAATCGTGAATAATTGTTAATTTTTCTGGCGTGAAATAATTCAAATAAACCTAATAGGAATTCAAGGGCAGTGTAAGTTTTGTAGTTGCGACGCAATTGTATAAACTTGTTTGACTTACGACGCACCACTAATCGTAGCTCTCACAAGCAGCAGTGAACTAATATTTTCGCACTGTGATTATTACGTAACCGAAAGCCTGGTTTGAAAGCTGGTGTGGTGGCAGACGTACACGTACACTATATCAGCCCGTCTGAGTCTGCGTCAAGCTGGAAAAATGACATCAAATTGACTTTCTGCTTTCTTTCGCTAAACAATCGTCATATTTATATAGGGTCCCCGTACGATCTCTTTTAAGAGGATTTGTCCTCTTTTTTGACTCGGAGGACGTCCAAATGTCCTCTTTTTTGAGAATTTGCCCTCTTCTTTGAGAATTTTGGTTAAATATAGGGTAGCCTATAATTCGACTGGAGCCGAGCCGGAAAAATGACCTTTTTTTATAGCCAACGTACCACAAAGTCGGGAAAAAATTACCATTTTTCAGGATTTTATTCCAGTATTGTAAGTATGAAAATTTTGAAAAAGTGTCCTTAATACAGATTTCCAAAATATGGTAACCCTGTATTTATATGACTGTTCGATTAGAGCGAGGCACGAGGATATTCATAAATACCATCATTCTAAACTCACATTTGCAAGGGACGAGGGAAAAAAATTGCCTTTCAATGAGACACTTGATAGTTTAAGCCAGTGGTTCTCAACCTTTTTGACCTCACGGCACACTTTGAATATGAAAATAGTTCGCGGCACACAAGCACAGTGGTTCTTGACTCTTTTGGCTTACGGCAAAGGCAAACTACCAGAATGCGTATAGCAGTATCTACAGTCTTACATAGGTGGTCACTGTTTTCTACCTTTTCGGAGTACTCAAGTAGAATTTTTCTCTGCTTCAAAGAATAAATTAAGTTGTCTTCTATCTCTACTAATGGTATCAATTGACATGGGGATCGTTTTCAATTCTTCCCAAACATTTTTTACAATTTTATTGCCGGCAGGAAGAACTTTCTTTGATTCCGTGTGTGAGGTTTTGCATTATCAGCTATTACCTCTTGTTACTACATAACTGGCATGCTGAGATCTCGTTTAAACTTTTGAGGCTGAGATTAATTTCATAAGATAGGCTTGACACTAAAGTCTGCCCACTACCTCATTGTCGATGTAATCAACCGTCGCATCGAAGAGTCCAATCACGATCGCCACTAACAAATACAGAGGCGTAGAGGTGCATATATTATACATTGATGCCAAACGCATTTCCTTGCAGATCGTGTAAGCTCATGTGAGGTTAGCAATACCTCGATAGTCTTACAGGCAGCCAGTCGCTGTTCAATTGTAGTTCCAACAAACCAGGTCAATAAACCTCAGCGTCGATGAAGTTTGTTAACCCTAGACTGCTCAGGTGGATTATCGTTACACGATCGCTCTGGTGGGGTCGATTAGACCCCATCAGTTAATATGCTTTTTGTCTTACCAATTTCGCTATACAGCTGTCTAATAACCTCTTGCATGACGTTATAACGATGCATCTTCGCTTTTTGAACTCTACTGTCTACCCATTGTAAAGTTCCGGCTGAGGCGTAACGCCAATACGCAAATGGCGATATGGGGTCAAACACCCCCCATCAATTAATTATAATAACAAAGAAATAACAACAAGACAAGACAATACAATACAACAATGCAACAGAGTAACAACGACAACAACAAAGTAGATTCAATCCGAATCATCCGGCTCCATGCACTCTTGACATGTCACTATTTTCACAGAGTATGTTTGGCAGACAAATTCCCCACATTTTCCACTTTTCTCTGTTGTTTTCCGGTCTTATGCTCTACCGCAAAGACAGCATCTGCCACGTGCAGCTTTGGAGAGCGTTGCTGGTGGAATTGTACTGTCTTCTCCCGGAAAAATTCTTTTAGACGCGATTTTGTGCGGACGCGTAAGTGAGTATTTTTTTCTTTGCCTGGACACTGCATTTTTCTTTGTTAGGGTCAGTGCAATTTCCATTGCAAATCCTTTGTGTGTTTGTTTCTTCGAGCGGTTACATTCAGCCAGCAAAGATAATATATAGCCGTTGCATGCAGACAAGTTCATCAATCCAAAGAAGATCGTCAGAGGCCAGCGCTTACTATTGCGAGAACAGGAATAGTTTGCCACCATTCTGTCTGCCAGGTCGACGCCACCTTTTGTTTGATTATAAAATGTTATTATATCTGATTTCCGAGCGTCACCAGAGCTTTCATCAATTTTATCATCGTGATGCTGGCTGCTCACCATGGTAAGAATTTTCTTTGAGCCTTTGCCCTTTGGAAGATATGACAGCAGTGTCATATATTTTTGAAATCCAAAAATGCTGCTGTACACCTCCCTCCCCCGCAGAGAAATGAACGCAGGAGGTATCTCTCTCTTGTTCTTTCAAAGGGTGCCAACTGCTGTCAGTTTATGGTCGTGAAGCAATGATGTCATCAAGGGTATACTGGTGTACCAGTTATCGAATGTGATGTTTCGGCCAGATCCTGATATATCAGACACCAGCCGTGTCACTTCTACTTTGGCCGAGTTGTCGACTTTGTACGGCCAGTCCAGTTACGTCCCGCAATAAATTTCAAAATTGTAGGTGTAGCAAGTCTTTGCATCACACGGGGCATGTAGCTTGATGCCATATTTTGCCGGTTCGTTTCGAATAACTGTCGGAAAGAACACCGTCCTCGAAACCCCCAAAGCATTTCGTCAATTGTCACAAATTCAGACCACACGTAATTTCTCTTGAAGGTGTTCAATATTATATCCGATATTGTTCGAATTATCGCAAATTTGTCATTTTTTCTATCTTCGCGTGTGGTAATGTCATCAAGCCGAAGACATCGCAAAGTGAATCGGAATCTTTCGCATGACATTGTTACCTTGAAGATATCAAAACTCATCAAGTGACAATCATGAGCTTTATGAACCCTAGCCAGAAGAAGAAGACCAATGACAGCTTCCATCTCCACCGAATTACTTGGCCCTACCCTGCACTTCTCTTTGTAGTTTTGGGCTTCTTCAGGTGTCTTCTTGTTTGTAAATTCAACAAGTAAATCTATCACTTGTGGTGTAAAGAAGAGCTTCCAATAATCAATGCAGTTATCAGCTTCTAGTGCGGGCCCAGTGAGACCCGGTGAAAACTTTATCATATTCGCTGCACTTCGACTGGCAGTCGGAGCAGTCTTTCTCCAAAACGTGGTACCGTCTTTTCCTAACCACCCATCACTGCCAGCTTCACCTTCTTCAGGATTTTCTTGATCATCTCGTAGACTGCAAGTGACAGAACCAATGCCAAGCAGCAACTAAAAGTCGAAATCCATCCGATCACAATGAGGAGATAATTACTTAGTCTGCCCACTATACTTGCAAAATCAGACCCATGCGCAATCAATAGCTCATTGCGGCGAGGTATAAGCGATAATCAGCTAATGCTTTATTCCGAATGATAGTGTATAACACCATTGAGGATTACATGTCTGGAAAGAACAATCCGACCGCACAAAAAAATATGGCTCACATTTTTGTTCGCCTGGGGTCTTTTTGACCCCAACCTGAGCAGTCTAGGGTTAACTGATATAATTTGATCAACTTTACTTCTCAATTCTCCAATTTGTCGCCTGCAACATTGCGTTCCGCCCTGAGCCTACGTTTTATCTGCAGTGCTGGCAAGCTACTTAACAACAATCGCAATGTGAATGGCTATGTTGGCAATTCTAGTTTGTAAACGTGAACATCACTTGCAAATTAGTTCGTTTCTCGATGATTGGAATGCCTTCCTAGGCGTTAGAGGTTTATATAGGCTGATAGGCTCTTACTCGTCCTCCGATCTGCAAAAGCAGTGTCTTACAAAAAGTTGGCCGTGCTATAAGTTGGCATCTCAAGAATCAAAATAAGCAATATCGGTATGGTGTAAAATGATCATCGATGACGATGACATGGGAAGAATACGACTACAAATAGAAACAGAAAAAGGTCATCAACCTGAGTCATGTCCTTGTTTTGCCCCCGATTCTGATGGGGTGACAAGTAAAAGGTGAGCACCTTCGGCCACACCTCAACATCACGATCCAATTGCTGGAGTTTAGTTATCTACCACCGTCCTAAATACTACTATATGTGGGCGTATCACACCCATTGACGGTGGAGGCCCCAGTTTGATTCATGGCAGGGTATAGTAGCAAGTTGCGAAGCGTCACAGATTTATGAGATTATCCGCAGATTTATGAGATTGCTGTGCTCAAAGCGTCTTTACAATAAACAGCCAGAGAAAGACTCGATCCATTACCTAATGGGATGCCTGATTGAGATACCAGATTGAGATACTGTAACTATAGCCGTCTCGACATCGTTGTATCTGTTCATTGCATCGGATTGTGCATCGCATGCTTGTTTGTTTGGGTTATTCATGGTGTTTGGCGACTACAGCGGTCATTTGCACAAGGCCGATTTTCTGCATTTTTGATTCCGTATTTGGCGACTTGTAGCACGGCCCACTTCTAGGCTTTTAGTAAGACAACGCTTACGCGGATGAGATGGCGAGGAGGAGCCTAGATAAACCTCAAACACTTAGGTAGGAATTCTGAAGTCGACCTCGTTCGGACTCGAACCCGCAACCCATTGGTGTTGACGCCGTGGAATATACCACTGCGCTATCCCGCCACCTCGCCACATCGCGTGTCTTGATATCGTAAATTCAATAGAAAAGCCAACAATGACTAAATTCAATAGAAAAGACAACAATGACTAACTCAAAATTTGGATTTTTGTTATACTTCGACCTAGTTAACCACATTTGCTCGCGGCACACCTGAGCAGTCCGATTGGCACACCGGTTGGGAACCACTGGTTTAAGGCCCTAAGGTGCACCTGGAATCACAAAATTTTCCAAATTTATTTTATTGCAGAATCTTGAAGTATGAAACTAGTTCTTTTCAAAAATGTATTGCTCTTGTCTGATTTCGAATTAGAAGTATGTTAAAATACGATTTCAAATCCCCCATTTTCGTTGAAATTCACCCCCCCATACACTTTCATTTATTTAAACTCACTCAAAATAGACACTTACGTGACCTTTGACACGAACCAATCAGGTTGCAGCAGGATGTAAACAAAGAACAAGGCCGGGCAAGCTTACTATGAGCTCTTATGGGAAAAGGTTGAAAAATGAAGGTTTTAAGCAAAATTACGTTGAATTGGGGATGACTGGCCTTAATGAATACTAATAGCGTAGAGCTAGTATGTAGTTGCAGCTTTTAGTCTAGGATGACCATGAATGGTGGCAAGTACGCATCAGCGTGCTGTGTTCAAATGCATGGATTTTTGACAACTTTTCGGATTAAGCGACGATTGTTATATACTATATCATAGGATTGTGGTAATGCATATGTTGACGATTTCATAGGCTCCAGGTCTAAAGCGAAATTTTCAAGCATATCTCATGTTCAGAGATATATGCTATAAAATACAGCTTCTGCCACACATCACAATTTTAGTGTATTGATTATGAAACTTGAAAGCTATGGAGATTCTATCGAATTTCTGGATTTGAGTGGAACAGCATCTTCTTCTAACACCGCGGAGAAAGCTACGAAGTATTTCATGGAGCGCTACGTACACGACTTAGGGACAAAGATTGAGGAGACAATAGGGTCCGTCAAGCAAAATCAGTATATCCGCTAGTGGCGCTAGACTTGAGTTGTTAACTTATGCTAGAGAACTTACTGAGAGCTTTTGACAACCGATCAGTACCGTGAGTCGTCTTTGTAGTTTGATTGATGAGGATTGTAAGCTCTCAACGAAGGTATGCCGCAGTACTGCTGTGCCCCAAGATGTAATATTACATCCTAGGGTCCAGTGTTGGGATGACTCGAGTCATGACTTGACTCGAGTCAGACTCGAGTCAACTTTTTCGTATGACTTGACTTGACTCGAGTCACTTTGCAAAAATGACTTGACTTGACTTGACTCGGCGCTTCAAAAATGTGGATTGACTCGTGACTCGGAGCAAAATTTACGAGTCAATTTCAAGTCATCGAGTATAAACGGTGTCGAATAAATCACCCTATCTTATGTATTTTTGGGTTGTTCGCGATACGCCTGTGTCACTTGTGGGAGCAACCCAAGCCCCGAACTACTGCTATCTCAGGCTAAGCAAATTTGCGTGATCCCAATGCGCAGATGCATTGTGGGTGCTCGGTTAATCGATTTAGTACAGGGGCTTATGGAAAAGCGGTCAGTGTTTGAATATATTTGATTCGTGTTAGTTCTGTAGTATTGTATGCGTATAGAGCTTTGAATGACTAATTATTCTAACATTCAGGATTTGTTTCAGCCCAATATCTCGTGTCAGTATATTGATATTCTGTGTAATTCGACATGTCGAAGATAGTACGTTCATCAGGTGGTAGTGGTAGCCTTTGCTGTGCCTATGGGTGTAGTAAAAGGCGGAAGAAGATATCCAGTGAGTCGTATGGGAGAAGTAATAGTAACGGCAGTAGTGATGAAGAGTCGATGGTAAAGCGTCGATACCCCAGAAATTTTCACCGGTAAGTGAATAACAGAATAAGCATAGCAGCCAGACATGCCCAGATCAGTCACAGTTGTAATGAACAGGTCATGGTAAAGTGATAGCAGAACATTTCGTTGCAGCTATATGAATGAAATGACCAGACCAGACTACCAGCAGAAATCCGTGTCACCATATCCTCTATGTAATGTTCATCATCAATATCTGTAATAATCTGTAATAATGTCCATCTCACTCTTCGTATTTTGTCCATGATCGAGTACAAGCAGTTCGGCCAATAATCAGTTTGGTATTCAATTCTTGCTTATGCTATGTAGGCAAGAGTAGGAATACAAGGAAAAGATTCAATTAATGGCCTAGATGGGTTTTCATCAGCATAGTTAAAACAGGATATCTTTTTCAGATGCTAAACAAATACTGTGGAATTTGCAAATTCCATAGTCGAGTTCATCTTTAGTCCTTATAGCTTTGTGCGAAACTGTCAATTTATTTATTCAAAAATATTTTTCAAGGTTTACCTTTGAACTGCTTTACCTTTAGAAGGCTGCGTCAATCTTGAATACAATAGCCTATGGAGTGAAAAGTGGCAGATGTATAATTTTATCGGACAAGTTATTTTATGTCCCTTCTGCTTTTATCATAGCTCATAACAAAGAATTGACTATTTAGTGTGCTTTGCTTCATACAATGCTCCATATAATGCAGCTTTCCTACTAATGAATCGCTGAAAGGAAGATGGTTAGAAAGCATGAAAAGAAAAAACTGGGTCCCATCAAGATCGTCAGTTATCTGCTCCGATCATTTTCCGGAAAGTGCCATTTACCATGTGGGCCAGTTGATACGTTTGAGGGAGAATGCGGTGCCAACGAGATTTCTGAACTTTCCGAAATATATGAGGTCAAAGGTACAGTAGACATTTATATATTTACTTCTAAAGTTAAGTTTATATAAGTATATACCCTTACCCTAGCCTCTGTTGATGTGAAATTCGTGAATTTCAGGCTTCCAACAAACGGCAAGCAAGACCAGCAACACTTCAAGATAAGAAACGTTATTGTAAAGCACAAACTGGTGAAGCAGTTCTCCACGACCGCAGTTACTGTGCACGTACTTCTCCCCAAAAGCTGATTCAACAGCAACGCCGTGGAGTGGTACAAATTTAAAAGGGGTTGCATGCTGCCAAAATGAGGACATGCCGCCTGAAAAAAAAAGTGAAAACTCTGGATGAGGTCATTGCATCTCTGAAAAAAAAAATTTGATCAGCGATTTGTGCGGAGAAGTAATGCCACAAAAATTCAGTCGTCTACCAAGTGAGCTGTTGCTGTGAAGCTACAAGTTGGTGGAAGAGGAGTCAAATACTCTAAAGAACTGCAATATTTTTGCAATGACGCTGCAGTATTATTCTGCTAAGGCATACAATTTTGTGCGTCAAAATTTTCAACTCGCTCTTCCCCATCCGAATGTGATAAGACGCTGGTATGGAAAACTTCCCGCTGAGCCTGGCTTTACTGGTATTGCGTTTTCTGCTATCAGAGGAAAAGTAGAGGCATCAACAGCTCCTGTAATATGTTCCATAATGATGGATGAAATGTCGATCCGCAAAAAGGTTTTTTGGGATGGAAGAAGATATCGAGGATATGTAGACATGGGTACTGACTGCGAGGACGATGATTCTTTGCCACTGGCAAGAGATGTATTAGTTGTTATGGCTGTTTGCGTCAATTCATCCTGGAAGATTCCGCTTGGATTCTTTTTCATTAATGGTTTGACAGGATCGGAACGAGCAAATTTGGTTGAAATTTGCATGAACAAGCTTAACGAAACCGGTGCAACTGTTGCTTCATTGACATGCGACGGGCTTTCCTGCCACTCCGCTTGGCTTTCCGCATTGCGGGCAAACATATCGTCCAGGAACATTGAGTCTAGTTTTCCCGGTCCATATTTACCCAATCATCAAATCCAAGTAATTTTAGTCCTAGTCAAATGCTCAAACTCATCAGAAACCGCCTAGCAGAATGGGTACTTTGCTAGATGGGAGTGGTCAGCAAATTTGGTCTTTTAAATTGCAGCTTCGACCAGAATTGGTTCGTTTATTGTACCTCGTTCGCAGATGTTAAGCCCTAACTTCTCCCACATTTTACTTTCAGATCACCCTCAATTACGTCGAGGGTGACGTCAAGTCAATAACAATTAATTAATATATTTCTGTTTTTATTTTTTTTATGTTACTTATTTTAATAGAAAAATCATTCATAACCTTGCGTTTCTCATGACTGAAGCTAGTGTTTCTGAAAACGAAAGTTTGGGTACTAGACAGTACAGCGCGGTATTTCGTGTGATCCCAGAAATGGTTGATCGAAAGCCAGGTTGTAATGTATCGTCTTGTAGGGAAGAAAGGGATCAGGTAGGCAGCAACTGCGTGATCCCAGAAATGGTTGATCCGAAAATGCACCAGGTAGGAATGCTTCATCTAGCAGGCAACGAAAGGTGGGTGGGTGTAGATTTTGTAGATTACCTCAGGTCGTTGCGTTACCTTGCTATCTTTTCATCGATGATTGATCTGATCAAATCAATAACGATAATAAACTCCGAGTGCAGATTGTTGTAACCAACATAGCGTCAATTTCAGTGAGTACTAGGCAATTCTACCCCGATCTAAACGGACTCATGCATTCATCTTGTATCTCTCATTTAATGATATAAATATATTATTTCTCTCATTTGATCACCTCTGCAGAAATCGCTAACCCATATTGCTACACATAACTCACATATCCTCACTTTCACTTTCTACAATTTATTTCGACTACTTTGACACAATGAATAAGTAGAATAACAATTAGATCCTATAACTTTGATTGTAGCTGTGCCTTTGTCATGTCACATGATGCTGAATTTTCCTCCGCCAGTGGTATTCATAGCCACCACGTAGCTGGCAGCGATAGCATTGACATCAGCGCCATTGTAGTGAGAAGATTTTGAATCGAGGCCAGGCTGATTCTGAGGCAGTCTCTGGTAATAACTTGAAGCTGGTGGTCATAGCCATATATGCTTTTACTACCTATAGATACAGTAGACGCCTGCATGATGCAGTTTACATGCTCATAGACATAACCATGTAAATAATCATAACCATGTAACATAACCATAAACATAACATAAACATAACCATAAACATAACCATAAACATAACCATGTAATAATAACATGCTCATAAACATGACCATGTAAACTCGAACACTTTGACAAGCCGTCTCATGACGTCACTCCAAGACGACTTGGCTTCAAGACGACTTGACCATGTAAATGGGCTTAATAATCATTTTAGTTTTGAGAAATCATGAATGAATGCAAATGGTGCATTTTTAAGAACCACATATCTACATGGCCAAATCGAAATTTAATGAAGCTGACAGCAATAGGCTTACTATAAATTTGACGTCAGTAGGATAAGTTGGGCAATTCAGAAAGAATTTATTGTAGTCTTGCATAAAATTTCAGCTTCTCCGCATCTTTTGATATTATGATGCTCATCTGAGAACTGAACTTCACTAGCAATAATTGTCCGTCAATTTGTAATTTTCCTGTACGAGTTTCCTGTTTTGTGCTTCTACTTCTTCCAGAAATTTGATTTTCTTGCGTTTTATCCATAGACTTCCTCTTTCTGCAGCTTCATTAAAGATATCCATCACGCCTGCACAAAATATATAATATGTTTATTTTACAGAGCAACACTGCTGTACAGGCACCTATCAAGGCGTACTCGTCCGACTCATGCAACGTATCACCGCTACCAATTTCAACTATTGATCTCATTATTGAATATATTGCTCTCAACAATTTCAACCCACACCATCATGCAGCAAAACTGTGGAATAAAACGAGACACACACCAAGTCGATTGTGGCATCAAGTGTGACTGCATTTCAGATTAGATTCATTCTGAAACACAGAATTATTTCATCTTAATTATGTCACGATTCAATATTTTTGGTACAATAATAGATATGTCATTTTATTAATAAAATGAGAATTCAGATGACTACAAGGAAGTCCGCATATTCTTCCATGCATGTTATTGGCTCTGGGAAAGGTACAAGCGCACACCAGGAACGGTCTGAGCTGAGTAGCCATCTCCAAGTTACACAGGCTATTAGCACAGTGTTTATCCGGCATTTGTCCTGATTGATTCAATACATGAGCTAGAACAAAAAATGTCGATTTCAGCTGGGAACGGATCATATTGCCTATCATATTAATATGATCATTGAATATGCAGACAAGTAAGTGTCCAGTGTAACAGTAATTTGCTAGATAATGATGCAGACTGTAGGCTGTACTATATACGATTCCATAAATAGAACGCAGATAGCGCAAAGCCCACATAATGAATACCCCACATATCCTGACTCAAGATTAATCTAATACATGCTATTCGGTACAACAGTCCTATAGTATAGTATACGACTAAGGATAATACAGCAATAGTTGCTTCATCCGAAACGTTGTCAGAAATCCATTTATTTGGACATACCATGCTGACGAGTGCTTGCCACCATTCATGTTTATTGTAGGTTAGAACACTGCAAATACATACTAGCTCTACGTTATTATCATTCACCAAAGTCAGCTATTCCCAATTCAATGTAATTTTGCTAAAAACCTTCATTTTTAAACGCTTTTCCATAAGCGCTCATAGTAAGCTTGCCCGGCCTTGTTCTTTGTTTACATCATGCTGCAACCTGATTGGTTCGTGTCAAAGGTCACGTAAGTGTCTATTGTCTATAAGCACTCTGCCATGCTGATTTTATACAATAAATAGAAGAGCCATATGTCTAATCGATGATGCGTGACTTTCAAAACATTCAGCAGGCCAGCAGTCCAGCAGCCGATCGCTTACCTGGGAAGAGCTGAAAGCCGTTGATATTATGAGCGTTGTTTTTAGTATTGTATATTTTTCAAGATTGCATTGGTATATTGTTGATAGCTATTAGCTAATCGCTTAATTGACGATTAGGACAAAGACATACACTACGAAGTCATTTGGCATAGGGAAAGATAAAACCATGGTAGAAAAGAACCAGTGGTTCCTGAGCTGAACAATCGAAGAAATCTTTTGAAAAAGATAGGAGCTTTCACCGCCTTCAACATCTGATAATGATGGTTCGGATTCGGCGGAATCGTTTTTCCTTGCTATTTCTACATTTTTGATGCAGTTGTTCTCAACACTGTGAATTGCCTGACTGTGGCTCATCCGGCAAAGGATGTTGGAACTGCACACTGCACAGGCTATGCATAAGGGTTATGCAACTCAAATTAGTGTCGCAGTGTTATGATGAAATTGATGCTAAAAATTGTATGTTTGAAAGATGTTGAGGGGGAAATATGTGTGTAGTATCTTGACTCATACCAACTGAAATGGGTATTTTGACAATGTCGCAATATTCTTGACATGTTGTTCCATTTTCACAACATCTAACTGATGTTTAGTTCAAGGTTTGCAAATTTTTCGAATATGGTATAGCAGTTTTGAGAAAAAATCATCAAATCAATCATACTTTATACGACGTATTTTGCATTTAGGCACATTCAATTGTCTTCAAATTTGGCTATATACTGAATAAAGCATGCCTGCACCATTTAAAAGCAACAAATTTCAAATACCTGCATTACTTTTTCACCAAAATATTTTTCAATTTTCAAAGTTGATTTTCTCCCATTTCTAGTTTTTGGTAATATGATGTCGCGGGGACACGAAATTTTGATATCAGGTGACCTTCAATCCTGATCAAACTTTGCACAGTACTAGCAATAAGACTGTTCTACCTTGTGAACTTATTGTTTTTGCTATAGGAGTTTAGGTGTACTTACTATGTTACTGATGATCTTAATTTTGTGAAAAAAATTAGAAAATTCGGCACCGTACTGATATCAAACAAATATTTTGGTAATTTTTTCGAAAATTCGTTAGTTTCAAGCAGTTCACAAGGTGGTTAGAGACCTCAGAACACTTTATGAAGCCTTGGTTAGAATCTCTCAGCATCCATTGATGAGACAGGCGTTTCCCCGTACTAACCGTCCGATTCACCAATCTCCCCCCCAATTTGGGCCCAAGGAATTACTGTGAAATGCTGAAATTTATACCGTACATGAAGTTGGGTATGAATAGCTTACACACCAATTTTTGAGAATCCAGGATTGACTGTTCATAAAATATCGCAATTTGAAAATTTTGCGAGTCTAGCTGCACCTTAGGGCCTTAAGCTATAGTAGTCAATTTATCGCACATCTGAACAAAATGTTGTTAAGTATCTTCATCTTCTTTTTGGACAACAATTTCAAGTCAGTTTGAGCGAATGAAATTTATTTTGCAAAAAAGTGCGAAATGAGCTCAAAAAGGTTGAAAAGCACTGCTATGACGTCACTAGAATGACGACTCGATTGTTCAGCCAGCAGAATGGTCACGGTCAGATGGATGCAGTCTACAGCGTTCAAGCATAGTGTCCTATATGGTGTCGACACAAGCAAATCGCACGGTTCAATGAAATTGTATCACGTCACAGTTTCCATTTGGCTACAGGCAATTTGACGGTGATTTTTGACCGACTTGCCGAGCATCAAATTTGATAAAACGGGTATCAATCGAAAGCTGCCGCCGTACTGATTACGAAAATATAAATTTTATTCCGCTCGCGGCCCTGGAATCCCCACAATCAGCCTCTAATTTTTCATTGTTATGGAGATTGGCATTGGGACGCAACAATGCTGTCTAGCGAAACGAGACAGGTTCTCGAGAAAAAGGGAGCCAGACAGTATTGTTGCGTCTGTCGTTTCGCCAGACAGCATTGTTGCGTTACAATGCCAATCTCCATAACAATGAAAAATTAGAGGCTGATTGTGGGGGTTCCAGGGCCGCGAGCGGAATAAAATTTATATTTTCGTAATCAGTACGGCGGCAGCTTTCGATTGATACCCGTTTTATCAAATTTGATGCTCGGCAAGTCGGTCAAAAATCACCGTCAAATTGCCTGTAGCCAAATGGAAACTGTGACGTGATACAATTTCATTGAACCGTGCGATTTGCTTGTGTCGACACCATATAGGACACTATGGTTCAAGGCCTTTCGTCGTGCATTTGTCTAAGTTGCGCTCGATTTTGTTGGACAGTTCAATATTTAGGAGGTGGTGACAAAAAGTTATGATAAGTGAATAATACCGTTCAGTTTCTGTTCCATTTTTTGCGGGATTAAACTTCATTCTAATTACCTATTGAATTCCCTAAACAGCGCCATTTGTGTAAACAAGTCATAACGGCGGATTGATTCAGTGGCGTCACTAAGTCATATGACTCGAGACTCAGACGGCCAAGACCGACATTTCATTGTAATAGTAAAGTAACCACCGTATTGGGATTTCGTCCATTGGTACTGGTACTTGAAAATGCGACCAGAAACTGCTAAAAGTGAGGAAAATTAGTATAATATAAATGCGAACCATTCGATATCTTCAAACAGAAATATAAAAAGTGGATGGAACAAGACTTTAACTGGAAATTAAGCAGTCAACACAATGACGCGGACTCGACCATCTGCTCGGTGACTTGGACTCGGACGTGAATCGGTGGTGAATTGAAAATGACACGGCTTGACTCGAGTCAAAACTAAAAAAGTGGGATTGACTTGTGACTCGGAGCCTTGTGACTTGGTTACAACCCTGCGACTGATCTTATTGTGCATGCAGCGTCCTCATTCTAGACCTGTACACGCACCGCCCTTATTGTGCACGTTCGATTTTGTTGGGCAATTCAACATTTAGGCGGCGGTGACAAGTGAATATACCGTGCCTCTTCTGGTCCATTCCTTGCGAGATTGATAAGTGAATGTGGCTTTGATTATTTCATCCATTAGCGCAGTGGCTGTTAACTAGTGGCTCGCTGGTAGTCGAGACATATCGCCTACACCGGGGTGTCAAACATCCGGCCCGCTTGACGAGTTCATGCGTCCCGCTAAGCAGTTTCGGGCAAACGTAAAAAATAGATGTACTTTTCCAGCATATATCTAACAAATGCTTACATTTTTAGGACGAAATACTTCCATCAATTAATACCTCAAGAAAAGAAATATCGAGTATGTTCATAGACCGCATTATAACCACCCGACAGCGGTGTTATGGTTTCACTTGAGACACCATTAGGTACCAAGTCGCTGACATTGACATCCAATTTCAGAAAGGAAAAGTGTGCATACTGAGGCCGGAGGTTTTTGAAAAAATCGGACTAAACAGTAATGCGAAACCGTTATACGCAGGTTACATGGAGAACAAAATGTTTGAGTTTTTTGTTGATAATTCACGGATTATCCTTGATTGGTGGCTAATCCGAGGATTATCAACGAAAAACTCAAATAACTCCGCTTCTATTAGTTGGATTTCGGTTAAATTTGTTTTGCATCGTCTTTGAAGACAACTAGCGATGGTGTGAACCTCATGACGTCACGTGACATCATATTGCTAATTCCAACCCTACATTTCAGTGAGTTGATATACTAATGTACACAATACGTAGCGACAACTCAGGCCACAATGCTGAAGTGCATACTGACTTTATAAACGTCGCCAAATGTATCAACTGGAGCAATCAAATAATATAATAATCTCATGAAATCAATATCTTCCGTCGCTTTGCCAAGAATTTCGACGAGGACTTGCAAGCGAGTGTAATCTTACCCCTTAACGGTCTAGGCCAGACCGCACAATGTATTCGGCGTCTAAGTATTGCTACGTTGATTGATTGATATATTGAGCAGAGTGTCAAACGGGTTTCTACTCTTGCTACCGATATAGACCCATTAACAAGTTATGCAGGAGTAGCCAACACCCCAATCAAACGGATTTGGTTTGTATGATACGACAAACATATCAAATCAAGCTGGAGCCCATACGCCTGCTGCTAAATTTACGTTGGACAACGACGTATTCTTTACATCAATTTCATTGATTGGTTGAATAAGCATCATTCGCTGACTACCTACATGTATAGCGTATTTCGCTCTTGATTTTGTGTGATTGCGGGTCAAGCTCGCAGCAGAGTCCCTAAACATTCACAAACGGAAAACTGGATATTTCGAGCAAACTATTGTAACAAAGCAAGTAACTATTTTAGATTGGCAAGATGCATGTCGTTTAATGTTGATCTTTATGCTGTCAGCACCATGCATAGTGTGGCCTGCAGTTGAAATGCAAAGAATTTCAACCAAAGATGTTATAATGACGTGGAAAATTGTAGCATATGAAAAAGGTTCACAGTGCAGAACCTACCAAGGTTCGTTTATGAACGTGAACCTCTAAATTTCTGAGGTTCACACACAGAATGCGAACGTGAACCTCACCTTCACACCATCCCTAAAGACAACGCAACAATTCCATGGGGTTGACAGAAAAATTTGAAATTTTTTTCTTTAATTTTCCTTAATAAATTAAAAATTTTAATTGGATCTGCGGAGGCTTATACTCGTTAGAATTGAACCAAATATGGTGTGAAGCGTTTCTTAGGGTAACCTGACAATTTAATCAGTGAACGGCTGGAATCCGCAAAAAAAGTAATTTTTGAACAACCCTACTCCACAGTTGTAACACCAATGGATTCTTCAGCGATTGGACATTTATATTACAATGGCATGATTATTACATTCAACTTGTTATTGATCTGTTTCAATATTCGAACGCTGATTTAATTTAACTTTGGCAATGACATGATCAATAGCCTACTTACAAGGAGTATATTCCCGAAACCCGGATTATGCAACAATAATGCTCAAATGCTCTGATATCAGATCAATCTTACTACATTCTAAAATATTCCACCAATATGGTTAGACCTTGGTAGCTTTCACACCCTATCTAACGTCCACTTGCGAATGAATATAACTTTATTAGTTACACGAGCTTTCGGAGCACCGCTCCTTCATCCCTCATCTTTTAGTTTAGTACGCTTGGGTGACTTCAATATCATTTGACATTGCAGATAGAAGGTCACGAAATAGCATCCTGTAACGAAGTCATTATACTAACGGATACGCCCGAAGATGTTTAATTACTATTTAGGTGCCTTACTTTTTCTAACACACCTCACTCAGCTCTACGGGTAAATTTGATTACATGAGCAGAGAGAGGGTAAAAATTGATAGCAATATTATATGCGAATCCCGGAGCGCCGCTCTTTCATCAGGTGCACCAAGGTCTTACATTTATATACGTCGTCTGCTATCGGCGCAACAAAGCATTCAACCTATATGGTTGTAACACGACAAATGTCCGCAATATCTGCACAATTAGAACACGACAGCTTTTACGATGTCATGATGCATTTTCGCTTTCGCATGGCGTCTATAGCTCATTATTTCGACAAATTATGCCAAGTTCAACAACAAGTTTATTCAAATATCTAAGAATATGACTTTTTCGTGGCAAGCGTGAATATTACAACAGAAAATCACATTTTCACGATGTGTATGGAATGCCAGTCTGCAAGGTCAGCCAAATACCCACCTATACTGGAAATACATATCTTACCCTGCCATATCTTACCTTACGCTGCGGTCCACGGCGTCATTAAAAACTAGGAAATTGGCCCGCGAGCACATTTGAGTTTGAGACACCTGCTCCAAAACTACCCAAAAAACCTTAAAACTCATCAAACTTCAATCTAACATCACTTTAGAAAACTGCCATGCGGTGAAAGATCAGCTATCATATCACATTTCTTGTTCGAGATGACAAAACATGATCCGTTGATGATTCGTGACTGAAAATTGTAATTATGACTTCGGGGCGACGGTTCGGTAAATTACTCGAATTCGGACTGACTGGGTGATAAAATAATAATGACTCAAAAGGTAGTATCTTGCGTTGTGTAGCGTATATAACTATTCTATTGGACCCATGACGTATTGGTAGTTACATCCAGGGAGATCTTTGGTATTTTTCTCCAACAGCAACAACAACAACAACAACAGCTGCATTTCGACACGAGAGGCGCCAGGGTGCATAACAGTTGTTTTAGTGAATATTGTCAAATTCCACGAGGGTGATAAAACGGATAGCAGATTGTAGCATCATCTCAAAATATCTGTAATTTCCTATGATGACACAAAGTTAACGTATAGGCTACCATGTTTGGAATGTTGAGATTACCAGCAATGATGCGGCCAACAAAACTTACAAACACAGTAACAATGCGTTAGAAACAATTTAGGCACCGCTGGTCTACTACCGCTGAACGAATTCGTATTTCAGATACATTGCACGTGTTCTGGGATCGTCAATACATATTACTATATCTCTCATTCCCCAATTTAATCATCCGGATGTGGTCAAAACGTTAAGTATAAGTTAATATCTCAGTCGGATGTTACGGACTCCGCAGATGAAGTCAATGCGATACGATCTGTAAGGTGTGAGGCTGGGTGGAAAACCATGAGAAAAATCCTAATGTTACGTAAGATGTGTACAGAAGAAATTTTATATTTATTCTAACTCGTAGAGGACGCACGAAATATCGTTCCAATTCTTGTTCTATCTACACGACATGTGCCAAGTTTGTTTGGCACCACCTGCTCTAAGGGTACTCACATTCACGTTCGTGTTTTAATGCGTCGGGTGTATTAGGGCCACATATTGTATTATTATCATGAATACCTGCGCGTTCATCCTTCCATTGTTGCGTGATCTTGTAGATGCCGCATTTATACGCGTTTCCGTAATAAAACGTACACCGGATCGATTTATCCGTGTACTCAATTCGTGCCCAGTGCACTTTAAACTTGCACACACAGCGTTTAATTCTTGAATTTATTGAAACTTCGTTGTCGCATAAACATCTGTGTCTGTGCAGTTAGGCGTCATTCCTATTACTTATAAATAACCTACAAAATCTAATTGCCTTTATGAGCGTATATAGTTCATGATTACTTATTCATAGATTTGAAAGTGGATTTGCAGCCTGATCCAATACCATGTACCGAAATAGCCAGACAGCTCATTAGAACAGGTAATATATCTTCAGGTATGTATAAAAACAATAGCTGTAGTATTTCAGACGAAACATAGACCCATTCATTCGCAAGGATCGCGATGTTTCAAATGTCCATCTTACTTGTTGGTTTCGGCGCTGCAATGGTGTCAGCCATGTACTCGCAATGTGACATCTCAGCTCCTTTACCCAAAAAGAATCAGCCTATCGATTGGAATGAGGTATGGAAGTGTTTGATTATGAATATTGAGCAAATACATATCTCAAATGGTATAGATCAGGGCGGGTGTCAAACTCGACTTCGATCGCGGGCCGGACCAGTCAATTGATTCCAATATGTTACTTCCAAATCCAAACCTTTGATCTTCACTGGAATGTTCTATTATCAACGCCATGCAAGGTAGTAATATATCGCAGATCATGTTGTGGGTCCTACTTGAGCATAACATCGCTATTCGCAACAATGTGTATTTGGCAAAAACACGACAATTGCTAGTTTGAAGGCAGTTATAAATCTCTAAAACGGTGACTCTAACGACGATATATGTTGGAATATTTCTATACTTTCCTTGTTTCAACCATGATGGATCGTTAACCCAGAGTATTCGTGGTGAGGAATACAAGAGATTGTACACGCAGGCTAGGACATTTTTTCATTATTTTCGTATTTACATAGGTCTCAATTTATCATTCAAGTCTCTTTGGATACCAGGGATGGGGTCTTTTGGGTCAGAATAAGATAAACAGAAGTGCGAACAAAAATATTTGAATTACATTTTTCGTGTAGCTATTAGATTATCCATGTATTGTGCATGTCACGGTTTTCGATTGTCGTTTCCGCCTCTGTGAATAACTAGTATGTGACCGATTTTTCCAGCATACTCCACACTTTAAGCTTCATCGACTTTTTACGTTAACTGGCGATGTCTTCATCCAAACTCTACCATAGGCTCGTCTCAAGCTTGAAACGGATGGAAAAAGCATCCATGCACCCTCCGCCATGTTTGCAACACGATTTTGGGTCATGTCGAAGTGAAGATATTTGCCACCGTAAACACCAATATTTAAAAAATGACCGAAAGTACAATATGGCTGACCTCAGCATCAGCTGGTTGGAATTGAGTCAAATTTGGTGTGCAGGTTTTTTACGTAACCTGACGATTTGACAATCAACCCGATGAAATTTGTAAAAAAAAATATTTTTTAACATTCCTAAGGAACATGCTCGACATTTGCTGTCTTAAAGGATTATTTACGTCCGGGTACTTTTTACAAAAAATCTCAACTTTGGAAATGTGCTGCATAATGCATATATTTATCACTTACTTGGAGTGGCCCCGGGCCGTATGTTTGACACCGCTGATATAAATGTCTATCCAGCGGCGTAGCAGTCACTTGACGCTTATGGCTCCGCGCCATGTATGGCAGGTTGCTAGGGACGGCAAAATGTGAGGAGATGACCTTTTATTTTTAGTCTACACAGCAGGATTTCCAGTAAATATAATTGAAAAAATTTAAACCATTCCGAAATTCAACGAAAGCTATGGTCGGCAGCATATGCTCCTACGCCAGTGTGTCTATCAACGCCTTACGATATTTGATTGTTCAAGTAAAGCGAGACATGAAAAGTCCATATAATTGTTTATGATTCGGTCGGAGTACTATAGGGAGTAGTGTGAAGGGTTTAAACAGATCATGGATGGATATCGGTAGGATTGAAGCCGGATTCCATTTTGAAGAAACAGGAACGGTGTCGGACTGTCCGCACTATGTTCAACTGCACCTTCATTGAAAGGGACCTTCCAACGAGAATGTTCACTATCTAAAACAAGGGTTCTTGAAATATGGGTAGAAAAGTGGATGGCAATCGCACCAGAGCGATTGCCCATGTGTATGCCTATGCCATATTTGATGAATTCCTGACAACAAAATGTGTCTCCTGGGTGTGATATTTAAATGTACAAGTTCACTGTGTTTCGTACGGTAGTTTGACACTACAAGCGACACGCGCAGAAAGTGGTTACGACAATATGGCCTGATCATAAAAAATGTACCGATTATTGTATTACACAATTGTCAGTTGATGTCGTGGTACGGTTTGTCTGACACTGCTTTCTCAACGAAAACTTCAACTTGCGCTTGTAATACTCGGCAGGGGATAGGAATAGAGAGAGATCGGGGCCGTAACTCTCGCACCCCCAAAACACCCAATCGAGGAGCGGGCAACCTCGAATAAGGCGCAAAGGTATATCGTTAAACGTAAATCAACATTAAATGGAGAATTTTTTCAAATTAAATTTTTTCTTTGCTTCCTACCTGATTTGCAGCCACTAGACTGCGTCATTTTAAAATAAAGACCCTTACTCGTCCCTACCACATATTTTTAAATACATATAATTTGGAAAAGTCAAGCTAACTGTATTACACATTGTGAAAGACGGCCTCCTCGTATCGCTTACATTATGTCTTTGACTGAGGTGCAAATGGCGGTTAGGCGATAAGCGCCACATCTTTTTGTTTCATAAACAACAACAACATTGTGAAAGAACGATTTATTCCTATACTAACACTATAAATGCATTCGTCAGGTTGCACGAGGCTTGGGCTTGGCGCTCAGCATTACTGGGACAGCATGGACGGATGGTACTAGACTTAGAAAGTCTTATAAGGCTATATCTGCACCTTCCTTCTCCGGCGGCATATGCACATCATGCAGTCACGGTATGCATATGCACAGATCGTGTGTATGTATATCATGAGTCGCTGTAGGCCTTTATGCCGAGAAAGCATCATGGACAAAAATACATCTTGTCGCTTCCTTCTCTTCCATAGAAACTCAGATTTGAGTCGCGCTCTGAAACGTGTCAGAACGACTGATCTAAAAAATGAAACAAAGAAAATCTAGAAATGTCGAATTAATTTATCTATCTTGTTCTATGGTCTGCGTCACCTCCTTGATCGGATTAGCCCCGTGGTCGGGAACCTATGGCTCGCGAGCCATATATGGCTCTTTTGGACACAAGATATGGCTTTTTGCGACATTTTTATTTTCGTGATATTGCAGCAACTTGCCATTAAATCTTCAGTACGACCAGTATAACTATTCTTGTGGCAGTATAGACGTCGTTGAGAGGTTAATGCAGAGGCGTATTCGGGGTTATGGGCTCGGACCCCCTTTTCAAGATCCTCAAATTTAAGTTGCTGTCGCGCCGGCGACCAATATCCGCCACGAAATCTTGGATTGCACGTTACGTTATTGATCACAGAGAGTAGGAGACGTGGCGGCACCTGTATCACAATGCAGGTTTCAAATATAAATTGTCTTCCTGATTTACAGCGAGAAATGAACTGCCGTGGAAGTGACATTCACAATTACAAATTCTAATTGCAAACAACGCCATAGGTATCCACGTTCTTGATTGAAAACGTAGCTTTGTAGTCGCTGTTTAAATGCAGGTGTGTGGCACAATGTTATGTTACCACCGAATACTTCGAGAATTGAGAAGTCTAACCGGAATCAATGCGACAATTACATTCGATTATTATCAGAAATTCTGTATAAATTCTATGGTATTTACGATGAATTGCGCTATCACAGGTAAGGCATCGCCCGGCCGGGCTTCACCAGTGCCTTACCTCTGCTTTCACGCTTTATTTTCGAACAATGAATAGGCATGTTGCGTGATTTTGGTAGTAAAAATGTTCGAAATCTAGTAGACAGGTGATGCACTGCGTCACCTGTCTCTCCTGACCCCACCTCACTGCCACATCACACCGTACAGTGGGTATGTATGCTGCTGTATATAGTGACTATGTTCGGCTCCATCCACGAAACATGAGTCCTCGCATTTAAGATTAGCATCAAGACGAACCTACGATCTCGTACGACTGAAGAAAGTCCAAATTTTGTAAGAAGATTAACCTCAACTATTATTAACCAGATTATGCAAAGTGATCAGGAATGCCATGCAACACGAAAAGACGCATTAACTGTAAAACCGTGTAAAAAGTAGATTCATACTTTTACTGTTGTCTATGTCTGGTGAAAATCTAAATGGTAATTGTCTTAAGCTTCGAAATATGACAATTGCCTCTCAGTGCAATACAATTAAAAATATATAACTTGCAAAAGATCGATGTAACTCAAGCTTTGCATGCTCATTACTCAACTAAAGACAACCAGCAAGATTAGTACGAGTTTTTACATAGAAAATACGGTGCAAGTGACGAATCCAATGTAGCGATTTCGAATTTTCGCTACCATGACGTCACGATTTTTTGATTGTGACGTGTTGGTTGATTGACATGTATGGCTCTTTGGGAGTTCAAATGGAAAATATAAGGTCAATATGGCTATTCAGACGAAAAAGGTTCCCGACCACTTGATTAGTCGGATCTATCTCGTTTCAGTTCAATCTGTGTTTATTGGTTGATATACTTCCACCGTTCAGCAATTATATTATTCCGTTCAACACCAATGTTATTTATTGTGGCGTTGCACTTTATTTTGGAATCTCAAACTTACCTAGGTCCATTGTTATTTATAGTTCAACGGGACTTGGTATGAAACGGTAACCACGATGGATGAAATATCCTTGGACCATACGTGCTTGACTGTTAAAGACCTAACTGCAACTACCTCCGGATTCAGTGGTTCATATGCGATTTATTTTGACGGGTGGGTGGTTTTTATGTAGAAAAATCAGTTACAAACCTCAGCTTCATAGTCAAACTACAACCAAATCTTTACAAGATACGGTTAAGTATGTGTTACTTTCGGAAGTGTGTCCATCCTTTTCCTAGGGGAGAGAAGATATCTTTTCAAGCTTACCTTTCGAGCACTAGCGATGGCCATTATCGACAGGAATATGCCGAAGGTAGGGAACTCAACAGACTATTTCAGAAATAGCCGGGTTCAGGTTTAAAGTTATACATACTCCGGATGATTATTCATTCAGATACTCATTCCAAATTTTATGCTGTTAATTTCAAAATTTATCACAAAGAGTCAGGTATAGGCCTACAGTGATAAAATATTCATTTAGTCAGTGCATGCGCATATCATCCCAAACATTCCGGGTAAAAATTCAAAGGATACTGGTGAAGCCGAAGGAATACATATTCTAATGAGTTCATTATAGAGTGAAGTGTTTGTACTAGACCAGTGGTTCCCAACCTTTTTCAAACCATCGCCCGCTTATCACTTCGACGCAAATCCCCCCTCCATATTGTTGGATCCTACAAAATGTGACATATAAACAGGAAATTTATTGAAGTCATTCTGATCGCTGTTGAATTGACCGCAAAAAACGTAATTTTCGAGACGCTGCTCGAAAAACCGGTTTACGTGGCTGCGACTACTTTCCCTTCGGTTGACGTTTTTTTTAGTCAACTTTCGCGTGATATCCAGAATAAGACGTCTCCCACGTTGGGAACTCTGGCTCAAACTAAAGACTTCAAACTAAGCACGGTTTTGCCGTACGCCTACTCTAATTTCTCGCTCGAGCGTTCGATTCAGGTTCATGGTCAATGGTCAATTGGTCATGCTACAAATTAATCAGGATACACGGAATCTTTACGTAGACTTTATGAACAGCATCACGCACAGAATATCTATGAACGAATACAGTATGCCATATTTATATATAATTGCTCCAGTCAATCGGAGCTTTGCCGCACTTAATATGAGGGCAAGATATAGCGTTGCGACACGTTCCTTGGCTGCAACACCAATGGATTGTGGGTTCTAGTTCGGATAAGATCGACTCGAGAATTCCTACCAAAGTTTTAAGTTTGTCTATAGGCTACTTCCTAAAATTCACAGACCCAGAGAGCCATAGATATAAATAAGGCGACTAGTGACTAAATACTAATTTAGTGTCGCATGCGTCTCATAAAATGAGTTTTCATTTAGTTTTCTCTCTTGTATGAGCCAGGTCTCTGAAACTATGGGTGGTGAGCCGCATATGGCTCTTTTGATGATGACGTGTGGCTCTCAGGAGAATATAAGTTTGCAACTAGTATGATTTGTTGATTACCAGTAGGGCTAGGCAAAATCGAGTACCTGAGTGATTTTATTCTGTCGAGTAATCGAATATCACTCATTATGACGTCATAACAGAATGTAATACGTCAAAGTTCAAATGTGAACCGTTTATGCCACCACAAAGGATATAATGCCTGTTATCCATCTCATAAATCGGGGGCTGGCCAACCTTTTCAGCCAATGGGCCACATTCGATTGGCGAACTATTGCGCGGGCCACTAGCCGCGCGATGCGCGAAACTTTTTCGAAGTCATAATATTGTCACTTGACTATATTGCGGGCCTGCTGTATATCGCTGGACTAAGTTTGCACGGACTGGTCAATTCGGCGCCTGAACATATCGATATCGAAAGCTTCGACCAATATGCGTCAATCATTTTATGCCCAGATTTCATAGTCGACGGCCTTTCTGCAAGCGCAAACGCAAGGACCAATATGCTGAAAGACACTTTGTCTCGTAATCGCGAATATAGTTAGACTCAATCTGATACAAGAGTTCTTTCATTTTCACAAAGGGGTAACAATATTAAAAGCAAGAAATCAAGTGACTACATGATGCGCGAAGCGTGTAGAAAATTTTTACTTTTGATAAATCTATGGCAAATTATTCTGCCTTATTGTTGTGTACGAAGATCTACCGAAATGGCTCATGGATCTGCCAATGCGTCGGAACTGATATTTTAGTCATCACATCTCAAGTGTTGGGGCCAGACTAATCAAATTGTTGGTTGTCCTTGCAAGTTCACAATCTGTGCAATCCATTTTTAGTAATATTACTCATTTCGGAAATTACCTCGCGGGCCACTCAAAACCATTACCTCGCGGGCCACGGGTTGGCCGGCCCTGTCATAAATGATAATTTGGTATTATTTCGACCATACCGATTTCATTTCACTTGGTGACAAGGCTTTGAGATAATCATGACTTCGGAAATGTGCTACGTCCAGAAACCTTCGTAGCTTTGTACTATATGTTTCGCATGCTGCGATACCGCAAAAAAAAGGTTTAAAGGCTTCAACAGCGAAAACTAGCACCGAAACTATAATTCTCGTTGATAAATTAACTTTCAGTGGCGAGAAGCGTATAATTTCAGTACTCGAAAAAATCGTCTTTTACTACTCGACTCGAATCATAAAAATTAATACTCGATTCAGATTCGAGTACTCGAATCATTGTGCCCAGCCCTAAGCACCAGTTACCACGAATCAAAATCCATCGCAATCTCAGTTGCTATTTTTCAAGAGAAACATATATATTCGTAGTGTGGTGGCATGTTAGCGTTTGATTTCTAAACAATGGCTATTTATTCTACGGTTTCTGTCTCACAGTAGTAACCAGAGTTGATTAGGAAGTGCGCAATTCGTTGTTAGGGAATGCGGACTGATACCTGTGAATTGATAAATTCGCGATGGATAATTTGTATTTGATATGCCATTAGTAACGTTATCTGCTGTCGCGACAAATTAGCCGTGGCATAAAGCTAACATATGGTAGGGTAACCAAAAACCATACGTCGTCCTGTAGGTGGATTTGTCCTCCTTTTCCAAGTTTTTGATAATGTCCTCCGAGGACGCCTAAATGTCCTCCTTTTTGGCAATTCGTCTATCTTTACAACTTTTACAACTAAGATAATGGACAGATTCGAGTGAAAATGGACATAAGTGATGCTAAATAGCTAAGACGGACGTTACAGCGGAAAATTCGTGGTTCGATCGAAAGTGACGCCCTTTTTTTAGTCAACTCCACTAAATTTAAGTGAAAAGTAAGGAAAACGGGGGTCGAACGAAAGTGATTGATTTTTTTAGTCAATTCACCAATTTTGCAGCGAAATAGCGGCTGTTTTAAGTCCCAAGCAACTAGCTTTTCTGATTTCGTAAAAGTGCCTTCCTTTCCCGAATCCCAAATATGGAAACCCTAACATATGGCGTAATAAAATTTTTGGAGTACAGAAATTCAATATAGCAGAGAGAGAGAGAGAGTCTTTATTTTCATCCAACCAAAATACATAACACACGGCAGTGATGGTGGTACAGAAAATATGCTTGCACAGTATTCGGTATTAGATAGGAATGATCGATAAGACCGTGAAGGTCATCTAGTCTGATCACACCAGCATCAAACAGGTACACTTGACTCTAAGCAGTCTGGCTGTAAAAAAGGTTACAGTAGTTAAAAAAATAAAATAGAAGACAAATTAAACGATGGTAGCAAATGATCAATGAAGCAATGTCTGGGCGAGGTAGGACAACAGTGTTAGTGTAACGACAAGAGGTGATCAAGTAGGGCTTTTTTGAATCTATTATAAGGCAATTCACGGATGTGTGGTGGTAATGCATTCCAGATGATAGGTCCCGAGTAGTCGATAGATCTCTTAGTTAGGTTGCTATTGGATGGGGGTAAGTAGATGTTTCCTTTAGACGAGGATCTCGTGTAGTGGGAGTGGACATTTTTGGCAGGTATGAAAAAGTCATCAAACACAGGAGGCAAACTATTGGAAAAATATTTGTGAATGACTTTTGATACTTCGAAGCGGTATAGTTTGTCAGCTTGCAAAATTCGGTGCTTACGGTAGTAAGGCGATAGTTTGGTACGTAAAGGTACAGATGAGATCAGCCGTATCGCACGGTGTTGCAGGGTTCGAATTCTGCACAAAAATGTTGTGCATGCACTTCCCCATACTACGATTCCATATTGCAGGTGAGAGTGGAAAAGAGAGAAATAGATGGTTCGTAGTACTGATCTGGAAACAAAAGATTGCAGACGGGTCATTATTCCCACACACCGAGCTAGTTTTGATATTGTGCATTCAATATGCTGCTTCCAGGACATTTTGGCATCAATGGTGACGCCAAGATATTTTGCTGAGTCACATATGGAGATTTGTTGATGCTTGATGTCCACAGTGAAACTATGACTAGCGTTATTTAAAAGGAGCATCTCGGTCTTATCTGCATTCAAACTTAGTTTGTTTGCTTGCAGCCATCTCGTCACTTTTGGGAGTTCCCTATTCACAGATGCATGCAAATCATCGACAGTGCACCAAACAATATATTCATATTGCCAAAATTATTCGTCGTAATATGCCGTAGTGATCCATATTCCCCCTTTGAATACTGGTGACACAATTTGGGGAATTGAGCCAACACTAGCTTCTCAGAGACACAATATTACCAATTTATTTAGTGATCAATGCTTTCGATTTTCCGATTTAACTCATTATTTAAAGCACGAATTAGTTACGAAATACTCGTTATGAGACCGCTAGAATCGAATTTCGAACTGTTGTGTATTTAGTGTAAAGTGGATTAATGATAGTCATGTTTTTACCGCTATCACCAAACCAAATTGGTCAATCCTCATTTACCATTATTCCTCAAGGCAATGTGTGAGTATTTACAGGTTTTACTCCAAAGAAAATGAAGATTATTAATAGTGATCATAATATTGCAATCATATCATGCTGCTGCTTGGATGCTTAAACTACTGAGAAACGAAACTAATGACTGTTTACGGTTATGTACAGGAGACGAGATGGTAGCCGTATTGAGAGACCAATCAGGAAGGATCAATCCGAAAGCAAAATTGGAATGTAAGTCTCTTCTAATAGAGCAGAGTACAACGAAACTGTTCAACAAACATCCACTTCACAGATTCTGAGACGGAGTGGGGAGAATTCGCATATATTGGAGACCCCAGATACTATATTGCCTACGTAAAATGTGGCTCTTCCGGTAAGCTTTCTTGTGGATTGTCGTTTCACTTGAGAATAACTACAGAATATGGAAAATAGAATTATATTCTACGTTTTCTAAATCATTTATTCTGTACATCCGCAGTGTGCGTAAATGCCCATATGGTAAAGCAAAGTTATCGCATAAGTAAATATTATTGCAATTTCGAATATTGACTTAATTCAGATATTGGGACATGTAGTCATGGATGGTAAGACATGACGCAGCATAGCCGTGGCGTGGCACCATCCGTATTATGTAAAGTCACATGAAGTTCACTGCGCGCAATTTAGAACCTTTGCTAACTAACTTATATTATATTTTATGTTTTTTATGACTTCATGCCAGTCGTATGCAGCATGGCTATAACGTCATGGTTATAACAAATTTATTTCATAAACGAATATGATAGAGATATCTATTACTGGCGTAAGTGAGACAGTACATATATACTCTCGTCTCATCACATCACATGCGTAAATTATTTCGTGCTTGGATAATATGAACAGAGGGACACCATTTGATAATTGAAGTCAAAAGATCACACGAAAACCCAGAAACAGTAGGTTTGATATCATAAAACTTCGTGGCCGTGTGCTTTAAATGTCCAGAGACTTGTTTCAAAAATTCAAACCATCATAGGATTGAAGTGGGAATGTCTACCACGCTGTTCAAACAATGATACAAATAATGTAGTTCTTTTATTTCCGTATAATGGGAACGGCATCACTCTAATACATGCGTGTGTCAATTCATTACAGGCTGGATTGTCTGGGTATACACCAGAGAAAAGATGGTTTCCGCAGATATTCTGGTTTTTATCCACAATGATCTCCTGGTGTACGGTGTATCAGCACCTTTTCGACTCGGCCGTTGCAGAGATGTGACAGCAATGTGATATCTATAGACGATATCTATTTCACGTCCAGTATATCGAATCATCAACTATCGAAGCATCAGCTATCAATATGATTTATATTAAAGGGATGATCACTTGATCATATGCGTGAAAAACGGGCGCGATCGGCATTTGGTGATTTCGGAGTCGCTCACTCTCTTATGAATGTTATATCCAGGGCCGATAAAACAAACTTCCATGTTTTTAACCGCTGCATGCAAACGAGATTTATTATCCTCATTGGTCATTCATGTTATAACGCCTAATCGCTCGAGGCGCAAAAATTTTCCATAATACATGATTGAATCGGTCAGTAATATTGGAAATTCCATACATATTACTATCAATTTTGTATCCTCTCTCTGCCCACGTAATCAGATTTACCGGTAGAGCTGAGTGAGGTGTTGTCTTGGAAAATGTAAGGCCCGTAAATAATATTTAAACGTATTCAGGTGGGCCCGTTGGTATATTGACTTCGTTACATTATAATATTTCGAGACCTTATGTCAAAAAGACAGCGGAATCGCCTCACGTACTAAACTAAAAGACGCACACGATTTCTAATTGGTATTTCTTCACTGGCAAATATTTTTTCTCTGTGGGATGGTATTTGTCTTGTGGGATTTAAATTGCCAGGACAGGAACATTCGGCGTCATTAATATTACATTCTCCGCACCCCCTATCTTTGTGGAAATGGATTTGTTCGGCACTTGTTTCTATCCCATAGAAGGGACGGATCTTCAAGACACTACCACGAATTTGGCGAAATGCAGCTACAGAATTTGCTTTGAAATATTTAAAGTGATCCTTATTTCAACATAAATAGTATTATCTTATTTTCAAGAAAAAGTTTTTTTTGTTGTCGTTTATCGCTAGCTCGCAGTTAGTATTTGTAGAAGACAGATGACGGTTGCGCGATAATTGAGCTAAATTTGAACGAAATCTTGGGTAGTTCCGCGGGGGTCCGTGATGGGATGGTCCAAATAGGTCCGCGAAAACAAAAAGGTTGAGAACCACAGGTTTAGTATATATCAGTGCACACTTCTGTGGGTGAAAAAGATGCAGTGCAATTGAAATGTGCTGCGAATGGGTGTGGATGAAAATCATGCACATTTGTTACTTTTTCTGATGTGGAATAATTCTGATAAGCTAAGTAGGAAGTTAGGGTACATTGGATTCCTTTTTTTCGCTGCGACACATTTTTTAGGAACTTGTTTGACTTACGACGCACCATTAAGTTGTAGCTTTCACAATAACTTCATCTTGCAGCAGACGTAATGTACTGTTTGCTATTATCCGAGGTCACTGTCTTGGGGAGGGTAGCCTACAATAGCCAATAGCGAGACACGGTGAAAAGTCGTTATTACAATATGACTTGATCATGAAAATGTGCCGACATGTATATTACACAAACTGGTTTGAATTCATGAGAAGATTTCTTCGACATATGGTTGCTGTGGAAAACACCGACTGTGAACGTCGGGGTGCTGTAGTGTAGAGGTGTGCAACGACGGGTGCGGGGATATGATGCACATGTGTTTCGAGGCTTACACCTTACGCGTCGGGATACACGAAGACGTGAAGTTTTAGCTGACATACGGCTGGATAATGAGCAGTGCTAAAAAGATCTGCCGAGGTAAGACCTTGGCCAAAATTGACCGTCGCTGGTTTGCCAAAACCTGCGATATTGATGTATCCAGTCGTCGCAATGGTCTGCACCGAATAGTTCCTTCCGTGGAATCTGAATTGAATACAAATGCAGTACAAATGCGATCCGCAAGGGAATATAATGTACCCACAGCGCTGCGTTGCGTAAAAGTGTTGTCTGCGTGTTGTCTATGTCATTCGCGCCCGTAAAATGTAACATACTATGTGGTGATTCGTATAGTCTTTTGCATTCAAGCCACCGTGCATCATGTAATCGTTGCTTTTCTAATCATTAGTTACCAATTCCTCTGTTACTGTTACTGTAGTCTTTGACGCCGAGATTTAAGTTAGCAAAATCCAACGAAACAAGAGTCTTCTGTTTACTGGTACGACAAATTTACTAACTTAAATTGTATCTCGCTGCTTGGAGAAAGATCGCCTGTAGGAATGTCCAGAGAGAAGTAAATCAAAGTTTCAGTTGTTAGACGTTCCATTAGACTCTGCAGATAGTGTGAAGATCTTCTCTCATTGGCAGCGGATGTTGAACAGTTTAATCGAAGCTATAACTGATGTAAATAAGCTGGCAATATTGTCGGGTTATGTACAGAGGTGGTCAGTAACGAAGTACTTCTATTTTTTCGAAGTACTCAAGTAGTTTTCCTCTACTTCTGGTACTTACTCAAAGTAGTAGTTTAATGCCCCAATAAGAAAGATAGCCTAAGGAATTTCGGGGCTGTTTTCACGTAGTACCAACATTCAATTTTCATAAAAGTCATGTAATACCCAGAATTTTCGTTGCTCTTCGCGCACAGTATATATGGAGTGACAAATGTGTTTTAACGAAAGTTTCGCTGAATATAACTTAGATACCGGGTTGCGAGGTTCCGTTCACACCTTATTGTCGCTTATATCACATATTTCATCACAGTAAGTATGCCCCCCATTACGTTTGAAACTAGCGTTTTGCAATCTAGCAATTACATATTATACCCATGACGTGTCCTAATCTGAAAGAGTGGACTTTCACTTTTTTTAACGTTAGACTAGTTTTAGCAGACCACCGTCGAAACTTTCGGGACAAAAGACATGAAATATATTTTCCGCTTTTTAGAAGTACTATATGTATTTTTCTTTCAATTACGAGTATCATACGTTGAATTCTAATTATAGTTTCAGTTCTTTTGTTTGGAGAACAGACCTGTTGAAGTATAAAGTCAAGTGTAGTAATGCCTTATACTTTCCGAAAATAAAGCTATACAATATATGGCATTTTTACGATCTGTCATATTTTTAATTAACGTATACTAATCGCGGGAAGTGTTGAAGCCGTATCCGACACAATTTCACGGTATTGCTCTTCGACTGAACTAGGGACCTTATAATATAGGGGAGGGCGTCATGCCGTGATTTTCTGTAAAACCGGGTGTTCGAGTAAACAAAGGATCAGAATGGCATTTCTATATCAATATACTATCATTTACATCCCATGATGCGGACGAATGCTTATATGCTGTCCCAAATTGATATCTCCTGGGATGCATCAATGAATCAAGCTCTCTGCACCTTCCGCGTAGCGTAATTTGCAGCTTTTGACAGTCCATGCGAACGAATTACGATCGTTTTCACAACTACTTACTTACTTGAGTAGATTTAGAGTCAGTCCACACTACTTCTACTTCAAGTAGTTTTAGGTTGCTTATGAAAGAAGTACTTCTACTCGTACTTGAGTAGATTTTTGTCGCTACTTCTACTTGAGTAGCTTTCTTGACTACTTTGACCGTCTCTGGTTATGCATCACCTGAAGTAATCTCATTTATTAAAGAAATTGATAATTACGAAGTTGCTATCCCCGAGCTGCAGTCTCTTTACAAAAAAAGAAGAAAAACGAGGTCTACGCCCGACATCTGTTAGCAACTGTACGTGGTCACCCCACCATCATATCCCTCGTGTCCAAGGCAGCGACAGCTGAATTATCAGGAATCTTTACAGTTTTTTATCCTGCTGTTGAAAAAGGAGCAGCCGCAATCGTGCAAGCTATTCGACGGTTGTGGTATCGTTTGCATGGTCGTTGAATCCGATTGAGAACTGACTTAAAGGCCCTGTCGGTAATTTTTCAGAAAAAGCGCCGCAGTAATATAGAAAATACTAAATTGACACTGTGGAAGCAGCTGGAACTTGGTGTTTTCGACTACGAGATGGTTCACAGACCATGTGTGGAAAATATTGCGCCTGAGACTATATCTGGGATTTGCCGTCTAACGACATTATCCACTGATTTACGCGAGCTTCACAACTTCTTTGGACATTCGGGCATCCGTAAGTTCAATCATTTTGTCAAACCTAAAAACCTACCCTGCTCAATTGAAGACGTCAAAAAGGTTTGGAGTAACTGTAGACAATGCTCTGAATTCAAAGCTAGGTTGTTCAACAGCAACGCGCATCATCAGCTTGTTAGAGCTACTCGCCCTGGGCAGCGCATTAGTATGGACTTCAAAAGGACCCGTAGGTGGCAGCAACAGGTTTTTATTGATTGTTGTGGATGAATACAGTCGATTTCCCTTTGTTTTTCCATGTCCTGATATGTCAACTCCAACCGTGTTGGGATCAAGTCACTACCTTCGAGTCACGAGTCATTGCACATTTTGACTCGAGTCAAGTCAAGTCACTCGATTTTTGAAGGTGACTCGGGTCAAGTCGAGTCAAGTCAATTCAAGTCACGATACAAGTCACAGTTCAAGTCAAGTTGCCTTTTCAAAGTATGAGGTATGATTACGTCATAGTATTTAGCTAGCTGTCTGAAATACAGATTAAGTGGTCATTGATTCTGAACCGATCAACGGATATAGCGTTAAATAAACACGAAAGAATGCGCTGTATCGCTCACATATTCGTAGAACTGGTTAACTTCGAGGCAATTACATAGCTTCAGTTTATAGTTACCAGCCAAAATAGAGAAACGAATTGATAAGATGCAATACATTACCCATTTACTTATTGATATGATACAATTCGAGCCTGCGCCAATGGTTGAGGAGTATATAAACTATATTCGAATGCAATTCTAATAAAACAAGAAGTTTGGCTAAGGTACGAACAGAGAACAGAAATGAAATTTTCGCTGTTAAATTACCTTACTACTAGTTTACGACAACGTAAGCTGTAAGCTTCGATCACCTCGTTTGTGGTCAATTTATTGGTGTGAGAGCAATGGAGGCTCAGTAAAACACACTAGCATTGGATGATTGGTCGCTCTCACGGGTTACACCAGCGTTTCGCGAACAATCCGAACATATGCAAGATACAGTGATTTTTATCGACACCGATTACTTGATGACTTGAAATTGACTCGTGAATTTTGCTCCGAGTCACGAGTCAATCCACATTTCTGATACGCCGAGTCAAGTCAAGTCATTTTAGCAAAGTGACTCGAGTCAAGTCAAGTCATACGAAAAAGGTGACTCGAGTCATCCCAACACTGCCGTGATGTGCAACTTGAAGACGCTGTTTTCGGTGGTAGGGGTTCCCGAATATATCCACAGCGATAAAGGAAGCTCTTTTCATCTCCAGAGATTCAATTACATTTTTAACGAAACGTGGTGTCGCCACTAGCAGGTCTACTCCATATCATTCCACTGGTAATTCTCAGGGTAAACGCGTCAACCAAACGATTTGGAGAACCATCAAATAGATTCTTGTTACTGAGCGGCTGGTGGAATCTGCGTGGGAAATGGTGTCGAATGATGTGAGACATGGCGCGCGATCGTTGCTTTGTACAGCTACTAACGCGACACCACATGAACGATTTTTGGTTTTCCTAGACCCTGGGTGTCAATGGTATGGCCCCCCGGGCCGCACCCGTCCCGCCAGACGGTTTCATCCGGCCCGCGAAGCAATTCTGAGTCATCTGAGTCAATCGAAAAAAAGGCTTGTATTATCCTGCACATTTCTAACAAACGTACAGTTTTTAGTAAGAACTAAAGACAGCAAATGCAGGACCAGCGTGTAGGCCATATCACACCCACCGAAAACAGTGTTGTAGTTGCAATCTAGTCTAGTCATCAGTATTAGGAGCGAGCCTTTGACATTGACATCAAATTCTGATAAGGCAAAACGTGCACACTGAGTATAGAACACCAATTGGAAACCGTTATATGCAGACTACACGGAGGATATGATAGCTACACAAATGATATAATTAAAATATCTGGACACGCCCTGCTGTGCCACTTCTGACTCAAAAGGTGGCCTACTCAGATTCCAGACAAGCTCTAGGGCTGATTAAATATTAATGGACCGAATTCCAATGTATGTGGCTGCAGCTACATCGCTTGAAGGCCTATTTCTCGCGGCGCATACGACTATCATATCACGTAGGGAGCATAGGAAGATGTTCACTTGTATCGTTATTACAGTAACTGTTTTGGCGGTCTATAACTATATTCATCGTGTCAATTATCGTATTGTTGCCAATTGCTTTGTTTTGCGAATGAAGATGATCCTAGAATGGAACCAATATCATCAATAATGTAATGCAATATGAATATAACTTTTCGGGTATAGTCTTGATAATAAAGTATATTATGGATCAGGAGTTGACATTCTGGAAACATTATACTGATCTGGCCCGCGAGCGATCAGAAGGTTTGAATCCGGCCCGCGAATCAAGTTGAGTTTGACACCTCTATGGATAGATACGCAGAACCCGTCGTCACGCTTGCTTTCTCAGAGGTAGTTACTGCTCAGCAATCTGAACGCAACATAATTGCTAGTCCCATAGCTGATGACCCAAGCACTCAAATTAAATAAAGTTGATCGTACTTGAAAGCTACTGTCGCACTGATTCTGAAAATATACATTAGAATTTCATCAAGGCTATGGAACCACCCCGAAATAGCCTTCAAAGTCTGAAAATCGCCGTGACGCGGCACAATGACCATAACAATGGCCCTCGCGTGCTTGCGATTGTTCAGAACGACGCGATTTTAAGACTTTGAGAAATATTTCGAAGGGGTTACATTGCCCTGATCAAAGTTTAATGTATATTTTCGGCATCAGCGCGACAGTAACTTTCAAATAAGATCAACGTTATTTAATTTGAGCGCTTGGGTCGTCAACTATGGGATTAGCAATTATGTTGCGTTCAGATTGCTGAACAGTCATTTCCTCTGAACAAGCAAGCGTGACGACGGGTGTTGCGTATATATCCGTAAGTTAGCTATCTATTCTTAAACGCTCGATGATTGAACCCTTGATTCCTGATTGGTTACTTATCGCCGACTCGGCACTGTTGTGACGTTTTCATCGATCTTCGAAGTCTGAGACCTCTTTGCGACCCGGTCGAGCTGCTTGATGTGAATCCCAAGTACGCGCTAATACGCCACGAAGATAGAAGAGTCCACCGTGTCCGTGAGAGACTTGGCTCCGAACCCTACCACCATCGATGTAAAAAAAGCGGGAAGCGATAGCCGATACAAGGGCTGAAATCAGTCCGACATCGAATGATTGTGACAAGGCGTCGGGTGACAAAGAGCCCGAGAATGAGACTTCTCTGATGGAAGACCATTCATCGCATACGTCAATACCGCGCCGATCTAATAGAGTTAGAAAGTGTCAGGAATGGTACGGGGACCGCGTAAAATGATTCTGATGTGCTGATGTGTCAATTTTGTATTCAATTTTATTTGGTGGTGGAGATTGTGGTGATTCGAATAGTCTTTTGTATTCAATACATCGTGCATCATATAATCATTGCTATTCTAATCATTAGTTTCCAATTCCTCTGTTACTTGATACGCTACTGTCACTGTTGTTATTTGACGCCGAGATTTTAGTTAACAGAAGACTCTTCTCTTCTGTTAACTGATACTACATAATAATACTTCCATTTGATGTGCGTGGCTTGGGTCGCGAGATGCCATTAAAACGCAGATATTGGTCGCGGTATAAAAAAAAATTAGGAACCACTGCTCTGAACTGCTTTGACGCTTCAAGTTAACAATTTTCGGTTGGTTGGGATTATTTGTAAAAAAGTGTGGATGGTGCTCAAAACGGTTAAAAAGCACTGGTATAGGTATTAGCATCATATAATAAGTACATGATGAATTAACAATTGAAATTCAACGCCAACCAGAAGGCCTTGAAATCAGGTATGTGGAATCGGAGTTTCTCTCATTTTCCCTTATGGGATGGCAGTCGGGGTCTCAAAAATTTTCAACCACGCTTTGGAGTCGGAATCGTGAAAAACATACTGGCTGGAGTCGGATTCGGTGTTTACGAAAAATCCTCCTGACTCCGATTCCGGCTCTAACTTTTACACATGAAAACAAGTGCTTTTAATGGTCTCTTAAAATTATGAATAATAAATAAAATAGGATTTGTAAGTACCAAAAATCACACTTATTAGTAACGATATTTATATTATTGGACATAATTTGCAAAATGCAATTCAGTTGCATAGAGGAGGAATATCGTAAATAAAACGCGACCAACACAAAATTACTGATGCTGTCACGAATAGGTGAAATTTTTGGAATTTTATCCTGCTACCGTGAAGAAGCAAATACATCGTCTGGTTTCGTGAGTGACATCATCACCCGTTACATTGCTGCAAATTTAACCAAAGGCTGCTTTTCACTTGACAAAATCGAAAATATTTCTGGTACGTAGCTCACCCGCTTTCGTATAACAAAACAGTGCATGTATAGTAGGGTTGTCCAAAATTTGGAAAGTCTTACAAATCCTCCGTTGTAATGTCTTATTCTATAGATTATTGATTAAAAAAACGACACTGGGCCTAAAAGAAGCTCACAGGAAGGCCGTTAAGATTTCGTGCAAAGCGTTTGAAAGTAGCTGCCGAAGAATGGGCGTGCCATCGACCATAGAACGGCGAGAAGACTAGTAATCACGAAACCACGACTCTTGATTGGCTAATCGGCTATGCTTCAATGACCACGACAGCAGCAGCTTACTGATTAGGTGATCAAGGAGTCTGCTACCGGCGGCGATTGTGAAAGCGCATTGTATGTAGGTTAACAGATGATGATTTAGGATTGATTCAGGGTATGTTGAGGTACGAAATACATGATGAACAAACAACAGCTGCTCACAAAAACGTGTAAAGCATGACCGCTTTATTGTGAAGGAAACCGCCGTAGCCTATATGCCTTGTTTTCAACGAGGCAAAGCATAGGCGCTTATGCAAGTGGCGACGGATTCCTAGTCTCAGAAAGGATATATCATTCTTGAATACAAATATAAAGCTTAGCAACGTCACTATAATTTGTGTGATCTTATTGGGCTCAGGTTGTAGTACATAGTTGAAGTTTTGAATGTTCTAGGGATCGGCTGAATCAGACGGTTATGCTTGGCACTTATCAGATGTTTACAGTAAATTGAATTCACTTGTAAGTGTTTTCAAAGTCCCTAATGATGCCACAGAAACAAGGTGTAAATGTAAGCACAGACTATGCTTGATATGATATACAAACTAAGCTGGATACTATGCTATATGCAGCATTTTCTGTGCTTACCTTTACACCCTTTTTCTGCAAGATTATTAAGGACTTTGCCATATCATTGACATATCATATCCAGCATAGTATGTGCTTACTTTTGTACCCCTTTTCTGCGTCATCATTAAGGACTTTGACGACACTTGCAAGTGAGTACAATTTGATGTGAGCATCTGAGAAGTGCCAAGCATAACCCGCAGACTCAGCCGATCCTTAGAGCATTCAAAACTTCAACTATATGTACTACAACCTGAGCCCAATAAGATCACACAAATTATAGTGTCGTGGTTAAGCTTTATATTTGTATTCAATAATGATATATCCTTTCTGAGACTAGGAATCCGTCGCCACTTGCATAAGCGCCTATGCTTTCCCTCGTTGAAAACAAGGCATATAGGCTACGGCGATTTCCTTCACAATAAAGCGGTCATGCTTTAGACGTTTTTGTGAGCAGCTGTTGTTTGTTCATCATGTATTTCGTAACTCAACATACCCTGAATCAATCCTAAATCAACCTACATACAATGCGCCTTCACAATCGCCGCCGGTAGCAGACTCCTTGATCGCCTAATCAACAAGCTGCTGCTGTCGTGGTCATTAAAGCATAGCCGATTAGCCAATCAAGAGCCGTGATTTCGTGATTATAGTCTTCTCGCCGTTCTATGGTCGGTGGCACGCCCATTCTTCGGCAGCTACTTTCAAACGCTTTGCACGAAATCTTAACGGCCTACCTGTGAGCTTCTTTTAGGCCCAGTGTCGTTTTTTATCAATAACACTGGTCTACACAAAATTTCAGGTTTGGGTTTTGACAATTGATTTTGGCTAATTTTGAGGCGCTGAATCCGAAAATGGCTCTCAGATTTTCTCCATCACATCACGTTTCTGAGATATGAAATATCCCTAATTTTTTTGAAAAATTCAATTTTTGACCCCTCTCTGTTGTCAAAACAAGGAATTCTGATGCAATAAACACTGTTTTACCTGCAATAATCTAGCTTTAATTAGCAAACTAGCATTCTATGTTAGATTCATACAAATTTGAGTTGTCTTTAATAACGTTTTATGCCCCGGAATTAAAAATAGGCGTGCAAAAGAGCAACCATAATAAAATGAAATGCTACATTATGCTGACGAACATGTGGATAGGACAGTAATAAGGTATTCTGAATTACAGCCTAGAGTTCACATAATATGCACATAGACATTCCAATGAAGTGTAGAAATTCTGAAGACAGGGACTTGGGCAGGGCGAGTTCAGAAACAGTAAAAAAATAGCTTTCATAAAATATGAAGTCTTCACCAATAAGCTTAAAAATTCTCTTTCGAGGGACTTTCTTTTATGAACAGTATCTGTAATTTCTCTCTTCCAACTCCATCAATAGTCGGCTATCATACGAAAATCCAGCTACAGGTGGCGACTGTGTCCTTGTCCTTACTCGTACTGGATTTTTACTGATGTGGGAAATAAATGAATACATAAATCCCACCGACCTTTATAACGTGCCTCCATAATATTAATATCTTGGCTGAAACGTTCACCCTGTTCTTCAATAACTTTCCCAAGGTTTTGTCTAAACTCATCCTCATGGCTCTTCAAATTGTTAACTTGATGCTCATCCTGCATCCCAAATCTTCATAACGAAGCAGTAGCTCCCATTGGGAGATCTTTATAATTTTCTGCTTTTTTGTTCCCAAAAAACAGCACCGAAAGCATTCCAAGCTCTAGCCTCGAATGGCAACATTGATTATATACAATATTTTAATCCTTTACCAATTGCCTTATTTGAGGTCCATTGATAATCCCAGTTATTTTGTATCTTCACTGAGACCAGAAAAAGCATAACATATATCCTTTAAAATACCCCCCTTCACAATCCAAAGCTTTTACATATTGTTTCATGAGACCAAGTTTGATGTGAAGAGGAGGCAAGAGGATATTTTTTATACCAACAAACTGATCACGTATGATATGTTTGTCTCCTGGCGTCAAGGTGAGCCTTGGACGCCACTCATCTTTGTTCCAGTGGTGATCCTTGACCCTGCTGTCCCGGTAGCATAGGAAACATGGGTATTCGGTGTAGCCACTTTGTTGCCCCAGCAAAAAGTTCACCATTTTCAAATCTAGACAGATAAGCCAGCCATGGTCATGCTACTACAACTTTTCGAGAACGGTTTTGATGTTCTGATAATCTCATTTCATTGTTCATTGCGATAAAATGTCACGCTTGTACCAGTTTTGTTAGTTGCTCTTTTGCCTGCTTATTTTCTATTCCAAGGCATGAAATTTTAATAAATACAACGCAAATTTGTTTGAATATAATATAGAATGCTTGTTTGCTAATTAAAGCTGGATTATTGCAGATAAAACAGTGTTTATTGCATCAGATTTTCTTGTTTTGAAAACAAAGGGGGTCAAAAATTGATTTTTTTTCTTCAAAGTAGCGATATTTCATATCTCAAAAACGTGATGTGATGGAGAAAATCTGAGGCCATTTTGTAATCAGCGCCCCATAATTAGCCAAAATCAGTTGTCAAAACCCAAACCTGAAAAAATAGTTGAAATTTGTAAACCAGTGTAATCTATGGAATAAGACATTACAACGGAGGATTTGTAAGATTTTCAAAATTTTGGACAACCCTAATGTATAGTCCTAGTCCTTGAATACTGGACTAAGTGCATGTAGACCTATGCTATTTTACTACTCCCTTAATTTCGTTTCGGACCACCGTCTATTAGTAGTGAAAGAGAGTATGCTTGACATCAGTATAGTCTGTAGTGAGATAATTTGCCCATATCTGTATTAATTGCTGACTCATACACAAGACCCACACTTCCATTATTTTTATCCACATTTTGATTATACGGGAGGGATATATATCATGTTTGAATGATTCATACATATTAGAGCAGGGGTGAGCAATTATTTTCCTCTGCGGGCCAAATGACAAGTAAAAAATACGTTGGCGGGCCGAGTGAAAATTTTTAGCTATATTCTCTTGCGTATAATAATTTTATTTTAAAATTACATTGTTATTAAATATTTTTAGTGAATGTGTTGGTGTTAGGTATTGAGAAAGGGGCGGTTAATCAAAAATATATCTATGTGCCGTCATGATTCGTAACAATGCTAAACATAATACAAAATTAACTCTATTAAACCCCTATTCACGTTCTTCTATTAAGACACTACAACAGTGGTTCTCAAACTTTTTGAGGCGCGCTCCACTTTATGGTAGTGAAACATTTCGCACCCAAACCCCCTATCATGATATCACAACAAACTAAAAAGGGCAACCAGATTGCTAGCAACCCCAACGGATCGTTTGATGGTATGGAAGGTTATTGTTGATGAGAGAATTATGTAATATCAGAGTCGGGCAATACACAGAGCAACTTTAATTCAACACGTCCGCACGTCTTGGTTGCAGCATTCCGAGCAGTGCGCAGCTCAAATAGCCTTGAGATTTGGAGAGGTTTGCAGTTTTTCTTCAATTCGCCCTCGCTTGACCGACTGTTTCGTGTTTTGTCATAATTATAAGCCCTAATCTCAGCCACATGCCCGGCAAAAACTAAAAGGACGGGTTTACCCCGAACTCCAGTATACAAATATTTAGTGCTTTTCGGCTTTCTATTTTTGACCTGCCCGTTCATCATTTATGGGTGATAGATATGATGAGTCATATAGTAATTGCGAGCACATATCGACTTGTTTTACGAATTAATGATTTTGAAACATTTTAATAATATATTCATGGCAGAAATATATTAAAACCAGAATGCATATTAAAGTTATGTACCCCAAAGAGTCTCTTCGGATTTTTAAACTCCTCACTTAACAACTTGAAACGCGTAACGTATAATGCGTAATGTGACAATGGCAACAAAGCAGCTGTGACCTAAACTATATGGGAAGAGTGATTTCAAATAAATTTAATTGTTACTTATACTTTGCCATAATCTGAATTACACATGCGAGGTACGTAGGCAGCATAGTCGTGGCATATTAATGAACAGGATTCAAATTAAACGAAGTTACTGTTTAGTTGATACAGCCTGTGGTTTTAGTGCACGCATCAGCATTCAAAAAGCAGGTTTAACGTTATAAATTTTAAGCAACCTTTCGCGGGCCGCACAAAATGGCTTCGCGGCCGCATTTGGCCCGCGGGCCGCACTTTGCCCAGGTCTGTATTAGAGTATTTCTGGTTTATCTGTGTTATAAAAAAAAGCATATAAAAATAGGAAGTATAATTCGAAACGAATACTTTCATGTTTTTTCACGATGAATATTTCGAGCTGTGCCACAATAAAACAATTTTGTATGCCATCGTGAAAATTATGTTTGCATAAGTTTGATGGTTATACGAAAGTCATTTAACCGTCACTGTGGCATATATTTTTCGAAGTAAATTTGTAGTACTGTTGGAGTCGGAGTTGGAGTCCGAGTCGGAGCCGGAGTCGGTGATTTAAAGACTTGGGAGTAGGAGTCGCAGTTGGAGTCAGTATATTGAAAGTGTCTGGAATCGTAGTTGGAATCGGTGGTGAAATTTACTGACTCCATAGTCCTGCTTCCACAAAGGTAAACATATTTGGTATGAAGGTTTAATGTAACAGTCATTTAGGTTGTTTAGATCTGTCCGAACTTAACTCCCGGCTGAGGTTTAGAGGTACTTTCGTTTCGCTTGCCGCACGCAGTTTTCGTATGCACTGCGCCGTTCTATCCGTGCATGCATCGATTGAGAGAGTAAGTATTCTAGCAATTATCAAATGCAATCGTCATAATCACGGACTTTATTTTTGTTTGGGGAACGTTTCAGTATTTCAGCACATAAAATTTCCGACATTTAGACTGGTGAAAATTCAGAATCTCGCAACGATGAAAATGCATCCTCATGTATATATTCCAGTATTCTCTGTGGCACGAGCAAGCTCTGTTCGCACAATGAATACAAGATTGTCTCGATCACCACGCCTAAGAGAGCGAATACCATGGCAAGCTAGCATCATAATACAATATTCCTCAGGGCCTACATAGAATACCCTTTTCAGAGGAAACCCTTGACTTGATGGGGTTGAGCACATCCTTCCATTTTAATTTAAAACACGTCAGTACGAAGGAAAGAAGCTTGACATTGTGGTAATGTGGTGATATGGCATGTATAAATGTAAGGGATGAAATATGATATCTATCATGCATATATTCATTCAATAAGTACCGCTCGTGTAACAGTTGCTGAGACCTTGCTTAAAATATGTGCATCGAGGACGTATGAATTCATTCGAGATTACAATAAATAGTATTTAGGAGTACCATAATCACCGCGGCAAAACCAATAGGTTACTAGTTCGAGTCTGTCAGAGGTCATGATCCGTAAGCTGACGACTAATAACATCGTCCAAGGCTGCCATAAAATACCTCAATAACATGCATCGATTTATTATATATAGACTTGATGAAATTGCATTCAAGGGAAAACGAATGTGTGGATTCGGGTGTATCATTTTAGAATAATTTTTCTGCTCCGACCTACAAGCGATCGAAATTTCTGAATACGGCCCGCAATCCATGGGTACCCAGAATACTTTTCACTGAATGCAACGTATATTCCAACTCCGAAGTCGGAAATATGGCAATGTCAACGCCTGTTGAAACAATCACCCGGACAATTATGGTTGACACTGTACATGTGATCGTCCCTGACTTGGATCAGTGTCTGGATAGTTTGGCAATCCTATACTGTCAACAATGAAATGATGGCAATATGCTCCACACTTGAGTAATGTTCACGTCAACGCTGCTCATGCTTTAGACCTGCGAAAACGTCTTCGCTGATTGCGATAAAAGCAATATTATATACGAATTTTCGTGCTACCGTGATAGTCGGTGTGTCGGACGCTCATCCTCGAGGATTTAGGAACAGTTTGATCAGCATATGTCTAAATCAGTCATCATCATCATCATCATTGGTTTATTAGCAATTTTATCAGTTCAATACACTACAAAAAATGCGATACAATGAATAGACAGGAAGATGTCGAAGCGACTTGGATTTGTCTATGGAATCAGACACCCACCTTGGCCTAGGCGAAGTAAAGAGGAGGCATGCACACTGAATGAAAGTAAAGAAGACGGTGTTGAAAAAGAATGCGACAAGAATAGGGCGGCATGTCATGGGAAGCGAGATCGATAGGTCAGTCGTGGTCCGGTAATCTTGATAATGGACTGTGTTTATTTAATAGTAATTGCTTGTATTTCGACTTGAATGTGGACATTAGGGTTGTTCAGAATTGACCGACTTTCAAAAAGTCTAGGTTTTCAGTCCGTTTCCCATGCCTTATACCTTAAAAACAAATTCTGGCAACTTTTTTTTGTAATTCATCCCCTGCATCCGTGTGCACATTGAGCTGGAAGTATAGCAGCTGAAAATAGGGGATTCCCCTAAAATCTGAGTGTCACGACTTTACCTAGCCTAGTTAAAGCGACATATAACATGGATTTATGCAGCTGTTGCGGTTTGGAGTGCTACAAAACCCCACTATATAAGTCATTCCTAGTTCAGGATATCATTACCATGTCCCACACTGCCTTAGAACTGCTCAAAACTACCTAAAACTGATAGTCATTTTGTTGGATCACATATCCTACACCCCTCAAACCTACCCGGCACTGTTCATCAATTTCCTGGATCCCCATGTGCAAGAATACAACTGTAAATGTAACATCCACTCATAGCCACATAATAAACATCACAGGAAACGAAAAAATAAGGCAAAGAAAGAGATCAACTTGGCAAAATATTATATAAATCAGGTGGATGAAATGGTTGCTTTCGAGAAATCTGCATATCTGTTCCGGTGATCTTCCACAGCTTGTCGGAGGCTCGCTCGCTGTTTTTTGTCATCCGTTATGAACGCAGCATAGTCGGTATTCAATTTTACTATACGCTCTGCTGCATCATTGACTACTTCAACAGTATTCACAAATTCTTGAGCAGTCACGAAATCCGGATCAGTATGCCATTCCGAAACTGGAAGACACAACCAATCATGTTCCACATGTATAGCATCAAATAGAAACCACGATTCTGGCCCAATCAAATCGACCATACTCATTGACTCAGAGACAGAGTCAGAGATCAGACTGAGAGGCATACCTCTGCGAAATTTTTCAGGGATTGGCATTTTCAGCAATTTAGCAGCCATCGCTTCCTTCAGTTTGTCAGGAATCTTTGGATTAGCCGAGAACATGGTAAATACCACCATTTCCTCAGTTACATACCAATGATGTTTTCGCAATTTCTTGTATGCCACATCAGCAACAGTGAGATTGCATAATGAAAAGTTTTTCATGTCATGAAGGAATTTGAGATCATTCCAAGGTGCGTCACATGCAATACCAGTTTTCAACCAAGCTGGAACATAAAACAAAGCAATGAATGCATTGATTCGTTCCAACTTTTCAATGAACTCTTCAGAATAGTCCATTTGCACACTCCACATGAACATTTTTTGACAGTACAGGACTTGACTCATCCATCTAACGCTATGAGTAGCACCAGGCTTGCGAAAACGATGATCAACATATTTGTCATCCAAAATCGCCAAGGTGCCTGTTGCACATTCTCTGTAGTCATCTCTTATCAAGACTTCTTTCTGCTTTCCATAATTGGGTTTCATCAGTGGAATTATTTCTTGCTTTGCTTCATCAGCTTTCATCGCCAACCAGCTGCCTTCAATAAACTTCAGCGTTTTATAGCTTCTTGATTTATCAATATGTTTCCACTTCTTCTTGAAGGTATTAAAATCCGTGTTTTCAGGGCCTGTGGTTGTCGATCCAAACAAACACTTCCAAACCTCTCGAATGACCAGTTCATAAATATGATGGCGACAGGCATTGTAGAAAACTTTCCTGTTAATCAGCTCTTCAAGTAACGAAACCGCACCTTTGTTTTTACCAGTGTTTGAGGATGTTGTGTCAAACACAAGAGCTCTAACAGATTTTGTTAAATTCCAAAGTTCCAGCAGTTGAAATGATGCATCAGCCTGTGCTTTTCCTGTAGCACTTTCCAGAGTTTGAATGCCAAGAAGTTTCCCTTTCTTAAATGTGCCGGAATACGCAGACGATGCGAGCACTGCCAAGGCCTCAAATTGATATCCTAGACGACTCAGTGAGCTTTCCATCCCAGTGCAATGCAATGTGCTCTGGTGGATTGGTGGATATTTTTTCAAAGATAGATTCGGAAATTTTCAAACGATTTGCAATGCGTTGTCAATAGGTCCCAGATCTTGAAAGATGGAAGTCATTAGGGTTGCCATCGCAAGCTTTAATCAGTGCTGCAGTTATCATGGTGGCGGCATTATCACTGACTTTCAAGCGATTAAAAACCTGGCATAGGTCTTCGTCACTGAATAGGTTTACAGGAGCTTTTAGAGTCACAAATTTAGCGGAATGACCAGATGTCGACTGTGCAAGTTCAAAATCAGTGCTGTGAGAAGTGTCAGCTACCTGTGAAGATATAGATGAGCTCTCTGTAAATTCACCTTCGCTACTTGATGCTGGTGCAGACTCTCTTGCACTCATGGTCCGTCTCTTTTGTTGCATGATTTTCGCTTTCAACACTTTATCTTTGCCACCGATCGTTGCTAATCTCGGACCCCTTTGATCCTGATAAAATGCTATGTCTTCACGTTTTTTATCGTCGGAAAGAAGTCTACTTGCTTCAATTGTCGCTATCGCGTCAGGGGCTCCTATATCCCATAGCTTACTCAGTTTGGCTTCAAAGTCGCTTTGTATTTTGATACATATTGCCGGCCTGAAGTTTTCTTTAGTGACAGCCAATGTTTCCACACTGTTTCAAATCTTTTAGTGGCATTGACTTATGTGATAGTGTTTATGCCAGCAAGTAACCAAAAACCGATCACTTCATCTACTGCGATCTGGATGTGTGACTTGACTGGTTCATTTTTTGAATATGAATACTCTCTCAGGTGTAGCACATATTGCATAACTTGCCTCAGAGTGGCCAACTTAGATCCCGTAATGGCTTCCTCAGATGGCCCAACTAAGAAATGCTGTGTCTGCGATCGTGTTCTAGTTTTCTTCGGAACTGCTGCACTAGATGGCGATTTTCTTCTTTTTTTTCAGACATTTCGCACTACAGCTAATCCTAGAAAAACAGATATACATAAACTCAGTCAAGCAACAAAGAATAGTGGAAAACATTTCAGTTCTTTTAGAGTTTTAGGTCGAACACATACTGCATAACTTGCACAGGAGTAGCCAGATTAGATCCAGTTATAGATTATCGAAGATAGTTATTCCTAAATTGGAAAAACTCATACCAGTATATTGATATCTTGGGATATAACAAAAAATTTAGAGCAACCGACTGGCGGTTTTCCCCAGTCACTGGAATAGACATTTGCAAGCTTTGTTTCTATCCCAGTAGAAAGGAAAAGAGTATCAGGTCTATTATATCAAATAGTTGTATACTGCTATAATACTATGTTCACTAATCACGCGCTAAACTCGCTAATAGCATGAGTCAAAACGCCTCCTGATAAGTCCTGCACCTCAATCGTAAACACAGTCCATCAACAACACAGCAGCAAGGCACCTGACTAATCAATGATCCCCTTTTCACAGCCGTGCTCAGCGCTTCATCAGCGCTAGAACATACGCGTCACGTCAATGAGAACACACGCCATTCCTGTCGAGTCACTGACAACGGGGGAATCCCCTAATTCCGAAGAAATTTTTAGGTGCATGAGAAAACGGCAATGTGCACACGGATGCAGGGGATGAATTACAAAAAAATTTTGCCATAATTTGTTTTTAAGGTATAAGGCATGGGAAACGGACTGAAAACCTAGACTTTTTGAAAGTCGGTCAATTCTGAACAACCCTAGTGGACATGCTCGTCGACTGTCAGATGCGGGATACTGTTCCACACATCAGGTCCGGCGTATTTTTTAGAGCGATGATCTTTTCGGTCGATCATATGATATTTGGACGACGTGGACGCGCGTGTGTTGTACTTGTGTGCTTTTGATTCCGAGGTAAAGAAGTCATTGAAATATTCGGGGCAACGACCGCATTGGAACTGATGCATAAACTTGGCGATTTCTAGTTTCCGCATATCTTCTATGTTTAGGACGCCGAATCTCTTCAGCAGCGACTTGTTAGATGGGCAACCAGGCCCCTTTGGGGCCCTAGCTATGATTCGGAGTACTTTATGCTGTAGTTTTTGCAGCGGCTTGAGTGCAGTTTTACTGGCAGCCCCCCAACAAAGGATGCCATAATGTAACTTCGATTGGATTAAGGATTAAGGTCAGGTCTATTTATTAGTCAGTCGATTGATCGCTCCGTTCGTCAGTAGAGAAGTAGCCAATTCACAACTTTTAAGTAACCAATTAGTCCAAATCTATTGAACAACCCAGTACCAGCCAGTGATTACAATGACGTCATGTTAACCGTGGTGTCCAAAGGCTGGTTTGCATCTCATTTATCCATGTTGGAGTTGGCAATTATCAAATTAAATCTCCCTCGGTTATGCCGACGGAAGGATTTCTTTTACATACATAATGTATTCAACTAAAATATACTTCTGAATGTTCGTATGTGTTTCGGTGTATTGTATAATGTAATCCTAGTGTATTACAAGCCTGGTACGTACTTTGCCATATTGGATTAAATGTGAATCATCGTCCGTTAACTCCTTGCAAGAGGCGCACGAAAAGTCTTTGAGGTACGTAAATTGTTCTGGAAACAGTTTTGCTTCAGTGATACTGCTGTGTTCTCTAAAATTAGTGGAGGCTGTTTTTGACTCGGACTTCGGCTATTAGTCGAAACTACGGTGGCGTTGATAGTCAATGTCAGACCTCAAAAACCCAGTTTGGGTTGAAGAATCGACCACATTTTATTTTGCAGAATCCATATTATTCGGGATGGAGAACCAGTACATTTCTCATCGCAGAATTGTCTATCAACGCAGTGTCTGGGTTTGTTATATTTCTTCCTGTCGTTATCAACGCAGTGTCTGGGTTTGTTATATTTCTTCCTGTCGTTGTCACATCCGGTCGGAACAAACTAAATTGACAAAACCCACAGGATATCATCCGCGTGCTCAGTTCCAGCATGTAGCTATGCCAAACGTTTTAGAACATTCTTCTGAATATTGTGTCATAAGTAGAACAAATATTGTTCTTGCAGTGAGCTCTGACAATGTTCTTGAAAAGTTGGTTATGTCATTCCCTTGTATTACTCAGTTAACCTAGATAAGAGGTACGCAGACATTGTAGTTTTCGAAATGTGAAATGGATGAACTATATCTACCTCTAGATCTAAACTCCTCGTGTCTTGTATATGATAAACAACTTGAATTTCCTCAAATTTTGAAACGTTTACTTCAATATCGCCATTTCTGTTAAGGAACAGCTTGATCCCTGTTTGTGTGTGTATTTGTCAACCTCACTGACAGCGAAGATATATAATAATAATCATTTGTGAATTGGGCAGCCAACGTAATATCGGTGATCCGAATCTGCTAACGTCTCGTTGTGATATTTCAGGGTATCGCATCCATCAAATAAATTTCACCGTAGGTCTATATTCGGCCGTAAATCCAAATATGACACTTACAACCATTATTTTCCTGATATTTTGTCTGAGTGGAACACGTGCATCAGGTACGTTCAGCGGTGTAGTACATGAAAAGTTGCATAACATAATCTCTTCAGTAACGTGAAACGTTATATCCTTTGTCGCGCAGCGATGGTCATTGCTTGAGTTGTTGAGGCGCATTTCAAGTTTCTTGTAATTTGTGTGGCGTACACGAAAACACTTTTTCTCTTCAATATGCTGCCTGGAGTAACAGTAGTCTCATTAAGATCGGCACTCATTAGGATTCGAACACCCTCGTACACGGGCGTTTCAATTTTACGTAAGACGCTAACGTGACCTTTCAAACTTGACTGCATTGCGCATGGTACAGAAAAGGGAAGTAATGTTTTACGAAATTCAGAAGCAACTAAATGTGTGCGAGACAAGTTCCGTCACACCCTCTTTGCCTGATCATCTCATCTTACGCATAACATGTTCCATTTCCGTTTCCCCTCTAAATGACTATGGGGTTGCGTACGCATACTGCAGATTGACTCTTAAAATGACTCAGCTTATGGAACAAAGATGTCAGAAGTATCATTGGATGTATAACTCCAATGCTAACGAACGGTCCATCAGTATTCAACTGAAATACCATAGTGAAGTAACGGAAGTACGTGCTTTACAATAAAATCAAACACTTTCGTGACTTTGGTTGAAATACATGGCGATTCTATCTTGGGCATATGTAAACTAGTCTATATACGCGTTTTCCCAATCACAAATTCTATTTCAATCATTACATAGCGTATTCATAGTTCCAGTTTATATGTAAATTTAAAGTTTTGTTCAGTGTTGGGATCAAGTCACTACCTCCGAGTCATGAGTCATCTCGAGTCTTTGCACATTTTGACTCGAGTCATGTCAAGTCAATATATTTTCGAAAGTTACTAGAGTCAAGTCAAGTCAGTCGTTTTCGGAGGTGACCCGAGTCAAGTCAAGTCACAATTCAAGTCAAATTGAATTTTCGAAGTATGAGTGATCATACTGATCATTCGAGGTCATTAGAGAGATTGATTGAAAGACAGATTAATTGGCCATTTATCTTGAATCAAATAAGCAATATGAAGTTAAATATGCAATACATGCAAAGTGCGCTGAATCGCTCACGCATACGTAGAAAGGCTAATAAAATATGTGGGTAACCGTATATAGCTGCATGCTACATTCTGGTATTATCGGCCGAATAGAGGATCGAATACGAAGCTTCGAGAAGTTGAAATAAACTGATTTGGTACAATACACTAACCATCTAAACATCCGTGAGAAAATAAACGCATAAACTAAATTCGTTCGATTTGAATCATACACGAGGGTTGATAAAGTGCTGGGCAATGTAAGCATAGAGCCGTCGAAGGAATAGAGATACGTTGCTAAATGCTATTAGATCAATCTACTACTACTGCGACAACGTAAGCTGTGATCGTTTACGGTCAATTTAATTGTGATGTATGGGCTAACGATAGAGGATCAGTGAAACGTAGGCTACCGCTCGTGAAGGACTGGTTGCTCTCACAAGTGAAACTGGCGTATCGCTAACAATCCAAACATACACATAAAATATAATGATTTAATCGACACCGTTTACTAATTGACTTGAAATTGACTCGGAAATTTTGCTCCGAGTCACGAGTCAATCCACATTTCTGAAGCGTCGAGTCAAGTCAAGTCAATTCATACGAAAAAGTTGACTTGAGTCAAGTCATGACTCGACTCATCCCGTCACAACACTGCTTTCAGCTATCAGTTAAGATATAAATACTGACTATACAGACCAAAGATGGTGATGCTCAAGCAGGAACAGGACCACTATCTTATCGATTTATTACTGGCCGGACACCTCCTAATTTCAAAATGGCTTTGAACGTTGAATACGGGAGTAGAAATACTACTATTCTTGACCAGATTCATTTCCTGGGCGGATTTTTTGGACTGCAAATTCGAAAAGTCTTGCCCGAACACGAAGAATTTGACAATCTGTTAATCTCTGTAACAGACCAAATCAACATATGTATTTTCGTTTCTCCTTTCTAATTTTTCGGCTTTAGGCTAATTTTAGTAATACGGCACTATCAGCCAATAAAAGGCAGGCTACATGCAACATACTAATACTGCATACTGTGATCTTTATCTAATATTGAGTGGATAATAAGGCATGTAGGAGCCGTTGGATTTCGAAGTTAAATTATTTCAGGGCAACTATCCAAATTCTAACCTTTATATCGTGTAGAAATGCAGTGTTTGGGGTGTTGGCAATATGATATAGTTTTCATACGTTCTTCCTCATCCACAATATTCATTGGTTGGTTGTCACATTTACCATTGGATATTAATAACAGCTGGGTATTCCTACGACCTACGGCTCGCCTCGCCAGCACTGAACCCATATGTAGAGGATGTAATGCGGCTTATTACAACAGTCGCAACGGGTTTTTCATCACCCTCTCACGTGTACACTGGGGTAGCTATGTTGATATTGGCACATAAAACACACGCCTTCGATATACTCGCTATATGTCGAATTGGAGCGATTTCGGAACAATTGGAGCAATTTCTGTGTTTTTAGCAAACTCATCTCAGATAGAAATGCTTCCGATTCAGGTAATCGAAGATTAGAACAGGGATCAGCAATCTTTTCTGACTTCGTGAACCGGGTTGAAATGACATTTTATACACGGGCCTGTCGTAATACACAAATATGAAATAAAAATTTAGATGGTTTGATTAGCTGCGACAATACGCTCCCACCTAGGAATTATAAAGCTGAATAATATCAGCAATTGGTCTTACTCGTCCAATTTGCTTCGTGGTATCGTCTTTGTTGCTGCCATTATATTATATCAGGCCAGGTTAGATAAGTGGGATGACGTAAACGGAGATGACGTTTTAGTTGCTTATACTTAATATGAACGGCCACCACCAAAGCAACCGTTAACACTGGTATACCAGTATCTGCCTTATGATAAACGGATTGAAGTGCAATTACATATAATATTATTACTTTTTTGTTTTAGATTCTCGTAACTGCGTCACCAACGAGGACTGTCCACCTGCTTACTATTGTTACCAGTGGCAAAAGAGATGTTGGCCTGGTGAGTAAATATAGTAGGCCTACTCGGGTGATAACTGCGTAACCATACATGTGTCTCGTGGATAAAATATATCTGGGACCTTCAACTAACTGTCATATAACTGACATATCTTTACCTTATTCCACGGCACATACTCACCTACTGGCCTATGGGACCGTAGAAAAATGGTGATCAATGTTTCTAATACTGACACCTAACAAAGGTTATGGAAATTGGGGATGCAGGCCATAAATCATGGCCATCTGACTTAAAAGCCATGTTCATATTTTCAATACCCGACTACAAATCATCCCCGTCAGCCTGCAAGCTACGCTGCAGCTACACAGCGTTGTCAGGCAAACAAACAGCTGTTTGGGCAGAATGCTCTGCTCATTGCTCATATTAGTCATATTTGGTGCGGTAGTAGGAACCTGCTAGTGCTACTGCTGGTGTTGTTGTTTGTGGTATTGATGTTGCTTGTCGACTGCAAAAGTCATATAGGCCTACACTGTACAGCAGGCCCATTTTCTTCATTTTATTCCGTATCTGCCGACCTGTTGCACGGACCACTTCTGGGCTTTTTATAAGACACCGCTTACTCGGATCAGATGGCGAGAAGGAACCTAGACACACCTCCAACAGTTAGGAAGGAATTCTGGAGTCGGGATAGAATCCGTAACCAAAGGGTGTTGCAGCTGTGGATATCACCACTATACGTTAGTGCTCCTGCTACTGCAGATTGTTACCAAGCTGGTGAAATTCCTGTGTTATAGACATCAATATCTATCTAATCGAAGAACTTCAGAGCATCTGCTGATTAAAATACATATTCAACTTTGTAAAAAAAAAACTTTGGTACAGTCGAGTGTTAAAGCATAAAATGACGCGAACGGACGATTACCATAATGCATATCTACAAAAGTCAATTTTGAAGGCGCCGTCGCAACACAGTAACTTATCAACCGAGCCTCATTAAGTGGCGCCTATTCAAAATCAGAATCATGACAGTATATTTGGTGTCATGACGGATATATATACGCATCAGTTTGTTGATAATTTATACATCAGTTTCCACTCAAATGCGTATACATGCATCGAAAACACCTCTCACAACTGCTTGTCTTTGTTCTGTCCAGTCGCGTGCAAAGTGAGTTTGGACTGTCCCCCGGGTTACCAGTGCAGCAGCGGCCGAATCCAGTGGTGCGTTCCAAGTAAGTTATCATAGAAGGAAGAGTATTACTGAAAATTACATGTCATCTATTTCACAGTTCCGTGTCAGGTAACGAAGGACTGTCCACCAGGTTACAACTGCAGCTCAAACAAATGCAATCCAGGCGAGTCTAAATAAATCCACATGAAAGGGCGAAATACAGTTCTTTTAGAATTATGGAATTTTGGATGTTCCAGGTCAATGCAGGAATGACCTAGATTGTGCTCCTGGTAACTATTGCTTTGAGAAGATTGGACAATGCTTTTAGTCGGGAAATTGGATCGAAGCAAACTGTTTTGCAGGTGGATGTAATTTGATTGTGTTGCTTACAGGATTTTTCTCCCGTGGGTATCTTGTGAATGTATAAGTAGATACTGAGCAATGACATAACCTTCTGATAAAACGAAGTTTCTGATTTCTTTCCCATCCACGATGCCACTTTCCGTCAATTCTTTGCAATATGGCTCTAAAGCAGTGGTTCTCAACTTTTCTGTCGTCGCGGACCCCTCTTGTAACGTCACGGATCCCTGCTCGCCCCACTAGTTTCAGTTCAAATTTAGCTCAATAAACGGCAACAAGATGACCGATTTTGTAAATAACATTATGCTATATTTAGAAATTAGGCTGATTTGTATTGTATCAAAGCGAATTCTGTATCTGCATTTCGTGAAATATGTGTTAGTGCCTTGAAAATACGGGCCTTCGATTTCATATGAACGAGAGCCGAAAATCCATTTCCAGAAAAATAGTTCGAGGCGAATGTAATAATAACTCGTAACGCTTTCGACGACACAACATATATTGGTCCAAAATAGAGAAACTGATTTCTTAATGCACATATCACGTCCATCCTATTCATTTCTGTCCAGCATCTCATTTTTAATTTATTCTGGAATATTGGTAACATGTAGTTTATATATCACAAAAGAAAATGGATTCTGTGACAATGTTTCAATCCCTTTATTGGGACAGATTACGAAATAAAACTTCGGGAATTTCTATTTCAAACGACGATGTTTTGCAAACATTTCGAATTCACCATGATTGACCTTACTATTCCATTTGTTTTCCACTAATTCCTACTAAGCGTCTCTAAACAGAAACAAGTTTGTATTAGTAAGCTGTTGGCAATTTGGCGATTAAAATGAATTTGCACAGTAGAATATTTCATTTCTTGTGAGATGGGTTGATGTGAGTCCTGAAATTGTAGCAGTTGTGAAGCTAAATTGCCTCGTGATTTTCCTAATTCAGAAAATTATAAATTCGGTTATCAATCATTTTTCCATTTTGGATGTTTCGCCGACCCGACGGGTCTTGGGATTGCTACGCTATTATCCCAGTCCGTTATATGCATGCCCACTCGAGTGCCTTGCTTGATACGGAAGTCCATGCATGTAGGAAGTGACTGCCACTCTAAAGTATACCATACTTTGGAGGACCAGTTCTAATGTCACAATATCTACATCCGTGGTGTTATAGTTGGTGCGTTGAAATGATACCGATTTGTAAAGGTCATCAGGAGATGCTCGATCAATTTTCGTCCTAGTTCTTATTACGTCTTCTATCTTTCAGACGGACATGACAAACTGGAATATACAATATCATACCGACGCGGAGCTGTATTATTGGTTAAATGTCCAGAACTATTCAAAAGTAATAAAATTACAAATCAAAGACATGCCTTTTTATTTTCTACACAACATAAAATTGTTCATGAGGTATGAGGATGTACTAATCCAATGCTTTTCAACATTTTGAGAATCATCCACAATTTTTTTGCAGAAACAATTCATCCACACAAACCAACCGAAAATTGTTATGCAAAAAGAAATTTAGATGAGCAACAAGTAGGCTACCGGTTTAGGCCATTAAGTATCTCATTAAATAGACAACTCATCTCCCTCGTTTTGATTTCAACTCTATAGTGCACTAAAATCCTTTTCGGCCAAATAAGTGTTGGGATTTTGTATAAGAACTTCTAGTGCTTGGACGGCCATGTCTTTGTAAGAACAATTCAGCACTCCTATCCAAATTACAGCGTATTTTCAGCAAGTGAGAAAATGCTTGCTGGCAGCAATCGTGTTTTAGAGTAAGACACAAAGGTATCGGAGGCTCCAATTCGTCCAATGTGTGCCAACCCCACATGTTCAATTTAACGCATCTGCCTGATGACATGGTAAATAAGCTCTAAAACTATCGTCGAGACCAGCTGCTGCTATTGGCGTACTTTTTTTCTTCAACTTCTATTTTCTGTCTCGCGAGTAAATGAGAAGTGCAAAGAAAGTCAAGACACCGTGTGTAATTTGCAAGTGCATATTAGTTCAATGACCCTAGAGCAGTGGTTCCTAAACTTTCCTTAAAATCGGATTTTTAGTGACATGTCGCGACCCAAGCCTCACGTATCAAAAAGAATGCATCATTTTTAATATTATAATATTATGCTACAATTTTACGGGCAACTTATGACATAGAGAACATGCAGACAACAGTTGTACGCAGCACATTTCTACAAAACATGTCGCATTTTTACCATAGTCAATACTCAGATTGCAAGGACGAAACTATTCGGTGCCGGCCCTGTCGGCGAGGGAGCGCACCAATGTCGAAAGTTTGGGCCAGCCAGCGATGTTCATTTGACCAAGGTTTTCTCGCCGCCGATCTTTTTGGAACCGCACTTTCCCAGCAGTATGTTGGCAAAAACTTCACGTCTTCATATGTCCCAACGCGGAAGGGTTTGGTCAGGAAATGAATGCGTCTCATAGGCCCGCACACGCTTGCTGCACACTACTATACTAATAATGCATCGTAACGGTCTTCGACGGTGTTTTCCAGAGCGGCCAGTAGAACAAATCTTATGATGATTCCAACCCAATTTGTGTAATACAAAGGTTGGCACATTTCATGATCAACACATATTTCCTACATGTCTCGCTTTCTGGCTACTGTACCAAACTAGGGTTGCACTTAAAACAAAAATCAAATTAAAACAAACATGTTTCAAACAAAGCCCTTGTTTAAAACATGTTTTGTTGTTTTTTAAAGACACGACGTCACGAATTTTCAATTGTGACGTCATAGCGAATTGACATTAACTATTGAAAATATAGGGTAAATATAGCTCCTTAGACGAAATATCTGTACTCTTGCTGTTTTACCGACTATTTTGAGAGTTCCAACCATCCCATATCGGTATACGTCGGCTATATCCGGTGGTAATTGTCCGTAGGCTCATACAACATGTTTTTGGAAAGTATTTACACCATTTTGGCTTAATTTTACAACTTAGAAAACACAAATTTTTTTATAGGATTTTGCTGGAAACACTGTTTAAAACAAGTTTCAAACAAAGTATTTTAAAACACCGTTTGTTTTCAATGCAACCCCATACCCAACCCAGTGACGTTGGATATATACAAACAATTCATAGGGAATCGCTCGAAGCGCGAAGAATGTTTTTGCAAGAAATTCAATATTGCATACATATTAACAGATCACCCTCGTGCCGTGGCGACCTACAATTATACCCTTTGCGATCCATACTCTAAGTACCGTTAAAGGGCGAAAAATTGGCGTTATAGAACTTGCAACTGTGAGTCTGTAATGTTGTTATTAACTACTATATTCGTGCATCCGGTTAATCGAAACGTTATGACGAAAATATAATGATTGTTCGGAGAAAGAAAGCAGAATGTTAATTTTACGTCATTTTTCCTGCATGTCGCGGGCTCAGACGGCCTGATGCACAGTATGCCCGCCATTACACCCGCTTTCGAATCAGACCTTTGATTACGTAAGAATTTCAGCGTGCAAGTATTAATTGACTACGGCTTGCCCGAGACAAAGATATTGTAAAAGCTACGATTAGTGGTGCGTCGTGAGTCAAACATGTTTTTACAACTGCATCGCAACGTCAAAAGTTAGCTAGCTACTGCACTTGAATTACTTACTAGGCTTAGTTTGATTATTCCACGTTAAAAGTAACAATTATTTACCATTTCCATTCGCACCCATTAGCGTCACGCGTGTCATCCGCACCGCAATTTGTTCCATCCGCAGATGTGTGTACCAGCCCACAAGTTGAAAAGCACTGGACTATTTCATCGTGACCTTCAGCCTTTATGTAGGCCAACCTTTTTGGCCAAAGGGCGGCAAGTGATTTTTTGAACTATTGCGCAGGCCACTTCAGTGGTGATCATCTTTTTTAGTCGTGCGATATGAGCGAACCGGATAAGGCAACGATGTACGCAAGGCTTTACTTGGTACAGGCCTGAACCTAAATTGCAGAACCAGAATTGTCAGGAAATATCAGTGTATGTTCAATGTTCACGCTCTAGTCGCGCGTTGCGCGAAAGCATTCGAAGTCAACGAACAAATTCGGTCAATATTATGGATACCTGCAAAAGTGCAGATATTGCAGATATTGCGGGTAGTAGGCTATTCGTACGGCGGTGCTCGGATAATCTGAGAATTATCAACGAAAAACTCGAATAACTCCGCCTCTACTAGTTGGAATTGAGTCAAATTTTTGCATCATTTTTTAAGACAACTCAGCAATTTCATGGGCTTGGCAGAAAAATTTGAAATTTTTTTTTAATTTGAGTAATAAATTAAAAATTTTAATTGGCTCTACGGACGCTTAGACTTGTTAGAATGGAACCAAATTTGGTGTGCAGCCTTTGTTATGGTAACGTGACAACTTAATCAGTGAATGGTCGTAATCTGGAAAAAAAGTTATTTTTGAACAGCCCTACTGGGCATATTAGTATCGAAGGTTTCAGCCAACATGCGCCGATATTTAGGGCCAAGGTTTCATAGCTCACAATCATTCATTTCGTCATTTTATATATCCCGTTAAGTCATGGCTCGTAGATGTCGGGCGCAGAAATGGTAATCGCGCGGGCTGCACACCACTAGACTGAAGACCTCTCACGGCCTCAAGCATTACCAGGAATATTTCGTCTCATATTTGCGAATAGAGTTACACTCATTTCTGTATATTAGGCGTATTTAATAGCTGTAGGAAAATTCACCGAATATACCTATTTCACCGATGAACTAACAAATGATATTATGGTACCATACCATGAGGAGCTCAGACGACTCTCTGAGCATCCATGCCGATGATACCTATATTGGTAGCCTAGCCCAGTGGTTCTCAACCGGTGTGCCGCGGCACACTAGTGTGCCATTTACGTCTCGCAAGTGTGCCGTGAGCGATTTCTTGAGAATTTCGAAATTATGCGCAAAATAATTCTATAGTCTATAGCAAACGAACAATATAATTTAAATCGAGCTTGATGTGAAGTTTGTACATTTAACAAATCAAAATTAATATTCTATGCTTGCAAACAATATTCTCCTCGAACTCGCTTTACCAGGCAAATCGCGTGCGTTGAAGGCGTAAATCAGTTTTGCACAATACGTTGATTGGTCGCACGCAGAGAAGAGCAGACATGGCGACGCCTGTATGACAATGCAGTTTTCTAATCCTTACTGTCTCCCAAATCACCAGCGAAACCTGAACTCATTTGGGATTGACGTTCGGGTTTACAAATTCGAATTTCAAACATGGCAATCCACATTGTGATTGTTAGGTATTGTGCCGGCACTGCCGCTAAAATGTCGGCTTGTAGCACAAAGTTGTGTTACTGACCAGTGACAACGAATATGAGAATTGAGAAGTAAGCTTGATCAAATTATATCAGTTAACAAACCTCTTCGCCGCTGAGGTTATAATCTTGGTTTGTTAGAAGTATAATTGAACTGCGGTTGGCTGCCATTAAAACTATTGAGGAATGGCTATTGGCTATCCTGGCGCGTGCTACACGATCTGCTATAAATGCATTGAATAGCCTGGTATAGCCTACACTTCTACGCCTCCGTAGTTCGTATTCGTTAGCGGCGATCCTGCTTGACCTCTTCGACCCAATGCGGCAGTAGTAGGATTTATTGTCAAACAAATCTTATGAAATCGTATCTAAGGGGGGCCGAAGTTTCTGTGAAGTCTTATCTCAAAATCACCGCTTTTACTTTCGTCTGAATACGCCCTGTTTGTTGTAATCACGAAGGAACGATATTCTGGCCCGAGGAACACGACTACTTTCTATCACGACTTAAGTACGCTGAATGAGAGACACTTTACGTACAAAAGTTTAGTTTTAGAATTAATAAAATGAAGAAGATTATTTAAAAAAGGAAGTACAGAAACATTTTGGATTGAATGCAGAGGTGGTCCCATTAGTCGGCGTTACTACAGGGAGGTAATAGGTATTCTGGTAGTTTGTAGCTGCCGTGAGCCAAAAAAAGTTCAGAACCACTATAATGGTGTGCCGCGAACTATTTTTCATTTCCAAAGGGTGCCGCGAGGTCAAAAAGGTTGAGAACCACTGGCTAGCCTCTGTGAGACTACTGCTAACCTCAGATTCATGACAAGTTAACCAACAAGTTGTCATGGGATTATGATAAGTCATTTCACAAGTCATATCGTCATGAGTGACAACTTTCTATTGGCACGGAGCGTAATGCTAAGAAAGGCAGTAATGGGAGTTCATGTCCATACTTGCATGCATATTTCGGATTTCCCGTGGTCACATGTTATTATAGTAGCGTTTAAGAGACTGCCGACTTCGCAGAATTCCATACATTTTCGCAGTTGCATACTGCATTTGTAGCAAATGGGACATGGCACCTCAGCGGTGTAGAGATTATCATATGTCAGCACAGTTGGAGACCGATTTCCTGAGGTCGGATATTGGTGTAATTAACACGTGACTGATTGACGTTATAGTGGGCTGATTCAGTTTCATTCGTCATTAATGGAAACGTACGCTGTAAGTGATAATCCGGTATTTCGCGGATTTCCTCGATAGCGTAGGGTGCAAACGAGATACACGTAAGTTTCCTGCACGAGATATATATATAACGGGAGATACCTACCACGGGTCGAGTGGATTCTGGATGGATTTCCGCGTCACACCCAAAGACGACGAAAGAGAGTGCTAGACCTAAGCATAACCCACTAAACCTCCGGGGTCTAACTTCGTAAGGAATGGTGTATTTAACTCGTTTTAATACAATGTAATCACTGTCAAGGGCGAACTTTGATACCAAAAGGTGTCGAATCTGCTCTTATCTCCGCCTATTTATTTGCGGTACATTTCTCTAGCTACAAAATGAAAGATATTAAAGTCTTCGAAGCATGCACGCATAATTGACGAATAGCCTACTTCTTGCTCACTTATAATGATTTGAAATGGCAGCAATAGCTCGGTAAGTTTTCAAAACCATGCTAAAACATCATAACGAATCACAAACGGTTGGGGAAACGCCCGAATAACTACACAATTATGATAAACAGAACCCGGAGCGCGGCACGGCATTTCCATTTACTAAATACAGTTGTGGCTAGACCAACAATTATTCAAAGTGGATGCTGACCGGGAGTAATTGTGCGTTAGCAAAGCTTCTGTCAGCATGCAATAATAGACGAGGTTGCGAATTAGAATTACTGTCTATCATAGAAAACTATCAAAGTGTTTCCGTCCAGTCGTGTCTTTGAAACCGCATCGTCCTAAGACTTTATACTTTGTTTACATCAGTGGTTCTTAACCTTTTTTCGTGAAGGACGCATTTTGAAAAATTTCCAAGGTCTGGCGCCCCCACCTTTTAAAGACTGTAGCACAAAACAATGGGTATCAGCTCCAATTCTGGTCGGTCTTTTCAGGTTGCGACTTTACTACTGGAAATATATTTTGCGCTAGAATCGCTCCCGAGGACCTCTCGACTAATTAAAGCTATAATATTTCAATGTGCTATATTCGGCATCAAATCAAGCTTGTTATGGCAACCATATCAGGTATGGAGTCATACCGTCTGATTCGAGCCTGATGTATGGACATCCCGAATTCACCTTTGCGATTGGCAATACGGTAAAAGGTAATTGTAATTGGTTTTGTTTTATTGCGTTAGTCTATACTGAGAATGTGGTAGAGATATTTGCTCACATTGAATTTTACTGAACCCAGTTATTACCTTTAACATGAATGTATTCCAAACAAAGCCACTCATATTATATAACGCTCACGTGAGGTTCTGCGTCACAACACGAAACAGTATCATCCTATTGATACGATAAACATATATTATGAAGATTTAATTTTGTAGCTATCAAATACAAGTGTATTTATTTAATTCTTTTCGCCAAAATCTTCAAAGCTTCTTTAATGTACAAAAGGCTCTCACGCTCAAAAGTAGCACTAGTATCTCTTTCTTTGATTTTGACACGCTGTGCACTGCAGGTTACAGTACTTAGTTCGAATCATTTTGTGGAAAATGACCCGAGCTAACGCCATAGAAGTATTTAACGGGGTATAATCGATCTGAAAGCACGCACTATTTATTTTACGGGAATTAAAATAAGCCACTACTTTCGTGGAAACATGTTGCGAACATTGTTGGTCTGTATTTCGCGCGGGGCACGACGAACAATTTATAGGCTTGTTACATTTTGTCGAATGGTAATTTGCAGTGAGAACTCGGGATATATAGAGCTCTTGGTATACATTATAATAATATTTCCACACTATATATACTACATCATCTACTACTGTGACGCCATTTTTCTCCAGCGCCCCCGTACCGTCGTCCTCCTGAGCCCAACGCCCCACCCCTCCCATTTCACCTCCTGAGCATTTCAGTCCCCTTTAAAATTAAAATCGCCCCTTGGGTGTCGCCGGAGCCCAGGTTAAGAAACACTGGTTTAAACAATCATTATTCTACCCAAGCTATTTCCGTTAGTTCTAGTGAGAATATAGCGTTCTTGATTGACAAGTCATCATATTTCAAATTGTTTCCATGAAAAACTGCAACCAAAGTAATAAATTGCCTTGGTGTGTTTGAAGGAATACTTCCATTTCAAATTAAAACACGTCAGTTCGACGTAACAGATGTTATTTGTAGGGTAATATCACTTAAGCTCACTGTAATGGGTGATTTACCATCGAAGTGGAGCAGTAATATTTATTTTAGTCGCACACATTGCACGCACTAATGTTAAGGAACGAATCGATAGGTCAATCTATATCGATGTAACGATTCCCCACGAGGCGTCTAGAACTCCGGCAGAGTAGGGATAAGGTACTCGTGGTGCTACCCGCACATTATCTTGCCACTTCTTCACATATTTGGCCTCTCAATCACCAACGCAGCTGGATGCTGCAGATGAAATCAAACGACTTTCCTCGTTTTCTCATCACTGTGGAGGTTTACTTGCTTGTAGTCTTGGCGTTTGCTGCACCTAGCGAAACCCTTTCATTTTTTATAGATATGAAAACATCGCTTTGATTTTCCCTGTAGTGATCCTTTCGCAATTGCGAGTGAGGAAGACCCGTCTAACAGTACATTATCGCAACTTCAACGACAAATGTGATATGGGAGGCTTCCCAGACGAAAGATCGTCGACATTGCTGCTGAAGCAACCAATGAGACAACGAAAGCGTTTATTGATGCGGCTGACCAACAGCTTGAAAAGCGTTAGAAGCGTGACAACCTAGTTATAAGTGAAATTCAAGAGTAGATGCGTTGTTTTTTGTCCCTCTGAGTTCAAAGAACATTAAATGGTAACGTCATACTCGCTTCTATTCCGTTCCTCCGAAAATGATCTGTTAAGTATATCGTATCGGCAGTAAAGGGAAATTCGAACGTGTCACCATAGTTTGTTTGTCCCCAAGCACAGCTGACAAATAATTAATTTCCTGGATAATGCGATGAATTTCTTCTACGTTCGTCAGATCTGAACAGACGCGAGCTGATATGAGATAACGAGATCAAGCAACCCAAATCCAACTGTGAAAATGTAATCATTAACATGGATAAGTTCAAGCATTCCATATATATTTAAGGTTTGGGCCAACAGACTGTGGTTATTTTCGGCAGCACGATTCACGGGGTCACATGTTGGCTGAACTACATATGTTTTACCGCCACAAACATGTCGGAATATGTATTTGCAAGCGCAAATAAAATTTCCAAGTTGAAGAAATGTGGGGTTCCCGAATCATTTCGTGGTCTCTTTAGTCTTGCCCTCCGATGAGGACGACGTTTCAGATGCGGCAGATACGGCCCAGCGAGTCATTTATATGTAGCCATTTTGCGGTTTGTGCAATGCTTTTAAACAAATTATTTATCCAGATTCACGAATATCACAGTATGAGGTTGAAAAGGCTATAACGCAGCGAATGCACACTGCAACCCAGATGTTAGACTCGTGTCATTGTGTATGCAACTTGTCACATACTTCAATCTAAATAGAATCAGCCAACTGTGTGTGTGTCATATGAATGAACTGTACTTAAAGTATGCTATCGAGGAAGATACGTTTACCGTCATATGGTGATTTTACAATTCTAATAATATGATACAGAAACTAATATTTTTGGTATTCCTCATTTTGCTATTCATCTGTTCAAATATAGGAACGCTGTAGTTAAATATTTGACTTGAGCCATTGCCACCATTAGCAGCCTACTATAATACTAGGTAATTGATTACTATTAGTGGGTATCAGACATGGGGTGATAACCAGGGCAGTGGAGTGGGAGTCGAAGTCGGAGTCGCAGTCGGAGTATGTGAATTACGATTACGACTATTTCGTTTTTTTTTTCAAACGTAATCGATTGCGAATACGATTACTTGAAAATTATGTAATCGCCGTAATCGATTACGACTACTAATCATGATTACCCAGTGACGTGGGATCAGAGTGAGGTGCAACCGGACCCCCGTTGAGAACCGCTGCAGGAGTGCAGGTGCATCAATTGCCTTGGGTATACCTGCATGAAAACCGGCAGTCTCGTAGGATGTAACACTGGAAGCGAAATGGATGTAGGCTAATTTCATATAGTTTCACCACACTTTACCAACTATAAGCAGGTGATAGCTTACCTCACACACTTTTTAACTAATTGGCCTACTTATTTTCATCCAGAATGATATGTGATAACTACTAGAATCGGCATATTCACTGAAAACGATCGTGAAGGGTGCATCACCACACCGTCATGACGTTCACTAGCACCCATCTGAACTGTAGGAGAATGACAGACTGAGGAATGCGCGGGTTATACCGATTAAAACGACTCAACAATCTCTGTCTACTGTATTACTGTGTAAAATACATACAGATGAAAATGCACTATACTAAGCCATGCAGCATGGGCAGAAATGGTATATTGATTCGTTCATGAACACTGCTTGAAGTTTAGTTGAGAAAGTTGAAGGATCCACTATTTGGGCTTTGATGGCAAACCAAGTGTCAAAATGCGTATTATGAATGTACAATAGTACCCTACAATCTGGCGTCGTTACTTCGTACTGACATGCAATAATTTGAAATGGAAGGATGCCTTCAATCACACCAACATCAATAAATCGAACTAGAACATTATTTCATGGAAACATACTTCTGGTGGGAAAATTTGAAATATAATTATTAGACAATCAAAATTGCAATTCATTCACCAACACAATGCACGAAAGAATACTTGCATTGAGAAATTGAAAAATATATAAAGTAGAATGCTTGGTATTTATAAATGTACTGCATTAAAACCCAGGTGACATCGACATATATTTATTGTCGCCATTTAGTCAACGCGGGTTGGTTTCATTGTATCCTAGATTTGTCAGAGTACAAATATCCATCCATATAGTGACAATCAGCCCGACATTCAAATTTAATATGTCAAGTGTGACCCGGCTATTTTTTCACCTTGTCAGCCTGGCGCGATTTGCTGTTTCGACGATGCTCATCGTCCAATTCAGTGGTTCCCAACGTGGGCGATATTGCCCCCCAGGGGGCGATTTGTCGGTCCAGGGGGGCGAAAATAGCCAAGGGGGCGGTAGGGGGCGAAAATGGACGAAGGGGGCGATAGGGGGCGATTGCGCGTTGAAATGGCTATATTGGCGCTCATGACCATAACTGCCACACCCAAACCCTCAATTGGGATGGAGGGCCCACAGTTTTTTCGCGAATTAACATTAATTAAATTATAAAGTATTATTTTGGAAATTAAGGCAACTTTTTCCAAAACATTTCGCGCTGCGCGCCATTTCATGGTCCCATATTTATTGCTTATTGGTTACCCTTCCTCCAAGAAATAATACGCATGAGTTATAGAAATGGGCATCTTGGCGTCAGCCATTATCGCACCAAGACATATAAAGTTTCAGGCCATGTAACATGCGACTCCGAGAAGTGTGCCAGAATGAGAAAACCTAGGCGGAAAGGACTGCCTTTATGCTGACCGACTTTGTTAATTGTCCATGGGCACCTAAACGACTGGCGCCAAATGTTTCTGTCCTGGCAATCGAAACCCCACAAAAAATGCCATCTCGCAGAGAAAAATTAATTGCCAGTGCAGAAATACCAATTTGAAATCGTGTGCGTCTTTTAGTTTAGTACGTATGGGCGACTTGAATATCTTTTGACATAGCAGACAGGCCACGAAATGTCATTACGTAACGAAGTCATTATACCCACGGGCCCTACATTTTCCAAGACACCTCACTCAGCTTTACCGGTAAATCTGAATACATGAGCAAAGAGAGGATAAAAAATTGACAGCAATATATATGCAATTCCCGATCATAATGACCGATTCAATCATGAATGATAGAAATTTTTCGCGCTTCGCGCGAATTAAGCTGACTAACTAAAGAGTCCAAAAATTTCTGCTGAGAAGTAGCAGTAAAGAGGTATCGGGGAGTTGGGTCTGAGGGGTGCAGAAGTTTGCTTTATCGCCCTATGGAGGAGGGTCAAGACCAACGTATTGGGGTGGGGGATGACGAAGTGCATACGGTCCTTTTGGAAACAAGTCGGAGAAATCACCTTTTTTGTTAGTCAACTCACCAAAATTTAGCTGGAAAAGTGTAATTTCGAGGTCGAGCCGAAAAGTTGACCCTTTTTCTTAGTCAACTCGCCGGTTATTTCAGTCTGTATGCCCATTTTTCGGTTCCCAATATTTGGGGGGCGATGATCGGTCTGGCGTTTGAAAAGGGGGCGATGAGTCGAAAAAGGTTGGGAACCACTGGTCCAATTCATCGCGATATGTTCCATGTCCAGAAGTCATTATGCAGCCCGTATAACGTTTTACCACACCACATCCTGTCTTGTTAGATACAAGTCATAGCAATACTACGCTTAGCATCCTCTTATGGACCCCATGGACCCCATGGACCCCATGGGAGTCCGCACTCTAGTTATAAGTGGTCAATGAAAGGTCAACGTAAAAACTAAACACTTTATAACTACATTGTCCTTATTTATGAAATATTCGCTATCATTTACATATGCCCTTATCTTCTCTTATTTTCAGTGCTCGCCACGGGTCACAATAATCACGTAGATGATACGAACACTAATAATATCACTCCTACTGGTAATCAGGCCGTTCCGAGAGTTGTATGAAGGTGGCGTCATTATTTTGGTCATCATATTACCAATTGTTGCGATTAGCGAATTCACGCACCCGTGCATCCAAGAAACTTCGAGGTTCAGTCCTATCAAAATTGTTAAGAACGGGTTTAAACCCACCATGAAGGCGAGGGTACCTCGCAAACACATTGTTTCCTACAACTGTATTTCATAGTATAGATCTGGCTTAGTTGTAGGTATTACCGTTGGTAATCACTGTGAATAACTAGTTCTAGATATACCCTGTGATAAACATACGGCCCGAGGGCTGCATCCCGGAGAGGCGATTTCATTCGGCCCTTGAAGCAATTTTAAGTAAATATAACAATACTTCCATTAGGGATGGTGTGAACCTCTAAAAGGTTCAGGTTCGTGTGAACGCGAACCTTTTGGAAAGGTTCTGTGTGAACGCGAACGTGAACCTCATGACGTCACGTGACGTCATATTGCTAATTTCAACCCTACATTTCAGTGAAGTGATGTATATTAATGTGCACGATACCTTGCGACGACTCGGGCAACATAATGCCACAATGCTGAAGTGGATACAGACTTTTTAAACGTCGCCAAATGTATGAAAGGGAGCAATCAAATGATATAATAATCCCATAAAATCAACATCTTTCGTCGCTTTGCCAACAATTACAACTGGCACTTGCAAGGGAATATAAACTTACGCCTGAACGGTCTAGGCCAGACCGGGCAATGTATTCGGCGTCTGAGTGTTGCTACAATGATATTGAGCAGAGTGTGCTATCGGTTTACCCCATTAACAAGTTATACAGCAGTAGCCAACACCCCAATCGCACGGATTTGGTTTATATGATACGATTAACATATGAAATCGAGATGGACCCCGTAGGCTTGCTAGATTTTGTACATCAGACAACGATATCAATTTCATTGATGGGTTGAATAAGCATCATTCGCTGACTACCTATACGTACCGTATTTCGCTCTTGATGTTGTGTGGTTGGGAGTAAAGCTCACAGCAGAGTGTCACTAAATATTCACAAACAGAGACCTGGATATTTCGAGAAAACTTTTGTAACACAGCAGGTAAAATTTTGAGATTGTTAAGGTGCATGCTCCCTTAGTGTTGATTTTCATGTTGCCAGCGCCATGCAAAGAGTGGCGTGAAAATGTAATATGTGAAAAAGGTTCACAGTGCAGAACCCACCAAGGTTCGTTTGTAAACGCGAACCTCTGAACTTATAAGGTTCACACACAGAAGGCGAACGTGAACCTCACGTTCACACCATCCCTAACTTCCATCACAAAATTCTTCAATACAGCAGATGTCAAGTAGCCTTTGTCAATTAGCCACATTACAACTATCTGGCATCTGCGTGCAGATTTCGCTGTACTGATAATAGGAACTATGGTGGCTTATATTGACACCCAATTTCGAGGAGGCAAAGACTAGCACGCAGAGTTTAGAATTATATATAAAAATGCATCAAAAGGTAGTCATTCACAGAAGCGAAAATACCAATGCGAAACCGTTTTATGCAGGTCTCATGGAGAATATAATACAGTAAAATAAAAATACAATTCAAATATCTGTGTTCGCACTGTTGTATCACGCAGAAAAGGTCATCGATATCCTGAGTGAGCCGAATTGCAATTTATTTATATTAAAGCAAATTACGAATTCCGCGTTTACAGTTAAATCTCTTGAATACGACTATATAAAAGGGAGCACAGTTATCTGCCAACCAATATCGTTTGTTTTAGAGCAGGGGTTCTCAACCTTTCCTTGGACGTGGCCCATTTTCCGGTTCGAAAATCTTCCGCGGCTCACCTCTTATCCTGAAGCCATAGTCCTGTTCAATGCGTGGTATTCGCTGTGTCTAATTCTCTAAAATATGCGCATTTTTTCTGTTACTATTCATAATATTGAAATGTAGACCGCTAAGGACGTGAAATCGCGCAAAAGGCGCGACAAAAATTTTCAATTGATTAAATTTACTCATAGAAACAACCAACGAAATAGTTTTGGGCCCCTTCGAGCTCTTCCGATTGGGGGTTTGGTGTGCGCAAGTTACGGCCCTAGTAGATCGTATAACTCTGGTGTACATTATGGCCATCCGATGTTCCACGGGCAACTCTAAACGGCGGAACGAGCGGACTGCGGAACTAGCGGAACTTGCGATACTAAACGGCGGACCAAGCGGAACTGCGGACCGAGCGGACCATAACAAAATAGCTCAATACTAAACGGCGGACCACGGAACAGCGGAACATGTAATACTAAACAGCGGACCGAGCGGAACTGCGGACCGAGCGGACCATAACAAAATAGCTCAATACTAAACGGCGGACCGCGGAACAGCGGAACATGTAATACTAAACGGCGGACGGAGTGGAACTGCGGACCGGCGGACTATCGCAAAATTTACAATGTAAACGACGGACCGCGGATCAGGCGCATCTCGTAATTTTCTCAAGTGATCTTTTCCTGGACTTTGTTGAAGCTTATATTTTGTGGAAAATTTTGTCAAGTAATTCCATTTTGTCAAGTAATGTAATTCTTCAACGTCTAGTTATGAGTTACGAGACAATTTTACTTTATTCCATGTCGTTTTGTACTTTATATGTTTTGTATTTCTAAAATGTAGTAAACTTTTAATGGTCATGACATTGTAATCGGTTGACACCGGACCACAGTGTCAGTTCTATAATATAACTTCTAGTAACAATTTCATCATTTCAAAAGACTACAACACTGCAATACAATGATAAAATAGGAAGTTGTCGAATGGACTGCGGGAGCAGTTGTAATCAGTTTACACCAGAATACACAGATCAAAGGTACTTCATATAATGTACCCGTGGGAAAATTATGTCATTTTCAACTAAAACTGTGAGAACCATAAAAGAAGTTAGTAGCGTAGTAGCCAGGTGACATCCATAATCTGACATACCTTCAAGCACTGATTTAATGAGCCGTTCGCAGTTTTACTTTACGTTCAGTTCATACTTACAACTGCATGGCTTAATCTTTGAGACAAGCATATTCATCATAGTCTGTTATTACATTGTTCAGTCAGTCCACGATTTGCGTTTGTGTAATCTGTCGTCTGACCCGTCGTTTTCATTGAGAAATCGTTCTGGGATTTGTATAGGAAGCTGTTATAATTTTTCCCTTGCCAAATTATCGTGTTCGAGCAAAAAACTACTTTCTAAATGGCAGAAAGTCCAGAAACGTAGCCACTAGAAGAGTAAGCAGATGAAAACCTACTGGCATGTTCCAAAATAAAAAAAATACTTTCCTTATTTAGCTAGATAGACTGAGAGCACCATCATCGACGTGATGGAATCATCCATCGAAAAAAAGAGCATCAGAGTTAGCTAGTTACTTTTCATTATAATTACTACTCGAGTAGAAATATACATATAAAGTTCCCCTCGATCAGAGATAGTCGATATATACCATGTCTGTGTTGTGCAGATCGAGGTGGTCAACGTAGTAAAGAAAGCTACTCAAGTAGAAGTAGGAGTAGCGACGAAAAAATATACTCAAGTACGAATAGAAGTACTTTTTCCATAAGCCACCTAAAACTACTTGAAGTAGAAGTAGAATTGACTGACTTTAAATCTACTCAAATAAGTAGTTTTGAAAACAGCAGTCTTAATTCGTACGTATGGACTATAAAAAGCTGCAAATTGAGCTATGCGAAAGGTGTAGAGCAGGGGCTCTCAACCTGGGGGACGCGACCCCTTGGGAGGCGCGGGAAGCTCTCAGGGGGAGGGGGGCGCGAGAAATTAACCACGTCTTTATGAATTCTGACTAAAAATGTGCTTCACAATCATTCTGGTGAAACGATTGTTAAAGATGAAACTTATTTCGTATTCAAGAATTCCCTCCAAATTCTAACTTCGACATTCGCGCTCAACGGAAATTCTTGGAAAATTGGGAGCAGTTCCCACGTGTAAGTCATATTCATTACTTCATAGCTTTGCAGTAGCCTAAAGTTTTTGCGCTGGGTAGCTGTTGTTAATAATTGGCGAATTGCACTGCCTAAGACAGATTTAGATGCAATATAAGTTGCCCGGTTTCGCCCTCAATTAAGCTACCCTAAATAAACACAATTTATTCAATTCCAAAACCGATCGAATTTAGCATGTCAGTACAGAACGATACCGTGCTCTCTGTAGTCACTACCAGCATTAGGATTTCTCAGTGCAACCTACCTTGAAATAATTTGATGTCCTGTTCAATGTTTTTTTGCTATTTTCAAACAAGTTTGGGGAAATTTGTCAGAAATGTTTATGTTAACTGGAATCCGGATTCAAACTTGGCGTAAGACATACCATATGTATACTATTAGATCAGGGAAGGGCAACCTGTTGCTGTAGATGGGAATTTGTGCGGCCGTCGACACCTAATTCAATTAGTATGTGTTGGTATTCGTCGACATGCAAATTGAAATTGCGAATTCACTCCGAAATTTTTGAGAGATTTTAAGTAATCTTGAAAATTTCTTCATACTCTGCGCAATTCAACATAACCTAGTTTTTCGATTTTAATATAGTAGCGCCCTACTCACTCTTAGTCGAAATCGGAATCGTGCGTTCCGCACGAAATAAATTTATTTATGGTACATTTGGGCGATTTTAATATATATTTCCACTACTGATACAATCGACTATCCTGATGGGCGGTCAAGAAATAACAGCATGCAACCAAGTGACTAATAACATTTGGCCCACCCGAAGATGCATTATCATTTATTGCCCTAAATTTTCAAAAGCACTCTCTCAATGAACCCTACCGGTGTATGTGATCACGTGAGCTAAGAGAGGATAAATATTCGATAATAATATGTGATACTGCTATACTATTAATTACGGGATTCATTCGTGACTCTGAAAAATTTTCGCGCTCGGCGCGACAATATGCAATCCCAGCATCTATTCATAGCATTGCGACTCGCGATTTCGGTACGTACAAAAAAGGCTTTTGTTAAAGGTATAATCGTCCTGACTCCGTAGTTCATCGGCAATGGATATGGACAGATTAACATAGGTATTTCGCGTCCAGTTAGTTCATTACGGCCATGCCTGGAATGCAGCCTCAGGCTACATAAGTAATCGAAATGGGCCGTGATTAGCAAAAAGGTTGCCTACCTCTGCATTAGATGATATCATCTAAGACAGAGGTCTCAAACACGCGGCCCGCGGGCCGCATGCGGCCCGCCAGAGCATTTTGTGCGGCCCGCGACGACATTTTAGATTTTTTTAATTTGACAAAAGTGTCACATATATATTTTCAGGTTATAAAGTGAAAATTCCCTCTTAAATTGCTCCGAAGGCCTTAAACTATTCATCAAACTTCACTATCACGTCAACTGCAAACGCTACCATGCAGTGGAACATTCACTATTTCGCTAATTTCCAATTCATGATGACAAAACCAGACCCTTAGACGATTCTAGACTGAAATTTGTGAGTTGGACTTGGACGCGACCTTTCTTAGAATTACTCAGACTCGGGATAACTCGATGGCAAAATGAAAATGACTCGAGTAAACTTGAAGTGACTCGGAACGCCGTAAATTTGTTAGAACCATGGACCCAACAAACTAATCGCGTATCAGGGGAATAGTAATAGATCAGAACGTCGCAGCTTGGTATTTCGCTAACTAAGCAAGTATAGTTATGGCAACCATTGGCAATCTGTTAGTTACGTCTTTAGTCGCTAAACCATGTTATCAAGGCCACTGAAAGGTACCGAGGACCGTAGTGGTACGCTCCATCGATGTAACAGCAATGGGCCGTTCGGCGTTCCGACATTTCAATCACTTGGACACATTAATTAATATATTTATATTATAGTTGAAGATATTTGGCCATGAGATTGATAGCCTACTTATCAGAAGTATACACGAATCCTGGATTGGAATTACAATGCTCAACTTAAAAATGTTTTGATATCAGACCAGTCTCTATTATCAGTCTGTTGGATTCAAAATATTCATAGTAGCTAAAAATTATAACCTGATAGCTTTTATGATGGCATCATACATTTGTCCGCCCATATGGTGTCTATATCTTATAGTTAATATATATATCAAGTACAACAACAATTATATTCAAATAGTTATAAATGTGATGATTCTTTTCGTGCCAGGCCTAAATTGATACAAACGTAAATCACACTTTGACGATGTGTGTTTACTGTCAGTCTGCTGGATCGGCTCACTTTCAATAGCAAAATTCATTCCCGCCAAATAAGGCCTAATTGGAAAGACATAGAATACCCCTATAAATGCTGCGGCCCGCGGCGTCGTCAAAACTGGAAAAATGGCCCGCAAGCACATTTGAGTTTGAGACCTCTGATCTAAGAACATATGTTCTCTTTTTGACATGACGAAAAGTATAGGCGGGTGTCAGGGGGGGCGCAATATTTTCGACCATCCCCAAGGGGGGTGCATGTGAAAAAAGGTTGAGAACCGCTGGTGTAGAGAGTTTGATTTGTATTAATGCATCCCAGGATGTATCAATTTTCGCCAGAATAAGCATTCTTTCGCATCATGGGATGCAAATTATACTATTGATATGAAAAAGCGATACTAACCCTTTGTTTACTAGAATACCTCGTTTTAGAGAACATCATGGCACGGTGCCCTGCCCCATATTATAAGGCCCCGAGTTTAGGCGAAGAGCAATGCGGAGAAGTTGTATCGGATACTGTTCAACGCTTTGCGCGATTAGTATACTTTATAGTAACAAATATTGTGGATCGTAAAATTTATATTTAGTGTAGCTTTATTTTCGGAAAATAGAGGCATTTACTACACTTGCTTTTATGCTTCAACAAATCAACATGTATGTTCTGCAGACAAAAGAATTGAAAGTAATTAGAACTCAAAGTATGATACTCGGAATTGAAAGTGAAATACAAAGACTACTTCTAAAAAGCGGAAAATATATATTTCATGTCTTTTGTCCATAAAGTTTCAAAGGTAAACTGCTAAAACAGGTGTAACGTTAAAAAGCCGGATTTCCCAGATTAGCAGGACACGTCATGGGCTGCTTGATTACGATATGATAGGTAATTGCTAGATTGCGAAACGGTAGTCCCAAACGTTATGGTGGGCCATATTTACTGTGATGAAATATTTGATATGGGCGACAATGCGGTGTTAGCGGAACCAAGTAATCCGGTACTTAAATTAAATTCACTGATACTTTCGTGAAAACATATTTGTCACTCCATAACTACTGTGCGCTAAGCACAACAAAATTTCTGGGCTTTACTTGACTTCTATGAATATTAAATCTTGTTACTCCGTGAAAATAGCCCCGAAATTCCTCAGGATATCTTTCATATTGGGGGATTAAACTACTTCTACTTGACAGACTGAAAATAGCGAAAAGTAAGTAAGTAGATCACAAAATATTACGAAGTAGGAGTAGAAAAATCTGATCTACTTGAGTAAGTACCAGAAGTAGAGGAAAACTACTTGAGTACTTTAAAAAAGTAGAAGCACTTCGTTACTGACCACCTCTGGTGGTGTGTTAGTAGAGTACTGCATTGCAACCAGGACATCATGTCTGGGGTATGTTTGGAGTGTGTTGGCACTGTGTTTCAACCCGGACATCATGTTTAGGGCGTGTTCGTACTGTGTTACAAGTCTTATAACCCGGACATCATGTCTGAGGTTCTGGGGTATGTTTGGATATGTGTGTTGGTACTACGTTGCCATACTTGAAGACACCCCATAGTTACCCTAAACAAGATGTCCTTATGTTCGGTAAGCTCCTCATTGCCAAAATGAAAGGCACCCTTTGAGAAATTGGAGTATTGCGATATTTTCGAGTTGCGCCTGATCCGCGGTCCGCTGTTTACATTGTGGTCTTTGTAGTAGTCTGCTCGGTCCGCAGTTCCGCTCGGTCCGCCGTTTAGTATTGCAAGTTCCGCTAGTTCCGCGGTCCGCTCGTTCCGCCGTTTAGTATTGAGCTATTTTGTTACGGTCCGCTCAGTCCGCAGTTCCGCTCGGTCCGCCGTTTAGTATTGCAAGTTCCGCTAGTTCCGCGGTCCGCTCGTTCCGCCGTTTAGTATTGAGCTATTTTCTTATGGTCTGCTCGGTCCGCAGTTCCGCTCGGTCCGCCGTTTAGTATTACATGTTCCGCTGTTCCGCGGTCCGCCGTTTAGAGTTGCCCATGTTCCACTCACGTCGCGAAACCCGCTGATATAATCCTCGCATCCGCTGTGTGATTGGGATTTTAGCTCCACTATATATGGCGGAGAATAACATAACCATTCTGGGCCAGCTTCAAACAATTCTTTGGTGAATTGGATACATCAGAGAAGTTGAGGAAGATTCTTTTAATATGCAATCTGTGCAATGTACATATAGTATACCTTGTAACTACTGAAGTCGCGCTGTCTTATTATCTCTTTAGTGATTTTATTTCAAAGTGCATGATAAAGCATAATAACCAATAGTAAGAAATATAGTGCGTGCCTATTTGAAAAAAAAGGCGTAAAAATAAATATTCATATTGGTACATGTATATGGAATGACTATACAATATGCATTCCATATATACGCGGGAAATTTGAGATATGCATAGTCATATTTCAGGATATTAACTAGATTTTGCGATCGCGTGTAAAGCGGTTATTTGCGTCGCCTTTAGGCTTATCGCGTGTTGTTCAATAGTTTGCCTAATTCTTCGCCCAATTTCTTCGATATGCTGTTGGTTATGGCCCGTATTCGGTCTTTCGTGGCATATTCATTCGCAATATCAAGTTGACGTTTTGATTTCCATATCTCGAGTTTGGCGATGGTGTAGGCCTTCAGTACCACAATCTTGTTTGGTCCGTCGTAGCTGTTGTTGTAGATTTCTTTCTCCGTGGCGTCTATGTCGCTTCGAACGGTGTTTTCGATGATTTCCCTGATGACAAAAAATATAGTTTTGTACATATTGCATTCGACGTACATATGATATAGGGTGTCTTTTTCGGTGCCGCACAGTTTGCATTTTGTCTTCAGCATTTTTTGTCCGGACTTCATCCAGTTTGCTTTTTCCTTTTTATTTCCTGTGAAATATGCTTCATTTAGTATTCGATACGATATAATTTTTTCCATATTTGTAAATATGTTTCCTGTATCGCGTGTAATTAGCCAGATTTTCTCCCAGTTTTTGTTTTCATAGTTTGGTTCCGTCTTTAGGTCTACCAATTTACTATATACTTCTCTTTGTGAGCAAACCATGTCGTCGTCATTTCCGTTGCGTATTTTGTAGTACGTTTCGAGTTCTTCGCGATATGTCGTACTCGGCGTTGGTCTGTGAGGCATACTGTTATTGTATGCATGGTGGTTCACATTAATTATTTTGCTACCAAGGTTGTACAAGGCTTCTTGGTGCCATATTTCTTTGGGTTCATCGAGTTCGCTCAAAATTTTCATTCGTTTGAATTTCTTTGCTTTTATATGCGAATCTATATCTATCATGTCAATACCTCCATACATTTTTTTTTATGAGGGTGTTCCGGCTCTTTGCTTCCAGTTTTTCCGGGCACCATAGCAGTTGGAATAGCATCCTGTCGAGTGTTTTGAGCTGGTGGGACGTCACCGTAGCCGTCTGCAGGGTATACGTTGCTTTTGGGACAATCTTAGCCTTCATTGCTGTAATTTTTCCCATCCAGGTCAGGCGTTGTCCTTTTATAATGTGGCAGTCACGTTGGATTCTGTTAAGGAGATCTTCGTAGTTAATATTTGCCGCGTTCTTACCATGCGTTATCCCAAGTATATTGATATTGTCCCTGGCTTTGTTGTTGTGGCTGGAATTCTGGAGTATAAACCTTGATCTTGGATTTAGAGGTAGAATCGCCGTCTTTGGAATGTTTAGTTCCTGCCCCGTTGCTTCCCGAACCCTGTGATGCTCAGAAAGTATTCGCGTTATCGACTCGATGTTACTTATATAATAGGTAGTGTCGTCGGCAAATTGGTCCAGTTTTTGTTCGAATCCGGCAATATTGATGCCTTTTATTTCTTTGTTTGCCCTAATTTTCTTTGCAAGTGGGTCCGCGCAGACAGCGTACAGTGTCATGCTTAGGGGACAGCCCTGGCGAATACCTCGTTGGATATGAATATGAGGTGTCGTAATTCCAGTCGATTCGATCTGTACGTATGGATGTCTGTATATCCTCTCAATTGCTTTTCTTATTTTGGGGGATATATCAAGTTTGGCCAGGATATCAAACATCATTGCATGGTCGATTTTGTCAAAGGCTTTTTTGTAGTCTATGGTAAGTATATAGCCTTCGATATTCTTTTCAATATGGTATCTTGTTATAGCACTCACGTTATTATGAATGGAATCGATGTTCCGTCCCGGGATTGCGGCTTTTTGAGTGGTTTGGATTTTTCCGTCCACTTCCTGATGCAGTCTTTTATTGAGTACCTTGGCAAAAAGCTTGGCCCGTCTGTGCCTCGCCTCACCTCTCGTTTCGCGCTTTATTTTCGATTAATAAAATGCATAATGTGGGAATTTGGGAGAAAAATGTTCAAAATCTAGTCATTCATGAACATCAATAGAAAATACCAATATTAATTAAAAGTTTCAAAATCTTCGCTAACAGCTTAGATTGGGTAGGCCTGTATATAGATTGCTGTAGTGACCATGTTTGGCTCCCCCTACGCATGTGATCATGGGTTCTCGCATTTAAAAGAAGCATCACGGCGAACCTACGTTCTCGTAACTCAAGTTGCGCATGCTCAAGTAAGGCAACCAGCATGATAAGTTCGAGTTTTTACAGAGAAAATGTGGTGCACACGACGAATGCCGTGTAGAGAGTTCGAATTAATACTACCATGACATCAGAAATTTTCAATTGTGACGTAATAACTGATTGACATGTATGGCTTGAGTGGTAAAATGGAAAAAATAAGGCCAATATGGCTCTTCAGACAAAAAAGGTTCCCGACCACTGCAATACAGGCACCGCCATGTATGCTCTCTGATCAATCAACACGCGGTGCAATCCCTAATTAAGATTTCAAGGCGTTCGATAAGCCAGTTACCCTAAATTTACCAAGATATCAATTCATTAGGGTTGGAGTGGGGGACGAGATAGCATCGTTGTTCAACTGTGTGGCCTAATTAATATCGATATTGAATTCATGCGGCCCGCGTGCTCTACTAATTTTGAAACGTGGCGCGCGACCCGTTTTGAGTTGACGACCCTGGCAGAAGCGGTGTCTTGCAAAAGCCTAGAAGTGTGCCGTGCTACAAGTCCGTGGCTACGGAATCAAAAATAAGAAATATCAGCCTGGTGTAAATGACCATTGTAGTCGACAAACAGCATGATTACCCCAAACGATATTAGGGTTGAGTACATCGTAAATGCCGATAATACAAGTCTTCTCGCTTCGACGAACTTACGCGTAAGCTCCACTCTCGCACGCTGCGCACATGCGTATATGATGACGTGCAGTCCCTAAAAGTTGACCAAGTAAGCAAGTAGTGGGGAATCTCGGCAGACTGGAACCGCGGGCCACATTATCATGCAAGACGGAAAACTGTCCACGGGCCGGACAAAATCCCTTCGCGGGCCGGATCCGGCCCGCGGGCCGTATGTTGCCCGCCCCTGATCTAGGGGCTATAAAAATATATCAATAGCACCAGTCTAGCAGTTGCAGATTACAGTTCACGAAGCACAATTTCTCGGCCCTCTCTCCAAGAGTGAACTTCTGTGGTCTTCATAAATGATGTAGGCCTATATAGTACTAAACACAGTGAGCAGTCTTTAACTTGGTACCATAGTTGGTGGCACAGCAAGTTCTGGAAATATTTCTTCATTTCGGTTCCACCGCTCCCTTGCAGGAGATCTTTCCTTCACTGGTTCCACCAAATATTGATATTCTTCTGGCAGTGCACATGAAGCCTTCATCACATCTTTAACAAATAGCTGAAGAGATTGTGCAAAACAGATCACATTTTTCACGTTTGCTACTGCTCCACCCATCCCCTTGGGTCTTGACAATGACAAGCATTTCAACAATCAATTGGTCAATATTTTACGCTCTTTTGTCAGAATTGGTCCATGTCATCATGGAATCAAAAATTTGCTTGTATAAATTGTTGGCTTTACTCCACATTTGCTTGATTTTCTTGCACTCTATGCTCGCATATTTCCTATTACGGTGGTCCCTCCAGTCAGATGACTTCATACATTACTGGTATATTTCGCTCTGTTGGTACCAAGCCTTGGCTGGTCAGCTTCTTACACAGACACCACCAGCACTATCTACAGAAAATTTGTCGACGCGAAGCTTTTCTTTATGATCACAAAGGGTCAGTCCAGCATGGATGAAGTACTCATTTCTATAAACGATTGAAAGCTTCTGCAGATAACTATCCAGCCAGCTACTCTCTGTCAGAGATGAGCGGATTTGGAATTTCTATGTCTTAATCCAATCCAAATCCGAAACTTCAAATCCAAATCCAAAACCTAATCCATAACTTTTTCATATTACAGTCCATGTCCAATCCCAACTTGAAATTCAGAAAAAATGCTGATTTATGCAAGGGAGGGATTGGAAAATTAACTTTCAAAACCGACGATTCTCTTGAATTAAAATAACTTAGCATAGGGCTGCACCTCTCATGTTCATTTGCACCGAGTGAACCAACCATAGTGTAGTGCAGGGGTGGGCAAACTACGGCCCGCGGGCCGCATGCGGCCCGCCACGCCGTTCTGTGCGGCCCGCGAGAGTTTACAGAAACATTTCAAATATTTTGATAAAATGCGTACTAAAAATCGAATTGATGCAGGGACTTGATTAACTTTTTCTTAGTATATTTCACCATGATAATTCTAAGACAGTGGTTTTCAAACTGGTGGGCGGCCCCCCTTGGGGTCGTGAAAGCATCTGAAGGGGCGCGAAGCTGAGCTCAACTGAAAAAAGTTTTCGCGCTCCGCGCGATTTTAATTCAATTTATAGTTATTGCTATGTATTTAGTATGAATTACATGGTAGAAGCGTGTTTGAAGCTAACATGGTTATGATGCTGTCAGCATTGTGTGTCCTGGAACTACTGAGCCCAAAGTAGAATTACTAAATCTATGAAGACGTCTCTGCTCACAGATTTATATTTCAATCCTGTTCTAAGAATCGGGCCAACCGACTTTCATCTCTATAGTTTGACAAATTGGTTATTGAGGTCCGCCAGCCTATGAAATTTCGCCACTATATGATTCTGACGCGTGTACGATATCATCAAAGCAATATTTGGCTGGTTTTAAATAAGCACATTGTCTCCATGTCTTCACTATATAATCAAATAGCAATATTGCGTTTTGGTTTATAATCCCAATTTTATATAGTGCGGCCCGCGAATGCATTCAGATGTTGAATGCGGCCCGCGAGCTCAAAAGTTTGCCCACCCCTGGTGTAGTGTACTATAAGTACATCAATAACTGATCTGAATAAAGTTTGTCGCCATTCACCACACGATCTGGTAATCTCCCAGAAAATCGGTAAATCCAATCCAAATCCTAATCCGTTAAGAAAAAAATCTCTAATCCTAATCCAGTCCAAATCCGACAAAATTTCACAAATCCTGTTTTTTCAAAACCTAATCCTAATCCATGCTCATCTCTGCTCTCTGTCATCGGTGATCGATCACTGCAGGGTGCAGGGGGATTCCCACAAAGTCAGTGGGGCATAGCGGTGAACGTATAGAAATTAAACATGGAACGACAACGACCGATTTTGCAGCTTCGTTCCGCTTCGCCGAGGCTGGAGTGGAGAATTGTTTTGCGTAAGCGACTGTAGGATTTCTGGCAATCCAAAAGCTATCTTCCCGATCGCAGAAATTATTGAATCTGGTCTTGATCAAAAGCTACTGTTGCACCGATTCCGAAAATATAAATTAAAATATTGATCAGGCACTGATCCACCTTGAATCCGCCTTCCATGTCTGAAATATCGGCATTGTTCGAACAATCGGAGAGTCGCAACGGGTCATTGTTATGGCCATTGCGTTGCAGTTACCCGATTGTTCTGAACAATGCCGATATTTCAGACTTGGAGGACGGATTCCAGGTGGATCAGTGCCTGATCATTATTTTGATTTATATTTTTGGAATCGGTGCAACAGTAGCTTTCGATCAAGACCAGATTCAGTAATTTCTGCGCTCGGGAAGATAGCTTTTAGATTGCCAGAAATCCTACAGTCGCTTACGCAAAACAACTCTCCACTCCAGCCTCAGCGAAGCGGAACGAAGCTGCAAAATCGGTCGTTGCCGTTCCATGTTTAATTTCTACAGTGAAAGTATATTTTTCACGTAGGCACGCCTACTGGCCTGTATGCACTATATGCATCTTGGTCTTGGCCATTTATTTTTATAATTTACCGACAAGCATTGAAGAACTCACGTCTTCTCTGACTTCCTGTCACCATGTTGTGACGTCACGAAAATGGCCGATATTTTTACCTCAATTGGCCGATACCGATATTTCTTTCCAAGTGTGATATCGACTCGATATTATCGGCGAGCCGATAATCGGTCGGGCTCTAGATAGGAATCTAAAAGTTCAGTAACACTAATGAAACCAGTTTGTGATTTTCAGATTTTGAGGCTTGATATTACCGGGCTGACTTTCATTTGATAATGGTTAAAGACAATGGTTGCCAACCTGCGGCCTTAGTTAGAAGATTCTGCGGCCTTCAGTACATATTTAAATTAGCGTGTGTTGCTGCCTTCAACATGCAAATCGAATTTACGAATTGGCTCCCAAATATTTGACATATCTCAATTCAACTTGAAAATTTGCATAGCGCTTTGAGGGAATAAGGGTGACTTGATTTAATATTTTAATATAGCACTGTACTTGCAATCTGAGCCCCATACCGTACAAATGCATACCGCAGTCGTAAATGTTACACCCCGTGAAGAAATAACAATTTGGAATCGAGGACGGCTCACGCATGACGGATTTTCTGGTACGTCTTGGCGATATATTTCGACTTTGCGGACAATACTGACGGGCTATCATTTATAACAGCATGCGACAACGTGATTAATAACAACCCTAACGCTAACACGCTTCTGTATGTGCCCAACATTTTGAAGTAATAGAAGAAATCTGAAATCTTGAACTGAAAAGGGATAAATAGTTGACAGTAATATGTGCAACTGCCAATATTATCGACGAAATTTCTTCATGAAGTTGAAATATTTTCGTGCTCGGCGCGACTAGACTGCAGATTCCAAACAATTTTCATAACAAGAATTCTCGTGATTTCGGTGCACATAGTAAGGTTGCAGGGCCTTCTACATCTAGGCCTACAACTAGAAACTGTCATGTCCAAGGTCTTTAAGAAGCAAACTGTAGGTCAACCGATATTGATTCGTGCAGGCCGATACCGATACCGACTATCGACACACTCACAAGGCCGATAACCGACATTATAGGCCGATATCAATATGGAAGGAGAAGAAAACCGTTTTGCCAAAATATTTTATATTAGACAGGATAGCACTTGTACATGCCACGGAAAGTTGAACATCTGAACAACAAGCGAGATAACTGAAATTAAAAAGAATTATTGCGTAATTGTGCACATTTATTGAAATTTGGGATTACCCAAAAAGCAAAACGTGATACAGAATTGCAGATCAGTCCAGTTGAAGTAGATTGTAATGCTAATTCAGGAATCACAGTTTCTCTGCATGCTCAACCAGTTGAACTCGCCTACAAGAGTAAATCTGTCACGTATCGCCCTTTTCGTCGTCGATTTCTTGGGATTGAGAACACGGAGCATTGAATTTGCAATATTTTTGAATTTCTTTATATAAAAAATATCGGTCGCGATATCGCCCTTCATATGCATAGGAAACCATCATGGCGTACAGGCTTGGAATTACGTTTCCTGTTGTTGTCGCACCCATTCCGGAAAAAGAACATGTATTAAGTCCAGTAATACAGCCTCCGCACTCAGTTCGACTGGTAGATTTGCTAGACGTTCTTTACAATTTTCTTCTGTCATGTCGAGAACAAATTGCTAGAGTTATTTCCCTCGTTTTCAAATTCGTAGAGCAACTTATTTGAATAAAAGTCGAACGAGATTTAGTAGCCAAACCAATTTGCATTGGGGTTTGGAGTGCGGCAGGGAACACCACAAATGTAATAGTAGCTGGGACGTCGTTAGTCTCTTCTGAATCATCTCCTCGTATACAGCTTGGCCCTCACGTTTAGACAAAATCTGAAAGCCAGATTCAGTCCGAACACGAGATAAGATGTGACTTCACCAGTATGCAATCCCGATGTGCACAATTATGCGACATCAAACGGCAGTGTCCCATGGCGCACCATTAAATCGATTTTAGCATCTTAATGCAGTGGATTTCGCGATATTTATACTGCTTTGAGTGGAGGTGAAAGAAACAGAGAATTAAGGAGCAAGTAATCTTTGAAGCGCGTTTATCATTATGAGGAACCAAGTTACGAATCAATGGTCTAGATTAGGGGTGAGAAATTAAATTATGTCGTGAACCTCATTCGAACCTTTCGATATCTTGCAGACCGACCAATCAAATGATGCCAAAATGGTATTTCCAAATCGACACATTTGTTTTTCATTATTTCATTTACAAGCCTGTACTTTCATAGGTATTATAGTTGTATTCTAGCACCCCTTTTATTAACAGACAATTATTTTGGCGAAAATACAAATGATTGGCCGATTGAACACAATCGTATGACAATAAATCCTCAAACCTGTGGCTCAAGACGATATGAGTACGCTATAGTTCTATGCTTCCTTTATTTTACTCGTTAAGCGGATATGGCTCTACGAGTACGTTGTGTCGAATACAAGAGATCGTAAATGCGATCTCTTCGATATTGGTTCATTGATATTTAATCACCATTTGGGTTGCAAAGGGTACAATTTTGAATAACGGCACGACAAAAATATTCTTGGAACGCCCCATTCAACCAACTCATCACGATTACACTATTACACCACCTTTTTGAAACCAAGGGCTACTTCTTGGGTACTGAATAATGCGATGGGCTACCAGTTACTCCCGCCATTGATCCGTTCTCAGTTGGATTTCCTCACTTAGACATTCAAAGCAGGAGCAACACCCCGAACGAAACTACTTTCGTATATTCCTTTCGGGCCAATTGACCCATGTTCAACTGCTGCTCATAGGAAACCGGTATATCCCGCGGGCACCACTTTGGTGCCCCCTGATTTAGACCAAATAGCCAGGGACCTTTGAGTCAGTAGTCAAATATCCGTGTTGTCGGTTGACCCCATATATTTACATAATATAACACCTGTGTCGCACGGATACAACGATTCAGCATTGATATTTTCCGCCTAATGAATATAGCTACCTGCCGGATCAGTGATTCCTTAAAACCAGAGGTGGTCAGTAACGAAGTACTTCTACTTCTTCGAAGTACTCAAATAGTTTTGCTCTACTTCTGGTACTTACTCAAGTAGATCGTTTTTTTTCGCTACTTCTACTTCTACTTCGTAATATTTTGTGAACTTCTTACTTACTTTTCGCTATTTTCAGTTTGTCAAGTAGAAGTAGTTTAATCCCCAATACGAAAGATGGCCGAAGGAATTTGGAGGCTGTTTTCACGTAGTACCAACATTTAATTCGCATAAAAGTCATGAAATACCCATAATTTTAGTTGCGCTTCGCGCACAGTAGTTATGGAGTGACAAATATGTTATAACACTGAATATAATTTCGATACCGTGTTGCGTTCACACAGCATTGTCGCCTATATCAAATATTTCATCACAGTAAGTGTGGCCCCCGTAACGTTTGAAACTACCGTTTAGCAATCTAGCAATTACTTATTATACCTAGCAGCCCATGACGTGTCCTAATCCGGAAAAGTGGACTTTGACTCTTTTAACGTTAGGCCTGTTTTAGCAGACCACCGTTGAAACTTTCTGCACAAAAGACATGAAATATATTTTCCGCTTTTTTGGAAGTAGTATTTGCATTTTTCTTTCGATTCCGAATATTATACGTTGAGTTCGAATTATAGTTTCAGTTCTTTTGTCTGGAGAACATACATGTTGAAGTACAAAAGGAATTGTAGTAATGCCCTATATTTTCCGAAAATATAGCTATACACTATATGGAATTTTTACGAACTGCCATATTTTTAATTAACGTATACGTTAATATATACTAATCACGCAAAGTGGTAAAGCCGTATCCGACACAACTTCTTCGTATTGCTCTTCGACTGAACTAGGGGCCTTATAATATTAGGGAGGGCGCCATGCCATGATATTCTCTAAATGAGGTGTTCGACTAAACAAAGGATTAGTATCGCATTTCAATATCAATACTATCATTTACATCCCATGATGTGGACGACTGCTTATTCTGTCAAAAATTGACACCTCATGGGATGCATCGATATGAATCAAGCTCTGTACCCCTTTCGCATAGCTCCATTTGCAGCTTTTGACAGTCCATGCGAACGAATTACGATCGTTTTCACAACTATTTACTTACTTGAGTAGATTTAAAGTCAGTCAATTCTACTTCTACTTCAAGTAGTTTTAGGTTGCTTATGTAAGAAGTACTTCTACTCGTACTTGAGTAGATTTTTTCGTCGCTACTTCTACTTCTACTTGAGTAGCTTTCTTGACTACTTTGACCACCTCTGCTTAAAACTTTGAACTTCGCGTGTACTTTTTATCTTTGGTCGACAACGATTTCAAGTAAGTATGCGCAAAATGTATATTTGGTCGAGATGTCGCATACATTGAGCAGGTGGCTATACTTTCGAAATTACAAGATGCATCTTCATGATTATAGCAAAATGCTCAATGACATTAGGCACAACCAGCGATTTTATAATCAATTGCCGACATATTTCTTCATAGCAATCTCGTATTTTGATAAATGCGCTGGATAATAAGGGATTTTTTCCATTTACATATAGCATTGCTTCACGGGCCGGATGAATTCACCCTGGTCTGGAAACTAGATTATTCAACTATCATGTCATATCATTTTCTGTTACATACAAGCAATGATACGTCCTAATTTTTATATGTTGGAAAGCGTAAACCCACGCGATTTTGCAGCACGAAACCAGCACTCTGCACCGTCAGCAATCTCCGCATATATCAGTTTCCAGCTTGTCAGAGAGCGTATTTATGACGGCTTTTCGAAACTACTTACTTACTTACTTGAGCATATTTAATATCAGTATATTTAACTAATACTTGAAGTATTTTTGGGTGACTTTTAAATGCACTACGTCTCCGTAGATTTTCGCGGAGCTACTTCTACTTCTACTTGATTAGCTTGCTTGACTAGTTTAACCACCTCCGTACAAAAGGCAACATTAGTACTCATGGTATAGCGTTTCAAGAGACATGTGTGACCCGAAGTAAGAATAGGATTTTCCTTTCTGTGCTGAGAATAAAACTATGCGTTTTCGACAATTTGGACGAGCTGACATATCAATTTTGAAGGTTTTGGCCAACCAGTGACTGTCATTTTGGGCCAAGGTGTCATCTCGAATATAGTTCGAATTGTTTCCGTGAATTGCGTCCATTCTTAAAATAGTATTTGGTGCGCCAGTTACGGTTCCGCTATTCCCATCCCCTTCTACCCTACCCGAGTAGTACCAAGCAAGTTAGAACTTTCCGGAGAAGCCAATCTCAGATCAATCTTATAATAACATTGCACTAATTTTTGTAATACAAATGCCGGGATATTTCAATGACATATGGTCCATACCCACATTGTCCTAGACACTTTTCTGCTTTTCACGCTTATTAGCTGCACTACCAAAAACAGTAATCTTGGTTATGACCAAACTAACCGCTGGGATTTCCGCGATGGGCGAAGAAATTATTTTTTGACTGTAGTTCATCAAATATTACATACATAATAAAACAACTCTCTGGTGCAGTCTCGACACAGATTTATATATTGAGCGACCCATACTTCAAGAACCCCTGACTTAGCAGCTGGTGTTAACAATGTATTTCACTGCTTTCAATTTGTAAATAAAATTAGTAAGGCCTGCGCCTCAAAATATAGTTTACGCTTTAAACGCAACGCATCTTGTGATTCTTTTTCGGCCACTCGAGAATAATATTTACCCATCTTCGGAGTAAAAGGATCTGTAGCTTTTGTTCCGTAAACCACTCAGCCACAGTGAGAAATCATTTAGCAAAGCTCACATTGTTCGTGAGGGACGCCGTGGAATGACTCCAAACGCTTACGGAGCACCATAGGTCACAGCCCAAATCCGTGACCTTATAATATTTATATATATATTATAATGCAAATAGATTCCTTCATTTGGCCAGTACATGAATGTTATAGTCGTTCGATACGGATACACTTATCATTCACATATTTTAGGTCATCTGTTTCTGCAATATTGATTTCGCCGTAGGTCTACATTACGTCCGGAGTCTGCGTCCAATTATGAAACTAATCATCGTTGTCATTGCGACGTTGAGCCTTACCGGAATACGTGGAAGTAAGTACTGTAGAAGACTTGTAAATTAAAGGAAGTAAACATGTACAAGGTACGATGTATATGAATGGAGTAGATAGGATGACTTATAGAAGTTACTTCCTATTCATTCTAAAGTACATCATTGTGAGGCTATCATAATTTTGAAATTCACATTGGAAGCTACATTCTCCCTTAGATATTTTAGCCTATACAGACTAATCTGCTACGATATAAGGACGTTTATATAGTTTGAAATTACTAATGTCAAGTCATGTGACTGCATATATTCGTGTTCGCACGTTCTTGGTCACTGCGAACCTTTTATAAAATATTCGTGTCCACAGTTCACTCAAACCAGAATCTCTCAGACACTTCAACCATCCATATTTGAAACCAAGTGTATGTCAGTTTCTCATCTGGAGAAATATATAATGTGCAGAGGAAACAATTTCGAAATATTATATTCATAATTGTGGATCTAGCGGATATTTACTGCCACGCCGATAACGACTGTCCACCTGGTTACCATTGCCGCAATGATCTAATGAGATGCTACCCAGGTAAGCAAGCTGTTACATGGTTGAGCGATGAGCGTGTATCCTCTTAAGTCAGTAGTTTTTTAAATTGTTGGAGTGTGAATCTGATAAATGACATCTCGCTACCCAAACCTCATACATTTGAATGAATTCATTTGTAATGTTAGTGTGTCACGTTTTAACGGCATGTCTGAAATTAAGAAGGTGCATGTGCAAGATCGAAGACATATGACATCTATACTTCATGATAATATGGATGCGCCACACTTTTTTATTGTATTGTATTTTGCAGGGAATTAACTTGTAAAGTCAGGGATCCCCGCCCGCCTCATTGAAATAGGCGATTAACTTTTCAAAATCAAGCACGAAAGAACGGAAGCACATTTCTATATATGAGTCACAAACACACACACACACACACATACATACATACACACACGCGCGCTATTTCTGCAGAGAACCAATTCCGGTACCACGCGATTCACGAACAAGTCGGAATGGGTAGACTCAACTACGAAGACATATGTAGCCTCTTTGTTTCTATACTGGCTTACAACGCACCAAAATCGCATATATTATTGTTATTAAATATCAGTTGCCAATAGCACATGTTCTTTCCTAAATTATTATTAGTATTATTAGTAATTACTATTATAATATCTCTATTTCTAGTCATATATCATATATACCAGTGGAGCACATGTCGTGGGTGGTCCGCCCGTTCTGCCGTTTAGATTTGAGCTATTTTTTCTTGGTCCGCTCGGTCCGCCGTTTAGTATTACATGTTCCGCTGTTCCGCGGTCCACCGTTGAGAGTTGGCATGGAATCATGCCTCTTACTTTGAAAATTCGGTATGATTTTACGACTTGACTCCTGACCTAACTTGACTTGACTTGACTCGCGTCACCTCCAAAATTCGCGTGACTTGACTTGACTCGAGTCACCTTCAGAAATCAAGTGGCTTGACCTGACTTGAGTCAAAATGCGTCATGACTCGATGTGACTTGTACCTGATAGCTATATTGACTTGATCGCAATACTGATATACGCTCGGCGCGATTGAATAACTTGATATACATCAGCAGAGATTCCGTACCGCGGCTACCAGAGCCGCATACGGCTCCAAGGTAGCTTTCTTGCGGCTCTGATTGGCCTCTAAATATGCCACAAAAATATAAAAGCCGACTGTTGTTGTTTGTTTCTCGGAATAGTTATAATCAATTTCTGCATATGGATGCTAAAAGGAGAGATAATGCTCATGCCTAAAGCTGTCCAAGGCCGCTTCAAAAAACCGGGTAAGAGAATTCTTGCGGACCATCGTCAAACGCATGGATCAGGGATAGTGTGAACCTCTGAAAGGTTCAGGTTCGTGTGAACGCGAACCTTTTTGAAAGGTTTTGTGAGAACGCGAACGTGAACCTCATGACGTCACGTGACGTGATATTGCTAACTCCAACCCTACATTTCAGTGGATTGATAGCCTATGTTAATGTGCACGATGCTAGCGACGACTCGGGCCACAATGCTGAAGTTTCAAACGTCGCCAAATGTATCAGCTGGGGCAATCAAATGATATAATAATCCCATAAAATCAATATCTTCCGTCGCTTGACGGTTTAGGCAAGATCGAACAATGCATTCGGTGTCCGAGTATTGCTACGTTGATGTTGAGTAGAGTGTAAAATGGGATTCTATACTTGCCACCGATATTACCCCATTAACAAGTTATACAGCCAGCACCCCAATTGCACGGATTTGGTTTTTATGGTACGATAAACATATGAAGTCAATATTGACCTTGGCTCCGTATGCCTGCTAGATTTTAAATCAAACAACGATATCAATTTCATTGATTGGTTGAATGAGCATCATTCGCTGTCTACATGTGGTGTATTTCGCTATGGATGTTGTGTGATTGTGGTTGAAGCTCACCGCAAAGAGTCTCTAAATATTCACAAACGGAGAGCTGGATTTTTCGAGCAAACTTTTGCAACAAAGCATGTGAAATAATTGAGATTGTCAAGGTGCATGCTTGCTTAGTATTGATTTTTTTTATGCTGCCGCCAGCGCCATGCATAGAGGGGCCCGCAGTTGAAATGCAATAAATTTCAACCAAAGATGTTATAATGAAGTGAAAATTTTAATTTATGAAAAAAACCTACCAATGTTCGTTTGTGAACGTGACTTCTACATTTTTGAGGCTCACACACAGAACGCGAACGTGAACCTCACGTTCACACCATCCCTAGCATCGATGAATTGAATACCCGTCTGACTTGGTTATAGATATCTTGAGTTCTGCTCGTAATACAACCTTATATATCGTCTCTGCGAAGAGTAAATTTCGACAACATTTTAATAACATCAAAATAACGGCTCATAGTCAGGTATAAATTGCAATAAGTCTAATATTACTGAGCGTGTAATCCACCGCAAACTTGTGCATTAAGTGTTGAAATGTTGAAGAGCTATCACATAACGACATAATAGTATGTGGTAGTAATGATATGCATTTTCAGTTTATTTTAATGTATAGCACTCGCCGATCTGCGTCTATCAATGCTAACGTAACGGAAAAAGAATCTATAAAAGTTTATGTGTTTGCTTTTGAATTAGCTGGATGGTGGGATGCGGAAGTAGGTTTTCGTAATGTAGCCTACTCGAGCGTTTTCGTGCGGCTTACCCATACGTCCCCTGAAGTTTGAAATTCGGCTCCGACATCCAAAAAGGTCGGGAACCACTGATATAGATCGCTCGCGTCACGCAGTATTTCACTTAGTGCTACTTGTCTATTGCGGTGGGATAGAGATATAGAAATCGTTCAAAATAATTGCATAGTGACTATTACTGTGAACACATTCGCGATGCAGTTTCCCATATCGACCGTATTTAGGTTTTGACGAAAGAGTTGACCATATTTTTGGTGATCAGTGCGTCAAAAGGTTGGAAACCCCTGATTGAAAGCAACATGGAATCTGGGTGATCAACAAAACATTGCTCCTCTAATACAGTGGTTCTCAACCGCCGGTCCGCGACAACTTTTCTGCCGGTCCGCGAGGTATATTTAGATTTTATACCTTAATTTCAAGATGCAAGATGTTGAAGTCAAATTTTCAACTGATGCAGAACTGATGCAGAACTGATGCAGATTAGGACCGGAAACATGTTCGATTTGACTTAAAGTTTAAGTTGTCTCCGGTGACGACATGTGAGCGACTCGATAACTAAGAGCTGACTCGCCAAACCGCGCAATCCGTACGATCATTCGTTTACGATTCATTAATTTTGTGGGTGGCCAGGTATCGCTATAATAAGGCGTTTTCGTGCGGCGCATTGTACTCGTAGTAGGCTACGTGTCGTGGTAGTGGGAAATGAGCAAGGTGCTTGGTCCTACTCCAAAACGCTTCATCTCTGAATATTGTCAGAGAGAAGAATATTGTTCCAGTTTGCCCGGTCGGTTAATGCATGGCCGTCGGCTCGAAATTAGCCATGTTTATCTGCGCAAGACAATTTTACCTCGACTCAGCACTCAGCAGACACTACCGTAAAATCAAATGAATATCATCATAGACATATTTAATTACGAACAAAACCCTCACAATTTCACTCTCTAGTACAGTGGTTCTCAACCCGCGGGGCGTGAAAGCATCGGAAGGGGGCGCGAAGAAGCGGTCAACAGAAAAAAAATTCGCGATCTGCGCGATTTACCTCCAATTCAAGCGTATTTCTCTATATATAGACCGAATTTCATGTATTTTTTAATTCTATCATCAACAATCATAACCTTCCATGCCAACAAACAATCTGTTGGGGTTGCTAGCATCTCGATTAGATTTTGTGATATAACGATAAGGGGGGCGCAAAATTTTTCACTATCATAAATGGGGACGTGTATAAAAAAGGTTGAGAACCACTGCTCTAGTACATGGGTGTCCAACCTGCGACCGTAGAAGGAAATTTGCGCGGCCGTGGACACGTAAGTAAACATGAAAATTGAATTTACGAATTGTCTCCCGAACTTTTGAGATATTTTGTTTAATATTGAAATTTTCTCCGCGCTTCGCGCGATTCAATGCGTCTTCATTTTTCGATTTTAATGTAGTCGTAGCGCCCGTTGCAATCTGAGCCTCGTATTGAAATAACAATCTGGAATCGCGCGCTCCTCACGAAAGAAATTTGTTTCTGGCACATTTGAGAGATTCCACTGTATTTCCATTATATCGACAATCCTGATGGGAAGTCAAGAAATAACAACACGGCCCAAATTGACTATACTAACAGTTGGTCTACCCGAAGATGCATCCATTTGCTATAAAATTTCGAAAACACCCCCTCTAGCAACTCTACCGATGAATCTGATCACTTTGGTTGAGAAAGGATAAATATTTCATAGTAATATGTGAAACTGCGAATATTAATGACGAAATTCATTCGTGAATCTGAAAAAATTTTCGCGCATTGCGCGACCATAACCGATCCCAGTTGTTATTCATAACCTTACCACTACGTAGCGATTTCGATGACTGAAGTAAGACGATATGAAAAAGTAGATTTGTCTGGACTTCACCAGAAGTGGACATGGACTTGGACGTGCACAGTTTAACATGGGTATGGTGTCCAGTTGGTTCATTGCGACTATGTCTTGGAATGCAGCCGTAGGCCGTATAAGTAACCGAAATGCGGCCGTGAATAGCAAAAAGGTTGACCACCTCTGCTCTAGTAACATACTTGCAGAAAAACGGCTGGATACATTACATTTGGGATTGATTTCAATTTTTTAAGGTTCACCGGTCCGCCAAATATCTTTTGAAATTTTACCGGTCCGCGAGGTGAAAAAGGTTGAGAACCACTGCTCTAATATATTATGCGCGCGAGAACCACCTGATTAGTCTTGACTGTATGACATAGACAACTGGACATGGCCCATGATGTAGTATTTGCCCTATATTTGCAAACATATCCCCTCCATCAGCTCGGACAGTAAACTTGATCACATGAGCATAGAGAGTATATACCCTTTTTTGATGGGGTCACAAGGGATGGGTGGACCTGTCCGAAAAAGAACACACCCGAACTGTTCGCAAAGAAGCAGGTACAACCGCCGCCCGCCGTGTTTTTTTGGTCATTTGTGTTTCATTTTGAAGCGACTTTTGGCCATCTAAAGAAATGCTATCCACATTGTATCTATGTAAAGCTTGATAACCACTATGATCACTTCAATCCAAAGGGGATCTAAGTTCTGATTGCGATTGATACAAAAGTTGATGATTTCTTCAACGTACAGGACCAGTCTAAACGAGCAGATTCGGGTTGAACTTATCTGCCGCCGCATAATGTATGTACCTGTCCAGGATTGAGCTTGAGCATTGCGTCAAGCCGTTTGGTCACACAAGCCAAGTCAATTCGATTTCGTGAACTGCAGATTTTGAGTTTTCTCCTGATTATGACGACATATTTGTGAAATATTGGATCTGTATTCAGTGAAGAATTTAGCCTGCAACTATGATAAATTTTCAGTTTGTTTTATCCGCACAACATTGGCGCTAATCGCCTATAAGGTCATTTGCGCCCAGTACAGTAATTTCCGTAACGTCAGATGTCTTTCGTCATATTACATATACGGTTTCGGTGGCGAGATAGCGTAGTGGTATAATACAAAGCTACAGCACCACTGCGTGGGTTGTGGGTTCAGGTCCGACCGAGGTCGACTTCAGAATTCCAACCCAAGTGTGTGAGGTTTATCTAGGCACGTGCTCTTATCGATGCACGCGCTCTTCCACCATCAGTCTCACTACCATACGCCCATTACTTTCTTGGCTCGGCTCACCATCACTCAGGGCTTGTCGAAACACTGTTAGTGCATTGAGGTTAGCGATGAGGTGCCCAGATTAACCTCCCACACATAGAAACGTGACAGAGTCAAGACTGGAACCGACAACCATTGGTGTCGTGACGGTGTCGCTTTGCACACTACGCCACTCACTTTCCAACTGACCATCCTCTCATATCCCAACCCTACTGGGGTAGCAGGGGTGACGGTTAGATTCATATTCAGTGTAGTGTTTCACATAGTCAATATCGAACTTCACGCCTGCCAAAACCATCCTCGCGCACTTTCGTTTTCTGTTGCAGTTTATGTCCTGGTTGCATGATTAGCAAATACATTTTGTAATTTTTATATGCTTTATTCAAAGTCAAATGCAGGGAAAGTATCGACTGCCCTTCTGGGTACAAATGCAACGGCAAAAATAAATGCATTACGAGTAAGTAGCCTACTTACCGTGGAATGTACAACAATGTGAAACTTTATGACGTATATTTAAAGTCAACCGCAAGAACACACTTGACTGCCCACCTGGACTTGAGTGTGGCGGTACCCAGTGCATTAACGATACATGTGAGTCCAAATGATACGAGATGGAAGATATTTCATTTCCGATTATGTTCTCTGTGTCTTCTAGGGAAGTACTGCAGATCTGATGTGTATTGTCCTCCTCGTTTTTACTGCTCGCCTTTCACGCACACGTGTGCCTAGTTACAGGATTGGATCCATTTTACCCATCCAGGTAGATCTAGTACATGCATGTGCTCTTTTCATACATTCTTTTATGATGGCTATATTCAGAATGCTTCACGATCTGCAGGGGAGTGTATGGTTGTATTGAAAATTGCTACAGTCGTCATCACGCATAGTATATTTGATCAATTTCTATCTTTGTTCTTTATACATTTTAGACCGAGAGACGCAAAATTATACCGACGTGGGATTGCATTTCAAGATGATTTTTCCGCACCGTAAATCTACAATAATTACAACATAGTGCATTACCATGTGCTTCTATTTTCTATAAGCAGTTCAAGTGGCAGAACCAGAATAGCCGTTTCTTTTTGCTTGGTTGGTTGGTTGTTAGTTGGTTAGTTAGTGAGTACATGCTTTCTTGGTCGGCCGTGTGTAGCAGGGTTGTAACCAAAGTCACAAGGTGTTGGGATCAAGTCACGAGTCACGAGCCATCTCGAGTCGTTGCACATTTTGACTCGAGTCAAGTCAAGTCACTCGTTTTTGGAGGTGAATCGAGCAAGGTCAAGTCAAGTCAAGCCACGAGTCAAGTCACAATTCAACTTCTATTGAATTTTCGATTTATGAGTGACGATGCAAAGTCATTACATTGTGCTAGTTGTGTGAAAGACAGATTAATTAACCATTTATATTGAATCAAATAGCAAGTTAAAGGTAAAAATACATGCAAAAAGGCGCTGTATCGCTCACACATACGTAGAGCTGCTAATAAAATACGTGAGCAACTGGATAGCTACATGCAACGGCAATCTGTTATTATCAGTTAAAATAGAGGATCGAATACGAAGCCTTGAGTAGTTGAAACAAATTGATATAGTACAATACACTTATCAATAATAATTACTAATCGTCAGATTATCTACAAGTTCGTCAGAATATAAACTCATAAACTATATTCAGTCGATTCAAATCAGGGGTGGACAGCCTTTTCGGTCAAAGGGCCACATTCAATTTACGAAGCTTTGCGCGGGCCACTTGAATATCGAATGTTGTTTTTTGTTGTTCAACAGGAGCGAGTCGAATTAGGTGTCGGTTAAATCCAGACTTACATTACTACAGCTCCAGTTATGTCATGAAAACTCAGTGTGCCTTCATGTCCAGGTTGCGTGAAACGCGAAAGTTTTTCATAGTCAATGAATTCGGTCAATATAATTGTTACTTGCATATGTTGCGGGACGTCCCTATGCCGCAGGGCTCAGTTAGCAAGAAACGGACAATTCGGCGCCTGAAAATCAGTATCGAAGGTTTCAGTCAACATGCTTTTATCATTCTCTGCCAAGGGTTCATCGCCGATGATCTTTCTGCGAGCGCACACGCGAAGTCGCATATGTTAAAGGTGAGCAGTGCCCAATGTCAGCACTCAGTCGTTTAAGAAACAGAGATACAATGCTATTTGATTAATCTACTACTTCTACGACTCGTTTGCGGTCGATTTATGTATGATGCAACAATGGAGGGTTTAATGTACAATCAGTAAATGACTGGTTGGTCTCACAATTGACACCGACGTATCGCGAACAATCCGGACATACGCAAGATACAGTGATTTAATCGACAACGTTTACTCGATGACTTGAAATTGACCCGTAAATTTTGCTCCGAGTCACGAGTCTATCAACATTTCTGAGGCGCCGAGTCAAGTCAAGTCAAGTCACTTGTGGAAAGTGACTCGAGTCAAGTCAAGTCATGCGGCAAAGTTGACTCACGTCATCCCAACACTGGCTCCGAGTCCCAAGTCCATATCAATATTATAGTTTTGACTCGAGTCAAGTCAGGTAATTTTCAATTCACCACCGAGTCAAGTCCGAGTCCTAGGCAGTGAGCATATGGTTGAGTCCGAGTCATGGTATTATGACTCGAGTCCGAGTCCAAGTCATTTCGTTGACTTCTCATAGTATGGAGTTAAAGTCTTGTTGGAACAACGTTTTAGAAGTCTGTTGGGTGATATCTTGAACAGTTTCTGGTCGCATTTTCAAGTAATAGTATCAATCGACGAAATACCAATCGTGTGATGTGGCGAGATAGCGCAGTGGTATAATCCGCGGCTGCAACACCAATGGGTGCGGGTTCGAGTCCGACCGAGGTCGACTTCCGAATTCCGATACCTAAGTGTTGGAGGTTTACCTAGGCTCCTCCTCGTCACCTCATCCGCGTCAGCGGTGTCTTACAAAAAGCCTAGAGGTGGGCCGTGCTGTAAGTCGGCAGTTACGGAAAATAAGAAGAATATCGGCCTGGTGTAAATGACCATAGTAGTCGACAAACACCATGAATACCTCAAAACAAACAAACAAAACCAATCGTGTGATTACTTTACTATTCTTCCAAATCACAATGAAATGTCGGTTTCGGCTACCTGAGTCTCGAGTCATATGACTTGGGACCGGGTCACGCATAATGACTCGAGTTCAAGTCGAGTCAATACACAGACAGTCCAGTCAAGTCATTTCCGTATTTTAAGAAACTGACTCGAGTCAAGTCCAGTCATCGTAAAATCACGTCTCGATTCATTGCAACCCTGGAGTGTAGTGTCATCAGGGTTGCAACCAAGTCACAAGTCAATCTCACTTTTATAGTTTTCACTCGAGTCAAGTCGAGTCATTTTCAACTCAACGCCGAGTCAAGTCCGAGTCCAAGTCAGCGAGTGGAGGGCCGAGTCCGAGTCATGGTATTATGACTCGAGTCCGAGTCTAAGTCATTGTTTTGACTGCTCAGTTTCCATACAAAGTCGTGTTAAACCCACTTTTTATAACTCTGTTGGGTGATATCGAATTGTTCGCATTTATAATATGCTAATTTCCCTCAGTTTTTGCAGTTTTTGGATCATTTTCAAGTACCAGTACCAATACGCGAAATCACAACTGTGTGATTACTTTACTATTCTTCGAAATTACAATGAAATGTCGGCCTTGGCCGTCTGAGTATCGAGTCATATAACTTGGTTCGAGTCATGCGCAATGACTCGAGTCCAAGTCGAGTCAATACACAGATTGATTCGAGCCGAGTCGAGGCATTTGCTTACTTTGAGAAATTGACTGTAGTCAAGTCAAGTCATCAGAAAATCCTGACTCGAGTCCGACTCGAGTCGAGTCATTACAACCCTGAGTGTCATCAACGAGCTGCAATATATTCACAGATGACCAATTCACGAAGGACGCAGGTGACGCTGAAGATCGAATGAGCCCGCAGTTTATGATCCCCATTTCTCTCCGAAAACTGAATATTAGGGTTGTTCAAAAATGAGTTTTTGTCGGATCCCGGGGAATCATCAATTAAATTGTTAGATTGCCTAAAGAAAACGCTGCACATCAAATTTGGCTCGATTCGAACCAGTAGAAGCCGACGGAAAGTCAAATGAAATATTTGAATTTATCATAAAAAAAATGAAAAAATTCATTTTAATCATTTAATCATTTGACATTTTACAGCCTATGTGGCCTAGCCTACTTTATAGGCATACCGTTTTAGACGGCCCATTATCAGCTCATTGTGAATCATGAAGGTCAAAATGAAACAAATAGGTTGACATGGTGTTATGCTCAGCGTACCGCAATAGTGAACTAAAGCAAGACTGCGTGGGCATTCGTTTTTATACCAACAAGCGTATGATAAAAAATTGTGATATAGACCTATGCGAAGTTTATTACGAAGATAAAAACATAAATTGCCACAAGGGCACAACAGGAGTACAATACCAAAAGTCGACCTCGCTCTCCGCTGTCGCATGTGATCTGCTCACCAATTGTACACGTCTATCCGCCAAAACTCCAATCAACACGTAAGCAATCAATCAATCAACCTCACGCGAAATACTCCGCGGACGAGGCATCACTAAACATGAGCTTCACGAAGGCACATTCCCCCATGATGAAAGTCACTCTTCATCACCATTCATCATCGTCTCTAATCTCTTCTCTTCATCTCTCTTCGTCTCTCATCTCTTCTCTCCATCTCTTTTCGCGTCTCTCATCTCTTCTCTCCATCTTTCTTCACCCCTCCAAAGTCGCAGCTCCCCACCTTCGGTTCCCTTCCGCCGGTCAACACATTCTAGACGTATCGAGTAATGCGTCTGCTCTCAGCACAACTGGAACATTCAAATGATTCACAGAACTTTCCAAAATGCGTTCCGCTACACAGAAAACATCGCACTCTTCTGGCTTTATCATACGAAGTAGCAACGGGGCTTACAGCAATCCCATCCAACCCATGATAGTTAACGATCACTTTCAACTTATTCCCCTTAAGTGTCGTCCTTGTCTGACCAGACATACGCTTCAGCAACCCCAAACTACAGACAATTTCAATCCTGATCAGTGATCATTGTCGTTATCGTCGACGCGAGATTCATCACTCTTTTCAGACCCAGGTAATTGTTCATAAACAGCAAATGCGTCGCCGGCAAGAATCATTGAAATTACGACAGTCAAATCCTTGATTTCTATCAAAACTGTATCCAAATTTGCTTGCTTGATGCAGGTTGTGATGTCGTCCACTCCATCATACCCCGCATCCGTCATGGGCCGCGATAGCTTATGCGAAGTTTATTACGAAGATAAAAACATAAATTGCCACAAGGGCACAACAGGAGTACAATAACAAAAGTCGATCTCGCTCTCCGCTGTCGCATGTGATCTGCTCACCAATTGTACACGTCTATCCGCCAAAACTCCAATCAACACGTAAGCAATCAATCAATCAATCTCACGCGAAATACTCAGCGGACGAGGCATCACTAAACAAGAGCTACACGAAGGCACAAGACCTTGTCAGAATGGATCAATACGGTGAGAATAATAGCCTACTTATCAGAAGTATACCCGAATCCAGGATTGGAATTACAATGCTCAACTTTAAAATGTCAGATCAGTCTCTATTACAGTGGTGGCTCGTCCTATAGGGCAACTTGGGCATTGCCCCACCTAAAATTCGGTTCAATAACAATTATTTATCATTTATAGACGCACAGCAATCAATATACCGAAATCACAGCGAAATCGCATTCTTTTTGTGCTTTCGCTTGTAAATGCCCAATTGCCCATTTATAGCGATTAAATTCTCTGCGAAAATCGAATTCTCTTCCGTGTTTTCGCTTTGCGAATGCCTAGCCGGGGCATGCCCCGGTTGCGCTCAAAACAATCTTTCACTGTCTATTCTCTCAAAGCCGCGCACAATAAATAAACGGTGATTTACTAGCTCCTATTCATAAAATCACCGAGCAGATGGGGCAACATAGCCTGGTTGCCCTTTAGGTGTGATGTAACAATCAAATCTATATCTAAACTCGGTTACCGTCATATGGCGTTGAGTCGATCTTTGCTGGTATAGGTCCATTCTGACGGTGTTTCACACCATGATGATTCTTGAAACTTGGTGTGTTATGTCGTGATGGTAGTATTTAACACTGCCCCAAGTTTCAGGGTTGGTACTTGAAGATTAGGGTAGTAATTCCGTTTCCGATATTGAGTGTGTGCTGATCCGTCATGTATCGCAAACAGAATTTACTCAAAAGCCGGTATTGGTGTCCATTGATTTTGACGATGTTCCATACAGAGATCGGTCATGACATTTGGCACGGTAAGTCTTAATGTTAGTATCGAACGCTGTACCAAGTTTTAAGTTTATCACTGAACTATTTTAGTGGTAATTTTGTTTCCTAAGTCGGCTGAGAGCTGATGCTCGTCATTTATTGCCAACAGATTTTACGCAAAGCCGGTATTGGTCTCTATTGATTTTAACGATGCTCCTTACCTAGATCTGTCATGAGCCTTTGCACGGTATGTCTTGATTTTAGTATAGAACGCTGTGCAAAGTCTCAAATTTGACACTCAATGATTAGGGAAGTAATTTCAAGAGACTCTTTGAGGTAAGGAACTTTAATATACATTTTATTAATATATTCATAGTAAAATATATTAAAACCCGAAGCTTTTCGAGCTGACACTTTTCAAGAGCAATCGTCAGCAAATGGAGAATTTCAAAAACATGCATCTAGCTACATTGCATACAACCAATTATGACGTCATAGGAACAAACAACATGAAATACAGGCAAACTGCGAGCGCAGCTAGTGGCCAATTTTTAGAATCACCAAAAATTCCTTCTGCTGACACAATCGCGGTCGGTGGATTTTAATATAAGTCGATTCCAGTGCAGACAGATGGAAATTAGTGCGGCCTCTACCTAATATAGAAAATCTTTCATCGCGATAGTTTTTAGCGCAAGTTGCATTCTCAGCCAAATGCTTGCCGATGGCAGAGTTCATAGCCACGGCCTGATTACGTTCTAGTAATCGCAGATCAGTTACGGCTGCGAGTCCAATGTGCGTGATCTAATAACGCTCGGAACATGTTGTTTGATGCGAGTAGTATAGTAGATCGGTCTGGGGGTGGCAGGGGCTCTTATGGGCGCGGTCGCATGATAACGCGAAACTCGTGGTCGCATGCTAACGTTTTCGGGTATAGGCTCCGGTCGCATGATAGCGTTACAGAGATAGGGATCGGTCGCATGCTAACGTTTTCGGGTATAGGCGGCGGTCGCATGCTAACGTGAAAACTCGTGGTGGCATGCTAATGTTTTTTGGTATACGTGCGGCGGCATGCTAACGTTCCAGTTATAGGGTGATGAAGTGGTGTTTCGGCTCCTCTCGGTGGCATGATAGCGTTACGGAGATAGGGATCGGTCGCATGCGGCTATTGCGTCTTGTGGTCGCGCGGTAACCCCTTTCAGTATAGGGATCGGTCGCACGCGGCTTCGTTGTTAACATGTCGTACTTCGTGTTGAATATGTATCAAGTAAATAGTCATGTGAATGAACCTTTGTTAATGTGAATATTACAAATTATGATATATGACCAATTCGAAGTAATCCCAACGTTTACGGCGAGCGCGATAATGATATATCGTTATTCTTATGGACGCGGTCGTGATTCGTACTTTCGGGTATAGGCTGCGGCGGTGACTCGTAATGAAAACTCGTGGTCGTGATTCGTACTTTCGGGTACAGGCGGCGGCGGCATGCTAATGTTTTCAGGTATAGGCTCCGGTCGCATGATAGCGTTATGGAGATAGGAATCGGTCGCATGCTAACGTTGTGGGTATACGCCGCGGCGATGATGTGCCTATCATGTATTCTTACGAGGTCTCTGGTGATTCTCCATGTGTTCTTATGGATGCGGTCGCATATCGTCCTTTCGGGTATAGATCGCGAAGTTTGCCACAGAGCCGGCGTAGACGGTGATTCGAATACCAACAAATTGTCACTTATTTCTATTCTAGCCGTAATCCTTTGTGAAGTTAACGCTTATTCAAAAAGGTGTGGAATATTTGTAAAATCCTACGATCACCCACAAGATAACACCTCAGACATAGTCATCTTTCACGACTTGGTGTCATAGCCATACCGATCGCTCACGCGGTGAAATTATAGTAATCAGTTTGTCACAGAACTTGATTTCACTGGTAAGATTTAATAAGTAACGACTAACAGAACCACCAGTGTCGGTAACTTGAATAGCAACAAATTGTCACTTATTTCCGTCCTAACCCTAATCCTTTGTACGGTTACCGCATACTCAAATAGGCGTGAAATAATTGTAAAATCATACGATCACTGACAAGGGTAACGAATAACAGAACCACAACGGCGGCGACCTGAATACTATCAAATTGTCAATTGTTGGTATAACTCGAATCTTTTTAAGAGTATAATCCTTTTGAAACTGAATATTACTTGACTTGACCAACTTTCAACTCCGTTTCCGGATCATTCACACATTCCACGCCGCTGTTTTAACACTTATAGAATCAATACCAACTATCTCTAACCCGATAATATTCAATCATTTTGGTAATTTACCAACTTCAAATCCGTTCGCCAGATGTGCTACAGGTAAACTGAGATAATCCAGAATGAAATATTTGAACTTTGACATAGTCTGAATTGAAATAGATTGACGATCATGACTACCAACTTTGATCCAGTCACATTTCAAGATTATACTTTGAAACAATCCTTGAAACTGACAACTCTATTCACGACTCCGTTTCCGTTTGTAAAATAGAGTTTCAGAAATACTATCACTATGACAACTCAACATTTTAACATGTTGCCATACACAAAAGAGTAAAATACAAAAACCTTGGTAAGTCAATCCGTTTGTAGTAACTCACCAAACCAAAACAAAAAGTGTCCGTATGAAAAGTAGACAAGACTACGCGAGTAATCACTACAACCCGCAAACATACTAACACAGTTGTATCCATATCCCATATTTTTTTATTCAACTGTAAGATGAAGTAATTACTACTTGGCGCGCGACTTGAGATTAACATGTGTTTTGAATATACGACATTTGAAAGTCTTACCAACGTAATTAAGAATCCATTTCTTACGATCAAACGCCGGTGTTACATTGAAAGTTATCATACTGTAAACATAAGGATTGACGCAGTGATTTGACATATGACGTATATTTTGTACTGCTCGACCATGACTTGATTATTAAATTATTCACAGTAATTAGACTCGGTGTTTTGGTAAAGGTTATTATGACAGCAACAAACTTTTCACTACCATGGTTATTAAAACATCAATTTGTAAAACTAGACTTACATGTGCGAAATGTTCTTGATTGGGAAATTATTCCGGATTGGTACAAAACAATCGTTGTATTGCAGACAACAGAAAATACTTTAAAAATGCAATCGTTTACAATAATTAGGACTAAAGATGAAACAACAATATCGGTATTATTACATTCAACAACCAGTACAATTATTAAAATCCATCGTTTGCGATAACCGATGCTAAAGATGTAATAATTCCATTATTCATACATTGAACACCCGATACAAAATGCATTATTATCGCAATCCGTAACGAGTAATTGAAACGACTACGTGTGGAGTTGGTATATCACAATATCGTTACTATTGAATCCAACAATTGATACGATTTATTGTCGGAATTTGTGACAGCGAATTGAAACATCCTTACCTTACGGAGTGTGAAAATATCACTTTAGGTATCGAGTACCAGTAGAAGCGGGTGAACAATACTTAATTCGTGACTCGTCGTTGTACTTGCTAAATGTAAAAAATTACAAGGTTACACTCTAAGACCTTGATCAGTACGAGAGCAATTTGGAATATCATTACTGACTGCAACCTATTCTACTAGACAAAACTCACAGCAATAATAAAATCAGAATATGTGCTACACTGAAATCTACAAAATGTGATTGTATTGTTGTTAGTGATCATACATTATCATATGAATATTCTAAAGTAATTATAATCATAAAAACCAAACCGCTGAAAGTCATTACCACCACAAAAACAATTTGTATGATATTCACCAAACGCATCCCGACTCAGTATGCAGAAATTATTTGTACAGTGCATACCGACAAAGAAATCACGAACACAACCAACACCGAAAATGATAAACACGTTTCGCGTTACTATTGATACAAGTTCATTTCTATCGGGGAAATAAATGCCACCACAAAACTCAGAGCATGCAAAGGTCTTGATTGATATGCATTTCGATTTGTGTCTTTTGATACCAGCAAGCATTTTAGACATATTACGAATTGTTAAACCAAAGTCGTACGTCCGATTAATAGTTGATTGGAAACTTGTTCACGTACCTCAATCATTACAGAAAAGTATAACACCATTGTCCGACAATCTTTTACAAAAAGGATCGAAACCAAGTCACTCAAAGTCGTCGCCGTCACATAAACAATTTGTACGACGTTTGCTAAATGCGTCCTATAGTTAGGTGTACTAGAAATATTTGTAAAACACACTCCGATAAAGAAATCAACGAAAAGATATCCTAGGCCTAAATCTGGTAAAACCAGTTTGCACTTTTTGTTCATTAGTATGGTATCCATTTCCTTTCGTCAAAGTAGATGTAATCATAGTCACTAAAGAACTTAATTGGACGTATGCTTGAATTCTAGACATAGTTCTGATTTGTCCGACACAAGACCCAAGAACAAACCCTAGTTTCAACCGAGCACACATATCCAAAATATCACACACGCCGCTATTCCTAAAGCACAAACACCCGATACAAAATATTACTTGTTGTGTTGTTGCGGTATCATCTTCACAATATCACACACAATACAAATGATGGTTATGTGTGACATGCTATCGACTTGAATCACACCAACACGGAAGAGGATTTACTCACTCTTTACATAACGATATTGACCAACATCACGTCGTCGGAGTGTATCGTTTTTTCTAGATACACACTACGCTAGTGTAGCGTAAAATAATTTAGTGTAACAAAAACAATTTTCACTCTCTTGACTTATGAAAACAACAGACGAGTCTTCATTCAATATTTTGTTTGTGTCAACTAGTTACTTTGTATGATACGACTGATACCCGCGCAACTCTTACAAAAGTACGAAGGGTATTTACATCACACAAAATACTCCACTTGATATTCCCATACTATACTAAACTGCGGAATGGTTGGTCAGACTCTACAAAATGTTTTGATATCGTTTTTTACACGAATGGTCACGCATCTAAATATTCAAATAATCCAACACACAACTATAGTACTTACAGAAATATCATAGTTCTTGTAACAAAGTTGTATGAATATACTATTCAATTGTATATTGAAGTTTTCTACCTCCAAGAAGATCTTCAAAGTTGTATGTGTACAATGTATATCGTGAGTCCTACACATTCATGATATCCACCCGAGTTTGACTTTTAGTAAACGCTATACCGACATCGCGACATCTTTCAAAATTAAAATCGCGGTGACTGCTTGAGAGACCTACCAATGATATCCCAGTAATACAGTTACTTCCACAAAAGAGTATGTATTCGACTTACTTTCCACAAATCTAACACACAAAACAATTTACTTTGCTAACGAGAAGTGCTGAGTCATCATATGATTGCCCTAGCAACAAAACAGCTAAACATACTATCATACAAAAATGACTGTTATAGTCACCAACGGTACATGGTATGGTACAAGTAACAAATCTCGAGAATCCAGTTATTGAAAAAACGTGAAAGTGTTTCTCCTGCACCAAGTCGTTATGTTGACGAAAGCGTATATTGTAATATCATGATCTATTTGCATTCGTTGGTCACAAAATGTCACTACTCTTAATAATTATTTTACACTCAAACACAAAAGCATACTAGTCACCATTCGTTTTCATCAAGCACGAGTTCAAGAAACTTACTACGACATGAATTGCTATTTTTATGTTGTGTAAATAGTTAATAATTATTTTAGTAACACTATATCAACATCATCGAGTTGTGCGAATAGATTTACATGCGGTCTTGTGGTTTTAATCGAAGTACACAGCACGGTGTAATGTAGAGCCATCTCTATTGTACAGCAACTCGGTAATCGAAATGCATTAACATTTAAACAACGATCTTGGTCCGTCACGCGAAAAATATCTTTACTGTCCCGACACTCTGATACTCTGCACAAGATGTGTAAATCATTTTCATACTCGTAATAATACGCTAACGAGATACCGACGTCAAGCGAAAACGTTTAACAACATCAATGACACTGAACATACGATACCTACCCGAGTAAAAATATCATTTTCGTTTGGACAACTGACGTTTACCTGTGTAAAATTACCATTTTCCTTTGGAGATCTGACGTTTATCTAGAGTAAGAAACCATTTTCACTTGTAAATATATTTTTTCCCTGAGCAACAAACCATTTTCACTTGGCGGTCCGTCGTTTACCTGAGTAAAAAAAACATCACTTTCCTTTGGAGATCTATCGTTTACCCAGAGTAACAATACATTTTCACTTTGGGTTCTATCCTTTCGTAGGGAAACAAAACCCTTGTCTTTTGCAAATCTCTTTTTTTCCTACAACAACAAACCATTTTCACTTGGAAAAATACTTTTACCTAAAGTAACTATCCATTTTCTTTTGGAAATATATTTTCTCCCTTGGTAACAAACCTTTTTCGTTTGGAAAACCATCATTTACCTGAGTACCAATACCGTTTTCACTTGGAAATCTATCTTTCCCTGGGTAACAATATCATTTTCGTTTTGAAAACTGACAACCACACCGGACAATTTGATATTTTTGTATATTGTTACTACGGGCAGTGACAAAATATACACCAACAACGACTCCGATACATTTGTCTAATCAAATATTCACTTGCTCTGATGCATCCCATCAAAATCATTGGTTACTCACATACAATAACAATGTACTGTTGTACATCGACATGTATGTTTTCGGAATTGGCGAATAAAGGGGTTTCCGATATGTCCGCGATGTCCGGGTTCGTGCTTTGGATTTTCCAGAGTCAAAATGTCTGAATAAAACACCTCCTCGACGATGGTTGGTACTGGGATAACGGTGTTCGGAAAACGGTTGGATTTATGTCGCTCATCGCGATAACAATTCCGGGTCGAGTTTTCTCCCACATGTTTACTATATTGTGTCTTTATTGGTCAATGTATGTCTCGACATTCAGTTTGAAATCGGAAACCCTGATAAGTATGTAACCGGATCCGGATATCAACTCTGAATCGATAAACCAATGAACAATATTCAAAGTAAACATGTTACACCCTGTGTTTCCACGAAAAAATACCATCCAGACATACGTCGCGCTTGTTTGCCCACACCAGTATACGCGTAAATGGAGGTGTGTGACATTGCATGCAATGTGTTGGTATACAAACATCGGGGAGTAAGCCTTCGATCCACAGGCATTATCATAACCGGTAATTTTGATGCAGATCGAATGTCATCAAGCACACCCGATAACAATGTCATACCAATAAGCCACATTGCAATGACTCTGAGTCAATCTGAAGCATGACATACAGACACACAAACATGGAACCTTGACATGGTTATTCACACGACGGTGAAAGTAAACTGTACAACATATACCAATAGAGCGTTCACAGTCGAATATGCGAACCGTGCACAATCATATACCCAGATTTTTGTTGGATATGTACAAATCCGATAAATCGATACATTTCTTTCCCTTCGACGTCAATAATACAAAGGTCATTCCAATTCGTCGCTCGAATGTGAGGTTCGTCTGGTGTAAAATCCATGTCAAATGACACCAAAGTGTGCCTTCCGTGTTTTATTATGTCTACCGTCGCATCTTGTCTGCGTCGTAACACTATGGTGCAGGGACTTGAAAAACGGTACTTTGTAAAACGGATTGACATGACCAACTGAATCGACGTCAATAGCCTTGTGACGATACCGTTTCAAAATGCTCCGATATGACGAGACCAACCCGATCTCTTGTGGTGACGACCGTTTCGAAATGTTACCGGACGAACTGGACCTTTACGAAAGTGTGTTTTATGATTGCGTGTGAAATCACGAGATAGTGTTCTATTGTGGTGTACGATTGCAGTCTTCATTCCACAGAAACACACCTTATTGGATCACAGTATCAGTCCGAGATTTTCAGAATCACTGTTCGCGATATTTATCTGGAGTCGTTATGTGGGAGTAGCGACATCCATGCATCGTGACTGAAAGACTGATCGCAATCATTTCGAGCACCCATACTTCGATAGTTCACATTGGTCAAACGCTGCAGTCTCAGCAGAAAACATCGGTGTCGACAACACGATGGATATTGACCGATGTATCCAGTCACTAGCGATCTGGGTGATCTGTCCAGAGATAAGGTCATGACTATCTTGTAATGTTACAACGCGATAAAACCATCGAGTAAATCAGTGAACGGCGTCGAAATATCGATGTAATAGCGCGGACTCAGAGTCATTGCAATGTGGCTTATTGGTATGACATTGTTATCGGGTGTGCTTGATGACATTCGATCTGCATCAAAATTACCGGTTATGATAATGTCTGTGGATCGAAGGCTTACTCCCCGATGTTTGTATACCAACACATTGCATGCAATGTCACACACCTCCATTTATGCGTATACTGGTGTGGGCAAACAAGCGCGACGTAGGTCTGGATGGTATTTTTTCGTGGAAACACAGGGTGTAACATGTTTACTTTGAATATTGTTCATTGGTTTATCGATTCAGAGTTGATATCCGGATCCGGTTACATACTTTATCAGGGTTTCCGATTTCAAACTGAATGTCGAGACATACATTGACCAATAAAGACACAATATAGTAAACATGTGGGAGAAAACTCGACCCGGAATTGTTATCGCGATGGGCGACATAAATCCAACCGTTTTCCGAACACCGTTATCCACGTACCAACCATCGTCGAGGGGGTGTTTTATTCAGACATTTTGACTCTGGAAAATCCAAAGCACGAACCCGGACATCGCGGACATATCTGAAACCCCTTTATTCGCCAATTCCGAAAACATACATGTCGATGTACAACAGTACATTGTTATTGTATGTGAGTAACCAATGATTTTGATGGGATGCATCAGAGCAAGTGAATATTTGATTAGACAAATGTATCGGAGTCGTTGTTGGTGTATATTTTGTCACTGCCCGTTGTAACAATATACAAAAATATCAAATTGTCCGGTGTGGTTGTCAGTTTTCAAAACGAAAATGATATTGTTACCCAGGGAAAGATAGATTTCTAAGTGAAAACGGTATTGGTACTCAGGTAAATGATAGTCTTCCAAACGAAAAAGGTTTGTTACCCAGGGAGAAAATATATTTCCAAAAGAAAATGGATAGTTACTTTAGGTAAAAGTATTTTTCCAAGTGAAAATGGTTTGTTGTTGTAGGAAAAAAAGAGATTTGCAAACGACAAGGGTTTTGTTTCCCTACGAAAGGATAGAACCCAAAGTGAAAATGTATTGTTACTCTGGGTAAACGATAGATCTCCAAGGGAAAGTGATGTTTTTTTTACTCAGGTAAACGACGGACCGCCAAGTGAAAATGGTTTGTTGCTCAGGGAAAAAAATATATTTCCAAGTGAAAATGGTTTCTTACTCTAGATCAGGGGTCGCCAACTCAAAATGGGTCGCGGGCCACTTTTCCGAATGCCGAGTTGCCGCGGGCCGCAGGACATCAATATCGATATAAAAGTAGGCAAAGCAGTTCAGCAACCACATCTGATAACTCTTCGTTATTACAATGCTGTGCTCTCTAACATGGGCGACGGTTATAGTCACCACAAAAGAAATAATATTTTATTGAACAAACACAAATACAACAAAAGTATCATGATCATCAATTTCCAATTTCGTTATATTTTGAACTATGAGCTGTACACGATACCTGACACTCTGTAGCCGCTAAAACAGGGGTGGCCCACATTTTTGCTCTTCATGGCCGCTTTTCGATTACTCATGTAGCCTGCGGCCGCATACCGGTTGTTATAGTCGTGATAAACTAGCTGGGGCCAAATGCCCACGTTAAACTGTCCATGTCCATTGCCGGTACACTCCGAACTAATCAATTTATGCACATCGGCTTACTATGCGGACCGAAATCGTTAGTAGTTATGTTGTAATAGCCACATGACACCCCGGTCTGTAGTCGCGCGAAGCGCGAATAATTTTTCATGTTTATTAGTGAATTTCGTCAATATTCGTATGGTTTCACATATTACTATAAAATATTTATCCTTTCTCGGCCAATGTGATCAGATTCACCGATAGAGCTGATGCAGGGGGTATCTTAGAAAACGTAGGGTTGTTATCAAAAGTGTCGACAGCCGCATAATTTCCCTTCTACTACCGCAGATTGGCCACCCCTGGATTAAAGAATCAATATTTGGATTAGCTAGACACGGTAGGCCTACTTGCTAAACAACTATCTCCTCGTAAAGCATGGTCTTTTGGAGAGCCCGAAGTCGTTTTTCACGCGTCTCGGTCTTGGCAGTGGTGGGCCATTGCACGTCAAGGCAATATTATGCCCATTCGTACCAGCAAATTCTTCATCCATGGAATGATATTACCATGTCGAAGCCGTATCAACTAGTAAGGAATAGTGATATTGGGCACAGTGTAATGGCTTACTTCCAACAACAACAACATTATGTTTCAATTGAAATAATTTTCAGCGTTTAAAAATGATTTACTAAGCGTTTTTCTGAAATTTGTTCAAATCAGGTCGCGGGCCGCAAAATAGGACCTCGCGGGCCGCGTGTTGGAGACCCCTGCTCTAGATAAACGTCAGATCTCCAAAGGAAAATGGTAATTTTACACAGGTAAACGTCAGTTGTCCAAACGAAAATGATATTTTTACTCGGGTAGGTATCGTATGTTCAGTGTCATTGATGTTGTTAAACGTTTTCGCTTGACGTCGGTATCTCGTTAGCGTATTATTACGAGTATGAAAATGATTTACACATCTTGTGCAGAGTATCAGAGTGTCGGGACAGTAAAGATATTTTTCGCGTGACGGACCAAGATCGTTGTTTAAATGTTAATGCATTTCGATTACCGAGTTGCTGTACAATAGAGATGGCTCTACATTACACCGTGCTGTGTACTTCGATTAAAACCACAAGACCGCATGTAAATCTATTCGCACAACTCGATGATGTTGATATAGTGTTACTAAAATAATTATTAACTATTTACACAACATAAAAATAGCAATTCATGTCGTAGTAAGTTTCTTGAACTCGTGCTTGATGAAAACGAATGGTGACTAGTATGCTTTTGTGTTTGAGTGTAAAATAATTATTAAGAGTAGTGACATTTTGTGACCAACGAATGCAAATAGATCATGATATTACAATATACGCTTTCGTCAACATAACGACTTGGTGCAGGAGAAACACTTTCACGTTTTTTCAATAACTGGATTCTCGAGATTTGTTACTTGTACCATACCATGTACCGTTGGTGACTATAACAGTCATTTTTGTATGATAGTATGTTTAGCTGTTTTGTTGCTAGGGCAATCATATGATGACTCAGCACTTCTCGTTAGCAAAGTAAATTGTTTTGTGTGTTAGATTTGTGGAAAGTAAGTCGAATACATACTCTTTTGTGGAAGTAACTGTATTACTGGGATATCATTGGTAGGTCTCTCAAGCAGTCACCGCGATTTTAATTTTGAAAGATGTCGCGATGTCGGTATAGCGTTTACTAAAAGTCAAACTCGGGTGGATATCATGAATGTGTAGGACTCACGATATACATTGTACACATACAACTTTGAAGATCTTCTTGGAGGTAGAAAACTTCAATATACAATTGAATAGTATATTCATACAACTTTGTTACAAGAACTATGATATTTCTGTAAGTACTATAGTTGTGTGTTGGATTATTTGAATATTTAGATGCGTGACCATTCGTGTAAAAAACGATATCAAAACATTTTGTAGAGTCTGACCAACCATTCCGCAGTTTAGTATAGTATGGGAATATCAAGTGGAGTATTTTGTGTGATGTAAATACCCTTCGTACTTTTGTAAGAGTTGCGCGGGTATCAGTCGTATCATACAAAGTAACTAGTTGACACAAACAAAATATTGAATGAAGACTCGTCTGTTGTTTTCATAAGTCAAGAGAGTGAAAATTGTTTTTGTTACACTAAATTATTTTACGCTACACTAGCGTAGTGTGTATCTAGAAAAAACGATACACTCCGACGACGTGATGTTGGTCAATATCGTTATGTAAAGAGTGAGTAAATCCTCTTCCGTGTTGGTGTGATTCAAGTCGATAGCATGTCACACATAACCATCATTTGTATTGTGTGTGATATTGTGAAGATGATACCGCAACAACACAACAAGTAATATTTTGTATCGGGTGTTTGTGCTTTAGGAATAGCGGCGTGTGTGATATTTTGGATATGTGTGCTCGGTTGAAACTAGGGTTTGTTCTTGGGTCTTGTGTCGGACAAATCAGAACTATGTCTAGAATTCAAGCATACGTCCAATTAAGTTCTTTAGTGACTATGATTACATCTACTTTGACGAAAGGAAATGGATACCATACTAATGAACAAAAAGTGCAAACTGGTTTTACCAGATTTAGGCGTAGGATATCTTTTCGTTGATTTCTTTATCGGAGTGTGTTTTACAAATATTTCTAGTACACCTAACTATAGGACGCATTTAGCAAACGTCGTACAAATTGTTTATGTGACGGCGACGACTTTGAGTGACTTGGTTTCGATCCTTTTTGTAAAAGATTGTCGGACAATGGTGTTATACTTTTCTGTAATGATTGAGGTACGTGAACAAGTTTCCAATCAACTATTAATCGGACGTACGACTTTGGTTTAACAATTCGTAATATGTCTGAAATGCTTGCTGGTATCAAAAGACACAAATCGAAATGCATATCAATCAAGACCTTTGCATGCTCTGAGTTTTGTGGTGGCATTTATTTCCCCGATAGAAATGAACTTGTATCAATAGTAACGCGAAACGTGTTTATCATTTTCGGTGTTGGTTGTGTTCGTGATTTCTTTGTCGGTATGCACTGTACAAATAATTTCTGCATACTGAGTCGGGATGCGTTTGGTGAATATCATACAAATTGTTTTTGTGGTGGTAATGACTTTCAGCGGTTTGGTTTTTATGATTATAATTACTTTAGAATATTCATATGATAATGTATGATCACTAACAACAATACAATCACATTTTGTAGATTTCAGTGTAGCACATATTCTGATTTTATTATTGCTGTGAGTTTTGTCTAGTAGAATAGGTTGCAGTCAGTAATGATATTCCAAATTGCTCTCGTACTGATCAAGGTCTTAGAGTGTAACCTTGTAATTTTTTACATTTAGCAAGTACAACGACGAGTCACGAATTAAGTATTGTTCACCCGCTTCTACTGGTACTCGATACCTAAAGTGATATTTTCACACTCCGTAAGGTAAGGATGTTTCAATTCGCTGTCACAAATTCCGACAATAAATCGTATCAATTGTTGGATTCAATAGTAACGATATTGTGATATACTAACTCCACACGTAGTCGTTTCAATTACTCGTTACGGATTGCGATAATAATGCATTTTGTATCGGGTGTTCAATGTATGAATAATGGAATTATTACATCTTTAGCATCGGTTATCGCAAACGATGGATTTTAATAATTGTACTGGTTGTTGAATGTAATAATACCGATATTGTTGTTTCATCTTTAGTCCTAATTATTGTAAACGATTGCATTTTTAAAGTATTTTCTGTTGTCTGCAATACAACGATTGTTTTGTACCAATCCGGAATAATTTCCCAATCAAGAACATTTCGCACATGTAAGTCTAGTTTTACAAATTGATGTTTTAATAACCATGGTAGTGAAAAGTTTGTTGCTGTCATAATAACCTTTACCAAAACACCGAGTCTAATTACTGTGAATAATTTAATAATCAAGTCATGGTCGAGCAGTACAAAATATACGTCATATGTCAAATCACTGCGTCAATCCTTATGTTTACAGTATGATAACTTTCAATGTAACACCGGCGTTTGATCGTAAGAAATGGATTCTTAATTACGTTGGTAAGACTTTCAAATGTCGTATATTCAAAACACATGTTAATCTCAAGTCGCGCGCCAAGTAGTAATTACTTCATCTTACAGTTGAATAAAAAAATATGGGATATGGATACAACTGTGTTAGTATGTTTGCGGGTTGTAGTGATTACTCGCGTAGTCTTGTCTACTTTTCATACGGACACTTTTGGTTTTGGTTTGGTGAGTTACTACAAACGGATTGACTTACCAAGGTTTTTGTATTTTACTCTTTTGTGTATGGCAACATGTTAAAATGTTGAGTTGTCATAGTGATAGTATTTCTGAAACTCTATTTTACAAACGGAAACGGAGTCGTGAATAGAGTTGTCAGTTTCAAGGATTGTTTCAAAGTATAATCTTGAAATGTGACTGGATCAAAGTTGGTAGTCATGATCGTCAATCTATTTCAATTCAGACTATGTCAAAGTTCAAATATTTCATTCTGGATTATCTCAGTTTACCTGTAGCACATCTGGCGAACGGATTTAAAGTTGGTAAATTACCAAAATGATTGAATATTATCGGGTTAGAGATAGTTGGTATTGATTCTATAAGTGTTAAAACAGCGGCGTGGAATGTGTGAATGATCCGGAAACGGAGTTGAAAGTTGGTCAAGTCAAGTAATATTCAGTTTCAAAAGGATTATACTCTTAAAAAGATTCGAGTTATACCAACAATTGACAATTTGATAGTATTCATGTCGCCGCCGTTGTGGTTCTGTTATTCGTTACCCTTGTCAGTGATCGTATGATTTTACAATTATTTCACGCCTATTTGAGTATGCGGTAACCGTACAAAGGATTAGGGTTAGGACGGAAATAAGTGACAATTTGTTGCTATTCAAGTTACCGACACTGGTGGTTCTGTTAGTCGTTACTTATTAAATCTTACCAGTGAAATCAAGTTCTGTGACAAACTGATTACTATAATTTCACCGCGTGAGCGATCGGTATGGCTATGACACCAAGTCGTGAAAGATGACTATGTCTGAGGTGTTATCTTGTGGGTGATCGTAGGATTTTACAAATATTCCACACCTTTTTGAATAAGCGTTAACTTCACAAAGGATTACGGCTAGAATAGAAATAAGTGACAATTTGTTGGTATTCGAATCACCGTCTACGCCGGCTCTGTGGCAAACTTCGCGATCTATACCCGAAAGTACGATATGCGACCGCATCCATAAGAACACATGGCGAATCACCAGAGACCTCGTAAGAATACATGATAGGCACATCATCGCCGCGGCCTATACCTACAACGTTAGCATGCGACCGATCCCTATCTCCATAACGCTATCATGCGACCGGAGCCTATACCTGAAAACATTAGCATGCCGCCGCCGCCTGTACCCGAAAGTACGAATCACGACCACGAGTTTTCATTACGAGTCACCGCCGCAGCCTATACCCGAAAGTACGAATCACGACCGCGTCCATAAGAATAACGATATATCATTATCGCGCTCGCCGTAAACGTTGGGATTACTTCGAATTGGTCATATATCATAATTTGTAATATTCACATTACCAAAGGTTCATTCACATGATTATTTACTTGATACATATTCACACGAAGTACGACATGTCAACAACGAAGCCGCGTGCGACCGATCCCTATACTGAAAAGGGTTACCGCGCGACCACAAGACGCAATAGCCGCATGCGACCGATCCCTATCTCCGTAACGCTTTCATGCCACCGAGAGGAGCCGAAACACCACTTCATCACCCTATAACTGGAACGTTAGCATGCCGCCGCACGTATACCAAAAAACATTAGCATACCACCACGAGTTTTCACGTTAGCATGCGACCGCCGCCTATACCCGAAAACGTTAGCATGCGACCGATCCCTATCTCTGTTACGCTATCATGCGACCGGAGCCTATACCGAAAACGTTAGCATGCGACCACGAGTTTCGCGTTATCATGCGACCGCGCCCATAAGAGCCCCTGCCACCCCCAGACCGATCTACTATACTACTGATGCGTTCCTGCAACCGCTGAGTTGTTCTTCCCACGTACCGACAATCACAGTGGCACTTGAAATCATAGACTATATTGCTTTGTTGAGGAGCAGGAAGAACATGTTGTCGCGTTGCAGGAAGCAATTGTTTGGTGGTAAACACAACATTAGTTTTTACGTTATCGTAACAGCGATTTACAGCAGAAATCAATTGCTTTTCAAACCGGGAAGAGATGGGGCCCAGCCACGGTAAATGTATATATACATTTTCCTCAGACCGTGTGTTCGTGTTTTGTGATTTGTTGGGATTGAAATTACTGAGTTTTCTGTCCACAGAACTCTTGATGATGTGTTCGGGGTACCCGTTATCGATTAGAATTTTGCGGATATATTCTAGCTCCGCGTTTAATTTTACATCCGAACAAACCATCGAGGCTCTGTGCACCAACGTGCCAATCAAATTTAGTTTACGGCGATTCGGGCTAAAAGAATTCCAGCGTATATAATGCCCTGTAAACGTTGGCTTCCGGTAAACCGAAGTGACAAAGCTAATACCCCCTTTTTCCACTAGAACGTCTAAGAATGGTAACGAGTTAGCACGCTCTTTTTCAAATGTGAATTTTAAAGACGAGTGTAGAGAATTCAAGTTATCAAAGAAGTCATCGAACTCCGTCTCATTTTGACTGATAACGAAGGTGTCATCGACATAGCGACGGTACATGAATGGAGGCTTGGTTTCATCTGCGGCGAAAAGTCTGTTTTCATGGAATCCCACAAATATATTGGCTAACGTCGGGCCAAGAGGGCTACCCATAGCTACACCGTCGGTTTGCATGTAGATGGTATCGTTAAAACTAAACTCAGCAGAGCAAGTAGCCGTATTAAGAAGTTCAACGAACACTTTACGCGAGAAGGAAGGTGGTGCTAAATCACCACCATCATATAGCGCGTCCGCACAAATACCAATGGTCTCCTTCAGCGGCATATTTGATGTCCTCAAAGACCGTTACACTGACCCTCCAGAAAATAAAAAATACAGCCCTCAGAATATGCACCGGAGCGATGACCACAACGCCCCGTATACACGCTGCAGAACACCTGTGGCGAAACTCCAATACATTTACGGCATTACTAGGCGTGCCTGAATTTCAGCGCAGCAATACTGTCACAACATAGCAACCCCTGTGAATCACTGGTTGAAGAAGCCTGGCAAGAGATCTTTCCAGATTCTGCAAATTTTATTACATTTAATATGCTTACCCGGAACCTAGAAGATGCCCGCATCGAAAACATTTGGCCATCGACTATAGCCCCGTGGGAAAATCCTGGGTATACTGTAGACCAGTGGTTCCCAACCTTTTTCGGTGGCAGGGCCAAATTTAGAATTTCAGAGTACGGTCGGGGCCGCACGAATACCAGGGCAATGAAAGGAACCCAAAAAAGTCACCAAATTATGAAAATTCGCATTGTTCCGATCATTCACTTGACGCCAGTAGTATAGTAGATCGGTCGCGATTCGTAATGGGGTTCTTATGGGCGGGGTGGCGAGCTAACGAGAAACCGGGGGTGGCGAACTAACGTTTTCGTCTTATGGCGGGGGTGGCGAACTAACGTTTTCGTCTTATGGCGGGGGTGGCGAGCTAACGTTTTCGTCTTATGGCGGGGGTGGCATGCTAACGTTTTCGTCTTATGGCGGGGGTCGCATGCTAACGAGAAACCGGGGGTGGTGACTCGTATTGAAAACCCGGGGTGGCGATTCGCCTCTTATCTCTTATGGCGGGGCCGCGATTCGCCATGTGTTCTTATGGGTGCGGTCGTGATTCGCCTTTTCGGGTATAGGCCGCGGTCGTGATTCGCCGTGAAAACTCGTGGTCGTGACTCGCCGTTTTTGCTATAGGCGGTGGCGGTGATTCGCCTGTCGTGAATTCTTACGGGTTCTGTGGTGATTTACCATGTGTTCTTATGGGTGCGGCGGTGAGGTACCGCGAAACTCGTGTTGGTGATGGCACCCTTTTGACCCCCCCCCCCCACCCTTCCGCTGGTGAGGTGCCATGTGTTCTTATGGGTGCGGTCGCATGCCGCTATTGTGTCTTATGGGTGCGGCCGTGAATCGCCCTTTGGGTATAGGCATCTCTCGCACGTCGTACTTTCGCATGTCGTACTTTCGCGTATAGGCTGTGGTGGTGATTCGCCATGTGTTCTTATGGGTGCGGTCGCATGCGGCTATTGTGTCTTATGGATGCGGTCGTGAATCGTACTTTCGGATATAGGAATCCCTCGCATGGTGTTGAACATGTATCAAGTAAATAGTCACGAGTATCGCTAAACAGGAAATTCACTAAACCGCAGTGCACTGTGCGATTTTGAAAAGGATTATCGCGACCGCGTTTTGATATTTGTGACCCGCTAAATACATCCGTTTTGGAAACGCGACCTGATGTGAGGATTTCGAGCGCGCACTATCGTATCGATTATTACACTAATCCAGTCAGTACTATCACATTCAGGAGTATTCAGTATTCAGCAACGACACGAAAAGCGACCAACAAATAACCGCACTCGTAAATTAACACTTCAAAAAGTGTAAAATAGATTGCAAATCCCGCGATCGCTAACAAGATAATGTCTCGAACATAACCATTTTTAGTGACTTGGTGTTAAAGACATACCGATCGCTCACAAGGTAATATTTCGGTAATTAGTTTGTCACAGAGCCGTCGCAGACGGTGATTCGAAAACCAACAATTTGACACTTTCTGGTGGTCGCTATATGTTTTGACACTTCGAACAGCGGTTGACTTTAGTTGCACGATAAGAATTATGAGAATATTCAATCAATGTATCAATTTGTCAACTCGAAATGAAATTCACTACACAAACCGAGTTAATTCGTATTTGAATGTGTTAATTCGGTACAATTCTAATTATTTTGAGAAATCTTTTCTTGATCTTTTGACTCGACCATAACCCGAATATTACTGACGCCGACTTTCAACCACATCGAATTATTCGCACATTCCGAACCGCTGTTTTCACACTTATAGAATCAATACCAACTATAATTCTACAAGAATCAAGAATCACAAGTATGTGCATTATACAGTTATTGTCTTTATCAACTTGAAATCAAACTCTTACCAAAAACACGCATCTTATCACTTGTCAACTCTATCATGAAAATCCTTGAATCCTTATTATCAAAAAATGTTATAGCGCGGCGTCGGAATCCATTCGTGGGATGTACTAAAGGTAAATCCAGATAATCCAAATGAAATATCTCAACTTTGACATAGTCTGAATTGAAATAGATTGACAAGCATAACTACCAACTTTCACCCACTCACATTTCGAAATTATACGCACATTGATTTGAAACAAGTAATGTAACATCACAACTCTATTGCCGATCCGGCTTTCCGTTTGTCAAAGAGACATTTTAACATCTTACCATACTCAAAAGAATTATTCACAATATTAACAAGTGTTTAAAATCTAGTTTTCACTTACTTGACTATATCACTACAACTCGCAAACTTGAATTAATGTATCCTGGTGGTATTCGTATGACCGATATTTTTTATTCAACTGTAAAAGTCGTTACTAATCTATAACACAAAGTAATCACTACTCGGAAAATCTAGTTTTCACTTACTTGACTATATCACTACAACTCACAAACTTGAATTAATTCATCCTGATGGTATTCGTATGACCAATAATTTTTATTCAACTGTAAAAGTCGTTACTAATCTATAACACAAAGTAATCACTACTCGGTGCATACGACGAGATTTGAATACTCGGTCTATGATAGCAATTCGCACAAGTGAATCCAAGACATCGGGCTGTGAGAAAATCTTCACGATGTTGTTATTACCACATTGACCTACTGCCTTATCCAACGTACTCAAAGTAAGTAGACACGATTTCAGTAATATACACAATCATTACAACTGTAAACTATACTAATCAATCTCGGTCGTATTCACATATCACAGACCTGTGTTTTTTTTTTATTCCTTCAGTAAAATGTAGTCGTATTAATCTGATGATAACGTGCACACACAAGAAACATCACCGCGATTTTATAATTGATCACCCGACTTAGGATACCAAAAAACATTACCAGGATTTTTATAAACTGACCATATCACTCAATACATCTATCAATATCAGAACGCAAGGTCCAATACCGAAAGAAAAGTACTTTTTTAAAGCCGCTGAAAGTCGTTACCATCACAACGAAACAATTTGTACGATGTTTGCCAAATGTATCCTATAGTTAGGTGTACTAGAATTATTTGTCTAACACATACACCGACAATGCAATAGAAAATTTTTCCGTTGTCATTCGCAAAAGTAAATGTCATCACAATACTCTGTCACTAAAAGACGTTACTTGTATGTGATTGAATCCCTAACAATTAACCCACTAAACCGAACTCCAAAGAAATTTTACTCACTCGACGGATATGAAACAACGTCGCTTAATCGGTCTACATCGTTTTTCTAAAGGTAAATCATATCCATCCAATGGAAAACAATTTTCACTAGCTTGGTAATGAAACCGAAGTCTTCATTCAATATTTTGTTTGTGTCAAATACTTTGCAATAAACACACTGGAGTGGTCGAGCTTTACATCATCAGACTGTAATCTGTAAATCAAGCTTACATCCGATTTGTAACTGTATTGTTTACCTAATCGAGTTGTATGCACAGTTTGATATTTTTGTCATTTAGTGATTGTTGAACATAACACTTCGAAATACTGCGTTGATCATAATTTCCATCATCGTGATAAGCGAAGTACATTTGTTTTGAATTCATAACAACCGACTTTTCTATGACATGATAAATTATTGACAAGTTCTGCTTAGAAGATTGGTTGCATAACACGAAAAATAATATACCACTCATATTAATACTGTTACCCCATTCATCGGTATTTTTTCCGTTGTCGATTTTCAAACGAGTAAAATTTATTACTGGAGTTGTTCCGCTTACTATATTTAAATGTAAACTCACTCGTCTTTCAAAACCACAACGAACAACGATAAAAAAGTATGCAATCAAACACAACAAGTTTTACTGTAGGAATTATTATCCCAGATAACTCATTTCTTACCGAAGGCATATGAAATATATTCATGTTACACGAAAATACTTGATATTCCCATGCTACAAACCTGTACAATGATTGGTGGTGCTTTCAAACTGTTTCGATACCTCAAGAACTTTATTGTCTGAATGGTGTTCATGTATTTTGATAATCAAGTAGTTCAACACAGAACTAGTACTAACAGAAACACCAGAGTTGTTTACACAAAAGTTTGTATGTGTACAGTATGCGAATACTATGTGTAAGTCCAGGACAATTGTGGTATCCATCCGAGTTTAGTTAACACAATTTACGACACCGAGGTCGTCTCATCTTTCGTAAGACAACAAACCAACCAAGGCTTCAGGATATGTCCATGTCATAGCAATAAATCAGCTACTCCAACAACAGAGTACATATGTTTTCTAGTTACGGTGCTTACATCTTACACACAAATCAATCTACTTTGATAATGAAAAGTGGTGAGTCATCACGTGGTTGTCCTCACAACAATACAACTAAAACATACTATCATACAAAATGGTCGTTATAGTTTGCACACCAACGGTACATCGTACAAGTAGCAAGTCTCGAGAATCCAGTTATTCAAAAAAAAAAACGTGAAAGTGTTTCTACACCAAGTCGGTATGTTGACGAAAGCATATATTGTAATATCATGATCGATTTGCATTCGTTGGTCACTAAATGTCACTCCTCTAAATAATTATTTTTCACTCAAAGCCTACTTGTCACCATTCGTTTCATCAAGCACGAGTTCAAGAAACCTGCTACGACATGAATTGTTATTTTTATGTTGTGTAAATAGGTAATAATTACTTTTATTAACACTACATCAACATCATCGAGTTGTGCGAATAGAGTTACATGTGGTCTTGTGGTTTTAATCGAAGTATACAGCACGGTCTAATGTAGAGTCATCTCTATTGTACAGCAACTCGGTAATCGAAATGCATTAAAATTTAAACAACGATCTTGTTTCGTCGCACCAAAAATATGTTTACTATCGCGATACTCTACACAGGCCGTGTAAATCCTTTTCACACTCGTAATAGTATACCAACAGCTACCGGCGACAACGTTTAACAATACCAACGACACTAAACATACGATACCTACCCAAGTAAAATTACCATTTTCACCTGGAGTTCGGTCGTTACCCGAGTAGAAATACCATTATCCTTTGGAGATTTGTCGTTTACCCAGTGTAACAAACCCCTTTTCCTTTGGTAATCTATTTTTTCTCTGGGTAACAATCCTTTTTCACTTGGAAATATATTTTTTTTCTGGTTAACAATCCTTTTTCACTTGGAAATATATTTTTTTTCTGGTTAACAATCCTTTTTCACTTGAAAATATATTTTTTTTCTGGTTAACAAACCTTTTTCACTTGGAAATATATTTTTTCTCTGGTTAACAAACCTTTTTCACTTGGAAATATATTTTTTTCTCTGGTTACCAAACCCCTTTTCCTTTGGTAATCTATTTTTTCTCTGGGTAACAATCCTTTTTCACTTGAAAATATTTTTTTTTCTGGTTAACAATCCTTTTTCACTTGGAAATATATTTTTTCTCTGGTTAACAAACCCCTTTTCCTTTGGTAATCTATTTTTTCTCTGGGTAACAATCCTTTTTCACTTGGAAATATATTTTTTCTCTGGTTAACAAACCTTTTTCACTTGGAAATATATTTTTTCTCTGGTTAACAAACCTTTTTCACTTGAAAATATATTTTTTCTCTGGTTAACAAACCTTTTTCACTTGAAAATATATTTTTTCTCTGGGTAACAAACCTTTTTCACTTGGAAATATATTTTTTCTCTGGGTAACAAACCATTTCACTCGGCGGGTCGTCGTTTACCTGAGTAAAAATATCATTTTCCTTTGGAGATCTGGCGTTTACCCATTGTAACAATACATTTTCACTTGGAAATCTGTCGTTTACCTGAGTACCAATACCGTTTTCACTTGGAAATTTATCTTTTCCCTGGGTAACAATACCATTTTCGTTTTGAAAACTGACAACCACACCGGTCAATTTGATATTTTTTGTATATTGTTACAACAGACAGCGACAAAATATACACCAACAACGACTCCGATACATTTGTCTAATCAAATATTCACTTGCTCTGATGCATCCCATCAAAATCATTGGTTACTCACATACAATAACAATGTGCTGTTGTACATCGACATGTATGTTTTCGGAATTGGTGAATAAAAGGGTTTCCGATATGTCCGTGATGTCCGGGTTCGTGCTTTGGATTTTCCAGAGTCAAAATGTCTGAATAAAACACCTCCTCGACTTTGGTAACTGGTTGATACACGGATAATGGTGTTCGGAAAACGGATGAATTTATGTTCCCCATCGCGCTGACAACATCGGGCTACTTGTGAGTTTCCTCGGGTCTGTTTACTATATTGTGTCTTTACTGGTCAATACATGTCGCTCCAGTCAGCTGAAACCGGATCACTAATATGAGAAAGTGTGGGGGCCGGATCCGGATATTCACTCATGACCCAACGACCGATATTCAAGTAAACATGTTACAGACCGTGTTTTGTCTCCATGAAAAATACCTATGCATACACCATCACATCAAGTACGTCACGATTGTTCACAAGTATTTGCGTAAACGAGGTGTATATACAATGTGTCGATGCACAAACATCATGGAAAACAAATTCATGTTCTCAAGTCTCATCATGCGACAACTCTGTACATTCAATGTGGGCATAGATGACTTGGAGACAGGCAAGCGGCCATATTTGGACGTAACATGGTCTTAGTATGAACCGACCTCCACCCAACTTGTGAAAAATGAATCTCACACGAGTACAACCTTTTCACGGGTTCACACCTTGATTTTGTAAGCTTGTCCGGATTTTCAAGTAGACTTGTATCGTGATCCAGACCTCGATATATAGTAAAATACAATGTACAGAGTTGTCGCATGATGAGACTTGAGAACATGAATTTGTTTTCCATGATGTTTGTGCATCGACACATTGTATATACACCTCGTTTACGCAAATACTTGTGAACAATCGTGACGTACTTGATGTGATGGTGTATGCATAGGTATTTTTCATGGAGACAAAACACGGTCTGTAACATGTTTACTTGAATATCGGTCGTTGGGTCATGAGTGAATATCCGGATCCGGCCCCCACACTTTCTCATATTAGTGATCCGGTTTCAGCTGACTGGAGCGACATGTATTGACCAGTAAAGACACAATATAGTAAACAGACCCGAGGAAACTCACAAGTAGCCCGATGTTGTCAGCGCGATGGGGAACATAAATTCATCCGTTTTCCGAACACCATTATCCGTGTATCAACCAGTTACCAAAGTCGAGGAGGTGTTTTATTCAGACATTTTGACTCTGGAAAATCCAAAGCACGAACCCGGACATCACGGACATATCGGAAACCCTTTTATTCACCAATTCCGAAAACATACATGTCGATGTACAACAGCACATTGTTATTGTATGTGAGTAACCAATGATTTTGATGGGATGCATCAGAGCAAGTGAATATTTGATTAGACAAATGTATCGGAGTCGTTGTTGGTGTATATTTTGTCGCTGTCTGTTGTAACAATATACAAAAAATATCAAATTGACCGGTGTGGTTGTCAGTTTTCAAAACGAAAATGGTATTGTTACCCAGGGAAAAGATAAATTTCCAAGTGAAAACGGTATTGGTACTCAGGTAAACGACAGATTTCCAAGTGAAAATGTATTGTTACAATGGGTAAACGCCAGATCTCCAAAGGAAAATGATATTTTTACTCAGGTAAACGACGACCCGCCGAGTGAAATGGTTTGTTACCCAGAGAAAAAATATATTTCCAAGTGAAAAAGGTTTGTTACCCAGAGAAAAAATATATTTTCAAGTGAAAAAAGGTTTGTTAACCAGAGAAAAAATATATTTTCAAGTGAAAAAAGGTTTGTTAACCAGAGAAAAAATATATTTCCAAGTGAAAAAGGTTTGTTAACCAGAGAAAAAATATATTTCCAAGTGAAAAAGGATTGTTACCCAGAGAAAAAATAGATTACCAAAGGAAAAGGGGTTTGTTAACCAGAGAAAAAATATATTTCCAAGTGAAAAAGGTTTGTTAACCAGAGAAAAAATATATTTCCAAGTGAAAAAGGATTGTTAACCAGAAAAAAAAAATATTTCCAAGTGAAAAAGGATTGTTACCCAGAGAAAAAATAGATTACCAAAGGAAAAGGGGTTTGTTAACCAGAGAAAAAATATATTTCCAAGTGAAAAAGGTTTGGTAACCAGAGAAAAAATATATTTCCAAGTGAAAAAGGTTTGTTAACCAGAAAAAAAATATATTTCCAAGTGAAAAAGGATTGTTAACCAGAAAAAAAATATATTTCCAAGTGAAAAAGGATTGTTACCCAGAGAAAAAATAGATTACCAAAGGAAAAGGGGTTTGTTACACTGGGTAAACGACAAATCTCCAAAGGATAATGGTATTTCTACTCGGGTAACGACCGAACTCCAGGTGAAAATGGTAATTTTACTTGGGTAGGTATCGTATGTTTAGTGTCGTTGGTATTGTTAAACGTTGTCGCCGGTAGCTGTTGGTATACTATTACGAGTGTGAAAAGGATTTACACGGCCTGTGTAGAGTATCGCGATAGTAAACATATTTTTGGTGCGACGAAACAAGATCGTTGTTTAAATTTTAATGCATTTGGATTACCGAGTTGCTGTACAATAGAGAGGACTCTACATTAGACCGTGCTGTATACTTCGATTAAAACCACAAGACCACATGTAACTCTATTCGCACAACTCGATGATGTTGATGTAGTGTTAATAAAAGTAATTATTACCTATTTACACAACATAAAAATAACAATTCATGTCGTAGCAGGTTTCTTGAACTCGTGCTTGATGAAACGAATGGTGACAAGTAGGCTTTGAGTGAAAAATAATTATTTAGAGGAGTGACATTTAGTGACCAACGAATGCAAATCGATCATGATATTACAATATATGCTTTCGTCAACATACCGACTTGGTGTAGAAACACTTACACGTTTTTTTTTTTGAATAACTGGATTCTCGAGACTTGCTACTTGTACGATGTACCGTTGGTGTGCAAACTATAACGACCATTTTGTATGATAGTATGTTTTAGTTGTATTGTTGTGAGGACAACCACGTGATGACTCAGCACTTTTCATTAGCAAAGTAGATTGATTTGTGTGTAAGATGTAAGCACCGTAACTAGAAAACATATGTACTCTGTTGTTGGAGTAGCTGATTTATTGCTATGACATGGACATATCCTGAAGCCTTGGTTGGTTTGTTGTCTTACGAAAGATGAGACGACCTCGGTGTCGTAAATTGTGTTAACTAAACTCGGATGGATACCACAATTGTGCTGGACTTACACATAGTATTCGCATACTGTACACATACAAACTTTTGTGTAAACAACTCTGGTGTTTCTGTTAGTACTAGTTCTGTGTTGAACTACTTGATTATCAAAATACATGAACACCATTCAGACAATAAAGTTCTTGAGGTATCGAAACAGTTTGAAAGCACCACCAATCATTGTACAGGTTTGTAGCATGGGAATATCAAGTATTTTCGTGTAACATGAATATATTTCATATGCCTTCGGTAAGAAATGAGTTATCTGGGATAATAATTCCTACAGTAAAACTTGTTGTGTTTGATTGCATACTTTTTTATCGTTGTTCGTTGTGGTTTTGAAAGACGAGTGAGTTTACATTTAAATATAGTAAGCGGAACAACTCCAGTAATAAATTTTACTCGTTTGAAAATCGACAACGGAAAAAATACCGATGAATGGGGTAACAGTATTAATATGAGTGGTATATTATTTTTCGTGTTATGCAACCAATCTTCTAAGCAGAACTTGTCAATAATTTATCATGTCATAGAAAAGTCGGTTGTTATGAATTCAAAACAAATGTACTTCGCTTATCACGATGATGGAAATTATGATCAACGCAGTATTTCGAAGTGGTATGTTCAACAATCACTAAATGACAAAAATATCAAACTGTGCATACAACTCGATTAGGTAAACAATACAGTTACAAATCGGATGTAAGCTTGATTTACAGATTACAGTCTGATGATGTAAAGCTCGACCACTCCAGTGTGTTTATTGCAAAGTATTTGACACAAACAAAATATTGAATGAAGACTTCGGTTTCATTACCAAGCTAGTGAAAATTGTTTTCTATTGGATGGATATGATTTACCTTTAGAAAAACGATGTAGACCGATTAAGCGACGTTGTTTCATATCCGTCGAGTGAGTAAAATTTCTTTGGAGTTCGGTTTAGTGGGTTAATTGTTAGGGATTCAATCACATACAAGTAACGTCTTTTAGTGACAGAGTATTGTGATGACATTTACTTTTGCGAATGACAACGGAAAAATTTTCTATTGCATTGTCGGTGTATGTGTTAGACAAATAATTCTAGTACACCTAACTATAGGATACATTTGGCAAACATCGTACAAATTGTTTCGTTGTGATGGTAACGACTTTCAGCGGCTTTAAAAAAGTACTTTTCTTTCGGTATTGGACCTTGCGTTCTGATATTGATAGATGTATTGAGTGATATGGTCAGTTTATAAAAATCCCGGTAATGTTTTTTGGTATCCTAAGTCGGGTGATCAATTATAAAATCGCGGTGATGTTTCTTGTGTGTGCACGTTATCATCAGATTAATACGACTACATTTTACTGAAGGAATAAAAAAAACACAGGTCTGTGATATGTGAATACGACCGAGATTGATTAGTATAGTTTACAGTTGTAATGATTGTGTATATTACTGAAATCGTGTCTACTTACTTTGAGTACGTTGGATAAGGCAGTAGGTCAATGTGGTAATAACAACATCGTGAAGATTTTCTCACAGCCCGATGTCTTGGATTCACTTGTGCCAATTGCTATCATAGACCGAGTATTCAAATCTCGTCGTATGCACCGAGTAGTGCAGAGGTCTCAAACTCAAATGTGCTCGCGGGCCAATTTCCTAAAATGTGATGACCCGCGGGCCGCAGCATCAATAAATATGGGTATTCAATCTATAATATCCAGCTAGGCCTTATTTAACGGCACTATTTACTATTATACTATTCACGCTTGGCACGAAAAATAGTTTTTGTGCCGGGCATAATTTGTTAGAAATAATGAGTTTAGACATCATGCGAGAGGACGCATGAAGATATCGTAAAAGCTGTCGGGTTGTAATATTGCAGCTATGACCTTTGAAATACCACAATTTTATGTACAATATTTTAGAATTCACTAAAGATTGATCGGATATCAGAGCATGTTAGCGGTGTAGCCTAATCGAGGTTTCTGATATACTCGTGGTACGTAGCCTATAGGCTATTGTTACTGTCATTGCCAAAGTCAAATTAAACCAGCGTTAGGTTTTCTTCGATTAGTATTGGAACAGATCAATAACAACTTAGATATAACCATTATTGTTCCATAGTAATAATATTGTTTTTTACCCGTTTTAGCGATCGTACCCCCTGTACTTTCAATTAGATTTCCAGTGACCACTGTCAATTTTCAACACAATTTCTGATGGGCCCTATGTAAAAATCAGAACGCACGTTCACATAAAATCGCGCGTAGCGCAAAGAATATTTTCCAATTGAATAAATTAGCCCAGAAAATATTCCACAGCATATAGGCCAATTTCCACAATGCATCTGGTACTCCCTGATGTGGTGCTTTGTACCACGAAGGGTCTACGGACCCCTGGTTAAGAACCCCTGGAATATAAATGACTAATCGCCGAAGAATCCATTGATGTTACAACTGTGGAGCGTACCGCTACCTTACTTGCCACCGATAATAACATGGACAGAGAGAACAAACAAAATCCAGGATGTAACCAAATCTACGTCACGGGGGTCACAGAACGCCAATGGTTTCCATACAGACCTGATTAGAATTTCTATATTCTATATACCCTACGCAGCGCAAGCTACGGGCTTTTGCTATATTACTATTTATTCCCCACGACAGTTTCATAGATTTTTGCGTCCGTAGGATTGCCAAGTCACTATTCCAAGAGGCAAGTCCTTCTCTGATTTTAACGTTCGACCCTGCTCAACTCGAGTCATTATTAGTTTATCACCCAGTCAATCCAAAACCGAGTAATTTGACGAAAGTACGCACTAAACAAAATCACGATTTTCAGCCACGAATCATCAATGGGTCATGTTTTGTCATCATGAACCTGAAACGTGACCTAATAGCGATCTTCCACTGAATGGTAGATTTTAGGAAGTGATGCGATAGTGAAGTTTGTTTAGATTTCAGGTTTTTGTAGTAGTTTTAGAGTGAACTTCAAGTTCCTAAATCAAAAAAAGTTATATGATACTAGAATACTTGAAATTGAAAAATGCCTTCGCGGGCCGCACAAAATGTTCTCGAGGGCCGCGTGTTTGAGACCTCTGGAGTAGTGATTACTTTGTGTTATAGATTAGTAACGACTTTTACAGTTGAATAAAAAATATCGGTCATCCGAATACCACCAGGATAAATTAATTCAAGTTTGCGAGTTGTAGTGATATAGTCAAGTAAGTGAAAACTAGATTTTAAACACTTGTTAATATTGTGAATAATTCTTTTGAGTATGGTAAGATGTTAAAATGTCTCTTTGACAAACGGAAAGCCGGATCGGCAATAGAGTTGTGATGTTACATTACTTGTTTCAAATCAATGTGCGTATAATTTCGAAATGTGAGTGGGTGAAAGTTGGTAGTTATGCTTGTCAATCTATTTCAATTCAGACTATGTCAAAGTTGAGATATTTCATTTGGATTATCTGGATTTACCTTTAGTACATCCCACGAATGGATTCCGACGCCGCGCTATAACATTTTTCGATAATAAGGATTCAAAGATTTTCATGATAGAGTTGACAAGTGATAAGATGCGTGTTTTTGGTAAGAGTTTGATTTCAAGTTGATAAAGACAATAACTGTATAATGCACATACTTGTGATTCTTGATTCTTGTAGAATTATAGTTGGTATTGATTCTATAAGTGTGAAAACAGCGGTTCGGAATGTGCGAATAATTCGATGTGGTTGAAAGTCGGCGTCAGTAATATTCGGGTTATGGTCGAGTCAAAAGATCAAGAAAAGATTTCTCAAATTAATTAGAATTGTACCGAATTAACACATTCAAATACGAATCAACTCGGTTTGTGTAGTGAATTTCATTTCGAGTTGACAAATTGATACATTGATTGAATATTCTCATAATTCTTATCGTGCAACTAAAGTCAACCACTGTTCGAAGTGTCAAAACATATAGCGACCACCAGAAAGTGTCAAATTGTTGGTTTTCGAATCACCGTCTGCGACGGCTCTGTGACAAACTAATTACCGAAATATTACCTTGTGAGCGATCGGTATGTCTTTAACACCAAGTCACTAAAAATGGTTATGTTCGAGACATTATCTTGTTAGCGATCGCGGGATTTGCAATCTATTTTACACTTTTTGAAGTGTTAATTTACGAGTGCGGTTATTTGTTGGTCGCTTTTCGTGTCGTTGCTGAATACTGAATACTCCTGAATGTGATAGTACTGACTGGATTAGTGTAATAATCGATACGATAGTGCGCGCTCGAAATCCTCACATCAGGTCGCGTTTCCAAAACGGATGTATTTAGCGGGTCACAAATATCAAAACGCGGTCGCGATAATCCTTTTCAAAATCGCACATTGCACTGCGGTTTAGTGAATTTCCTGTTTAGCGATACTCGTGACTATTTACTTGATACATGTTCAACACCATGCGAGGGATTCCTATATCCGAAAGTACGATTCACGACCGCATCCATAAGACACAATAGCCGCATGCGACCGCACCCATAAGAACACATGGCGAATCACCACCACAGCCTATACGCGAAAGTACGACATGCGAAAGTACGACGTGCGAGAGATGCCTATACCGAAAGGGCGATTCACGGCCGCACCCATAAGACACAATAGCCGCATGCGACCGCACCCATAAGAACACATGGCACCTCACCAGCGGAAGGGGGGGGTCAAAAGGGTGCCATCACCAACACGAGTTTCGCGGTACCTCACCGCCGCACCCATAAGAACACATGGTAAATCACCACAGAACCCGTAAGAATTCACGACAGGCGAATCACCGCCACCGCCTATAGCAAAAACGGCGAGTCACGACCACGAGTTTTCACGGCGAATCACGACCGCGGCCTATACCCGAAAAGGCGAATCACGACCGCACCCATAAGAACACATGGCGAATCGCGGCCCCGCCATAAGAGATAAGAGGCGAATCGCCACCCCGGGTTTTCAATACGAGTCACCACCCCCGGTTTCTCGTTAGCATGCGACCCCCGCCATAAGACGAAAACGTTAGCATGCCACCCCCGCCATAAGACGAAAACGTTAGCTCGCCACCCCCGCCATAAGACGAAAACGTTAGTTCGCCACCCCCGCCATAAGACGAAAACGTTAGTTCGCCACCCCCGGTTTCTCGTTAGCTCGCCACCCCGCCCATAAGAACCCCATTACGAATCGCGACCGATCTACTATACTACTGACGCCATTGGCCATTGTGTTGCCGCGCTCCAGTTGTTCAGAACGATCAACCTTTGTTGGCTATTTCGGAGTAGTTTTATTGCCCTGGCGAGATTTCAATTCTTATTTTTTGAATCAGTGCGACACCTCCTTTCGATAAACACCGTCATATCAAATTATTCGGACGCTTGGGTCGCGAGCTATAGGACTACCAATTATGCTGTTTTTGCCGGCTAAGCAGTACGCATCTCGGCGTATTTAATCGTGAGTCACTTGTTGCACATCTGTCCGTAAATTAGTTATCTATACCCAGGGCCGTAACACCACTTCGTCAGCCCTCCCCCCTAACGTTGCTCTTGGCGCCCTCAGGCTAGATGGCTGTTTACCGCTTTTTTTCATCCGAATCGGGTGTCCGTTTTAGGCAGCTTCTCTCGACTAATCGCGCCAAGCGCGAAAAATTTCCATAATTCATGATTGAATCGGTCAATATAATCGGGAATTGAAAATATATTGGTATCAATTTTTATCGTCTCTCTCCTCGCGTAATCAGATTGACCGGTTGAGCCGAGTGAGTTATGTTTGAAAAGGTAGGACCACTCAATAATAATTAAACATCTTCGGGCGTATACCCGTTGGCAGGAACGAAACAGCACTTCGTCAGGCCCCTCAAAACACTTGGGTCTTGAGCTCCCATAGGGTGATAAACCGACGACCCGTCCCGTTGTTCGCTTCTGCCACGAAATCAGGATCACCGTTTAGTGAGCCAGCGTGGAGCGCGAAAATGTTCGATAATTCAAAATAAAATAGGTCAATAAGATCGGGAATTGCATATATATTGCCATCAATTACTTGTCCTCTCTGCTCACGCAATTAGATTTACCGGTAGAGTTGAGTGAGGTGTCTTGGAAACTGTAGTAACTGTAATAATAATTAAACATATTCGGACGGGCGGACCCGTTGGTACGACTTCGTTACATAATGTGATTTCGTGACCTCCAGTCTGCTATATCAAAAAATATAGAATCGCCCAAACGTACTAAATTTAAAGATGCACATGATTTCGAATTGGTAGTTCTTCACAGGCATATAATTCTTCCCTGCGGGATGGTAGCCTATTTGTCTCGTGAGGCTCAGATTACCAAGACAGGAATATTCGGCGCCAGTCAATTAGGCGCCTATGGTCAATTATACCTATATATATTTTGTATATACATAACGAAGTTTCCGGTCAGCGTAAGGGCAGTCCTTTTCGGTCAAGGTTTTCTCGCTGTCGATCGTTCTGGCACACTTCTCGGAGTCGCTTGTTATATCGCCTAAAACTTTATATGTCGTCGTGCGTCGTGACGCGGTAATGGCCAACGCCGATGTGCCCACTTCTATAAATGTTGCGTATTTTATCTTGATGGAAGAGTATCCAATAATGGAGGTACTTGGAAACTTCAAATCGGGCGCAGCGCGAAGAACTTTTAAATTTTTGAAAAATTTCATAAAATACTCTATATAATTCATGCTAATTCACTAAATAATTTTGGGCCCCCTTCGAGCTCGTTCCCCCAATTGGGGGACCTGGGTGCGGTTACGGTCCTTTTAATACCTATATCTATAGGTACTGCTCGTTCAACTGGAAAGTTAGGGCACATTTGCATTGAAACAGCAGTGACGTAATCTTAGCAGTCTACTCACAACTTTCCTGCAATCCTAATTGAAAACTCCAGACTCCAAGCCAAGCAAGAGTATTTTATAAATATAATTTTTTTTCCGTAAATCGATTTCTCAATATCTTTTGTGGGGGCCGCAGAAAGGCTAGCTGGGGGCCGCATGCGGCCCTCGGGGCCGCGGTTGGGAATCACTGCAGTGTAGACCTAAACCTTTCCATAATGATCAAGAAATCAGATCACCCAGAAATTATCAGACAAACCTGTGACGAATATATATATGCCACTCACAGGGGTAAATTACACGTATATGCGGACGGTTCCAAGACCGTAATTGGCCGTGGGGCCGCTTTTTATATTAAATCTTCCGATGTGTCGCATAAAACCGCCCTTGATTGCAGAATATCCATATTAACGGCAGAGTTGGTCGCTATATGCGAAAGTCTTGATTGGTTAATTGATGACGCGCGCCAAGGGTCTACAATCTACTACATATAGCCTACCTCCGGAATCGCAATTCTATCAGATACTTTGAGCGCATTAACTATTTTGAAAACCGGCAACACCAGCCACGTTCGCTCTCTGGTTAATGACATTTTCAAGTCTTGCACAAAGCTGGATAGCGCTGGAATAGATATTACGTTTTTTGGATTCCAGGTCACTGTGGAGTTGGATTCAACGAAGTAGCCGATGAATTAGCAAAGGACGTTGCGTCGTCTTCAACTCCACGAACAATCAGAGATATCCCGCTCTCCCGACAAGAAGCCAAAACAATTGCCAAAGAATTAACTCGCCCAAAATGGATTGACGAAGTTGCCACAAATGGATCGGAAAATCTCTACAAGAGAATACAAGCAGCACACGGGATTTCTCCGATGCTACGGCTCTCAAGAAAAGAATCATCGATACTGATACGACTTCGGACTGGGCATTGTAAACTGAACGCCCATTTACATCGCTTAGGTTGTCACGGCGATGGTCTTTGTGCGACATGTGGCGTATCTGAAACGGTCGAGCATTTTTTGCTTCAATGCACTCGCTATAACGTGCAGCGAAACTATTTATTGGACATAGCAGAACGGAACCACGTACTCATCGATATTGTAGCTCTACTCGGCAACCCCTACACCATTGTACCAGTCATTGAATATGTGTTTTTAACCGAGAGACAGCTTTAATCTAGTAGTTTCATAGAGAATATATGCCAACAATATTTAGGTTTGGTGCAAAAGGCCATAGTTGCTAAGCACCATAACCCCCATATACATACATACATACCACCACCATATAGCGCGTCCGCACAAATATCGATGGTCTCCTTCAGCGGCACGTTCGTGAAGAGGCTAACGATATCATAAGAACCGAGAAACATATTCGAGTTTGGAAGGTCGGTGGTTTTCATCTCGTGCGCGAATGTAAACGAATCAGCGACACAATGCGAATCATACATGGAACGCACTGGTTCCAAAATACCGATAAGCCACTTCGCGAGCTTGTGCAGCGCCGATCCAATCATAGAAAGAATTGGTCGAACGGGCACGTTGGTTTATGAGTTTTTGGCAGTCCGTACATACGTACGATACATCTACATCGTACATACGATACCATCTACATGCAAACCGACGGTGTAGCTATGGGTAGCCCACTTGGCCCGATTTTAGCCAATATATTTGTGGGATTCAATGAAAACAGACTTTTCGCCGCAGATGAAACCAAGCCTCCATTCATGTACCGTCGCTATGTCGATGACACCTTCGTTATCTGTCAAAATGAGACGGAGTTCGATGACTTCTTTGATAACTTGAATTCTCTACACTCGTCTTTAAAATTCACATTTGAAAAAGAGCGTGCTAACTCGTTACCATTCTTAGACGTTCTAGTGGAAAAAGGGGGTATTAGCTTTGTCACTTCGGTTTACCGGAAGCCAACGTTTACAGGGCAATATATACGCTGGAATTCTTTTAGCCCGAATCGCCGTAAACTAAATTTGATTGGCACGTTGGTGCACAGAGCCTCGATGGTTTGTTCGGATGTAAAATTAAACGCGGAGCTAGAATATATCCGCAAAATTCTAATCGATAACGGGTACCCCGAACACATCATCAAGAGTTCTGTGGACAGGAAACTCGGTAATTTCAATCCCAACAAATCACAAAACACGAACACACGGTCTGAGGAAAATGTATATATACATTTACCGTGGCTGTTACGATAACGTAAAAACAGAGGTGGTCAAAGTAGTCAAGAAAGCTACTCAAGTAGAAGTAGAAGTAGCGACGAAAAAATCTACTCAAGTACAAGTAGAAGTACTTCTTTCATAAGCAACCTGAAACCACTTGAAGTAGAAGTAGAATTTTCTGACTTTAAAAGTACTCAAGTAAGTAAGTAGTTGTGAAAACAATCCTGATTGGATGGATTATAAAAAGGTGCAAATTGAGCTATGTGATAGGTGACGAGCTTGATTCATATTGATGCATAGCAGCAGCCAGCAGGTATCCTATTTTCGATAGCATGAGCATTCGTCCACATCATGGGATGAAAATGATAGTACTGATGAGGAAATGCGATGCTAATCCTCTGTTTTCTCGAACAGCACGTTTTGGAAAATAGCATGGTATGGCGCCATCCCCCATATTATAAGGCCCGTAGTATAGTCGAAGAGCAATACGGAGAATTTATATAGGATACGGTGTAAACACTTTGCGCGATTAGTAAACGTTAATAAAAAATATGGTGGACCATAAAAATGCCATATTGTGTAGCTTTATTTCCAGAAATTAAAGGCTTTACTGCACTTGCTTTTATACTTCAACATGTATGTTATCCAGACAAAAGAACTGATATTAATTATAACTCAAAGTACATGATACTGGAAATTGAAAGTGAAATATTAATACTACTTCTAAAAGCAGAAAATGTATTTCATGTTTTTAGTCCAGAAAGTTTCAAAGGTGGTATGCTAAAACAGCTATAAAACTTAAAAAAAAGTAAAGTCAAAGTCCACTCTTCCAGATTAGGACACGCCATGGACATGCTAAATTACGATATGACAAGAAAATGCTAGATTGCGAAACATCAGTTTCAAAGGTTATGATGATCCATATATACTGTGATGAATTATTTCATATGGGCGAAGGGCGACAATGTGGCGTGAATGGAACCACGCCAACCCTCCACCTAAATTATATTCATCGATACTTTCGTGAAATCATACTGGTCACTCCGTATCCACTGCGCGCGAAGCGCGACGAAAATTCTGGGCTTTACTAAACTTTTATGAAAATTAAATGTTAATACTCCGTGAAAACAGCTCCGAAATTCCTCAGGCTATCTTCCAGATTGGAAGATTAAACTACTTCTACTTGACAAACTGAAAATAGCGAAAAGTAAGTAAGTAGATCACAAAATATTAGGAAGTAGAAGTAGCGAAAATCAGATCTACTTGAGTAAGTACCAGAAGTAGAGGTAGACTACTTGAGTACTTCGAAAAAGTAGACGTACGTCGTTACTGACCACCTCTGCGTAAAAACAAATGTTGTGTTTACCACCAAACAATTGCTTCCTGCAACGCGCAAAGATGTTCTTCCTGCTTCTCAACAAAGCAATAGTGTCTATGATTTCAAGTGCCACTGTGATTGTCGGTACGTGGGAAGAACAACTCAGCGCTTGCAGGAACGCATCAAACAACATGTTCCGAGCGTTATTAGATCACGCACATTGGACTCTCACGAAGACGCAGCCGTAACTGATCTGCGATTACTAGAACGTAATCAGGCCGTGGCTATGAGCTCTGCCATCGGCAAGCATTTGGCTGAAAATGCAACTTGCGCTAAAAACTATCGCGATGAAAGATTTTCTATATTAGGTAGAGGCCGCACTAATTTCCATATGTCTGCACTGGAATCGACTTATATTAAAATCCCCGGACCGCGCTTGTGTCAGCAGAAGGAATTTTTGGTGAATCTAAAAATTGGCCACTAGCTGCGCTCGCGGTTTGCCTGTATTCCATGCTGTTTGTTTCTATGACGTCATAATTGGTTGTATGCAATGTAGCTAGATGCATGTTTTTGAAATTCTCCATTTGCTGACGATTGCCCTTGAAAAGTGTCAGCTCGAAAAGCTTCGGGTTTTAATATATTTTACTATGAATATATTAATAAAATGTATATTAAAGTTCTGTACCCCAAAGAGTCTCTTGAAATTACTGCCCTAATCATTGAGTGTCAACCTTGAGACTTGGCACAGCGTTCTATACTTAAATCAAGACATACCGTGCAAAGGCTCATGACAGATCTAGGTAAGGAGCATCGTCAAAATCAATAGAGACCAATACCGGCTTTGCGTAAAATCTGTTGGCGATAAATGACGAGCATCAGCTCTCAGTCGACTTAGGAAACGAAATTACCACTAAAACAGTTCAGTGACAAACTTAAAACTTGGTATGGCGTTCGATACTAACATTAAGACTTACCGTGCCAAATGTCATGACCGATCTCGGCATGGAACATCGTCAAAATTAATGGACACCAATACCGGCTTTTGAGTAAAATCTGTTTGCGATACATGACGGATCAGCACACACTCAATATCGGAAACGGAATTACTACCCTAATCTTCGAGTACCAACCCTGAAACTTGGGGCAGTGTTAAATACTACCATCACGACATAACACACCAAGTTTCAAGAATCATCATGGTGTGAAACACCGTCAAAATGGACCTATACCAGCAAAGATCGACTCAACGCCATATGACGGTAACCGAGTTCAGATATAGATTCGATTGTTACATCACACCTTAAGGGCAACCAGGCTATGTTGCCCCACCTGCTCGGTAATTTTATGAATAGGAGAGAGTAAATCACCGTTTCTTTATTGTGCACGGCTTTGAGAGAATAGACAGTGAAAGATTGTTTTGAACGCAACCGGGGCATGTCCCGGCTAGGCATTCGCCAAGCGAAAACACGGAAGAGAATTCGATTTTCGCAGAGACTTTATTCGCTATAAATGGGCAATTGGGCATTTACAAGCCAAAGCACAAGAAGAATGCGATTTAAATATTATATAAATATATTAATGAATCTGTCCTAGTGATTGAAATGACGGAACGCCGAACGGCCCGTTGCTGTTACATCGTTGGAGCGTACCACTACGGTACCCGGTACCTTTAAGTGGCCTTAATAACATGGTTTAGCGACCAAAGATGTTACTAACAGATTGCCAATGGTTGCCATAGCTACTTGCTTAGTTAGCGAAATACCAAGCTGCGACCTTCTGATCTATTACTATTCCCCTGAAACGCGACCTTCTGATCTATTACTATTCTCCTGAAACTCGATTAGTTTGTTGCGTCCATGGTTCTAACAAATTTACGGCATTCCGAGTCACTCCAAGTCCACTCGAGTCATTTTCATTTTGCCATCGAGTTAGCCCGAGTCTGAGTAATTCTAAGAAAGGTCGCGTCCAAGTCCAACTCAAAAATTTCAGTCACGAATCGTCTAAGGGTCAGGTTTTGTCATCATGAATATTACAAATGCGGCGAAATAGTGAATCTTCCACTGCATGGTAGCGTTTGCAATTGATGTGATAGTGAAGTTTGATGAATAGTGTATGGCTTCCGGAGCAATTTAAGAGGGAATTTTCACTTTATAACCTGAAAAGATATATGTGACACTTATATATTGTCAAATTATTAAAAATCTAAAATGTCATCGCGGGCCGCACAAAATGCTCTGGCGGGCCGCGTGTCTGAGACCTCTGGTATAAGCGTATAACCATTTAACTACTGCAGATGAATCTTGCAACAGCCAGAAGTTCAATACCAATTCTAACATGATCCTCTGTCGGAACGGCCATACAGAAGTGATCATGTGAATCATAGGGTTCGGTTATTTTCGTGATTCTACCACCCTTTCTCATATTCATCGACTTTTTGTGTATCGACCTTAAATGGTCACTTAAGAACCTGCCCATGACTGAATCCTCATCCCCTGACTTTGAGCATGTCCCATATTTACATTTTGTCATTTGGTGTGAACACTTTAATTTAATTTTGTACATAACATAAAAATGTCATTAGCTTTGACGCCACACAATGTTGCGTCCTCGATTTGCTACACTATCATCGGCCAATTCCACCAACATATTTCAATCAGGTCGGTTTCGCATCATCGCAGGTGTCCGAATGCCCAACCCATTGTGCACGCTGAAATACAGCACCTTGGTAGAAGAGGCCGAATATGTGTAGGGAGATGATGGAATGAATCTGTTTCTTGTACACTTTGAGCTCATACAGAGGCACGAAGGGTGATGCTTTATTCCGATGCCAAAAATGCGATGGGGCGTAGCCTGGAAGCGTTCAAACTCATCTTTTTCAAGTTTAATGCAATAATGCAATTTGTGCTCCCGTTTTTGTTGCTCATTTCGTTTGTTTCTAGTTATAAATAACACTGTTACAATTAGAGCCCGACCGATTATCGGCTCGCCGATAATATCGAGTCGATATCACACTTGGAAAGAAATATCGGTATCGGCCATTGGAGGTAAAAAATATCGGCCATTTTCGTGACGTCATAAAATGGTGGTAGGGAGTCAGAGAAGACGTGAGGTCTTCACTGCTTGTCGGTAAATGATAAAAAATAAATGGCCAAGCTGCAGATAGTGCATACAGGCCAGTCTGCATGCTTATGTGAAAATATACTTTCACCGTCATGCCCCACTGACTTCATGGGAATCCCCTGCATTGATCGATCACCAATGGCAGAGAGCAGCTGGATGTATAGTTGTCTGCAGAATATTTTTCAATCGATCAGAGAAATGAGAACTTCATTCATGCTGCACTGACCCTCGGGATGATAGAGAAGAACGTCGCGTCGAAGCATTTTGTGTAGATAGTGCTGGTGGTGTCTGTGTAAGAAGCTGACAAGCCAAGGCTCGGTACCAACAGAGCGAAATTATACCAGTAATGTATGAAGTCATCTATCTGACGGAGGCCTGAGGGATACCCTGATAGGAAATATACGAGCATAGAGTGCAAGAAAATCAAGCAAAAGTGGAGTGAAGCCAAAAGATAATACGAAAATGTTTCATTCCATGATGACATGGGCCAATTCTGACAAAAAAGCGTAAAATATTGATCAATTGATTGTTGAAATGCTGGTCATGGTCAAGGCCCAAGGGGATGGGTGGAACAGTAGCAGACGTAAACAATTTGAGTTGTTTTGCACATTCTATTCAGCTATTTGTTAATGATGTGCTGAAGGCTCCAGGTGCACTGTCAGAAGAATATCAATACTTGGTGAAACCATTGAAGGGAAGATTCCCTGCAAGGGAGCGGTGGAACCGAAATGAAGAAAGATTTCCAATTCTTGCTGTGCCACTAACTATGGTACCAAGTGAAAAACTGCTCACTGTGTTTAGCACTATATACATCATTTATGAAGACTACAGAAGTTCACTCCTAGGACAAAGGGACGAGAAATTGTGCTGAACTGTAATCTGCAACTACTAGACCGGTGCTATTGATATATTTTTATAGCCCCTAGATCATTTATTTCATGTTCAAGCATAGCAATGGCTGTGAAGTTGTTGAAATGAATACTTTTGAGGTGTTAAATAGGGGCCTTGAGCTAGATTCCATATCTTTTGAATATCGGCTGAATATATCGGGGTTATCGGTGAAGGTACTGGATATCGGTTTTATCGGTATCGGCTCAGAAATCCAATATCGGTCGAGCTCTAGTTACAATTGCCCCGCATGGGCGTTACAATTGCCCCTGAGTACGGGGCGATTGTATCATTTGAGCGACGATTTTCGCGACCCAAAATTTCACTGATTGATTGATTATTATTGATCGAGTTCCATTTTAGTTTTTATATCGACTATCGAGTTTTTGGCTTCATTATATAAAACTTTAGAACTGAAATATCCAAGAGAAAACGTAATGTTACAAAATGTGTTACAATTGTCCCCGGTCTCCCCGTTGAGTATTCGAATACTACTCACAATGACGCCATAACAAAATGTAATATTGGAAAGTTTAAATATGTACCACTCACGCCACCTCAAAAATATGATGCCTGTTATCCATCACTTTAATGATACTTTGGTGACAATGTTGTGAAATGATCAAGGCTCCGTAAATGTGGGCTTCGTTAAAGGTGTAATTTTAGTAACGGTCTCAGCTTTTTACTGTTTAGTATGCTGCGATACAGCCAATCAAGGCTATCACAGTGGAGAATAGTATCGTAACTTGAATTCCCCTTAACAGTGGCGAAGAGCGACTCATTTCAGTACTAAAAAATCGTCTTTTACTACTCGACTCGAATCATTAAAATTGATACTCGATTCAGATTGGAGTACCCAAATCATTGTGCCCAGCCCCAATCGCCAGTTAAGCATATTTCAAGTTTATACCGGCGAGCTAGCTAACAGGACATACTGCTAAAGCTATATATCCGTGAGATTAGGTTCGTAAGTCGAGGAGATTTATGCTTTATACCAGAGGACTAGCTAACAGGGTACAATATGCTGACGCTTCCGCTATTTACCTTCCGATTTCTTGATATGGTGCGATGCAACGCCCTTACGCGCCAGGAAGGTTTGGAAACCTACTGCTTGATCGCTACCTGCCATCGTGACCACGTCGCATCGCAGAAGAGCGAGAGATGAAAAGCGAAACATAAAGAATAGCGCAAATTTTTTTTTCGCAATCGCGTCGCGCCCGAGCCTTTCTCTCGGCCAGACGCTAAAAGCATAGTGTCCTATATCAGCGGTTCTTAACCTTTTTGGACATGCGCCCCCCCCCCTTCCGTATCTTTGGTTAGCTATACTTCTGCTCCCAGGAACTAATATCTGTGCACGGTCAGCTAAACCTAAAATACTTTGGTTAGCTATACTTCCTCACCCGGGGCACCATGCATGGATATGAGTTCCTGGGAGCAGAAGTATAGCTAACCAAAGTATTATGGGTTTTGCTGGCTGGTTACTTAACCCGGAATCCTGTTCTCCTGGTGAGATCTTCTTAGGACGCAGATATTACACACGACATACGAATATATTTCAGAAGTTGATGCAAGTAGGGTTAGCAAATGAGTCTGTCTGATTCTCTCGAATCAGTGGTTTTATATTAGAGCCAAATTACTTTAGGACAGGGGTGGGCAAACTTATGGCCTCGCGCGCCGCATTCAACATCTAAATCCATTCGCGGGCCGCACTATATTATATTGAGATCATTAGCCAAAAGGCAATATTGTTATTTAATGATATAGCAGTGGTTCTCAAACTTTATTTGTCACGCCACCCTTATGATAGTGCAAAATTTCGCGCTCCCTTTATGGTAATACCATCAAATATCCAAGATTGAAATCAGAATGCTAGCCATTCCAACGGATAGTATTATGACATTGAAGGGTATGGCTGTAGACGAGAGAATTATCCAATAGGAAATATGGACAATAGACAGAGCAATAACCATGAATTGGAGGCACGAAAGAATTTTCAGTTTACCGTGGCTCCGTGCCCTCTCACTGCGGCTTCGCGCCCCCTTTGAGATGCTTCCACGACCCAAATTTTGAGAACCACTGTCATATAGTGACCGAAGAAATATGGAGATATAAGTGGATCGTCCTCCGTAAACGCAGTTTGTCATTTCCGTTTTGAATTTCTGTGATCTTTAGCAATTGAAACCTTGCTTGCGGCCAGCGGGCCGTAGTTTGCCCACCCCTGCTCTAGGATGTGATACATTCATGGTTGGATGATCACTATATCTCTGCAGTATCAGATAAACCATGGGTGACACTCCGGACAGATCTTGGACGCATTGAGAAACCAGGAATTTAATTCTGATTGCAACGGAAGTTAGCAGTGCCGGTACTGCTGCAAATCACCCCTAACCTACCAATATCTCCTTCTAGATCTGCTCACGTACGCTGCTGCCATGTTTCTGTTGCATGGATACAAACTACGGTTTGACCACAAACTAGGTGAACTTATTCACATTCCCCTGGTAAGCAAGTCATCAACAAGACACTCGGAGCCCATCTCTGAATCACGACGACAACACAGCAGTACCGGTAGACTAGGGTTACCATATTTTTGTGGCTCAAATTCCGAACATGCTTTAGCGCCCACTAGCAGATTTTGAAATAAGGTATGTCACACTGTCTGTTAATATGACGTCACACTAACAAACTTTACCTATCGACCAGATGTGGTCACGATCGGGCTGTAGGCTGTAACCAGGACCGAAACAACACTTTTTCAGCCCCCTCCCGCCCAAATAAACACTGACCTTGGGCCCACCCAGACTTGGACAACTAGAAAATTTTCAGCGTTTCCAAATTAGATTAGAATTAGAGCTTAACAGCTTTTTTGAAATTAGATTAGAATTAGAATTAGAGCTCCACAGTATTTTCCAAATTAGATTAGAATTAGAATTGGAGCTACAGTTTTTTTCAGATTTAGATTAGAATTAGAATTACTGAATTCGCAAAAACTTGGAAATTGAATGAAATTATGATTGATAAATAAATAGGCCTACAGCAAAAATCAAGTTCATTTCAAATCAGGGTGCATTCACATAACCAAGAGAATGGTTAGCGTCTGTACATCAAGCTTGGCTCGTTTTGCAGGATAACAGAGGTCACTAACACGCGGCTCGCGAGGTCACATTTTGCAGCGATCTGATTTGTGATTTCGGAAGAATGAAAAATAAAGTATTTACGCATGCTGAAGCAATCATCCTCTTTTTCTGGTTTAGTTGAGAGCATGAAAGTGAATAAGCCTGTGTTAACTATCTCTTTTTCTTTGCTGTCGTTCTGTTTGTGATCGAAACTTAAAGCATGTTGGTCGCTGACTACAGCAAGCTATTATGCCAGCATGGCTATTATTCGTCACAACAACTACTATGACTGTACGGCGTAAGCAATGCGATGGTAGCTTGACACTGGATTTCCCTGCGTGAGAGGGATACTCTCGATACAAAATGCCTAGGAAAAAGAGGCATTTGCAGGAAAACCGTAAATTAGATTAGAATTAAAATTAGAGCATTGGAACACTTCACAAATTAGACTAGAATTAGAACTAGAGCACAAGTACATTTCACAAATTAGATTAGAATTAGAATTAGAGCATACAACCTTTTCACAAATTAGATTAGAATTATATTACTGGCATTTCGCACTAATTTAGTGAAATTAGACAACTGGAATTATCTAGTTGTCCAAGTCTGGGCCCACCATAAGGTAATCGATCCAATTTCTTGGGGGCTTACTTTATAGCCTATGCATATGCATATGGTTTCTATAGGAATCTGGTCGTTAAATTTTGTGAATAAATTCTCTCAATAATATTGGTTCTTCCATCGTAATAAAGCCATGTTCATGTCACACAGATAAGACCATTCATGAGCCTAAATGCCGGCTCGCACCAGAGAAGGCCAGATTCTCAATTTGCGGAATCCGAATCTATGCGGCTCCGGCCAGCACATCGAAATTCTCAGTCCGAAAAAATCCGGCCGGTCAATTTCCAATTCAGATTCCAAAATAATCCTGCTAAAACCTCGTTAATTTGACATATTTCAGTGGAAAAGTTTTGCTGAAATCTGACATTCAAAGCAAATTCAAAATCCGGTTCCAGTCCGGCTACATAAAAAATCGATGAAATCCTACTTCTATTCTGGTCCTAAACCGGTTCAGGGCCACCGCTGGTCCGCACCAGCAGCAGGGCTGTGGAGTCGGAGTCGGTGGAGTCGGAGTCGTGAAAACTGTGGTGGCTGGAGTCGGAGTCGTGGAAAAAATACTGACTCTAGTCGGAGTCGGAGTTAGTGAAAATGATCCCGACTTCGACTCCGACTCCGACTCCGACTCCAACTTCTTTATCGTGTAAACAATTGCTTTTCAAATATATCTTTCAAATTACTAAAAATACCTATAATAAGATTTTTATGTACTATCAATCACTGTTACTAGTAACGATACAGATCAGGGGTAGCCAGACCGTGCTCCGCATGCCAAATGTGACCCGCGAGAAGGTTTTGTGTGGCATGCGAGGTAATTCTCGAAATTAGATGTAACATCAGGTTAAATTGCAAGGCCAACCAAAATTTGATTAGCCTGACCGAAAATTTGATGATGACTAAAACATCAGTTCGACGCATTGGCGTAACCAGGGGCCAGCCACAATCAGCTCAGATCTTCGTATATGATCAAAAAGTATAATATTCCGTAGCAGATTTATTTGACTTGAATTTTTTTTAGCACTTCGCATGATTTATTGTCACATTTCTTGCATTTAGTATTGGAAACCCTCCTAGAAATTATAAATACGCGTAATTTACAGAATTGAGTCCAACTATACCCGCAATTAGGAGAAGACGTGTCGTCCAACATGGGACGTCGCTTGTGCGCTCGAAGCGAGATCGTCGGCGACGAAACATTTGCGCTAAATGACAGAGGCATGTTAACCGAAACCGTCGATATTGCTATGTCTAAAACGCCAAATATTCCTGTCCTTGCTGAATGAGCCCATTGCTATACAGATTCGACCCCCTCATGTGCAAGTAATTTAATTATTGATCGAATTCATTCATTACCTTCATTACTGCACAGTAGGGTTGTTCAAAAAAAAAAATTCCAAATCTCACTCGCTTAATGACTAAATCGTCAGGTTGTCTAAGAAAACGATGCACACCAAATTTTACTCAATTCCAACTAGTAAAGGCCGTGCAATCTTGAATTGAAATTTTTAATTTATTAGTAAAAATTGCAAATAAAAATTTTTCCAATTTTTCTGTCAACCCCATGAAATTGTTGAGCTGTCTTCAAAGACGATGCAAAACGAATTTGAGTCAATTCCGGCTAGTAGAAGCGAAGTTATTCTAGTTTTTCGTTGATAATTATCGGATTATCCTTGATCCGGGGATTATCAATGAAAAACTCAAATAACTCGGCTTCTACTAGTTGGAATTGAGTCAAATTTGTTTTGCATCGTCTTTGAAGACAGCTCAACAATTTCATGTGGTTGACAGAAAAATTAGAAAAACAATTTTTTTTATCAATTTTGACTAATAAATTAAAAATTTTAATTCAAGATTACACGGCCTTTACTGGTTGGAATTGAGTCAAATTTGGTGTGCATCGTTTTCTTAGACAACCTGACGATTTAGTCACTAAGCGAGTGAGATTTGGAAAAAAAGGTGTTTTTTTTAACAACCCTACTGCACATGCACAGTGCACACTGTACAGTTGCACACTGAGTTTTCATGACATAGTTCTTATCAATGAATTTTGAAACGTAGTCACCCAAGTCTTGTTTTCAATGTTACCGAATTCGGTTCGTTCCTATCGCCCCTATCGGACGACTAAAGAAAAGGTTATCAACATTCAAGTTGCCCGCGGAATGGTTCGTAAATCTCATGTGACCCTTTGGTCGAAAAGGTTGGTCACCCCTGACAGAGATAGAATTGAATATTATTTGCAAAATACAATTCAGTTGCATAGAGGAAAAAAGATGCAATGTGCATATTCGTGATGCAGTCACAAATTGATGCAAATTTTGGAATTATACCATGATATTGTGACAGAGAAAATATATCGTCTGGTTGTAAAATTGATGTAAATATAACCAAACGCTCCTTCCCATTTGACAAAATTAAAAATATTTGTAGTGTGGCTTAGCTGCTTGGTTCGAACAAATGTTAAGAAAGACTGCAAGTCCTAGTCCTTGAATACTTGACTAAGTGCACGTAGACTAGACATATACTATTTGACTACTTCCTAAATTTCGTTTATGACCAATGTCTATTAATAGTGAGAGTGTGTGTGCTTGTAATCCAGAGGTCTCAAACTCAAATGTGCTCGCGGGCCAATTTCCTAAAATGTGATGACCCGCGGGCCGCAGCATCAATAAATATGGGTATTCAATCTATAATATCCAGCTAGGCCTTATTTAACGGCACTATTTACTATTATACTATTCACGCTTGGCACGAAAAATAGTTTTTGTGCCGGGCATAATTTGTTAGAAATAATGAGTTTAGACATCATGCGAGAGGACGCATGAAGATATCGTAAAAGCTGTCGGGTTGTAATATTGCAGCTATGACCTTTGAAATACCACAATTTTATGTACAATATTTTAGAATTCACTAAAGATTGATCGGATATCAGAGCATGTTAGCGGTGTAGCCTAATCGAGGTTTCTGATATACTCGTGGTACGTAGCCTATAGGCTATTGTTACTGTCATTGCCAAAGTCAAATTAAACCAGCGTTAGGTTTTCTTCGATTAGTATTGGAACAGATCAATAACAACTTAGATATAACCATTATTGTTCCATAGTAATAATATTGTTTTTTACCCGTTTTAGCGATCGTACCCCCTGTACTTTCAATTAGATTTCCAGTGACCACTGTCAATTTTCAACACAATTTCTGATGGGCCCTATGTAAAAATCAGAACGCACGTTCACATAAAATCGCGCGTAGCGCGAAGAATATTTTCCAATTGAATAAATTAGCCCAGAAAATATTCCACAGCATATAGGCCAATTTCCACAATGCATCTGGTACTCCCTGATGTGGTGCTTTGTACCACGAAGGGTCTACGGACCCCTGGTTAAGAACCCCTGGAATATAAATGACTAATCGCCGAAGAATCCATTGATGTTACAACTGTGGAGCGTACCGCTACCTTACTCGCCACCGATAATAACATGGACAGAGAGAACAAACAAAATCCAGGATGTAACCAAATCTACGTCACGGGGGTCACAGAACGCCAATGGTTTCCATACAGACCTGATTAGAATTTCTATATTCTATATACCCTACGCAGCGCAAGCTACGGGCTTTTGCTATATTACTATTTATTCCCCACGACAGTTTCATAGATTTTTGCGTCCGTAGGATTGCCAAGTCACTATTCCAAGAGGCAAGTCCTTCTCTGATTTTAACGTTCGACCCTGCTCAACTCGAGTCATTATTAGTTTATCACCCAGTCAATCCAAAACCGAGTAATTTGACGAAAGTACGCACTAAACAAAATCACGATTTTCAGCCACGAATCATCAATGGGTCATGTTTTGTCATCATGAACCTGAAACGTGACCTAATAGCGATCTTCCACTGAATGGTAGATTTTAGGAAGTGATGCGATAGTGAAGTTTGTTTAGATTTCAGGTTTTTGTAGTAGTTTTAGAGTGAACTTCAAGTTCCTAAATCAAAAAAAGTTATATGATACTAGAATGTATTGTCGAATACTTGAAATTGAAAAATGCCTTCGCGGGCCGCACAAAATGTTCTCGAGGGCCGCATGCGGCCCGCGGGCCGCGTGTTTGAGACCTCTGTTGTAATCAGTACCGTGTGTAATGTGAAAATTGGTAAGATGCATCTCTTGTATTAGTTGCTGACTGATACATAAGAGCAACACTTCCATTGTTTATCTACGTTTTAATTAACCAGTATGGGATGTAAGTCGTGTTCGAATGATGCTTAGATATTAGGTTATTAGAGAGTCCATGTTATGAAAACTGATAAAAAATGAAAAAAGGACGGAAATTTAGAAAGGCAATCTTTCATGCATAGTGAATAATTCGAACTGTGCCACAATCAGGGCTTTGGAGCAGCCGTAAATTTGCATTGCTCCAGCTCCGGCTCCGGAGCTTTCTTCTATCATACATTAGCTCCGGCTCCAGCTCCGGAGCCGCATTATTACCACTGCTCCGGCTCCAGCTCCGGCTCCGGCTCTGAAAACTATCGAAGGTGTCTGTCTATATAAGGGGTGGGCAACCCGCGGCCCGCGGGCCATATGTGGCCCGCGAGAAGGATTTGAGTAGCCCGCGAGCTAATTTCCCATTATATTACCGAAATCCTGTTATATTATCGAAATTGAATTGCTCAGATTGTGAACTTACAAGGCCAACCAAAAATATGATTAGTCTGGCCGCGACACTTGGGATGTTGATGACTAAAATATCAGTGTCGACGCATTGGCAGATCCAGGGTCCAGTCACATTTTTAGTAAATCATCGTACATTACAATAAACTAAAATAGTAGTAAAATTTTTCTTCACGCTGCGCGTGTTTAATTGTCACACGATTTTTTTTTTGTAGCCTACCCCCACCTGAAAATGAAAAAACGCCTGATTTAGCCGATTGAGTCTAACTATATTCGTAATTACGAGAGAAAGTATTTACGCGTTTGCGCTCGCAGAAAGATCGTCGGCGATGAAATGTAGGCACAAAATGATTGTCGTATATTAGCGGAAATCTTCGATATCGATATGTCCAGATGTCGAATAGTCCTGTCCTTGCAAACTGAGCCCAGCGGGCGGTATACAGTCGACGCGCAATATAACCAAGTAATAATAATATTAACTTTGAAAATTTTACGCCCCTGGCGCTGCTAGCGGGCAGCGCTCTCGTTCGTCAATTTCATGTGGCACTTTCACCGAAAGGGTTGGCCACCCCTGGTCTCTATAGATTACTAATATACCCGTAGGTTAGTAATCTAGAGTCTGTCAGCCGTCAGTAACATCGGATGCAGCAACGAAGACATAGGTGCCGCCGAACCGGCTTGTGACGACATAATGAATACTTGTCAATTGTCGATAACATCATAGTTGCACTAAAACGCACTTTACTCCGTGCCATTGCTGTGTACAGTACACTGTGCCGCATTAAAATTCTGATGGGGCGTTTTAACACTGGCACTGTACTCGTTAACATTAAGCCATACAGCTCAATTCAATTTTTAAATGTGCGATTAATATTCAACTGTAACTGTAGTAAGAGCAATATAGGCGGATATAACGACGTGATCAATAGAAATTCGATTTGTAGCCTACCAAATGGCCAATGGTTTGACTTTCGATATTGGTGCACTCGTTAACAGTCTGTTTATCTGAATATAATATTTTCCGGTTGAGTCAAATCTAATAATCGAATAAACACTGGGCCATGCACATTGCGTCATGCCCATAACGAATTAAACTATGCAGTATGCACATGCACATTGCACATTTACAAGCCACAGTGCGTGAAAATCCGAGAATTACCAGAGTATCAAGTAGATATCAAGAATTATTTAACGAAACAGATGACTACAAATTGGAAATCGCGTATCAAATCAGTAATTTGTCTCCAACATAAATACCATGGGGTTTTGGGCTACTCTTCTGCCATCCCCTATTTACGCTCGAAAATCCTTACTGGAGTGAATGGCGATGATGCGCAGTAATGAATTCCAATTAGCATGCGTAATTGCATACTCAATAACACTGTCCAATTTCGCGGCCCGATTAAAGAACTATCACGAAAGAACGAGTATTTGCTCATCCGATTCATAGCAACGTTAAAATGGAATTTCTCGGCTCGTGCTCGTCATATCGACATGTGCAACGAAATCACCTTTCTATCCTCTCTCCCATTTCGCGTAGTTTCGCATAGTGATCATTATTTTCGAACCGTATACAGTTGGCCAACAAGGGTATGCTGATGATGAAATTGCCAGTATGCCGAATACCCACAATATTCACAGGCATATTTCGCATACCGAGGTTCGGCACTCGTGTATGAAAATTGAACATGTGACTGCTCTGCTGTTAAATCCCCAGGAACATGGTTAGTCGGAAAAGGTAGCGCCAAAGACGAAAAGATTCTTAATTTCGCGAAGGCCTGCTGTTGAATTATGTGAACTCAGCAGATATGGTTGTTGCATATATAATAGCATCTTATGAAATACGTCGGAGCCGGAGCTACCCCTCAAATAACTAGCTCCAGCTCCGGCTCCGGCTGAATTTTATGTAGAGCTCCGGCTCCGGCTCCAGCTCCGGTAAAAATGCACGGCTCCGGGGCTCCGGCTCCGGGCTCCGGCTCCGGCTCCAAAGCCCTGGCCACAATGAAACTATTTTGCATGCCATCGGTAATCATATGTTTGCATATAATTAATGGGTATATATGATAGTCATTTAACCGTCACTGTGGCATATAATTTTCGAAGTGAATTGGTAATACTGTTCGAGTCGGGGTTTGAGTCGGAGTCGGTATTTTTAAAGACTCAGGAGTCGGAGTCGGAGTCAGAGTCGGTACTTTTAAAGACTCAGGAGTCGGTCCATTGAAAATGTGTGGAGTCGGAGTCAGAGTTGGAGTCGGTGGTAAAATTTACCGACTCCACAGCCCTGTTCTAAGCCACCTCCTTTTAAGCACCTGTTCCTTATTGCAGTAAGTTTTCACTGCCCAAACTACCGGGCAAAAGAGCTCCAGAAGACGCGACAGGGCTTAAAGATACAGAAAATTACTTCAATGAAGACTTCAACATATCTCATATAGATATAAATCCAGAACCACACATCTCGAACCAACACGAACTTGATGATTTAGTTGGGACTCACTAAATCAAATTAGGAGATTCTGACTCCAAGGTTGAAACTAGGGAACGATGTCCTTGGTCGGGAAAAGGGCGCGAACCAGTTTCACGGTACTTTGCTGTGGCAGGTTCTCCTTACCTATGCGGGAATGTTGGCAAACTTTTGTAAATCACTTAACAATAAAATGACTGCAAGAGAATCAGGAGCATTCAAGGCATCAGGATGTAGTTAAAAATTTTCTTGGTAATAAACGAATCACTGAATATTAACCTCTGGTAAACAATGATGGAGATATATGAAAAAAATAAAGTGGGACATGACCTTAGAAACGCAATACCTGCACTTTCACCTTGATTTTATTCGTTAAAATATGGATTATGTAAGCGAGGAACATAGTGACGTGTTTCAAGAAGATATGTATGATTTGGAAAGAAGATACTAAGAGTGGTGGAATTGCATCATGACGGGGCATTATTTGCGGGCCATAATACCAGCAGATTTCTCAGTCTATAGACCCAAATCATGCGAACAAATCCAATTCGGATTTTTTTGAATTGTTTCCGTCCTTTTATAATCTATGGTAGCTAATATTTATGCATATTCCTTCGTTTTGTTAGTATGTTTGTACGTCAATAAGGATACATGCGTATTATTACAGGGCAACTTTGAGTAAGCGGGAAATCAGAAAAAGTGACATTTCTCAAAGACCAGGGACACTACAGAAGAAATTTCTGTATTTTAGTGATCGGTTTGGAATAGCAAAACACAAAACATAAAATTTTTACTCAACTGAAATTTAGCAAAATTTTGTAACATGGTGTTGTTTGTGGAAAGAAGATTTCTCATTTCACAGACGCATGTCACGAAAACAAAACGACTTCTGACGATTTTTAAAGTGTTTGCAATGTTACTTGATACATGAGTAAGCTATGTCTGTTCCTATTAACCTTTTCATTGGCGTTTTCTTACCTCCAATAAAGAATTATTGTGACTAATACCGAGCAATTATGAGTAAAATCAAAAATTAGAGAAATTGACATTTCTCCAAAATTTGAGACACTTCAGGAAAAATATTGGTAATTTGGTAATTAGTTTGGAATACTAAAACACAATACATAAAAATTTTAGCCAACTCAAACCTTTGAAAAATTTTGTTACATGGTGTTATGAATAATAGGGGCGAATGCAGTTTAGTATAGTGCCAGGTAAGGATAATTTATTTTGCAGTAGTGCTGATCATATATTGTTGCGCATGCATAAATTTAGCCCATAATACAATAACAATATCGTAGAAATATAGTCGTTTGTATTGAAGTGTAGTGGACTCGTCTAGTCAGTAAAAATACGTCTGACATCATCAAAATGTCGTCGAAGAAACGAGGGGAAGATATGGGAACCTTTTGGGTTCGCCTCCAAAATTAATAACCAATCTTTACCATGATGGCATTGAGCTTTCTGCTTGAATTTCCTTCCACTTACTGCTGTGAAGTTGGACTTTCTGCAATGGTATCTATCAAAACGAAATAAGTTTGCGATTTACAATTACATGATATAAAGTCTGATAATTATCGCCCCCTTTGCTTAAATTTGACCACTCCCACTGGATAACACAAAAACAGCATCAACCTTTCCATTGACTTGATATTTTCAACATGCATTATGACGTTATCATTGTGTTGTTTTACAATTAATTGAGTGCAAGATGTAATTTGTTATATTTCTTAACAGGGTAATTGTATCCCGTCCCTTTCTTCGGAAGGGGGGTGATATGAAAAAGGTTAAGAACCACTCCTCTAATCAATGAGCTTTTCTCAATTTTCCGCACCTTTACATAATATATGGGGGAGCATTTAAAACAAAAATCAATTTAAAACAAACGTGTTTCAAACAAGGCCCTAATTTAAAACATGCTTTTTATTGTTTTTTTAGTTTGTTTCTTAAAGCCATGACGTCACGAATATTTAATTTTGACGTCATAGTGGATCGACATTGACAATTAAAAATAAAGGGTAAATATAGCTCCTTTGACGAAATATCTATACTATTAATGTTGAACCGACTATTTTGAGGGTTCCAACCATCCCATATCGATATATACGTCGGCTATATCGGGTGGTACGCTCATACAGCATATTTTTTGGAAAGTATTGACACAATTATAGCATAATTTTGCAACTTACAAAACACATTTGTTTGAGACATGTTTGAAACATGTTTAAAATCCAACCCTAGTAATATACATGCCATGTCTAATGAGAATTTTGTAAGAAATGTGATACTGTCGCTACCACCTAAGGCTGCGGCACTCCCCGATGTAGTATCCTCGTTTTCACTTTCAATAAGTAAAGAAACGTCTGTAGAAACAGTTGCAGCACTTTTCAAAGATCACAACCAACTGTGAAGAATACACAACAATCTATACAAACGGGTCTAAAACGGGAATAGGATGTGGATATTCGATACACATTCCTGAACAAAATTAAATATCTCGAACTCACCCCTAAGATATCTCTCGATCTGGTCTGCGGATCGCATTGCTATTAAACATGCCACACTATTGGTAGTTGGTACGGTATAGTCAAGTCAGGGAAAGTACAATATGCTTAGCGATTGCTTTAGTGCATTGGGCGCGATCAAACGCTCTGGTTAATTTTCCTCGTCACTGGTGAATGAAATTATTGAGATGAATCATCAGTTACGATACGAACATACCAAATAATTACATTATTTGTAAATGTACCAGGTCACTCCGAAATACTCGATAATGAATTTGCAGATCAATTGGCAAGAGCGGAAGCGCCTCACACTTACAGATCTCAATATCATGCCATTCTGCTCTCCGACATCCGGTTGTACTTGTTAAATTAAAGCATTGCCAAGAAGATTGGGACTGCATGTATTAATCCCCAGATACCGGGAGAACTTACAAAGATCTGAGACCCACACTACATGACAGATTACCATGAAGTTGACACAAGATTTGAGAACTCATTTGTTCTTGGGTTAAGAACGCCGATTTGCACACTGAATTACTATCTGAAAAAGATCGGATGTAGCAACTCCCAACTGTGTGAAGTATGTGGTACTAATGAAACTGTAGAGCACTTTATGATGAATTGCAGCAAATAAAACCATCATAGAGGCCCGTATTCAAGAAACCTTACTCACTGCTCAAACTCATTTTGCGTCAACATTGCGTAAGAATCGGTATTCAGAAAGCGAAGCGAGAGAACGAGTTTGAGTTCGACTGGAGTCGAACTTGGCGCTCTTTCGAATTCACCTTTCGTAATTATGGTATTCAATGACGATCTGAGGTTGGAGTCGATCTCGAAATGCGGCGTTTGAGCAAGCGTTTTCCGAGTCAAGCCGTGGGCAGACTCAAGGCCTTACTCATTGCCCTTTTACGGTTTTGCCCTGAATATATTGCGGAAATTGCGCTGTGAGCATGTTTGGTGCCTGAATTCACAATTTCAACTGTAATTTATAGCACCGTTATAAGAAGGAAATCATGTTCTAGCGCGGTATGGCTTCATTGTTGGCTGCATAGTCTATTCCCAAATCGGCGGACATTTTCATCAGAAAGGTTTCCGATGGATTCGCAAAATCGGTTAATTCCTCACAACGCTCTGTTTTTTCACTTAATATAAAACGTAGCATCAGGATATGTAGAAACGAATGGAGGATGAATGTTACTGAAAAACCACACACAAGTTGCTGTCTACAATAGCGATCCTCCAATCCTAGCAAGAACCGAATCCTCGGCGATGCGTACAAATGCAATACACGATGGTAGATGACCTGGCGCTTCATGAATGTACGCAATGTTAGATCATCGCAATACACTTGATAAAACCGTCCGTCCCTGTGTATGGCGAAAATATCAACAACGCGGTACCAATACCCATCATCAGTAATCCAATAAATAGCTTGTGCCTATGCCTGAAAATTTCAGGATGAAGTCTGGTGTTTCATTATTTGAAAATATTTGCTTTGACTACTACAGTATGTCAAATAGTCATGTTATTGAGCGGTGTTATTTCGTCTATACATCCAGCGTATAATTCTAATATAATGTGTTAACGTGATTTAAGGCAATACTAGGCAACCAACATCACATCCAAACCCGCGGATTGCCAGATCGCGAGCAATTAACAAAACCGCAGACGTCTGCAAGCAGTCATCAAGCTGTCTAATCTATCGAGTAAAGACTCGAAACCGAGCAAAGCTCGAAATCCTACCCGAATACCAAACGATCTCTCGAATCGAGCTTGACTCGGCCTTTGCTCCGTCGAGCACGCCTTGAGTTTGAGATAGAGACGTAATGCATGTGCGAAGAATGTATTTATGGATATGCGTAATCTACTCACGGACCCACAAGTAGGCCTATTGCAATATGTGGTTCAACATGCTGGATCGACGCGAAGCACGTTATCAAAGCTATTTGTACTTTTGATGTGTACAGGTGTTTCAAGTTATATTTTCATGATGTATTATGAATGTTCTGTAGCGTTAACTTGCCTCTGTTATTGGCGCAAAAAGCCTTTAGTTGCGATAAGCGCCCCTCATTCCACTGTTTTATTCTATAATATTACCAATATTACCATCTGAAATTTTAATATTTGTACTAGAGTACACGACAGGAGACAAATTCGTTTGTACTTGTATCTAAGTGCAGATAAAAAAAAATCACGTAGCGGTGTCAATGGCAGACTGAGTTTTGTAAAGTAACTCGCTTCGTCGTTATTGAAAATTGGATACCTCCGTCTCGCGAGGAGATAGAGGCAAATCAAATACATTGCATTCCCTTCCATGTTATCAAACCAAATACATCGCCTTTACCACAACTTCAATAGCAGGATCTTGCACCATTGAATGTACGAGTCATAGGCTTTGAAAATGTGACAGTCGCCGTAGATGCGATTAACGATTTTAACGGCGTATTCCATACCCGACGACTTCTCAGTGAATATTTTCACAGCCGAGTATGAACGCATACCGTGCACCTCTGGTTCTTTGTGATAACAATCCGTAAACTCAAAAGAGTGCCTAGTATACGACCCTAAGGTACCACAGAGAGCCATTTCAAAGATCAGACGCTATAAAATTATGGAGTGGTAATGTTCTGCAAATAGAGCTGTGGGCCGATTTCAAGTCGTCGCAAGACAGCCGCTTGTTGGCAATAAAGTACTCACGAGAGCCAATTATCGAGCCATCAAGCCCAACGCATTGTTCAACGGCTAGATCAGTGGTTCTCAACCGGTGTGCCACGGCACACTAGTGTGCCATTTACGTCTGGAAAGTGTGCCGCGAGAGATTTATTCGAAATCTTTGAAATTATGCGTTAAATAATTCTAATCCATAGCAAACGATCGATAATCAAAAACGGGCTCGATATGAAGTTTGTACAGTACATTTGACAAATCGAGATTGCTGTCATGCCCACAATCAATATCCTCCGCGAGTTCACTTTACCCGACACATAGCCCGCGATGGAGGTTGAATTCAATTTTACACATTGCCTTGATTGAACGCAGAGAAGAGCAAACATGGCGGCGCCTGTATGACAATTCAGTTTTCAAATCCTCATCGTCTTCCATCTTATGAAATATAGTACGAAAGCGCAGGCCAAAGTTTCATCGAGATCGCAGCAGGCTAGTTATGTGGGCGCGAAAGTAATAGCTAAAAATTCAAATCCTCACACGGAAGCGAAGAAAGTTAATATTCGGCTTGCGCTGGAATTGTAAAATATTCTTTCGGACCAAAGCTGCGGAGGAATTGAAAATGATTCCCGTGTCAAATCGTACCATTCGTAGACGTATTTGTGACATGTCCGCACATATAGAAGATACCGTAATTTCTTCTTTGAAGGTGAGAAAATCCTACTTGAGTGCTCCGAAAAGGTAGAAGTACTTCGTCAGAGTCCCCTCGGTACGACTGTGGGTGCTGCAAAGTATTGTGGATACTATGTGGATGCCGTTTCCGGGATTTGGCTCAACAAAAACGTTGAGGGTACAGAATGGGCATCGCGTTGCTCATCGCTGATTAACCGGGCATTAATCTACTTGGATTACAAAGAAAACATTCGGATGGGTTATGCATCATAGATTCTGCGATATATTTACAATGTCTATTTCCGATCATTTTGTCCTGTCTCATGATTCCTAAATTTATTGGAACCAGCAGGCGAACGGGAGCAGATGGGGATTTTTCCACCAGCAAACAAATAAAGCTTCAAGCATCAGACAATAAAATATTTACATTGCAGATTCTTAAACATAGTTGCGACACAGTTCACAGCAGTTAACATGTCATAGGTGAAGATCATCTTATTATATAGGAATGAGAAAGATATTGATCGCGGAATGGTACGAATACCACTAATTTCTTTCGTGTTTGTTTTGTATTGGATGACGTACACCTGTTCCCTGCTCTCTCGTTTGAATCTGTATTGGTGGTTTTAAACGACGTAGTGCTTATGACCTCTTTGGTCTGGTGGGCCCGCGCCAAAAATTCTGTATCACAAGTCAGTTGACTGTAAATCGGTTGAATCAGTGGTTCCAAACCTTTCTCGTGCCGTGTGCCCCATATTTGAGCAAACTCCCATATAAAAAACTAGCCGGGCCACTGAGAAAGGTCATTTGTCACGCGCAAACATGGTTGTGAAGTTACCAGAAATATAAGGCTTTAAAACTCTAGGGCATAGATGCCCAAACGAATTCGAATACAACCCGCTACTGCTTGCTACTGCTTGACACGTCTATATCAATTTATTCTGTCGTCCTTAAAAAATTATCGATGCTAATGAAAGTAAGTCGTCACTCTCTGTTGATCTAAAGCAGGGGTTCTCAACTTCCCTTGTTTAACGGGCCGCAGAACAATGTTACCTGTATTTATGGGCTACTATCAAATTTAGGCTATTGTAGCCTATTTACCAGTCGTATACGGGCATTTAGTACATTTCTGTGCGTTATAGAGTAATAATGGACAGCGTTCGTAAGTTTGCAGCTACTGCTTGTGAGAATCTGTATCTTCTAGCGGCGCATATAAATCCCTTCATGGAGCGTACATTACATTCGTTGTCAAGTCGGTATATGCAACTTCAAATCCTTCCACCAGAGAGCCTCTGTTCCAATGCATGGGCGAGCAAGTATCAAATTATGATAACTTTTGCGTTACAGAGGCTATTATCACATTGAGCTCTGAGTGATATGAGAAGAAGTCTGGTGTTTGGGGCCATTTCTGAGCAAACCAATCAACCCTTCTCCTTTCCGTTCATGTCTGGGGCCCTGTACCCATAGTTACAGAAGTCAGCTTTGTCGAGTTGATATTTTTCGCTGATCCCTTTCCCACGTTCGCCCAGCCAGCATTTCTCTGCATGTATGTCCACTCTGATAAAATTCAACCAGATTATTAGTTATGCAATGTCGGTGGATTCGTCCAAGGCCGAGTTAAAGTAGTCTACGCGGCAACGTGTTTCAGAAGACGCGATAAAAGATTGACTGATATTGATGTTACTCGTCTGGTCACGATTGAATCAGACGACTGTGTCTTGGAAATTTGTCAAGTGATGTTGTCCTTGCTGCTAAGTTCCGGAAACAGCAAATATTCGCAAAGTATGTTACGGTTTTATTGAAATCCCACCTTCTATATCAGATTTCTTGGGTTTAGCGATATTCGAAGCAATTTTAAACGATGCGTCTGTATCGTCGTCGGCAATCTCAACAACCGTTCGCTGTGACTCAAACACTCTTTAAAAGTGCAGGCCTACTACGTAGCGGGATTCTCTTGAATCCGAGTCCCTCTTTCGGTCCATTATTGAACAAAACGGCGAATCGCACTGCGAAATGGATGTAATTATTTACATGCGTGATATCTTGACCGCACTGCAATACTGCCACAAGAATCAAATCATTCACAGAAACGTGATACCTTCAAATTTGTTTCTCGTTCCTTCGCCTGCTGGTGGTCATGTGAAGCTAGTTGGCTTTAGTTTAGCTGTTAATGCGAAGCACGGTGAAGATTTGTTCGGCATCGTTGGTACGGCGGGTTACAGAGCCCCGGAGATAACGTCGGTGAAGAAGTACCATTATCCAGTCGACATATTCGCGTGCGGCTGTGTATTTTACAATTTGCTGACGGGAACACACCCTTTCATTTCTCACACCAGTGAGGGTACCTCTTTTCTCTCGCCTGCTTGGAAGCTCATATCCGCAGAAGCTAGGGACTTAGTAATGAGAATGCTGCTCTATGAGGATCATGATCGCATTACCGCCTCACAAGCGATGTATCACCCTTTTTTTCGTAACGTCGAGCGGACTGGATGGAAGAACCCTCTTACAATTGCTGTCGACGGATTGACAGAATTCACACTGCAGAAAATGTGGGAAACGGTCGCCTCCGATGATGATATGTCGTGTTATTGTGTGGCTCGGGAGTCTTGGAAAAGTCGAAAGAACGATCCGAAGTTAACGAAACTATTCTGGTAGAGAATTTCGGTTATGCGATGTCCATAAAGAAATTTAGAATTTGCAAACATGTGCATTGTATCCGTGCTGTCAAGTGTTCGCAATATTGAAAATATACAAATAAATGCCATTCGAAATTGTCAACAAGTTCGGGTTTTGCAATTCTGAAGGTAGGTCCAAGACGGGGCTGTATACTTGCAAAAAGAAACGTCGCTACGAATTCGATATGCCTATTTATAGACCAGTTGTGACCCTCCATAAAGTTATGATTAATTCGGGTTTAATTTATTATATATTACGTTACCAGGGCTGTGGAGTCGGAGTCGGAGTTTAGCTAATTTTCGCTTGATGGAGTCTGAGTCGGAAGTCGTGAAAACTGCGGTGGCTGGAGTCGGAGTCGGAGTCGTGGAAAAAATACTGACTGGAGTCGGAGTCGGAGTTAGTGAAAATGACCCCGACTTCGACTCCGACTCCCAACTTCTTTATCATGTAAAGAATTTCTTTTCAAGTATATCTTTTAAATTACTGATAATAACTATAATAGGATATTTAAGTACTATCAATCACTGTTATTAGTAACGATGCAGATAAGGGGCGGCCAGACTGTGTCCCGCAGGCCAAACGTGGCCCGCGAGGTTTTGTGTGGCCTGCGAGGTAATTCTCGAAATTAGATATAACTTCAGGTAAAATTGCACGGCCAATCAAAATTTGATTAGCCTGACCGCAAAATTTGATGATGACAAAAACATCAGTTTCGACGCATTGGCGTAACCATGCAGGAGCCATTGTCACATTCAGCGCAGATATTCGTATATGACCATAAAGTGGAATATTCCGTAGCATATTTATTTGACTTAAAATTTTTCGTTGCACTTCGCATGATTTATTGTCACATTTCTTGCACTTAGCATAGGACACCCTCCTAGAAATTATAAATACGCGTAATTTACAGAATTGAGTCCAACTATACTCATTAGGAGATAACGTGTCGTCCAACACGGGACTTCACTTGTGCGCTCGAAGCGAGATCGTCTGCGATGAAACATTTGCGCAAAGTGACAGTTCACCGAAACCGTCGATGTTGCTATGTCTAGAACCCCAAAATAACACTGTCCTAGCCAAATGAGCCCATTGCTATACAGAGGCGACCCCCAATATGTGCCAGTAATATATTTATTGATCGAATTCATTCATTACCTTTGAAAAAATTTCGTTATAAGGGCATGACTGCACACTAGGGTTGTTCAAAAATAATTTTTTTTCCAAATTTCACTCGCTTATTGATCAAATTGTCAGGTTGCCTAAAACAAACGCTGCTCACCAAATTTGGGTCAGTTCCGGCCAGTAAAGGCCATGCAATCTCAAATTGAAATGTCGACTATTTTTGAATTTATAGTATTTACGTTGGCTAATTTCGACACTTCGATATGACCAGATATCGTGTTCCAGGCATGCCTGAAGGATAAGTGAAGCTTTTATCCCTCAAATTTCAGCGACTACTTCACCTCGGAGTCAAAAGCGCAGAATTACGTCACACGCGCGTCAACGAAGAACAACTACCATATGATCAGGACGGAATACAAGAAAACGCATTGCTCTATCAAGTATGCCGGACCCCAATTGTGGAACAGCATCTCGCCGGCTATCCGACAGTCGTCGAGCATGTCCACATTCAAGTCGAAATACAACCAATTTCTTCTAAATGAATACTATCCAGCCTTCAGGATTACCGGACCACGACCTAACATCGACCTCGCCCTTCGCCACATGCCACCTAATTATGTCGCTTGCGTCTTATATTCTCTGCATTACCTTTCATTCAGTGTGCATGCCTCTTCTTTACTTCGCCTATAGGCTAAGGTGGGTGTCTGATCTTAAAGACTACGCCTAGTTGTTTTGACACCTTCCTATCTTTTCATTGTATCGCAGTCTTGTGATGTTTTGAAATGATGAAAATATTAATAAAAACTGATTGATTGATTGATTGATTGATCCTAATCCAATCCAAATCCGTCAAAATTTCACAAATCCGTTTTTTTCAAATCCTATAATCCTAATCCGTGCTCAATGCTCATTTGCCCATCTCTGATCCGTTTTTTGTGGTTTTTATTCAATTATCTGTACATAAGAAAGAAATAATTTCATGAATGCAATTCTTTCGGTTTGGTTCGTCCCCATCATCGGGTCATCTCATCGCAGTCGTTGTGAAAGGCGAATTTGTAGTTGAAGTCGTAGTAGAAGCCGCCGCTAATTCGCGTTCGTATGCGTTCATATTCAGTCTTTGTATAGTCGCAATTTTATCGTTTATGATGGTTGGTGGATAATTTGGTTGGATATTGGTGGGGGAGTGATATGGGTTGGGGAAGGGTTGGGATTATGGGATGGGATGTGAGGTTAGGACGCTTGGGGTAGATTGTGGGTGAATTGGTTGGGTTTTGTGGGTCGATAAATGCAATTTATCGCGCACTATCGGATAGCTTTCATTATTGTCGTAGCTTGTGGTCCGTCATATACGTTGCGCATGATTTCGTCGGGTGTAGCGTCGATAGCCATTTGCAAGTCAGTATATATTGTTCCAGATCCTGTATTCTATTTGATAATTCATTTACGTTAATCGGCGTTAGTTTCAATAGATTTGTTATCAATTCTGTTAGGAGATTGTTGCGTTTGTTCTTCCTCTTATTATTCGACTTCTTCGCGGTGTCCGGTCAATACTGAGAAAACCATTACCGAGAATGCCACTACCGAGAATGGACACCACCGAGAATGGACTTTACCGAGAATGGACACCACAGAGAATGGAATTACCGAGAATGGACACCACCGAGAATGGACATTACCGAGAATGCAATATATGCAATGCAGGCATGTTATGCATATGAACAGGTCGTGTGTGTGGTATCGATGCTCAGGTATAAATTTATTGGCAGCGTCAATCCCAGTAAGCTATATTCTTGACATTGGCCATTCTCGGTATTGTCCATTCTCGGTGGTGTCCATTCTCGGTGGTGTCCATTCTCGGTAATGACCATTCTCGGTAATGTCCATTCTTGGTAATGTCCATTCTCGGTATTGGCATTCTCGGTAATGTCCATTCTCTGTAATGGTTTTCTCGGTAATAGTATAGAACCCTTTTTCGCTTGGCTGCTTGCAATTCCTCTGGTAGTCACTCTATCGCTGGGCTCATGATTCACCGTCTCACAGCTGTTTGTCTATTTTTGAGGTTTCGTATTCGACGGCTTTTTGATGGCTGGCTTTTGAGCCGTATGTATTTCTCTTTGTTTGTCAGAATTGTAGTTTTCCGAAACGGCTTGCGCTTGCTCGGTTTCTTCCTGTGTTGTGTCTGCATTTTCGAATGCGGCGTCGGTTGAGGAGTATGTTTTGACAATTGCCTGGCTCGTCTGCCTTGTTTCATTCCTCTTCATGTCGTCATTCCGGGTTGTTTTCGGGTCAACCGTATCTACTGTTTCATTGTTGGCTATTTCAGCAATTTCAGGCTCGGTCATATGCCCGGGTTTGTCACGTCGGAGTTTGGACCTGCATTCGTCTACACCAGTGGTTCTTAACCTTGCTTCCAGCACCCCCCAAGGGGCGCTGGCGATTTTGAAGGGGGCGGAAACGCTCAGGGGGCAAAATGGGGGGCGCTGGGCTCAGGGGGCGGTATGGGGGGGGGCGCTGGAGAAAAATGGCTTCGCAGAAGATGAGGTGTTGGTAGGACATATCCCTAATGAGTATTCAGAGCAAATGAACACCGAAAACTTCGTTATATATAGCCTACAAAAGACATACAGGCTTAATTGTCCATGGGCGCCTAAATGACTGGCACCGAATGTTCCTGTCTTGGCAATCTGAACCCCAGAAGAGGAATTCCATCTGGCAGGGAAAAATTGTATGCCAGTGAAGAAATACCAATTTGAAATCGTGTGCGTCTTTTAGTTTAGTACGATTGGGCGGCAGGGATATCTTAAACTAGATATTGCTGTTGGTCGATATCCCTGTTGGGCGATTCTATATTTTTTTGATATAGCAGACAGGAGGTCACGAAATAACATCATGCAACGAAGTCACACCAACGGGTTCGCCCGCCCGAATATGTTTAATTATTAGTTACAGCTTCCAAGACACCTCACAATGTTCGCTCTACGTTTTGATGAGTCTGCGCACACTCAACAACTCACTGCGCAGGCCTTTGGACAACAGTGCGTAACGGCTAAAAAAGGTCATAACTTCGGATTTGTTGTGCGCAACGTAGATTTTCTGTGCGCAGAGACCGTGTCAGCACTGCGCACGTGCGTAGCTTAGAGGGAACATTGCACCTCACTGAGCTCTACCGGTAAATCTGGTAACGTGAGCAGAGAGGACAAGGAATTGATAGCAATATATATGCAATTTCCTATCTTACCGACCGATTTTATCATGAATTATCGAAGGTTTTTGCGCTTCGCACTGGCTCGCTAACAGTATACAACTGATTTCGTGGCAAAAGCGAACAACGTGATGGGGGCGGTCGGTTTATCACCCTATGGGAGCCCAAGATCCAAGTTTTTTCGGTGGGCCTAACGAAGTGCCGTTTCGTTCCTGCCAACGGGTATAAGCCCGAAGATGTATAATTATTATTGAGGTGTCGTACCTTTTCAATCACATATCACTCAGCTCTGCCGGTAAATCTGTTTACGTGAGAAGAGAGAGCATAAAAATTGATATCAATATACATGCAATTCCCGATTATATTGACCAATTCAATCATTAATTATTGAAACTTTTCGCGCTTCGCGCGTCTAGATGATAATATCTGGCTCAGTAAATGGACAGTGGACACCCAATGTAGATGACTAGTATCAGCAAATAGCGGATAGCAGAAGGGGGTCTGCGGGTGAAGCCCCCCGGAAGTTTGGTGTATCACCCGATGGGGGCCCAAGACCAACGTTTTTGGGGGGCTGACGAAGTATTGTTACGTCCCTAGTAACGAATTAATTGTACCTACGGCTACGGGCACGCCCAAATATGTTTAATTATTAATTACGTGCCCTTTATATTCCCATACAACAGCTCACTCAGCGCTACTGGTAAATCTGATTTCGTGGGCTGAGAGGATAAAAAGTTTATAGTGGCTTATATATGTTACTACCACCTATTCCTTCATGCATTATAGAAAATTTTGGTACCTAGGGCGACCAGGCCACACAAACTTTGCTGACCATCGAAATCACGCTACGCGGTTCTTGGGGGCAAAGCCCTCAAAAGTTTGGTTTATAACGCTATGGGTGTGCAAGGCAATCGTTTTTAGGGGGTTGACGAAGTGCTGTTACGGCTCTCCCTCTTACTCGTTGTCTTTATTACATTCCTTAAAATATGAGGTTGGGGGGCGCTGGAGCACGATAATTTTTGAAAGGGGGCGCTTGAGGAAAAAAGGTTAAGAACCACTGGTCTACACGATGACCCAGTCGTTTGTACATCGTGCATTCCATTTTTGCATTCGGGCATTCATTTACAATATGTCCCGTCAGATTGCAGTTGTAACATCTCTTCTGATAAGCGTCTTCAGCTGTTCTGATAAGTAGGGCGTTTTTTTTGACATGTCAAAATTTGTCAAAATTTTGTCAAAATTGTAGCGTTAGGCCAAAATTGTTCATAAAGTCAAATTTTTTTGACATCTGCATTTCGTTTGCATCGTAGATTTTGCACTGTCGGTGGGCTTATCATTTGATATTTTACAGCTTGCAGCCTACTTTATAGGCCTACCGTTGTAAACGGCTAATTGTCTGCTCATTGCGAATCATAAATGGTCAAATAAAACAAATAGGTAGACATGGTGTTATATTTTAACGTATCGCAATATCCTACCTGAAGAAAGACTTCTTCGTCTTCTTGGGCATTGTATCATTCTTATATTAAGAAGCGCACGATGAAAGATTGTGATGTAGACAACATTGTCAGAATGAAGTGACACGGTGTGTCTCTCCGGCAGTGTACGCAAAACTTGAGGGTTGTCAGCCAACAACTGCTGCTGTTGAACGTTCCTTCTCCATTCTTGGCAAGGTAATTCTTTGTAAGGATCTGCACTTTCTACCCAAGAATGTAGGATAGTACTCGTTGTACTACAAATTTTTTAAATTATTTCTGCCATAATACGTATTGTAACCACTGGAATTCTTCATAGGGCCAGATTTCGTTAAAATATTGTGTTTTTTTCATGTAAAAAGTTACCTGTTTCTAAGTCAAAAACGTTTTTTCAGGCCAAACTACTTCGTTAGGACAGTCAGTTCCAACCAGAAATGAAGATAAGTGGTACAATTTTACCATTATCTGGGGAAACGCCTAATTTGCATACGTTAGGTCAAAATTTGGTCAAAATGGGGCTTTTCCACTTCATTTTGAACACGCGGTGGCGACAAAGGTAACTCGACCCAAATCTGTTTTGTTGCTATCCCAGCAAACACGAGATATATTTCTGACATGTTGAGATATCTTTTTCTTGTCCTAATTTTGTCCAAATTATATCTTGTGCTGAAACATATCATAAATATATCTCGCTGATATGTCCCAGATTATATATTTCTGTATATATCAATAAGATATAAATTGTATATATCATTTGTATCGCGCCGTACGTATATGCTATATCTCGAAAATACATGAGGGCTGTGAAATTCAATTTGGCTAGTGATGTATAGATTTCAGCTTATCAAAGCATTTCAAGGGTTATAGATCAAATGAAAGTCATCACTTGACTCAGGATTATTTATCGTCATGCGACATAACCGGAATATATCAAATCCCCGGTCGACGTTTCGGACTTTTACTTGTTACTACTCATGTGGCGAACATTCGCAATCCTTGAAAGATATGTGAACAGCGTTTCTCGGACGCCATGTTTGAATGGATTACTGTTTTTCAACTGCATTGCGCAGTGCACTGCACACATTCCACGGGTTCAAGTATCCGACAGGATTGGTTGAGATCGAAAAAGTTTCAATGCAGCAGCAAAAAATATTGTTATTTTATTCATATCATTAAAATTATTTTGGCTCGAAGCTTTTCGACGCAGCAGCGAACGTCAAAATGTATGAAGAATTTTGTCTTTGTGCTGTAATAATGACAAGTACACATAGAGTCAGGATTGGTTGAAAATGAACGAAAAAGTTCGGGTCAGGGGTCACGTGATTCAAGGTTCCGTCAGGAGGATTGCTCGAGAAGACAAGCCACTTCCCTCAGCGAGGAAAATCGCTTTTACGGAGGGCTTTGAACCTGCACGTTCCGTAGGGCTTTAGACTTGAGTGCGTAATGAATTTACCGTTTGTTGTTAAAATTGCCATATTGCCTGTCATTTAATGTACTGTTTGATTGTTTTCTTTGTGTTTGCAGATTCCTATCACTATCTATAGCTTTTCTGAATCCGCAGTAATATGCAGTCAGACAAAAGATGAATATGCTGCTGTACTGTTTGTGGAGGAGGAAGAATCGGTTGCTGTATAACATAGGGGCTAGAAAGCCAATGTGGAGGTGAGATCATTCATTCACTCCTTACTGATATGTTAGCTACCGGTAATTGATTGTGAATTGTGTAAAACTGTTTGCATATATTCAGGAAGTATCGGTATTGCATTGCTTGTGGCTAAAAATGGGACACTGTAAAACCCGCAAAACTCGCAAAAACAAGGCATATTCAGGTAATTGTAGGTATCTTTTACAATATTGTCGCTGTAGGCCTCAAGATATCATCGATTAGTTATGGAATTTAAGTGCTGGTAACTATACAGCAGGGTTTTGCAGTTGGCTACGAGGGTTTTGCGGTTGTCCAGAAGGGTTTTGGTGGAACCTTAACAGGGTGTTGCGGGTCATTAGCCAATATGGAATCGGTGTCTCGTGCACACCAAAGATTCTACTGACTGCACACAGGTGTGACGCCGAGAACCGCCTTGGCACACCAAAGATATTGCGCTAAACGTACCGGGATTCCAACCTGGGTCATTAGCAGGGTTTTGCCGTTGTCTAAAAGAGTTTTGCGGGTGGAAATAGGGTTTTGCGGTTGTCTAAGATAGTTTTGCTGGTGAAAATAGGGTTTTGCGGTTGCTTAAGAAACCTATACAACCGCAAAACTCTCTTGGAAAACCGCAAAACTCTATAGTAGTCAACCGCAAAACCCCATTTTTCACCTGCAGAACTCTCTTAGACAACCACAAAACCCTTCTGGACAACCGCAAAACCCTCGCAGCCAACTGCAATACCCTGCTAGTCACCCGCAAAACCCTGCTGTATAGTTACCGGCAGTTAATTCAATAACTAATCCATGATATCTTTGAGGCCTACAGCGACAATATTGTAAAAGATACCTACAATTACCTGAATAGGCCTTGCTTTTGCGAGTTTTGCGGGTTTTACAGTGTCCCGCTAAAAATACCAATACTAAGACAAGAAGAGGAAGTCCCAATAACATATGATAGCAATTGGTCCCTGTACAAAATACAAATGATATGCTCAGTAACGGAACTTAGAATTCGCAAATGCACATTGCAGAATTATCAGCACAATCTTCATCATCCATCTGTTTTAGATGAATGAAATGTGGTTTTGAAGTATATGGTGCGAGCTGCGGAGAGTAGTGGCATGCCTTTGGATGTTTAAAGATGGAGCAGAATGACCAAAACGAAAACGTCAGCCAAACAAAAAAATTTTGGATACTTCTGTGTCAACAAATGGTAACCTTTTACTGCGTCTGGTATGTTATACACGTAGAATATATAAACAAGCAAAATTTTCATACTTTCTAGATGGGGCCAGTATTGCAAGGAGACGTATGCAGACACCAGACATGCCAAATTCAAGAATGCCATCATCAAGTTTTGAGAGCGAAAATCATGATCATAACATGGAAAGTAGCAGCCAGCTGCAGGAACTACCCCAGGCAGTAAGTTCCTAGCAATATGATTTCTTCTCGAATTTGAGTACGGTAATTCATGGTAATTCTGTATTTAAGATGCTCCTTCATTTGAAAGTATTGTTGACTTAGAAAACTTTGAACGTCAGGAATGTGCTGGCCTATTACAGAGCATTGGTAAGCTTCTCGCATATGGTCAAACTGGCTATCTTGTAATCAAATCTATTTTTAGCTGCTCTGTATTGTACATCCACACCTGCAAAGCTGTGCGATATCGAATCTTCTAGTTCGTCCGTAGACAATTGCGACGTTTCGTTACCTGAAGTTATGAAGTTGGAGCTGAACCAGATGATGGATCTCATGGAAGGTCATATGAACAACGACATCACGACAGTTGCCCACTATTGCTGAAAGATGTTATTGAAGATCCGTGTCAAACCTTGTCTCAACTGTAACGCCTAGAAGACGACTTGAACAGGGGCAATTACAAGACGTCTGAACTGGTATGTTTTTGTTCCTCATTTGAATGAAGCGCTTGTTCGTCCAAATCATGCCCTAAGTGCTAGCGTTATTAGTAGGGCAAGTTTTTTCAACTTTTTCAACTTTTTTTTACAGTTCCGGCAGCTTCCTAAATACTCGTAAGATATGTAGAATGCTGTTTCAAGCTGTTTGAAGGAATCTTATAGTGTAACGTTTTGCAACTGTTGTCCATTTTCTTCTTGCAACATTTTGCAACGTTCTCGATTTTACATGAAAGTATTTTCGATTCTGGTGAAATACACGGCCAAATTTGACTGAAACACTGTAAATCAGCACCGAAGTAAGGCTTTTACGGGTATTTCGGGAGCTGAACCGGAAATTGACCTTTTTTTTAGTCAATCTGGGAAGTTGACCTTTTTTTTAGTCAACCGAGCAAAATGTGGTCAAAATGGTCTGTGGACATATGAGCATGCGACATTACAGCATGCGGCACATGAGCATGTGGGTTAAATTACAGGTTAGGGGTAGGTTAGGGTTGGGTTAGGGCTAGAATTTAGGTTAGGATATAAATAAGGGTTAATTTCAGGACTATGTTTCGGTTTGGGGTTAGTTTTTGGGTTATACAGTCACATGCTGAAGTGACGCATGGTGATGTGTTCCATGCTGAACTGTCGTTTTCCATTGAGTCGCATGCTCATATGTCGGGCAACCGGTCAAAATGCAACTTCTGCAACTTTTTTCAAAAATAAATGCAACTTTCCACGAATTTAACTGCAACAAAAACTTGCCCTAGTTATTAGTATGGCTTTTACCAAGAACACATCAGAAGTTATTGATCATTCTACCACAAACGTAAAAGTCAGTACCGTACTTGTACCACTGATTTACAATCAAGAGTTGGTTCCTTCTGCCTTGGTGTGTACGTTATCAAAGTCGTTGGTTGTGTCAACAGGAGTTTCTGCGTAATCTAAATATAGTACGTTGATCCCAAATCATTAGCTCGATCAAGCTCGATTATTCTACCGTTTTTTGCGGTGACATCATATATTTGGTGATAAAGACCTGCTGAACTAGAAGCATGTACCAGTCAAAAATATTTGTTTTGAATATAATGTGAATATAGTATTGATGGTATATTGAAATTTGATACCTCAGAGTCTCGTTAACATTATTTTCGAAATATATCAACTCAATGATACTTCGTCGTTGTCTGATAATGTCTTGTAATACCATGACTGAACACATCTTCGAAGTATATTTTCTTTTCAGGAGCATGTAGATTGGCTCATCCTGACATTGCCAATCCAGAAAAACGAATAAAAGACCAAGTTGCACCATATGTCACTTTTATCGGATCTTGCAAGGTGATTTTGTTAATGAGTTTGGTGCCGGTGTGATATCTGTACAATTTATGGTATTATTTGAGTGTCAGTGAATTGTTGCTACTGCACATCTTCAGTTCACTGTATTTACTGTGCAGTACATGGAATAAGCAAAAATTACCACTCCAGCCTCTAACAAGCAACTGAAAATTTTCATAAGGAACAGTCTTAACCCCGTGCTCAAACTAGGCTTTCAAAACCATTTACTAGAATGACCACTTTATGACGCCAATGGAGTGAGAATCTCCTCGACTAAGGACAAGCCTCATTCTACAGGTTCTGGTTTCATATCTTGACTTTACAATGGCTGCAGTGTAAGCCAGTGGTTCTCAAACATCATTTTCACCTTACACGGGCTAGAATGAGTTGAGCAATAAAATTTACTAAAAGATCTCGCATTTCCCTCCAATCGACCCTTTCGTTACCTCCGATATATCTAGAATTCACACCCACGATACCGCCCACTTTTGGAATCACTGGTTTTAGTTCAGGGTAAACAGCAGGATGATCGTCCTACTTTTGAAAGAGGGTTTGAAATCTTTTAATGTATGCAACTTGAGAGGATCCACTTTACTCGTTATATTCCACTGATAATAATCAATTGTAGTAATAATCTACTCGTTCATGTTATAGGCTGATTACGATTATGAAGAAGAAAGAAGCACTCCCGTCATCGTGGAGTCTGAAGACGCAGATACTTGAGGACATTTCGCGATATTCACAGCAGACTTGGACAACTAGATAATTCTAGTTGTGTAATTTCAGTAATTGGAGTGAGATGCTGGTTATCTAATTTCTAAAATATTTATTTGCTCAATTCTACTCTAATTTGTGGAATGATCTTATTTGATTCTAATCGAATTTCTGATTTTCTTGAAACTGAGACAGGAGATTTGATATCAACTGAACTTGTTGAATTTCCGTAATTACAATCTAATTTAAAAAAGCTGAAAATTGTCTAGTTGTGCAACTCCGCACTAATTCAATCGATTTTACTCACTTGCCAAGTGTTTTTTTACTCAGTGCAAGCGCTGACTCCCAAACAAATAATGCATTGCTAGCCAAATAAACCCGAATACCTCCCGTTGACATTCGTCAGCAAGTAGTAGAGAATTGAAAAGAACCTGTTGATAGTATCACCAAACATGACGTCACTGGCGTGGATCACCCTGATTATTCAAAATTTCATGCCGATGACTTCATATTTGGTGATAGGATCAACAAGTTCTACTCTCTACTAGTTGCTGACGAATGTCACCTGGAAGTACTCGGGTCCATTCCAACACATCACTCGTCTAAAAATCAACACTTGAACTATGTAAAAAAGCACTTCGCAAGTAAATATCTTCTGACTAGTGTCGGCTGCAAATATACGGGTTTATTTCAATATGAATATATAATCCAATTGTATATTGAGGCTCCGTGCCTCCGATGTATTGATTGCTTGGTTCAGTTTCTTGCTTATTGTTTAATACAGAACGTAAAGTAATGCATGATTTGTAAAATTAATGGTTAGTTTGCTTTCATGTGAAGTGCAGGATGTAACCGACGACAGTTCAGGGCCAGCTAGAATCAAGTTTTGTGAAAGGATGGGAATTGATATATTTTTAGAACATATACAATAGATATCTTCTCAGGATATCTTTTAGACATCTGATTTGAATATCATATAGATATCTTAATGTGTCGACAGATTTATATATATAATACATATTATTAGGATATATTTTGAACACGTGAGAGATATAATATGTATATCTATAACATATCTTGTGTTTGCTGGGTATATACTTTACTATGGGAGTGGACTGAACATGGACCTAATTTCGTCTCTTGACGTACAACGAGGATGGTGAAAGTATCCATATCAACTTAAATCATCCTTATGGATATCAAATAGCTGTTAGCCGACATAAATGATGCTATTTCTTGGCGTCTTGTCCTCGTGATGGAAGTGCTGAAATTATGATTATATCCTTATCACCAACTGCAATGTTCTATCATTATTATTTTCGCCATTTAGCGGCCAAAACTACACGAGATTGGGACTGGATTCAACACAAACCCTTTCTAGATATATTATTGACCTTGACCAAATAGCTGTCTGGTTGAAAGACTTCATGTCATTCCAATACCTTCCTATTCTTTGATCTTATCACTATCTGTTGGTGTTTTTAAATGATAAAATACTAATAATACCAACTAGACCTCATCCTCTCTGATCATTGACAATTGAACGATGTCGACGAAACCGTATTTACTATATTGTTCGGCTATATCCTCCTCTTTAGATTCGCATGGTATTCCTTTTACAATGAGGTGTGTCGTTGGACGTCGTGGAAGTTCGAAAGTTATATTGCGGAATTTTGCTTCATTAGCGTTTTGTCTTATCTGGTAGTACAATTCATCTCTCTCATTTCTTTCCATTGGTTTCTGTGATCAAATTCATAATCCACATTCATTTCCCCAGCTCATATAAGCCTGCAATGCGTTGGTAGTATTTAATTGTGATGCTGTTGCGTGGTAATTCTTCAATTATTGTAACGACCTGAATGTCTTCATTTCCCTTTATATAGAAGGTATTTTGTCTGGTATGGTTGAACATCGGTGTTTCCTGATTGGTTTTTCTCTGTACTGTTGTATTCTCAGCGCTTTCCGTTACCGGTGCATATGATACCTGTGTAGCATTTCTTTGTGCTTCGGTATCGTCAACGTTGTACGTCTCCATGGCCGTCGCCATTGTTAATCGGATAGTTCCTGAATTGTTACATCGTATATCCGGCTATCCAGTATATCCATGATCAAGTATATATCGAGTATATCCTGTATATATCCTATAATATCTCGTCCTTTCTCTGCTCCCGGGCTCCGTATCCTTGCTCCGGCTCCGGTTCCAGAGTCTCAGTTGTTGTAACGCATGACCGACTGACATGTAAACACAAACAAAAATCTAAATACGTGGAAAGCAGTTCGGGTCGATTATATTGTGAAGTGAGCTTTTACCAGCAGACTAGAAGTGAGAAGAGTAAAAACTCGCAGCCGCTCCTTTCATTATACTCCTGGTATTCGTCCTTTATCGGGTCTTTCTCCGGGTTGTTTTGTGTAAAGACACCATAAAAACAGTGAGACAGTGGCCTGTGGGGAGGATTGGACTGCGGAAAACAGGGAAAGGAGCTCTCTACTCAAGCCTGAGCGTGCTACAGCCTATAGACTTTGGGCTCAGTCAGTGACTGTAGATTAACCAATTGGGTAATTTTATAGCTAGCGACCCAAGCGCAAAATGTAACCAACTCCCCTGCCTATCAATATGATAGGCTATCATGACTATATTTGATATGGCTAAGACAAGAAGTCGCACTGTCATTCTTCGTTTCAATATTTAGAATTGCGTTGAAATACAACTGTACAAATAGTGGAAGATACACCAGAAAAAGAACATATTCTGGAAAATATTTCTATTACTGACAAGTAAAGTCCAGTATGTCTGTGTTTGTAACAGTCGGAACAACATCCTTCAACGAACTAATAGCACACGTATTTTCGAAAGATATCCTCACGGTAGGTTGACTAAAACTAAATTCGATCTAGTTTGGACAATTCAGCCAGCAATGCAATCCCAGGATGCAATCACAAATACTTTTGTGTAACCCTATCACAAAAAATGCCTTGTTTTTAACTAATTGCTCATTTCGGAGTATCACTGTGTGAATATAATTCAGTAGTAGCCTAAACCTCAGGTTATAGTATACTTATGCTTATGGTATCGTGTAGGTATAGATCTCAAGATATATTAACACTTATACGGCATAATCAGTTACATTAAAATGCTTTTACTTGGTTAGCACTAAATTTCACTATTTAAATGCAATCGTCGCTCCCTTTGGTCTTAGATGTCATATATACTATAGAATGCCAGACTGGAAACAGTGGTTGTTTTCGGCAATAAGTTGCGCGTGGCAGAAGGTTTTCCTGCACAGAATAATTAAGTAGTCAAACAGAAAGTTTCGTGTGACGTTGCCAACAATTCAAATCTGGCTAGAATGAATAGCAGTATATAAAATAACAGACTGATGTAGCTTCACGTGACAAATCATATATTTGGATTGCTCCATGTGTTAGTTTTTTCCCAATGTTAATATTCGCATGTGCTGGTAGACGAGAATAGGTTAATTTCCTGCTCAGGTAGGCCTATGTTTTTCCAGTAGCCTATGATCTGCTATTTTTCAGTCATCAATACACCAATTTCGAATTTGTTGTTTTCTTCTAGATGTTGGAGGACCTCGGGTACACAAAAGTTACTGCGCAGTACGGACGAGGGACAGATGCATATCACTTTGATGCAGAAACAGGGCTCACCATTGAATCGTTTGCCTTTAAACCTTCTTTGCAACCATACATGAATGAATCCAACCTCATCATCAGCCATGCAGGTAGCATATAATTTGTGTAATTTGCCAATTATGATGATTTATCAGATATGGAATACATCGTAGATGCTCAATTTATGAGCATGAATTGGGAGTAACAATTTTAGAGGCAAATTCTGTCCACCTGGCTTTTCGTCAACTGTTTATTGTGTGTTTTGAGGATTATTGCATCACACCGAGAAGTCATTTATCAGTCTTGAATTCAGACGAGAGCTGGTCAAAAACTTTCTAGTGAGTGAGTGAGTGAACGGAAAATATTTGCCTACTCGGGTTATGAAAATGAATGAGATGCAAATTGCACATTATGCTTGTGAGATGATGCAGTAAAGGGCTTCTTTGTTGGCATACATGTGTTATAAAGTTCTGAAACTATCTAGTTATGTTGAAATCTGGAATTGTGGTCACCAATGCAGATAAACAATTCATGTCTGGCTAAAATTGGTTCCCGTATAGGCTACTTGGTTTAACCATATATGGCAGGGGTGGGTAACCTTTTTGCTATTCACGGCCGCATATCGATTAGGCATGTAGCCGACGGCCGCATTCCAGGCAATGTTCCTTCTAATTTTTGACGAGTCTGCGCGCACTCACCAACTCACTACATGGTCCCTTGGACAACAGCGTATAACGACTAAAATAAGGTCATCAATTCGACTTTGTTGTGCAATTGCGCTCATGCGCAGCTTAGAGGGAACATTGATTCCAGGGCAAAATTCGTAACAAACAAAGTGAATGCCAAATACCAATTTTAAACTGTCCATCAGAGTTGGATCAATTGTAATTTGTAATTGAGCTGAATGTAATTAATTACATTTTTTCATGTAATTATAATTGAAGCATTTCTATTTTGTGTAATTGTAATTGTAATTTGATCAAAATTTTGCTCAATTACAATCTCAATTACATTTTCATGGAAACCTGACAATCACAACATAAAATACTCATTTTATCAATTATTTATTCGTCGCAGCAGTGAAAATCAGGATGACGACGAGGGGCCTTAAGGCCTTAGTAAACAGTCACCATATGTAATAATTAGCCTATTTACATCGGTGTTCTATGCGTGCTGCGTTATAGCTAGATAATTCAGTCACGCTAAACTGCTTACCATACTTCAGTAGCAACAGAAAACTTTGTGAATTACAATATAGGCTAAACCAGTGGTTCTCAAACTGGGGGCGTGCCCCCTTGGGCGGCGTGAAAGCATCTGAACGGGGCGCGACGCTCCAGTGAACTGAAATCTTTTCCGCGCTTGGCCCGATTCACCTCCGTTTTATGGTTATTGCTCGGTGTATAGGCTGAATTTCGTCTTGGAGAATTCTCTCATCAACAGTCTTAACCTTCCATACCATCAAACTGTATGTAAGGATTGCTAACTTTCTGGTTTCATTGTGTGCTATGACGATAAGGGGGGTACGAAATATTAACTGTCATAAAGGGGGGCGTGTCTAAAAAAGTAAGAGAACCAGTGGGCTAAACTAAATCTTCATATTTCAAAAATGGATGAACAGCATATAAACTCTTCTGAAACCTGTGCTGAACCATTTCCTACACCGCGGTCAAAGTTTTTATAATCTCTGACCAGTACCGAGGCTTGTTGCAACAATAGCAAAAAAAATCAGGTTTCCAACCAAGGCTTCATCAAACTTGATCACGCATTTGTAGAGATGTTATCTCAATCTTACCTCCAATCTTGGCCAAATTTACTGGGGCCAGAAACTTTTCACACCCTAATGTTCATCAAATGCAATCTAACAGTTTCCGAGCAAGTGAAAATTTAAATGCGAAGCAAAATATTGTAATTCTTAGTTATCATGAGGTTCTTTCCTTCTGCATTTATTTTAATTTTACGCACCTTATCGGTATCATCCTTATCGCTGACGCCTTACCAATTACATTTCATTATCCTTGACTCAGCTCTGAGTAGCCTAATCGTTTGATTACATTTCGCTAACTGTCCTGTAGCCTATTCGCTGTTAGTCGCTCAAACCTTTGATTCTTAACAGTCGCTTGAAATATTTTTCTGTGCTTGTAGTTTTCAGTACTCATGATTAGGAATAGTTCGAATACGTTCGAGTTTTTTTTTAATTAAAGGGTATTCTACATATCAGGAATATGAAACATGAATAGCTTGAGATTGTTGCTAATTACGTTGCTACGGTTGTCAAAGAACACCTCTTTACTGAATCAATTACCTGTTTAAAAGTAATTGTAATTGTAATTATAATTGTAATTAATTACATGTTTAACAGTAATTGTAGTTGTAATTGTAATTTGATATTTTTAGCATTGAGTAATTGTAATTGTAATGTAATTGAAACATGCAAGGAAGTAATTGTAATTATAATTGAATTAAAATATGGTAATTGATCCAACTCTACTGTCCATGTCCATTTTTGGTGAGCTCCAGACTAATCTACTCATATCGGCTTACTATACGCACCGAAATCGCGAGTGGTCATATTATGAATAGACTCTTGGATTTGTCATGGTCGCGTAAAGCGCAAAAATATTTCAGATTCACGAATGAATTTTGTCATCAATATTAGTAGTTTCACATATTCCTATCAAACATTTATCCTTTCGCAGCTCATGTGATCAGATTCCCCGGTAGAGTTGATGGTGTTTTTCAAAATTTATGGCAATTTATGAATAATGATGTATCTTCGGTTGGGCTAATAGTAATTAGTCACTTTGTTGCATGTTGTTATTTCTTGCCCTCCCATCAGGAATGACGGTACAATGAAAAGATATTGAAGTCGCCGAAACGCACCAGAAACAAATTTTTTTGTGTGATAGGCACGATTCCAAGTTGGTATTTCTTTATATGGCACGCATCATTTTTGTCTGCTGTTCACATTGGTACCGGTACTGCGGTGCTCAGATTGCAAAAGGCGCTACCAGTCCTACCACAATATGAGCGAAATATGAATGACACATTGAATCGCGCGCAGCGCAAAGAAAATTTCAAGGTTAATTACAATCTCTCATAAATTCGGGAGTCAATTCGTGAATTAAATCTTCATGTAGACGACGCATATTAATTGAATTAAGTGTCCACGGCCGCACAAATTTTCTTCTACGTCCACAGGTTGGCCTCCTGATATATCGCTACCATAAAAATCTGGCTTCACAAAAGCATAAAGTCAGAGAAGGTCGACTGCTATTTGCGTTGCGACTTTTTTAAGGTCGTTGATAATATTTAATATTCAAGATCACTCTTCGACTGAGCGTAAGTTAGGCCTACACATTACACAATTGCCAAATGTCTCTGGTCAAAACCAAATTTCCTTCGAAATGCTCATGAATTATCATGACAAGCATCGCTTGTATTTAATAACAAAGCCAATTTTATACAATAACATGAGTTAACCAAATGCAATACCATTAGGCCTATCTCATGTTCTGATCATCAAAATTTAGCGTCTGAGTTTTCTTCATACCCACATAGCCTAGTCTATATCTCTTCCTCTGATTGAATCTGTCGTTATTAAATTTATATTTATACGATTGGTAATTAAAGCTCCATAATGTTATTTTTTAAAACTACTGTTTTACGGAACAATATACCGTATATTGAATCTAACAGATAAATTTATGACCTTGGAAGCCGGATGGATAAACGCTTGACTTCATAACTATCTGGTGTAAGTTACACTTTGTGAATTTGACTAATTACTATCGTAGGATGATTGATAAGCTCCTGTAGGCTTACTCTACTCAGTACTCACCCTACTTGGGGTTGGGAACAACTGATCAATAATACCATATATCAATCCATATTAGGTCGAAAGAGTGCTGTCATTATAATGTTATGGTATTTGGCTTTGGTTAGTGAACTTTAACTATTTACGCAACTTCATGTACAAATATTCTCTTCTATATGTTCAGGAGCGGGAAGTTGTTTAGAAGCACTCACAGCCGGTAAAAAGCTTATTGTCGTCGTGAATGAAAATCTCATGGATAACCACCAGCTGGAATTGGCTCAAAAGCTTTACGAAGATAAGCATCTGCTATACTGCACAGTCAAGTGAGTGTCGGTATTTGTCAGTATAATTTGTGACTTGCGCCAGCGCTGAAGGAAAGTAATTTCCAGATGTGGTCAGTAACAAAGTAATTGTTCTTTTTTGAAGCACTGGAGTCAGTTAAATGAGTGTTGTCTGATTTAGTATTTAGATAAGCTGTTATGTTTGAGACACTTCTATTTCAACAGATGCCAAGCTAATTTATATAGATTTTGGCTAATGTCGAGTATTGTAATTTGTATGCATAGGGTGTCCACTGTCCATTTGTCCTCCGGGGACTCCGAAATGTCCTCCTTTTCGGGATTTTGTCCTCCTTTATCGCTTTGACAGCCATGCTAAGGGACACTGGACAGGCAAAAACAATAAAACGCCATAAATGACACGAAATCTGCAATGCGGGGCGCGTCTTTCGGGAGTAGGCCCGGAAAAATGACCTTATTTTAAATGTTAGTCAACACCACAGCAGTATTATTATAAAGTGGGTCATTCGAGATTCTAATCGGGAAAATGTCCTTCTTTTTAGTCAGCACAACATAATTTCCAGGCTTGTAGTGAATTCACAAAGCACCAAGCCACAAGTCAATCTTTATTTTATAGTTTTGACTCGAGTCAAGTCGAGTCATTTTCAATCACCACCGAGTCAAGTCAGAGTCCAAGTCCAAGTCTGCGAGCAGAGGGTCAAGTCCGAGTCATGGTATTTTGACTCGAATCCAAGTCATTGTGTTGGCTGCTCAGTTTCCAGTTAAAGTCTTGTTAAACTCACTTTCTATAACTCTGTTTGGTGATATCGAATGGCTGGCATGTATAGTATACTAAGTAAGTAAGTATGTTTAACACCCATGGTGTACGGAGTTAACAAATTATATATTCCAAAGTAGCACCTATTTCCATCGTCATTCGTTGTTTTGCGTTTATCACAAATAGGCTATGCATCATGCAATTTCTAAGCCATCACTGGTGATTGTTGAACACAATTCTGTGACGCCATGTCCCAATCAAAATCTTCAAACTACTCACTTGGAGTAGGCGTACTTCTCAGACCTGACCTGTCCTATTCTGCCTCAATTGAAGTAGTCTCGTCGAGCTCTGAAAATCACTACTTCGAGTTGAGTAGCATTGATCACTACTTGATCTCCTCTGTTAATTTCAGGGATTTGGGCAAGACTTTGCAGAGGTTGAAAGACGAAGAATTTTTGCCATTTCCCGCAGCGCAGACCAATCGCTTCAGAGACCACCTGGACGACTACTTTGGGCTGACCATGAAGTCTTAACCCAGGATTACATTGGACACCAGGCTGTCTAGTTGATGAGACAAGAGGTGTCCGGTTCCCCTCAAATTAGAGATTTTCACGTTGTGGCATCCTGTTTTGTGTGGGATGCCTACTCCGCGATATAACTGGAACTTCATGCACTCGTTGTCAAGACGTTATCATGCTGGCCATTGTGATGTTTACCTTGTATATGAATTGTTTTCGAACACACGATTGAAGGGGATTTGCGAGATATTTTTCACTGCGCAAGATTTCAGGATTACCGAAGTAGCCCCATTGACGATTGGTGTGTGATTAAATTGTATCTTGCTTATGTGTAGAGAGGCTGTGTATTGCATCATCAATGTGTTTTTATTTCTGAGGTTCCATATTCTATCCTAAATTTTGGCCGCTAATTTTAGACTGAGCCTATACACTACGGTTACCTACATAGTTTATCAGTTCTACGCACATTTTGGTAATCCAACGCTCTTTTGTATGCATAATTAACTCTATTTTCTAGAGATGGTGTGAACCTCTGAAAGGTTCAGGTTCTGTGTGAACCCGAACGTGAACCTCATGACGTCACGTGACGTCATATTGCATATTTCAACCCTACATATCACTGAAGTGATAGCCTATATCAATGTACATTGTACATTGTACACGATACCTAGCAACGACTCATGCCACAATGTTGAAGTTCATATTGACGTTTTGAATGTCGCCAAATGTATCAACTGGGGCAATCAAATGATATAATAATCCCATAAAATCAATATCTTCCGTCGCTTTGCCAGCAATTTCGACGAGTATTTGCAAGGGAATAAGCTTACGCCTAAACGATCTAGGCCAGACCGCACAATGTATTCGGCGTCTGAGTATTGCTACGTTTACATTGAGCAGAGTGTAAAACGGGTTTCTATACTTGCCACCGATATTACCCCTTTAACAAGTTATACAGCAGTAGCCAACACCCCAATCGCACGGATTTGGTTTTTATGATACAATAAACACATGAAGTCAAGATTGACCCCGTACGCCTGCTAGATTTTTTACATCCGACAATGATATTAATTTCATTGATTGATTGAATAAGCATCATTCGCTATTGATGTTGTGTGATTGTGGGTCCATCTCACAGCAGAGAGTCGCTAAATATTCACAAACGGAAAGTTGGATATTTCGAGCAAGCTTTTGTAACAAAGCAAGTAAAATTTTTGAGATTGTCAAGGTGCACGGTCGTTTGGTGTTGATTTGTTATGATGCCAGCGCCATGCATAGAGTGGCCCGTTGTTGAAATGCAACAAATTTCATACGAAGATGTTATAATGAAGTGAAAATTGTAATATATGAACAAGGCTCGTTTGTGAACGTGAACCTCTAAATTTCTGAGGTTCACGCACAGAACGCGAACGTGAATTTCACGTTCACAATCACACCATCGCTACTATTTTCGTTACTCGATGAAATAAAATTGCCACTCAATCATCTTGCAAAATGCGACAACTTGAATCATACCTTATAGTTCAAAAATTTGATTAGACTTGCCTAGACCCAACTCTAGTCACTTCCAAAAATCAAGTGACTTGATTTTACTCGAGTCAAATGTGCAATGTCTTGTGACTGAAATGTCGTGGCTTGTTCCCAACATTGTATAAATCATGATATGTACGGGTCTTGTGAACACGGTGAACTGATGTTACTCCCTCATCTGCAGGGATGACCGTCGAAGGCAACAATGGATAATAGCCTCCAGATACAAATCGCTTCCTTTTCCTGTGTAAAATCCACTGTCAACTCTGCTCTCATCATGCAATAATGCTACTTCCGTTCTGGTGTGATGTCAATTAAAAACAGGAAAATTCCTTATTCCTCAAATTTGTGATTTTCTTCTCTGACTGTAGTAGTTGCAGAGGTGGTCATTAAGGAAGTACTTCTATTTTTCAATGTACTCAAGTAGTTTTTCACTACTTGCAGTTCTTACTCTGGTAAATCTAATGATATGATTTACTTATCTCTATTTTCAGCTTGTCAAGTAGAAGTATTGTATTCCTCCAATTAGAGAGAGACTGAGGAATTTCGGGCTGTTTCGCCACGGAGTACCAGCAAGAATTTATTTACCGCAAAAGTCATGCAAAGCCCAGAATTTTTGTTGCTCTTCGCGCATAGTAGATATGGAGTGACAAATATGTTTTCACGAAAGCACTGCTCAATATAATTTAGACTAGGGGTGGGTGGCCGACCTTTTCGGCCCCGCATGGGCCACACGAGATTTACGAATCATTGCGCTGGCAACTTGAATGCTGATGACCTTGTTCAGTCGTCCGATAGGAGCTAACCGGATTAGGTAACGGTGAGAACAAGAGTTATATTATGACGCATAAAAATCGACAGCAGTTATGTCATTAAGCGTGAAATCTTTTCAAGTTGAATTAAAATCTCTCGAAGGTTTGGGAACCAATTTGTTATTTCAAATTTCATATTGACGGCCGCCAACACACGCTAATGTGTAGACGGCCGCATATAACTATTGTTTTACGATGGCATACGTCAGCTTCTGCACGTCCGCAGGTTGGCCGTCCCTGGCCTAACCGAAATAAGGTTGAGCAAGGCTGTAACGTATAGGAAATGCTAATCAGGGCTTGAAGTCCACCATCTAACACAGTTATTCTCAAACTCGACCCCCGATATCTTTGGCTGCGCCCCTGTAATTATAAGCACTGCGCTATATATATATAAGGATCTCGCAGAAAGTACTGATTCAAAGTGTCTGAGCTATCGCGACATGTAGACAGATATCGGAAGCGGAGCACATGTTATAACTCAATCCTGTTCAACTCCAAAAGACATCAATAACCAGAGGTGGTCAGTATCGAAGTACTTCTACTTTTTCGTAGTACTCAAGTAGTTTTCCGCTACTTGCGGTACTTACTCAAGTAAATCTGATTTTCACAACTTGTACTTCTACTTCGAAAAATTTTGTGATCTACTTACCTACTTCTCGCTATTTTCAGCTTGTCAAGTAGAAATAGTGTAATCCTCTAATCAGAAAGATAGCTTGACGAATTCTGGGCCTGTTTTCGCGGAGTACTAACATTTAATTTTCATAAAAGTTAAGTAAAGACCAGAATTTTCTTCGCGCACGGCACATTTATGGAGTGACAAATACGTTTTCACGAAAGTATTGGTGAATATACTTTACGTAACAGGCTGTGTGGTTCTGTTCACGCCGCATTGTCTCCCATATGAAATATTTCATCATAGTAAATATATGGTCCATGCGTTTGAAACTATACCGCTTCGCAATCTAGCAGTTACCTATCATGTCGTGATCTAGCAGCCCATGGCGTGTGTCCTAATCTGGAAAAGTGCGGACTCTGCCTTTTTTTGTGCGTTAGACCTGTTTTAGCAGAACACTGTTGAAACTTTCTGGACAATGGACATAAAATACAGGAACTAGGTCATACAACGGAACCTTTCGAGTATCTCATACCCTAAATCAACAAAAATTATGGACGCAACTTTTTACTGCAACTTTTGTTAGAATTAAGTGCAACTTTCTCGCGATGTTAGTGCAACAAAAACTTGCCCTACGTAATGATACCACAAAAGGAATATAATTCACAAACTGCATATATACAGTTGACATGAATAACATTGTAGGCCTACTATATCGCAGATCCGGTCAAACTGTTCTGAAGCATAAACTTGCTTATTTGTTGTGATAGCTAGTCATCGGACCTTGTAATTGGGGATTTTTTCATATTCACGATTGAATTTCGTGATTAATATTAGTATAGTTTCACATATTACTATGAAATATTTAAGCTTTCTCAGCCCATGTGATCAGATTCACCGGTAAAGTTGATGCAGGGGGTGTCTTCGAAAATGTATAGGTAACTTATTATAATGCTGTTCTGCATCTTCGGGTGGGCCAATTGTTATTAGTCCCCTTTGCTGCATGCTGTTATTTCTTGTCCTCCCATCAGAGTTGTCGGTATAGTGGAAAGATATTAGATACGTCCAAACGTAGGCCTACCAGAAAGGAACTTCCTTCGTGATGAGGACAAACACTATTACAAATTGGTATTTCTTCATCGGGCGCATCATTTTCTTCTGCTATTCGCATGTTTACTGTGGGGCTCAGATAATACAAAGGACAGCTTTATTAGGATCGAAAATTAACTCGCATTGAAGTAAATTTCAAGAATAGTTCAAACCTCCGATTATAATTTGGGAGTCAATACAGCACGTTGAGGGAGCAAAAGCAGAAGACATCTGACATTAATGAAATTCATGTACTGGGCGCAAATGACTGTAATAGCGATAAGCACCCATGATGTGTTAATAAAACAAACAATTCGTAAATTCAATTTGCACATTGACGGCCAACAACACATCCTCATCAAATTAGGTGTCGGCGGCCACTAATATTCCTTCTACCGCCGCAGATTGGCCTCCCCTGGACCGGGGCCTACGATAAGGTATCGTAGTCGTAGGCCCCGCATGGACTAAAGAATCGATATAGGGGTCAGCTATAGACACCAGTACTTGCTGGAAATAAAACTATCTCCTCGTAAAGCTTGGTCTTTTGGGGAGCCCGAAGTCGCTTTCTACGCGTTTTGGTCTTGGCAGTGGTGGGCCATTGCACGTCAAGGCCATATGCCCATTCATATCAACAAATTCTTCCTCCTTGGAATGATATTACCAGCCACGAAGCCGTATCCATCTAGTGAGGAATAGTGATATTGGGCACAGCAGAACAGTTTACTTTGAACAACAACTTAATTTATGATTAAACTGAAATCAATTTCGTAATTAAATTGAAATATCGGTATTGGCAGTCTGCTCATGCGCAATGACTCGAGTCAATACACAGATTGATACGATTCGAGTCGAGTCATTGCCGTATTTTGAGAAAATGACTCGAGTCAAATCAAGTCATCAGAAAATTGAGCCTCGAGTCGAGTCGTGACTCGAGTCATTACAAATCTGTTTACACCAGGCCAATTTTCTTCTTTTTCGTTCCTTGGATGTCGGCTTGTAGCATCGCCTACTTAAATAGGCTTTTATAATTAAGACACCGCTTATACGGATGAGATGGCGAGGAGAAGCCTAGATAATTGACCCCCAACGCTTAAGTAGGAATTCTGGAGTCGACTTCGGTCGGACTAGAGCCCGGGGCCGCAGCTGTGGGTTTATACCAACGCTCTATCGGCACCGTTTTTTAAGCGCCCCGGTCGTGACAGTGTGTTCCATTCATATCAGCTAATTCATCATTCGTGGAATGCTATTACCGTCGCCGAAGCTGTAACAGCTAGTGAGTAGTAGTCTACATAGGCGCTGAGTTACGGGGTGGCGGGGTGGCGCAGCCACCCCATGACATATTTATGGGGTGGCGGCCACCCCATACAAAATGCTTAAACGCCCGCCGTCTGCGATTTCGAATTTTATTCTATCGTCTGGTCAGTTCGATACGACATCAGCGGAACGAGACCATCAGCGCTGTTAATGAGCGACTCCGTGATATCGCGTAAATGCCAACTATTTACTATTAACCGATAAGCGCGCTTCTAATTGAATACGCGGCTTCGTCGGCGCGGACTTCAATTGATTAGGCCTTTCTCATATTTTGATTAGCGCGAATCAATTACGTCTGTTTGCGGATTAGAAGTCTGAGATGCACGTTGTCAGTCTTAAATTAATATGACATAACAATCCCTGAACAGGACGGCGTTGGCTCTATACCAGAGGTCTCAAACTCAAATGTGCTCGCGGGCCAATTTCCTGGTTTTTGATGACGCCGCGGGCCGCAGCATCACAAATAGGGATATTCAATGTATAATTTCCAAGTAGACCTTGCAGACAGGCATTTCACAAGCTTGGAATTTCCTATTGTACTATTCACGCTTCACACGGCAAAAATCACATTTTCAAATATTTGAATAAAAGTGTTTTTGTGCCGGGCATATTTTTTTAATTAATGAGTTATAGACATTATGCGAGAGGATGCATCATGATATCGTAAAATTGTCGGGTTATAATATTGCAGCTAGTGGACCTTTGACGTGCCACAATTTTATGTAGAATATTTTAAAACCTACTGAAGATTGATCTGATATCAGAGCATGTGTATAGCCTAATCCTAGTTTTGATATAGTCGTGATAAGTATAGGCTATTGTTACTGTCATTGCCAATGTCAAATTAAATCAGCGTTTGATTTTGCCTTCGAATATTATTGGACCATATCAATAACAACTTAAATATAATAATTATTGAGCCATAGTAATAGCATTGCTAACCTTTTCAGCAATCGAACCCCTTGTGCTTCCAATAGGATTTCTCGTAGCCCCTGTCCATTTTCAACACAATTTCTGATGGTACCTACTACCTATATTAAAAATCGGAAAGCCCATTCACATAAAATCGCGCGTAGCGCGAAGACTATCATCCAGTTTAATGAATTGGCAAAGAAAATATTCCACAGCATATAGGCCTAATTCCACAATGCATCTCGTACACCCTGATGTGGTGCTTCGTACCCCGATGGGGTCTACGTCCCTGGTTAAGAACCCCCGGATTAGAAATGTCCAATCGGCGAAGAATTCATTGGTGTTACAGCTGTAGAGCGTACTACTACCGTACTCGCCACCGATAACAACATGGATAAAGAGAACGAACAACAGGTTTGTTGGGACTTCAGTGATTTTTATAGTAGTTTTAGCATGGACTTTAAGTTCCTATATCTTAAAAGATATATGGCACTTGAATATATTGTTGAATAGTTCCAAAATGCCGTCGCGGGCCGCACAAAATGCTCTCGTGGGCCGCGTGTTTGAGACCTCTGCTCTATACGTTTGAGATATACCAGACTGGCTCGCTGCAAACGTGATAAATCAAGCCTGCAATGATAGCGCACAGCAGGAGATGTCATGGAAATTTTGCGTAGGCCTATATAAAATAATCGCGCTCCCTTTGTACGAAGTACGATCATGATAGCCAATAACATATGCTGACAGGTACAATTTACCGTTGTTGCGCAATAGAAGCAGTCCGAGAAAAGACGATGAACAGAATCAACGATTTGTTCTTGTTAGGGTCCGTCTGTCAGCGACTAAATTGGCCGAAAGTTGACAACAGGCCACGAGTCTACGACATTCCTATTTCTGTTTCGAGCTAGAGAATCAAGATGCCGAATAAAAAACGCATGAAATTGCAACCTAAGATTGGTTCATTTTTTGCTCCGAGTCAGGATTCTAAGACAAGTTGTAACAAGTGAAGAAAGTAGCGGACAAATTTTAGAAAATTATAGGGAAGAAGTGCCGACCACAATCAAAGCGGTCACCGTTGACGGGAGAAGGTACAGGAACAGTTGGAAAGATGATTATCCATGGTTGAAATACGACTGCTCCAAGACAGGGTATTTTGTTCAACTTGCGCATGGGCGGTTGAACACAATAAAGTTAATTTGGTATCATTTTCGAAAATAATGCATGCTTCGGCCGAAGCCTGGGTCGTTACAGGTTACAACAATTGGAAAAGGGCAAACAAGGCATCAGAAAACACCATGACAGTCGTTTACATAAAGACAGCGCACATTCGAAATTGATTACAGAACAAGAGCCGGAGAGCTAGAATCGCATATTAGACGAAAAAACGGAAAAACGATTGAAAGAAAACAGTCACGCTCTCAAAATAATTTTCGACTGCCTACTCTGCCTAGGGTGTCAAGGTGTTTCTACTCGTGGACATACAGACGAACGTTCTAATTTTTTCGAACTATTGAAACTTGTGGCGAAATACAACCCCAACGCTGCAGCATGGCTTGATCGACAGGATTACAAATGGACCAGTCATGAAATTAGCAATGAAATTCTTGGAATGATTGCGAAAGAAGTACTTATATCGAAATGAAATTTCCGACATCAAGCAAGGCCGATATTTTTGCATCAGGGCAGACGAAACTACAGACGTAGAGAAAAACGAACAATTATCTTCATGCGTTCGTTACACCGATGCAAAGTTTGATGTCCATGAATCATTTCTTGGTTTGATAGAGTGCCCTTATACACTGATGCAGCAACATTGCATAAACTAATATCGAATGGATTGACTTCGCTAGGACTTGACCTTTCTCTTCGCCGAGGGCAAGGATACGACGGAGCAGCAGCCATGGCAGGGCGGTTATCAGGAGTGCAAGCTCGTTTCAAGGAAACCTACCCGACCATGCTGTATTTACATTGTGCTGGCCATCATCTAAACCTGGTTGCACAAGATGTGTTGGGCAGTGTTGGGCGCTGTTGTAAATTTCATCAAATCGTATCCGAAAAGACTGATTTGATGAATGTCATTCCTCGTCTTCCTTACACCCTCTCTGCGCCACTCGCTGGGTAATGCAGCTTCCTGTCGTTAACGCCTTCCTGAACCAGTATCAAGCCGTACTGGATTGGCTTGACACCAACTTGGATGCACTCAGTCGCAGCAAAGCTTCCAGTTAGTTTCATTCGATGGAAGATTTTGATGTGTATTTTTTGTTACGCATATTGCAAAAACTTCTGTTTATTTGAAACCCGGCCTGTTCATACAGATGTTCAAAAACGTGGAATTAGCGTTGGGCGAGTTCGTCAAGCGTTGGGCGAGTTCGTCAACTGTTGGAAACCGTCTCGTCGACAATTTCGTGGAACGCGGGCACTGAAAGTGAGGCATCCGTGTTGTTTGAAGCTTGTAAGGACTCTGCTACTGCAATGGGATTGCAAATGCCATCTCTGGCGCGAGCCACAGGCAGACGTGCAAAACGATCGGAAGATCAGCAGCAGCGCCATTTAACGGTGGAAAGTTTCTACCAAAACATTTATTTAAATGTCTTTACTCAGTGTTCTATTTCTTTATTGACACGCTACTCACAACAGGATATGAAAACGATCAACGACATTGAAACTGTTTTGCTTAACAGAACCCTAGGATCAGATGGTAATTCGGCATTTGACAAAGTCACTGCTATATATTGTAACGACGTCGATTCAAATATGCTGTGTATGGAACTGAGAAGCTTCATACAACAAAAGCAGATTTCTGTTTCAACGATGCCACAGCTTCACAGTCTCTTTAACAAAAATGAAACAATTCCGCCGATGTTACCGAATATGGCTGAACTTTTAAGAATTTATCTCTCCCTGCCGTGTACTACCTGTGAAGCAGAGAGGTCGTTCAGTGCGCTCCGACGCTTAAAAACTTATTTAAGATCAAGCATGACGCAACAGCGATTGAATCATGTGCTCGTATTGAATGTATATCAAAAGGAAGCTTCGAAGATTCCGCTGGAACCCTTGATGAATGACTGGATTGAAAGAGATACCGTCCGCAGAAACACTTTCGCCAAGCAGTAACAATCTCTGAGTGTAGGCCTAATGTTGTTTGTGTTTTTTTGATTAAAACTTATGCCCGCGTCTGAACAAATTGTGCTCATTGCCAGTGGCGGCTCGTCCTATAGGGCAACTGGGGCATTGCCCCACCTAAAATTCTGTTCAATAACAATTTAACCATTTATAGACGCACAGCAATCAATATATACCGAGATCACAGCGAAACCCGCGTTCTTCTTGTGCTTTCGCTTGCAAACGCCCATACATAGCGAAGTCTCTGCGAAAATCAAATTCTCTTCTGTGTTTTCGCTTTGTGAATGCCTAGTAGTGCGGAGCATGGACCGGAGCCGGATTGGATATCCGGCCGGATTTTTACAATTTTGGCCGGACCGGATTGGAGCCGGATCAGTACTTTTTCTCTTACGGCCGGAGCCGGATCGGAGCCGGATCACTACTTTTTTGATCCGGCCAGAATTTTTATGGATAAGCATGACTTTTATATGGATAAGCATGACTTTTATATGGATAAGCATGACTTTTATAACTATATAACTACCAACCAACCACACGTAAGTAACCTCAAAGCCAGTGTGAACATAAACAAGGCATATTTATCAATTCACGGAACCTCCGTACCGAGTAGGACCGGATTTCTGGCCGGACTTTTTCATTTTTGGCCGGACCGGATTGGAGCCGGATCAGTACTTTTTCGGATACGGCCGGAGCCGGATCGGAGCCGGACCAGAGAATTGAACAACCGGATCGGAGCCGGACCAGAGAATTTGTCGATCCGCCCCGCACTAATGCCTAGCCGGGGCTTGCCCCGGTAGCGCTCATAACAAGCTTTCACTATCTATTCTCTCAAAGCCGCGCACAATAAAGAAACGGTGATTTACTCTCTCCTATTCGTAAAATGGCCGAGCAACCGGGGCAAATATGCCTACTCGCCCCTAAGGTGTGATGTAACAATCGTATCTATATCTGAACTCGGTTACCGTAATATGCGTTGAGTCGCCCTATGCTGGTATAGGTCGATTTTGACGGTGTTTCGCACCATGATAATTCTTGAAACTTGGTATGATATGTCGTGAAGGTAGTATTTAACACTGCTCCAAGTTTTAGGCTTGCTACTTAAAGATAATGGTAGTAATTCCGTTTCCGAAGTTCAGTGTGTGCTGATCTATCATGTACATAGTACAGCAAACGGATTTTACTCAAAAACCGGTATTGGTCTCCATTGATTTTGACGATGTTCTATACCGAGATCGGTCATGACATTTGGCACGGTAAGTGTTAGTATCGACCGATGTAACAAGTTTTAAGTTTGTCACTGAACTATGTGGGTGGTAATTTCGTTTCCAAAGTCGAGTAAGAGCTGACTCTTCATTTATCGCCAACAAATTTACGCAAAAGCCGTTATTGGTCTATATTGATTTTAACGATGTTCCATACCTAGATCTGTCATGAGCTTTCACACGGTATGTCTTGATTTTAGTATCGAACGCGGTGCCAAGTCTTAAAGTTGACACTCAATGATTGAGGCAGTTATTTCGTTTTCGAGGTCGAGTATGGTAGAGATGCGCGCTGATCTGATACTTAGCCTACCTACGTCATTGCGGATCTCACGCAAAAGCCGGTGTCGGTCTGTGCTAATCTATAGTCTGCGTTCCATAACGAGATCGGTGATGATATTTCCAATGGTATATCTCGATGATCGCATGAAACAGCTAACCAAGATTCTCGGTTTGCATTCAAGTATTCGCATAATTTTATGTTCGCCAATGTCCATTTCACTGTGAAATTGTGGCCTTCAAACCATTTGCTTACAATCCCCTGTCAATTGCGATAGCTATTTCATTTTCGATGTCGGCTAACAGCTGATCATTCGATCAGCCTATTCCTCGATCTATTTTACTCAAAGTTCGGTGTTCGTCTGTTTGCATTGATTTTGACAGTGTACCATACCGGAATGGGTTATGAGATTACGTATGCTACTTCTCGATGATTTCTTGTAACAGTATACTAAGTTACGGCTTTTATTCATGTATTTATATATTAATATATTTTCCAACGGCGATTTCGCAGCAGACTTATAGACAGTGAGCCGTATGTGTTGTGTCACAGTCTCCAGTTTCAAGGCCAAAATGTCCTACGTTGTTCCGAGACCGAAGTTCCGAGGCTGCTGTCCTTAGTTCTTCAAAGACCATTCAAATTGATGTTCTGGATTCAATATGACAGGCCCAATCTATGAGATAACAATTGCGTATGTGTCCGAACTCGTTGACCTTTCCAGTTAGGCTTACGCAATCTCTCGAGTTCTAGTCATTGGAATTAGTCAGGTCAAGTCAAGTGCGAACATGAATCGTATTGAATCTTTATTCCGTACGTAGTTTACGCAGTTGCCTTTAGAGCGAAAATGAGAGGTCTAGAAGTTGTCCAATCTATTGATCCAATCGTACGCCGGGTGCCTCCGCTTTGGTTGCCTATTATCACCTGGTCGTAACCAGAGATGGCCACAGTCCGGTTCAGGAGCAGGATTTCAATGATTTTTTACCTGGCCGGACTGGATCCGGATTTCGAATTTGGGGTGACGGTCGGATTTTAGGGTCTATCGATTTGCGTAATCTATAACTCTACCATGAAATCAAAACGCATGCTACTAAGGATGACCTGATACTTGATTCGTGGCATAGGGACGATTCTTAGTTCACGTACATTTTGTAAAATAATCCTTTGATTAAAAATAAATGAATAAAACATTTGTTACCACACTTCAAGTCACGGCTCACCGGCAAACCTCTCGCGGCACCTACGTTAAAATCACTGTTGTCGGGAAATTCATGTGACCATCATAAAGTTACTTTTTTACGTTGGAAAACGCCATTGTGACGTCATGTTGATAAAAGTCGCTCGCAGCCCTTGCCCCACCACCCGATATTGTCACGAGCCGCCACTGCTCATTGCCATTGTCGAATCTGGGTTAGCGCACCCTGTAATTGTTATTACTGCGGACTTGCGGCATGTCTGCAATTTCGTTATCAGCGCAACCTTGCCGGTCGATTGTACAGTACGATAAAATTGATCACTACTATGTATTTCTCACAGCGTACTGATGCTGATTTCAGCAAACCAACGATCCTTATTAGATGTACAAATTCGACCTCATCGTTAGAAACGTAGACTTCATCGCGCACTCTGAGAAACATCATCTCCTATCGCGATTTGACGACCAAATATACGTTCACCTTCTACAAATTAAAGTGGATTATTTGCATCGATGGGGGCCGCAAGCCGCGTTTAAAATATTTTGTGAACCATTTTTGTTGAACAGTGTTTCAATGTGTGTGCCTGACCGGTGGAATATTTTCCAGTGGCCATAATATGAATCTAATTACGGTTGGCGAACGTAAATCGGGAAATCGATGATTTAATCAGCAACCAATTGTCGCGATGCGAGCTACTCAATACTATGTAAAAAGCCATTGTGTTTGGCGGTAAGGGATAATTACTGATTGGCCGCGCGAGTTCGTATAATCAACATTCTTGTCTGTCTTTCGTGTTCCAGAATTGTCACTCTATGTTATTGCTCAGTCCAGCGACGAATGCCGAATACGCGGCAATCAATGACTTAATTTTGCAGTCATCTCAGCGGGAGATCACGTCGCGTTACATTGTGCGCTATGCGTGCCCTGGTGCACAGACGAATCTCGCTAATTGGTCGCGACCGCGCGTGACACTGGATAATACGACTTGATGAATTGCAACTGAATATTAGCATGAGAATGGTGATTTCAAAAGGACGGGGTTTTGCGTTTCAAAAGGGGGAGGGGGGGTTCGACACCTGCCGCCACCCCATGCAAAATTAAAAGTCGGCGCCTATGAGCAGATATATAGGATATTTGACTCTGGAGAATATAGGGTTACCATATTTTGGAAATCTGAAAAAAGGACACTTTTTCAGAATTTTCAGACTTATTGCAAAACCGGAGAAAAATCCCGAAAAAATGGCAAATTTTTCCCACATCGTGGTCGGTTGACTAAAAAAAAGGTCAACTTTCTCGCTCAGCGCCCAAAATACAGTTTTTCTTTCACTATCAGGTGGTTGACTAAAAAAAGGTCAACTTTCCGGCTGAGCTCCCAAAATACCCGCCGGAGCGTTACTTCCATCGGTGCTGATTTACGGCATCTCACCGTCAATTTGACCAACATTCTAAAAAAAGAGGACAAAATCTCAAAAAAGAACACATTTGGGCGTCCTCCGAGGACACTTTCGAAAAAGTCAAAAAATAGGACAATCCTCTTAAAAGAGGACGTATGGTAACCCTACAGGAAAATAGCCTTGTTTAAACAACAACAACAACAATAACAAAAACATTATAAAACTGAAATCAATTTCAGCCTTTCAAAATGCTTCGTCCGAAATCTCAGACCAGCAGGTCACGGGCCGCAAAGTGTGACCCGGCGGGCCGCGTGATGGTGACCCCTGGTCTAGCTAGCTCCACATGCTGAGATTGTCGCATTGCCGACCGGCAGACGACTGCTGTTAGCCCTCACCGTTTACCGGACCACCTGACATATCGGTCTCGCCTTCTGTCACTTTTGCCACCTGTTTTGTAACTTGTCATTTTATATTTTTTTTATACTTTCATTCAGTGTGTATCTCTTTACATCGGCTATGCCCAGGTGTGTGCGTGTGAGAGATAGCCTAGGATGAAATTATTTTTCGCCTGCACCATCAAAATGCTTTGACGACGGAGATGCGATACGACCGTAAGGTCTGCACTCCCTTTTTCTCCTCCATGTGGATGCTGAGCGCCTAGCAGGATAGCTGCTATCATCATCATCATTGGTTTATTAGCAATTTTATCAGTTCAATACACCACAAAAATGCGATACAATGAAAAGACAGGAAGATGTCGAAGCGACAAGGAGTAGTCTATGGAATCTGACACCCACCTTGGCCTAGGCGATGTAAAGAGGAGGCATGCACACTGAATGAAAGTAAAGAAGATAGTATAGAAAAAGAATGCGACAAGAAATAGGGCGGCATGTCATGGGAAGCGAGATCGATAGGTCAGTCGTGGTACGGTAATCTTGAGGATGGACTGTACTTATTTAGTAGTAATTTCTTGTATTTCGACTTGAATGTGGACATGCTCGTCGACTGTCGGATGGCCGGCGGGATACTGTTCCACACATCAGGTCCGGCATATTTGATGGAGCGATGATCTTTTCGGTCGATCATATGATATTTGGACGACGTGGACGCGCGTGTGTTGTACTTGTGCGCTTTTGATTCAGAGGTAAAGAAGTCATTGAAATATTCTGGGCAACGACCGCAGTGAAACTGATACATAAACTTGGCGATTTCTAGTTTCCGCATATCTTCTATGTTTAGGACGCCGAATCTCTTCAGCAGCGACTTATTGGATGGGCAGCCAGGACCCTTTGGGGCCCTAGCTATGATTCGGAGTACTTTATGCTGTAGTTTCTGCAGTGGCTTGAGTGCAGTTTTACTGGCAGCCCCCCAATAGAGGATGCCATAATGTAACTTCGATTGGATTAGGGATTTAAAGAGTATCAGAAGAACCCATGCTGGCATGAAGCGCCCAAGGCTGTAGAACAGGCCGCACTTCGGTGATAATTTAGTTTCTAGGGACTGAATATGACTCTTCCAGGACATGTTCGAGTCCAGTAAAACTCCGAGATATTTGGCATTATCTGTGTTGGAAACGGGCTGACCAGCGATATTAACGGTTAGGTTATTTTTTGAATTTACTGTCAGCAATTGCGATTTCGAGGCGTTTATGCAAAGGTTGTTCTGGGTCGTCCACTCATGGACTTTGGGCATTTGGTCACCAGTCAGGGCATCCAGCTCTGCCGTCGAAGATGCGGAAGAGAGGAGGTGAGTATCATCAGCGAACAGTGCGGAGCGGATCGACAAATTCTCTGGTCCGACTCCGATCCAGATTTTCAATTCTCTCGTCCGGCTCCGGCCTTATCAGGAGAAAGGGCTAACCCGGCTCCGGCCAAAAGTGAAAAAGTCCGGCCTCCAATCCGGCCCTACACAGTACGGTAGTGGTTCGCCGTGAATATATAAATATGGCTGGTTTATTTTCGCACTGGCTTGGCGGTTGCTTGCGTGTGGTTGGTTGGTTGGTTGGTTGGTTGGTAAATATTTAGTTACAAATGTCATGCTTATCCATAAAGATCCTGCTCCGATCCGGCTCCGGCCGTATCAGAAAAAGTACCGATCCGGCTCAGATCCTGTGCACTGAGCTATATAAACCGGATATATATAGCTCAGTGGATCCGGTCCGGCCAAAATTGAAAGCACACAAGCACAACACACGCGCGTCCACGTCGTCCAAATATCATATGATCGACCGAAAAGATCATCGCTCCATCAAATATGCCGGACCTGATGTGTGGAACAGTATCCCGCCGGCCATCCGACAGTCGACGAGCATGTCCATAATCAAGTCGAAATACAAGCTATTACTACTAAATGAATACTAGTGCATCCTCAAGATTACCGGACCACGACTGACCAATCGATCTCGCCTCCCATGACATGCCACCCCATTTTGTCGCTTGCTTTTTTCTATACTATCTTCTTTACTTTTCATTCAGTGAGCATGCCTCCTCTTTACATCGCCTAGGCCAAGATGGGTGTATGATTCCACAGACTACTCCAAGTCGCTTCGGCACCTTCCTATCTTTTCATTGTATCGCATTTTTGTGGTGTATTGAACTGATAAAATTGCTAATAAACCAATGATGATGATGATGATGATGAGGACGCGCGTCCACGTCGTCCAAATATCATATGATCGACCGAAAAGATCATCGCTCTATCAAATATGCCGGACCTGATGTGTGGAACAGTATCCCGCCGGCCATCCGACAGTCGACGAGCATGTCCACATTCAAGTCGAAATACAAGCAATTACTACTAAATAAATACAGTCCATCCTCAAGATTACCGGACCACGACTGACCTATCGATCTCGCTTCCCATGACATGCCGCCCTATTTCTTGTCGCTTTCTTTTTCTATACTGTATTCTTTACTTTCATTCAGTGTGCATGCCTCCTCTTTACTACGCCTAGGCCAAGGTGGGTGTCCGATTCCATTGACAAATCCAAGTCGCTTCGACATCTTCCTGTCTATTCATTGTATCGCATTTTTGTGGTGTATTGAACTGATAAAATTGCTAATAAACCAATGATGATGATGATGGAATATCCAAAAGTATGTACCGCTAGAGGTCAATCAAGTATCGTGAAAAAAAGATCCTGTATGACGCCGAAGAATGGAGTTGCAAGTTTGGGCCGATCTGTTTTCTCGGGCGTGCGTACTATGTTTTGTTTAGTTGTTGACAAATGGTAGCTGCTTTAGTATGACTTGTATGAATTTAGTCATTTGCCAAAAACAGAATGGAAGCAACTATGAATGCACTTGATTCACCGATCGAATGCTGCAGTCGCTTTCGTTATGAAAATGTTACCTTCTTGCACTTCGTCAGAATTTAGCAGCTGAATCATGGCAGGAAATCGAGGTCAGGTCAGGACGACTTGGTAAAGTCAACCCTGTTTCACGTTATTAATTCTAAAGATTCGAGATACGTATAGATGTAGACAGTGCGACCAGTTTGGCATACCATGGTCTACCACTATTCTGCTTAACATAATTAACGGGACATTCTTGTGTTGGATACGTGGAAAGTATAGATAGCTATACTTTGAAACTGACAATTCTATTATATATTGCGCATTTTTGCCTCATACAAATTGTATCCACTGGAAATACACTCTCGTTAGTAACCTATTTACTGACGCAAAAATTCTCTGAAGTCTGAATGGTCACAATGTTCGTTATTTTCAATTGTAGAAAACCAACTGATTACGGCAGGAATTGTTAATCGTTTCTTCATTATTTATGAGCAGTCTTCGAGAAAGGCATTTGCATGCATGCATGCATGCAAGCAAGCACACAGATTTCTTTAGTGACTCAGTCTGATTTAAGTCTTTGTCCCTTCAAAACTGAAAATAATCTCTGCCATAAAATGTGCATTGTGTGTTTGTTAACTGCCTAGTAAACAGCTTTAATACCAAATCTAGATATAAACCTAAGCCTAATGTGTGCATTTTTAACGTGATGGTCTAATGATGGAAGACGCGGCTGTGTCATGATGTGCAATAGACGCTGTCAATTTATTACAGTAAGGCATTCGTGTTCACATTTTGATTTAGCCTACTACTATTAACATGGTAAGCCTATACTGATTTATTTGTGAATTGTGATGTACATGTGGTGCATAATTGTAGGGACTTGCAAATTGCAGTTCAGAATGGATTGAAATTATGAAGAGTTAACTATTGGCACACAACACAGCAGAGTAATTCTCATTGCTTATCACTGATGGGCGGTATGGGCCTATGCTTTGTTTCTGTGATGTATATTAGGACACTGGTTCAGCATAGCTTTTCCAATTTGTTATCGAACTTGATATTGTTTCATTTTGTAAATGACTCAACAAGAAATATAACTTTATTGCTTTACTTGAAATCGAATTCCTGATGGCTCGGATTTTATTTGACACTATATTATAGACCTACGTTTCGAAAGTCATTCATCTTGATATTTTTATATCATACATCAATATCAGATACCGTATTTATCTTGGTTTACATGTAGGCTAATTCATATACTGTCGGCTATTTCCTGTTTAATCACACCTATTTCCTTGCTACTTTACTTTATTTCCGAAGAAATCTGTTTTAGGTGTCATGACGGTATCGTATATATATATGTTTTAGACTGATTAAGTTGCTATTCTTACTGCAATAGGCCTACATGAGTAATTGCAATTGCTTGGCTCACACGAGCTACTGCTTCCTAAACTCTGTTGACGTATGTCGATAGAACTGTCGAAGTTAACTGTATCGTGCAATCTTTGCATACAGATGTCTGCTTTCATACTTAATAGAGTTGAGATATCAAACCTTATGTCCTGTGTGAAGGGAAGTGATTGACCTTTTCCATACAAAAACAATTCAATCGTCGCGTTTCCAGAAATAGTATCACGTACTGTAAATTTTTCTGCATACGACAAACATCGTGATTATGTTTGCTACGCCTTTGGCAGTGTATTACATTTTTCAAATTTAGGATCTATTTTCTGGCGAGTAGAGGCAACTTGTTTATGAAGTTGGAAAACGTGCAGTTGCTTGAGATTTCTTATATTCGTGAACATTTGTGACAAAAAGGGTATGAAGAGCTTCTTGGGGGTACAGAACTTCAATATACAATAGAGTAGTATGTAGTATATTCATATTGAAATGAACCTGAATATTTTTGGCTGACACTTGTCAAGGGTAATCGTCAGATACTTGTAGAGAATTGGAAATAAAATTGTTTAGTAGGTATGGTGTTCACTGTCCAGTAGGGCTGTTCAAAAATAACATTTTTTCCTGAATCTTGCTGGCTACGTGATTAAATCCTTAGGTTGCCTTAAAAAACGACACACACCAAATTTGGATTCATTCCAAATCATATTCGCGGATTTCGTACAGCTTGAAAATTTTGAATTTGCCCAAAAATGCTAAAATATTTTTTTTTCAAATTTTTCTGCCAACCCCATGAAATTGTTGCGCTGTCTTCAAAAACGATGCAAAACAAATTTGACTAAATTCCAAGCCGTAGAAGTGGAGTTAGATCAGTTTTTCTTTGATAATTCTGGGATTATCCTTGATCGGTGGATAGTCGCTACAACAGCATCCATCTGCTCTGTTTTTATCTGAAAATGACATGTCCCAGAGTTCTGCCTATATCTGTGGTTTGTAGGGTGCACCAAGTATAGCCTATCATCTTGTTCACATGTCATGAATATGTTGTATCTTTGTATTCTCAGAAATCTTTCCAATCTGTATAGTACAAGCTCATCAACTCATGGATTAATGTAGGAAAGTCTTTATTCCGACTTCTATAATATTGGATATCATGAGCAGTGGAGGTGTTATGCTCATGGGATGGCTACGAAAGTCCCCGCCTGAGAACAAATTGAAGTCAAGACATCATGTAAGTTGGTCTATCTATATAGTTGGGTGTGCCTCGTTTTTATCAATCTTTGATATAATTGTATAATATTCCTTAGATTCTTTGGAATAGATAGCCGGATGTACATTATTATTATAGAATGTTTAGAATAATTATAATTATGCTACTTGAATTTGATCATTCACCATTCGCATGACCCATAATTATGATTAATGATGAGTTTTATTTGTTTTTAAATCTATAAAATAGAGTTTGTTAGAGTTTGTTTTAGTCTAATTTTTGTTGCATAACCATTGGTATAGTTGGGCGCGTCGAGAAATTTAAGGGAGATTAGGCATCATAGCCTTTCATATAATTTTTTATAGGTCCGACTTGATTTAATATATGATTCTGTATGTCTGTATGTTGAAATTTACCAATATCCATTCAACCCATTCAGCATAGGCTAAAACCTGCAGAATACTTTGTACCAATAAAGATATATACTGTTGAATGAATCTATGGATCATATATATTCCTGCCATTCAGTGGTAGGATCTATGTCGGGCCCTTGGGCGAAAAATAACTCCCGATTTATTGTTTGCTTTGTAATGTCATTGCTCTGTTAGTTCATTAAGTAGAATATTCTATAGTCGTATATCTATTTTTCAATCTTCCCTAATCATCTCTCCGCCAGAGCAGTGGCTACCATGCTTCTCTCCATCTTACAATGCCGCATACACCATTGTTAGTGTACTATGATATTTTGATCCACAGGAACATGATGCCCAATTAGATCTCTCTATATGTCACGTTGTCAATCTTTGTATTGTGATACAATCTATATAATTTGTAACGATGTATTGTTTTTAAACTGTTACAAAGGTAAAAATTACAAAGGTTAGCATTCTTCTCATTGTGAATTGAGGGATATAAGTAGTGCCAGTTGCCACTGATGGTGTAAGGTACTAGAAATCAAAACTTTGGTGAGTGGGAAGCAAGTTACCAGACCTACCGAGTCACTCACAAGCAATTTTTTGTGGTTGCGCTGCTGCGATGTGAATGAAATCTGCTGTTGAAATGCAATGATTGCAAGAATCTATCTCTCAAATTCCCTTTCGTCTCATTGTACATAAAAAAAAAGACTAAATTGTTGGGAATAACACATGGATAAAATTTGATCGCTTATTGTTCCCTTTTTTATTAGTAGGTCTGTTATGTTAACATAAAGGCCTTGACTAAGTTGGTTAGGAAACCTGGTCAAGTGGAGTGGTCAACTACATCAAGCAAGAATCCATTTACACAACATATTAAGTTGTTTTGTGATGCAGATAACTTGATAATTATAACACCAACAAATTTGAGCTGCTGAGACAGACTTATTGCAAAAGGTTCCACATAACTTTGCATGTGGCTCACATGTCTATAGTAATGTGTGGAATACAGGAAACAATTGTCTGCATCAATTACGCGGAAACAGTGCTGAATGCTGTCTATGGTGGCAGGAAACTGTTGCTTTGTGGGTGCCATAGTTGGAATGAATATTGTAATGAACCAAGAAGTTATCGGTCACGTCATACTTTTGGTCTATTCAATTTCAAACAATCACACCTTGACTGAAAGCTCTTGCAAGCACATATAAATACAGGTCACAATAATTGTGCAAGCCGAGAGTTTCTCATGAACTGCTCTGTAGCACAATTACCATTTTACAGATTTTCTTTTGTTATTTGGAAATACATTAAAGTTATGCATTTCTTTTGAAATAATAGTGGAATTGTGGTCGGTGATTATGATTATGTAGGCTCAAAATTGTCCTGATCACCCATTTATTTCTGTGAAATTTGACTAAGGTCTTGCACTGTTATGGTGCACTTACAGTAGGCCTACAGGGGCAGCATACCATACACCCAGTAAGCTAGATCCGGACAGTTTTCGATCTGAAGTATATTCTACTTTCATGTTTAGATTTGTTGTTCTTGTACTCTGGTCTTTTTTTCTAAATGTTTTAACGATTATTTTAGTCATGGAAGAAAAGATGGTTCGTCCTCAAGTCCGGAAGATTAACTGGTGATCCAAACGTATTGGAATATTCAAAATATCACACTTCGAAGCGACCAATTAAGATAATTGATTTGAACGATTGCAAACAGGTATGTCGTAGATTTTGTAAATATTTTATTAACTGCTATATAAATTCACGACTTCTTAGTAGCTCGTCTGTTCTGGTTTACGATAGAGTGCAGACTGCGGAAATAATGCAAGTATATTATGATTTTCGACTATAGGCTAGATTTATTACAACGAAGTAGGAACGCAGTCTATTTTTTTTTATTTCATCTGGTTCAAGAACTTCAGTTTTAAAATTTCCTATCAAGCGAAATGCCTAAAGTGAAATTTACATTTAGACTTGCTCATGGTGCTTAAGAACCTGATCCCTAGAATTATATATCAACAAAATTAACAATTTTTGGCTCATTGATGTTTTTATCAATACAGTTATCTACAAAGTGAGCCTTTACAACACAGCATTTTCAAAATTTTGGACAGCCACAGTGAGCCATGTTTCATTGATACTGGGCATGAAAGCAAATGTCATTGTGAAGCGAAAAATATTTCCTGTCTAGTCTAACAAAGTCTATGTCTGTCAATATGAAAATCAAAGCGGCATTTGAAGTACTTGTCCTGTGACTTTGAAGTTCAGATGATTGAGCGTATTTATTTGAATATGGTATCAACCTGATTAATGTGTTTCTAGGTGGCATAGATACTGTACTCCACCCCTAGTGTATGCTTCAGTTTAATAAATGGATGTCAGAACTGCATCGATTTTATCGACTGGGAATCAATGGGTGTTCCTATTGGTTAATATAGAATATAAAATTGGCTATTTTGTGCGGTGGATTATTTGGACATAGGCTATAATTTGCAAATAATTGTAGGATCATGGTGTGAAAAATTTGATACCAGTTAGATACCTTGAAATCTGTTATCAGGACCTGTGATTTTTTGATGTTTGCCTAAGCTTTCATCATGGTTTTGGTAATGAGCCATATTTTATAAACTTCAAATCATTTTCTCACTTCGTGTTCCAAAATAAAGGTGTCAAGGCAGGAAGAGTGTACTCTGAACATGTACAATTGTGCATTCTATAAATATAAGATGGACACAGGAAATATCTATAATTAGCATGGCGTCACCACTCTCTTCAACTCCTTTACAAATGAAAGCAAGGCAATACCAACTCTTCCGGATTCCAAGGAATTTCTCTGTCAATGTTTTGATGATGAATTGACATTGCATTGCTTAGGTATGACCATGGAAACAATAAAAAATATTGACACAAGTATATCATACCTCTGCGAAGATGCAAAAACTAGCCAAAAATTTTTATTGGTGTTTTAACCAAACTCTTTCTATTCAAGTTGTCCGATTGTGAAAGAACAGTAACTGTTTTTAATTCGGAAGATTGATGGCACTGCCCACGATTGAATTGACAAGGTTTTGTTGCTGTGTGTGGCATGATGTTGAACGGACTGTTTCATTTTCAAACTGTTTGCATCTGCGACTATAACAAACAATAGACATGTAATATTCCGTTAATATATAACGTCCAGCTGATATAAATTGGTATCTAATGACATCTGTATGGTATTGTCATTGGCTTCTCCCATGTTGGGGGTTGCCACAGTGGTACTGTCATCCTTGTCGGCAAAGATTCTACGTATTCATGAGCCTATGGAAAAATCTCAAAAGATTCATTTTTTTGGTCATTCTGCTCATCAATCAGCTTACCTTCTGAACATATCGTCGCTGGGAAACCAAACTGTGTCAGGCTATTTCCATTTTTGGTAATTTGGACTTTGACCATAAACCAGTTTTGTTTTTCACCTTGAAAATTCAAGTTCATATGTCCACTTCACTAAAAATTCATGCTACTTGGAAACTAGGAACACGTTTAAAACGAAAGATCTATGTCCAAATTGTGAAAGAAAGAGAAATGAAAAAAACGAAAAGTGGTCATAACGCAGTTTGGTTTTCCAGCGACGATATATATGGATTTTCAAATCAATCTATCCCCCTCGGGGTTTTTCCTCCGTAATTGGACGCAGGTCTTGATGAATGCTCAAGAATATACTGGAACATAGACCCATTTGAATCGCAGCATATACATGGGCTCATGTGTGTATTGCTTTCAGTCAGTGTGGGGATTATAATGCTGAAATTTATATTTTATTAGCTACAGGCTTACTGTACTGTGGCCTTTTTCCACAAGCCATAATCACGCCCTCTGCATCAGCTACGTGACCAATGCCGTGCAATGATAATACATAAAGTATAAGGGCCACATAGCTTTATAGGACATTGTCCTTGAAATAAGGACAATTTGGCAAGCCTGTTCATATCACCTTGGTATTTCCTAATAATTTGGTCTTGCCGAAGCGCACTGGTTAAGGCATTCTGTTATACGTAGATTGATGTCAACGTCAATGTACCCGTCAGAGGCGACAAGAAAGACAAAGATGCCCGTCATTTCATATTCTCGATCGTAACCAGCCACAGAACCTTCTACCTCATCGCAGACACGTCGCGAGAAATGTTGTCTTGGGTTCGAAGCTTATGCGACTTGTGCGGATTCAATTATGGTACCGCGAAGATTGTGTTTTCGGTGTTGGTTTTATTGCGATGTTGCCGTATTGACCATTAGATGCTATCAGCGGAAAGGAAGGTCTCGGGGAAGAGAAGAAAACATTTTCATCATCAACAACGTCATTGGTGCTGCCGACTTCCAGGGTTACCCCCTCAGCTCCTGCGATAACGTAAGATATTCTAGAAACTGGACACAGCCCGCGTAAAACGCCACATCACCAGAAAGTGATTCACAAGTATATCAATCCTAATGCAGTTCTTCTACTTTTTTGGATAACCTAAGCAATCTTTGCATTTGCAATCTTCGCAATTTCTTCGGCAAAAAAGGCTACCTACAAATGCAATTCATAAAATTTTTCTTTCTTCACTTTTATGAGTGGAAGAACCTCGTGAAATAGTCCATATGTTGTATCATGGTAAGTGAATATATTTTCATAGATTGCTGCCATCTGTAGTGTCATTTATCATTTTGTGTTAGTCGCAAAGACGCACCCTGTAATTTCCAGTTTGGCCACCTCTGATTAACTGCTAAAGTCTATCAACCAAATCCACTTTTTCAAACTAAATGTGTACTTTTCATGCCTTTCATGTACCCCTTTCACTTCAAGTAGATTATGACACATCACATGTCTTGTAGTTGAGTCGAAATTTACTTGTACTTCTAATAGAAAGAAACATAAACGAAAGTACCACACTGTAAATGGTATTCTAGTAGGCCTACAATTAGGGATCGCAATTTCCAGCCCAGGCCAACTCTGATTCAAACGGATTATTGTAGACAAACTTCGTTTCAAGTTGCGATTTTGCAGCTAGTGATCAAAAGTTACGTGCATTACGCGGATTCATACGAGTTTGAAAAGGTTTTCTTTGATCATGAAACGACGTACCGGTATATCAAGTTTCTGGATGGTCAAATTATACCAATGTATGGAAAAACTTGCTTTCTACAACGACTTATCCTATTTCGATAAAATCAATTTTTTCTCTTGTCAGGAGATAACTGACTCGGACCTAGAATAAAATGCACTACCATAGGGTTAACTTTTCAAAAAAATCTGGTAGATTTGTCATGGAATGACCCACTTGGAATGTAGTACATACTGCGCTCTTAGCAATATGATTGTGTGAATTGTTCAAAAGTAGAACTGAATGTAGCTGAAAAACAGTTACCGTACCCAAAACCTATTCCATTAAGTTACTTTGAACTTTATTAGTGACTACCACAGAACAAAGGATTCACAAAACCTTCGAATGACCGCGATAATTGTTCCGTGAATGACGGCATAACGTATAGCAGGGGTCACCAACCCGGTGCACGCGGGCACCAGGTAGCCCGCGGGCCCATTCTAAAAATAGGTGGAATAGCATCATTTACCAATATTCGTCAGATTATTACCAGTGAGCTTTTAAATATACAGATTGATTGATTCAGCTATTCTTGTTTAAAACACTAACATGTGGATAAACACTTGGAAATATCTTCAATTACAATTAGTAATATAGATGTATGTGATAGAATCACCAGAAATTCAAGATACGGCGCATTGCCTATACAGGTGACATGACGGAATACCGTCCACGGTCTTCTTGAAATGGTGGGGGGGTCCGTTACGATAGCTCGGCGACCAGGACAATGCCAAAGTAGTAAACTATTCGGACTCAGATAGCCGTGCAGTACTAGCAGATTTTCAGTAACTGTAGACCCATTACGTATTGCATCTTTTGGCACAGCTTGTTTCTGTTACACTTAACGCAGTTCAATATACGGTACCATGTTTCTAACTTTCTGTAATGTTGCTGCTGTCCGGTATAATGAAATCTTGTCATTTCTGGATGCTGAACAGTAGGAGATCGTAATTGTTACACTGCAAAATGACCCCCACCTCACTGTGCAGAAAACGTTTGGTGCATTGTTGATACGGAAAACTACAGTGGTGTATGTGCAGCAACTATGAAGGTTGCAAGCGTCTATTGTTCGACTTATCGTTGTGAATCAGCCTTTTCGGACATGAACTTCATCAAAAGCAAACACAAAACACGCTTAATTATTGCACATCTGGAACACTAACTTAGAATTGCAGTGTCAAGTTAAATACCAGTGTACAGCGCACTCTAGTTGATATCATACAATGCCAGGCTTCCCACTTACTGCTATAGAAACAGATAACATGATGTCCAGTCCTGCCCAGTGCTATGAATATCAAAGCAGAAATTCAGTGTGGTACGGTTAAACGGCGGGAGTAAATAGTAGCCCGCCGCTTCAATCATTACGCAAAAGTAGCCTTCGGTTGCAAAAAGGTTGGTGACCCCTGACGTATAGGATAGAATAGGACGTTCTCTGTTTTTGTCCTTAATGTTTTTGTGTTACATACTCCGACTCATGATATACGTACCGGTATACACAAGCTTTGCATATGAATACCATGAGTGCACGATGTGCACGAGGCGAAATAGCCTTAAAAGGCTCTACAAGTCTTGCATCAGTGCATCACCCCCCCCCCCCCCCCCATCATTCTATCCCGGAAAATGCTGTACGCCAAGCTTACCGATCAAGAAGCATTACGCTCCATTAATCTATCTGTTGGCTTACTACCAGCCCTAAGGCCCCATAGTGCATCTAATTCATGTCATAATTCCTTAGTACTAGGACTTCTTACTTGTGTCAGTCCAATGGTCTCGCGCTAAACCACATAATATTACTGATAGTAAATCCGGGTATTTTGGCACTGGTATTACTGGCCATTGACCCTACAGGAAATGATGGTGATTTAGGCTACTGAAATTAAGGGGAAAGTCAATTGGTACTTCTTGGTGTTACGGACTATGGACACTAGGGTTGTTCAAAAATATATTTTTCCAGATTCTGGAGTTTCACTGATTAAATTATTCGGTTGCCTAAAAGAATGAGGTTGATAGTAAAATTTTATTTTTTTCAAATAAATTCAGAATTTTTAAACTCCAGTGCGTTCACATCTACCAGTTGGAATCGAACCAAATTTAGTGCGCAGTCTTTTTCTAGGCAACCTAACAATTTAATCAGTGAATCAGAGACTTGGAATCCGGCAACAAAGTGATTTCTGAGCAACCCTAGGACTAATGGACATGAACACTAGTGTTGGATTTTGCAACGGTTTGATTCGGCATCATGAATAAATGCGAGTGACTGGTAAAAGTGGGCATAATTTGACATTTTTTTATTGTGTGTTAGGAAATGTCGGCAATCTGTCAAATGGCTGCTTATCTGTAAATCGGTACGCGCTTTACGTAAGAGCTGGTGGTAGATAGATGTATTCCAAGAATCGGATTTTAGTTCATTCAAGCTTTTGCTCCAGTATGATGGATTGCATTTTCATTCCAGTTATCTTATTGGACGATTACAAGCAATGTCAGACAATTACGCATTACGCATAGCACTGATAGCAGGGGATTGATAGGTTAAGAGCTGGTATTAGGAACTTCTGTAGAACTATCTTCAAGATTAGGGCCTGCGTATGTGTGTTTCATTGTAATTGGACGGTGCCATTGAGAGAGAGGGAGAGAGAATTTATTCGGTCCATGCACATTGATAATACGCAGATAGATAAATATAAAGCAAAGTATATCTAATTCAGAACCAGGCTGTAGCGAAGGGATCGGGGGATCATCAAGTCAGCTACAGCCTGAAAGGATGGTTGTAATATGAAACTTATAACATAATATAACACGTTCATAAAGCAAAAAATATAACATGTTCGCATTGTATCAGAAACAGATGAAAAACTAAGTGGGATCATTCACAGTAGGTAACCTAAATAGACTAGATAACACAATGCCACTGGCTACTGGAACACAAACTAGGCAAAGAGATGCTGATTGACAAATTTATGAAGAATGTTCATAATTTCCTACAAGATATTCCTGAAACATTTGTTTAAAGATATGGAGTGGTTTATCTTTAATATGGGGCGGAACGGAGTTCCATGTAAGAGGACCTTGGAAACTGATAGTCTTAGGATGTTCTCGGGGTAAGAATACATTCATAGAAGAGCCTCGGGTATTGTGTAAATGGTGACTCGTGGGATGAGTGAAATAGTTTAGGAAGATTTCTGGTAGGTTATCACTGTAGTAGCCATGCATGAGCTTACCTATTTCATATAAGTGGATGTCTTTAACTTATACCAAAATAATTTATTGCGATATCAGCGAACATAGATGCTGTACATGTTTATCCCTGGGAAATGTATATATATATATATCTGCATTCAAGTAAATAGGCCTACACTATTTGGTATTGAATGAACGAGGAAGTCGAAATCTCGGTCGGTATTTATTTCGTATGTGCAGGATTGTTGTGAAGAATAATTTCTCGTAATTACACCCATACAATCAACAAAGCTATAAGTGCTGGTGAAAATAGATTTAAATGTGAGATTCGCCTATCAAGTTGCAATGGGCTGAATTCTGTATCGAGATTTTGTAAACTTTTCACAGATAACGTGCTCATGCCGCAGCATTCTATATCATTTTTACTCATTTTTTTGCAATCAATGTTCAAAGACTATCAAGTCAGCAAAATATTATGCTAGACGGCATCCACAGACCTTAGAACAGACATCGGAACACTCATTTGTGAAGTAGTGAGAGATTCTTGAAGATTCATAATTTAAGCGGTTCCGTTCTTTTCTGTTGCAGGGAAACGGGGGCATCGAATCATGGTTCAAGAGAATCGGTGCAACACAAAACTCAATGTCCGAACGGGACCATAAACACATCTTTCAGACATTCGTGCAATAACGGTTATGACAGCGCGGAAGCACAGCCACAGTCAACTAGCAAAGCCGAGTTACATAATGGTATGTGCGAAAGGATTAATGACTAATTTGGTAGATAACGCTGACTTACGCCTGAAGGCTTATAATTTACATTCGTTTTAGTTGCTTTTGGTCTTGGCTTTAAGCTTTTTTTACTATTTCCAGGTGCGGTGCATTATCATAATAATTTCATACAGTCTGCTACACTTGAGCGGAATCCCGTGCCTATGAACACAACGGATGACTCGCATGAGTATTTGCATTTGGCGAATTGTGAGGTAACTTGACAGTGAGTTTTTTTTCTGCTGTAGCTAAGTGCCCGCACAATGCTATGCCAGTAGAATTGGTTAACTTTGATTTGAGATAATTGCTATCTTTTCCAACCCCCGACTTCTTGATCGGTATATCGGTAGGGTTCAAACCCTGGTACCGTCAACCGATAGACCTGATTAGTAAAACTGGTAGCCATGGCTTCTCGGCATCGCCCGGATAGCATGGAGGGGTGGTGCAAGACTTTGAAATCCTTAGGAGGCTGTATCTGCACCTTCCTTGTCCAGCGGCACATGCACATCATGCACTCATGGTATACATAATAATGCACAGATTGTGCGTATGTATATCATGGAGTCGGTGTATATGCCGCAAAAACATCGAGGACAATACATATACCCTTATAACATCCTATTCCTACACATCATGTTTTGGCTCCAATTGAAATCACCAACCCACCGATCATCTTTTCTTCAGCAACTTTGTTGGTTACGCTATAGGACAAAAAGTGGTGCGAGTCCATGCTAAAAAACAATTGCTATAAGAAATGAGTAATAAGAACACAGCTGCAACCAGAGGTTACGTACTCTGGATCGACTGGGACAATCTTATAGCAAAGTTCGTTTTAATTGAAGTTGACGCAGGGTGCAGCATATCCACAACAGACAGCAAACAAAATTTACTTTAGGGGTTCAGTAATCAGTAGTTCCAGTAATTATTGTGTGGAATATTCTACTGGTTCTATGGTCACTTGTATTTTAGAATTAACTATTTTCAGCTTTGTGTTTGATTACTGCTTTAATGATTGCAATCATCACCATCACTAAGCAATATAACCCCTGCGTGTCATGACAGTAGACGATTGTTTCAAGACACACCTCTATGTAGCTCCAGAAAAAAGCTCGCATATGCAAATTATATAATCTCACTCGACTCGAAAGTAATTCTGTCCTATTCGTGGAAATCACCGATTCTTTATAAAAGCAAGAACTACCAGATCCAGATTGTAGCGGGTATGAATGAATAAAATATTAAATAAATCAATAAACTGGTACGTTTAATAAAAGAGTGAAAACCCGGTTATAAAGAAAAATCTCTGGCTTACCATGATTTTTGCGCCATCACGGGAACACTATACTTTATACTCATTTTGATTTTTATCTTTGACCTACCATTCAGTTTTATAGACATCTTGAATCTTGAAGTGTGGGGTATACAATTGAACAATATGTTCAAAAGTATACTGAAATAATCCCGAATATTTTTGGCTCACACTCATCACAAGTAATCGTCAGCAACTAGTAGGCCTATGGAATTCAAATGAATTTGTATATTAACAGTCGCATCACCGATTATGACAGATATTACCGACTGGGGATTCTCTAATACAAGGGTCGGCAACCTACGGCCCGCCAAGCGAAATTGTCCGGCCCGCGACCAAGTAATTAGTTACCACAAGAATACGGCCCGCTGTTTCGTAATGAGTTCCAATCTGCAGTGCAGCACTACTTGGAAAGAATGTTGCATTGCTGCGATATAAGTATCCTACGTCGTATTAGCCTATTGTTACGCCATAAAACTGGTGCGAAGGCGGTTGACTAGTAGCCTATCTCGTACTAAAAGTAGGAGATAGAGAATATCTGTAGAGTAGACTAGACCTGTGCTTATTAAGCGAGTGTATCGCGCAACCAAAGGTATACCATACTTTTTTAAGGGTTTGCCACTCTGATAGTGTGCGACAATCAAGGTGCCGTTCCTCTGCTTCAAAAACGCAATGACAAAATCTTAAACTTTCCGTTCCATTATAGATAACTAGCCTCCGTATAGGTTAGTCATCTGCAGTTTAATTCACCAGAGGACATTGTACGCCAAGACAACAAACCTGAATAGTGTTTTGGACACAGTGGCGAAAGCTGATTTTGGTCTCACAAACTTAATCACCGACAGATAGCCTACCCCATATATTACTAGAAGCAGAGAATCAATATGGCGATGTCCTGTATATCTGCCATGTTCGCGCAGTCGTGCAGCTATGCTTGCACGAGTGTATGAACTGAGAAACGAATTAGCAACTTTCCTTGAAAATACAAACATCGCCGACTCATAATCTTGTCATCGAAACGGTATCTAATCTTGCTTTCGTAGTACATTAAACGTCACATCTAAACAAATTGAATTTGCAACTTCATGGGGAAATAACTGAATACATGAGATGTTGAGGCGCATTCGAATCAAAACTGCGACTCTGGGAATTACAATAGTAAAAAGAAAATAATGCTCACTTTCCTATATTGGAGGAGAGTAAAACTAGTACCAGCACTATACATTTCTAACTGTGATAGGAAATTTAATTACTGAATTGCCACCCGCTTTTCCGACATTCGTTCTGTACAAAATAAATTCTGACTATTGCTCAGTACTCCGTTTATGTGAACGCCAATAGCATTGCCTGAAAATTCCAAATGGGCCCTTTTGAAATGCGATGCAGTTGAATTGAATGGCAGATTTCATACAAAGAGCATATCGCTGCACGACTTTAACAAAGAGTCCGTTATTGAAATGGGTCTTTATCCCAGCTTGACCAATAATGCAAAAGAAATGGCATCGACTTTTTGTAGGGCGTACGCATGTGAACAATAGTTTTCAACAATGAAAATCACGAAGAGCAAGCTAAGATCACGTATTCCAACGCCCATTTAGAATATAGTCTGATTCTTGCTTCATCTGACTTGTTACCAGAAGTTAAAAACCTTTCACAAAGCGAGCTGAGCCAAGTGTCACATTTATCCTGCGTTGTTGAAGTGTAAATACATGTGTTTTGCCCTTTTTGTGATTTGTATGATTGAGATTGCATCAATGTAGGGTACTGTACCGACGTTAGCGTTAAATATGGTATTAAGGAAAATTCCGGCCCGCCAAAAAGTTTTGCACTCGGAATTTGGCCCGTGACTAGCAAAAGGTTGCCGACCCCTGCTCTAATACTTGCTGACGATTACCCCTGACGAGGGTCAGCTGAAAATATTTGGGTTCATTTCGGTATGAATATAATATTCGATTTTATACTACAGTTCTGTACCTCCAAGAATATCTTAGTATTTATGTAGCCTTTATAATACGACACTATCAATATGGTTTTGCTAACATGCTTATTTTGGTGATGTGTTTTTAAATATTACATCAAAATTAACATTCTCTCTCTCTATCTCTCTGTCTCTTAGTCGGAAACCAGAAAGGGCTCGACGGACAGTGTTTTCACCCACGAAGAGTCTAAGCCTGCCGAAGACTTGGCGCCTTTACGTTCGATCGCTCGGTTCAAGGACAAGGTTCGCTTGGACAGTATGCCGAACGTCCCTCCGCCAGCCCCGCCTGTTGGACGTAAGGACTGATTGCATTCCGATCAGGCTTGTACAAACCGCTGGATTTCCAAAATGCCCACGAAATATCCACAATTTGACTAAAACACAATCAATTAGATTTCTAAAGTAACTCATCAACTTTTATTTTATCGGAGTTGGATTGGTTTTCCACATGAACATCAGTAGGCCTACATGTTCGAAATGGAGGGCTTTGGATCCCGAAAACCAAGGTTGTAACCAAGTCATGAGGTTCCGAGTCACAAGTCAATCTCACTTTTATAGTTTTGAGTGAAGTCATTTTCAATACACCACCAAGTCAAGTCTGAGTCCATCTCATTATGTTCACTGTTCAGTTTTGAGTTCAACCCACTCTTTTCAACTCTGCTCGAGTGATATAGAATGGCCTGCATTCATAATATAGTAATTTTTTTTCAGTCTTAAAAGTTTCTGGCCCTATTTTCCGAGTATCAGGACCGATGGACGAATTACCAATGATGTGGTCACTTTACTGTTCTTCGAAGTTACAATGAAATGTCTGTCTTGGCCGTCCTGGTCTGGACTCGTATGACTTTGCACAAGGACTCGAGTACAAGTTGAGTCAATACATAATTGGTAACCCTGCCCAAAACTCTACCAACGTCACTCTTAGTGGTGAATACTCTGAGATAACAATAGCTACAAGCACATCAAACAACAGAACACCTGATATTTTTTCAATGAGCAACTACAACTAGAACTGCTTGAAATTCCAGTACCTAGTCGACCGTCAATTCACCAAATTGTTAGTTTGTACAAGTCTGTTTCGAAGACAGTTTTCATTCCGAATGCAATCCGTTTGTTTTGTTGGTGAAGCGGAAGGTCTTGGAAACATGGATTTTGACTATGATGACGATGATGCTTTTGAAGACGCTGAACCACGGCCAACATCGAAATCAATGGTATTGCTTTGCTCGATCTTATCAGTTTGTGGCCACTAGTCAGTAACGAAGTGCTTCACAGAGTACTCAATATATTTTTCCTCAACTTGCAGTACTTACGCAAGTGGTTTTTGTATTATAGACTGCTTCCACTTGTACTCATGTTTTACTTCAGCCATCGCCGTTTAGCTGCAGAAAGGATGCTACCACTAGATCACACGACTTTGGCTACTATAACCATCTTTGCACCTATCTGCTTTGTGTGGCAATGTTATTCGCTGTAGTTAGTTTCACCTTCATATACCAACGTAAATAATGTCTTGGCGTGATTGCTGGTATGATATCGAGAGCAAATATTGTTGACTGTCTACACGTTTTTATGTGCTTGCATTGACGATTACATCATTTTGTTGAAGAATGGTTCATCGTTGACTGGCTCCTCGACGCAGGGGAAGCAAATACCAAAAATTCTTTGTCTTATAATTCCTAATCTGTAAAGCATGCAGTTTAATGGTAGCATAACAGGTTTTAGGTTTATTAGCATCAACATGCCGGGCTAAGGACAGCCAGGCCGACCACAAAATTAATAAAACGAGGACTAAAACATTGAAACAAGGCTAACACTGTTGCGTAGTAATCTTGTCCTCATTGCTGAAAATAATTTCAAGGATACAAGTCTGAGAAATAAATACTGTATGTAACCCTGTCTAACGGTATGGCCATATTGCGTATTTCGTGCGACAAAATATTTTAAACTATAAACTTGCTTCTTGCGCGAGCCGCATGTTGAAAAGCTTAGTTTTAAAAGAGTCACAGCAAAAGAATTCAAAAATACGAATTAATTCCGTCACTAATGAAATGTGGGCTATCGAATAAAGTTTATTATTGTATGGAAAGGAAAGGACGTAGTTCATCTTTGTCCTTGATGTTTTGCGGCATATACACCGACTCATGATAGACATACACACGATCTGTGCATATGCGTACCATGAGTGCATGATGTACATATGCCGCTGGACAAGGAAGGTGAAGATATATATAGCCTTGTACGGCTTTTTAAGTCTTGCACCACCCCTCCATAAGCGCCAAGTAGGGAACTCGTGGATTCCACATCCTACCAGTATTACTTATCCGGTCTTTGGTCTGACCAAAGAAGCCGACTCTTCACCATTAGGCTACGGTGATAACGTGCGTCTCCACCTGGGCTTCAAGGTGTTTGGAATAAGGCTAATACGACGTCAGAGCAGTGCGGAGGCCGTATTCACCATGGTTAACCCGGAAATGATGGTAACCTGCGTTACCGTGAATAATTATCAAGTTTATTGTTGATCACAATCATTCATCATTGATTATATTAATGACCATGCACCGTTGTTGCGGGTGAAACGTTCGAGTGATCTCGATTCGAGAGCTCAGTTGCAAAGTTCTAACCCCGTAGTTCCAGATTCCCCTTAATTTTTACAAGTGGTACGTAATCTATAAGGAAAGAAACCACACCAAAACAATACGCACATTGTCAGTACGTGATAGAATACATCAATTTATAACCAGGCTGAACCTCTCTAGCAAGATATCAAAACGCTTGTGGAATCACTTAAGTGCTGCAATCATTAAAGAGCCGTAATCAAAGGCTCAAATAGCCGCAGTTTGTCCACCACTGGTTTAGTGCCTCACTACTGACCTCATCTGTATACTTGTATATTCCGATGGTTGAAACATGCAAAAAATCACATGTTCAGAACAATTTCACTGTCTGGGTGAAGAATCTCACAGCTCCTAAACTGGATCGTGATCATGTCTGCTTCGATCACACCAGCGATGTGTGATTAGCATTGATGGACTGCTTCATTCCTGTAATATTTTTTCAGATTGCAAGACGGCCGTATGACGTGTCCGATAGTTTGTACAATGCTCAGTCCAGAATACCGCACGGTGCCAACGTCCGCGACGACGGAATGCAATGGCCAGGTATGTTCTATCATTACACTGAAACAGATATTGCCAGTATGCTATCACCCTGATCCTAATCTAAAGAGCGTAAGTATTTACTGTGGGTCTGCCTCCCAGTTACATTAATGTAAATTATTAAAACCTATTCCTGTCTTAATGTCGGGCATAAAGTCAATGATGGCTTCTTTTATTACGGGTCGAAACAGTAAAATAGAAGTTTAATCTTCTTAGACATACCTTCTTTGTTTAATGCAGTGGAAGATTGGACAGTGTTAAACTGTCAAGCATTTGAGGTATACGAGGCTTGGGGGGGGGGCTTTGTGTAGGGTTGAGGACTAGTTCAACCGAGAACCAATATCAGAATTTTGAGGATATACCGACATAACCCTTGAAACATGAAGTTGCCGATAAGGTCAATATCTTTTGTCAATATAAAAATTTGACATGTTTAATAAAATTTTGACATAATTAGCTTCCATTCTGTAATGCATGTGTTTGCTTTCATCAGGTCGCACTAGCTCTTCCTTCAGCTCACCAAGAATGATGCAATCCACAGAGTATATCAACACAAGTACGTTTTTTTCAGGACGCCTATCGCCCAAAATGTATTGTATTGATGCTATTTGCATGGGTGTCTTTTATTGATCAAAATTGATCGAATTATTTACTTTGTGGGAGTCAGTTTTTATATGCCATTTTTAGCGATATTCAACAATGCATAGCAAGGATTGTTTTGTAATCTAGCGTTGAGGTTATCAAACCTTATTCCCATTAGCACTATACTAGCATTCTCAAATTTTCAGGAGAGATCAACCTTGGGTAAAGGTCTGGCTAACGCCGTAGCATGGAATCGCACTGCGTTTGCAATGTAAATATGCAGTGAATCTCTTTGGTGTTATCAATAGTGTTATGTAACACATCACTGCTCTGTGCTGTACGCATGCAGCATTCCTATTAATATTGCCGTGAAGTGACACCCTTGGGATAGTTGTGATCAATGAATTTGTTCTGTTTAGGACGATAAAGTTATAAATAGATTGTGATAAGGCTATGGTGTCTGGTGGATAAAATAGAATCAACCCAACGGCTGTCTGTACTGTACTTACGTAAAGTTTGGCTGCTGTTGTCGTCATGTTGATTTATCTAACAATTGGAAGTGGCAATTGTCTGGAATAAAAGTTCAGACATCAACATAATGCGATTCGATTGTTGGGAATTTACTGAAAATTTTTATCAACAATCTGGACTAAAGTCAATGTAAATCGACAAATATCAAACCAAGGGATGTATAAAACTTTATCATTTCGTAGCATCCTTTACCGTTGCAATTAGTGAAGCGCTGTAACTAAGAAATTTTCTTTCAACTTTCTGAGGACACTCAAAGTTACATCCACATTATTTTAGGACTGGGGTTCTTAATTTTTTTTGCGCTCAGACCGCCAAATTAATTTGTTTGGTCACGTGGACGCCTATCCGGAATTGAATTTACCAGTTCTGGTACAATTATTAGTGCACTCGTATCATCAGTGAGGCACTGGATATGATACAAAATATGGACATAAGATGCGACATATTATGTGAGCAATAACGATCTTATAAATGAGGACAGTGTATTTAGTTTTATGGTTGCAGTCTGGATATTGGCCATGACAGACCCCGTATCAATAGACCCTAATTTAGAATGTTCATCCCTATTACTGTTGTGACTCTTCATAGGTCATACTCCAATATTCGGCTCAATATCGAATCACTAGGGCACGAGACCTAATTAGCCAAGCCATAAGTAATTACGGTGTCTGTGAGATGTTATAATGCCCGATGTTAATAGCCTGGTCATTTTTTGAGCAAAATCAAATTATTTTTACGTTCAGGCTCCATGTCCACAGCGAGCGATATGGCGGAGTCTCCCTTCGCGATAAACGACCCGCACGCCACGCTGTCCTCCTTGCCGGGCCGTTTGACCTTGGACCATCACAATCTCAGTTCACCGGTGTTTCCGATACCCAACAAACCGAACCGGGACGCTAAAGACACTTTGAGAGCAGACAGGCAAACGTTAAACGTTTCTGACACTTTAGAACGTACAACCACCTACAATGAACCACAATTAACTCCGCACGCGCCCCCGGCGCGACCCCCAAAACCCACCGATCTTACGTCAAAATCAAACGGGCACACTCCATCGAAACCCGTCAACGTCGTTGTTGTGTCGCCAGCTACGTCAAATGGCCAGCCGCAGAGTTTGCTTTTGCCGAGTCGTAGTGACACTGCTGGTTCCGAGTCGCCCGTTGTTTCACCCGATACGTCGAAATGGACGAACCACTGCAGGTGCGTCATATTTCGTGTTTGTGGCTATATCTTCGCAGCGGCCTTGGGGTAGCTTGTGTCTATTTTTCACAAGATGTTTAAAATGGATTTAAGCTACTTTGATTTCAATGCGACGAATGTGCTACACAAAACAACAGCTTCATATTGTTAATTTATTCGCTGAAAGCTGTTTTTCTCATTGATGTCGTGTGTTGTAGTTGTTTATAACCGAATATGTTTTTGTTTGTCGACTACAGTACCATACTATCTGCTAGATCAGTGCTTCATAACATTTTTCAGTTCGTGACCCACTCTTAATGGCAGTTTTATTGCGAGACCCACAATGAGACATGACCAAGCGAATGAAAATCAGATTATTGAGAAAAGAAGCAATGTGTACAGTGTACACTATACACATGCAATTTACTTTTAATGCAAAGTTGATCTTATCCATTAGATATCATCACATTAAGTCAAGGCTTCATTGACTTAATTTGCGTACTCAGAAACTATCCAAAAATAACTAAATTGAGGTACACATAGTTTCGTCCAACTGTCGTATGTCTGGCTATTTGGCTATTTTTCTCTTTCTTTGGGTACCGCGAGGTTAAAAAGGTTGTGAATTTGAGTTTGTAAGCCTTCGACGAACCCCAAATTTTTTCATCACGAAAATTGAAATACAACAGTAGGGTCAAATTACATATTTAACAGAACTGACTAGGTTGTTAGTGTGTAGTAGTCTGCCGGATTCCAAAACCGCTGTTCTCCAAAGTGTTTTATTTTTAAATCCATAATTTTTGCAGTCCAAGTCCGGTGTCTTCGACGCGTGTTGGTTCCGAGACCGACACTGCAGCTCACGAAACTCCAAATTCTGCGAAACCATTGCTCTTGCAAAGTACAAAAGCAGAACCGTCTCCGTGTTCGTCTCTTCATGTCGACACCATGGAAGCTATAGCAGGTACGAACCAGGGTTGTGTATTGACTCGACTTGGACTCGAGTCGTTGCGCATGACTTGAACCAAGTCATATGACTCGAGACTCAGACGGCCAAGACCGACATTTCATTGTAATTTCGAAGAATAGTAAAGTAACCAAAACCACAGTATTGGGATTATGTCTATTGGTACTGGTACTTAAAAATGTGACCAGAAACTGCTAAAATTAAGGAAATTAGTATATCATAAATGCGATCCATTCGATATCACCAAACAGAATTATAAAAAGTGGGTTTAACAAAACTTTAACTGGAAACTGAGCAGTCAACGCATTGACTTGGACTCGGACTCGAGTCATAATACCTTGACTCGGACTCGACCCTCTTCTCGTTGACTTGGACTCGGACTTGACTCGATGGTGAATTGAAAATGACTCGACTTGACTCGAGTCGAAACTATAAAAGCGAGATTGGCTTGTGACTCGGAGCCTTGTGACCTGGTTACAACCCTGGAAAATAGCGCCAGAAACTGTTTAAGAGTGAGGAAGATTAGTATAATATGAATGCCCGGCATTCGATATGACCCTAGAGGAGATGCGAACGAGTTGGTTGGACAAGACTTGAACGGAACAGCAAAAACAGTGACTTGAACTCGGACTTGACTCGTTGGTGACTCGACTTGATTAGGAAAAAGCAAATTGCTAGTCGGTGGCTTGTCAGGTTAAGTAACCGTGTCTCTCGTTGCAGATATTGACAATGTGGACGATTATGAAAAGATGGCTGGATACATAAATGACAATGGTTTGTATCTCTGTGGTGTATTGTATTGTACCTCTCGGCCTGGTTTTACGCGAAAAAGTGAAGACCAATCTGTTCCGATGTTATCACCATAACAGTTTGAATTTCCCTTAATATTTTGTACATGCATAGATGAGCCAAATCTAAACAGGATGAACTTTATTTTATGATAAACGGTTTGGAATGGCCCATTTTGTTGAGTATGCATATAAGTCTTCTAAAAATCTTGCAAGTAGTGCCATTAGATAAAATTGACTCGAGTACTTTGAGTACTCTTATCTGAATCGAGTTTTAATTCTAATGATCTAGTTGATTTATCAACTAGCATTGCAGTTTCTAGAATATTTTCCATTGCGGATATAATTTCTGGTTTTCTTGTAAATGCTGTACCAGTATATTGTGAAACAAGCCAAGCTTGCTGTACAGACATTTGCTATTCTCATGCTCGTAAGAATGGACTAGGATTTGAAATTGATGGAGCTTGATGCAATGCCCGAGTTTCCACGAATTCAATGATTCTTAGTTTATTCTGGTTTGGAAATATCTATGTAGCTATAATTCTACTCTCTCTCTCTCGAGCTGTAATTCTGATTCGTATCTAATTAGGGAAAAGTGTAGATTTTCTATTTGTCAAGTCTGAAACATCATTGGCGGTGTTGCACCATACGAAACATCTAGTGCAAAGTCACGCACGTTTGTGGAAATAGCATATATGTGAATTCGTGATCAAGCCACAACGTTGTCACTGTTTGCAGTAAAATAAATAGCCTACAGTCTGAAAATAGCAAATTATCTTTAATCTAACACTGTTAAACACCATTTTTGTTGACTTTGATCAGACAATTGATTTCGGCTAACTTTTGTGCGCTAAATTCAAAAATGACTTCAGATTTTTTCTAGGCACGTCAAGTTTTTGAGTTAGGCACCCACCTCATTGTCTCATAACCCACGTAAAAGTACTAATTTTAATATTTTGTGTTTATTGTATACAACGTTTCGAAGATCATAAGCAGTCGAAAGTAAATCAATAGACTCCAAATAAACATTTGCACTGCTTTATTTGGTTGATATGAACTGATATTACTTCTGCCGGACAAATAAAGTGCGAGTTTCAGGGTTCAGATTTGCGCGAATAACTCATAATTCTGTGGGTTGTCTCGTTTGATACTCGAGCGATAGTAAGCTAACACATGTAAGCTTCAATCTACTCCGGTATTTTACCCCAATCATATTCAGATATTGGGGGATACTTTCTGCTTGCCCATCTCTGACTATGCCAAGGTTTTTCGGAAAATTATTTAGATATTTTAGCTGTTTTGAATGTCTTCAGTCCGACACAAACATATGATAGTGCAGTGGCACATGTGTATCGGGGCTACATGTACATCCTTATTGTCTGACCACTAAGAATTCACAATATTTGGAAGATGACACATGATCCAATCGTGCTTGTGATATTGCAAGGTTTCTGTATTTTTCTCAATGTTTTTGTATTAGTTACTGGACCTAAGATACTGCCATTTTGGTGAATGCCACACTTTAGGATCCTTTTGAGCTACCAATAGACATTTGCCATTCACTTGAGTTGTAAACAGGGATCCTTCAGCAACCCGTGGCAACAGTCTCATGCCAATGCCTGTATCACAGCAATACACAAAGCTACCGAAAGTAGCCCTACGATGAAAACGCCTTTTCTCATGATCGAAATTGAGATATCTTCTCTCTCTTGGCAAGCAATCTTTTCTCAATTCGCAAGGATGCTAAAAGTTCCGAATATTTCTCTTCCAAGGCCCAAAGCCTATGTCAGATCATTTAACTTGTGTTGATGGACTACTCTACGTTCTGAATCATCTTCAAATTCAAAATCTTCATTATGAGGCCTGCTAACTCTAAGATCTTCATCTTGATCCAACTTATCGAGCGTATAGGAGTTTCAAGTTACACTTCATATGCTGAATAGTGCATTGGACCTACAGTTGATAGTAAATGAAATGTTTATGAGAGTTGCCATATCCTGCAGTTGGCATCAAATATATGTGTAAAATATCTTTGTATGATTGCATCCTCTCACCAAAAATGGGTGAAAGCATCGGCCTAGATCGATACCAGTACCTTTTTCCTAATAATTCAATTGACCCCTTGGCTATATAACTAATTATATGATAAGAGTGTGGATTTGTATATGGCGTGGAAAAGTAATATGGCTAAATTCGTGAAAACACTGACCGCCTCAGGACTCTGGACCCGAAAAAATTACCTTCACATGAAGCTAACAGGACCTTCTTTATTAGCAGCGCCAATCGATGACACGGGGCTCTACACCGCAATGTCTGGCACGCCATCTAATGGGCCGCCGCCCGGTCTAGGACTGTCTGGACCCGCGATAACCTGCGATGCCAGCAACGGAACCCCGCCACCGGTCCACCGAGACTTGAAACCCGGCCGTAAAAGCTTAGGTTCAGACGGCGGGTCTTCGCACAGCGGGCACGAGTTTCGACACAATAGCTTCCGGGACAGCTATACCAGCGACGAGGGGCTTTCCCCTCCCCACACTGCGGTTTTTCCGTCCCCGCAGCCCAGCGAGAAATCGTTTACAAACATGGGGTCACCTTCGCCATGCCAAAGCAGTGGGTCCGTGTCTCAGTGGCTGCTGCCACAGCGATCACCTAGGACGGGGGTGTGCGGAAATCTGCCGCCTTCTCCTTTGGTGTCGCCGGCCCTGGGGCACGTGTCAAGGTCTCCTGGACACTCGTCGTCAATGAGGTCGCCCGATAAGATTTCGGTGGCGCCCGAGCGGCCCCCGAAACCCTTGAGCATGAAGTACCCGCCTCGGCCCTCGGAGGACAGCTTGATACCGCCACGGAGGCCGCCGAAGCCAGGGGACAGTCTGGGGCATGCGCACGTCAGGAAAATGCCGACGGTGAGTCGATTTCCGCAGATGATATGCAGTCGAGAAATCGCTGTTTGGCCAGAGGTGTTCAAAGCTCAGTTGAAGAACTGGAAAATTTTCGGTTCTGCCAAATGAGATTAGAATTAGGGCGGAGATAATAAAGTTAGCTGATCCTGGAGAATGCTAATCATGTGATTAAAAACTGCTAGTCGGGATGCATTTTAGGCAGAGATCAAAAAGTTGGCTGATCCAAAAGAATGCTAATCGTGTGATTGGATACCGCTAATCGCGACGCATAAAGTCGGGAAAGGTTACGCGAGATGATTACTCGATTACTGTCTGCATGTTGTCAATTTGTTGAATGAAACAGCAGGCTGCTGATAACGATACTGGCTGTAATAGGTAGAATTATCATCATTGCTAAATGAAAGTCGTGTCCAATTAGTACGGCAGAGCTAAGAAACGGATTATAGAATATTGATAGCGCCCTGCAATGGTTGGTACATAATTTTTTGATTGTTTAGTGAAGCCATTACCAAGGAGACAATCTGCACGGTCATCATCGAAGATATCTGCGCGTAAAAATGGCACACAGTGTACGCAGTTTTTATAGATAACTAGTTATCCATAGTTTGTTCTGGTTTGTTGAATCGTGAGATTAAAACAAACTTTATGCACTGCGATCAACCGGTTTCCTTAATCCTGGGTTGATAAATCTTGAGGAACTCGACGTATTGCTAATCCCACTTTATTATCTCTGCCCTTAGAATTGTAGCTACACGGTTTGTCCAAACTAGATCAAAACTAGGATGATAGCTATGGGTAATTCCATGTCAAATGAACCACATCCGTATCCACTAGGTCTCAGATTGCAATGAAAATGGAGGGTTAAATCTGGTATCTAGCCCTGAGTGCAGCAAACTTTATTTTATCAATAAGCTAATATATCAGCCCCTTCCATGGGCCGCAAAATATGCTGCTCTGTACTGTGGCAAAATTCCAGTTCAGTTTGTGTGTATACCCTTGTAATACAAGTGACATCTGTTGTAGCTAACAGAAACAGTTCGTAAGCATTCGCTTATCGTGTCTTTACATTGCCCGTTGTTGATTGAAGCCGTCTGCTGTCGTACCACCACCGTCAGCAATAGAGAGTGATGAAAGAGACATCAAGTACATCGAAATCGCAACTCCGACAAGGCCCGGGCAAATCCACATCTCCGATCCGACACAGGAAAGGTAAATCGATACGCGACATTGATACGTGAGGTCACAATAATAATTCGACTTCATTCATCCTTCACACTACATTCACCGCTAGGTAGTGTTGGGATCAAGTCACTGCCTCGAGTCACAAGTACTTTGAGTCATTGCACATTTTGACTCGAGTCAAGTCAATCTATTCTCAAAGGTGGCTCCAGTCAAGTCAAGTCGCAATTCAAGTCGAATTGAATTTTCGAGGTAGGACTGACGATGCAAAGTCATAACATTTTGCTAGCTATGTGAAAGACAGATCAACTTGCCATTTATCTGGAATGAAACACCGAACATAAATCATAAACATAAAAGCAAAAAGGCGTCGTATCGCTCACACACACATAGAGCTGATAATAAAATATGTGACCAACTGTATAGCTACATGCTACAGTCTGTTGTTGTCATCAGTCTAAATAGAGGATGGAATACGAAGCCTCGAGAAAACAAATTGATGCGGTACAACATACAATACACTAACACTACCATCTACACGTCCCTGAGAATATAAACGCATAAACTATATTCGCAAGAGGGTTGGTAAAGGAGACCACTGCGCAATGTAAGGCACTGAGCCGTCTAAGAAACAGATATACGTTGCTATTAGATTAATATACAGCTACGACGACAACGTAAGGTGTGATCATTTCGTTTGCGGTCAATTTATTTGTGATGTAACAATGGCGGATCAGCGAAACATACAATCATTGAATGTTGTTGCTCTCACAAAGGACATCGACGTATCGGTAGCAATCCAAACATACACAAGATAGGATGATTTTATCGACACCTTTTACACTTGATGAGGATGATTTTATCGACACCTTTTACACTTGATGAATTGAAATTAACTCGTAAATTTTGCTCCGAGTCGCGCGAGTCGATCCACATTTCTGAAGCGCCGAGTCAAGTCAAGTCAATTTTGAAAAGTGTCTCGAGTTGAGTCAAGGCACACAAAAAGGTGACTCGAGTCATCCCGACACTGCCACTAGGCACAACGATTTGCTCTGTGCTACTTACAGTATTACTTCCAAAGACACTGTTGATACAGAACTTCGTTATACAATCGTAAATATTTTTAGCTTACAGGCGTATTCGTCAGCAACTATTAGAGAATTCGAAAAACTATATATCAGCAGCCGAAAATATTCGGTTTGATTCCAATATTAGTATATTATTGACTGGTATTACTTATGTTTCTACTTGAGTAGCAAAGCTGACTTGTTTGACCGCCTTTGCGTGAGAGTACTGGATACCGCAAGCTTTTTTTCGTTTGCTCATAATAGCCTCACAGGTCTTATATATGACATCCCTGAGCTAGGGGTTTGAACGAAAACGTATCGCTCAGCAAAATTCGCAGCCTTGCTTTATCGTTTCGCAGAAACGTAGACAAAGATCTCGTCGAATACACGCACATCGACGCCGGCAAGACACGCGCGTTGGAAATCATGAAGAAGGAACGGCAGGGTAAAATGCATCAGAAAGCCCACCCGGATTGAAAGAGATGGCCCCACTGCGGCCCAAGGTGCTTCCCAGGATCCCGGGACTTGGACAGTTCGCATTTTCAATGCTCTCTCTTTGAGTGTGCCAAAAATTTCCTTCCCTCACCGCGTCTGTTCCGAAATTTTTAATGTTATTTTGTAGTTCCTCGCGCACTGATTGATTTCAGTGGTCGGATCTAGTCGGTTCTGTAGAACCGTCTCACGAAATTTTATGAGGCATGCAGACCGGTTGGCGTTACTGGTTACTGTCAATCAGTTTGTGTATCTAAAGCGGCTGAAATAATTGACTTTTGTGTTGAAACCAGCAGATAAAAACTTTGAATGCGACCACTAATGTTTCAGATGAGTCAATAGATTTGTGTCACCCGTTGGCATGTGCTTTGTTGCGTGTTCGGCGATTTTTAGTTGGAAATCTTTGCGACTGGGCTCTACGATTCGAATGCTCTAATCCGAATAGAGTGTGTATTGTAATGATTTGAGAGAGACGTTTTTTATTAGAGAACTGATTTTATATGCTCCTCCCTACAAGGAATTGGTCAACGAGAAGTATGGTCTCTATACTGTTTTCAAGCCTTGAAATACTATCGCAGTATACGGAACGTACTACAACACTATGCACATTACCAGAAAGGATATTTCTGCGGTCGTGATCAACCACAACGTTGTCAAGTGCAACGAAGTAGGTGCAGCCGAAATAATACAGGATTATTTCAAGGCGATGTAGAGCCAGGGATATTTTCTCTGTGGTCTCGAATGAGGTACGTATTTGAACTTTCTGCATTGTTCATACCGGTACTCTTGTGTTTGACTTTGAGTCGAGCATTCTAGTATCAATCGCTATGTTGTCACAGACGTATGAATGACGTCGAAAGTTCAGATATGTAACTTTTATGTGACCACAAAGAATATAATGTCGGTTTTACATCACATTAAAAATTATGGTATAATTATTTAATAATGTATATGTTAATCATAATATATTTGGTACATTATCGATATACTCATTTCGTTGCGCGACAATGCTGTGGGTAGATCGCGAGTCCATAGATATGTCATTTCCATGAACGACGTAGCTTTGTAATGCACATTACGTATGCTGCGAGTCGATTAATCAAGATCATTAGTTTTCGACAGTGGAAAATATAGTATCGAACCCAATCATTCTTGTTGATAAAGTAAGTGCTAGTGACATACAGAGCATATAATTTCAGTACTCGAAAAAAATCATTCCTCACTGCTCGAATCATTCGAATAATGCTTGATTCAGATTTTAACTTAACTTTCTTATGAGAGCTTAACGAAAATACGTGCCATATCGTGATTTGTTCGCCATCTGCGTTTTGACTCCGATATTTCTGTCTATTTGCGTTGTTACCTTCAAAGAAGCCCGCCTCGAGTTAACTCCGTAGCTTCAGTGCTGCATGCAACTCTTTTACGGCGCCGTTATAGCCTCGGATCGATAAAGTTGTCTAACATTCATATGGTCGTTGAATGGTGGCGCAAATAGTGTTGTTGTGGCCCGCGGCTCATTCTGTAGCCTCACCTATCAACTCAAAAGGCTCGAAGTGAATAAACACGGCGACACGAAGTGATCGTCTAGATCAGTGGTTGCCAAACTTCTTCGGCCTATCACCCCCTTATCAAGCTCGACATATCTTTAATGCCCTCTACAAGCTTGAGATCATCAGTAACGGAGTACTTCTACTTTTCCACAGTATTCAAGTAGGTTTTATCCGCTTGTTTTACATGAGTAGTTGTGCGGTTTTGAACAGTTTTTATGATTAATTACTAATTTTGCCAACTTCTATTATCATTTTAATAGTTCAAGCTACGAAATTGAGAGAATTCATGAACAAGTTGAATTGGTGGGATGTAAGGCAAGCCTCCCTGATTCAAACCTATTCACATTTCACGGGCTGAGATGCAACTCGGGCATTGAGTCACTTTCCTATAACCATATATCGATGATAAATTGACCTCTGCAAAAAAACAAACAGTTCATCAAATAAAATTGACTGAATGTTTGAACATTTTCGCCCCCCATTGCGACCTTTGTTTGTTTTTTCGCCCCTTCGTCTCTTAAAATGTGCTCGGGTGCAGTATCGCCTCTTTTGGTAACCACTGGTCTAAATTAAAAATTCAACTGATTTCTGAATCAAGCTCCAAACATAGATATTCGTTGCTCTCCGTACTGGATTGTGCTGACACCAAGCACAGCTAGTTTTATTGTTTTGAGCGATGTAAACGATATTCTCTACTCTCCGAATCATATTTGTCTCGGAAATTTTAAAATACTGTTCCGTCGCTTCTCAACCATACTATACCAAATGACGAGGGCACTAAGCGTTTTGCGTGTATGCAATCAAACCGTGTCCGAGATGGTATTTGATGATGTTACGGCCGTGGTTAAATCTAGTACGCGTTTATTGTTTATTACACCTTCATTCTCTATTATATCGAATCTCGCGCGCCCTACAATTTTCGCAGATCAAGTGAATATTTCTAATTTTCTTTCTGCTATTATCATCTTTGCGTCGTTCATTCCATTTTTAAAGACAAATTGCACTACAGGCGTATACGGATTGGTCCCAGCAAACGCAACTGTTACTGGTTTGTTGTGGTTAATCCCACAGCCATATCAATGTCACAATACTTCGAACTTCTCTTGGGTGTGTTCTGAAAAGAACCTGGTTTTCAGTTCAAAAGGAGTTAGAGTACTTCTTGTTCGTGCTTTACAACGAATAGAGGTTATGCCATGAGTTTCAATTCAATTACAAGTAGCAGTAGCGAATTTCGAAAGACTTCAAGTATAGTCCTTCCGAATCTGAATGTTCTAAACTGCAAGGTCGTGTAGTTTCACTGCGATCTTGCCAAATCAATGTAAGCCGTCGTCCGACCACCCAACTTCCCGATCTTAGTACAATCACTGCGCATTTCTGCTTGTGATAATCTGGCTTTCAAAGACTAGTGGTGTAATTGCACTTACCTGGTGTCCCGTTCGCAACGGCTTGAGACTCATGAATGAATCACATATCTATACTTTTAAATATATCTACGCTATACGCGACTTTATCTTTTTCGATTCACCGTTTGTCGTTTGGGAACTAGTCATATTTTTGATGATTTGTGGAATGTTCGCAAAATACGGTCTACTGTATCTATTGTTTTACTGTTCTTTTGTCTTCCTTATTCGCCATCGAATTGGTAATTACAATAAAGTTCCGCGTCAGGACATATCAGTGGTACTCAGTGCTGGAGGAAGTACAGGTAGTATGCCTTACTGTAGAGATGAAATGGTGCAGTTAGACGCGAAAGAACTTTAATACACTCTTTGTTCTGGCCGTGGACCCGTACGATAATGAATACACCATATTAGGAGGCGAAGCCTGGAGCTTCAGAGTCCGCTTTAATTGAATTTCAACTAATTAAGAGGAAACCATAAGAGTACATTGCAATATATACCAGATAGCCGGCAATATATTACAATTACACAGTGAACGGAAAGAGGCTGACTGATACAATAGACGGTGATCCTCGGCGCGTGAGTCTTGATTCAATACAGATCTCGAAGTGTATAAATTTTGGTCGCGACTCGCGACAAAGTTTGTTCCAAGTCTCAGAAACGTGAATGCCAAACCAGACGTTTAATTTACATAAAACATGCTGCAAATAGTGGAGTTGACGATCTATTAAAAAGTCTTCGCGCGATCTCCACTACGAGTGTTATTCTTTCTACGCGGCAGTCGGAATCCTATGCTGCCGGTTAAAGGCACAGAAGCCTATCTCATGTGTTATCCACGTACAAGTACACTAATTGAAGGTAGTAATTCATACAGGTATTCCACGAGTTAAATAAGACGTCCACGCCGGATTCAAATGATGATGATAGCTGACGCGTAGAACAGCAACATGCAAGCGAATGAAGATAGCTGACACGTAAAACAGCAACATGCAAACGAATGAAGATAGCTGACACGTAAAACTGCAACATACAACCGAACGAATGGAGATGGTTGACAGGCAGTACAGCAACAGAACCAGATAAGCGTAAGAACAAACGAAGGTAAGGAACGTGAGTAGGGGTTACAATTAATTTTGCGACAGGGTAAATAAACAACAATTAGGCTACTGATTCGCCGATACTTTATAGTTACAGTCAGGGCCGTAACAGAACTTCGTGGTGATCGGATACTATGGCCTTTTACACCAGGTCCAAGAGTCACGACATTATATAGTTACGGTTACAACTCTCTGCCGGCGAAGATAACAAATTCGGCCGCTGGAAGTAAAATCCGTGGATCTGATAATAGGTTTGTGATTCGAAACCTTATTGTCTCCAGCCACCCTCTCCAGGGGGCGATTTGGATGTTGAGGGGGGCGGACACGCTCAGGGGGGGAATGGGTGGCTGGGCTCAGGGGTGGTATGGGGGCCGGTGAAGAAAAATGGAGGACATATGATTAAATAGTAGAACAATAGTTCTATGTATCCCTGCCTGAGTTCTCATTGCAAACTAACATTCGACAAAATCTGTCAAATCACGTTTTCGTTGCGATCATCGCGAAATACCCACCGACGATGTTTCCATGAATGCAGTGGTTTATTTTAATTCATGTAAAATGAATTTGGCATACTTTTGGATTGCCTATTCCCCATTGTCCCTGTTAAACACTCCCGTCACGCTAGCTCAGTGGTTCTTAACCTGGGGGTAATTACCCCCAAAGGGGTAATTTATCGATTTTCGGGGGTAATTCAAATTGTCATTTCTTATTAACTTATAACGCTGCACTGAAATATTTTCAAACATAAATATTAATGTAGGCTAACATATATTTTTGCCAGCTTGTAGGCTATATATTTAGTTTCACTTAACACACCATGCCTGCTGTGACAACATAGTAACCATAACCAATAGTGATTATGAATAACAGGGTCGACTGTAGTTTAGTATATTGCTAGGTGATTCCAATTTATTTTGCAGTAGTGCGGATCATATATTGTTACGCATGCTGGTAAATTGAAAGACAACAAGGGACGTCTAAGTTCAGCTTTACACCTATAATGCAGTAACAATATCGCACAAATATAGTTGTTAGTATTGAAAAGTGTAGTGTGGTCTAGTCTAGCCCGAAAAATTAGGTCTGTCATCATCAAAATGCCTTCAAAGAAACGATGGGAAGATACTGGAACCTTTTGGGTTCGCCTTCAAAATGAATAACCAATCTTCATCATAATGTAGGCTTACCATACGTCCTCTTTTAAGAGGATTTGTCCTCTTTTTTGACTTTTTTGAAAGTGTCCTCGGAGGACGCCCTTTTGTCCTCTTTTTTGAGATTTAGGGCAGATTTAGAGCAAATTGCGAGTGATATGCCGCATATTAGCACAGAAGCGAAGCTCCGACGGGTATTTCGGAGTAAAAAACGTTATTTTGAGCTCTGAGCGAAATAGATGACCCTTTTTTTTTTCAGTCAACCGATCACAAAGTGGGAAAACTTAACCGGTTTTTGAGAATTTCACTCCGGTTTTGCAAGTTGCAAATTTCTGAGAAAAAGTGTCCTCTTTTTTGATTTCCAGAATATGGTAAGCCTATCATAATGGCACTGAACTTTCTGACTGAATTTCCTTCGACTTATTGTTGTGAAATAGGATTTTCTGCAGTAGTAAACCGAAATATCGAAATAACTTTGCGATTGACAATTGCATGAGATGCTGTCAATTATGCTCCCCTTTGCCTAGATATGACCACTTGATAACACAAAAACAGCATCAGCCTTCCCATTGACTTGATATTTTTAACAGTCATTTGAGTGTACGTTATGACGTCACTTTGTGTTGTTTTACAATTAATTGAGTGTAAGCGGTATTTGTTATTTTTTGAAAAGGGGTAATTCCATCCCGTCATTTCCTTCTTGGGGGTAACGGTATGAAAAAGGTTAAGAACCACTGCGCTAGCTGCTCCAAGTCGTTTCGACACCTTCCTATCTTTTCATTGTATCGCAGTTTTGTGGTGTTTTGAAATGATGAGAATAGTAATAAACTGATACCTATATACTGATGGCGCGAATTATTTTCCACAAACTGCTTTGAACTAGGCATTGTTTAGGGCTGGGCTCAATGATTCGAGTACTCTAATCTGAATCGAGTATAAATTTTAATGATTCGAGTCGAGTAGTAGCAGACGATTTTTTTCGAGTACTGAAATTATACGCTCCTCGCAACTGAAAGTTAATTTGCTAACGAGAATTATTGGTTTGATACTATTTTCCACTGTTGAAGCCTTGAAATCTTGATTGGCCGTGTCGCAGCACAAGAGACATAGTACAAATTAAGCTATGAACGTTACTGGAAATAACACATTTCCGAAGTCATGATCATCCCACAACATTGTAATGAAATGCAATGAAATCGGTATGGACGAGAAAATACCGAAGTATCGTTAATGTGAGGGATAACAGGCAATATGTTCTTCGTGGTGGCATAAAAGGGGCACATTTGAACTTTGACATATTACATTCTGTTGTGACGTCATAATGAGTGATACTCGAATACTCGACTCGACTCGAAGCATTTTACATGATTCAGAATCGAATCACTCAGGTACTCGATTTTGCCCAGCCTGTTACCTGCAGCGCACTGCGTGTCGAAATCGAAAAGGCAGTGTAGCCTAGGCTACTGTGTACAGCTTTCGAGAGTGATGTGTGACAGCCCACCCATTAGGGTTGTATGTGATGATTGTTATAGTTACTATTGTGATGGTACTGTTATTTCTAGGGCCGCCAAGTGTCTAGCTCCGACTAGGTGAAATGGACACTTCGTGGACCCACGACAATGCATACGCCCTTCTTATCTGAACTTGCTGCCGTGAGGACGCGGAAATAAAGCTGTCTAAAAACTATCGTGAATCTCTTTACATCGACTATCGAGGTCTTCCACAGATGTACATCAAAGATGTTTTGAAGCTTTTTGGTCAAAATGATTATAAGTAAATATACCTGTATTTGAGAGCTACAAAATTAAATCGTTAGGATATTTATTAATCATATCATAAAGGATGATACTGCTTAGTGTTGTTACCCTCATTCATGTTAAAGTTAAGTGCTTGGTGCTGTAGTAAATTTAATGTGCGCAAAGATCTCTACCACATTTTATGTTGATATAGTAGGCTACTCACACAAAACAATTAAACAAAACCCAATACAATTAACTTCGCCGCATTGCTAATCGCAGAGGAGAATTCAGGATGTGTGTAGCCTACTGTACAGACTGTACACTGTACAACTGTACATCGACCTCGAACCAAATGCTATGAGCCCGTTGGCCTTAGCCGATGGTTGTTACAACAACTTGGATATGATCCCGAAAAAAGCACATACAATTATACCAGTAATTAGTCGAGTGGTCTAATAGTGAAGTCCCAACCCGAAGCCGGACTTCGACCACTTACCCATTGTTTTTACTGCAGTCCTTAAAATAGGGGGGCGTCAGACCCAGGCAAGTTTGATAGGGGGCGCTGGAGAAAAAAGGTTGAGAACCACTGGTATAGACATATTCGCCGCAGTCGTATTCAACTGATCGCGTTGGGTCGCATAGCGTTCGCAATGGATTAGTGCTCAACCGTCTCGGCGATACCGCTTGTCACACATCGGGTGACAAGTATACAGGGTTACAATGACTCGAGTTGCGATTTTCTGATGACTCGACTTGACTCGAGTCATGTTCTCAAAATACTGACATGACTCGAGTCAATCTGTGTATTGATTCGACTTAGACTTGAGTCGTGACTCGGACCAAGTGATATGACCCGAGTCTCCAACGGCCAAGACCGACATTTTATTTTAATTTCGAAGAATAGTAAAGTATCCACACCATTGGTATTTCGCCTATTGGTGCTGGTACTTGTAAATGCGACCAGAAAATATTAAAAGTGAGGAGAATTACGTATGTTTTAAATGCGAACCATTCGATATCACCATACAAAATGATCGAAAGTAGTTTTAACAAGACTATAACTAGAAACTAAGTAGGCGTAGTCAACGCAATGACTTTGGACTCGGTCTCGAGTCATAATATCAGTACTCGGACTCGACCCTCGGTTCGCCGACTTGGACTCTGACTTGACTCAGGGGTGAACTAAAAATGACTCGACTTGACTCGAGTCAAAACTATAAAAATGAGATCGACTTATGACTCGGAGCCTTGTGGCCTGGTTGCAACCCGGCACGTTTATCACTCATAGTGGTAATAAACCGAGCTTCTGGGGAGCTTCGCCCCTCAGATCCTTCTTGGCGGCGTACGTATTATCCCGACAATAGTGTTCTTGTTATTGGTGGTCAGCGTACTACTGTCGTGAAGTCGTGCTAGGCGCGAAAAAATCAAATTCTTGGTTGAATTCAGTCAATAAAATTGGGATTGCATATTGCTGTCAAATTTTGAATTAGTATCTTTGAAAATTTGGATTCAGTATAATTAATAGCCTACTCATACACCGTGGGCGGCCGTTGTTATCATAATTACTCTGTTTTGTGTTGTTATTTCGTGACCTTCCATCTGTTATATAGTCAAAAGATTTCGGAATCGCTCAAAGGTACCAGACCTAAAGAACTTCTTCCGTGCGTCGCACGCGACTCAAAGTGGCATTAATTCACGAGGCGCAAAATCTTTACGGGTGGCATTTGTAATGTGGGCTCATATTGCCAGGACAAGATTATTAGGCGCCATCCATTTAGGATCCTATGGAAAAGGGGAAATTCAACATATATATACATGTATATATGTTGGTTTCGGCCAACAGGAAGCGGTCCTTCTAGGTCAAGGTTTCCTCGTCGCTGAGCTTTTTGGCAGCACAGTTCGCAAAGTCGCATATTTTTGCCAAAACGTCACTGCTAACGTCTTCGTGTGTCATAACGAGGAAATAGACGAAATGCCTATCTCTAAAAACTATGCGTTTCTTTTCTTGGGAGAGGGGTAAGCTAGCGATATGAATATCAAGACAGTGAGCGATAATAAAATGCGCGAAGCGCGAAGAAAATTTGAAAAAGTTCTATAAATATCCAAAAATACTCCATATTTATTTTAATTTACGAAATAATTTTGGGCCTCCTTCGAGATCGCCTCCCACCAATTGGGGTTAAGAGATGTGGCAGTTACGGCCCTGTTTATAGCCTACATCTGTGGCACATATCCAAGTCCATGACATTGGTCACTATAGCTACACTATACAGCTAATTGCCCGGTGCATTCTAGTTTTTACGACAATACGGTCTTATTGATTCAGGTTTCCGTACGTTCCGTGCGTTTCTGTACTCGGAATCCGTCCTCAAAACAACTGAGAACCAAAGATGAAGGCTACGAATTGTTCATTGCAAATATTCCGCGTGACCAGAGGTGGTCAAAGTAGTCAAGAAAGCTACTCAAGTAGAAGTAGAAGTAGTTACGGAAAGATCTACTCAAGTACGAGTAGAAGTACTTCTTACGTAAGCAACCTGAAACTACTTGAAGTAGAAGTAGAATTGACTGACTTTAAAATCTACTCAAGTAAGTAGTTCTGAAAAACGATCGTAATTCGTTCGTATATGGACTGTCAAAGCTGCAAATCGAGCTATGCGGAAGATGTAGAGAGCTTGATTCATATTGATGCATCCCAGGAGGTGTCAATTTTTGACAGAATAAGCAGTCGTCCACATCATGGGATGTAAATGATAGTATTGATATGGAAATGCGATACTAATCCTTTGTTTACTCCAGGGGTTGCCAACCCGTGGCCCGCGAGGTAATTGTCGACATCGTAGATCTTCGTATATGACCATGCAGTAGAATATTTCGGGATAAATTTATTTGACTTGATATTTGCCTTAGCTCTTCGCGCGATTTATTGTCACTCGATTACTTGCTTTTAGTATTGGTGCCTCTCTTGAAAATTTAAAATACGCCAATTTACAGAATTGAGTCTAGCTGTCATCGCAATTATGAGAGAACGTGTCGTCCAACATGCGACTTATTCGCGTCTACACTCGCAGAAAGATCGTCGGCGATGAAACCTTGGCACAAAATGACAGATGAATGTTCGCCGAAATCTTCGATAATGATATGTCTAGGCCCCGAATAATCCAGTCCTTGCCAAATGAGCGCAGCGTTATACAGAAGCGACCCTCAACATATGCAAGTACCAATATTATTGACTGAATGCATTCATCAACATTGAAAAAGGTACGCGCTTCGCGCGGCTATGTACAATACCTAAATACACACAGGGTGTAAATGACATAATTGTTATCGATTTTGATGCGTTGTAATATAAATCTTATTTTCACCGTTACCAAATATTGGACGACTACTTAAAGGTTATCAATATTCAAATGGCCCGCGCAATGGTTCGTAAATCTCATGTGGCCCTTTGGCCGAAAAGATTGGCCACCCCGGTTCACTCGAACGCCCCGTTTTAGAGAATATCACGGCATGACGGGCTACCCCAAATGATAAGGCCCCTAGTTCAGTCGAAGAGCAATACGGAGATGTTGTATCGGCTACGGCTTTAACACTTTGCGCGATTAGTATAAGGCAATTAAAAATATGAGAGAACGTAAAATGCCATGCAGTGTATACCTTTATTTTCGGTAAATGTATCGCATTACTACACTTGCTTTTATACTTCAACAATCAACATGTATGTTCTCCAGACCAAAGAACTGAAACTATAATTAGAACTCAACGTATCATTGAAGGAAAAATACAAATCTACTTCTAAAACCAGGAAAATATATTTCTTGTCTATTGTCCAGAAAGTTTCAACGGTGGTCTGCTAAAACAGGTCTAACGGTAAAAAAGAGAGTCAAATTCCACTTTTTCAGATTAGGACACGTTATGGGCTGCTAAGTATAAAATGCAATTTCTAGATTGCGACATGGTAGTTTCAAACGTTAGGGGGTGGCATACTTACTGTGATGAAATATTTTATATAGGCGACAATGTGGTGTGAACGGAACCACGCAACCCGTTATCTGAATTATATTCAGCGAAACTTTCTTTAAAACGTATTTGTCACTCCATATCTACTGTGCGCGAAGCGCAACGAAAATTACATGACTTTTATGAAAATTAAATATTGGTACTACGTGAAAACAGCCCCGAAATTCCTTAGGCTATCTTTCTTATTGGGGGTTTAAGCTACTTCTACTTGACAAACTGAAAGTAGCGAGAAGTAAGTAAGTAGCTCACAAAATATTACGAAGTAGAAGTAGTGAAAAAAAGATCTACTTGAGTAAGTACCAGAAGTAGAGGAAAACTACTTGAGTACTTCAAAAAAGTAGAAGTACTTCGTTACTGACCACCTCTGCGCTTGACTCATTTCAGTGACATCAATGACAGAGAATCGATGATTTCTCGCGATAATTCAGGCGTTGACGGCACCTTCTCTATTCAATTCAATTCAATTGAATTTATCGTTACAATTTTCATCATTTCAATGCATCACAAGACTGCGATGCAATGAAAGATAGTAAGGTGTTGAAACGACGAGTGGTCTTCGAAGTCAGACACCCATCTGGCCTACACGATGTAAAAAAGGAGCCATGCACATTGAATGAAAAGTTCAAGAAGATTATATAAAAGGACAGGTGACAAAAAGGTGGCATTTGTCGTAAGGAAAAATCGATGTCAGGTCGTGCTCCGGTAGACTAGAGGATTAACTATTTATTCAGTATAAATTATTTGTATTTCGACTTGAATGTGGACATGTTTGATGGCTGTCGGATAGCCGGCGTGATACTGTTCCACAAATCAGGTCCGGCATATTTGATAGAGCGATTATATTTTTTTGTCTCCCATATGGTAGTTGGACGACGTGGACGCGCGTGTGTCGTACTTATGCACTTTTGATACCGAGGTAAAGAAGTTATTGAAGCTATCGGGGCAGTGGCCGCAGTGGAACTGATACATAAACTTGGCAATTTCTAGCTTCCGCGTATCTTTTATGTTTAGGACACCAAATCTTTTGAGCAGTGATTTGTTGGAAACAAATCCTGGTCCCTTTGGGGCTTTGGATATGATACGTAGGACCAGATGTTGTAGTTTTTGCAGTGAATTCAGTGCGCTAACACCGGGAGGCTCCCAGCAGTTGATGCCATATTGTAACTCTGATTGGAATAATGATTTAAAGCAGGGGTGTCAAACTCAAATTGCGTCGCGGGCTGGATTCAAGCCTTCAAATCGGTCGCAGGCCGAACCAGCCTGTGATTCCAGAATGTTACCTCGCGTCTTTTCTTTTCACTTGAATACTTTATTATCAAGCATATATAGATAATAAACGGATCAGAGGGGTTTATTCTCTTATTCTAGCGAGTGACAATGACAATACCTTTGTTAGCGAACAATGGAATTGGCAAAAATACGATGACCGTCAGGTTGAATTATACTCATCAGCTAGCTACACAGTTAAGAACAGTTAGGGTGGAGACCAAAAGTTTTACCTTAAAACAGACGCTGAACGCCGAAAACACGCTCACGTAAATCAGTCTGAAATTCTTAGCTAAACGGTGACCAATGTTGATTACTGTGACTGGTTTAGCGGAACCTGAAAATTAAACAAATGTGCTGACTCATGAATCCACGCGCTCGCGTACTGCTTGAAACACGTCATCTTGCAACGCCGTTGCCATGACGGCCGCCTTGATGTTAACCGGAGTGAACAGTAGAAACGACATTTTACCAGAACATCTCAACTATACCACTGTTTGTTTTGTATGAAAAAATACGATCGACATCGCCCACACGAACATGGACTGGCTGGAACATGTCCTTTAACTTGGATTGATTTGCTTCATTGCTGTTTGATAACCAAGTAGTTACCACCAGCAGTGTTGCCACACTATCTAACTTTACACCATATCATGTTCTGGCAGTGTTTTGAACCAATAATATATGAATAAATGCAGCCTAGTCTCATGACCATTTCTTCAGGATAGAGGGGGTATTTGCCTCATATTCATGCTGATACAGCATTGAGGTCTACAGGTCTATGGTATTTCCGACTCGCTGATGCGACGAGATATTTCCCTCTTACCTGCTATTCCTGTTGACGACACAAAGAGAAAGCATTCATCATCGTCATTTGTCAATAGATGCAATTTAATCAAATTCAAGAACAACTCAAAATTAACAACAGTAAAATAATATGTTCAACCTACAAACTATTTAGCTAGAAAATTCATTTCTCCAACTGCTTCTTCATTAGATCAATTTTAAACCTATAATACTCCATCTGTATTCGATGGAGTTCAACTTGACTCAATCTCTCTTCTTCCCTCAGTTTATTTTCTTGCTGTAGGTTTGCAAACTGGCTCTGTAATATTTTTTGTTTTATCGGTGTTCCCCTCCGCGAGTGTGTGGGACGATCATCAGTTATTGCAGCCTCTGAACCGATCCAATCTGCTGTCTGACACATAAAGCCTGCGGTAGTGTGGCCTGTAGTACGGGGCTCACTGGTCTGGCTCACACCAAGAAAACTATCAGAAATTTGCCCAGTTCGATTCAATGGGCCATCGGAAAGCAATTGAACTGTAAACGAATGGAATAATGAGTTAATGACAAGGCCTTTACTTAACATTTCCAATATAGCTATGAAACTATACTCACATGAAACATCGACAAATGTATCATTATCGTCGTCATATTCATTCGTAGGACATGATATCTGTTGCGGTATTAATGCTGAAATAAAACTTTTTTATTTTAAACACGAAAGTTTCAGGATATCCCTGACATTGTTTGACATATACCTTCAACTTCACTGCTTAATGGGTCTGGTTCAAAATCCATAAGACCTCCCCCTGTTTTTCTAAGTTCGCGTTTCCTTGATGCATTATCTTGTTTCGCTTTAGTCTTCATGTTTTTCCACAAGGATTGCAAGTTCTTTGTGGTACGAGGACACTCTCGGCCCATCGCATTAAAGTCTACAGTTAATTCTGCCCATGCTTTGCATTTTTTTTGTTGACTCTCTCTGTCTGTCTTCTTACATTCCGGCTCCCTATATTTTTTCATTAACTCGATCAACAATTGTCTCTCGCTCCGGGTGTAATTAATAGATCTGTTCCTATTCATCTCTCCTGTCGTTTCTAAATAACTGCTGAAAATGCAAAATAAACATTGATAACTTCAGAACTGAACTGAACTGAAAGCTATAGCCTAGTACAAATAAAGAATATGTACATTGTACATGTAATTCAAAAGTACTCTTGCAGAATTTGATTTCGAACAGTTCTGCCTAACGTTGTAGCGGTTGAAGGGGGTAGAGCTGTTGCTTCGACCAAATCCTCCAAGTACTCATCATCATCATCATCCAGACGTTGGCGTGTTGCGATGGCAAAGTTGTGTAGGCAGAAGATTGCGACAATAGCTGCGTGTGAATTCTCCAGTGCCATGCGTAAAGGTGTACGGAGGGAGCGAAATCTCTGCTTCAAAATCCCAAAGCTTTGCTCGATCCTCGATCTTGTCTTTGCATGAGCATAATTGTAACGCCGCTCTTTTTCTGTGGCTGGTGCACACACTGGAGTCATCAGATACCGTCGCAATGCATACCCTCCATCTCCCAAAAGCAACCCATCATGCAATCCTTCTTCCAATTGGTCCCGAATTATTGAATTTTCAAATATGCGACTGTCGTGACAACTTCCAGGCCACCGACAAACAACATTCGTAAATGACCTACTCGCATCACAGACTGCCTGAACATTAATCGAAAACCAACCTTTGCGATTACGATAAACCTCGGCTGATTCTCCTCCTGGGGAAACTATGGGTATATGAGTACAATCTATGCAACCAATTACCGATGGAAACTGACTGATTTTATAGAAATCTGCCTTTGTTCGATCTAAATTGACAGGGAATTTGCTGAATTGACATTTCTGTCTCGCAATACACCTCGAAATCCTGTGTACTACCCGTCCTGCGGTTTGGCGGCTTACACCCATCAAGTCGCCATCTGTACGTTGGAAGTGACCTGTTGCATAGAATCGCAATGTCAGTAGTAGCTGCTGTAATTTTGGCACAGCATGCTTGTGCTGGTTCAGTTCTAAATCGCTTTCAATTACTGCTAAAATATCCAAGGTTGATTTCTTGCAAAATCTAAATCGATCTTGGAACTCCGAATCTGAATATTTTTTGAGTGGATTCTTCAAATCTACCAGGTAACAGCGTTGTGGTCTACTCTCCTCGCATAATTCATCCAAAAGCTCAAGTACGTCCATGTCTGTCAACTACCTATATAATATACTTCCTGAGTTGAGAAATAGTCAAGTCCAACTGTTATACATGATCGGCTACTACTACGTAGGATGATGGTGCGATAGCCTACGGTATCAGAATGATAACTAAATAATAACAAAGTCGACTTGAAGAAAATGAAAGTACTGCGGGACTCCTGAAGTGTAGATCACCTGCGGCCCAGCGGCCGTACCAGAAACAACAACAATAACAACGCAATGCGATCTCGTATCTGTCACGTCACACACGTTCAGTTAAAATTACAAAATGATCAGGTGAGCTTGTGCCGCATTCCGCGATAAATGAGCGACTTAACAGTTAAACCAGCGAGGGTAGGTGGTTTAAGGATCTGAGGTTTAGCGGTCGCAGATTTAACAAAATCACACTTTTGGTCACCGGTAAGTCTAAAATAACGCGCTAAGCGCCCAACAGCCGCTTAGCGGAACTTTTGGTCTCCACCCTTAGAGTTAAAGCCGATAAACCAGTGGCGCTAACGATGATATAAGTTGATATTTATTTCTGTGTTTCCATTGCTTTAGTCGTTAACTGGCCTTAGCTCTGCGTATGCGCGATGGGGATTAGGCCAACCAGATATTTAACTGTAAACGCGGACGTTGAAATTTGGATTATTATTGCTTATTCGCTTATTTGCTTCTGTAGATAGCAACTTTTTGGTCCATTTTCCATAAAACTCTGAACTCAGTGTGCACTTTTTGCATTTTCGAATTAGATAGAGTGAACCCACAACTCCATAGCCAGTTGGTTATAATGTGGGCTATGAACATGTTCGAGATTTGCTGTCTTGAGGGAGTATTTAATGAAAGTATTTCCCGTAAAACAGCTGAACATCTATTACAAATGTGCTGGATAATATAGGAATTTTTCAATGTACTCAGAATTTAATCGCGGGCCGAATGAAACCGGTTGGCGAGCCGGATGCGGATCGTAGGCCGTATGTTTGACACCCCTGATTTAAAGTGTATCAGAAGGATCCAGACTGGCATTATAGAGTATGACTGGAGTGACGACTCGATTGTTCTCCCATTGTTAGCCGGCAGAATGGTCACGGTCAGATGGATGCACCCAAAACAGGATAGCTCAGTGCTTGTTTCAATGGCGTTCAAGGCGATTCTTCGTGTATTTCTTGAAGTTGCGTCGGAATTAGTTAGACAGTTCAACATTTAGGCAGCGGTGGCGAGTCGTTATGACTAGTGAATAATACCTTGTAGCCTCTGTTATATTTTTCGCCACATTTAGATCATATTTCGACACGGATAGAAATCGGTATCATGACTGATTCAGCTGCATCACTTTGGGATGACTGGGAGGGACTAACTGAAATGGAAATTGAAGAATGTTTCGAAGGACTCGATAACTGGAAAGGTGTGATTTGTGAGGAATGCGAAGCATCCTTTCCGACTGTGAAAGCTCTGAAAAAACATTACAAAAATCATAAAGTTCCCACCAGTACTGTGGATATATCTGAGGATGCTGTAATTGCTGTTTTGAAGAGGGCTTGTGTAAATAGCAAAAAATACTTTGAATGCGCCCCATCATTCGAGGATCTAGACGTGACCAAAGCTGTTCCATTGGTGAAACAACTCCATTCTGAATATTGCAAACTTGGTGTTGACGGATTTTATCAACATTATTCAAATATCTGTCTCCAAGCTAACAAGTTGCTGGGTTTGCCGCAATTGCCAGCTTCAGCATTACTTTTGAAGATGTTTGATTCTCTCGTGTGCGGTAAAGAACAGGATCCAATCACAGAGATTGGAGGAGTCAACAGCAAGGAATCTGGTAAGTAAATAGCCTTTGATACTTTGCCTTTCCATGGAAAAACTTCGACATGTTTTTAGACATACTTGAATATATTGGTGGAGTGCTTTTGGGAGCCATTTCTAAGCAAGCTAACGAAGCAATTGCCACATGCCTAACATCTGCAGCGCCATCGGGAAACCTCATTAAAGTGATGCAGAAGAAAGTCGGTGGATTGAAGAGCCTGTCTGAACAGTTTCATGGCATGGTTCTCCGCTTTTATGTTATCCACAGTAAAGAAATGGGAAAACCCCTGAAAAAGATCAGTTTTTTCAGGGTACTTGACGCAATTCACTGTGATCCATTCTATAACAAATTAATTCATACTGTGTCACTTCAATCTGGCTCAGACCTAAATGAGGTTGAGGATGTCATGGACAAGGCAATGAGACACTTGAACAACATCTTGTCTCACAATTTTGCAAAGTTTGCATTGCATGAGAAGCAAAAAAAGTCCTCCAAATTTTCCAAAAGTTTGCGAGATGGCTTGAAAAAAAATGAACAATATGCTCTTTTAGTATGGTAGTTTTTTCTCTCTGTGGCAAATGCTGCCTATCCACATTGAGGTTCCCTACCTAAAAAAGGAAACCAATGCGTTGGTCGAAACCTTGACGTGGTGCATTGGCTTACTACTAATGTCGACCGGCAGACGTCTTCCTGTGTTCTTGGCAATGACAACGAGTTCCCTTCAAGTGCGATTTTGCACACTTTCAAGGAGTAAGCTCTGGCTATTGTGAGTCGAGCTCAAGCAGAACATTAACATTACACAAGGCTCTTGTTCTAGTCATCAGGGCCGTAACAGCACTTCGTCAGCCCCCCCAAAAAACGTTGGTCATGGGCCCCCCACAGGGTGATAAACAGAAGTTCTGGGGGGCTTCGCCCCCCAGACCCCTCATTGGCTATACGATGTTTACCGCTACTCATCATCAGTGTTCACCGTCCGTTTAGTGGGGCAGATTTGGTCGTCCACACGCGCCAAGCGCGAAAAATTTCAAAATTCATGATTTAATCGGTCAATATGATCGGGAATTGAATATATATTGTTATCAATTTTTATCCTCTCTCTGCCCACGTAATCAGATTTAATGGTAGACCTGAGTGAGGTGTGTTTGAAATGGTAGGACCCCTCAATAATAATTGAACATCTTCGGGCGTATACCCGTTCGCAGGAACGAAACAGCACTTGGCCAGGCCCCCCAATAAAACTTGGGTCTTGGGCTCCCATAGGGTGATAAACCGCCCCCCCCCATCACGTTGTTCGCTTTTGTCACGAAATAAGGGCCACAGTTTAGTGAGCCAGCGCGAGGCGCGAAAATATTCGATAATTCATGATAAAATCGGTCAATAATATTGGGAATTGCATATATATTGCTATCAATTTCTTGTTCTCTCTGTTCACGTTGTCAGATTTACCGGTAGAGCTGAATGAGGTGGCTTGGAAACTGTAGGGCCCGTAAATAATAATTAAACATATTCAGGCGGGCGGCCCCGTTGGTATGACTTCGTTTCATGATGTCATTTTGTGATCTCCTGTCTGTTATATCAAAAAATATAGAATCGCCCAAATGTACTAGATTAACGACGCACACGATTTCAAATTGGTATTTCTTTACGGGCATACAATTTTTCCCTGCGGAATGGTATTTGTCTTCTGAGGTTCAGATTGCCAAGACAGGAACATTCGGCGCCAGTCATTTAGGCGCCTATGGACAATTAAACCTATATGCATTTTGCATATATAACGAAGTTTTCGGTCAGCGTAAGCGGGCAGTCCTTTTTGGCCCAGGTTTTCTCGCTGCCGATCGTTCTGGCACACTTCTTGGAGTCGCATGTTACATGTTCTAAAACTTTAAATGTCTCGCCGATATGTCCATTTCGATAGATCTTGCGTATTTTGTCTTGGGGAAGAATAGGCTACCAAATAACTAAGAAAGTTGGCAACTGGAAATCGCACGCAGAGCGAAAAATTTTTGAAAAAGTTGCATAAATTTTTGAAAAATACTCAATAATTTATGGTAATTCGCGAAATAATTTTGAGCCCTGTTCGAGCTCGCCCCCCTCCAATTGGGGGGTTTGAGGTGTGGCAGTTACGGTCCTGCTATACTCACACTCAAGTTTCTGCGGTTATCGGACAGGCATTGTATAAGACTACAAGACAGTTGCAATATTATTTGTTATATTCATACTCGAGTTTCTGCAGTTAATAGGACATATTTTCAATCAACGATATCGTGAATTGCATATCGGTATAGTTCAAGATCTTTCCACTTGTTCACTTTGTAGTATTCCTCAGTCTTTCTTTCCATGAATTCATCTCACAATAGCCAATGCACACGAACCAGATATCCCATACCTTCTGTCATTATATTCATATACGTAGCAAACTCTACAAAGGATCAAAGCCACAATATCACATTAATCTCGTGAGAAATGTAACATAGGCTACACAGTATTATTCACCAGTCATAACGACTCGCCACCGCTACCTAAATGTTGAACTGTCTAACTAATTCCGACGCAACTTCAAGAAATACACGACGAATCGCCTTGAACGCCATTGAAACAAACACTGAGCTATCCTGTTTTGGGTGCATCCATCTGACCGTGACCATTCTGCCGGCTAACAATGGGAGAACAATCGAGTCGTCACTCCAGTCATACTCTATACTGGCATGTAATCTAGGCTTACCATACGTCCTCTTTTAAGAGGATTTGTCCTCTTTTTTGACTTTTTAGAAAGTGTCCTCGGAGGACGCCCTTTTGTCCTCTTTTTTGAGATTTTGTCCTCTTTTTTGAAAATTTAGGCAGATTTAGAGCAAATTGCGAGTGATATGCCGCATATTAGCACAGAAGTGAAGCTCTGGCGGGTATTTCGGAGTGAAAAACGGTGATTTTAGCTCTGAGCTTTTTTTTTTTTTTTTTTTAGTCAACCACCCGGCAATGTGGAGTAAAAAACGTTATTTTGAGCTCTGAGTAGAAGTGATGACCTTCCGTGATTTTTTTCTTTCGACTGAATGTGACTCTTCCAGGAGACATGTTCGAGTCTAGTAAAATCCAGAGGTATTTTGATTTCCAAGTTGGACATAGGTTGACCAGCGATGTTAACGGTTAGGGTTTTTTCGGAGTTTATGACCAATACTCTGGACTTTCCGGCGTTATTGACGCTAAGATTATTGTGCGCCGTCCACTCATGCACTTTGTGCATTTTGTCACTGATCACTTCACTCAACTTAGCGGTATTGCATATCTAATCGATGAAAAAACGTAATATACTAACTATAGAGTTGATGAAACATGTTTTTGTTTGTTTTATTCATGATTTCGAACAGCCTAAAAATAACGTCTAACCTTGGTATACAGTGGCTTACGCGATTTCACAGCATGGAATGCTCGAAATGTTTTGTTTTTCAATTCAAGAAATATATTTATGCGGAAAAATCACTATACGAGTGGAGGCCACGGCAGACTGCGTCTCATAGGCCACAAATGTAAGGCCTTTCTCGCATTCTCATCCATATCGCACCAATCCATTCGCGGGGTTTGCGAAATCACCCACTACGCTAGGCCTACCCGCTACCCAGCACACTATCCACGTGGTTCAAAGAATTCGCAGGGGGAACAGAAAGGGGACAGATTGGGACATAATGGTGGTTCACATTGATGCTATAGCTGTTGAGTCTTCCAGTGTCAGCATGGCATAGTGATCCGCGTTGCACGAGTGCTCGGTTATTCGTGAATAGTAGTCAAGAACTTAACGATACAGCAGCGCGTACGATGAAATTAAATACCGGGCACGCTATGTAGGCTACATACCTGACGATAGAGAACACAAGCCAGCATCTTACAAGCTGTGGAAGATCGGCGGCAAAGTTTTAAAAATTTCGAAAAATCTACCCATTCATCCACCTGATTGGTATTGTATTTTTGTCAAATTAATCCATATCTTCGTTATGCTGTTTCGTTTAGTTATCCATTTCCCCGTTAAGTTCGTACGTTTCATTGAATAATAAGATAATTACTATGTCGCTGTGCAATTGGATAGTGCATTTACAGTTATATTCTTTTACATGGTGAATCGTGCATAATTATGCCAAGTTTTAGGTGAGTTTGAGGATTTCCAAGGCAGTTTGCAATATGAAAATGGTGTCCTGTCCTCAGAAAAATATGTAGAGGGAGGTTTTGCATCACCCCAAACCACAACAGTTGCTAGTAGGCTAGGTAAAATCACACGGCACTCAAATTTTAGGTGAATCCCCCATTTTTAGCCGACATGCACACAGACACAGATGCAAGGGATGAGTTACAGAAAAAAGTAACTATACAATATGGTTTTAAGTGATAAGGCATGGGAAACAGACTGAAAACCATGACTTTTCGAAAGTCGGTCAATTCTGACCGACCCTGTACGCAACACATCGTCGATCTGTCATTTCTAAGGTGGCTCATCCGAAGTTTCTTTTACATGATTTCTTCGATATTAGTTATAAACACTTCTGCCTCTTCAGGCATACCTGGAACACGATTTTTGGTCATGTCAATATACATAGCTTTGCATTTAAAACAAATGGTTGTCTTTTTGATGTGACATTTGATGGCCTAAGCCAGTAGGCTACTTGTTGCACCTCTGAAGAAAATAGTGTTACGTATCTTCATTTTCTTTTTGTATAGGCTAACAATTTTGGGTAGGTTTGTTCGAATAAAAGTGCGGATGGTGCTCAAATGGGTTTAAGGGCACTGCGCCTGCGATGTCAAAGGTGAAAGCAGAGTTTTAATGACTCGAGTCACGATTTTTTATGACTCGACTTGACTCGAGTCATTTTCTAAAAATACGGATCTGTGTATTGACTCGACTTCTCGAGTCATTTCGCATGTCTCGAGACTCAGACGGCCAAGACCAACATTTTATGGTAATTTCGAAGAATAGTAAAGTAACCAAACTATTGGGATTTCGTCTAATAGTACTTTTACTTGAAAATGCGACTAGAAACTGCTGAAAGTGAGGAAAACTAGTATATTAGAAATGCGAACCATACGATATCACCAAGCAGAGTTATAAAAAAGGGAATTTAACATGGCTTTAACTGGAAACTGAGCAGTATCAACACAATGACTCGGACTCGAGCCATAATACCGTGACTCGGACTCAACCCTCTGGTCGCTGACTTGGACTCGGACTTGACTCGGTGGTGAATTGAAAGTGAATCGACTTGATTCGAGTCAAAACTATAAAATTGAGATTGACTTGTGATTCGGAGCCTTATGAGTTGGTTACAGCCCTGGGTAAAAGCACTGTCATCGCAAAGAAAATGTCCTAAGGTTTATGAGTAAAACATTCACATTGACTCATTGAAGTTGTTCAACCGACTGATCATTTTCACCCAGCGGGATATGGATGTTGCGACAAGCTTACAGTATAAGTTCACTCCTTTCCCGCTGTCCCTGTTCAGCAAAAAAAATCAGAAGATGAACAAGGCTACCGAGGCAGAATGTTCGAGTACAACCTTGTAGGCCTTAACTGAAACACTTGATTTGACTAATCAACCATGCCGGACCCTCATAATTGATGATGGATGGCTTCTGTACATGGTGAAGTGGGGTCAACGTCAGACATGACAGGGAATTGCCAACAATTACCCAAGCTACGTGCAGTATCTGGGCCGTTGCTTTCAGAATGTCCTTGTGGTCTTTGATGGTTACAGCAGTTCACCAAAACATACAACATGTTCTCAAGGAAGACAGCGACAGGAGTGATAAAACCAGAGACACTACCTCTAGCAGAGGGTGCAGCTTTATAAAGTTCACTCCGCGAGTACCTGCAGACCCGGGATTTGATTCTTTTACAGAACTTGTCTCCGAACCCCAGCGATTACGGATGGACAATAGACGTGCATAGATATGAGCCTGATGAGCTATTGCAGTTCAGAAGCCATAGTTGTCATACAGATTGCAACAACCGAATATACAGCTGCAAGAAGAATGAGGTCACGTGAGTAGTATAGTCGATCGCTCGCGAGGTGGCAGGGGTTCTTATGGGTGCACCCGACCGGAGGACTCGTCCTGAACCGGTGACCCTTTTGACCCCCCCCTCTCGGTCGCATGCGGCTTTTATGTCTTATGGGTGCGGTGACATGCGGCTCTTATGTCTCATGGGTGCGGTTGCATGCGGCTATTGTGTCTTATGGCGGGGTGGCGAGCGGCTCTTATTTCTTACGACGGGGTGACAAGCGGCTATTGCGTCTTATGGGTGCGGTCGCATGCGGCTTTTATGTCTTATGGATGCGGTGGCAAGCGGCTCTTATGTCTTATGGGTGCGGCGATGATTCGTACTTTCGTTTATAGACTGCGGGTGGCATGTCGTACTTTCACCAAAAAAGGGTGTGAAATAGTTTGCTAAATCTAGGAATCAATCGCATGGTAATGTTTTGGTATTTAGTTTACCACAGAGCCGGCGTAGACGGCGATTCGAATACCAACAATAACCGCGTTCACAAACTAACACTCCAAAAAGGTGTGAAATATTGGTAAAATCCCGCGATCGCTCACAAGATAATACCTAAGACATAACCATCGCTCGCGATTCGCTGTTACATACATGCCGATCGTTGACAATGTAATATTTTGGTAATTAGTTTGCCACAGAGCCGTCGCAGACGGTGATTCGTAAACCAACAATTTGACACTTTCTGGTGGTCGCTATATGTTTTGACACTTCGGAACAGTGACTGACTTTAGTTGTATGATAAGAATCATGAAAATATTCAAGCAATGTGTCAATTTGTCAACTTGAAATGAAACTCACTACACAAACCAAGTTGATTCGTATTTGAATGTGTTGATCCGATACAACTCTAAGCCTTTGAGAAATCCATTTACCGTGATCAGTTGATTCGAACGTAACCTGAATATTGCTGACTCCAACTTCAGTCGCATCGAATTATTCACACATTCCATTCCGCTGTTTCACGCCTATAGAATCAATACCAAGTAACTAAACAAGAATCAAGAATCACAAGTATGCACATACAATAACTGTATTTATTACTGAGAAATCAAACGCTTAAAAAAAACACGCAACTTAGCATTTGCCAACTCTAGCATTACCAAAAAATCCAGGTATTGTTGATTAAAAATCTTTGAGTCCTTATTATCAAAAATGTTATAGTGCGGCGTCGGAATCCATTCGCGGGATGTACTAAAGGTAAATTTGGGTAATCCAAAATGAAATATCTCGACTTTGACATAGTCTGAATTGAAATAGATCGACAAACATGACTACCAACTTTGATCCAGTCACATTTCAAGATCATACTTTGAAACAATCCTTGAAACTTACAACTCTATTCACGATTGAGTTTTCCGTTTATCAAATAGAGTTTCAGTAAATACTATCGCGATATTTTAATGTGTTACTACACACAATAGAATCAATCAATGAAATAACACCTGTTGTAAATATTTCTAACTTGACAACCACTTGTGCATACCGCGATCGACTTGTGACGCGATGAGTTAAATCGGAATATTTCAATCTATTTGTCGAAACCTTGAACAAACTATCAGGTTATTTTGTGTTGCAATCGAGTGAACGGAAATAGTATTACGTCTCGACATCTCGCCATCTTACCATATTCAAAGAGTCAACCACGAAAACATTGTCAAATAAATCCGTTTGTAACTTACCCGACCAACTCAAGCAGTTAGCCAAGCATACACGAGTCCATACAAACACTAAAACCTAAAATCCATAACAAGTTCGGTTGTATTCATATCCCTACACTTCATTTTTATTCAACTTTAAAAGTCGTTACTATTCTGTAAGAAAGAGGAATTACTACGCGGTATATTCTACAAGACAAAGTAATTATTACTCGATATATTTTGTAAGACAAAAGTAATTACTACCCGCTGCAGGCGACTTGAGCTTAACATAATATGTTTGAGTAGACGAGATTTGAAATTCTGATCGACGTAGTTGCGACTTCATTTCTTACAATCGAACGCTGGTGTTATATTCAAAGTTATCATACTGTAAACATAAGGATTGACACATTGATTTGACGTATGTAATAGTTGATCACGACTTGATTATTAAATTATTCACGTTAATTAGACCCGGCGTTGTGTTGAAAGTTATGACAGCAACAAACTTTTCGGAAACATTGTTATTAACATATTGATTTGTAAAACTATACTTGTCTGAAATGTTCTTGATTTGAAAGATATTCCGTGTTGGTACAAATCACTCTGCGTATTACGGATATCAGAAAATATTTTTACAAATGTAGTTGTTTCCAGTAACCAAGACTAAAGATGACACAACAATTTCGTTATTCAAACATTGAACACCCGATGCAAAACGCTTTATTGGGCAAATTCACAACGGGTAATTGAAACGACTAAGTGTAGAGTCAGTATATCACAATGACACGTCGTTACTATTGAATCCAGCAATTGATACGATTTATTGTCGGGATTTGTGACAGCGCATTGAAACATACACAACTTACAGAGTGTGAAAATATCACTTTAGGTATCGAGTACCGTTTGAAGCGTGCGATCAATACATAATTCCGTTTGCATTCTCTAAGACATTGTGAAGTCTACAGATTTACACTTCAAGACTTTGATCAACACAGAAGCAATTTGGAATATCTTTACTGGACGCATCCTATTCTACTAGACTTGAGTAATACGCAAAACTCATAGCATTAACAAAATCGCAATAGGCGCTACACTGGAATCTACAAAATGTGTTTGTATTGTTGCTCAAAGTAGTGATCATAAATTATCATTTCGATCATCCGAAACAGGTCCAAGCTCTCCTCCAGTCTGACTGCTTGACAGACAAAGTTTCCGGCTCTAAAGATTAACGTAAAAACCTCTCTGTAGCCTACCCCGAAAAATCATTTGCTAGCAGAGCTGTCATTTCTGGCGTGCCCCTAGATATCAAGGAGTCGGAACTCCTCGACAACCTTGGCAGTGTTGGAGTATCAGCCGTGAAACGCCTTAAGAGGAAAGTCGACAAAGGTTACGACTCCTGTTCCGCCGTTCTCCTTTACTTCCGCTGTGACAAAGTACCTGAGAGTGTGAATTTCTCTTACCTTCGGTTCTGGACTAGGCCTTATAATCCTCCCCCTTTGAGATGCTATCGTTGCAATAGGTACGGCCACTCGAAAGAATCGTGTAGAGGAAAAGCAACGTGTAGCAAATGTGGTAGTTCTGACCACGAGCATGCCTCGTGCACGAAGGATAAATTTTGCATCAACTGCAAAAAACCTAACAGTGCCGCATATGGCGGTTGTAGCGTATATAAAACCGAAGCTAAACTGCAAATTATCAAAGAACGTACAAAAATCAGTTATTCCGAAGCGAAGGTCATGTTAAACTCTGCCACCGTTGCTACCTCTTTGCCTACGTCTCATATGCACAGGACTTTTAGTGAAGTCCTCGCTAACGACTCCTCCACATCTTTCCGACAACCACGACCGCGTCGCACCAAAATCAGTTCGATCCTTAGCAAACATACAATTTCCGCTCCTGCTCCCAATCACGGGGATTTGCGGCATTTCAGTCAGACCCAATTGAAAGAAAATACGGTCAACCATGCTTCTAGCCATAGGCCTGCCGAATTGGAAGAGAATACCCTAATGTCTCCGTGTCAACCATCCACCCCAGATCTTTCGCAGTTACTTTCCCTACTTGTAGGAATCGTTGAATATACGATGGAGGCTGTCAAATCAGGTCAATGCAATGCGCTTGAAATCGTTTCCAGAGCATGCCTTAAGTATGGTTTTTCGGCTCCTGCTCCTAAAATAAATGTCTAATCAAGCTCTTCGTTTCATCCAATGGAATTGTAGAGGTATTTATCGCAAACTACCAGAGCTGAAGCAATTTATCCACAACCTACCAAATACCCCTGATCTGATGTTGCTCCAAGAGACTCATCTCATCGATAAGTATTCCCCCAAGTTGACGGGTTTTCGGGTCTTTCGTAAAGACAACTCGCTTCATTCCGGTGGCCTGGCCATTTTTGTACGGGAATCTCTTCCCGCGACTGAGATCCAGCTTGACACCCCATCTTGCATTGAAGTGTTATGTATATCCATCGGACAACTACGCATCTGCAACGTTTATATGAGCCCTACCGCAGTTTCAGAAGATAGCGCTTTTCTTTTCCTTGAATCGCTGTCACATCGTGCAATAATCTTCGGGGATTTTAATGCCCATCATCTTTCCTGGGGGCAACGAAATAACCGACGGGGCCGCCTCCTATTTGACGCTTTCGACCAAAATGGATTGGTGGTGTTAAATAGCAGCTCGCCAACCCTTCTTAATATTGCCTCCAACGCCATAAACCGCTACTCGCTACTTGATTTGTCTATCGCGTCAGCCGACGTATCTTCGAAGCGCCGAACCGACGTCACGGATCGGTTACTGGGAAGCGACCACTTTATTGTAATAACTACCTTCAAAGAGAAGTTTTCAAATGAAACAAACAGAAAAAACTCGTGGAATTTTCGCAGAGTGGATTGGGCGGCCTTTGAGAGAAAAATCGACAGGAGCTTAGAATCTTCGGGCTATGAAGATGTCAATTTTTTGAACAAGACTCTCTCAGAATGCATAATGGACGCGGCGCATTCTTCAATTCCGATGTCTCATTTCTCGAACCGTAAACCTTCTGTGCCATGGTGGAATGCGTCTTGCGATAGAGCTGTAAGACGCAAGAGAGCTGCTTTCCTCAAAATGAAACGGACTTTCTTCATAAATGATGTCATCCAATATAAACGCTTGCGGTCGGAATGCCGGAAAATGATACTTTCTTCTAAAAGGGAAAGTTGGGAAAACTTTTGTTCTTCTCTTAATGATTCCAGCAATTACTCCAAAGTTTGGAGAGTAGTTTGCTCCTTTTCTGGTGTCCGTTCCTACAATATCATACCTGCTATCACTATTGGTGGCGTCTGTACGGGTAGTGACGAAAGGTCGAAAGCTGACGCTCTAGCCTTGCACTTTTCGTCGGTTAGCAGCGATAGCAATTCCACGTCTGCATTCCGAACAAGGAAAGAAGCGGTTGAGGATCAAATAACCTCCCGAATCACTTGTCTCTCAGCACCTAACAATGATATCATTAACGGTCCCTTTTCCATCGCCGAACTGAAATCAGCCATTTCGTCTCGAGGAAACACCAGCCCGGGCTTGGACGATATCGCTTACCCCATGTTGAAGCACTTGTCTGACAAGTCCTTAACATATATTCTCCGTTTGATCAACTCTTCTTGGAGTAATGGCATTCTTCCCGACATCTGGAAACACACTGTTGTTGTCCCCATATTGAAAGGTGAGAAAGATCCAGCTGCGGCTAAATCCTATCGTCCCATCTCGCTGACTAGTCACCTATGTAAAATAATGGAGGTGATGGTAACGAGGCGCTTGAGATGGCACTTGGAATCGAACTTCCTTCTCAACGCCGCTCAGTCCGGATTTCGTCATGGACGTAGCACCATGGATAACATCATGCAACTTCATGATACCGTGTACAAAGCGGTAAAAAATCGGTATTCCGTGATTGCAGTCTTTTTGGACATCCAATCCGCGTATGATATGGTATGGCGCAATGGTCTTTTGTTCAAACTAACAGAGCTTGGAATAAAGGGCCAAATGTTGAATTGGATAAGGAATTTTCTGTCACACCGATCTTTTCAAGTTCGAGTTGGTGGTTCTCTATCCAACGTTCATTTTTTTAAAAATGGCCTGCAACAGGGTAGTGTCATCAGTCCTCTGCTCTTTGCAGTCATGATGGCCGACCTCCCCCTGTTGGTCAACACCTCCCATGCACTCTTCGCCGACGACATCTTACTTTATGATTGCGGTCTCTCCATCCCAAACCTACTTCTGTCCATGCAGCGCTCCCTGGACTCCATACAAGAATGGTGTGACAAGTGGGGTATGCTCTTGTCCAAATCCAAAACCGTAGCAATGTTATTTACACATAAAAGAAAAATTCCTCCTCTTGCTCTCCAACTGGATGGTTCAAATATACCGTTCGTGGAAACATTCAAATATCTCGGCGTCGTTTTTGATAAGAGGCTCTCCTACAAAGCACATATCGAATACATTTCCTCTAAATGTAGTAAAAGACTCAATTTGTTGAGAGCTCTCACTGGGACAAGTTGGGGAGCCAGTAAGAAGAGTCTCCTGTGTGTCTACCGTTCCCTCGTTCGCTCTATCATCGACTACGGAATGCCGGCGTACTTTTTTGCACCGGCCTCACATCTGAAGAAGATCCAGGTTATCCAGAATAAAGCTTTGCGGATCTGTACAAATGCCATGCGTAGCACCCCGATTTGTGTGATACAAGCCGAATGTCGGGAAATGCCGCTGCATCTGCGGCACAAGTTTATTTCAATGAATTACCGGTGTCACCTGATGAACCAGGACCCGAGAAACTCGTTCATCAGCCAAATTATTGAAGATTCCTGGCATGATATTTGCAGTCTCACAAATCCAAGCTTTCAGACATTCAACACCTATACTAAATCACCGCTATTCAACGGCTTCATATTGGACAGGTACCGGCTTCCCTCGTCTCCTCCTTGGTTGTTACCTCAACCAAGTGTTGATTTATCTCTCCTCTCGGAGAATGCTTCACGTGACGTTTTTGAGGCCTATAACCAGACTTGTTTGTGTCACGTTGCCGATCACTACGATGGACACACGCTAATATACACGGACGGATCTAAATCGCGTGTTGGAGGGGGAGCGGCGTTTTGCATCCCTTCACTTGACGTTTCAGTTGCCCAGGCTTGTTCAGCCGAGCATTCTGTCTTCGCCGCTGAGATGATAGCGATCGACCTAGCGCTGAGTTGGATTACAAGAAATCGCCTCTCGTCAACCGAATATCTGATCATGTCAGATTGTTCGAGTGCCCTGGCTTGCATTCGCAACTTCAACATGTATCCTCGCCATAAGCTGGTTTATGAGATATTATTCTCCCTGTCTCGATTGAGGGAATTCGACGTCAACGTATCATTCCTTTGGATACCCGGCCACATGGGCATTCACGGCAATGAAGAAGCTGACAGATTGGCAAAGAATGTCTCCACCACCCCGCCAAGTTCCGAAGATATGCCGGCGCTCTCCGAACAAGAAGCCCGGCACATAATACGTCGTCACTGCATGGCATTGTGGGACCAAGAATACCAGAGCTCCGAAAACGGCCTACGTTACAAGTCCTTCAACAGTTCTTTTCTACATCCTTCCCCTGGTTATGGAAATCGCCTTTATGATAGTATAATCCTTCGATTGCAATCGGGTCATTGTCGATTAAATGACCATTTGTTTAAACTTGGAATGGTAGACTCTCCTGCGTGTTGTTACTGCCGCTACCCCGAAACTGTGGATCATTTCTTAATTAGTTGCGCTAAATATGACTTTCATCGTTCATTTCTTATTGATAAATGTGTTCAATTAAAAGTGAATTTCTGTATTGATGATTTGCTCACTGATTCTCGTATAGTCCCGTATGTCGTTGAATTTGTGTTATCGTGCAACCGCTGTTTATAACCGTATAGTCCGTAATTTATTTCTGTTATGTTCGTACATGCATCAATTTGTTACATGCATCAATTTGTGTAATCGCCTTTTCTCACTTGATTCTACTTCGTTGTGCTATTGATCTTTGTGCTATTGATCATTATTTCGTGTTACCTCCTTTATTTGTGTACTATGCCCAATGAACGTGGTGCAAAAGGCCGTCAGGCGATAAGCGCCAATTTTTCTGTTTAATAAACAACAACAACAACAACTTGGTTTGTGTAGTGAGTTTCATTTCAAGTTGACAAATTGACACATTGCTTGAATATTTTCATGATTCTTATCATACAACTAAAGTCAGTCACTGTTCCGAAGTGTCAAAACATATAGCGACCACCAGAAAGTGTCAAATTGTTGGTTTACGAATCACCGTCTGCGACGGCTCTGTGGCAAACTAATTACCAAAATATTACATTGTCAACGATCGGCATGTATGTAACAGCGAATCGCGAGCGATGGTTATGTCTTAGGTATTATCTTGTGAGCGATCGCGGGATTTTACCAATATTTCACACCTTTTTGGAGTGTTAGTTTGTGAACGCGGTTATTGTTGGTATTCGAATCGCCGTCTACGCCGGCTCTGTGGTAAACTAAATACCAAAACATTACCATGCGATTGATTCCTAGATTTAGCAAACTATTTCACACCCTTTTTTGGTGAAAGTACGACATGCCACCCGCAGTCTATAAACGAAAGTACGAATCATCGCCGCACCCATAAGACATAAGAGCCGCTTGCCACCGCACCCATAAGACATAAAAGCCGCATGCGACCGCACCCATAAGACGCAATAGCCGCTTGTCACCCCCGTCGTAAGAAATAAGAGCCGCTCGCCACCCCGCCATAAGACACAATAGCCGCATGCGACCGCACCCATAAGACATAAGAGCCGCATGTCACCGCACCCATAAGACATAAAAGCCGCATGCGACCGAGAGGGGGGGTCAAAAGGGTCATCGGTTCAGGACGAGTTTTCGCGGCACCGGTCGGGTGCACCCATAAGAACCCCTGCCACCTCGCGAGCGATCGACTATACTACTCACGTGCATTTCAGCCTGTGGAGTATGTAAAGACCCTATAATGCAATAATTTCATTTACGATGATGTTGAGTCCAAAGAAGGCATAGGCAATGCCTGTTGAAATGTCTGATATTGTGCATGTGAAATAGGCTACCTCTTCAGTGAACATAGCTATGCGAAATAAAGGCGATTTTGTGCATGAATATAAAAGTGGGTGTGGCGTTTTTCACAAAGCAGAGCCTGTAGTGAATTATAAGTGTTAACAATTAATTGAGAATCATGGAAAACCATTATTAAACACGTCCTAAGTTACTTATGGGCGATAAAGAATTTTTTATTTTATTTATTTATTTTTTAATTCGTCAAATTCACAAAGCATAGCCTGTAATGAACTATAAGAGTTAACAATCAATTGAGAATCATGGAAAACAATTATTAATCACGTCCTAAGTTACTTATGGGCGATAAAGATTTTTTAATTTTTTTTTAAATTTTTTTGTTAATTCGTCAAATTTAACAGCTTTTTTGGGGGGTTTCCCACAAGAGTTGAACTTCAACATTTTAACACATGTTATTACACACCTTAACCAACATATTGGTGAAGAAATTGTTTGGTAACAATATAGTTCACAGATTTTCATAAGTTTCCCTTACTATATGTTAGTGTATCCGTTTTGTGCAGGTTTCGGACAGGCATTTGTACAAATCCCTGGTTTTGAATAGGCCACAGCATATGTAGATTACAATAGTCTCAGTATAGAAATTAAACATGGAACGGCAACGACATGTTTTGCAGCTTCGTTCCGCTTTGCTGAAGCTGAGATGGAGAATCGTTTTGCGTAAGCGACTGCAGGATTTCTGGCAATTCAAAAGTTATCTTCCAGAGCGCAGAAATTACTGCATCTGGTTTTGATCGAAAGCTATTGTCGCACTGATTCCAAAAATATGAATGAAAGTATGGGCACGCTCCAATCTTTGACGAAAAACCACCCTCGTCATCTGAAATGTGCATTGTTCAGAACAATCGGGTAACCGCGACACAATGGCCATAACAATGACCCGTTGCGACTCTCCGACTGTTCGAACAACGCCGATATTTCAGACTTGGAGGACGGATTCTAGGTGGATCAGTGCCTGATCATATTTTAATTAATATTTTCGGAATCGGTGCAACAGTAGGCTTACCATACGTCCTCTTTTAAGAGGATTTGTCCTCTTTTTTGACTTATTTGAAAGTGTCCTCGGAGGACGCCCTTTTGTCCTCTTTTTTGAGATTTTGTCCTCTTTTTTGAAAATTTAGGTCAGATTTAGAGGAAATTGCGAGTGATATGCCGCAAATTAGCGCAGAAGTGAAGCTCCGGCGGGTATTTGGGAGGGAAAAGTGGTGATGACAGCTCTGAGCGAGAAGAAGACCTTTTTTTTTTTTTTCTGGAAATGTGGAGTGAAAAACGTGATTTTGAGCTCTGAGCGGAAGTGATGACTTTTTTTTTTTTTTTTTTTTTTTTTAGTCAACCGATCATGAAGTGGGGAAAATTTACCGGTTTTTGAGAATTCTTCTCCAGTTTTGCATGTCTGGAATTTCTGAAAAAGTGTCCTCTTTTCTCATTTCCGAAATATGGTAAGCCTATGCAACAGTAGCTTTCGATCAAGACCAGATTCAGTAATTTCTGCGCTCGGGAAGAAAGCTTTTGGATTGCCAGAAATCCTACAGTCGCATACGCAAAACAATTCTCCACTCCAGCCTCAGCGAAGCGGAACGAAGCTGCAACATCGGTCGTTGCCGTTCCATATTTAATTTCTATAGTCTCAGGTTACGTTCAACAATTCGCAAATTTACCAAAATACATCACTTCAGAGTGGTTATGGAAAACGCCAGCAGTGATTCATCACATAGAACAAAGAAGGGGTAAGTTGTAATATTCCAATGCACAATCTAAAACTAAGAAGAAACTATAGTGAAGTAATGAGTATTAGGCCTATACTTGGTTTGATGTTGAGTTTTTCCTTCGCTGCCATCGTGACACCAGCGTGTACTCAGATATGATGTGGACACTGACGTTGAAACCCCCTTCGTCACGCTCTCATTGGGTAGCCGACTTGCTATTGTCGATCCGTTTGCAGCACTGATTCAAGGCAAAAGTCGGTATTGTTAGATGTTGAGTTTGAAGATGTTTTATATCGAGACGGGGGACAATTCTGTCTGGCAAAATGAGAGTGAAGCTGAGAAGAAAGATCCAGACAGTCCAGCTGCGTCACAATGACTCGCTGATTTTAGGGGTTCCAGGGCCATTAACCGAATAAAAGTTATATTTTCGTGATCAGTACATCAGTAACTCTCGCTGTGTCCGCACCATTGACTACACGCTGATAACATATAGTGGACTACCCAATCAGAGCGTGACGACGGGGATTCACCGGCAGTGTCCACACCACCTTTGAGTACATGCTGGTGACACAGCTGAAATCCAAGTAATTTTCATCATTGATGATTTGATATGCAAAATAGTGGCATTTGACAGAAATTGTTTAAATGGCAGAACATACCAAGGTCCAAGGCTCGATCGGGAAAGCGGACTTCTGAAATATGAAGGTTGTCATTTATACAGAACACGAACGTGAACCGATCGTTGGCACCATCCCTACATGATTATTGGCATCATTTACTTTGTGATTGCCGCCCTACCCGAAACAGTGTTTCCCAAGAGGGAAATTTCATGATCCTGTTTAACTCAATTTACACGCAGTTTTACACTCATCAAACAATATGCCCCAACATAAGCGTGTGAAATGGTTCCAAATTTTCCTTTCAGATTAATTTCCCACAATTCAGGAGATGACAAGTTCTATGAAGATACCAGAACCTCAATTGTTCGATATGAACCAAACCCTCCAGGTATCGTATATGGCTCAGTGGTTCTGTACCTTTTTGACCTTGCGGCACCATAGCAAAGGGAAATAGTTCGCGGCATCCCACCTCTAGAGCAACTGAGGTTTCCGAATTTCAAGTAACGGTATAAACTGGAGCGAGTTGCTGCGAAGTTGTCAAGTATAATGCATAGCGATCTCAATAATCGTACGATAGCACATCACATTTACACGATGTGTGCGGAATGCCAGTCTACAAGGTTATCCCGTCGAATAAGCCCTACTTCGAAATACATTGAATAATGATCGATGCCTATTCTAGATTTGCCGATCTTACGTAAGAATGATAGTTTTTATTATTATAAATATTTGTATCATATACTTTTCAGTTGTTGGTCATCACAAAAATAGATTATTATTCGTGTTTTGCATTCAAAATACATTACGCTTTTAAATCGCTACGAATCAAAAGTGTTGATTGTATTTTCAGAAATTCTCGAACTGTCAGATATGATCATCATGTTCCGGGATAGACGAATTGGAGCGCATGACAACGTATTTGAAGGAGAAATCAAAAGCCGCGCTGGAGTCTACCGACCCTGCGTTGTGAAATTTTCATTGCTCAACAAACAAATCGAAAATGAAGCTACGATTCTCACAAAACTCGGTTCTCACAGCAACATCATTTCTTTAATACTATCTGGAGTCTATAGTGGACTTCTAGAGTGTAATTTCTATTTAGTTCTGGATAAGTGTCACAACCAAAACCTTGGTCAGTATATAATGTCGAAACGGGAAGCTGGCAAACAGTGCAATTCGTCTGAAATGTTGGAATTCGCACGTCAAATAGTAGCCGGGGTTACATATCTTCACGATAACAGAGTAATTCATCTAGACCTGAAGCCATCCAACGTCCTCATCTCCCTTGATTTCTCTCGCGTTAAAGTCGCTGACTTTGGATTGAGCGTGGTACTTCCCGAAGGTCAGTGCAAAATCTTCCACAAGAGTCAATTCGGAACGAACGGCTATCGGCCGATAGAGAGTTTTGGAAACAATTTGGTGTCTCGTAGGACTGATGTATTCTCGCTCGGCGCCGTGCTGTTCAATGTGCTGTCATGCGGAAGAAACATATTCGGCAGCGATGAACACGCATTGATTCACAACGTCATGAATGATGTGACGGACTTTACTGGACTGTGTGCGAAGAATCCAAATACATGGCAGCACCTGATCGTAAATATGGTCAAGAAGGAGCGAAGCCGAAGACCAAGCATTTATGAAGTTTCTGAACATCCTTGCTGGGCCGGAGATGAAGTAGAAATCACGTCTGGTAACTATATCAAGTGTATTTGTCAAGAACGCAAAGCATATTGAATGTGTGGTTGCGATAGATAAGTGATAGGGTGACTTTCCACCACATAAAACGATATTCCATGCACTTGAAAGCCCTATGCCAGACAACAGTGGATTCACCGTTGGGCCCGTCAGTCCACCGGGAATAAATACCTATTTCTCGTGGATGTCGAGCAAGAACCATGCCGACCAAATCGGCAAGATCAAATAAGATACTGATAGTATACAACGGAAAAGCAATAAGGCAAACGCCGCGAGTTGGTTCAAGTTTTAGGCGAAATCGATTTGTGAAACTTCAACAGTGTTAACGCCTATCATATTTTGAAGTAACCACTGCAATTTCGTCTTAAATGTGGACATATACTCGAGTACTCTCCGGTGACCTGACACGATGAAATTGTTCAGCTATTTCGGCTAAGCGAAGTGGATTGTGTGTCGGGTTCTCCGACATATGTATGCAAGTCAACGATGTCTTATCTAGGCAAGTTGTCCCACCATTATTATTAATCACATTCGTATTTCGTTGAGGTCTTTCGTGTTTCTAAATATTCGCTTACCTGTAGTAATCAAAATGTTCATCGCTAGGATACTACGATGAGGTAGAGGCTGTCGACGATCCGAAGCTGTGTACTGATTCCAAAAGCGGTGCTTCGTCGCGAAGTAAAGGAGCACAAGGAGGAGTTCTCAATCTATTGTATGCTATAAGGAGATTGGGTTGCATCAGGCATGTTGTATATATAGGTTACTATATTTAGAAATCAGGAAAGGGGAACACTTTTTATATCAAATCATGAAAGTTAGCTTACCCAAATTGAGAACAGCTGATTTTGAAATATTTACAGAAAATGTTTTTGTGTTTCTCGGGAACGTAATGAAAGAAGACATGACACGTAAAACTGCAGTCACTACGAACTATTCTCCGCTTAATTCGGACACAGAATTGCAATTCCTTTCGCTAGGTTATTGCTCAATCAACAGTAACTCATTCGTTTTTACACAAGATGAGAGCTTATCGTGTAACAATGATGACGCATGCCGTAAGTATTGCCAATGGACACATATTATCAGTGCTAGCTTCATAGTCGATCTTACTTCGGTACAATTGCGTTCATATTTTCCACAAATGATTTATTTGCCAGATTGGAAGCCTATTGCTTTTAATATCTACTGCTTTGTAGTGAACCTTTATCAAGTGAAAATACGATTTCAGGCTTTTGCTGCACGTGACGTACTGTGTATTTGAAGTATACAGTTGTTGTCGAATCGTTCGATATCGAAATACTCGCAACTAACTAAGAAGTACGACTCCTGTGCATTTTATGCGATTAGAGCCGATCACTACTGCAATTCATTTATTGTGAAATTGTCTGCGTATTAGTAGCCTATGACCTTGAAACAAGCAATCGATTTTCCGCCAAATTCGGTCAAGAGTGAGCGGTACCAAAGTGTCCGAATTAGGCGGAGTCAATTATGCACGGTTAGGGAAAGAACGGTCTACGCTCCTGCGAAATTGTCGTTTCTTAAGCATCGTTTACTAACACGCCAAAACAGGTTTGGTTTACGAATAACCCCCTATACTTATAGGCTACTTGAGCAAATGCTGTGTTACAGGCTATGATTTATGAGAGAGAGAGTCATTCTCGGCTTCTCCGGCGTATGGACTTGCCACAGCAGATTAGTGCCAAACGAATTATTTCGTTGGCTTGCTGGCGGAACCATGCGCATTTCCGTAGCTTGGCAGAGGCAGTGGTTTTGCAGACCAACGGCTGGTTATTAGGAAGCAGCGGGAGTAAATCCCGTGACCTACAAGACCAGCGGTATAGCCACGCAGCCATTTTAACTCTGAACTTGCTGGGATTTATCTTGATGATAAATTGCGAGGTGCAAGACACGCTGAGCTTTATCCAACAGTTTACGATTAACGGGACTGATTCAATAATATTCATTTCAGGAAACCCGCAGTCGTCATATTTGATAGAGAAGAATTTCGCTTGATGAGCTTCGATCCCGCTACGTATGATGTATCTCTCTTGAACACTTATAGTGAAAAGATGTCAAGAAGCTACTTCAAAGCAATCTGTCTCAATGAATACATCTACGTCTTCCTGCACGACCAATCAGTTTACAGGCTCGAATACGGAGATAAATCAGCAACATGGCAAAGGAGGTCCGACGCCATACAGAATCACGGTGATTGGTGTAAGCTAGCGTCAGATTACGAATCCATTTATGTCGCGGATGGAGAAGATGCTGGCTTAATTGCTAATAAAGTGGTGTCGAAGTACCATACAGCGACCAACGAATGGTGTAATATCGCCGCAAAACACACTGCGACACGCCAGTCCACTTTGCTAGTTGCAAACGGACTACTTTATTGTTTTGGCGGAATCAATGGAGAATCGAAAATAATTGCATGCGTCGAGGGACTGGATTTGCGGTTTATGAAATGGAATCGATTAGCCAGTATGCGAATCCCAAGGAGCGATGCATCGGCAGTCGAATATGAACGAAAACTCTACGTACTCGGCGGTATTAACACCGACGAAGACATTATCTCATCTGTCGAAATCTATGACCCTGTCCTGAACATCTGGGTGGCAGGGAAATGTCTAAGCAGAGAAAGGAAATCCTTTAACACAATTTGTATCGGTAATGCGCTCTTTGTGGTTTCTGGAGATTACGAATATGGTAAACAGGTTATTGAAATGTATGACTCATCCAAAATGGAATGGGATATCGTCTTTGCATTGAAGGATATGTATGTCTGGAACGCAGTTCTCGTGACCGTAACATAAATTTCATTTTGATACAGTCCCATATAGGAAAGTGGTTTACCTTCTTTTCTAGAGATCTCTCCGCTAGGACAGGAACACCCTGACACAATTGACGTTACCTATCATTCATACAACTCCAGCTGAACGTGAATACGTATTTATAAATGTGAAGACAAAGAAGATTCTGATCCCGTTTAAAGTAACTGTATAATTGCCGTGTCCAAAACTAATAAAAAGTCACAGAGCGATATTGCCGTTCCTTCTGGCAAACCCGCAGTCCCGCAGTGGTACAGCGCATTCTGTATATGTTGTCAATAATTTTTAACTCTAAATTAGTGATATATTGACGTGTGACGCGAAAGACGGAAGACCTGTAGTAGAGCATTCTGTAAGTATGGTGCACTTTATCGACATAAACGAATTGTCTCGAAGCGAAATCTTCGTAAGAACTAGTAACGGGACATTCAAATATGTTTACACTGCTTAATACGTATATAGTTGGATTTTCGGAAATATCTATATGGCTCGCTATATATGCTGTCATGTGTCTTTGGATAGAATAGACAAACCGTTTTCATTGCATTCCTGTGCGTTCCTGCAATCTACATGCATGATTTCTTAGTTCGTGTAGCCCGTTTCGGCCTACTTCTCGCATACATTATGACCGCCCGCTGTGTTCCACGCAAGTCTCACGCCAATCTAATCTCGCGGACTCGGTCCTCGTGCCTGGGGTTTCAGCTCTACCATGAATGGGAATAGACATTAGTGGGATAACGAAATGATCATAGTCCAGCAGAAGTAGAGAAAATTGTTTTTACGCAAGCTGTGCAGAGTCTTCTAGGCCCTCCTACCTGACGTCGCTATGCCATAGCGTTCAATCCATTGATGTAATCAATTCATGCTACCCTAAAAGTTTTTACAATATGACTTCGAATTAATGATTTCAGGGTTCAAAATTGTTGGACTAATTCTACAGTATAATACGCTTCACTAAATCCGGTAGTGCGGTAGTGACTTATATTTTCGTCGAAAGTTCATCATGAATTGTAACTTTGGCTATCTTTTTGTTATTATAATATGACCGCTGTTCCGTATACCTATGCGTGAAATACACTTTAGTCCGACTTTCCTGGATACCCTCTTGAACGGGGCATGACGTGGCGAGATAGCGCAGTGGTATAATTCGCGGCTGCACCCTGCAACTTCAATGAGTTGCGGGTTCTAGTCCGACCGAGGTCGACTTCAAAATTTCTACGTAAGTGTTGGATGTGTATGTAGACTCCACCTCGCCTCCTCCTAATATATACTCGTAATTGATGATAGTCGTGGCTGGGCAAAATCGAGTACCTGAGTGATTTGATTTCGAATCATGCTTCGAGTTGAGTATCCGAGTACCACTCATTATGACGCCATAACAGAATGTAATATGTCAAAGTTCAAATATGTACTGGTATGGTATCTGTTTTTGTAAGCAATGTAATCGCGCATCGATCGTCAATATCAAATGGTGCTCACCGTAGCCTATCGAAGGTGCAGCAACCACAAATTTGCAACAATAATACATATCCTTTACCGGGAGAATTTTCGCTAACCGCGATTTATATAGATCCCATGACATTTAGTGTAATATTCAATCAATATATCACTTCTTTATTAATTTTTCTCAGCACCAACACAACTGATACGCAGCAATGACAGAAGTAATGGGAATCGAGTAAGCGACATCTACAAATAGAACACCCATCTGTGCATACAGAGCATACGAGCGAGATAGTGTAATGGTGATGCGTCAGGCTTCTTGTTCGATTGCCGTGAATTTGATCCCTGGCCGGATCAGACCAAAGACTCAAATACTGGTATCGGCGGCTATCCTGCTAGGGCATATGCGCTCAACATCCACGGATAGCATGGAGGAGAAAAAGTAAGGGCATCTCAATGCTGCAGGTGAAAAGGAATATCATCTGTCTCTCTCTCCCTCCCTCTCTTTCTCCCCCTCACTCACTCCCCCTCTCTCTCACTCCCCCCGCTCTCTCTCTCCCTCTCTCTCTCTCTCTCACTCCCGCTCTCTCTCCCTCTCCACAATTAGCGGTAAATATTGATGAACAATAAACACTAAAGAACACATTTAAAACCATGCGCACGAAATCGGCAAGTTCAACCATTATAGTGACAGCATAGAATAGAAAAGCAATACAAGGCAAGTCGCATCGGTTGGTACGAGTTTTAGGCGAAATTGAGTTTTGATACTCCAACAGTGTTAACGGCTACTGTATTTAGAAGTAATCACTACAGCTTCGTCTTGAATGTGGAGTTACTCAAGGACTCACTGAGAGACAGACGAAATTGTGTCAACGATTTCGGCTAACAGGAGTTGATCGTGCATATAGTGTTCTCCCCAATATGTATACAAGCTAATCATGTCTCATTTAGAAAAGTTGTCCCACTATTAATAATAATCACGCTCGTAATTCGATGAGGTGTTACAGGTTTATAAATATTCGCTCACCTGTAATAATCAAAGTGTTAATCGATAGGATACTACGATGAGGAAGAAGCTGTCAACGATGTGAGGTTGTGCACTGATTCAAAAAGCGATGCTTCATCGCGAAATAAAAGAGCAGAAGAATCAGTTCGCAATCTATTGTATGCTATAAGGAGATTAGATTGCATCAGGTATATTGTACGTTATTCGAAATTGTAACCAATTATGAATGCATTCCTGGGGGATACATGTCACGTAGGCCTACTTGAAATTACATTCTTCGGCATTATTCTTTTTTTTTATCAGAACCACGGTTTCTTTATGTCATATCCTTCGTTATCTATTTATCTGAATCGCGTTAGTGGCGTCTTCAATATGAAATTAGGACACGACATTTGTATCAGTGGCATAATGTATATGAGCTATAATTTTACATAGTTTCACTAGCTAGGTTTCTCAGACCTGCAGGTAGTTGACGATCGACATATAGTCGCAGGATATTAGAACTCACAGGATAAACGAGACAACTGCTTTATTCAACCAAAATGCTCGGGAGTGGAACAATAGACATAGCCAGAAAAAAACTACTACTATTTCGAACAAATCTTCGCTAAATTCGGACACAGGTTTGCAATTCCTATCGATAGTTTATCAGTGGGGCGATTTGTTTTGACATGTCAAAAAAGTCAAAATTAGGTCAAAATTGTAGCGTTAGGTCAAAATTGTCAAAATTGTTTACAAAATCAGACATTTTTAGACCTCAACATTTCGTTTGTATCGTAGATTTTGCGCTGTCTGTGAACTTATCATTTGATAATTTACAGCCTGTAGCCTACTTTATAGGCCTACCGTTGTAAACGGCCCATCGTCTGCTCATTGTGAATCATAAACGGTCAAATGAAACAAATAGTGACATGGTTTTATGGTCAACGTACCGCAATATCCTAACTGAAGCAAGTCTGCTTGGGCATTGCATGGTTCTTACATCAAGAAGCACAAGCTGAAAAATTTTGATATAGGCAACATTGTCAGAATAAAGCAACACGGTGCATCACCAGCAAGCAGTGTGCACACAACTTCAGTGTTGTCAGTTAACAACTGCTGCTGTTGAACGTTCTTTCTCCATTCTTGGCAAGCTACTGAGTAAGAACAGACACTTTCTACCCGAGATAGCGCAGTGGTATAATCCGCGGCTGCAACACCAATGATTGTGGGTTCGATTCCGACCGAGGTCGACTTCATAATTCCGATAGCTAAGTGTTGGAGGTTTACCTAGGCTCCGCCTCGCCACCTCATCCGCGTAAGCGGTGTCTTACAAAAAAGCCTAGAGGTGGGCCGTGCTATATGTTGGCAGTTACGGAAAATTATGAAGAATATCGGTCTGGTGTAAATGACCATAGTAGTTGACAAACACCATGAATATCACAAAACAAACAAACAAAACAAACACTTTCTACCCGAGAATGTAGGAAAGTGTCTTTCGTTGTACTACAACAAATTTTAATTATTCCACCATAATACGTAATGTAAGTACTGCAATTCTTCATAGGGCCAGATTTCGTTAAAATACTAGTTTTTTCATGTAAAAATGTGTCAGTTTTTGAACCAAAAACGTTCTTTCAGGCCAATCTACTTTGTAAGGACAGACAGCTCCAACCAGAAATGAAGATAAGTAGTACAATTTTAACATTATGTGCGAAAACACCTAATTTGCATACGTGAGGTCAAAATTTGGTCAAATTTCAGTTTTTTAGGTCATAAACTCATAATCATCCGTTTTTACGTCAAAAAAATCGCCCTATTTATCAGGTTTGCAATTCTTATCGATAGTGTATGACTCAATAAACAGCAACTCGTTCGTATTTACACAATATGAGAACTTGTTATGTAACAATGACGATATGCAGTACAATTGCCAATGGACTCATATAAGCCGCGCCAGCTTCATAATCGATTCAACTTTGGTACAATTTCGTTCATATTTTCCACGAACTTTGTGTCAACTTTGTCTCAGGTCTCAAAAGCGATTTCTGCCAGCAAGCATTTTTCACTCGCAAAAACTACACTGTATTTTGGCTAGGAGTGCCGAGCTGATTTTAATACCTGGACATCCAAGCACTAGTAGACGTTTTTGTGCAAAACCCAACAGCTTGTTTGGACGAGAGAAGGGTTTTAGTGAAATAGTTTAAATTTTACCGAGCGAAAATAATTGCCCTTTAAATGAGACACTTGATAGCTTAAGCTACATAGTAGCCAATTTGTTGCACATCTAAACAAAATGTTTTTAGGTATAGGCCTATCCATCTTTATTTATAACACTTTTGGGTTAGTTTGTGCGAATGTAATTTATTTTACAAAAAAAGTGCGAATGGAGCTCAAAAAGGTTGGAAAGCACTGAACTGGAGCAATGAAAGAATAGTATAATCAATAACACTGGTAAACAAAATGAAAAAAAAAAATTTTGGCAGAACATCTGCGAGCCGTTTCTGGGGTTTTTGAGGTTGCTGATTAAGAATATCACATTAGTTTTGTCAGATTGGCTCTTTGTCAGAAGATATTTATACCCATAAAAAAGTCCATAATTACTGTATTTATCCTTGAATATTTCACTTGATAGGAAGAAAATCGTAGTTTTTTCTAATTGAATGCTGCGCCTAAATAGATAATTGACTATAAAGAACCCTCATGTGGTTCTCAGTCATTCTATCAATACTAACCTGACATGATGCGAAATATTTGTTTTTCAAAAAACGGTTTGTCGAGTAAAAATTGTCCTATTGCACAACGGAAATACATATTCTCCTGTATCCATTGGTCATTCTACCAAGATTAAAGAAGAGTATAAAACTATAAAATTTGTCTAAGAATAGCTTAACTACAATACTCATATGCGTCTCATTTGTTTCGACTGGTAAATGGATAATTTTCTGCTGAGTCAACAAAGTGGGTATACCTAGTAACCGTGTCAAACGAGAGGCTTAAATTTGGTATATTCGAATACCGATGAAAGATTCCAATTTCACATTAGAAAGGAGTTCACTGCATGTAATTTCTCCTAAGATGTAGTAAATAAAACTATTTAGATGATCACAAAGCACTTAACTGCAAACAGTGGATCCGAAAATTCTATCTGCATATCGAAAACTTGAGCACAAACATGAGCATAAAAGTTCACTTCCTGGTCAGTCATCTTTATATATTTCCTGATCATCTTGTTGATTATCAAGGAGAGAGATTCACCAAGACATCAGAACAACAAAAGAAAGATGTCAGGGCAGATGAGATGAACAATTGATCATATTATGGCAGACCATTGCTGGAACCTTTCGAGAAACTGCACTAAATACCTTATAGGCGAAAATCGTCCAGAAAAACCATTGTACTTTGAAATGAATGAATAATATTTGATTCCAACTGATTATTTCAAATTTACAATAGGTGGTTGACGTAAAACTGATTGAATTAATGCCACGTTATTTGAGTATCTTGGTATCTACTTATATACATGACTGGAGTTTTTTCATGATATCCGTGAAAGTTTGTAACTATGATAAATCTATTACCCCTAAACATAGTGCGGTTGCTGTATTTTGATTTAAAAGATTCTTCTGTGTGTAAGAATAACAATTAGATTGAATTTCTAAACTTTGTAGTACGACTGATCCGATTTTATATCTAGTCATTACCGCAAAAATGGAACATTTTGGCCAAAATAACCTCATCGGTTATCTTCACAACAAGAGCCAATTTGAAAAAAACCAAGGTCATATTCGGAATTATTGCCCCTCAGAACCCCCCAAACCACTCTTAATTTGTCTGTCCAAAATATGTGTTGACCAGTGTAATATAATATAATCAATATCTTCCATCGCTTTGCCTACAATTTCGACGATGACTTGCTAGGGAATATACACTCTTAGCGAAAAGAGTGGGTATACACACCACAATAGGTGGTACACGAAAACAGAACTTACGTAACCCTGCGGGTGTATATGACCAGAATTCACCCCATTCCTTGCGGTGTACGTTAGGGTTATGACCAGAAAAAAATTCAAAATTGTGTGTGTCCTGTAGTCACAAACGATGAACTTTTGTGTCCTGACTGCAAAATTACCAAAAGTTATAACTGGGTAAACAAAAACCTCCCGCACAAAAATTTTCCAGTTTTCACGGTACGAAGGATAGGCTTTTTTTGTAGATACAGACTATATTATATATATACCGACTGATTGAATTTAACTGACGCAATTCCAATTGCGAAGATTTAAAATAGTATTTTGGTAAATTTTGATCGCTCATATTGAATTATCCCTACCGTTTTCTTGCTTACAGTCAAAATTAAATAATTAATGAATAATTATTAATTTCGATTTTAGATGTAGACTGTATAGATCGTTTAATTTCAATTTGTCTGACACAAATCGAACTGGTTGTTCGAAAAGGCGAAAGTAGAACAACACAACATATTTTCAGCGGTCTAGAAAACCGATTAGAGGAATATGATGAAAATTTGAAAATGTCATATCATATGTGACTCAGCATCTGTTGATACTGGGCGGCTGAATGGCGTTGTTGTGAAACTGCAAAGTGCAGTGATGAGCAAGGGTTTTCATAAACCACAATACATTGGTTGCCAACAAAATATTATCTATTCGTAAAGCATATGTCAGAGTACTTCAATCCAACATCCTCAACAAATCCAACTCTCAGCTACAAATTTGGAGATGATATGGTAAAATACTACGAAAACTTGGTACAATCCATCAAGCCAGGATTTCAAATGAAAATATTAGAAAACCGAGGATGGAGGGACGATTTTAAGTTTATCTATGCGCTGTGCAGAGCATGCCGCTCTTTCAGAGAAAATAGTAGATTACCACTAATCAAATGGCAAAAACTTCCATCTCTGCGCAATGGGAGATGGAGCTCAAGGGCGATAATTCCGTACTTCCAAGTCCCAAGATGGAGAGTAACTCTTGAGATATCATCCTTATTCATCGCAAATGTGTCTCAGGAAGCCTGGTATTCTAACCAGATGTCTACAGATGGAATATGCTGGATCCCGACCGTTTATCGGTTCGCCGATAATATCGGGACGATATCACACTTCGACAGAATTATCGGTATCAGCCATTGAAGCTGAAAAATTATCAGCAATTCTCGTGACGTCACAACATGGCGGTAGGAAGTCAGAAAACTATAATCTTTGACCGCTAGATTGAGAATATTGATATATGTCACAAGCTTACACTGAACAGGTGTCCAGATGTAGCCTTTCTAGTTTATTTCATGTTCAAATATAACAATGGCTGTAAAGATGTTCACATAAATGCTCTGAAGCTTTGAAAATGTGCTTATGTACATCCAACTTCTTTTGAATATCGGCTGAATGTATTGGGGTTCTCGGTCAAAGTGTGAGATATCGGTTTTATCGGTATCGACCCAAAAATCCAATATCGATCGGGCTCTAGAGTATACCAAAGATTATTTGCTGCTATTTTTGCGCTCGAATGTCCTACAGCGATAAAGTGCCTTAAAATCCCATTGGAAGTCGAATATTTCCGTTGTAGATGTCCCTGGCACTAACATAATAATAGAAAGAGAAGTCAAATTGATGGATGAACTTTACCAGAAGTACAAAAGGACATATATATGAAGATTAAATTTGTAGCACCATCCAGATATTTTCAATCTCGAAAGAAGCTTTCTTCACCGATTCACGACAACTAATGCGGTCACTCGATAGCCAGTATGGTCTCGTAAGCGCGGAAATACGGCATGTAGCGAAACATTTTACATAGCTGTAGCGAAACATAGCAGCAGCTGTTCTGGTGACGACGGTTTGATTGTTCCATTATGGTGTTACAATTGACTAACTGATGAAATAACTACATGTATATCGAAGTTAAGGATCTCCGGAATATGCATATCATAATTTATTTATCGGAAATATGGATTTGATAGTTGTGAAGCTGCACATTACTTCAAAATAAGCTTTAAAAAGTCTTGCAGTACTAGATTTATCTGAATAGATCGAACCATCGATACCATCCGAAAGCTGTATGCGAATTGTCGGTTAGGCTTAGTGTGCAATTCATAAAGCTACTAAATAGTGAATAACACAACAATATAGATATGAAAATAACCAGGAAACTTTGCCCCAATTTAGTCCCCCTTTCGCCCGATTCAATGATTGTTCCATGACGTAACCTCGTACCCCATTCTAATTTGAATTCTTGCTACGCCCATAATGCGTACTACTCACGTAAGTTTGTGACTGAAATTTAACTCCTTCCAGTATTCCCAGCTCTAAATACCCTTACCCTTCATTATACTGTGGTTTTACACTAATGCCGTGCGGTATAGGCCCGATATATTTTGTACATATACGTACAATTGTGCGTTTGACGGGGCATGAAAGAAATTATAAACCAATATCGTGGCAACTTCATAATGTGTCGTATTTTTGCCACAAACTTGAGATACATCGGTCACACTATAGTAGTTAGGGTGAAACTTCAGCCAATAAAGCACGAGTACCGCAGTGTACGATAAATGTGAATTACTATATGATATTGCGGTCTTATCTATTATTCATTCATGTCGATGTAGCACACGAATTAATACAACGAATTCTTATTGGTCACTGAAGCTTTATGCGTAGGCGAATTTACTTAATCAAACCGGGTTAAATCCATAAAAACTGAACAATGCAACAATGTAAATAGCCTAAGCCTACCCAAGAAGCCTTAAAGACACGGGCAACAATAAAGTGGGCGAAAGCACGCATTTCGGTGGTTAATTCAACCGCCAAGAGAATATGTCCTACACGACCTACAGTTAGACACAGCAGAGAAGTTCTCCACCGCCCATACAGTGATCAGTACAGTGATTCGACTGGATTTTTAACAAGGATGCACCCCTGCCTGTTTAACTAGGCTTCTGACCGACACAGACTTAAAACTTCAGCAGTCAAGTTTTGGGTAAGCGCTTAGCGCGGATTGAATCCCAAACTTCATACCTGTCTGACAAAAGGTGTATAATCACTACCAATTCACCCCAAATGCCAATGCTTGAGGTGTGTATTTTATGGTATGGGTGTATAGGGGTGTATTTGGCTCATTCACACCCACTAGCGTAGGTGTAAATGGAAAATTTAGTACCCTAGAGGTGTTTGTTTTGTTTGTTTTATTACATCATCGGCGCTTATCGCTATTATAGTCATTTGCACCCAGTACATGAAATTCATAAACGTCAGATGTCTCTTTGCTTTTTGCTCTGCTTTTTGCTCTTTAGCTGCCATCTTTCAAGAGTTCGGCTCTCTCTTCGTCTGAGCTTTTCAATGCGCTGTATTACAGCGGGATCGGCGATGAGGAGCCCAGATAAACCTCCGACACATAGAATCATGGCAGAGCCGAGGCTCGAACCACCAACCATTGGGTCGTGGCTGCAGTGTTTAACCAACTGCGCCACTCGCTTCCCCGCCCTAGAGGTGTGATGAGCTGATGACTCAAAACACACCCTACGCCAGGGTGTGAATTGCGAAAACACACCATTTTCGTTTACAATGTACAGTTTCTAAGACACCTCACTCAGCTCTACCGGTAAATCTGATAAGGTGAGCAGGGAGGACAAGAAATTGATAGCAATATATAGGCAATTCCCGATCTTATTGACCGATTTTACCATGAATTATCGAAAATTTGCGCGCTTGGCGCTGGCTCACTGAACAATACAGCTAATTTCGTGGCAAAAGCGAACAACGTGATGGGGGGGGGGGGTCGGTTTATCACCCTATAGGAGGCCAAGACCCGAGTTGTTAGGGGGGGCCTGACGAAGTGCTGTTTCGTTCCTGTCAACGGGTATACGCCCGAAGATGTTTAATTATTATTGAGGGGTCATACTTTTACAAACGCGCCTCACTACCGGTGAATTTGATTACGTGAGCAGAGAGAGGATAAGAATTTATGGCAATATATATGCAATTCCCGATGATATTGACCGATTCAATCATGAATTATTGAAATTTTTCGCGCTTGGCGCGTCTAGGCGAGATAAGCTGTCTCACAATAAAGGGACAAGCAATGTAGATGACAAGTAGCGGCAAAGAGCGGGCAGCGAAGGGGGGGGGGGGGGCAACCCCAACGTTTTTTGGGGGGGAGCTGACGAAGTGCTGTTACGGCCATGAGGTCATGTCTTTGCTAAGAAGCTTGCCAAGGACGTTCATTAACAGCAGCAGTTGTTGGCTAACAACGCTGAAGTTGTGCGTACACTGCTGGTGAGACACCGTGCTGCTTCATTCTGACAATGTTGTCTACATCACAATTTTTCATCATGCGCTTCTTAATATAAGAATGATGCAATGCCCAAGAATTCTTTTCTTCAATTAGGATATTGCGGTACGTTAGCCATCACACCATGTCTACGTATTTGTTTTATTTCACCGTTTATGATTCACAATGAGCTGAAAAATAGCCGTTTACAACGGTAGGCCTATAAAGTAGGCTACAAGCTGTAAAATATCAAATGATAAGTTCACCGACAGTGGAAAATCTACGATACAAACGAAATGCAGACTTCATGAACAATTTTGACAAATTTTGACCTAACGCTACAATTTTGACAAAATTTTGACAAATTTTGACATGTCAAAAAAAAACCGCCCTAGTTATTATATACGTGTGTGCGTATCGTGCGCGAGAGTGGGGCTTACGCTCAAGTTCGTCGAAGCGAGAAGACTTGCATTGTCGGCATGTACGATGCACTCAACCTTAATGCTGTTTGTGGTAATCACGGTGTTTGTCGATTACAATGGTCATTTACACCAGGCCGATATTGATTCCGTAACTGCCGACTTGTAGCACGGCATACGTATAGGCTTTTGTAAGAAACCGTTTATGCGGATGAGATGGCGAGGAGGAGCCTAGATAAACCTCCAACTATTAGGCAGAAAGTCTGGAGTCGACCTGGGTCGGACTCGAACCCACAACTCATTGGTATCGTAGCTGTGGATTATACCACTCCGCTATCTCGCCACCTACTCTAGGGTTGCGATACGTCTGGAATTTCCCGGTCATGTCCGGAATTTCACTGATCAAACTAGCGTCTGGGAGGAATTTCTAAAATATGTCAAATGTCCGGAATTTTGAAGACTTGACGTATGCTCATAATTACTCGTCAATCAACATAAAAACACTATTTTTGGGAATATCTAGGCTGATGCATGATATTTTTCTTCGCGCTGGGCGCGATTTACTATGCATTTATTGATTTATATGAGGACTACCCCCTCGCAAAAACTGCAATATAATATAAATAATACCAACATTCATTTACTGGAATAAGCCTACTTGTAATCGCAATTATAGGAGAACGGTATATTCCTAGAGATCGTTGAAGCTATTAAAATGCTTTATTCAAAGATTGTGGTTCCAAACGCGGGGGTCGTTTCCCTTTATTCTGGAGTTCGCGAATATGTAAAACGTAATCAGCTTCCGAAATAGCCCGTGAGAAAGTCTGGACAAAGGTGCTGACTTCTTTCAAATGTTTATCTGGGCCACGGAACATTTAGCAAATTGGAGATGGAGTCACGACCATAAAAGGTTGGAAACCACTGGATGTGAGGTGTTTATAAAGCTCCGTGGTGCGCATCGGCATAAGGCTGAAATGAACATGACTTAACGATGTACAATTACGCTCCCTGTCTTTTCGAACTTACCATCCTACATCTACCGCTAACTCTGATTATGTGGGCGGGGAGTATTAACTATATAGTAATATATGGAGCAACCAATATTATTGACAGAAGTCATTCAGAAAATTTAACGACCAGATGCGCATAGAAACCAGATTCATATAGCAAGCCCCTCCCGCCAAAAGTTGCATCGATTACCCTGTGGTTATGGGCTCAAAATCATTGTTTATTTGGGAGGAAAAGGGCTGAAAAATCGTGGTCTCGGTCCCGGTTACACAACAGACAGCCACATACTTCGGAACCGGATGGTGACCACCTCTGGTCTATGAGCAAAGCTTTGCTAGTGTGACGTCAAAGTTCAGTTTGAAATCCACTAGTGGGCGCTAAAGAATGTTCGGAATTTGGGTCGCAGAAATATGGTAACCCTAACCTACTCAACCCTAATGAATTGATATCTTGGTAATTTGTGTACCGGGCTTATCAAACGTCCTGAAATCTTAATTAAGGATTGCACGTGTGTTGATTGGTCAGAGAAGCAGACATGGCGGCGCCACATTGTCTTCGTCATAATCGGCGAGAAATGGCTTTGAAGTGATTCATTAAATGCGTTCATTTGATTAATCAAATACGGTTTATTCCTTGTATATGTGGATAAATGGGTGAACAATGTATCGATTCAGCAATCTGGCCCGCCGAGTAGGATACTTAATTTTCCCATATACGGCCTGCCGACTGGAGAAGTTTCCCGCCCCTGCAATAGACGGTGGTCCTCCAGCGCGTGAGTCGCGATTCAACACAGATCTCGAAGTGTATAGATTTTGGTCGCGTCTCGCGACAAAGTTTATTCCAAGTCTCAGAAACGTGAATGCCACACCAGTCGAATCGTTTAATTTACATAAAACATGCTGCAATTATTGGACTTGACAATCTATTAAAAAGTCGGCAGTCGGAATCCTATTCTGCCAGTTAAGGGCACAGAAGCCCATATCATGGGTTATCCATGCACGTACACTAATTGAAGGTAGTAATTCATACAGGTATTCCACGAGTTCAATAAGACGTCCAAGTCGGATTCAACTGATGATGATATAGCTGACGCGTAGAACAGCAACAGCAACTCGCAAACGAATGAAGATAGCTGACACGTAAAACAGCAACATGCAAACGAATGAAGATAGCTGACACGTTAAAAAGCAACGTATAACCGAATGAAGATAGTTGACAGGCAGTACAGAGACAGTAACAGAACTAAATGAGCGTATAAAGAACAAACGTAGGTAAGGAACGTAAGTAGGGATTACAATTAATTCTGCAACAGCGTCAACAAAGAACAATTGCTGCTGGTTCGCCGATACGTTATAGTAATAGCCAGGGACGTAACAGCACTTCGTGGTGATCGGTTACTATGGCCGTATACACCAGGTCTAAGAGTCACGACATTAGTTACAATTCTCTGCTGGCGAGAATAACAAATTCGGCCACTGGAAGTAAAATCCGTGGATCTGATAATAGGTTTGTGATTCGAAACCTTGTCTCCAGCGCCCCCTCCCACCCCCAGGGGCGATTTGGATTTTGAGGGGGCGGATACGCTCAGGGGCAAAATGGGGGACACTGGGCTCGGGGGTGGTATGGAGGACGCTGAAGAAAAATGGCCGCGCAGTAGATGGTGTAGTATAGACATATGATTATATAGTAGAACAACTAATATTCGACAAAATCTGTCAAATCACAACGTTTTTCGTTGCGCTCATGGCGAAATACCCCCCTACGATGTTCCCATGAATGCAGTGGTTTATTTTAATTCTTGTAAAATTAATTTGGCGTACTTTTGGATTGCATTTTCCCCGTTAAAACACTCACGACACGCTAGCTACTCGCCAAGTCGTTTCGACACTTTCCTAACTTTTCATTGTATCGCAGTTTTGTGGTGTTTTGAAATGATGAAAATAGTAATAAACTGATACTTATACTGATAGCACGGATTATTTTCCACAAACTGTCTTTAACTAGGTATTGTAGCAGCCCTCCTGCGCCCCCTATTCAGGTCTGCTATCGGTCATGCTCTGCCTATTCGGCGGAGAGCATGAGCTGGTTTGCTTTCTTTGGGTAGCGTCGGCAGTGCGGTGCGGTCGACGCTGTCGCTGTTGCTGGTCGGATACTTGGTTCTGGGATCTGTATCGTCAGTCAGGTTTGTTGAAAATGATAATTTTATAATGCTTGAGACATTAGTTAGACTGTTGTAAATAATGTTGTCTGCTATAGTAGTGTTTGAAGCATGGAAAACTGAATGGGATAGAACGGTAACTGCGTGGCCTGTCAATCATTTACGGTCGGATGATAGTGAGCATGAAGCAAAGTCGCGCAAGTCACAAAACCTTGACAAAGTTGGCATTGAGAAAGTTTATGTTGTCTTTGCCGATCGGTTGTAGCATTTGACTTTATATCTATATGTTTTGCAGATCTGTATTGGTGCTTATTTACAGCTATCGAATATTGGAAATGCCTGCAAACAGTTGTGCCGTCCCTGGTCAGTCAATCAGCTTTATTAATATTTTCATCGTTTCAGAACATCACAAGACTGCGATACAATGAAAAGATAGGAAGGTGTCGAAACAACTTGGAGTAGCCATTAAGATCAGACACCCACCTTAGCCTAGGCGACGTAAGTGCACACTGAATGAAAAGTAATGCAGAGAATATAAGACGCAAGCGACAAAATGGGGTGGCATGTGGCGGAGGGCGAGGTCGATGTTAGGTCGTGGTCCGGTAATCCTGAAGACTGGCTAGTATTGATTTAGAAGAAATTGCTTGTATTTCGACTTGAATGCGGACATGCTCGACGACTGTCGGATAGCCGGCGAGATGCTGTTCCACAATTGGGGTCCGGCATACTTGATAGAGCAATGCGTTTTCTTGTATTCAGTCCTGATCATGTGATAGTTGTTCTTCGTTGACGCGCGTGTGCTGTACTTGTGCGCTTTTGTCTACGAGGTGAAGTAGTCCTTGAAATTTGAGGGACATTGACCGCAATGGAACTGATACATAAACTTGGCAATTTCTAGCTTCCTCATATCTTCTAAGTTTAGAACACCAAATCTTTTGAGAAGCGATTTATCAGTTGCACATCCAGGCCCCCGTGGGGCTTTGGCAATGATACGGATGATCCGATGTTGAAGTTTTTGCAGTGGATCAATTGTATTCTTGCAGGCAGCACCCCAAGAAAGAATTCCGTATTGTAACTTTGATAGGAATAGAGAGTTGAAGAGTATCAACAGCACGCTAACTGGCAGAATGTAGCTAAGGCGGCGAAATAGACGACATACCTTCGATAGTCGTGGTTTGAGTGATTGTATGTGACTCTTCCAGGACATGTCCGAATCCAGTAAAACACCAAGGTATTTGGCATTTTTAGTGTTGGAAATTGGTTGGCCAGCGATGTCAATTTTCCTTTACTCAAACTAGCGACAGGTCATGCAGGCACTGCCTCACTTGCCTCGCCTGACTGCACGTCACTGATGAACATAGCTTAGGATGTACTATTAAAATGCAAAAAATCGTAACCATCTTTCGTTCTTGTGTTCTTACCAACATTACCAACCAACATTTAACAACCAATAACAAAAGCATTTTTCGCAAATGCATATAATTTACTCCGCTACATCGGTACATATGAAGGAAAGATCATATACTTGACATTTTTACATTGATATCAATAAACTAAACAATAAATACAGCAGTGTTATGTGAAAACAAAGCGAAATACATCGTTGGATACAGGCATTTCACAGGATGAGTACTAGTAATAAAATCTATAATATGCGTTGGTCCCTACATATCGATCATTGGAAATAGGAGTTTGGTGCCATTTCGGATTTGGAATCAATTGCAGGCACTCTCCTAGATTATGTGGCAAAGTCAGAAAACAAAGCAGTGTCGTTATTTATTTGGCCAATGGTGAGATAGTTAAAGTTCAAGCCATTTATTGAAATTGAATCACCGATCAAAAATTTAATGGACATATTTAATCGGCTACCTGGGTATTGGGTGATTGACGGTTCGAGTAAATCATTCATATTCAGCGAATTAACGTCAGAGTACATCAATAGAATTCCACTGTTGTAAATGTTATGAGTGGTGTTATCAGAATAACTGTATATATCCAGACGGAATTGAGTTATTTCATCAACAGTCAAATGAGGAAATGGTATCACACTGTCATTGTATTGAATATATTCGATTTACCATCATAACTTAACTGGTACAAAGACGCATCAAAAGAACGGTGGGGGTCAAAATATTTGAAAATGGACAAATCAAGATGCATGCTTCTGTAATATATGGGGTTGGGTAATTCATCAATATCTGGAATATGTCATGGATATTTGATCTTCTGAGTCAAAAATCGGGTAGGGTGTAGAGTTTCCCTTAGTAGTAGTTGAGAGTAAATGTTTCAAACCAATAGTATCGTTGAATGACATGGGAGCTGGCTAAAATGTGCTGCTGTCGTGGCTTGTCGCTTTAAGTTGGGTCCATGTAGGTAACTTGTGCACTGTCGTTTTCTGGCTTGACGACTAAGGCTGTTCTGTCGTAATGTTGTTGGTGGAACTATCCGGTGTGTTCGTGGCTGCGAGTGTAGTCTGACCCGACGATTCAGGTTCTTCTGTCGTAATACTGTGGGTGGCAGTAGCCGTACTCACGTCTGTGTTCGTGGCCGCAAGTGTAGTCTGACCCGACGATTCCGGTTCTTCTGTCGTAATAAGCTTGGACGTGGCTTCCGCGTTGAGATTGTCTGTAGTCCCAGTTAACGGCGATGTTGCGCTGGTTGCAGTGAGGTCATCCGTAAAAGATGTTTCGTTATTATTGACTGTACTTGTAACATTCGTCGGTGCTTCGGTTCCGTCTGCATTTGATTGAGTGGTTGGTTCATCTCCAGAGCTGCGGAGACGAAATCGGAATAACACGCATTCGAATGGACGGAAATCGAAATAAGGGTGACTTCTTCGGCGATCATTTGAAAATATGGAATATTCGTGACAGTATTGATGCAACATTACAATATCCCTGACTCGACTCTGGCAATGGCAATATTAGCCAAGACTGGAGTGTGTAAAATTCCGCGATCGTGGCTCACTCGAAATAATTAATAAGGGCAAGGTGCCGTGCTACCACAAGTGAAGTTTTCAAGCACGTAATGGTTACCCAACCGGCATGTATGACTAATCTAAACCATATAGCAGAAGTGCACTGTAGTGTTGACTAATCTATGAGCTCATGACAATATTCGTGCACGCCTTTGGTAACGAGTAGGTTTAGGTGTCATGAAGAAAAGATGTCCATGATGCAGAATTGCTGATGTGAGATCACGACATGAGATCACGACATGAGATTAATATAAGTTTCAATTGTTGCTAAAGCAGCGACTTATGGTGTTGTTGCCCAGCATTTTGAAGCGACATCATTTTGAAGTAATCGTAATCGCAATCGATTACATTCGGAAAAAACCCGAAGTAATCGTAATCGTAATCGACTACTTCCCATATCTAATCGATTTCTTTGTGAAAGAACGATTACTTTTTGTTTGTACAAGGACTATGACACAAACTGAATATTCGTGAACAAGAATGAGATAATATACCACGTTAACGATAGCACAAACGTCTGATTTTCAAACGCCACTACTCATTGTTACGTCAGAAGTATTAGCTCCGCTCGTCATTGCGTAAGAAGTATCCACACATAGTAAACAGACATGCGATTGACATTGTAGTGTGATGGTAAGAACACCCCGTGGTGTATATCGGGTTATCAATACACTACAGACGCCCCTACCTCGCAGCAGGATATTGATCACCATTCTGCCTATAAATTTCAAGTAGTAACTTATGTATTGATGTTTAGTTGTTCTTAGTTAAACGCAGTTTTACCGTTGCTGCTTGGCGAGCAGTAGGCCTATGTACGCACGTACGTCATACACCTGACAAAGATTCGGAATTTTGTACTCGTCGAATAAAACATTGCAGTTTCCACAACGAAGCATTACAAATAAGCAGCTGCTGATATATATCATAACCGAGCCGTGCTCAGCCGTTTCTCGTAACAGCAGCTTGCAGTATATGTATTAAGTAGAAGGCAGAATTTTTATGTTCACCATATCTTATTCTAATGCCTGTTCCCATAAAATAGCCTATGCATGTTTTTTCTTGAGGGGGGAGGTATGCATTTCAAATCTTTTTAGTGGTTTATTCCAATAAAGTAAATGTGCAGTACATAACAGACAATCAATAAATAGGCAAGCGGCTATTAGGGTGGTATTGGTTTGGATTTAAGGATGTTTGCTATTTGGTAGATGACGTTCATCTTTAGCAAAAAGTGGCTGTGGTCGCTAGCTATATGTTTGGAAATTTTCAGGGTTTGTTGTGACTGTGGGACGAAACCTATTGATGCGTGTCAATCGACTTCTCCTGTTTTTGGGGTTTTTCCCAATTTTTGCTTTGAACGAGGTCTACCCACTTTTGTGTGGTTGGTTGTAACTCTATTAATGCCTGAGTCCAATTCATATTATGTTGCCGTATGGTTCTGATAATCATAGACTTTGTGGGTACTGGATGGTTGGGTGTCCTTTCTCCTAATTGATTTCCTGTTCGGGGGGGAGGGGGGGGGAGGGGGTTGGGGAGGAGGGGTGGTAATTGGTGGTGAGGGTGGGTTTATATTCATTTATTTATTGCGTGAAAGAGAGATAATAATGCGTAGGTATAGTCAAAAACAAGATTTGGCGGTAGTACAAATTAGCACATAGCATGAATAATAAGATTTTAACATAATCATTTTCATCGTATTATATATATATCCGCGTTCTACGTATCTATGATATCGTAGATTTTTAGATCGTTTGCGTGCGCGTCGGTGGTTCGGCAGTCTATCGCGTTTTCTTTATCCTCTGTCCCATTGTCGTCTGGTTTGTGTCTGGAGGTCTTTTCGTATATGCTCGATCTTGGTATTCGCGTCATTTTCATATTCGTTCGTGATGTCAAGGGTCTTTTTCCATCTCCACACATTCATCTTCATATTTGCGAAGGTTGTGATTACGATTTTCTTGTGCTGGCCCACATATGTGTTGTGGAGGATGTCGACGGTGGATACGTTTATGTCGGTTCTCAGCTTTTCTTCTAGATCGGCTCTGACACTGTAAAAGAGTTTTCTATAAATTGGGCATATCGTAAAAATATGGTGCATAGTGTCTTGATCTTTTCTACAGAATTTGCAGTTGTTTTTGAGTGCTTGCCCATTTCTCCATGTCCATCCGGCCTGGTCTTTTTTTGCTCCTGTAAAATAGGCTTCGGTATTTATTCTGTATGATGTTACCCTCTGCTGGTTTGTGATATATGGTGTCTGATATGTTCTTCATGTAGCCATATTTCTTTCCAGTTCGGGATCTCGTGGTCGCCATGTTTCGTTTTGATCTTGATTAGCGCGGCGTAGATTTCTTTTTGGTTCAATTCTCGGGTTGGTGTGTCGTCGTTCTGTGGTAACTCATATATCCTCTTTTCTTCCGTCCAGTTCTTAGTTGGTGTATACATGTGTGGGAAGGAGTTGCTGTAGAGGTTATTATTTATTGTTCTCACCTTGGTTCCAAGATTATAGATAGCTTCTGCATGCCATATCTCGTTTGGCGAGGTGGTGTTCGCTATTTCTTGGAGGCGTTTGACATTCCTGGCTTGTATTGTAGTGATTACGTCTGGGAATCCGATTCCACCATGCTCTTTCGGCTTAATGAGAGTGTTTCTCGATTTCGATTCGATCTTTTCTGGGGACCATAGTATGTCATATATGATTCGTTCGAGTGCTTTTCCTTGCTTCTTTGTGATCTGGATATTGTAATATACATATGTTATCTTGGTCATTAGATATGATTTGATTGCCTGCGTTTTTCCTATCCAGGATAGTTTTATGGACTTTATATAGGCCGCATGTTTCTTCATATCCTTGATGAGATTGTCGTGGTTCGATTCCCTTGCATCATCTCCATGATATATCTCCAGGATTTTGATTGTCTGTTTGGCATAGTGTGCGTGCCTGGAGTCTCGTAGGCGAGTTTGTGATGCTAGGGTGAGCGCTAGGATTTCGGTCTTTTCGGTATTAATGTCTTGTCCTGTGATTCTACAGAGACTTGAGAATTCATTAAAGGCTTCTGTTATCGATTCGATGTTGTTGAGGTATAACGTGATGTCGTCCGCGAATTGGTCTATTTTGTGCCTTATATTACCTATGCGAATGCCACTTATTTGGTCGTTCTGATCTATTTTACGAGCCAATGGGTCGGCGCTAATCGCGTAGAGCGTCATGCTGAGGGGACACCCTTGTCGGATGCCCCTCGTATATGGAATGGTCGCTGCTTCGTAGCCATTGATTTCAATTGTGGCTGTTGGTTCTTTGTATATTGCGCGAATCGCGTTTATAGTCTGGGGTTGATCTACCTTGTCAAAGGCTTTGCTGGCGTCTATCGTCATGATATATACTTGTATCGGTTTGTCTTCATGGTATCGTAGGGCGGCACTGATGTTGTTCAGGACTGCTTCCATTTTTCTTCCTGGTATTCCGGCTTTTTGAGATTTGTTGATCGAGTCCTGGATTTCTTGAGTTAATCTGTGATTTAGGATTTTTGCCATTATTTTATAATCTATGTTGAGCAGAGATATTGGTCTCCAATTTTTTAGTTTGTGCTTCTCTTTTCCCTTGTGAATTAATATGACTTTTGCTCCATTCCAGCTTTTCGGTATTTTTCCAAATAGTATGGCGTTATTTATTATCTGAGTTAGTGTTGTACGGTACGGTTAGTCTTCCATGTTGTGAGATAAAACTCTACCGTGAGACCGTCTGGTCCTGGTGATTTTCCCCTTTTCATTGTTTTGGGTGTCTGCAGGATTTCTTCACTTTGTACGGGTGGTTGCCGTTCGTTCGATTGTTGCTGTGTTGTGCCGTGCTCGTAGGATGCCAGGTAATCTTCTTGATTGGCTTGATTGCTTTCTCTATGTCTCGTCCATAAGTCTAGGTAGAAAGATTGTATCTCCTTAGCGATTTTTTGTTTATCCGCTGTTATTGAACCGTCTTCCAGCTGTAGCTTTTTCATCTCAGTTTGCTTTCTTCGCTTTTGGAATTGGGACCAGAAAGTTCTTTGCTGGTTCCTTTCTCCTTCAAAAATATCGCATCTCGTTAACATTTTGAGTTTACAATTTAGTTTTTGGTATTTGGTATTCTCGTCACAGTTCCTATTTTTATCAATTTCGTACCTTTTGCTTATGTTCGCTATTTTTGCTTTTAGCGTGTCCCACCACTCTTGGAGCGACTCGTATTTCTCTATCGTGGCCTCTTCTGTGTCGACAAGATTGGCTATGATGTCTTTATACGTTTCATCACGCAGCAGGTAATTGTTGCATTTCCAATTCCTTTTATGCCATCGGGTAGTGGGATTTATCTCTAATCCCATTGTGGGGCTTATATGGTCAGCGACAAAATTATTTTCGTGACCTGCAAAGGTGACGTCATCTAACAGTTATCTTGTTATATATATTCTATCGAATCTTGTCGAGTTATAACTGGTTACGTGGGTATACATTTGCTTCTTTGGGTATTTGTGCCTAAATATGTCGATCATATGGGTTTCCTCTGTGATCTTTCTTAGTATATTTGTCCCAGTTCTGTTTTTGAAGTTTCTTTTATCTTTGATATCTTTTTCGTCTAGTACAACGTTAAAGTCTCCTGCCATAATAATGGGTATATCGATTTCATTGATATGTCGACTCAGTTCAGTCAGGAAGTTGACTCTTTTATGACGGGCTTCTGTTCCTAGCCCGGATGGGGCGTATATGTTGATTATTGCTATGGGGCATTCATCTAGTTGGACGTATATAGGCATTGGGCTCGATTTTCTATAATGTTTACATTTGAAAGGATTTGACCTTGCCAGTCCGATCTCGCTAGTATCGCGGTGCCGTCGTATTGTCTTCTCTTGGTCTTTGAGTTGACGAAGATCGTATATCTCATTTTTTCTGCCCAGGTGCTTAGTTTGTTATAATCCACTCTGTGAGTTTCTTGCACTAGCATAAAGTCCATTTTCGAGTCATTTATGTACTGTTCAATATCCTCGAGTCTTCCTGACATCCCATTGACGTTGATACTGACAATTTTCATGGTTATTGGATGTTATAGCTCAGTGTCTCGTCGGAGCCTGTCGACTCTTCAGATTCACTGTCTACCTTCTTTGCTTTGGTTTGTTTACTTATTTCGTCGCTGCTGGTTGAGGCTCTTGGTCTGTTCGGTGTTCCGCTAGACATCAGTGAGTCATTATCGAGTTCATCTTCGTCTGTTATTTTGCTTTCTTCATTGGTGTCTTTCTTGTCTTCGTTGGGTGGTGATATCGGTGCTTCCGGCACGAATTTTGGTTTAGTTGCTGTTTTCGGTTTTAGTACTATCCGATGTCTCATTGGTATTGGTGGTGGTTATTGCTTCTGGCTTTTGTTTTTCTTTGCCGTTGCATTCCACCAGTCCTCATTTCTGTTTTCTTTCCTTTGCTGTACTGTTTCTCAGTGTTGGGATGACTCGAGTCATGACTTGACTCGAGTCAGACTCGAGTCACCTTTTTCGCATGACTTGACTTGACTCGAGTCACTTTGCAAAAATGACTTGACTTGACTTGACTCGGCGTATCAGAAATGTGGATTGACTCGTGACTCGGACCAAAATTCACGAGTCAATTTCAAGTCATCAAGTAATCGGTGTGGATAAAAACCACTGTATCTTGCATATATTCGGATTGTTCGCAAAACGCTGGTCTAACCCGTGAGAGCGAATAATCATTCAAATATTGTGTGTTTCACTGAGTCTCGATTGTTCTCTCACAAAAAATTGACCGCAAATGAAGTGATCGTATCTTACAGCTTACGACCTTACGTTGTCGTAAATCGAGTACGTAATAAAATAGCGAAATGTCTATTTCTGCTCTCTGTTCTTACCTTAACCAAACCTCTTGTCATATTGAAATCGAATATAGTTTATATAGTTCTTAACCATTGGCGCAGGCTCGAATTGTATCATTAATTTGTAAATGGGTAATGCGTTGCATCTTATCAATTCGTTTGTCTATTCTCTATTTTGGCTGGAAACTTTAAACTGAGGCTATGCAAATACGTGGTTCAACAGTTCTACGTATATGTGAGAGATACAGCGTCTTCTTGAGGATATTCAACTCTATATTCGTTCATTGGTTAGGAATTAATGACCACTCAATCTGTATTTCATTCAGCTAGCGGATTGCAATGACGTAATCATGCCTCATACTTCGAAAAGGCAACTTGACTTGAAATGTGACTTGACTCGTGACTTGACTTGACTTGACTCGACTTGACTCGAGTCACATTTGAAAATCGAGTGACTTGACTTGACTCGAGTCGCATTTGAAAATCGATTGACTTGACTTGACTCGAGTCAAAATGTGCAATGACTCGAAATGACTCGTGACTCGAAGGTGGTGACTTGATCCCAACACTGCTGTTTCTTCTGGGATTTCTGGGCGGCTTACTGCGTCTAGCCTGTCCCGCTGGCTTTCCGCAGCCGTGTTGCGCAGGTTATGATCTTGTCTGTTAGGCTGCGGTGCTTCTTTTCGTACATTTGGTTCGGTACAGACTGCTGTATCGTGGCCCTTTGCTTTGCACGTTTTGCAGTACGGCTCGGCGGGGGTTGGGCATTCTCCAATTAGATGATTAGTTGATTTGCAGCGGTAGCATTTCTTCGCGTAGGCCTCTTCTGCCGTTTTTATGTGGCACGTATATCCGTCTACGATCAGGTACGATGGTAGCTTTTCTTTGTTAAACTCTTCAACCCACAGGTTGGTATACCCGTTGTATATATTGGTATTTCTTCGGTAGACCCTTGTCATATTTACTATTTTGCCGAAGTCGTAGCTACTGGCTGTGTTTTCTACCGTTGCCTTTGTTGTTTCGGCCGGAACGCCACGTAGTATCAAGTGTGTGGCCGGAAGCCTTGGTAGTTCTATCATTATGGTTTCGAAATGCTTGGCTTCTGGATTCCTTTTCAGCTCATTGTGTGTCATATCTCTTATGTTTCTTCCTTCATCGTCGTTCCAGAAAGTTACGACCCATACACCTTTTCTGATTTGGTATAACATTTCCAAGTATTTGTCGTATTCTGCTGTGATTTTGCTGTATTTCAGCTCGTCGTGGACTGTATCCCTGTCCATTTCTTCAGGCCCTTTCAAGAATAAAGATCTTGGCCTTGTATGCTGGTAAACTCTGTCTTTAAGTGACACTCTGCCTGCTACAGATGCGTAATCCCCATTATTTCCTGGTATTATATCCATAATATTCGTTATATCCGTGGTTTGCATTGTGCATGTATGCAGTTCAGCTATAAGCCGATAGCAGTGGGCTACGCCCTTTTAGCTCAACTCAGAATGCAAAGCCTCGCTGTCTCCCGCACGTGCGCGTAATCAGACAAGTCCGCACGGTAGCTCCTCTACACTATCAAATCCAGCTATCTACTGGAGCAGGGGTCAGCAACCGTTTTGAAACAAAAAGCTACTTCTTGTGTAATGTGTACTGATTATTGCGACGACCGATGGGTTACCACCTACTCCCGCCGTTTATCCGAGCTCAGTTGGATTTCTTCACTTCGAGTAAGACAATCAGAGCACTGGGCCGGGTTTCCGCCCCTTACCAAGAACAAAAACTGCTCACTCGCCGGGACTCACACCAGCTCCTCCGGGCTCGATTGCGTTGCTGCAGTGCGCGCCGAAGCGCCAATCTCCGCGTCGAGACTCGGGAATATTAACTATAGATTACCGTTGAGCCGCCGCGTGGGCGAAGACGAGCAATGCCCCGAGCGACTGCGTTCGTATGTTCCTTTGGGTCGGCCGACCCACGTTCAACTGCTGCTCATATGAAGCCAGCTTCAACTTTCAAATCTCTCATTTGGATATTTGCTACAGTGTCCGTGGGCGACTCATTTGGTCCGCGTTGGTGACCCCTGTATTAGAGACATGTGAATCGCGAAGATCGAAGAACATTTTCAAAAATTAATGAAATTCTCGAAAATACTTTATAATTTATGTTGGTTTACGAAATATTTGATCCCCCATGCTCCCCACCCTATTAAGGAATTTAGGGTGCGGCAGATAAAGACCTGGCAATAATTCAAATCGTTGGGTGCGATAAATCATCCCCTATAAAGTTGGGCAATTGGTATATTATGACGTAATAAGCAAATGACGCATGATGTATGAAGAGAGTTGATATCTCATTAAGCCTTTTCATCGCAATCCTTGTATTGTCTTCCAATATATCATTTAAGATTATAGTCCTAAGAAGCAGAACAAATGTAATCGTGAGTAATCGTGATTACTTTTGCAATGTAATCGTAATCGTAATCGACTACTTCCTGATTTTGCTGTAATCGTAATCGTAATCGTAATCGCGTGATTCTGAAGTAATCGTAATCGCAATCGATTACATTCATGAAGTAATCACCCCATGTCTGCTTGGTATACAATGGCTTGCGCTATTTCACAGCACGGAATGCTCGAAATGTTTTGTTTTTCAATTCAAGAAATATTTTCATGCGGAAAATCACTACGAGTGGCCTTTCCCGCATTCTCATCCATATCGCATCCATCCATTCGTGGGGTTTACGAAATCACCCACCACGCTAAGCCTACCCGCTACCCAGCACACTATCCACATGGTTCAAAGAAGTCGCAGGGGGGCAGAAGGGGGACAAAATGGGGACAGATTGGGACTGAATTGTGATTCACATTGATGCTATAGTTGTTGAACGCCGTCAGGTCGAGTCTTCCAGTGTCAGCATGGCACAGTGATCCACGTTGCATGAGTGCTCGGTTATTCGTGACTAGTGATCAAGAACTTAACGATACAGCAGCGCATATGATGAAATTAAATACCGACCACGCTATGTACATACCTGATGATAGAGAACACAAGCCAGCATCTTACAAGCCGAGGAAGATCGCCGGCAAAGATTTAAAAATTTCGAAAAATCAACCCATTCACCCACCTGATTGGTATTGGATTTTTGTCAAATTAATTATCTATTTCCCCGTTAAGTTCTTATGTTTCATTGAATAATAAGATAGTTACAATGTCGCTTTGTTGCTGTGCAACTGGATGGTGCGCTAACAGTCATATTCTTTTACATGGTGAATCGTGCATATTATGCTAAGTTTTAGGTAAGTTTGAGGATTTCCATAAGGCAGTGTGCAATATGAAAATGGTGTCCTGAACTCGGAAAAATATGTACAGTGAGGTTTTGCATCACCTCAAACCCCAACAGCCGCTAGTAGGCTAGGTAAAATCACGGCACTCAAGTTTTAGGTGAATCCTCCATTTTCAGCCGATATTCTTCCAGCTCAACATGCACATTGCACACAGATGCAAGGAATGAGTTACAGAAAAAAGTAGCTAGAATATAGTTTTATGGGATAAGGCATGGGAAACAGACTGAAAACCATGATGTTTCGAAAGTCGATCAATTCTAACCAACCCTGTACGTACATCGTACATCTGTCATTTCTAAGGCGGCTCATCCGAAGGTTCTTTTACATGTTTCTTCGATATTAGTTATAGATACCTCGGCCTCTTCAGGCATACCTGGAACACGATTTTTGGTCATGTCGAAGTGTCGAAATTTCCCATTATACCATAAATACCATTATTTTTGAAAAATGGTCGAATTTCCAATTTGGCTGACCTCGGCATCCACTGATCGGAATTGGGCGAAATTTGGTGTGCAACGTTTATTTAGGTAACCTGACGATTTGACAACTAAGACGAGGAAATTTGAAATTTGAATTTTTTTTTTTGAACACCCCTATTAGTCAATTATGATATAGACCAGTGGTCGGGAACCTTGTTTGCTCGAAGAGCCATATTGGCCCAATAATTTCCATCTTAACTCCCAAAGAGTCATACATGTCAATCAACTTTTACGTCACAATTGAAAATTCTTGACGTCATGGTTGCACTAATTCGACCTCATTACATGGGATTCGTCGTGCGCGCCATATTTTCTCTGCAAAAACTCGAACTAATTCTTATCATGCTGGTTGCCTTATTTGCGCATGCGAAACTTGAGTTACAGATTTTTTGCAAGCTACATCTTTGGCAACCTAAATTTAAGGACTTTGAATAGGTGGTCCTAGCCCCAAACCCCGAATATTCCACTGTCTTGACCTCTCACAGACATGTTTCCACTTCTACGAGAATAATTATTTTGGTCGCAATAAAAATTTGCTGCAAATTGTTGCAATATTGGAAAATGAAGAACAAAAATCATAATTTAGCAAAGAGCCATATCTTATACCCTTAAAGAGCCATATATGGCTCGCGAGCCATAGGTTTCCGACCACTGTGCTAGAATAAAACTACCATGACCCGTGATACAATGTAGCCTAATATAATATTATCTATAATAAAGCATTTAAGTGAAAAACAAGGGCATGACGTAACATCTTGGAATCAGATGTCTGGTGAGAGAGAGAGAGAGAGAGAGTCTTTATTTTTCATCAAACCAAAATACATAACACACGGCAGTGGTGGCGGTACAGAAAATATGCATGCACAGTATTCGGTATTAGATAGGAATGATCGATAAGACCGTGAGGGTCATCTAGTCTGATCACACCAGCATCAAACAGGTACACTTGACTCTAAACAGTCTGGCTGTAAAAAAAGTTACAGTAGTTAAAAAAATAAAATAGAAGAAAAATTAAACGATGGTAGCAAATGATCAATGAAGCAATGTCTGGGCGAGGTAGGGCAACAGTGTTATTGTAACGATAAGAGGTGATCAAGTAGTAGTTATATAGATCGCTCGTGATTCGCCATTGTGGCTTATGGGCGCGCTGGTGATGTGCCTGGAAACTCGTGTTGGTGATGGTACCCTTTTGACCCCCCCTTCCGCTCGTGATGTGCCATGTGTTCTTATGGGATCTCTGGTGATGGTACCCTTTCGGGTATAGGCTGCGTCGGTGATGTGCCATGAAAACTCGTGTTGGTGATGGTACCCTTTCAGACCCCCTATCGCTCGTGATGTGCCATTGTTTCTTACGGGATCTCTGGTGATGTGCCATTGGTTCTTATGGGATCTCTGGTGATGTGCCATTGGTTCTTATGGGATCTCTGGTGAGGTGCCATGTGTTCTTATGGGTGCGGTCGTGATTCGTACTTTTGGGTATAGGCTGTGGCGGTAACTCGTATTGAAAACTCGGGGTCGTGATTCGTACTTTTTGCTATAGGTGGTGGCGGTGATTCGCCTGTCATGTATTCTTACAGGGTCTCTACTGATTCACCATTGGTTCTTATGGGTGCGCTCGCATGTCGCACTTTCAGGTATAGGCATCTCTCGCACATCGCATGGAAAACTCGTGGTGGCATGTCGCACTTTTAGGTATAGACATCTCTCGCATATCATACTTTCGGGTATAGGCATCACTAAACAGGAAATTCACTAATCCGCAGTGCATTGTGCGATTTTGAAAACCAGATGTTGGCGGTTGTATTTTGGATCTGTGTGACCCACTAAATACGTCCGTTTTGGAAATTCGGAGCGCGCACTATCGTATCGATTATTCCACTAATCCAGTCGGTGCTATTACGTTCAGCAGTATTCAGTATTCAGCAGCGACACGAAAAGCGAGCAACAAATAACCGCGCTCGTAAATTAACACTTCAAAAAGTGTAAAATAGATTGCAAATCCCGCGATCGCTAACAAGATAATGTCTCGAACATAACCATTTTTAGTGACTTGGTGTTAAAGACATACCGATCGCTCACAAGGTAATATTTCCGCAATAAGTTTGTCACAGAGCCGGCGCAGACGGTGATTCGTAAACCAACAATTTGACACTTTCTGGTGGTCGCTATATGTTTTGACACTTCGAACAGTGGCTGACTTTAGTTGCGCGATAAGAATTATGAGAATATTCAATCAATGTATCAATTTGCCAACTCGAAATGAAACTTACTACACAGCTCAAGTTGATTCGTATCTGAATGTGTTAATTCGGTACAATTCTAATTATTTCGAGAAATCTTTTCGTGATCTTTTGATTCGACCATAACCCGAATAATACTGACGCCGACTTTCAGCCACATTGAATTATTCGCACACCCGCGCCGCTGTTTTCACAACTATAACTCTACAAGAATCAAGAATCACAAGTATGTGCATTATACAGTTATTGTCTTTATCAACATGAAATCAAACTCTTAACAAAAACACGCATCTTATCACTCGTCAACTCTATCATGAAAATCCTCGAGTCCTTATCATCAAAAATGTTATAGCGCGGCGTCGGAATCCATTCGTGGGATGTACTAAAGATAAATCCAGATAATCCAAAATGAAATATTTGGACTTTGACATAGTCTGAATTGAAATATATTGACAAACATGACTACCAACTTTGATCCAGTCACATTTCAAGATCATACTTTGAAACAATCCTTGAAACTTACAACTCTATTCACGACTGAGTTTTCCGTTTATCAGTTTCAGTAAATACTATCGCGATATTTTAATGTGTTACTACACACAATAGAATCAATCAATGAAATAACACCTGTTGTAAATATTTCTAACTTGACAACCACTTGTGCATACCGCGATCGACTTGTGACGCGATGAGTAGAATCGGAATATTTCAATCTATTTGTCGAAACCTTGAACAAACTATCAGGTTATTTTTTGTTGCAATCGAGTGAACGGAAATAGTATTACGTCTCAACATTTCAACATCTTCCCATACACAAAAGAGTAAAATACAAAAAACCTTGTCAAGTCAATCCGTTTGTAACTTACCCAACCAAAACAAAAAGTATCCTTACGAAAAGTAGACAAGACTACGCAAGTAATCACTACTACAACCAACAAACATATCAAGTTCGGTTTTAGGCATCTACCACCAACTCGTCTTATTGGAATGTCAGCAACTCTTTACGGTCATAGTTACAACCACATAAACTAATTTACCCTGCAAACACGTCATGATCATTCCTGAAATCTACACAAACGCGACCACTGACTTGAGTTAACCACAAAACGACATCAAGTTTTTAATCCACTTGTAGCTGACAGATTATTCGAATACATCGATGGAGAATATTATTGAACTCGTCGGTATTGTTACTTCAACAAATTACACCGACTGCGAAAGTTAATATCGAATGGTAAGACTTGATCACATATTTGTTGAACACAGACATGACAAAGAACATGATCGGGATTTTATAAACTAGTCATATTACTTTTGACATCTATCAATATCAGAATACAAGTCATCAAACTTTTTGTTAAATGTAACATAGCACTTTTGGAATCGGATTCGTTATAGTCGTACAAATTGTATTAAACCCAACAGCAAAACAAATGGACTTTTAAGTTCATTGAAATCAAATCCTTCGTCTTCGACTTGCGCTTTATTAGATTGCACGCAACAATTAGTTACGAATGAGTTGTAACCAAAGTCAAGATATCTTTGTGTCCACAGATATGGAAGACGAATATAGCTAACACAATCACGAATCGACGTTTCAGAGTATTTCGCGGATGTAATAAACTTGTAAGTGTCGCCTATCTAAAAGTACGCATGCATTCGATTTCCATACCGATTGTTGCGATGTTTAGGATTCGCTTACAATAACCACGGGTGAGGATTTAACATCAACGTCGTTACTGGTGGTATTCACAACAGAGAATCGAAACATTACACAGTGTGAAAATATATCTTTGATATCAAAGCATTATCCCAAGTACACGATTAATAGTCAACTCCGTTCACATTTTCTATAGAACGTGCTAAATGTAAAATATCGCGAGGTTGCAAGACTTTGATCATTTCAAAAGTAAATTGGAATATGTTTGCTAGACGCATTCAATTCAGCTAGAAATGTCTAGTGCACAACACTCGTAATATCAAAAAAGCACTTGCTACACTGTAATTTGCTAAACGTGTTTTGTATTGTTGGTCGTTTGTAGTATTGATTGTTTTTGAACCCTAAAATAATAATTCCCGACATGAGCCCAAGCCGCTGAAAGTCGTTACCATAACAAAGAAACAATTTGTACGATGTTTGGCGAATGTGTCCTATAGTTAGGTGTACTAGAATTATTTGTGTGACACATACACCGACAATGCGATCGAAAATTTCTCTGTTGTCATTCACTAAAGTAAATCTCATCACAATACTCTGTCACTAAAAGACGTTACTCGGACGTGCTTGAATTCTAGGCATAGTTCTGATTTACCCAACACAAGACCCAAGGACAACCCTAGTTTCAGTCGAACACAGATATCCAAAATATCGCACACTTCGCGCAAACACCCGATACAAAATATTACTTGTTGTGTTGTTGCGGTATCATCTTCACAATATCACACAATACGAATGATGGTTATGTGTAACATGCGACCGACTTGAATCACACCCACCTGACGGAAGAGGATTTACTCAATCTTTACAAAATGATATTGACCAACATCACATCGCCGGATTGTATCTGTTTTGCTGGATACGAGTTATGTTAGTTTAACAGTAAACAAATTTCACCCTCTTGGATTATGAACTCAATGCGTTAGCAGTCATTCAATATTTTGTTTGTGTCAACTAGTTACTTGGTATGTTACTCCACAACTCTTACAAAAGTACGAAGGATATTAACATCACACTAAGTAATTAACTTTACTCGATATTCTCGCATTACGAAACTAAAGAATGGTTGGTTAGACTCTATAAACTGTTTGGATATCACAAGACCTTTATTGTCTGAATGGGTGTTCATGTATCTTAATAATCAAATAGTTCAACACAGAACTAGTACTAACAGAAACATCAGAGTTGTTTACACAAAAGTTTGTATGTGTACAGTATGCGAATACCATGTGTAAGTCTAGCACAATTGCGGTATCCATCCGAATTTAGTTAGTTAACACAAATTTATTACAATGGACCCACGTAAACTTTCGTGAAAGAAAAGCATACTCACTTCCGGATGGTTCTATCAATGCCATAACAATAAATCAGCTACTCCAACAAAAGAGTACATATGTTTTCTAGTCGCGGTCCCTAAATCATACACACGAAACAATCTACTTTTGCTAACGAAAAGTGCTGAGTCATCACATAATCACCCTCACAACAAAACAGCTAGTAGATATTATCATTCAAAATATTCCTAACCCTTTACACACCAGTGACAAATCATACAACGAATATGTTTTGTGGGTCGAATTGTTGTTCAGTGTCAAGTCTACCTGTTGAAACGTACATTAAAACAACACAGGCACAATTCAATTAAAACCACGAATCTATTTTCATTTCCTCACAAACAGAAAAATAAATTTTCTTTCCCCAACACATACTTGTAACCAATCGCTTTCATTAAACACACAACTTCATAAAAGTATTTACTTTCTACAACATAGACATTCCGATGTAGTCAAGAAATATTTTTATTAATCAAAATCTTCGACTTCTGTTTACGGTGTTAGTGTGTGCATGTCATACACGTGGGGCCCGTATTAAAATGGACACGACACAACTGAATGTAATGAGATAGAAGTCTATCGCACAGATTTACATGCGGTCTTCGCTACGGTTTCAAAAAAAACGAATCATCTCTTTTGCATTGATCTAGACCGAGCAAGTTAGTTAATGGCCATGATTGTGTTTGTCATATGCGAATGATAGGGTTACTGTCAAATCTACATACAACAACCTTCTGGCACTCATAATAGCAATTTCATTCTCTCCCTTTGTAATTGTAGACTCACGACAAGTATATTGTACAACTCGACAGCTACGTTTAACAACACCAACGACACTAAACATACGATACCTACCCAAGTAAAATTACCATTTTCACCTGGAGGTCAGTCGTTACCTGAGTAAAAACACCATTATTCTTTGGAGATTTATCGTTTAATCAGAGTAACAAAACATTTTCACTTGGGGGTCTATCGTTTCCAAGAGTAACAAACCCCCTTTCCTTTGGAAATCTATTTTCCCTGGGTAACAAACCTTTTTCACTTGCAAATATATTATTCCCCCCCCCCCCCGGGTAACAAACCTTTTTTCGCTTGGAAATATATTTTTTCCTTGAGCAACGGATCATTTTTACTTGGAAATATATTTTTTCCTTGAGCAACAGACCATTTTTACTTGGAAATATATTTTTTCCCTGAGCAACAAACCATTTCACTCGGCGGGTCGTCGTTTACCTGAGTAAAAATATCATTTTCCTTTGGAGATCTGGCGTTTACCCATTGTAACAATACATTTTCACTTGGAAATCTGTCGTTTACCTGAGTACCAATACCGTTTTCACTTGGAAATCTATCTTTTCCCTGGGTAACAAACCTTTTTCACTTGGAAAGATATTTTTTCCCCGGGTAACAAACCTTTTTCCCAGAGCAACAAACCATTTTCATTTGACGATCCACCGTTTACCTGAGTAAAAATATCATTTTCCTTTGGAGATCTGGCGTTTACCCATACTAACAAACCATTTTCACTTGGAAAAATACTTTTACCTAGAGTAACTAATCATTTTCGTTTGGAAATATATTTTCTCCCTGGGTAACAAATCCTTTTCGCTTGGAAAACTGTCATTTACCTGAGTACCAATACCGTTTTCACTTGGAAATCTATCTTTTCCCTAGGTAATAATACCATTTTCGTTTTGAAAACTGACAACCACACCGGACAATTTGATATTTTTGTATATTGTTACAAGAGACGGTGACAAAATATGCACCAACAACGACTCCATTCATTTGTGTAATCAAATATTCATTCGCTCTGATGCATCCCATCAAAATCATTGGTTACTCGCATGCAATAACAATGTGCTGTTGTACATCGATATGTATGTTTTGGAAATTTGACAATAGGTTTCGATATGTACGTAATGTTCGGGTTCGTGCTTTGGATTTTCCAGAGTCAAAATGTCTGAATAAAACACCTCCTCGACTTTGGTACACGGATAATGGCGTTCGGAAAGCGGATGAATTTATGTTCTCCATCGCCCTAACAACTCCGGGTTATTTGCGAGTTTCCTCGGGTCTGTTTACTATATTGTGTCTTTACTGGTCAATACATGTCGCTCCAGTCAGCTGAAACCGAATCACTAATCTGAGAAAGTGTGTTGACCGGATCCGGATATTCACTCATGAACCAACGACCAATATTCAAGTAAACATGTTACAGCCCGTGTTTTGTCTCCATGGAAAATACCAATGCATACACCATCACACCAAGTACGTCACGATTGTTCACAAGTATTCGCGTAAACGAGGTGTACATACAATGTGTCGGTGTACAAACATCATGGAAAACAAATTCATGTTCTCAAGTATCATCATGCGACGACTCTGTACATTCAATGTGGGCATAGATGACACACGACATGATACAATGGACAGTGCATTATGCATACCGATATATTCTCAGTCAAATATGCGAACCATGTACTATCATGCATCCCGATTTTCGCTGAATATCCACAACACCAACAAATCTGTACATTTCTTTTCCCTCAACTTTGACGATAGAGTTGTGCTCCCAATGTACCAATCGAGTGTATGGTTCATCAGGTGTAAAATCCAAATCAAACGTCACCAAGGTATCGTTTTTCATTTTCAATATTTCCACCACTGCGTCTTGTCTGTGTCGTAAAACCACGGTGTGAGGCCAGAGGAATCTATGGACAGTTACGCGTAGTCCATCCATGTTCGTGTATATGGTCAGGTAGCGACAACGTTTTCTCAATGGGCTGTGTGGGTACAACGTTTCAATAGGTAGCTGGATCAACTAGACCAAAAGTTTCCAACCGCGATTTATGTATAGCAGCTTGTATGTATAGCAGCTTCTATTTGAGTTTATTGAGGTCATCCTTTGACTCAATGTGGATTCTGGGTGCGCCATCATTCTTTTCATGTAGATATTCCCATTTGCAGTCCAGAGGTATTTGAAGCATTTTTCTTTTTTCGCAGCTCGCGCTTCAAAGAAGACATCTCTTCTCTAATTTGTTAAATTTTCGTTTAGGAAGAGTTGTTCCATTCCTTCAACACCGAAGTCCTTGATATCCTTTTTGCCCTTTCTCACTTTGAGGAATTCTTTTTTTGGTTGGTCCGAAGAGAATTTAGCTACAACGGGTCCTGTTTTGTCTGGATTTTTGAAGCGCACTCTATAGCAGTGCACAATCTGTGGCGCAGTGATGTCAGCTTCCAAGGCGTTAGCTATTTTCATGATGGTCTCCGGCAGATCTTCTTTTTTGGAGTAGGGAACACCATGAAATTCCAGGTTGTTATTTCGAGATTGCTGCTCCAGGTTGTCATTGGTGCGTACTAGGCCAGATATTTTTTTGTTCAGGATACTCATAGTTGATTCAAATTTGTCGTGTTCCTTGAGCATGGTTTCTTGCTAGGCTAGTTTTAGATTTTCTTTGTTGCTCTCAAATTCTGCATTCATGAATTCCATTCCAGTCTTGCAAGTTTCTATCTCTTTCGGGAGTTCCTTGTTCTCTTCCTTTAGTTTCCTAACCTCTAGGTTGGTCTTATCAAGCTCAGATTGCAATATTTCATATTGCTTTTGCAGTGTTATATTCAGCTGTGTCAAACCTTTGACTTCACTGAACGTATCTTCCAGTTTACTGTCCATCTTCTTCAGTCTCGCCAAGATGGCATCTTCATGTGTTCCAGACTTTGTCATTTTGTTTCTTGGATGGATCTATAGCCTAGGTTATGGCCTAGATTACTTTAAACCTTAATACAACCAAATACTCCAATCAGCCCGCGAACGATTTAAAAGTTTGATTCCGGTCTGCGACGTAATTTGAATGTGACACCGCTGATCTAATATAACTATAGCACTGATTCCAAAATCTAAATATTGATCGACTTATCAATTCCTAAAGTATTCGGCGGTAATATAAACGTTGCACTATACTCCTACATTTTAACAACAGTAGGCTACAAGAAAGCTACTCACCACTACGTAAAACGTGGATGGCGAAGCGTTGTTTGTAATTGGGATTTGTAATTGGAATGTCACCTCCACGGCAGCTCATTTCTCGGCGTGAATCAGGAAGACCATAGGCGCCGATTTTTATTTTTGCATGGGGTGGCGGCAGGCGCGTAGCCAGGGGGTGCCGCCACCCCCACCTTTTGAAACGCAAAACCCCGTCCTTTTGAAATGACCATTGTGACGCTAATATTCAGTTGCAATTCAACAAGCCGTGTTATCAGTGTTACGCGGGGCCAATTAGCGAGATTATTCAGTGCACACATATCGCATCGCACAGTGTAACGCGACGCGATCTCCCGCTGAGATGATTGCGAAAGTATAGGTCATTGATTGCCGCGCACTTGGCATTCGTCGCTGGACTGAGCACAGAGCAGTAACACGGTGCGACAATTCTGGAACACGGACGACAGGCAAGAATGATGATTATAAACGCGCGCGGCCAATCAGTAATTAGTAGGGATGGTGTGAACCTCTGAAAGGTTCGGGTTCGTGTGAACGCGAACCTTTTTGAAAGGTTCTGTGTGAACACGAACGTGAACCTCATGACGTCGCGTGACGTCATATTGCTAATTCCAACGCTACATTTCAGTGAAGTGAGAGCCTATATTGTTGAACACGATACCTATAGCGACGACTCGTGCCACACAATGCCACAATGCTGAAGTACATATTGACGTTTTAGAGGTCGTTAAATGTATCAACTGGGGCAATCAAATGATATATTAATCCCATAAAATCAATATCCTCCGTCGCTTTGCCGACAATTTCGACGAGTGTTTGCATGGGAATATAAGCTTCCGCCTTTACGGTCCAGGCCAGACCGGACAACTTATTCGGCGTCTGAGTAATGCCCTGGTGATACTGAGCTATTGAGCAAGAGTGTAAAGCGGGTTTCTATACTTGCTACCGATATCACCCCGTTAACAAGTTATACAGCCGTAGTCAATACAATACAATAAACACACAATAAACATTTGAATTCAAGATTGACGCAGTACGCCTGCTAGATTTCTTATACACAATGATATCAATTTTATTGATTGGTTGAATAAGCATCCGTCGCAGACTACCTACCTACATGTAGTTTATTTCTGTACTGATGTTGTGTGATTGCGGGTCAAGCTCGCAGCGTCAATGAATATTCAAACATACGTTTGTATAAAGCAACTAATTGTTTTGAGATTGTCAAAGGTGCATGCTCGTTTAGTGTTGATTTTTATGCTGCCAGCGCCATGCATATAGTGACCCGCAGTTGAAACGCAATATATTTCAACCAAATATGTTATAATGAAGTGAAAATTATAATATATAAAAAAGGTTTACAGTGCAGAACCTACTAAGGTTCGTTTGTGAACGTGAACCTCTAAATTTCTGAGGTTCACACACAGAACGCGAACGTGAACCTCACGTTCACACCATCCCTATTACCCCTTACCGTCAACGCAATGGGTTTTTACTTGGTATTGAGTAGCTCTCATCGCGACAATCGGTTGCTGATTAAAACATCGATTTTGACTGCATTGCTACATTTCCCGATTTACGTTCGCAAAGCATAATTGGATTAATATTATGGGCACTGGAATAAATTCCAACTAGCAGGCACACACAATAAAACACTGTTCAACTTTGCGCTACGAGAATATTTATCACAAAAATGGTTCACAAAATATTTTAAACGCGGCTTGCGGCCCTCATCGATGCAAATAATGCACTTTAATTTGTAGAATGTGAACGTATATTTGGTCGTCAAATCACAATAGAAGATGGTGTTTCTCAGAGCGCGCGATGAAATCTACGTTTCTAGCGATGAGGTCGAATTTGTACATCTGATAAGGATCGTTAGTTTGCTGACATCAGCATCGGTACGCTGTGCGAAATGCATAGTAGTGATCAATTGTATCGGACTGTACAATCGGCCGGCAGGGTTGCGCTGATAACGAAATTGCAGACATGCCGCAAACCTGCAATAATTACAATTACAGGGTGCGCTAGTCATACTTAAATACCCAGATTCGGCAATAGCAACGAGCACAATTTGTTCTGACATGGGCATAAGTATTAATCCAAATGATACATAAACACAAACAATATTACACTCGGAGATTGTTACTGTTTGGCGAAAGTGATTCTGCAGACGGTGGTAGGACTGCATGCGGAGGCGCTAAATCATACCACCGCCGATGATGCCAATGAGACATCGATGACCCATTTCGCATACAAATGATTCTCGCTAATTTGCAGTACGCAGTATTGATAATACGAATTAGTGAATTGGCATTTCAAAAGGACTGGATTTCTAGTTATGAATGAGAAACTCACTGGCTACGCACCTAGGGTTTTAATACCGACAACGAGCTGTTTAATATCAGCCCGGGACCTACGGCCTGCGCAAGTCCCGATCAGTAAGTCGAATTTGATCGTGAAATGGTACGCTTTTAATTATCCAGGTGTTATTGCAGCAAGAGCATTATGCGCGCATGCCGCATCCTTATCAATAGAAATACAAATCCCGATGGTTTGAAATTCGATCCGCGACACGGTTGTGCCCGATGGAGTCCGTCCAGCAATGAAGTTTATTGGAACTCAGAAGGTTCCCGCTCAAACTAATCGAATAAATTCAGAATTTCCGCCACCGAGAATCTCTTGTTGCATCAATATTTGACAACATAATTCAACGCCGTGCACTGCACAATGCGCAGTATTAATAACAAATCAAACACTGATAAGTGTCTTCGAGGGAATACGAGTGTATAGAGCAGACAAGAATTAGTAGCCTACAGATGATAGCAAACGAGAAAGCGCGCATCTAATCAGTAATTCCTCAACTTGCGTATGGCACAACGGAGTTCCGAGTCTGACATCGCGACGATTGTTCGCAATTAAATATGCGCACTTAGCGCAGGAATGACTTTCAATTCGCAGGCATACACAAACACACTGTCCTATTTCGCGCTCCAATTCAAAAGGCTATCACGAAACTATCTCAAGAATTATTTTGTAAACGAATATGCGTTCGAATACAATTTGATTGAGAGAAGTAGAACGTGAATTCGCTCGTTCGGTAGGGAAAGAGAGCTGTTGTTTCTCAGAGCACTCGTGTCGAAATCGACGTCGTAAACGAGGTCGCGTCGATTGTATGATTACTAATCACGGATTACAATTTATTGGGGCGCTTTAAGGACTAGTTTAAGCTGCGTATACAATTAGTCGCGCGCGTATCGGTTAATAGTAAATAGTTGGCAGCTACGCGATAATCACAGACTCGCTAATTGACAGCACAGACGGCGGGCGTTTAAGCATTTTGTATGGGGTGGCCGCCACCCCATAATTATGTCATGATGTGGCTGCGCCACTCCGCAATCCCGTAACTCGGCGCCTATGACGAAGACAATGTGTATTTGAAACCAAGATTGTCATGTAAGCGTCCCTATGTCTTCTATTCTCTTTGATCAACCAACGTACGGTGTAATCCAAAATGACGCAGCGCGCGATGTCGGGTACATCGAATTCGCGAAGGATATTGGTCGCTGGCGCTACAGCAACTTAAATTTGAGGATTTTATATAGGGGTCCGAGCCCTTAACCCTGGATACGCCACTGTCTTGGCCTATCTAATACATCTTTATGCTGCCACGAGAATATTTATTCTGGCCGTTATGAAAATTTATTAACAAGTTGCTGTAATATCGATAACATCAAGTACAAAATTAGGAGTTTGCTAAAGAGCCATATCTTACACCCAAAAGAGCCATATATGGCTCGCGAGCCATAGGTTCCCGACCACTGATATAGACAATATACATGGATCTGCATTTAAAACAAATGGTTGTCTTTTTGATGTGCCAATTGATGGCCTAAGCCGATAGGCTACTTGTTGCACATCTGAAGAAAATAGTGTTACGTATCTTCATTTTCTTTTTGCGTAACAATTTTTGGTAGGTTTGCGCGGATGATTTTTTTTGCGAAAGAATGCGGATGGTGCTCAAATGGGTTGAAGAGCACTGCGCGACTGCAACATCCTTCATGATTGTAGCGATGTAAAATTGCATTCTGTGATGTATACTTCAATACGACAATATCTTTATTATGTAATTTTGTCGTCGATGGTACAGGGTACACCCGTGTTACTGATAGCAGTGCGTTTGTACTCCTGTTTTACATGCGTCACGCGGGTCTACCTCGCATCGCATCTGATTCCGGCCGTGTTATATGTCGGCAGCTCAGCGAGCGTAACAAAGATTTTCGGTCTGGCATAAAATGGTAAATTCACGACCGACCTCGATAGCACCATGAATTAGAACGACGGGGACAAAAACCACATGTTCAGTGTGTTATAGCATAGTGTCCTATATGGTGTCGACACAAGCAAATCTCGCGGCTCAGTGAAATTGTATCACGTCACAATTTCCATTTGGCTACAGGCAATTCGACGGTCATTTTTGACCGGCTTGCCGAGCATTAAATTTGGTAAAACGGGTATCAATCGAAAGCTGACTCTGCACTGATTACGAAAATATAAATTTTATTCCGCTCGTGGCCCTGGAACTCCCACAATCAGCCTCGAATTTTTCATTGTTATGGAGATTGGCATTGGGACGCAACAATGCTGTCTGGCGAAACGAGAGTGTAGCTCAAGAGAATAAGGTTCAAAAAGCATTGTTGCGTCCCAATGCCAACCTCCATAACAACGACAAATTCGAGGCTGATTGTGGGGGTTCCAGAGCCGCAAGCGGAATAAAATTTATATTTGCGTCATCAGTGCAGAGTCAGCTTTCGATTGATACCCGTTTTACCAAATTTAATGCTCGGCAAGCCGGTCAAAAATGACCGTCAAATTGCCTGTAGCCAAGTGGAAATAGTGACGTGATACAATTTCCCTGAGCCGTGAGATTTGCTAGTGTCGACACCATATAGGACACTATGGTTATAGCGTTTATTGCGATACAATAGGAACGTTCATGTGCTGTTTCTATTTCGTACGCGTTATTTTGTTTACGGACAAATCGTAAAGTTAACAACCCACTATGAATTCGCAGGATTTGGCCAATCCAAGCACTGATAAATGGAAAAAAGTAAGCGGTCTCATAGAGCAGCAGGCCTCTGACATAATTGTCGTTACACACGTCTGCTGCCTTATGATGTCATTTTGTATGTTTTTCTTGCTATGACACTATAGCCACCAAGTTTAAAATTGTTGCGTATGATCATAAGCCTACGTAATGTTCCGTCGGTATCGTGTACGGCAGGGCTGGCCAACCTTTTTAGCCAAAGAGCCACATTCGATTGACGAACTTATGCGCGGGCCACTATCCGCGTGAAGCGCGAAATTTTTTTGAAGTTCATTGGTCAATAATATTGTCAGTTGACTATATTGCGGACCTGCTGTATATCGCTGGGCTAAGTTTGCGAGGACTGGGCTGCGCATGGACACATCGATATCGAAAGCTGCGACCAACATGCGTCAATCATATTGTGCCTAGTTTCATTATGGAATGTGACTAAAGTTTCATAGTCGACAGTCTTACTGCGAGCGCAAACGCACGGTCGCATATGTTGAACGACACTTTGTCTCGTCATCGCGAATATAGTTAGACTCAATCTGATACACTAGGTGTTCTTCCATTTTCGCAAAAGGGCAACAATATTAAAAACAAGAAATCGAGTGACAACATATTGCGCTAAGTTTGTACAAGATTTTTAACTTTGATAAATTTATCGCAAATTATTCTGCTTTATTGTAGTGTACGGAGATCTACCAATATGTGAATGGCTGATGGATCTGTCAATGCTTCGGAACTGATATTGTAGTCATCACATCTCAAGTGTTGCAGCCAGACTAATCAAATTTTTGGTTGGCCTTGCAAGTTCACAATCTGCGCAATCCATTTTTGATGATATTAGAAATTTCGGAAATTACCTCGCGTGCCTCTCAAAACCTTCTCGCAGGCCAGATGTGGCCCGCGGGCCACGGGTTGGCCGGCCCTGGTGTACGGTATTGGTTATGTAAATGTTAGTGTACCCGTTTTGAGCAGGTTTCGAATAGGCTACAGCATATGTGGATTACCATAGCCTCAGGTTACGTTCGACAATTCGCAAATCTACCTAAATACATTATTTTAGAGTGGTTATGGAAAACCATAGCAGTGATTCATCACATAGAACAAAGATCGGGTAAGTTGGAATATTCCAATACACAATCTAAAACTAAGAAGAAACTATGGTTAATTGAATATTAGGCTACTTGGTTTGATGTTGAGTTTTTCCCTTCGCTGTCATCGTGACACAGCTGAAATCCAATAATTTTCATCATTGATGTTATGATATACGCAGAATAGTGGCATTTCACAAAAATTGTTCAAATGGCTGAACCTACCAATGGTCCAAGGTTCGATCGTGAAAGCAGATCTCTGAAATATGAATACGAGCGTGAACCTAGCGTTGGCACCATCCCTACACGATTATTGGCATCATTTACTTCGTGATTACGGCCGCACCCGAAACAGTGTTTCCCAAGTGGGGAATTACGTGACCCTGTTAAACTAAATCTACATGCAGTTTTACACTCATCAAACAATATGAGCCGACATAAGCGTGTAAAATGGTTCCAAATTTTGCTTTCAGGTTCATGTCCCACAATTCAGGAGATGACGAATTCTGTGAAGATACCAGAACCTCAATTGTTCAATATGGACCAGACCCTCCAGGTGTCGTATATAGCTCACTGGTTCTCAAGCTTTTTGACCTTGCGGCACCATATCAAAGGGAAGTAGCTCGCGGCATCCCACCACTAAATAAACTGAGGTTTCCAAATTTCAAGTACTGGCATAAACTAGAGCGGAGCTGTTGCGAAGCTGTTAAGTAGGCTATAGGTCTAATGCATATCGATCTCATTAATCAATCGTACGGTAGCACATCACATTTACACGATGTGTGTGGAATGTCTACAAGGTCTCGTCAATTAACCCTACCTCGAAATACATTGAATACCCCTATTAATAATGATGCATATTCTAGATTTACCGATCTGGAATAAGAACAACAGTTAAATATAGATTACTCTCACATTTTGCATTCAAAATACATATACGCTTTTAAATCACTACGAATCAAAGGTGTTGATTGTATTTTCAGAAATTCTCGAACTGTCAGATATGATCATCATGTTCCGGGATAGGCCAATTGGAGCGCATGACAACGTATTTGAAGGCGAAATCAAAAGCCTCGCTGGAGTCTACCGACCCTGCGTTGTGAAATTTTCATTGCTTAATGAACAAATCGAAAATGAAGCTACGATTCTCACAAAACTCGGTTCTCACAGCAACATCATTTCTTTAATACTATCTGGAGCCTATACTGGACTTCTAGAGTGTAATTTTTATTTAGTTCTGGATAAGTGCCACAACCAAAACCTTGGTCAGTATATAATGTCGAAACGGGAAGCTGGCGAACTGTGCAATTCGACTGAAATGTTGGAATTCGCACGTCAAATAGTAGCCGGGGTTACATATCTTCACGATAACAGAGTAATTCATCTAGACCTGAAGCCATCCAACGTCCTCATTTCCCTTGACTTCTCTCGCGTTAAAGTCGCTGACTTTGGATTGAGCGTGGTACTTCGCGAAGGTCAGTGCAAAATCTTCCACAAGAGTCAATTTGGTACGAACGGCTATCGGCCTATAGAGAGTTTCGGAAACAATTGGGTGTCTCGTAGGACTGATGTATTCTCACTCGGCACCGTGCTGTTCAATATGCTGTCATGTGGAAAAAACATATTCGGCGGCGATGAACATGCATTGATTCACAACGTCATGAATGATATTACGGACTTTACTGGACTGTGTGCGAAGAATCCAAATACATGGCAGCACCTGATCGGAAATATGATCAAGAAGGAGCGAAGCCGAAGACCAAGCATTTATGAAGTTGCTAAACATCCTTGCTGGGTCGGAGATGAAGTAGAAATCACCTCGGGTAAGAGTATCAACTTTATATGTCAATAAGAGCACAGGCATATTGAATTTGTCACAGGGTTGTAACCTAGTCACTAGGTTCCGAGTCACAAGTCAATCTCACTTTTATAGTTTTGTCTCGAGTCAAGTCCGAGTCCAAGTCATGGATTAGAGTGTCGAGTCCGCGTCATAGTTTATTGACTCGAGTCCGAATCCAAGTCCTTGTGTTGACTGTTCAGTTCCGAAGTAATGTCATGTGAAATCCACTTTTTGCAATGCTGATCGGCGATATCGAATGCTTCGCATTATTAATACACTAATTTTCCTTACTTTAAACAGTTTCTGGTAGCATTGTCAAGTACCAGTACTGATATACCAAATAATAACAGTGTGATAACTTAACTATTCTTTGCAATTACAATGAAATGCCTGTCTTGGTAGATCCAGTCTCGAGTCATATAACTTGGTCCGAGTCATGCACAATGACTCGAGTACAAGTCGAGTCAATAAACAGCTTGACTCGAGTCGAGTCGAGTCATTTTTCATTTATAAGAAAATGACTCGAGTCAAGTCGAGTCAACGATAAATCGTGACTCGAGTCATTACAACCCTGTGTGTGATTGCAATATATCAATAATACGATGACATTGCACTTTGCACCACATAAAACGATATTCCATGCACTTAAAACTGCATGCCAAACAACGGCGCCACCACCATTGGGCCGATCAGTCCATCGGAAATAAATACCTATTTCCCGTGGATGTGAAGCAAGAACTTGTAACAATCTGCTGCCCCCGAACTGGACAACTAAGGCGGGGATTGAAAAATCTCGAAGGTCGCCTCTAAATATATTTGCTATATAAACAAAATAGTATGTCTCTATTTGGGTTGATTTTTGATACGTCAATTTCTTTTAGCGTGTCCACAATGATCATATTTCGATACGTTGACAACAATATGCGACAAAACCAATATTTTCGGAACTGTCGTAGTCCTGTACGGCCGTGACTGTAGTACGGCCGAGGGCGCCAACTACCATATTTGGTTGTTTGCCAGCATATATAAAAATCCATTCGTATATTGCCTATGAATACTGTTATTGAAAATCTTAAAAATGTATGGTATCTGTTTTTATAAGCAATGTAATCGCGTATCGATCGTCAATATTAAATAGTGTTCACCGTATAAAAAGTGCAGCAACCGTAAGTTTTCTATAATATATAATGTTTTACTGGTGAATTTTCGTTAACCGAACTTTATATAGATATCACGACATTTAGCGTAATATTCAATCAAGATATCATTTCTTTATTGATTTTCATCAGCACCAACAGAAATGATACCCAGCAATGACAGAAAAAATTGGAATCGAGTAAGCGATATCTACTAATAGAACACCCATATGTGCATACAAATAGCAATAAATATTGATAAACAATAGACAATGACGACACATTTAACAAACACATTCAAAGCCAAGCGCACGAAACCGCAGCAAGTTGAACCATAATAGTGATAGCATACAATGGAAAAGCAATACAAGGCAAACTACATCATTTGGTACGAGTTTTAGGAGAATTAAGATGTGCTACTCCAGTGGTCGGGAACCTATGGCTCGCGAGCCATATATGGCTCTTTTGGGTATAAGATATGGCTCTTTGCCAAATATTAATTTTTGTACTGAATTGATCAATATCGCAGCGACTTGTTGGTAAATTTTCATCACGGCCAAAATAACTATTCTGGTGGCAGTATAAACATGTCTTTCAGAGGTAAAGACAATGCCGTCTTCAGGTTTAGGGGCTCGGACCCCCTCTCTTCAAAATCATCAAATTTAAGTTACTCTCACGCCGGCGGCCAATATCACTCGCAAATTCCATGCGCCAGTATTGTTTGTGATATACTGGAGCCGAATCTCGGCACCTGTCAATTGGCACGCTAATGATTACTTCTCTGATTGCGCCGTTTATTTAGTTGCCTGACATAACGACTACTCGTGCTGTTAAGATGTCTCTTCTGTAATAAACGTATCGTGTGGCGACATCGTTTCGTGGTGCAACAGGGAGTACAGGCTCTGTATCCTGGCGTGGTGGCAGCGATGGGATTCGAACCCACGCCATCGAAATGACTACCTGACTCAAACCTCCTGGCGATGTATCCGAATCGAAATCATGAATTGTGCGATACGTTGAGTCGAAGAGCACAGCAGATATAGCGCCGCCCATTTCAAAACGCAGTTTTCAAATACACATTGTCGTCCTGATCTACGGCGCGAAATGAACTGTTGTGGATTCGACATTCACAATTACAAACTCGAATTACAAACAACGCCATAGCTATCCACGTTCCGTTTTCTCCACGTTCTGTGTAGTATAAAATTTATGGGTGTTGCGCAACGTTATGTTACCGCCGAATACTTTGAGAATGGAGAAGTCGATAAGTATTTAGGGCGAAGATAATAAAGTTAGATTAGCACTAAAAGTCTATTATCGCGTTCGTCAGGATTTATCAACCTAGGATTAAGGAAACCGGTTGATCGCAGCGCATAAAGTGAGTGTTAATCTCTTGATTTATCAAACAGGAACAAACTATAGATAACTTGTTATCGGTAAAAACTGCGTACCATTCCTACCCACCAATATTTCCGATAATGACCGTGGCGATGGTCTCCTAGGTAATAGCTTCACTAATTATGTATCCGCCATTGCATAGCGATACCAATATTCTATAATCCATTTCTCAGCTGTACCGAACGAATTGGACACGACCTTCATTTCGCGATGATGATAATTCGACATATTACAGTGCCAGTGTCGCTATCAGCAGGCTGCTGTTTCGTTCAACAAATTGACAACTGATGGCATATGACGCGTTTTCGCATTATGATGCAACAGATTATGCCACTTGATTGAAAACTCGGGACACTTCCACTAACGATCGGGCGTAACCTTTCCAACTTGATGAGTCGCGATTAGCAGTATTTAATTACACGATTAGCAATATTCCGGGTCAGCTAACTTTATTATCTCCGCCTGAGATGCATCCAGATTAGCAGTTTTTAATCACATGATTAGCATTCTCCCGGATCAGCTGACTTTATTATCTGCGCCCTTGGATTTTCGGAATCAGTGTGACAGTCACGTTCGATTAATATCAGTTATAATAAATTCTAAGCTACTTATACAAGGACTTGCGTTATCCTTGGTGGATGCTTGACCCGTCTGCGTCTTACCTCTCGTTTCGAGCTTTATTTTCGAGCAATAAATACCAGATTTTACAGAAAAAATGTGGCGCACACGAGGAATCATATGTAGTGAGTTCAAATTAGTGCTACCATGACGTCACGAATTTCCAATTGTGACGTAACAGTTGATTGGCATGTATGGCTCTTTGGGAGTTGAGATGGGAAAAATAGGGCCAATATGGCTCTTCGGGCAAAAAAGGTTCCCGACCACTGTGCTACTCGAACAGTGTCAACGCGGCTACTGTATTTTGAAGTAATCACTGCAATTTCGTCTTGACTGTGTACTAGGGTTGTCCATAATTTGGAAAATCTCAAAATTTATGCGTATCCATGTCTCATTTTATAGATTATAGATAAAAAACGTCAATGAACCTGCAATAAGCCCACAGGAAAGTCGTTAACATTTGTCTAAATGCGTTTGAAAGTAGCTGCCGTAGAGTGGGCGTGTCAGCGACCATAGAACGGCAAGCAGACTAGAAATCACGAAATCACGGTGCTTGATTGGCTAATCTGCTATGCTTCAATGATCACGACGGTGGCGGCTTGCTGATCAGCTGGTCAAGAAGTCGGCTAACGGTAGTGATTCTGTAAGCGTATTGTAGGTTGGTCCGCAGATAATGATTTAAGATTAATTCAGAACATGTTGAGTGACGAAATGCATGATGAACAAAGAACAGCTGCTTCACAAAAACTTTAAATACATGACTTGATGGCTTATTGTGAAGGCAACCGTTGTAGCCTGTATGCCTTGTTTTGATCGAAGGAAGCACAAAAACACGAGAATAAGTATTGCAACGGCGCTTATGCAAGTGGCGAACGAACTTCTAGTTTCAGAGGGGATGTTCCATGGTTGAATACAAATATAAAACTTTACATTGACACTACTGTGTCTGATCTTATCTTGTCGTAGTAGCCTATATAGTTGAAGTCTTGAAAGCTGTACGGGCTGTATGAATCAGCCATTTATGCTTGGCACTTGTCACATTCTTGCAGCATAATGAATCATACCCGCGAGTGCTGTCTAAGTCCTCAATGATGCCCCGGAAAAAGGTCTAAAGGCAAGCATGGACTATGCAGGTAGGACCAGCAAAAAGGCTGTTCTCTTGCATTGTTTAGCATGTCCATAATGAATCTTAGATCATTACCGGCTGCATCACGACTAATGCTTCAATCAAACCCGACATGGACGTAAAAAAGAATGTATTGAAGCGGTGCGGTAGTTATATTTCTTTAGAGTCCCAATGTAAGCTACCTGGTCGGCCCATATATCTTCTGAGCATACGGGATTGTGTCCACAATCCATCTCACATGGTGTGCTGCACCAGTTTGGCGATAACTAATATACTTTACCTGCACTGCCACTTGGCGTAATCTCAATCATATCAGATAGGTATTTCTGGGATCTATAAGTTCACAAGCATTCGCTGTTTCACCTCTGTCATGCCTGATGGAGGGTATTGTTGTTCTGAACCTATCGTTATCTAGTTTTAACACTAAAAATTCAATGACCAAGTGTCTCATTTTAGTATTTAATCACCAACGTACAATGCGCTTACAGAATCATCATTGCCGTCAGCGTACTTCTTGAACTAGTAGAAGCACATAATCAGCAAACCGCCGTGGTCGTGATCATTGAAGCATAGCTGATTAACCAATCAAGTGACGTGATTTCGTGATTACTAGTCTTCTCGCCGTTCTATGGTCGCGAACACACCCAATCTATGGCAGCTACTTTCAAACGCATTTAGACAAATGTTAACGACTTTCCTGTAAGCTTATTGCAGGTTCATTGACGTTTTTTATCAATAATCTACAGAATGAGACATGGATACGCATCTTTTTTGAGATTTTCCAAATTTTGGACAACCCTACTGTGTACCAGACATGGGGTAATCGCGATTAGTAATCGTAATCGATTACGACGATTACACCATTTTCGAGTAATCGTAATCGCAATCGATTACATTCGAAAAAATTCCGAAGTAATCGTAATCGTAATCGACTACTTCTCATATCTAATCGATTTCCTTGTGAAAGAACGATTACTTTTTATTCGTGCAAGCACTATGACATAAACTGAACATTCGTTAACAAGGAAGAGATATTATACCAGGTTTATTGTTAGCACAAACGTCTGATTTTCAATCGCCACTCTCTGTTCATTATTACGTCAGAAGTAGCCTATTAGCTTTGCTCGTCATTGCGTAATAAGTATCCACACATAGTAAATAGATATTTGAAACGTGCGCCATTCGTTATTTCCGATTCTTTACTTAAAATTCGGACCTGCCGCCATAGCCATCCGCTTATGCACCATGTTAGCTTGGGTCGTAGCTATAATCAGGACCAAAACATCAATTCGTCCCCTCACTCCAAACGTTGTTCTTGGGACTCATAAGCTGTTCAATTTCCCGGTCGATGATTGAATTTCGTCAGTATATTGGTAATTGCATTATATCACTATGAGTTTTATATCCTCGATGGTCAGATTTTCCGGTGCAGCTGGGGGCAAGTAATTCATAGTTATAACATCTGATATGTTGTTATAGTTGCTTCATTGTATGTTGTTAATTCGTGAGCTCCTGCCTGTTATATAATAAAAACATATTGTAGTCACCCATACGTAGCAGACAAAAACTTTCGTTAGACGCACACACAAATTGTTGGTCACTTGGTACATTATGACGTAACAAGCAAAGGACATGTTATCTATGAAGAAAATTTTTATCTCATTACGCCTTTTCATCGAAATCCTTATATTGTCTTCCGATATATCTTTTAAGATTAATTATAAAAAGCAAAATAAATGTAATCGTGAGTAATCGTGATTACTTTTTCAATGTAATCGTAATCGTAATCGACTACTTCCTGATTTTGCTGTAATCGTAATCGTAATCGTAATCGCGTGATCCAGAAGTAATCGTAATCGCAATCGATTACATTCATGAAGTAATCACCCCATGTCTGCTGTGTACACTGTACTTACTTGAGGACTCTCTGAGAGCCCCACGAAACAGTTTAAACAATTTCGGCTAACCGAAGTTGATTGCGCATTGTGTTCTCCCCAACATGTACGCCTATACAAGCTAATCATGTCTTATTCAGAAAAGTTGTCCCACCATTAATATTATTCACATTCTTAATTCGAAGAGGTGTTAGCCTACACGCCCTACAGGTTTATAAATATTCGCTAATACCTGTCATAATCAAAATGTTCATCGATAGGATACTACGATGAGGAAGAGACTGTTGACGATGCGAGGTTGTGTACTGATTCAAAAAGCGATGCTTCGTCGCGAAATAAAGAAGCAGAAGGAGCAGCAGCTCGCAATCTATTGTATGCTATAAGGAGATTGGGATGCCTCAGGTATGCTGTACGAGTGTACGTACATACGTTATTCAAAGAATGTAACCATAGTTTCCTGAATGTTGCGGACAAAGCGAGACTGAACGGCTCACTACATTGGCATTACGTCACATTTTCCATTTGACCAAGGGCAACTTTATGGCCATTTTTGACCGGCTTGCCGAGCGTTAAATTCGATAAAGCGGATATCAATGGAAAGCTGCTGCTTAGGGCTCTTCAAAAATGACTTTTTTTCTGAAATCGTACTGGCTACTTGATGATATTGTTAGGTTACCTAATTTAAGCCTACACACAAAATTTGGCTCAATTCCAGCCAGTAACCGCTTTGCTACAGAAGAAGAAAGTTTCTATTTATTATATAAAAATAAAGAATAAAAAATTTGAAAATTTTCTGTTCGCCCCATGAAAGTGTTAGGCTGTCTATAGAAACTAAGCTCACCAAATTTGGTTCATTTCCAACCAGTGGAAGCGGAGTTATTGCCGTCGAAAAATTTGGATTGGAATAAAATAGTATTTACGGTGACCGATTCTTTGTTTATTTATTATAGTTGTGCTCACCGTAAATACTATTTTATTCAAATCCAAATTTTTCGACGGCAATAACTCCGCTTCCACTGGTTGGAATTTAACCAAATTTGGTGAGCATCGTTTCTATAGACAGGCCAACACTTTCATGGGGTGAATAGGAAATTTTAAAATTTTTTATTATTTATTTTTACATAATAAATAGAAACTTACTTCTCCTGTAGCAAAGCGGTTACTGGCTGGAATTGAATCAAATTTTGTGTGTAGGCTTAAATTAGGTAACCTAACAATATCATCAAGTAGCCAGTACGATTTCAGAAAAAAAGTCATTTTTGAAGAGCCCTACTGCTGTACTGATAACGAAAATATAAATTTTATTCTGCTCATGGTCCTGGAACCTCCAAAATCAGCCTCAAATTTTGGATTGTGATGGAGTTTGGTATTTTGACGCAAAAATGCTGTCTGGTTCTGTCTTCTTAGCTTCACTCTCGTTTTGCCAGACAGAATTGTTGCGTCACAAGGCCAAACTTCATAACAATGCAAAATTAGAGGCAGGTTTGATGGGTTCTAGGGCCTTACGCAGCATATAATTTATGTTTTCGTAATCAGTACTGCAACAGCCTTCCATCGATACCTGTTTTATCGAATTTAGCGCTCGGCAAGCCGGTCAAAAATGGCCATAGAGTTGCCTTCGGACAAATGTAAAGTATGAAGTAACCCAGATGCAGTGAGTCGTTCAGTCTCGTTGTGTCCAGAACCAGGGGTGTCAAACTCAACTGACGTCGCGGGCCGGATTCAACACTTCAGATCGCTCGCGGGCCGCACCAAAATTCCTCAATCCCAATATACCTCAAAATCCATGCTCTTGTTTTTCATTTGAGTGGTTCATTAACCAGCCTATTTATACACAATAGTATATTACAATAAATGTGGGTCATAGGGATTCTATTCTATCCGCACCTTTAATCGCAATCGGAGAAATTTGCAATAATAATATGATTGGCCGGTTGAATAAAGTTATGAACCGATAAAACAGTGGCTCCAGCGATGGTATCAGTTGGCATATTTCTATGCTCCCTTTGTTTTTGTGGAATATTGGCAACCTTGCGTATGCATTGTGACTTGTGAGGGATGCAGAAGATTAAACTGTAAACGCGGACGTTGGAATTTGCTTCATATTATTTTAGTATATCACGATTCGGGTGTCTCTCGAGGCTGGAGACCTCTATTGTATTTTCCATGTAACCTGCACAGTGCACATAGAGCTTCGCATTGGCGTTTTCACTTATGTGATACACTAAAAAGTTTGGCGCTTCTTCGATATACGCCCGGGATCGAACCAGTGCTGCCCATGACACTCATAAATGCTTCCATTGAACACGATAAAATTTTATAAACGACAAGGAATTTTTTTTGCATTTTTAGAGACGGATATTAGGGTTGGGGGAATGGATATATTAGGGCTGGATGTGGGTTGGGGTCAAAGTTGGGGTTAGGGTATCCCAAGATTACGGTTGGGGGAAGGGGATATTAGGGTCGGAGGAGAGGAGGGTATTAGGGTTGGATGTGGGTTAGGGTAAAAGTTGGTGTTAGGGAATCCCAAGATCAGGGTTGGGGAAGGGAGATATTAGGGTTGGAGGAGAAGGGGATATAGGGGTTGGGGAAGGGGGTATTAGGGTTGGGGGAGACGGGGATATTAGGGTTGGGGGCGGGGATATTAGAGTTGGAGGTGGGTTAGGGTATCCCAAGATTAGGTTTGGGGTGAGGGACACGATATCCAACCCTAAAATCCCACCCTCTCCCTACCATAATATCCCCCAACCCTAATATTGGGATACCCTAACCCCAACTTTGACCCCAACCCACATCCAACTCTAATATCCCCCTCCCCCAACCCTAATATCCCCCCTCCCCTAACCCTAATATCCCCATACCCATCTCCTCCAACCCTAATATCCCTCTCCCCCAGCCGTAATCTTGGCAAACCCAACCCAAACTTTGACCCCAACCCACATCCAACCCTAATATACCCCTTTCCCCAACCCAAATACTCCCCTCTCCCTCCCTCTCCTCCCCTCCCTCTCTAGTTAGAATATGGCTGTGGAAGGAGACCCCGAGTGGTCGTCGGACCCCCTTCGAGTGGGGTGGCAGGACACAGTCGTAACGCAAGTCCAGACCCACTGTGGGCCCCACTGGTTTCCACCCAGGGCTTGGCAAGCTTCGTGAAATCGTAGGTGGCCCAATAGATATCCGCTCCGTGCCCGCGTCCGCACTCCGATGACTTCCATTGCCGGCCGAGCCGACATCGTGACACCTTAATGCATCTTACAAGTGGGGCCACGCTTGTTTCCCCTCTTGGGTTTTACTTTAGACCTTGTTACGCTGCCGCCAGGGACTAACTCATCCTCAGATGAGGCTGGGAGGCCATACTGCACCCCATTTTACTGATTTGGCGCACGGCGCCACCCTCACACCTCGTTACGTCTCATGCCTTGCACATCTTGTACGCACCTTTGTACGCTTCGTCCCTGAGCTTCGTTCAAGGACTAATACAGTCCCGTGGGTTGGGAGGCCATACTCAAGGGGGACCGACGACCGCTCAGGGTCTCATTCCACAGCCATATTCTAGCTAGATCAACCAATCAGGCGTCGTCAGTGGCACTCCCCGGCCCGCTGACGGCAACCCGCCGAGTATCCCTGTTGGACCGGGATCTTTTTATTGCAACCTTGCATTCACCTCTGTTGCAAACAACTGATACATCACGTCACTAGGATGGGATCCCCGCAGCCCCAACACATCTGAGTATCTGGTTGCTACCGCCGTTTACACGTATTTCAACTAACTGTTATTTGGCTATAACTAGTTTTGTGTTCACAATAGTGAAAACTTTCATCTTAGCACGTATATAAACATGATGTTTCTGCAGCTTTTGAGCTACCGTATATGTCATGACTCCACGACCAGCATGCAGTTGCCGAGATATGCAATTTTGCTCCCTTCACGCGCAGAAATTGGGGGGTTGCCGGCTGGAAAATGGGGACAAACCCCTAAATTCAATTTCTATTGAAGTTTTACGTCATTTGTCGGGATTTAAGAACCCCCTTTTTCGATTTAAAAGAAATTCATTTTCACTCCACCCTAGTAACCAATTATAGATGCATTCCTGGGGAATACATGTCAAGTACTTGCAGACAGGGCATGGTATGGTATGGTATGGTATGGTATGGAAGTATGGTATGGTATATGGGACGAAATTTCGGTATGGAATATGGAAATGTGCAAGTATGGTATGGTATGGAAGTTTCCCAAGTATGATATGGAATTGTTTTTCCTTACTTCCATACTTTAACAGTTTTGCCAAAACCATGACAATAATCCTACTATCGATTTGTTAGATTCCTTGCATACCTCAGAAAATCGCTCACTGTCTATGTTCATATCCCAAATTGTGATTCATGACTCCCCCATCCCGTGGTTGAAATTTATTTGAAGACAAAGTTGCGCAACGCGCATATGAATGAAAATAATATTATAGATAATTATTTCAATCTTAATATCATGGAAACGAATGATATTCGACCGCTGTCTCGCGGTACAACTTGAATTTCGCTTTTCGTGATTTCCACTCCGTAAACTGCCAAGGTAGTTTTAGAATGTAGCTACCAGTTACATGGATATTTAGATGAATTTGTTGAACTTGGAAAGAATTTTCTTCACTTTGGTCGGATGATAATCACGCAGTATCTGCATGACAAAGCCATCATTGTAATTCAAAAATATGTAGCTTGTCTTGGAGCGACGTTACGATATGCCGGCCTCCAACAAATTGTATAACTTCATGAAATCTGGTTATCCATGATAAAATAATGGTCAGTGGATGAGTATACACCAGAGCTGTGGAGTCGGAGTCCGAGTTTGGCTAATTTTCGCTTGATGGAGTCGTAGTCGTGAAAACTGTAGTGGCTGGAGTCGCGGAAAAAATATTGACTGGAGTCAGAGTCGGAGTTTGTGAAAATGACCCTGACTTCGACTCCGACTCCGACTCCAACTTCTTTATCATGAAAACAATTGCATTCAAATGTATCTTTGAATTACTAATAATCACAACTATAATAGGATTTTTATGCACCATAGATCACTGTTATTAGTAACGATACAGTTCAGGGGCGGCCAAACCATGTCCCGCAGGTCAAATGTGGTCCGCGAGAAGGTTTTGTGTGGCCTGCGACGTAATTCTCGAAATTAGATATAACATCGGGTAAAATTGCAAGGCAAACCAAATTTGATTAGCCTGACCGGAAAATTTGATGTTGACTAAAACATCAGTTTTGACGCTTCGGCGTAACCAGGGGCCAGCCACATTCATCGCAGATCTTCGTATATGGCCATAAAGTAGAATATTCCGTAGCAGATTTATTTGACTTGGAATTTTTCTTAGCACTTCGCACGATTTATTGTTATATTTCTTGCATTTAGTATTGTAACCCCTCCTGGAAATTAGAAATACTCGTAATTTACAGAATTTAAGACCAACTATATACTCGCAATTAGGCAATACCGTGTCGTCCAACATGCGACTTCGCTTGTGCGCTCAATGCGAGATCATCGGCGATGAAACATTTGCACAAAATGAGAGAGTCATGTTCAATGAAACCGTTGATATTGCTATGTCTAAAACGCCACATAATCATGTCGTTGCCAAATGAGCCAATTGCTAGACAGAGGCGACCCACAATATACATGCAAGTAATATATTTATTGATCGAATTCATTCATTACCGTTGAAAACATTTCGTGCTTTGCGCGACCAGGGCATGACTGCACATTGCGCACTGTAGCCTACAGTTGCACGCGAAGTTTTCATGACATAATTGTTTTCAATTTTGAAGTGTACTAATATAAGTCTTGTTTTTAATGTTACCTAATTCAGTTCGTTCCTATAGGATGACTAAAAAAAGATTACCAACATTCAAGTTGTCCGCGCAATGGCTCGTAAATCTCATGTGGCCCTTTGGCTTAAAAGGTTGGCCACCCCTGACATAGCTAAATAAAATTGGACATTATTTGCAAATTACAATTTAGTTGCATAGAGGAAGAAAGAAGTAATATGCATCTTCGCGATGAAGTCACTATAGTTGATGCAATTTTTGAAAATACCATGATATTGTGACCAGGGCTGTGGAGTCGGAGTCGGAGTCGGAGTCGGAGTAATTTTCGCTTGATGCAGTCGGAGTCGGAGTCGTGAAAACTAGAATAGCTGGAGTCGGAGTCGGAGTCGGAGTCGTGGGGGAAATACTGACTGGAGTCGGAGTCGGAGTTTGTGAGAACGACCCTGACTTCGACTCCGACTCCAACTTCTCTATCATGAAAACATTTGCTTTCAAAGAATTTTCAATAGAATTTTTATGTACCATCAATCACTGTTATTAATAACCACACAGATCGGGTGCGGCCAGCCCGTGGCACGCAGGCCAAATTTGGCACACGAGAAGGTTAGGTGTGGCCTGCGAGGTAATTCTCGAAATTATTTTTGATGTCTGGTAAAATTACAAGTCCAACCAAAAATTGATTAGCATGACCGCGAAATTTGATGATGACTAAAACAACGGTTCTGACGCATTGACGTATCCAGGGGCCAGCCACATTTATCCCAGATCTTCGTATATGACCATAAAGTAAAATATTTCATAGCAGATTTATTTGACTTGAAATTTTTCTCGGTACTTCGCATGATTCATTGTCACTAGATTTCTTGCATTCAGTATTTGATCCCCCTTTTGAAAATTATAAATACATATTATTTACAGAATTGAGTCTATCTATATTCGCAATTAGGAGATAACGTGTCGTCCAACATGTGGCTACGCTTGTGCACTCGCAGCGAGATCGTCGACAAAACATTTGCACAAAATGATAGATGCATGTTCACTGATACCGTCGATTTTGCTATGTCTAAACATCGAATAATCCTGTCCTTGCCAAATGAGCCCAGTGGTATACAGATGCAACCCCCAATGTATGTTAGCAACATATTTATTGATATATTTCAGTCATTATCTAGCAAACAAATTTCGCGCTTCGCGCGACCAGGACCTGGTTGTGCACTGCACAGTTGCATGACATATTGTTATCAATTTTAGAGCGTATTAATAGAAGTCTTGTTTGCAATGCTACCTAATTCGGTCGCTCCTATCGGACGACTAAAAAAAAGCTATCAACGTTCCAGTTGCCCGCGCAATGGTTCGTAAATCTCATGTGTCCCTTTGGCCGAAAAAGTTGCCCACCCCTGATATAGATAAAATTAGAGTTTAGACCAGTGGTTCCCAACCTTTTTCGACTCATCGCCCCCTTTTCAAACTATACACCGATCATCGCCCCCCAAATATTGGGAACCGAAAAATGGGCATACAGACTAAAATCACTGGCGAGTTGACTAAGAAAAGGGTCAACTTTTCGACTCGACCTCGAAATTACACTTTTCCAGCTAAATTTTGGTGAGTTGACTAAGAAAAAGGTGATTTCTCCGACTTGATTAAAAAAGGATCGTAACAGCCCCCCCGCCCCAATACGTTGGTCTTGACCCCCTCCACAGGGAGATAAAGCAAACTGCAGAGCCCCTCAGGCCAAACTCCCCCGATACCTCTTTACCGCTACTTCTCTGACTGACTGACTCTTTAGTTAGTGGGCTTAATTCGCAGGACGCGCGAAAAAATTCGATCATTCATGATTTAATCGGTCAATATGAGCGGGAGTTGCATATATATTGCTGTCAATTTTTTATCCTCTCTTTGCTCATGTATTCAGATTTACTGCTAAAGCTGAGTGAGGTGTCTTGGAAAATGTATGGCTCGTAAATAATCATTGAACAATAAATGAACATATTCGGGCGGACCCGTGGGTATAATGACTTCGTTACGTAATGACATTTCGTGGCCTGTCTGCTATGTCAAAAGACATTCAAATCGCCCATACGTACTAAACTAAAAGACGCACACGATTTCAAATTGGTATTTCTGCACTGGCAATTAAATTTTCTCTGCGAGGTTCTGATTGCCAGGACAGGAACATTTGGCGCCAGCCATTTAGGCGCCTATGGACAATTAAATATATATGTATATCGTATATATCGAAGTCGGTCAGCATAAAGGCAGTCCTTTTCCGCCAAGGTTTTCTCGTTCTGGCACACTTTTCGGAGTCGCATGTTATATGGCCTGAAACTTCATATGTCTTGGTGCGTCATGGTGTGACAATGGCTGACGGCCCTTGGCCCATTTCTATAACTCATGTGTATTATTTCATGGAGGAAGGGTATCCAATAAGCAAGAAACATGTGACCACGAAATGGCGCGCAGCGCGAATTTTTTTTGATAAAGTTGCCTAAATTTCCAAAATAATACTCTATAATTATTGTTAATTCACGAAAAAATCCCGATTGGGGGTTTGGGTGTGGCAGTTACGGTCATGGACGCCAATATAGCCATTTCAACGCGCCATCGCCCCCCTATCGCCCCCTTCGTCCGTTTTCGCCCCCCTATCGCCCCCTTGGCTATTTTCGCCCCCCTGGACCGACAAATCGCCCCCTGGGGGGCGATATCGCCCACGTTGGGAACCACTGGTTTAGACAGTACTTGCCAATTACAATTCAGTTGCACAGGGGAAGAAAATCGCAATATGCGTTTTCGCGATGCAGTCAAAATTGGTGCAATTTTTGGAATTATACCATGATAATGTGACAGAGCAAATGCATCGGCTGGTTTTGTAAAATTGTAAAAATGATGTAAATATGACCAAACGATGCTTCCCACTTGACAAAATTAAAAATATTTGTAGTGTAGCTTAGCTGTTTGGGTCGAACAAATGATTAAGAAAGACTGCAAGTCCCAATCTTTGAATACTTGATTAAGTACATGTAGACTAGACATAGGCTATGGTCTTTGACTACTTAATCAAATTCCATTTATGACCAATGTCTATTAGTAGTAAGAGTGTGTGTGCTTGTAATCAGTATAGTGTGCAATGACAAAATTAGTAAGTTCAATCTCTTTATTTGTTGCTGACTCATACACAAGAGCTGCACTTGGATTTTTATCTAAATTTTTATTGTACTGGATTGGATATCTGCCATATTTGAATGATTCATACATTTCAGTATATGAGAGAGTCCGTGTTACAAAAAGTTGAAAAAGGAAGGATATTTAGCAAATCTTTCTTTCATGTTAATTGCATAGTGGATAATTCGAGCTGTGCCACAATGAAACAATTTAGCATGCCACCGTTAATCATATGTTTGCATATGTAAGCCGTGCCAGCTTCATAATGGATTTTACTTGGGTACAATTGCGTTCAAATTTTCCACGAATGATGTCTTTGCGAAACTCAAGTGAGGGGCACCAATGTGTCCGAATTGGGCGGAGTCAAGTGTTCACGGTTAGGGAAGGAAAGGTATACGCTCCTGCGAAATAATCGTTCCTCAGGCATCATTTACTAACGCCACAAACAGGTCTGGCTTACACATATTTATCCCCCCTATTAATACTTGAGCAGTTGCAGGCTATGATTTATAACACAGAGTCACCCGGCTTCACCGGTTCATGAACTTGCTGTAGCAGATTAGTGCTATAAACCAGTGGTTCTCAACCTTTTCCACCTCGCGGACCGGTAAAATTTCAAAAAATGTCTGGCGGACCGGTGGACTTTCAAAAATTGAAATGAAGCCAAAATGCAAAGTATGCAACCGTTTTTTTGCAATTATATGGTGCTAGAGAGTGACATTCAGAGGGCTTTGATCGTAAATATTATCTTCATTTCGGCATCCATGGGATTTTACGATAGTGAGTCTGCTGAGTTGAGGTAAAATTGCCTTGTCCAGATAAACGTGCTTCCGCCGAGAGTCGTTTACAGTCCTAACCGACCACCTCAACTCGAATAATATTCTTCTTTTTGACAATATCGAGAGAAGAAGCGTTTCGGAGTCGAACCAAGCTCCTTGTCGGGCTACTTTGCGCATTGCCCACTACCACCAGACGCAGGCTACTTTGACAACTACAAATACAATGCGCCGCACGAAAACACCTCATGGTAGCTGTACCAGCCATCCGTAAATTCGGGCCGAAAAATACTTTGTCAGCCCACCCCCCAAAACGTTGGTCTTTTGCCCCCATAGGGCGATAAGCCAAACTTCCGGGGCTTCGCCCCCAGACTCTACAGTTGGGTGGATGTTTCACTTGTACTTGTGAGCACATTCATTCTGCTCAGTGTAAGCAGAGAGTTTGAGTAGCTTAATCGCGCCAATGGCGAACATTTTCGATCATTCATGACTGAATCAGGTTTCTCGCTGCCGAATTTTTGGCACATCTTTCTGAGTCCCATGTTAGCCTAAACTTCATTATTTGTTGATAAGTTGCGGTGCGGTAATGGCTGACGCCGAAATGCCTATTTCTATAAATCATACGTATTTCTTGGAGAAGGGGACCTGATAAGCAAGACATTTAGTGACACTAAATCGCGCAAAGCGCGAAAAGAAATTGAAAAATGTTGGAAAAAGTTTCAAAAAAATACGCCATGATTTATGTTCATTTGCAAAATAATTTCAGGCCCCTTTCAAGCTCAGCTCTTCTCCAATTGGGCGGTTTGGGGTACCCCAATTACGGTCCTGCACAAAATGAATCAGTCAAAAACGAACGATCGCGCAAACTGCGCTGTTTAGCGATGAGTCAGCTCGTATCTGTTCTGTATAGTTGTCGCTCACATGTCGTCAAATGACACTTCTTGAACTTCAAGTCAAATCGAATATGTTTCGACCCCGAATGTTCCCTCACGAAGTTCTGAATCAGTTGAAAATTTGAAGTTTCGTTTATTTTATCAATGGACAAGCCTTCAACATTGCATCTTGAAATTAAGGTATAAAATTGTAATATACCTGGCGGACCGGCAGGAATGTCGTCGCGGACCGGCAGCGGTCCGCGGACCGGCGGTTGAGAACCACTGCTATAAACGAAGGATTACGTTGACTTGCTGCCGTAACACAGTAGGCTACATTTCCCTAGCTTGGAAGAGGCAGTGATTTTGCAGGCTATAAATTACTGGTTATAGGAGACAACGGGAGTAAAACCCATGACTTGCAAGGCCAGCGGTGTAGCCACTCAGCCATTTTGGCTCTAATCTTTCTGGTATTTATCTTGATGATAAATGGCGTGGTACAGGACAAAATGAGCTGCAGCCTCACAGATTACGATCTACAGTACTGATGCAATAATATTCATTTCAGGAAACCCGCAGTCGTCATATTTAACAGAGCTGAATTTACCTTGATGAGCTTCAATCCTGCAACGTATGATGTATCTCTCTTGAGCACTTACAGTGCGAAGATGTCAAGAAGCTACTTCTCGGCAGTCTGTCTTAATGAATACATCTACGTCTTCCTGTACGACCAATCAGTTTACAGGCTCGAATAGGGCGATAAATCGGCAACATGGCAGAGGAGGTCAGACGCAATACAGAATCACGGTTATTGGTGTAAGCTAGCGTCAGATTCTGAATCTATTTATGTCGCGGATGGGAAGTTTGCTTATTTATTTGCGAATAAAGTGATGTCAAAATACCACACAGCAACCAACTCATGGTCCTATATTGCCCCCAAACACACCGCGACAAGTCGGTCAACGTTGCTGGTTGCAAATGGACTGCTTTATTGCTTCGGTGGAATCAATGAAGAATCGTCAATAACTGCATCCGTCGAGGGCATGGATTTGCGCTCGATGAAATGGAGTCAATTAGCCAGTATGCGGGTCGCAAGGAGCGATGCATCAGCAGTCCAATATGGAAGAAAAATCTTTGTACTTGGCGGTATTACCACCAGTGAAATCGCTAGCTCATTTGCCGAAATCTACGACCCTGACCTGAACACCTGGGTGACAGGAAAATCCCTAAACAGAGTAAGGGAATCTTTCAACAGATTTTGTATCGGCAGTAAACTCTTTGCAGTTTCTGGAGACCATGAATATAATGATCAAGTTATTGAAATGTATGATTCTTCTGAAAGAGAATGGCATATCGCCTTGCAATTGACGGATATGCATGTCTCGAACGCGGTTCTCGTGACCATTACATAAATTTTATTTTTAAACAGTCCCATGTAAGAAATTGGTTTTTTTTTGTTCACTAATGATCTCACCACTACGACCGGAGCACCTTGACACATTTGACGTTATCTATCAGTCATGCAACTGAAGCTGAAGGACCTGAACGCGTAGGCTTACGTATTTATAACTGTGCTCTTTGAATGAGTGGGTTGAAATATCACCCTGTGTTCATATGAGCGTCGTTTCGGTAATATATCATATATTCAAGTCATGATGACAATATACAACAAGCGCGATTGCGATCTCAAAGGCATCACGGGGCAATGAAAGTTTTCGAAACTGACTGTGACGAATTTGTTACTGCATAGAAGTGAAGACAAAGAAGATTCTGATGCCATAAAAATTCGCCGCATAATGGCCGTATCCAAGAATATTAAAAAGTCACAGAGTGTTTTTGCCGTTCCTTCTGGTACGCGCTCTGTTGCATAAGTGATACAGCGCATTCTACACATGTTGTCAATAATTCCCGAATCCTGACTCGAAATTAGTGATGTATTAGCATGTGATGCTCGTGATGGAAGACCTGTAGTAGAACATGCTGCAAGTGTAGTGCAATTTATCGACCTAAACGAAGTGTCTCGGAGCGAAATCTTCGTAAGTTCTTGTTACAGGACATTCAAATATGCTCCCACTGCTCAATACGTACATTTGGATTTCGGGATATATGTATACGGCTACATATGCTGTAATTTTCATTTGAATAGAACAGACGACCCGTTTTCCTTGCACTCCTGTTCGGTCTTGCAATCTACATGCAAGATTACCTAGATTTAATTCGTGTAGCCCGTACCGGACTAATAGTTCTCGCATACATTATGACCGCCCGTTGCTCCAAGTTCCAGGCCAATTTAATCCCACATGCGCGGACTCGGCCCTCGTGACTGGGGTTATAATTCTGCCATGGTGGGAAAAAAGCAAAAGTGAGACAGCAGGATGTGGGAGAGACGTGGAGAAAGTAGTTTTTATGCAAGCTGTGCAGTGAGCATAGTCTTGTAACCCTACCTATCAGACGTTGCTATGTCACAGCGTTCAATCCATTGATACAATCAATTCCTGCTTCTCTTACAGCTATGTGCGATATGAATTCATGTTAATGATTTCAAGGTTGGAAATTTTTGGACCGATTCTACAGATTAATGCGCTGCACTAAATCCGGTAGGACGATATTGCCGTAGTTCCATCGGAAGTTAATCATAAAATGCAATTATGGCTAAATTTACGCTATTATAATATGGCCGCTGTTCCGTACACTCATGCGTGGAATGCACTTTATTCCGACTTTACTGGATAGCCTACCCTCTTGAACGGCACATGACATATATGACCCATGTTTGTATACTTGATTGATACTAACAACTTCTAGTTATAATATAATCGAAATTGCTGATAGTCGTGGGTTATCGTCATATAGGCGTAGCCAGCGGGAAAGACGTCTTCGTTCCCCTCTCATTTTCGACTTGTGTATTGTGACGCCATACATGTGACTACGTTTCGTTATATCAGAGTCAACTGAAAAGCTTGATGAAGCCTACGTATAATTTCAAAATAGGAATATATATATTGCGGGAATAATATGAAAAATAGAACTAAACTTTCACTAACTCCACCATTTTACGAACTGCTCTGTGGCCCACCTCAAATGCTCCAGTAGCCCCCCAGTGGGACATGGCCCACCGGTTGACAATCCCTGGTCAGGAGAAGAGCCGTAACAGCACTTCGTCAGCCCCCCCAAAAAAACTTTGGTCTTGGGCCCCCCATAGGGTTATAGACCGGACTTCTGGGGGCTGAAGCCCCCCAGACCCCCCTTCGGCGATACTCTGTTTACCGCTATTTTTCATATTCGTTAAGTGTTTGTTTAATGAATTAGCTTTGGTCGCCTAAGCGCGCGAAGCGCGGGGAATTTCTAGAATTCATGATTGAATCGGTCAGTATGATCGGGAATTGTATATATATTGTTATCAATTTTTATCTTCTCTCTGCTCACGTAATCAGATTTGCCGGTAGAACTGAGCGAGGTGTGTTTGAAAAGGTAGGACCACTCAATAATAATTAAACATATTCGGGCGTATCCGTTGGCAGGAACGAAACAGCACCTCGTCATTTAAAACAAAATTGCATAAATTTTCAAAAAATACTGTATGATTTATGCTAATTCACGAAATAATTTTAGGCCCCCTTCGAGCTCGGGCCCTCCCAATTTGGGGGTTTGGGGTGCGGCAGTTACGGTACTGGTCAGGACTTACGTAAATGACTGACAGAGGTGGTCAAAGTAGTTAAGAAAGTTTCTAAAGTAGTCCTAGAAAGAAGTAGCGAGGCAGAAATCTACTTAAGTACGAGTAGAAGTAGTACTTGCATAATCGCTTGCATAATGTTAAAGCCCGTAATAATACCACTGGACAAAAAATCATTATGGTAGGTGAGGTGAGAACTATTTTAGGGTAATTGGGGGGCGTTGAGCTCGAAAATGGCATTGGTTTCTGCAGATTGGCTCTATTTTCCATGATACCACCTAATTTGGACGTTTTTATTTCATTTTATTTATTTCATCCAAAGTTGGTTACATTTTATCCCAACAGTCTATATTGAATGTCCGTCTGTACTGAAACCATGAGAATCGGAGAAATATAAAACACAATTAGATCGGTGGAGCGAAACTGTGTTGCATAAATCTATTCTTTTCCGCATATCGAGCACAAAAATACCCCATTTATTCGTATTTTCATCCGATTATCCTTTTATATTGTAATTTGTGACAATAAGATTCCTATGCCGATAGATGAGCTTGAAGTGAACAACAATACAGCAGTAATTCGGTCAGTAGGGGTCTCAGCTTTCCCGTGGCCACTTACTGGCCACGAAAATAAATTTTCGTGGCCGGCCATGGAAAAGCGGTATTTCGTGGCCGGCCACAGCGAATTTCATGGCCGGCCATAATGATTCATCGTGGCCGGCCACAGGTTCGTGGCCAGTTAATGATTTTTAAATATCATATTGAAGTTCTGTACATCCGAGAAGCTCTTTAATGATCTTTGCTCGTCTAGATTGATTGAAACTGTCATCTTTCAATCATTGTGACTATCTGAAGCAGATCATCTCTATTTGCACTGCGTCGGTTTGGTTTGTGAAGTATAATTACACGAATATCGTCAGTTATCAAATGATATCACTAAACCTACTACTTAATGTCGTCGGGAAGGGTCTAAAATTCCATCGGCTCGGCACATATTTACCCTTTTCCTGCATGCGCTGTAGAAATGTATTTTATCCTCTCACTATCACAAATTTACGGTCAGGAACGATGTAAACTCTGCTAGTGCTACCACCCAAACAGAAGTTCCTTAAACCGTCCTGTCTACTTGTCCACTTGTCTTGAAATCATCCAGCTCTACATCAGAAAGTTCGTTCCTACACCAGTTTCATATAAAGGAGAGTAAATAAAATCATAATTGCGAACTGCCAGCCACGCCGCCCCATCGCTAAAACGGCGTTTAGATGAACTCTTTCGGATTATCACCGCACTGACGTATTGTACGCAAGGAATCAATTATTATACAAACGAATTGCTTTTATTAGTCTGATACACAGATTAACGAATCAAGAAAACCAGTAGAATGTATTTCGAGGCGTTACCCGACGAGTCTCCTCTGCAATACGTCCTTTTCTGTGGTAAACGAAACTATGAATAAGCAAACTTTCCAACCTAATAATACCCAAATGTACCAGTAAAATCTAAAAGCATGTTCCCGAATGCCTGACGATATTGACGGCAACACTCAGTGCTCGCAGAAAAGTCGAATTCCTCGTCACCATTCAGAAAGTGCTCGGCAAACTGAAACAGCAATTGCGATTACAGATGAAGAGTCTTTTGAAATTTTGAGTTACCTTCAATACCAAGACCCCGCAGTTATAAGAGTCATTCTTTTGACTATGAGTCCTGGATACGATTTCCCACCCAGTGGCAGAACTATTTGTATGGTACTTCCAGAATCCCCTGGCAGCATAGAGATATGCAGAGTGTCAACAATAAGTAAGATCTCAGTTACTCACTTCCAATTACGTTCCAAGCGTCTTCGGTAGTGTTCCTCATTGCCCATGGGGTCGTATAAGTAGAGTGTTTTTGGATTTACGTTAGTCGCCTGCCAAAAATACTTTTGATTTAATTATTAACACACCAATAAGCCGTAAGGCCCTAGTCGCTTCCTTGTAGGGCATTAATCATATTTCCTTTTTCCTTGGTGTGACGTATGAATCTATAAACCGAGCTATTATCGGCCTATCCATCTTTGTATCCAATTCATCAGTTACTTGAAGTCGAGGTAGATGCAAGTATCGTTCTAGTATTGTTATCATAGATAAGTCCAACCAGTGAAATCCAATGATTGACGACATGCAACGCTGTTATGAAGGAGCAATTCAACGATTGATGAATCTGAAAATATTCTGTATCGATTATTACGGAGAAGAAAAATTGTTTCTATCAAAATTGTTGAATACGTACCGATTTCTTGTGACGAGTTCCACGGTATCTACCATCACACCACCACAACGAGGAGTACTGGCAATCCAGGTACATCTCACTGCTACCTGTCTGAAATGAATATATCTAGATATAAACTTTCGGCATTTACTTTTACCCCTTTCTTTCGTACACGACTCATTACGACATGGAAGGACAGCACCTTATTAGAAGAATTCAAAGAGGGAAATATTCAAATTACCCTGCTTATCCATCAACATTATGTCCAACAATAATTTGGATTTCAATATTCAACTTGGAATTTGAAAATAGAATGAAGCTCAACGGTATCGGACAAAAAGATCGAAAGCAAATTTCTGGAAACAACAGAAGATGTGCTTGAACCCTGCCAATATTACCCAGTGCTACGTACCTGCATCACAATCATTGTCATTTCTTACATATACAGCAAATCTGCAATGAATTAGGTCCAGGTGTCGGTACAGTAATGTACTACTCATGTATTCGTCAGTGCAATTCACAGGGCACTTTAGATTACCCCCGCATCTTCCAACAATTTTAACGCCAGGTCCGTCGAGGTTGATGGTGACGAACATGGTATATACAGCAGGATGATGATGATCCAATATAGACCTGTATATAACCTCATATCGCAGACTTATCGTAGACCTGGTTCAGAAAACAAGGGTTGTATCAGCCCGGCATTACGCAATACACAGCTATTCAGCTATACCAACGATAACAAACTATGTACTTGTTTGCAACTACATGTTTCATACCGTTGGAAAAGAGATATCAGATCGGGGGAAGCACCGGCAACAGCGAGCCGCGAGCTGCGAGCTGCTGTTCTGTGGCCGGCCACAGAATGTGATGTAGATTTCACAGCTTTTCTGGAACTTAAAAGAGTATCTTCCACATATTCTTTGTTCTTTGATTCCCTTATTGTTTCGTCCGGGTACTGTGATTACGGTATTTGGTACTGAAAACGAGAAACATGTTAAATGCCCGCATATTGACCGTTCACGCATCTCGATGAAACATATAGATTATTATGTATTCAAGGTGGTATATAGTCGAGTCTACTTGAGCGTAAATCAAACGAATTTGCAGTGAAGTAAGACAATTTTCCAGTGCAGTATTGTATTATTCATAAATTCATCAGGGCAATTCACGAAAGATATTAAACTGCGCCTACATCCTTAAACTACATATGATCCAATATATACGTATAACTTCTCATCGCAAACTTATCATAAACGATAAACATGGTTGAAAAATGAAGGACATTAATCACATTATAAAGATCATATTTTTTAATCGTTCAATTGCATACTTACAAAATATAACCAACCATACATACGATTGCAACTGCACAATGCACATCTTATGGTAGAAAATCAATATCAGATCGGGGGGAGTACCGGCCAAAGCGAGCTCCGAGCTGTTCTGTGGCCGGCCACACAATGTCATATGAATTTCACAGCTTTTGGAGATCGTATACAGATTTTCTGACATATATTTGGTTCAGATTGTTTTTTCCAATTCTATACAGTTGCTTACGATTAGCTGTGACGAGTCTCAGCCGAATATTTGGGGCTATTTCCACTAAAAAGCATCCAAATCAACACTTACCAGTTACCAGTTTTGATATGTCTTCATTGGTTCTAGCTTTCTATGCCATTATTTCCTGATTCATTTGGCGGATATCTCCCTTTTAATGCATTCTTCACATCATTTTGTGTGCTTCTAATTGATATATAGAGACTATGCCAGATCGTTTCGACTTCTACCTATCGTTTCATTGTATCGGTATTCCTCTTGTATTTCTGGGGAAAATGCTTATAAACTGAGCTAAACTCTCGCCTTCGCCTAGTTCTATTTACTGTACGCCCATAACAGAACATAATTGATCATACATTTGACCACGATTGGGTCACGCACAGTACTTATCATCAATACTAACTTGATATATTGCAGCCGGCCATGAAATTTGGCTATGGCCGGCCATGAAATTCAGTCATGGCCGGCCATGACAATGAGTTTGACATGGCCGGCCATGAAATTTCCATGGCCGGCCATGAAAATCACCATGGCCGGCCATAGAATAGCACTTTTCATGGCCGGCCACGAAATTATCCGTGGCCAGTAAGTGGCCACGGGAATGCTGAAAGTCCGTCTCAATTCGGTAATAACAAACCAATTATGACTGAGCCTACAAAAAGACGAGAATGTGTAAACACAGACGAAATAAACAAGCAAGCAATATTTTTGTTTACCAAGGACTATTCAAATCTTCTCGTAGCAATAAATCAATATCGGGATGTGCATTAGTTAAGTTCTTGAGCTCCTGCTATAAACCCATATTAGCTTGAACTCATCTGCAGGCCGCAGGGAAGTCTTCTTGTACGATTTTGATGGGATTCATGTGACCGGATTAATGTGAATCGAAGCAGTTGATTTAATCAATCCAATTACACTCCCCTCCCTCACAAGCTGAACAATTTCCGAAAATGGCGTCCAAATGTGTAGATAACGCTGAATTTATTCGTTATTCGCTCTGTTACTTATGGTCGAACACTAATTATATGCTGTTTAGGAATTAAATGTCACATTGATGATTTAGTGAATCAAATAGCCTAAGTTAAAAGTTGTCATTCCTTGCTAGGTTGTCTATATATCAATGAGGTTGAGATATGGGAGGAATGTCTAGCTTTACTCACTAACGAGCAGGGCTGTGGAGTCGGAGTTGGAGTTTGGTTAATTTCGCTTGATGGAGTCGGACTCGTGAAAACTGTGGTGACTGGAGATCGGATTCGTGTAAAAAAACACTGACTGGAGTCGGAGTCGGTGTTTGTGAAAATGACCCTAACTTCGACTCCGACTCCAACTTCATTATCATGAAAACAATTGCTTCTAAAGGTATCTTTGAATCAGGCTACTAATAATAACAACTACAATAGGATTTTTATGTATCATCAATGACTGTTATTAGTAACGATACAGATCGGGGGCGGCCAAACCGTGCCCCGCAGGCCAAATGTGGCCCACGAGAAGGTTTTGTGTGGCCTGCGAGGTAATTCTCGAGATTAGATATAACATCCAGTAAAATTGCAAGGCCAATCAAAATTTGATTAGCCTGACCGCGAAATTTGATGATGACTAAAACATCAGTTTCGACGCATTGGCGTAACCAGGGGCCAGCCACATTCATCGCAGATCTTCGTATATGGCCATAAAGTAGAATATTCCGTAGGAGATTTATTTGACTTGAAATTTTTCTCTGCATTTCGCATGTTTTATTATCCTGTCCTTGCCAAATGAGCCCATTGCTGTATAGAGGCGACCCCCAATACATGCAAATAATATATTTATTGATCGAATTCATTCATTTCCTTTGTAAAATTTCGTGCTTCGCGCGACCATGCAGGGCATGACTGCACAGTGTGCAGTTGCGCACGGAGTTTCCATGACATAATTGTTATCAATGTAAAAGCGTAGTCATATAACTCTCTCTTTCAATGTTACCTAATTCGGTTCGTTCCTATCGGACGACAAAAAAAGGTTATCAACATTCAAGTTGCCCGCGCAATGGTTCGTAAAACTCATACGGCCCTTTGACCGAAAAGGTTGGCCACCCCTGACATAGATAAAACTGGACATTATTTGCAAATTACAATTCAGTTGCACAGAGGAAGAAAGAAGCAATATGCATCTTCGCGATGCAGTAACTAACTGATACAATTTTCGGAATTATGCCATTGTATTGTGCAGAGCAAGTATATCGTCTGGTTGTAAAATTGATGTCAACATAACCAAAACGCTCCTTCCCGCTTGACAAAATTAAAAAATATTTGTTGTGTAGCTTAGCTGCTTGGGTCGAAAGACTGCAAGTCCAAGTTATTGAATACTTGACTAAATGCATGTAGACTAGACATATGCTATTTGACTACTTCCTAAATTTCGTTTATGACCAATGTCTAGTACTAGTGTGAGAGTGTGTATGCTTGTAATCAGTACAGTGTGCAATGAGAAAATCGGTAAGATGCATCTCTGTACTACTTGTTGACTCATCTACAAGAGCCACACTCCGATTGTTTTATCTACATTTTAATTATACAGGATGGGATATGTGTCGTGTTTGAATGATTCATACATATTAAGTTATTAGAGAGTCGATGTTCTAAAAACTGATATAATATGAAAAAAGGAAGGATATTTAGAAAGGCAATCTTTCATGCATAGTGAATAATTCGAGCTGTTCCACAATGAAACAATTTTGCATGCCATCGTTAATCATATGTTTGCATATGTTTAATGGTTATATGACAGTCATTTAACCGTCACTATGGCATATAATTTTCGAAGTAAATTGGTAATACTGTTGGAGTCGGGGTTGGAATCGGAGTCGGAGTCGGTAGGTTTAAAGACTCACGAGTCGGAGTCGATCCATTGAAAATGTGTGGATTCGGAGTCGGTGGTAAAATTTACCGACTCCACAGCCCTGCTAACAAGTCTGCAAAAGGTTGAGGAACATGATTCTATAGACATCTGAATCGCTAGCTTGCAGAAACTGGAAATTTCGAGGTAGGTGGCAGATAAATGTTTGGACCTACTTAGGTAAAGGCAAAAAGAAGTCAACCATCCCGGAGTTCTATATATCCCTGATCCATCGTGATTTTTACGACAACGCAACTGCTCCTTGCAACACGTAAAGACGAGATTCCTGCATTTCAACAAAGTAATGTAGTGTACGAATGTAAGTGCCACTGGGATTGCTGTGGCTGTGGGAAGAACGTCATAGCGTTTGCAGGAACGCAGAAATCAGCATGTCCCTAGATTTATTAGAATTCGCGCTTCACAGTCGGTAAAAATCTCACACTTGACTTAACATCCTCAAGCTTGATGTGGAGTAGTCTAAGGACATAAATTCTCTCATTGGCAAGCATCTGTTGGATAATCCCGCTTGCCCAAAAAATTATCGTGATAACATATTTCGCGTCGTCGGAAGGGGCCGTTCACACTTTTATTTGTGTGCCTTGGAGTCGACTTTTATCAACGTACACCAATCAAGTCTGCATGCGTCAACAAAAAAAGTTCGTGTACCATCTAAAAATAGTACATTAGACGCTCTCTTATTCGAAATTTCACGCTGGTGACGCCATATTCTGTCACACGATTGTTGATATACAATGTTCTTTCCAATTCTCTACTTGTTGCTGACGATTAGCCTACTCTTGACGAGTGTCAGCGGAAAATATTCGGGTTCATTTCGATATGAATACATTATTCAATTAATATATATATGGGCTCCTAAATGCGAACAGTTTTGAAAATAACAAATTGTTTCCACCAAGTTGCAATCGATATGGCTATCCTTTTTTGCATGCCAACCTCATATCACCCACGTGCAATGTTCCCTCTAAGCTGCGCACGTGCGCAAATGCGCAGTGCTGATACGGTCTCTGCGCACAGAAAATATAAGTTGCGCACAAGAAATCCGTAGTGATGACCGTTTTTTAGTCGTTACGCGCTGTTTTCCAAGGGTCTGCGCAGTGACCTGGTGAGTGTGCGCAGACTCGGCAAAAATTAGAGGGAACATTGCCCACGCGTACTCAAGTTTATCTTAAACCTATAAGAACTTACTATAAAAACCCAGCCAATCCTATAATGACTATATTTTCAATGGTACATTGTATGCATTTTCAAGGTGAATATACCGACAGTTCATGCGTAATGTATGTGGTAGTGTTGGGATCAAGTCACTATACCTTCGAGTCACAAGTCAAGTCAAGTCAAGTTCGTCGGCATAAGTTCGTCAACAGCACTAAGTTTATTCCGCACATGCATTAATTGGCATTTACACATGTAAATTGATGCTACCTCGCCATATTTGGAAATATTTCATTTAGGGATGATGTGAACGTGAGGTTCACGTTCGCGTTCTGTGTGTGAGCCTAGGAAATTTAAAGGTTCGCGTTCACAAACGAACCTTGGTAGGTTCTGCACTGTGAACCTTTTTCATATATTACAATTTTCACTTCATTATTACATCCTTGGTTAAAAGTTATTGCATTTCAACTGTGGGCCACTGGCAGCATAAAAAAAAATCAACACTAAACGAGCATTGGAGCATACGCCTTGACAGTCTCAAAATGTTACTTGCTTTGTTACAAAAGTTTGCTCGAAATATCCAGCTTTCCGTTTGTGAATATTTAGTGACTCTCTGCAGTAAGCTTGACTCGCAATCACACAACATCAAGAGCGAAATACACTACATGTAAGTCAGCGAATGATGCTTATTCAACCAATCAATGAAATTGATATCGTTGTCCGATGTAAAAAAATCTAGCAGGCATAGGCTACGGGGTCAATCTTCATTTCATATGCTTATCGTATCATAAAAACCAAATCCATGCGATTGGGGTGTTGGCTACTGCTGTATATCTGTTAATGGGGTAACATCGGAAGCAAGTATATGAGACCCGTTTTACAATCTGCTCAATATCAACGTAGCAATACTCAGACGCCGAATACGTATATTGTCCGGTCGGGCCTAGACCGTTGAGGAGTAAGCATATATTCCCTTGCAAGCGACGGAAGATATCGATTTTATGGGATTAATATATCATCTAATTGCTACAGTTTATACATTTCGTGACGTTTAAAATGTCAAAGTACATCAGCATTGTGGCATTATGTGGCCCGAGCCGTCGCTAGGTATCGTATGCATTATTATAGGCTATCACTTCACTTAAAATATACGGTTGGAATTAGCAATATGACGTCCGTCACATGACGTCATGAAGTTCACGTTCGCGTTCACACAGAACCTTTCAAAAAGGTTCGCGTTCACACGAACCTGAACCTTTCAGAGGTTCACACCATCCCTAATTTCATTCCCTTCCTATCTTTGTGTCGGCTTACACATAGGCTAAATTTGACGGAGGTACAACATTGTTTTCACGATTACCAGCAGTTCACTGCTGATTAATTTCATTGCGTGTTGTTCAATTCTGGGGGTCTGAACTTTCACCTATAGCAAGTCTTTACTAAACAAAGTCGTATCAAAATTTATTGGAGGGAACACTTTTAAAGGGTGGAAATATAGATTCCAGGTTGTGGAGAATGAAAAAAAAAGGTTGGAAACCAATGTTCTAATTTCAGAATGATGTTGCTGGTAGCAGTGCGTTACCACACCATATTTACATGTCATGAGATTCTGTTGGGATTTCCAAATATTTCCGTGTGTATATATTATACGTTCCATCTTCGATGATTAGGCAACATAAATTGCTGACGACATATGACATAAAGAAACTTGGGATATCATTGGTGCATCAGGGCTATTTAAATGAATAATTTCATCCAAAATAATTAGAGTAAAAACGCCGCAACATTTCCACATATCAAAAATAGAATATCACTTGAGGTTGGGCAAGTTGCGAAAGTATGGGAAAAGTATCGAATAAGGCATGGAAGAATGTTGCTATGGTATGGAAAATTGTTAATATGGTATGGAACGATTCGGGCGGGTATGAAGTATGGAAAATTCCCACTCCATTCCATACCATACCATACCGTGCCCCGTATTCAAGCCATCGTGCATCATGTAATCATTGCTTTTCTAGTCATTAGTTTTCGATTTCTCTGCTACGATGTTACCTTTACTGTTGTATCTGACGCCGAGATTTACGTTAGTTAAAGCCGACGAAACAAGAGTCTTCTGTTTACTGGTACGACAAACCTAAATTGTATCTCGCTGCTTGGAGAGATGGCCTGAAGTAATGTCAGGAGAACAGTATATTATAATTACCGTGTTGGACCCTCTACTGGACTCTGCGGATAGTGTAAGATATTCTCTCATTGGAAATGGATGTTGAAGAGTTTAATCGAAGCCATAACTGCTCCATCAACGAATCTAAACAAGCTCGCTATGTAGTCAGGTTATATATCACCCGAACTCGTCTCATTTATTGAAGAAATTGATAACTACGATGGTGCTATCACCGAGCTGCAGTCTCTTTACAAAAAGAAGAAAAACGAAGTCCACGCCCTACATCTCTTAGCAACTGCAACGCAAGAGGTCGTAGTCAACGTCTCAGAATTTTCCAGAAAATTAATGGAATTGTTCAAAGATGGTATAACTTCCTGGCCGTGACAGCTTAAAAGCATAAAGAGGAATCTGTAAGAGACGCTTTCATCAGTGGGCTGAGGTCCCCCGCAATTCGACAAAGATTGCTGGAATGCGATTAGCTAGCCATGCAAATAGCCTTCCAGACTGCGGACACATTGGAAAGAGCCAAGCTGTTCGTAAGCTCATACAATGTCACCACTGTTGAAAATGATGATTTTCATGTTACATGAGATGAGACATTGTTAAACTGTTGTATATATTGTACAAATGTACATATTGTGTATTCGTTGTGTACTGTACTTGTGTTTGGAATATTCTGGAACTTTGATAGCTAACCTATACAATTATACTATTAATTAGTCGAGGGGTCTAATAGTGAAGTGCCAACCCGACAACGGACTTCGATCACGTACCCGTTGTTTTTACTACAGTCATTAAAATAGGGAGGCGCCAGGCTCACGCAGTTTTTGAAAGGGGTGCTGGAGATAAAAAGGTTAAGAACCACTGATCTAGACGATGCAGTTTGCAGCGGGTCTTTCGGACCTTCCTTTTTAGTCAACACAACAGTATTTCCCGTGAAAATTACACGTTTTCTAGTCCGAAATTCTACTTTTATGATTTGTAAAAATTGTCCCATTTTCTGGATCTCCAAATATGGTGACCCTACGGCCTACACATAAGGTGGGGTCATATATAACCTTCAAAAAGCAGGAGCCTATCAAATGATGATGCCAAAACTAGCTATCCGAAATAAAAAAAATGAGATAACACACTACTCGAATTAGATTAGATTTATGACTAAACTGAAAGCTACTGCAGTGAGTAATGAGTTTGGTCGCTCAATTGAGCGAGACATCTATACAAAAATGTAGTGAGAAAGTTGAGTAAAACTCTGCTTTTACAACAATTGCCAGCCTCCGAATTAAAGAAGTGAGACTAATGAAAATAAACGATGTTGAACAGCCGGTACTGCATCGGACTTGCAGACATTTCAGTGTAGCGTACCGCTCACATGATTCGTTGATTTTGATTACCGTGACTGATCATCGATCACGTTACTTATATGTTGTTGAGAGTCGATTTGCTCAGTCGCTTTTAGTCGCCGTCAAGCAGGCATCGTCGTGATTTTAGATGTTTTTGATCAAAGTGTAATGCTAACGTATGAGTATTACGCATAAGGAATCCGCGGACCAAGAAAAACGCGCGGCAAAGAACCCAGACGGAATACCAGACCGATATCACCAAGCAGTATGGGTTTAACAAGACTGTAACTCGAATCTGAACAGTGAAACAGTCAACACAACGACTCGGACTCGACTCTCTGCTGCCCGACTTGGACTTGACTAGGTGGTGAATAGAATATGACTCGAGTCAAAGTTATAATAGTGAGATTGACTTGTGACTATGTTACTACTTACGACCCTCCTTGGAATAGGAAAAAACTGGACAATAGTTAATTAAGCTTAATCTGCTTTTAAATTTTACAGGTCCAGTACTGTGTAAACTGCATAGCAGCTGCATATTAAGCCGATGAAATAATCCTAGTATGTTTGATCGTATTCAGGAACTAGTCTACAACAATTCGACAATAAAACATTATCAAGAACTATATATCTGTCAACATGCAGTGAGATTTTGGACCGTGGTATTATAGAGCCTATGTTTCAAGTCCAGGTCCTTCTGTCAGCACACCTGGTGATAATTATTGCATGCTGGCTTGAACTTGACCTGCTGCTGAATAGCCCTGCACCTGCCGTCACGATATCTACGTCACGCACAGCCGCCTACTAACTCGTGTCTGAAGCCAAGCCTGTTCCAACAAGAATATAACACTTTGCTTCATCTTTTATTGGTATCGTTTTAGCATATAAACTCAAGCAATGTACACGAACTACTCAACATTTATCAAGGCAACAGTGAACGGATTGGCGTCTATCTTGAAATCGCTTTGGTGAAGTAATACGAAACAGTGCTATCGATATACTCGGGTAAATCATTCAATTAACATATTCACACAAGATCACGGAAGTGCAGACTCGAAACCATCCTATACAAGGCCGTAAAGGCAAATATATATAAACTTGTAGGGCTAAAATCTAACGGAACAATAAACTTATATTTGGTTGACACAAAGATCGCTACCACAGTGAATTGTGAAGTGGCTTCGTAGTACTTGTTTAAATTATAAGTACTCAGATGACATCAGGCACATAAAAATATATCGTTCACAATTTGTTAATATAATACAATTATTTACATGTAAATTTGTTTGTTTTTTTACTCCGCGAGTCCACAAAGCAGCGCTGACCCCTTGGAAATCCAATAACCGGTCGGCCGGTCAGTCGGGAGATGCACGGAGACCACAAAATTCGTAGAGTGTCCTGAAAAAAATAGTTTGTTGCTCTAAACCAGTGGTTCTTAACCTTGCCCCCAGCGCCCCCCAGGGGGCGCTGGCGATCTTGAAGGGGGCGGAAACGCTCAGGGGGCGATATGGGGGGCGCTGGGCTCAGGGGGGCGGTATGGGGGCGATGGAGAAAAAGGGCTTCGCAGTAGATGATGTGGTGATAGGACATATCCTCAATGACTATTCAGAGCAAATTAACACCGAAAACTTCGTTACATATAACGTTCAAAATACATATAGGTTTAATTGTCCATGGGCGCCTAAATGACTGACCCCGAATGTTCCTGTCTTGGCAATCTGAACCCCAGAAGACGAATTCCATCTGGCATGGAAAAATTATATGTCAGTGAAGAAATACCAATCTGAAATCGTGTGCGTCTTTTAGTTTAGTACGATTGGGCGACAGGGATATTCCTGTTGGGCGATATCCCCGTTGAGCGATTCTATATTTATTGATATTGCAGACAGGGCGTCACGAAATAACATCATGCAACGAAGTCTTACCAGTGGGTTCGCCCGCCCGAATATGTTTAATTATTAGTAACGGGCGGGCCCTACAGTTTCCAAGAAACCTCACAATGTTCGCTTTAAGTTTTGATGAGTCTGCGCACACTCAACAACTCACTGCGCTGACCCTTGGACAACAGTGCGCAACGACTAAAAAAAGGTGATAACTCCGGATTTGTTGTGCGCAACGTAGATTTTCCGTGTGCAGAGACCGTGTCAGCACTGCGCACGTGCGCAGCTTAGAGGGAACATTGCACCTCACTCAGCTCTACCGGTAAATGTGTTTACGTGAGCAGAGAGAGGATAAAAATTGATCTCAATTTACATGCAATTCCCGGTGATATTGACCAATTCAATCATTAATTAGTGAAATTTTTCGCACTTCGCGCGAATAGGCGAGAATAGCTGCCTCAGTAAATGGACACCCAATGTAGATACCTAATAGGCTATCAGCAAATAGCGGACAGCCTAATGGGGGTCTGGGAGTGAAGTCCCCCGGCCCAGGACCCACGTTTTTTTTTTTTTTTGGGGGGGGGCTGACGAAGTGCTGTTACGGCCCTGGTAACGAATAATTGTACCTGCGGGCACGCCCGAATATGTTCAATTATTAATTACGTGCCCTTTATTTTCTCATACAACAGCTCACTCAGTGCTACTGGTAAATCTGATTACGTGGGCTGAGAGGATAAAAAGTTTATAGCGACTTATATATGTAATTACCACCTATTCATTCATGCATTATGGAAAATTTTGGTACCTAGGGCGACCAGGTCACAAAAACTTTGCTGACCATCAAAATCACGATATGGGGTTCGTGGGGGCGAAGCCCCCAGAAGTTCGGTTTATCACGCTATGGGTGCGCAAGGCAATCGTTTTTAGGGGTTTGACGAAGTGCTGTTACGGCCCTCCCTCTTACTCATTGTATTTATTACATTCCTTACAATATGAAGTTGGGGGGAGGGCGCTGGAGCACGATAATTTTTGAAAGGGGGCGCTGGAAGAAAAAAGGTTAAGAACCACTGCTCTAAACAATGTGCACATATGTATCAAACTTGGACAATAGATATATTTAGCCGTTTAATTAGACTAATTTGTGAAATGTTTGTATGCTATCATTTAATTTTTAACTGTGGTTTCATTCAAGCAGTGAATTCACACATTACTGCAACCATAGGCGCCGAGTTACGGGGTGGCGGGGTGGCGCAGCCACGCCATGGCGCATTTACGGGGTGGCGGCCACCCCATACAATAAGATTAAACGCCCTCTGTCTGCGATTTCAAATCATCAGCGCTGTCAATTAGCGAGTCCGTAATAGCGCGTAAATGCGAACTATTTACCATTAAACGATACGCGCGCGAATAATTGAATACGCAGCTTCGTTGGCGACGACGAACTAGTGCCACGCCCCAATAAATTGTAGTCCGTGATTAGTAATCAGACAATCGAATCAACCTGGATTTCGACATGCTTGCGCTGCGAAACACCATCTCTCTCGACCAGACGAGCGAATTGGCCTTCTTATCTTAATTAAATTATATTTGCGCCCATATTCGTTTACAATATAATTCTTAAGTTAGTTCCGTGATAGTCTCTTTAACTGGAGGCTTGGAGCGCGAAATAGGACAGTGTCCATGTGCAATGCACAATGTGCATGCCTGCGAACTGAAAGTCATTCCTGCGCAAAGTGCGCAGATTCATTACTCTAACAAGGCTTTGCCAACTTTTGTCAGGAAATGCAACAATGCAGCTCAAGCAATAGTCGCGATGTCAGACTTGGAACCCCATTGTGCAATACGCAAGTTCAGGAATTACTGATTACACGCGCGCTTTCTCGTTTGCTATCATCTGTAGGCTACTAATTCCTGTTTGCTTTATTCACTCCTATTCCCTCGGTGTCACTTGTCAGTGTTTGATTTGTTATTAATGCTGCGCATTGTGCAGTACACGGCGTTGAATTGCGATGTCAAAAATTGATGCAACACGAGATTCTCGCTGGCGCAAATTCAGAATTTATTCGATTAGTTTGAACGGGCACATTCTGTGTTCAGATAAACTTCATGGCTGGACGGACTCTATCGAGCGCAACCATATCGCGGATCGAATTTCAGACCTTTGGGATTTCTATTCATAAGGTCGCGGCACGCGCCCATATTGCTCTTACTGCAATAACACATAAGTAATTAAAAGCGCACCTTCTTACGATCAAATTCGACTGGCTGATCGGGGCCTACGTAGGCCCCGGGCTGATATTAACCAGCGCGTTGTCGCCATGAAAACCCCAGGTGCGTAGCAAGGGAGTTTCTCATTTATAACTTGAAATCCCGTCCTTTTGAAATGCCAATTCACTAATTCGTATTATCGATGCTGCGTACTGCAAATTAGCGAGAATCATTTGTATGCGTAATGGGTCATCGATATCTCATGTGCACTATCGTCGCTGGTTTGATTTAACGCGTCCGCACGCAGGCCTGCTACCGTCTGCAGAAACACTTTTGTCAAACAGTAACAATATCCGAGTGTAATATTGTTTGTGTTCATGTATCTTTTTGATTAAAACTTATGCCCGCGTCTGAACAAATTGTGCTCGTTGCCATTGCCGAACCCTGGTATTTAGGTATGACTAGCGCACCCTGTAATAATAATTATTCCAGGTTTGCGGCATGTCTGTCATGCCGATTGTACAGTCCGATAAAATTGATCACTACTAAGTATTTCGCACAGCGTAGTGATGCTGATTTCATTAAACTAACGATCCTTTATTAGATGTACAAATTTGACATCATCGTTAGAAACGTAGATTTCATCGCGCGCTATGAGAAACACCATCTCCTATCACGATTTGACGCAAATTAAATGGGCGCAAGCCGCATTTAAAATATTTTGTAAACCATTTTTGAGGTAAATATTCTCGTAGCGCAATGTTGAGCAGTGTTTTATTGTATGTGTCAGTTAGTTGGAATTTATTCCAGTGCCCATAATATTAATCCAATTATGATTTGCGAACGTAAACCGGGAAATGCAGCTATGCATTCAAAATCGATGTTAACCAGCAACCTATTGTCTCGATGCGAGCTAGTCAATACTAAGTAAAAACTCATTGTGTTGGCGGATAAGGGATAATTACTGATTGGCCGCGCGCGCTTATAATCATAAATCTTGTCTGGCTTTCGTGTTCCAGAATTGTCGCGCTGTGTTACTGCTCAGTCCAGCGACGAATGCCGAGTGCGCGGCAATCAATGACCTAATTTACGATCATCATCAAATCACTGCTGGAACAATTTGCACCTCTACAGCGCCTTTCGAGAAGTCAAAGAAAATTGAAGCGAAATCCGTGGATGACCACAAAGCTGATTCAACTTATCCGTAAACGTAACCGGTGGCATAACCGATTAGACACCAAGAACTGCCCAGAACATGAACGAGAAAGATTTCGACGTTTCAGGAATCGCACCGTGCATCTCATTTCCAAGGCAAAAGCAAAGTACAATGAGAGATTTTTCAACAGACACATAAAGGACACTCGAAAAACATGGTCAGGACTTAACTCTCTCCTACATCGAAAAAAAGGCCATAAGTCTGTTTCGGAAATTGTGAATTCGGATACCGGAAACAAACTTTCAGACCCGGCGGCCATCGCGAATCACTTCAATGAATATTTTTGTAACGTAGGCCCAAATATTGCTTCTTCTATTACAAAACCTGTGTCGGCCAGGTCAGAGGTGAGATCGATATCCCAGTCAATTGTGCTTGAACCTACGACCAAATACGAAGTAGAAGTAGCCATCCACAAACTGATATCGCACAAGGCCGACGGCTATGACCAAATCCCATCATGGTTTTTAAAAATGATAAGCATGCATATCGGTCAATATATGGCCCATTTTTTCAACTTCATGATAGAAAATGGAGTCTACCCAAGCTATCTAAAAAAAGCCAGAGTAGTCCCTGTACACAAAGCTGGGGATAGAACTAATGTCACCAACTACCGTCCGATATCCGTTCTCCCATGCATCGGGGTTGTATTCGAAAAGTTGCTCCTCTCCCGCCTGTCCTCATTCCTCGCCAAAATGTCTGTCATTTCCCCTCAACAATTTGGCTTCCGAAACAAACACCAAACCGCACATGCCCTCCTAACAGTGGCCGAACAGTATTATGATATCTCAGAGAAGCGAAATGTGGGATGTAGCATTTTTCTCGATCTAAAAAAAGCGTTTGACTGCGTAGATCATAAAATTCTCATCTCGAAATTGGCGCGCTACGGACTTCGGGGCCCACAACTTGAGCTCATGAAGAGTTACCTCACTGGACGCCAACAAATGGTTGCGATCTCAGACACCTTGTCCTCTCCTCACCTGGTGACCTGTGGTGTGCCCCAAGGCTCAGTACTTGGACCGGTCCTTTTCACCTTATATGTCAACGACATTTTTGAAACCTCTTCATTGAACACCACACTTTTCGCTGATGATACTCACCTCCTCTCTTCAGCATCTTCGACGGCAGAGCTGGATGCCCTGACTGGTGACCAAATGCCCAAAGTCCATGAGTGGACGGCCCAGAACAACCTCTGCATAAACGCCTCGAAATCGCAATTGCTGACAGTAAATTCAAAAAATAACCTAACCGTTAATATCGCTGGTCAGCCCGTTTCCAACACAGATAATGCCAAATATCTCGGGGTTTTACTGGACTCGAACATGTCCTGGAAGAGTCATATTCAGTCCCTAGAAACTAAATTATCACCGAAGTGCGGCCTGTTCTACAGCCTTAGGCGCTTCATGCCAGCATGGGTTCTTCTGATACTCTTTAAATCCTTAATCCAATCGAAGTTACACTATGGCATCCTCTGTTGGGGGGCTGCCAGTAAAACTGCACTCAAGCCACTGCAAAAACTACAACATAAAGTACTCCGAATCATAGCTAGGGCCCCAAAGGGGCCTGGCTGCCCATCCAACAAGTCGCTGCTGAAGAGATTCGGCGTCCTAAACATAGAAGATATGCGGAAACTAGAAATCGCCAAGTTTATGTATCAGTTCCACTGCGGTCGTTGCCCCGAATATTTCAATGACTTCTTTACCTCGGAATCAAAAGCGCACAAGTACAACACACGCGCGTCCACGTCGTCCAAATATCATATGATCGACCGAAAAGATCATCGCTCTATCAAATATGCCGGACCTGATGTGTGGAACAGTATCCCGCCGGCCATCCGACAGTCGACGAGCATGTCCACATTCAAGTCGAAATACAAGCAATTACTACTAAATAAATACAGTCCATCCTCAAGATTACCGGACCACGACTGACCTATCGATCTCGCTTCCCATGACATGCCGCCCTATTTATTGTCGCTTTCTTTTTCTATACTATCTTCTTTACTTTCATTCAGTGTGCATGCCTCCTCTTTATATCGCCTAGGCCAAGGTGGGTGTCAGATTCCATAGACTGCTCCTTGTCGCTTCGACACCTTCCTGTCTTTTCATTGTATCGCATTTTTTGTGGTGTATTGAACTGATAAAATTGCTAATAAACCAATGATGATCTCAGCGCGAGATCGCGTCGCGTTGCATTGTGCTATGCGATATGCGTGCAGAGACGCATCTCGCTAATTGTTCGCGGCCTCCTGTAACACTGATAATACGACTTTGTTGAATTGCAACTGAATATTAGCGTCAGAATGGTCATTTCAAAAGGACGGGGTTTTGCGTTTCAAAAGGATGGGGTTTCGACACCCCCTGCTACGCGCCTGCCGCCACCCCATGCAAAAATAAAAGTCGGCGCCTATGGCTAACCACTAGTCTCCCTACATGAGTGAGAATGACTCATACTGAAAGTGTTCTGGTTTCTCGTGTACGTTCGAGTTAATATTTTGATACTCGGATATAATTGGTTTGATACTGGCTTACCTCGTGGTAGTACGATACGTCGCTCGCTGTATGAACAGGTCCGCTGTAATATAGGCCTACTCTGCTGTGTGTGTTGGACTGATGTTTGTCAAGTGTAAGGAATAAGAATCTCAAGCCGCAGGTAGAACGGAGTAGATACTGAATTTCATCAAAGTTTATGCGCCCTTGCTAATCTGCTCAACAGCAACGATGTCAACTGCTAACAATATGGAAAAGTTGAAGTGCGGTAGGATCAGTAATTGGCCTACGTGGAAGATACAAGTTAAAGATGAATTAATGGCCAACGATTTATGGGAATATGTTGCAGAAGGAGACGTACAGAATGCATCCAGGTCTAAGAAGACTAAGGCCGCTGGTATATTATTGCGTAGCCTTGATGGTTCCGTGTTGCCGGCTGTACCGGAAGACCATCATAGCGATCCGAAGAAAATATGGGAGGATCTGGAGAAGAAGTTTGAGCCGAAGAATTCGATGGTGTTTCTATACTAAAACGGCAGATTGAAATGATGCCGACTTTTACGGATACGAATATCATTGAGAAGATTCTAGAATGTCAATTGCTGTTTCAAAGAATGGCTTGTTTGGGTCATGCCGTTAGTGGCAGTGATCAGGTTTTCGAAGTGATAAAGCATTTGTCGTCCAGTTTTGAAGTGACGCGTTCGTATCTTGTGAACGAAATGCAAAGTAAACCGGATTATTCGTTGGAAGATTTGCTGTTGAGAGTGCAAACAGTGATTTCGGTTTCTCCACCGCAAAGTGTTCAATCCTATCAGGCGAAGGCGGAGTACGGTAAGCCGAAATTTACTGGTACGTGTGATCATTGTGGTAGAGTTGGTCATAAAAGGTCCATGTGTTGGGATCTGAAAAGTGATGTTAATCCACGTGATCGGGAATTCGAGCCTCGTGGTTACGGGCGTGGAAGTGTTTCTGGTGAAGGCAGAGGACGTTTTGAGCGTCGGACTGCTCATTATGCTGATTGTGGAAGTGATAATTCTCGAGAAAATAAATCGACTCGTGCGCATCGTGGTAATAGCGATCGTTTTCGTGTGAGTAAGCAATATCAGATGCTTACGTCTGTTTTCCTGTCTCGACACAGACTGTCTGTTATCTGTGATAGTGGTGCAACCAGTCATATGAGTTGCAATTCTGATATGTTTATTGAACAGAGAACTTTTCGTGCGGAAATCGAATTGGGTGATGGTAAAGTCATATATGCTGAGGGTATTGGGACCCTTCGTATGGTCATGTATGAAAATGGAGAGAAAACTGGCATTGCCGATTTACAAAACGCACTTTATGTTCCCGACTTGTCGACAACACTGTTTTCCGAAACAGCTGCTGTTGCCAATCCGAATTATGCAGTCGCTTTTAATTCGGATGGTATTCGGATTTTTGATAGAGTTGCTGGGCACAATGTTGCTACTGGCAGTATCGTGAACAATGCGTATGTGCTGAATTGTCGTCCTTGTACTAAAAACGACATGTGGGAGCCTTTGTCACGCCCCGTCGAAAGGGAGCGTCGTTCTCTTGAAGTTGATAATAATGCGAACGAACTTGATAAACCATGTATTATGACATTGAAAAGTGAAGTCGGCGATGCAGGGTCAGCCGATGACTCTCAAATCCCGCGTGGTTCAGAAGGAGTGTCTCCCGAATTGTCAATGGTCGACACGAAGTGTAACAATGGCGATAAAGCGGATGTTTTGCCGCTTGATACTGTTGGGGAATTTGTGAATGTTACTGAAAATTGTCTGGCTGGAGACGTTTCAGCTGAGTTGTGGCCTTGTCGTATTGGCCACTTTGGACGAGAAGTGATTATACAACGTCATGTTCGTGTCGATGAAACACGACTTGTTCAAGAAGTAGAAGTGGCTGAGTCCCAGCCTGAATTGCCTGCGTCAAGTTTCATCTATCCTGGAATGGATGACGAGCAGGAAGTACGTGATGATGAGAGAAGTGAAAACGAAGAAGAAATTTCAGAATTGTGGAGGTCTTCACGTTTGAATGATGGTCAGCCGCCTCCGAGACTTACATGCAATGAAAGTTTGCGACAGACTGTAGAACAAGTTGAAGTCGTTCGTCTGATACCATCGCTTATACGAAAACTGCAGCAGTTTGGCAAAGAGATCAAAACACCAGGAACATGCGACAGATTATATCTCCACCGTAGAAAAACCTGGAGCACCGAGATTACTGCGCAAATGTAACTTCCGCGGCGGATCTCGCGTGGCCGACATTCGATATTGTCCTGCAAAGGATGTCGAATGCCTAAGATGTGGAAGAAAGGAGCATTTTGCAAAGGTATGTCGATCATCTCGTTCATAAGACATTCGAGAAACAGCATGCTTTTAGCAGGAGTCCCAAATTGACTCTGGCGTGCGTCATGCACATGCAGCTAAAATTCATCAATTACTTGTGAGCGTTCTAGTGGTTCCAAACCTTCTTCGACTCATCGCCCCGTTTTCAAGCTCCACACCGATCATCGCCCCCAAATATTGGGGGATTGTGGGACGATTGTGACTTCGGAAATGTGCTATTTCCAGTAACGTTCGTAGCTTTGTGCTATATGTTTCGTATGCTACGATACGGGCAATCAAGGTTTCAAGGCTTCTACAGTGAACATTGGTATCGATAGGTTCATAAATTAATTTTCAGTGGCGAGGAGCGTGTAATTTCAATACTCGAGAAAATCGTATTTTACTACTCGACTCGAATCATTAAAATTAATATTCGATTCAGATTCGAGTACTCGAATCATTGTGCACAGCCCTAGTTACAATAGTACAACTGCGACATGCAGAGAAATTTAATTCTCCCTAATTTGAAATCGCTTGCGTCAGACAAATTTTCTGGAGCTATGTTGAGTCGAAATGTGGCGTACGCGTTTTGCATGTCATACATGTCTGTAAAATCATAGCATACTATACTGTAATATTAAAAATGAATTCCTTTTCATGGGTGAGACTCGGGTCGCGAGATGCCACAATAACTCAGATTTTGGGGGTAGTCTAAAAAGCTACTTTACCGTTAATAAACTGTTATGAATTCTCAAGTTAGATTGAGCTAACGAGCAGAACACAGTATCGTGAGTTTATCTTCTCTTCTCATTTACTCGCGAGACAGAAAATGGGAAATCGAAACAAAAAAACAAAATATAAGTTTGAGCAACGTATCATGATGTAGCGAGGTCTAATGTGCCTACTCTCCTTGATCGTTTTGAACCTTATATTCCGAGATATAAGGCAAAAGCCTCAACACAAACATGGGGTTTTTCACCCTTTTGACAAACCGGAGCCCCCGGGAACTTTGTGTTAGCTCTCAAAAACGATTTCTGCCAGCAAGCATTTTTCACTCGCGAAAACTACACTGTATTTTGGCTAGGAGTACAGAACTGATTTTAATACCTGGCCATCAAAGCACTAGTTGACGTTCTTGTACAAAACCAAACAGCTTGTTGGGACGAGAGAAGGGTTTTAGTGAAATAGTTGAAATTTTACCGAGCGAAAAAAGTTGCCCTTTGAATGAGACACTTGATAGCTTAAGCTACATAGTAGTCAATTTGTTACACAGCTAAACAAAATGTTTTCAAATATCTCCATCTTCTATATTTATCACAATTTAAGTTAGTTTGTGCGAATGAAATTTATGTTGCAAAAAAGTGCGAATGGAGCTCAAAAAGGTTGAAAAGCACTGAACTGGAGCAATGAAATGATAATATAATCAATAATATAATATAAAATAATCAATATCTTCTGTCGCTTTGCCAGCAATTTCGACGATGACTTGCAAGGGAATATAAGCTTACGCCTTAACGGTCTAGACCAGGGGTCACCACACGCAGTTTGGTACGAATCGTCGCTAGGTATCGTGAACAATCTACGTCAGTGGTTCCAAACCTTTTTGTCTTCATTCCCCACTTCAGATTTACTACGAGCCTTCATTCCCCACTACCCAAAATTTCTGTGATTACGGAGCAGCTATTGCAGGGGCGGGCAAACTACGGCCCGCGGGCCGCATGCGGCCCGAAACACCGTTCTGTGCGGCCCGCGAGAGTCTAAAGAAACTTATTAAAAATATTGATAAAATGCGTACTAAAAATCGAATTAATACAGGGACTTGACTAAACTTTTTCTTAGTATATTTCACCATGATAATTCTAAGACAGTGGGTCTCAACCTGGGGGACGCGTGCCCCTTGGAGTCATGAGAGCATCTGAAGGGGATCGCGAAGCTGAGCTCAACTGAAAATCTTTTTTTCGCGCTTCGCGCGATTTACTTCCGATTCATAATTTTTGCTCTGTATTTAGTATGAATTTCATATTTAAAAATCTTTCATCAATAGTCGTAACCTCCCATGCCACCAAACTATCCGTTAGGTTTGCTATAGCATCCTCGTTGCGTTTTGTGATATGACGATAAGGGGGCGCGAAATCTACACATATGGTAGAAGCATGTTTGAACCTAACATGGTTATGATGCTGTCAGCATTGTGTGTCCTGGAACTGAACCCAAAGCGGAATTAGTAAATCTATGAACAGATCACTGCACAGATTTAAATTTCAATCCTGTTCTAAGAATCGGGACAACAGACATTCATCTCTACAGTTTTGACAAATTGGGTATTGAGGTCGACCAGCCCATGAAATCTCGCCATTGTTTCTGGCGCGTGTACGATATCATCATAGCAATGTTTGGTTTGTTTCAAATAAGCATATATATTATCTCCATGTCCACACTATATAATCAAATACCAGCAATATTGCGTTTTGGTTTATGATCCCAATTTTATATAGTGCGGCCCGTGAATGGATACAGATGTTGAATGCGGCCCGCGAGCTCAAAAGTTTGCCCACCCCTGAGCTATTGGCTTGTTTGAGTACACAAGACACACAACTACACCAGTACGCAATACAATCGCCTATAACTGCAACATAAAACGTATGGTGAACCGATACTGCTAACCCTCCAAATTTTGCGAAAGCGTTATTTCACGTCATACTGGTCGTGCTAGATGCGTTTGTGACGCCAAGATAGGTTACCCGGACTTAAAAAATGAGATTTTGTCAACAACACGCAATGAAATTTTCCATACATACATTCCAGAGCAGTTAACTGGTAATGGTAGTTGCGCATGTGTCTCCGTAAATATGTAGACTGTCGTGTATATAGGGTTCAACAAATGGGCCTATTCCCCACCAAAAACCATTGTATTACCCACCAGTGGGTAATTGCCCACCGTTTGGGAACCACTGATCTATGTTAATATAGGCTATCACTACACTGAAGTATGGTGTTTGAATTAGCAATATGACGTTACGTGGCGTCATAAGGTTCACGCTCGCGATCACACAGCACCTTTCAACAAGGTTCCGCCTTCACACGAACCTGAACCTTTCAGAGGTTCACACCATCCCTAACCATCACATACATGTTAGATATAGCACAACGTTGTACTGACGTGGAGTTTTAAAGCGTGGTTGCTGAGCTGCGTGGCTTATTTTTATATCGATATTGAATTCATGCGGCTCACGACAGCTACGAATTTTGAAAAGTTACCTGCCACCCGTTTTGAGTTGGCGGCCCCTGGTCTAGACCAGACCGGACAGTGTATCCGGCGTCTGAGTAGGCCTATCGCTACATTGATGTATGGAGCAGAGTGTAAAATGGGTTTCTATACTTGCTACCGATACTATTCCATTAACATGTTATACAGGAGTAGCCAACACCCCAAACACACATATTTGGTTTTTATGATATCATAAATATATCAAATTAAGATAGACCCCATACACCTGCTAGATTTTTTACATTAGACAACGATGTATTCTTTATATGAATTTCATTGATTGGTTGAGTAAACATCATTCGCTTACCACCTACATGTATAGCGTATTTTTCTCTTGATGTTGTATCATTGCGGGTCAAGCTCACAGCAGAGTTCCTAAGCATTGACAAACGGAAAACTGGACATTTCGAGCAAACTTTTGTAACAAAGCCAGTAAGGATTTTGGGATTCTCAAGGTGCATGCTTATTTATTGTTGATTTTTATGCTGCCAGTGCCATACATAAAGTGGCCCGCAGTTGAAATGCAAATAATTTCAACTAAAGATGTTATAATAAGGTGGAAAATTGTAATGTATGAGAAAGGTTGACAGTGCAGAACCTACCAAGTTTCGTTAGTGAAAATGAGCCTCTAAATTTGTGAGGTAGCCTACACACACAGAACGTGAACGTGTACCTCACGTTCACACCATCCCTAATAATTAGTCAAAATTGTGGGAATTAGACACCATGCGAGTGGGCAAATGCATCATTTCTCTTAAAATCTGTCGCGTTATAATTTTGCAGCTACCGGACATATGACATGCCACAACTATAGGTAAAATGAATTATAATTTAACAAAGATCGATTTAATATCACAGCATTGGACAAGTGAGCCTAATCCAGGTTCGGGTATGCCAGGGATATCTAAAACCCTGTGGTATCGTCCAGATCAGTAGAGTATTTATCATGTCGTTGCTGAAGCCAAATTATACCAGCGTTCGATTTACCTTCGAATGTATTAGAACAGATAAATGGCTACATAAGTCAAATAATTTTTGTACCATAGTATATCACAAATATTTCCAAACCACCCATTACAGTGGCCGAGAATACCACTGTAGTGGCGTTAATAAAGTGGAAAAGGAACTTAAGATTTAATCATCTATACATCTAGCTAGGATAACAGAAAGCCAATGGTTGCAATAACGACTTGGTTAGATAGCGAAATGCCAAACTACACCCTTCTGATCAATAACTATTCCTAATGACACGCTAATAGTTTCATGCGCTCAAGGTTGTCACCGAGATTCGGCGTTCCGATTCGCTGGACTCTATAGCCAACTCAGGTCATTTTCATTTTGTCACCGAATGAGCCGAAGTACGAGAAATTCTAGGAAAGGTCGCGCCCAAGTCCAAGTCACAATTTTCAGTCACGAATCACGTACGGGTCATGTTTTATCGTATTGAATGGGCAATGTGACGTAAGAAGCAGATCTTCCATCGCACGGCAGTTTTTGAAAGTGTTGTGATCTTGAAGTTTAATGAGTAAGTTCAGGTTTTGAAGCAATTTTATCTGAAAAGCCCGAAGAAAGATATGTGGCACTGGAATATTTTCAAGTACTTGAAATTCGAAAATTTCGATGCGTGCTATGCGGTACTTTGTCCCTCAAGTATTGTACACTAACGTATAGTTATATCAGGGTTGGGCAAATTACGGCCCGCGGGCCGTATGTGGCCCGCAACATCGTTTTGTGCGGCCCGCTAAAGCCTCTAGAACAGGGGTGGGCAAACTTTTGAGCTCGCGGGCCGCATTCAACATCAAAATTCATTCGCGGGCCGCACAATATAAAATTGGGATTATAAACCAAAACGCAATATTGGTATTTGATTATATAGTGAGGACATGGAGATAATACATATGATTATTTAAAACAAACCAAACATTGCTTTGATGATATATCGTACACACGTCAGAAACAATGGCGGGGTCTCATAGGCTGGTCGACCTCAATAACCAATTTGTCAAAACTAGAGATGAAAGTCGGTTGTCCCGATTCTTAGAACACGATTTAAATTTATATCTGTGAGCAGCGATCTGTTCATAGACTTACTAATTCAAGTTATGGTTCACTTCCAGGACACACAATGCTGACAGCACCATAACCATGTTAGCTTCAAACACGCTTCTACTGTGTGTATAGATGAAATATAAATACCCGAATTCTACGCATACGAAGAACGAATCGTTTTTTATAAGCACATCACTGAAATGAAATAAGACTGCAGTGGCAAATCTGAAATCACACTCGTGATCCGTATTATGTCAATCTAGTTTAGGATTTTTGTGATGGTTAGCAGTTGAAACCTTTCAAACTGCGTGGGCCTTGAAATCGGTCTGTCGCGCAGAAATTGAACATAAAAAATAATATAGGAATTGTTTACCTTAGAGCAGTGGTTGACAAACTTTTAAGACACGACCCTCCCCTCCCCCTTATGATAGTTTGATGGCGTGGAAGGTTAGGACTATGGATAAGGGATTTTTAAATATCAAATTCAGACTAAATACAGAGCAATAACTATGGAGTCGATACATATCGCGCGAAGCGCGAAAAAATTGAGTTGAGCTCAGCTTCGCGCCCCCTTCGCTTTTACGCTCTCAAGGGGGGAAGGGGTCCAGTTTGAGAACCATTGCCTTAGAATTATCATGGTGAAATATACTAAGAACAAGTGTACACAAGTGCCTGCATTAATTGGATTTTTAGTACGCATTTTACCAATATTTTTGATAGGTTTCTTCAGACTCTCGCGGGCCGCACAGAACGGTGCTGCGGGCCGCATGCGGCCCGCGGGCCGTAGTTTGCCCACCCCTGCTCTAGAAACATCAATAAAATGCGTACTAGAAATCAAATTACAGTGGGTACTTGAGTAAACTTCTTCCTAATATATTTCAACATGATGATGATAAGTTTTATTCCTGCCATCGTATTTTTTTTCATTTCATTGATGGGGCGATAGCGCGATCTCGAGGACCATGCACTTTGAAAAACTTCAATTACTAAACATCACAGAAAGTGAAACGTAAATGACTGTGCTATAGTTGGAAAAACCGATTCGCGATTGTGTTAGATATATTCGTTCTTTGTGTGTGTAGAAGGGCTGGGCAAAATCGAGTACCTGAGTGATTCGATTCTGAATCACGTAATATGCTTTGAGTCGAGTCGAGTAATCGAGTATCAGTCATTATGACGTCATAAAAATGTAATATGTTAAAGTTCAAATATGCATCTTTTATGTAACAACAAAGAATATAATGCCTGTTATCCATCTCATAAAATATACTTTGGTATTTTTCGACCATACCGATTTCATTGCACCTGGTGACAATGTTGTGGGATGATCATGACTTCGGAAATGTGCTATTTCCAGTAACGTTCGTAGCTTTGTACTATGTTTCGTATGCTACGATACGAGCAATCAAGGATTCAAGGCTTCCGCAGTGAAAATTAGTATCGAAACTATAATTCTCGTTGATAAATTAACTTTCAGTGGCGAGAAGTGTATAATTTCAGTACTCGAAAAAATCGTCTTTTACTACTCGACTCGAATCATTAAAATTAATACTCGATTCAGATTCGAGTACTCGAATCATTGTGCCCAGCCCTATGTAGAAGTATTTATATTCATATGTGATAGAACCCATTAAAAGGTAACACGGCTACGACGCTGTCAGCATTGTGTGTCCTGGTGTTAAACCAAAAGTACAATCGTCAAATTTATGGCCAGATCGCTGCTCACGGACTCAAATTTACATCCAGTTCTAAGAATCGGGATAGCCTACTTTCATCCTAAATTTTGACAATTACAACGACCAGGCCAGCTTATTAATTCTCGTCAATGCTACTGACGCGTGCACGTTATCATCAAATCAATGTTTGGTTTGTTTTAAATATACAAATACATATATATTATTTACATGTCGTCGGTCACTATATAATCAAATAACAAGATTGTATTTTGGCCTAATATCCTAATTTTATATAGTGCGGGCCGCGGATGGATTCAAATGTGTAATGCGGCCTGCGAGCTAAAATGTTTGCCTACCCCTGAGTTATATCGATCCTTATAGACCAGTGGTCGGGAACCTATGGCTCGCGAGCCATATATGGCTCTATTGGGTATACGATATGGCTCTTTACCAATTATATATTTTTGTACTGAATTGATCAATATTCCAGCGACTTGTTAGCGAATTTTCATCACGGTCAGAATAATTATTCTCGTGGCAGTATAAACATGTATATTTGAGAGGTAAAGACAATGCTTGCTTCAGGTTTAGGGGCTCAGACTCCCTCTTTTCGAAATCCGCAAATTTAAGTTACTGTCGCGCCGGCGACCAATATCAATCGCGAATTCTATGTACCCGACTTGAAATCCTGGATTATGCGATAGGTTGATTAAGCAAAGAGCATAGCAGAAATAGCGACGCCCATATGTCACAACGCATCATCGAGTTTTCAAATACATATTGTCTTCCTGATCAACCACGCGAAATGAACTGCCGTGCACGTGACATTCACAATAACAAACTCGAATTACGAACAACGCCATAGCTATATCCACGTTCTTGATTGGTAAGTAGCTCTGTATTAGCCTACCGGCGATAAAATGTATGCGCGTAGCGCAACGTTATGCTACCGCCGAATACTTTGAGAATTGAGAAGTCGATAAGTATTCATATTTTCGGAATCAGTGTGACAGTTATACATTCGATTAATATCAGTTAAATAAATTTAAAGCTATTTACGATGAATTGCGTTATCAATGGTGAGGCTTGGCATGTCCGTGACTCAATCACCTCTCGTTTCGAGCTTTATTTTCGAACAATAAATACCAGTTTTGCAGAGAAAATGTGGCGCACACAACGAATCCCATGTAGTGAGTACGAATTAGTGCTACCATGACGTCACGAATTTTCAATTGTGATGTAACAGTTGATTGGCATGTATGGCTCATTGGGAGTTAAAATGAAAAAAATGGAGCCAATATGGCTCTGCCGACAAAAAAGGTTTCCGACCCCTGTTATAGACTATAGAGAATACTATTACTTGTAAATTAACATTATGACGTCACGCAATGTCAGAGGTCCGCGTTCACAACCTTTTGTAAAGTTCGTGTTCATAGGAATCAGAACATTCAGGGGTTCGTAACATCCCAAACAAATAGTAAATTTCACTATAACCAAATGTGCGCTTGACACAGTGCGTCCGAGCTGAAGTAAAACTGCTAGTTTTGTCAATACCATCATATACGCTGTTTGCATTGAATCCAGTTTATTACATAATAACAATGCTTGCTAAATCAAAATACGAATATACTGCTTTCCACGATGATGAAGAAATGGTTTTATTTGATCCGATGGCTTGGTCATTCGTCGTCATGAATCTGAAAACAGCGATCGTTGAGGTATAAACATATAAAAATTAATGGAAAAGTCTTGATAACCGATGGTATTAATCAGATTTGAGTTGAATCGACTCTATCGTTATCGACTCTATTGACTATAAGAGATTGCTATTGTCGTATGGCACTTTAAGAATGATAGTTTATATTGCGTTATTCTATTGAAATAATAGAATCATACACACCTTAATTTATTTTTCATAACAAGGTTCGTTCAAATAATAGCTATCGGGCTTATTCTTGCAAATAACGGCCATCGGGCCCCTTCAAGTAATAGCTATTCGGCTCCTTCAAGTAATAGCTATCGGGCTCCTTCAGGTAATAGCTATTCGGCTCCTTCAAGTAATAGCTATCGGGCTCCTTCAAGTAATAGCTATCGGGCTCCTTCAGGTAATAGCTATTCGGCTCCTTCAAGTAATAGCTATCGGGCTCCTTCAAGTAATAGCTATCGGGCTCCTTCAGGTAATAGCTATTCGGCTCCTTCAAGTAATAGCTATCGGGCTCCTTCAAGTAATATTTTGGACCAGCCTTTCCCAGGTTTTTCGTGGCTGCCGCCACAACACAAAGCATGGTCAGGATGAGAACTTTCGTGATAGCGTTCATTTTCATAAGCTATGGATGAGCGTTGATCTGCAAAACAAGGTAACTTTTTATAGGCCCACACATCGAATGGTTATCCCCAAGTCCTTCGTTACTGCAGTCGTAAGGCAACGGCGTCAAACAGTTGCAATATTTTAACCATAATTCTCAACGACAGAAAACTGAGGGGGATTAAGAACCTAGATAACCAGAGATTGTGCGAGAATGACAACGCCGGATGCCGCGCTGGATATACCTACGTCACGTGAACCGTAACAGTATCCGATCCCAACGTGAATACCGATAGGATCAGCCGAAGCTTTTGAAACGAAACAAGTAAAAATCAGAGGCAAATTCAGCCATGCCCCGAATTGACATCCTCATATATCGTCGCATATGGTGCTTCGGAACATTTCTTTCAGCAAAAGTATACTCTCAGTTGCTGGCGTCGTCATAAACTGAATTGCGTCTTTATATCTTCTGCGTCGATATCCTCGCAGGTGCACAACATCCGACACGAGATACGAAATCGAACATTCGTGCTGAGAGATCGGAAATCCATCGATCTCAGATGAATAATCACGAGGCAAACAACTGAATTAAGGGTGGGTTTCATGCAGAACAACAACCAGTGTCACCTGGCGAGATAGTGTAGTGGTATAATCCACAGCTGCAACGCCAATGGGCTGCGATTCCGAGTCCGACCGTGGTTGACTTCAGAATTCCCATCTAAGTGTTGGAGGTTTATCTTGGCTTTTCCTCGCCATCTCATCCGTGTAAGCGGTGTCTTCAGAAAGCCTAGAAGCGGGCCGTGCTACAAGTCGGCAGCTACGGAATAGAAATCAAGAAAACTGGTCTGGTGTTTATGACCATAGTAGTCTATAAATACAATGAATATCACAAACAAACAAACTGGTGTCGTGTTGTAGTCAGTGGCGCACAAGAACTTAACATGTGGTAAGTGCCACTCGTAACGTTTAATATTAATACTATTAATAATAAAAACTATAGTGCCGTTATGTGTGACAATATTCTTCCTGTAAATATGTAGATTAGCTCGCAGACATCCTGTAATATAATGAAGTTAATGTCATTATGTAGATTACTGCCGCAGTGCGATAAAGTTTGCATTGCATTCCATCAATAAGCTTCGAATCGACAAATAGCTCTGCGGTTCCAGAACCGCAGGCCACGATACTTAGGTTCTGCAAAGTGAACCTTTTTCTTATACTACAATTTTCCACGCCCATATAACATCTTTGATTGAAAGTATTTGCATTTCAACTTCGGATCATCCCGTACATGGCGCTGGCAGCATGAAAAAAATTCAACACTAAACTATAGCATGCAGCTTGCCAATTCAATAAATTTTACTTACTTCATTACAAGAGTTTGCTCGTAATATTTACCTCCCCGTTTTGAACTCGACTGCAATCACTTGACATCAAGAACGAAATGTACTACAGTCACTGACTTATGGTTATTCAACCAATCAATGAAATTTAAGAAAAGAATGCATCGTTGTCTAATGTAAAAATCTAGCAGGCGTACGGGATCCATTTTGATTCGATATGTAGGCCTACATTGTGTGTTGGCTACCGTATACCTTGTTCATGAGGTAATATGGGTAGCAAGTATGATTTTATGGGAATACTATAACATCTGATTGTTCCTGTTGATACATTTGGTGACGTTTAAAAAGTCAGCATGTACTTCAGCATTGTGTCATAATGTGGCCTAAATTGTCGCTGGGTATCGTGTACGTTACGTGACCTTTGACACGGACTAATCAGATTGCAGTGTGATGTAAACAAACAGCGATGTAGGGCATACTTACTGTATGTGAGCTCTTATGGCGAAAAGGTGGACGGAAAAAGTCATCGTTCAATTACATTGTATCAGGCATATCTGATTTAGATGAATGGTAATAGCATATAGAGCTTAGAGCAGGGCCGGCCAACCCGTGGCCCGCGGGCCACATGTGGCCCGCGAAAAGGTTTTGAGTGGCCCGCGTGGCCCGCGAGGTGATTTCCGAAATTAGTAATATAATACAAAATGGATTGCACCGATTGTGAACTTTGTGAAAATGAAAGAGCGCCAAATGTATCAGATTGAGTCTAATTCAGGGGTTCTCAAAGGGTGGGCCATGGCCCACCCGTGGCCCCCGGAGCATTTGAGGTGGGCCGCAAAGCTATTTAGAAAATTTTAGAATTGATGCTTAGTTTAGTTATATTTGTTACATTAATCGTTAAAAATATACTCATATTATCTAATTATACGTAGGCTACGTAAAGCTTTTCACCCGACTCTGATGAGACGTAATGGCACGTATGGAGTCAGCATGTTCAAGTCAAAAACGAGAGGGAGAAACGGCGGCTTTTCCACTGGCTATGACAACCTACGGCTAGTAGCAACTAAAATAATTTTGAGTATATAGTAACTGGAAGGTAATGCTGAAGTAACCAAGTATTCAGGCAGGGTCATGTCGTATGTCGTTGAAAGGGGTGTATAATAGACTCGGAATGAAATGTAATTGGGGTATAGATTTATTGTACTTAGGCGAGTCGTATTATTGTAAGATACTAATAGCCATAATTGCAAATTATTAGCAACTTCTGGCGGAGGTATCTGAACCACCGCAACGAATCGTATGGGATCGTATGGGTTTAGCGGAGCGCATTAATCTTTGTAGTCGGTTTAAAATGTCCGCCCAGGAAATCATTGTATGTAATGTAGGAGTCACATGAATTGATTGCATCATTGGATTGAATATTCTGAGATCGCAACTTCAGTTGGTTGGTACAAGACATACAATGTGCATTGTACAGCATGCATATTAAATAAATCTTTCCCCACTTCACTGTAGTACCCCATTCACCAATGAATTGTTTGAAGCTGACCCAGAATGTTTATATTTTTCCCCACAATAGTGGAACTAAAATCCCAATCACACAGCGGATGCGTGGTTTTGATTATCGTGTTTCGCGACTCGATTGGAGCAGCGGACGATCATAATATACACAGAGTTTTAGCCTATGATCTGCCAGGGTCGTAACTTCTGTACCCAAACCCCCAATTGCGGGAGCTCGAAGGGGCACAAGATTATTTCGTTGGTCGTTTGTTGGAGGATATTTATTAAATTTTCGTCGCGCTCTACGCGATTTCATGGGCCGAAAGGTCTGCATTAAAATATCATCCGTAAATTAAGAGGAAAATGCGCATATTTTAGAGAAATAGGCATATCGGCGCCGTCGACGACACAAACTGATTGATGCATGTTGGTCGAAGCTTTCGATATCGATATGTCCAGGCGACGAATAGTCCAGTCCTTGCAAACTGCGCAGCAATATACAGCAGGCCCGCAATATAGTCAAGTGACAATATTATTGACGTATGAACTTCGAACAATTTTCGCGCTTCGCGCAGCTAATGGCCCGCGCAATAGTTCGTCAATCGAGTGTGGCCCTTTGGCCAAAAAGGTTGGCCAGCCCTGGCTTAGAGCATTACTTCACTGGAATGTAGAGTTGGAATTAGCAATACGGCGTCACGTGAGGTCACGCCATAGGTTCATGTTCGCGTTCGCGTCCATATGAAACCGTTCAGGGAGTCTCACCATACCAATTTAGTAGGTTGCCCAGTTTGGTTGTCTGGGTGTCTATTGCGCAACGTTTGTGTAGGCCAGTGGCCGGGAACCTTTTTCGACCGAAGAGCCATATTGGCCCAATATTTTCAATTGTAATTCCCAAAGAGCCATACATGCCAATAAACTGTTACGTCACAATTGAACATCCGTCACGTGTTGGTATCACTGATATATGGGTTTCGTAGTGTTTGCCATATTTTCTGCCCATATGTGTAGGCCATGGTCACTACAGCAGTACATACCCACCGCGTGATACGCCAGGGGCGTGGGGTTAGGGGAGGCAAGAGAGGCAATGCCTCAGATGTCTTCAGGGATGAGTGAAGGGAAATTGTGAACCCTTCAATGGTATCTTCTGGCGATGTTTAAGAATGACGAGACTCTGCACATTTTTATTCCCGAAAACACGGAATTTTCATATTTATTATTCGAAAATAATGCGCGAAAGGAGAGGTAAGACTCAGATGAGGCACCGGCGGACCAAGCCTCACCTGTATCGTAAATGACTTAGAATTTGTAATCACTGATATTAATCAAACGTAATTGTCGCGCTGATTCCGAAAATTTAAGTATTAGTCGACTCCTAAAATATTCGTCGTAACGTAACGTTACGTTACACACTCACATTTTTACGGCGATGCTAAATAGCTAATAACCAACCAGTCAAGAAAAAGGATAGGTATAGCGTTGTTTTTAATTGGAATTTATAATTGTGAATGTCACTTCAAAGGCATTTCATATCTCGGTGTAGATCAGGAAGACATTGTGTATTTGAAAACTGCATTGTCCTACAAGTGTCGCCATGTCTGCTACTCTCTTTCGTCTATCAAGGTATCGTGCAATCCGGGATTGCTAGGCGCGCGATGGTTGTTAGATCGATTTCGCGAGTGGTGTTAGTCGCCGGTGCGACAGCAACTGAAATTTTGGGATTTTGAAAAGAGGACGGTGCGAGCCCCTATAACCTTGCATACCTCACTGTCTTGACATCTCAAAGACATGTTTGTGCTGCCACGAGAATAATTATGCTCGCCACCATGGAAATTTAATAACAATTAAGTTGCTGCAATATTGATAAGTTGAGTACAAAATTAAAAATTTATCAAAGAGCCATATATGGCTCGCGAGCCATAGGTTCCCGACCACTGGTGTAGGCCAATATCGCTGTTTCGTGTATAGCAGCTTAAATTCCCATTAACAGCCTATATATAAAACTGTTCCACACTGCGATCATTTTTGAAAAACCGGAATAGTTTTCAAGCAAGTTGCTGTCTATAATTATGATTTATTGTAAGTTGACTTCATATCACTCGCTCCATCATGTCAGTGGTAGGCCTATACTAAATGAATTTCACGATAAGGACCAAGCCAATCCGGCGATATTGGCATCACGACAGTGCATGAATGTAGTAGTAAAAGAATGCGCTCTCTAACATGGGCGGTGGGTATAGTTACCATGAAAGAAGTAATATGAAATACCATGATCCTAAACTTATTTTTATTTAGGACAGAGGGCCAACCTCTTCGGCCAAAGGGCCACATGCAATTGACGAACCATTGCGCAGGCCACCAGTCGCGCAAAGCGCGAAAAATTTTCGAAATTTACAGGTCAATATTATTGTTACTCGAGTATATTGCAGGTTTGCTTTATATCGCTGGGCTCAATTTGTCAGGACAGGAATGTTCGGCGCCAGGACATATCGATCGATATCGAGAGCTTCGGCCAACATGCGTCAATCATTTGCGCCTAGGTTTCATAGTAGACGGTCTTTCTGCAAACACAAAGTCGCATGTTGGACGAAACTTTCTTTTGTTTGCGCGTATAGTTGGACTCAATCTGTTAAATTAGGCATTCCTGTCATTTTCAGGAGGGGGTAACAACATTAAAAGCAAGAAATCGACCGACAACATATTGCGCAAAATATTCTACCCTATTGTAATGTACGAAGATCTACATGAAATGTGGCTGGTCCGTGGATCTGCCATAGAACTGATATTTTAGTCATCCACATCCCGAGTGTTGCGGCCGTACTAATCATATTTTGGTTGGCCTTGCAAGCTCACAATCTGAGTAATCATTTTTTGATAGTATAACTTATTTCGAAAATTACCTCGCGGGCCACTTGAAACGTTCTCGAGGGCCACGAATTGGCCGGCCCTGACTAATAGGACTATGAGCTGCGCACGAGGCCTGACAAATGACAGCGCATTTCAGCGAGGGCTAGCGAGACACGTTACTAGCTAAAAGACTATCTCCTTCTAAAGCTTGATGTAGTTGGGTCGCTTTATGCCGTTTTGGAAGCGTCTCAGTTATGCAGTGTCTTGGCCTCTGCATGTCAAGGCAATATGCCCAATTTCCCATTCATATCAGCTGATGCTCCCTCGATGGAATGCTGTTTCCATCGACGAAGCCGTTTCAGCTGTTTAGGAATAGTGATGTTTGGTACAGGCGAATAACTTAATACGACAAAAGAACAGCAATATTTTGAAATTGAAATTAAATGCAGCATTTCAAAATGCTTTGCTCAGCGTCCTTCTAATATCTCAAATTAGATCGCGGACCGCAAAATATGACCTCGTGAGCTGCGTGTTGGCGACAATTGATTTTTCGAATATGAAATTTACAATAGGCCCCAACGTGAAGGTGTAGTGCAGGGGTCGGCAAACCCCGGCACGCTTGCCATTTGTGGCACGGGAGATGATTTCTCATGGCACGCCAAATGATTTGACGCAAACGACATATTATAACCATGTTTTAGCAAAAAGTGAAACATGAGTTTTTAAAATGTACAGAGCTCGTAGGCGAACCAAAAGCATTTCGTAAAGTAACATCGAATAGAGTCTTTGGGGCAGATTTTAATTATCTTGGAATTTTTTTCTGTGCTTCGCGCGATTTATTGGGACTTGATTTCTTGATTGTAATGTGAGAACCCCCACAAATACGTATGATGTACAGAAATGAGTCCAACCGTATTATCAATTATGAAAGAACGGCAACTTAACATCGTGAGAAACCGTTTGGATGCTTTAGTCGAGGAGAGTGTACCGTGCAGCCTGCGGGAGCGCGACTATTATATGAACCGGCATTTCGGCGCTGGACATTTTCACGCTATAGAAGACACGGCATCGACGTAACGTTTCGGGCAACATGCGACCATGCGACTCCGTGCGGTGTGTGCGGTGCTAAATGAGTGGCGGCAATAAAACCTTGAAAAAAAAAATAACCGCTGTATGTTGGCCAAAACCTTCGACATTGATATGTCTACTGTCCGAAATGACCAGCGCCGAACAGTCCAACGACTTACGTATCGAATGAGACCGACCGAGGAAAACAATGAGCCCCGTGTCTAAATACGGATTTGAAATCGTGCACATCTCACGTAAGTAGATATTATTTTAGTTTCGTCTGATACGTGTAAGCGATTCCAATATATCTGGAGCAACGACAACCTTTACCGCTTTACCGCGACTTTTGGAGCTTAGCACACAAATCAAGTGCCAGACCAACCTTGTTGTTGTTGTTTGTAGTATTCATGGTGTTTATCGTCTACTATGGACATTTACACCAGGCCGATATTGCTTATTTTTGATTCCGTATCTGCCGACTTATAGCACGGGCCACTTCTAGACTTGTAAGAGACCGCTTACGCGTATGAGATGACGAGGAGGAGCCTAAATAAACCTTAATGACCAATTCTAATGTGTCATCAAACCAACTTGCATGATAAACTAGGGTTACCATACGTCTTCTTTCGAGAGGATTTGTCCTCTTTTTTGACTTTTTTGAAAGTGTCCTAGAAGGACGCCCAAATGTTCACTTTTTTGAGAATTTTGGTTCGGGAGCTGGGCCGGAAAGTTGACCTTATTTTTAGTCAACCCCCTGATAATGTGAAATAAAAACTGTCGCTTGGGCGCTGAGCGAGAAAGTTGACCTTTTTTTTAATCAACCGACCACGAAGTCAAAAAAATTTACCATTTTTTCAGGATTTCCTCCGATTTTGCAAGTTTGAAAATTTTGAAAATGGTCCTCTTTTCAGATTTCCAAAATATGGTAACCGTATGATACACTGATACAGAGGCGGGCACATTTTTATCATTAAAACATATCCTCGTAACAACATCGATTGGCCTGTTACTGATTGGATATGATAGCGAACGCAGTTGGCTTGGAAACGACCAGAGCAACCACAGAATAATTGCGCGACTAAAAATAAATGGGGCAAATATGTGTAGTGTGGCAGCGACCAAAAATTTAATAATCACTGCCGTAACCGAGGCCGTTGCCAGGTGCAGATAGCCCGTTGGTGGGATTCCTTGCGTTCCCGCCAAGTGCGACAAAATTAATAATGTTCCACATTTTTTGACATTTTGGCACGCTGCATGCAAAAGGTTGCCGGCCCCTGGGTAATGTCTGAACGTGTGAATATCTGTTCAGGTGGGGATGTCTATTATAGTCTTGGTTTCAGATCTTTACCGCGCAACCACCATTTGTCTGGTTTGATGATACTATTCCTGAATCGATAAATTACATATCGCTACAAAAATTATCGTTTTCAGGTAGTCGCAATTTCGCAATTCAGATTCACTTTGGCTCATTGCACTTTAACAACGATTCCTTGCGATAGCGGATCCACATTTCGATTACACGGGCTGGGTGAATCAAATTGCTTTCGTTTGAAGCATTCCGTTGAGAGAACTGTAAATCAGTATGAGCTTGAGACGGGAAATATTAAAAATCGATTCTTATCGGAAGAAGTATTTCAAGCTGAAAGCAGATGAGCCTGGTAAGACAAATGAGCCGAAGAAAATTATACAGGAAAATATAGTCATGCCGCATTCATCATTATGGCAACAGCAGACACGAAGTGTCATCGGAAATCGATAATTCTGATGGAATCAGCGCAGGCTTGAGGATTGATTCTTCGAATTGACGATAGTGCGAGTGTTATTATATTATGCGCAGATCTCGAACGAAAAGCAGTCGTGACAAACTTGATATGGATTCCTCGCCTTATGGGAGTTGGATAAAATGAAACGGCTGACGAATTAGCTAGAACGGCTGCATCCACGTCTCATGCAGACAACATTGAAGATCCGGTCGAGCTGTCGATTCCAGACGTGAAAACGATCATAGAATCCAGAGTTGGACAACTATAAAATTCTCTAAATTTCACTAAATTAGACCGAAATGCCAGTAATCTAATTTTAATCTAATTTGTGAAATGTTTCCATGCTCTGATTCTAATTCTAATATAATTTGTGAAATGTCACTATGCTCTAATTTCAGTTCTAATCTAATTTATTGTTTTCCTGAAAACGCCTCTTTGTCCGAGGCATTTTGCAGCGAGTTAACAAGAATATCCGTCTCGCGCAGGGAAATCCAGTGCCAAGCCGCCATCGCCTTACTTACACCGTGCAGTCATAGTAGATATTGTGACGAATAATAGCCTGCTAGCACAATAGCTTGCAGTCTGCGAACAACATTCTAGTTTTCAAAACTTTACGTTAGTACAACGTCGTGCTGACTAACATGGGCGATACTCATGGTTACCGCAAAAGAAGTAATATTTTATTAAAGTAGTACAAGTCATAAACGTAATTGTATTTTGAACTATGAGCTGCTCACGATACCCGACAACGCTTTCCAACAACCAATGAATCAATTTTGGAGCTAGTCAGACATGTTACTAGCTGAAAGACTATCTCATCCTAAAGATTGATATTGTGGGGACGCCCTACGCCGTTTTCTAAGCGTCTCTATCTTGGCAGTGTCTGGGCCATTGCACGCCAAGGCCAGGGCCGGAACAGCACTTAGTCAGCCAACAAATACGTTGGTCTTGGACTCTTACGGCCCCATAGGGGGATAAACCTAACTTCTGTGGGGCTCATCCTCCTCAAACCACCCCGTCACGATATACGTTTTCAGGATATACGTTTCGCTGATACTTGTAAGTGTGATTTAATATGTTCGTTAGGTGGTCAGATTCAATCGCCGAATCACGCGAAGCGCGAAAACTTTATATAATTCCTGACTGAATCGGTTAATATTATCGGGAATTCCATAAATATTGCTATAAATTTATCCTCCCTCTCTGCCCACGTAATCTGATTTACCGGTATAGCGCTGAGTGAGTTGTTGCCTTGGACAATGTAGGGCCCGTAAATTATAATTGAACAAATTCGGGTGGGCCCATTGATATAATGACCTCGTCACATGATGTCGTCACATGATGTCTGCTATGTCAAAAGATATTAAAATCGCCCAAACGTACTAAACTAAAGGACGCACACGATTTCAAATTGGCATTCCTTCACTGGCAAATAATTTTTCTCTCCGCGATGGCATTTTTCTTGTAGATTGCCAGGACAGGAACATTTGACGCCCGCCACTTATAGGCTCATATGGACAATTAAACATATATGTATTTTGTATATTTATCGAAGTTTTCGGTCAGCATAAGGGCAGTCCTTTTCGGCCAAGGTTTTCTCGGTGCCCATCGTTCTGGCACACTTCTCGGAGTCGAATGTTACATGGCCTAAAAATTCATATGTCTTGATGTGTCGTGGCGCGGTGATGGCCGACGCCGAAATGCCAATTTGTATAAAACATGCATATTTTTTCTTTGGGGAAGGGTACCCAATAATGCAGAGATTTGGCAACATTAAATCACTCGTAGCGGGAAAAAATTTGAATAAAGTTCCATAAATATTCCAATGGAATGCTGCTGCCATCGCGGCAGCCGTTTCAGCTAATGTGGAATAGTGTTCTTGGGCACCGGCGAATATCTTATTTTGCAATAACAATAGCCCCCTGGTCGAAGGGCCCTCCTCTTTGGTATTAGCCCTTTTTTCAAGGGTTGTAGCGAATAGACGTGAAAATCCTTGTACCAATCAAGAAGATGATTCCGTTCAGATGAGTCAATCATCAAATCTCCGCATTTGTTATAAAAGTCCCATATGCCGGCAATCATCAAGTCTCTACATGCCTGTTGAGTTGGTAAGCGAAAGGGGGATCTGGGAGGCGGAGCCCCCAGAAGCCGTGAATACAAACTTATAGCCCCCCCCCCGGAAGCCTTTCCCAGGGCCCCCCAATCATAGAGCCACCACTGCCTATACCTGTATGCAGTAATTTTTCAATCATCAATCAACAATTTCCAGTGGTTCAATTGTGATGTTGCAGATTTTGTTCCAATAAGTCACGCATTTGATCATTAAATTCCCTAAGATAGAAATGGATGTATAGTGTATCCACGTCATTCTGTGAAGTATTGCTTGTTACATGACGTCATAATTGGTTGCATGAAATGTTGTTAGGCACAAACTTTTGAAATTTGTGTTTAAATTTTGCACCCGAAAAATTCTGTTCAAATACTTACGTAATTATTACTAAATGTGATTTGTGCTATTCACTATATAACGCAGTTTATCCCGAACCGTAACTATTGCTCTATACCAGAGTTGGATCAATTACATTATTTCAGTTCAATTACAATTACAATTACAATTACTTTCATGCATGTTTCAATTACATTACAATTACAATTACTCCATGCTAAAAATATCAAATTACAATTACAATTACAATTACTCCTTGCATGCTTCAATTACATTACAATTACAATTACAATTGCTGCTGTTGAACATGTAATTGAATAATCATAAATTCAAGCGTGCTCCTTGACAACCGTAGCGTCGTATTTAATAACAATTCAAGTCTAGTTCAGATTGTGTAGTAATAAATGCGTTCATGTGCGTACATAGTATGCTATGTAAGATGTCATTGTGACGTAAGACGTAATATAATCGTGTTTTGTATGCTCGATAATTATGGCTCACGTAATTGGAAATTTAAAATGTTATTTACCTAATTTCCTATGGGTTAGGATTAAAGATAGGGTGCAGTATGTCGTTGAAAAAATATTATAATATATGCACGTGTTGGATTTGCGTATATAGTACATAATTAAAGAAATAATCTTATTTTTATCGAGGGACGTAGGAATTAGGATGAGGAGTAAAAACAAAACCGTGCTTTGTCAGATAAGACGTTATATAATATCCAGTGGTCTGGTTAGTTAGCCAGACGAAGTAACGATGTAGCATCGTGATCTGAAATCGTATTGTAGATTGCCAACCCACGGATAGATGCGCAAGATGTGAGTCACGGATGAATGCACCGACAAACGTACTGCAGAGCCGGCTAAAAGCAGCAAACTTTGTAGTCCTAGAGCTGGCGATCCATGCGTCCAAATTTGATGCATCTGGTCTTTATCGTAAGCTATTGATGTACTAATTCCGAAAACACAAAATAAAATCTCGTCAGGGCAATGTATCTGCTCCAAAATAGCCGTTTAAGGCCGACTGTTCTGAAAAGTGAGAGCGCTGCAGCAGCATGACCACAACAATTACCAATTACGCCCAGCGATTGTTCAGAACAATGCCGATTCCCAGACTTTCACGACTATTTTGGGATGGTACCATTGCCTGGAAATATACTTTTATTGCGGAATTAGTGCGACACTAGCTTTCGATTAGGACCATACATATCAAATTTCGACGCTTGGATTGCCAGCTATGAGACTATCAATTCTGCTGCTTTTAGCCGGCTCAGCAGTTCGCTTCTCGGCGTATTCAATCGTGAGTCATGTGTTGCGAATCCATCCGTTGGTTAGTAATCTAAAAATTGTATACAATGGCAGCCGAGGCCAGCATAGCGGTAAAAATAAAAAAAACTTCGCCCGCAAGGGCGCAGTCAAGGGCTTCCGCGAATGGATCCACCAAATTCCTTGTCGACATTTAAAGAGAATGCATTATAAGTCAAATATTTCATGTTGTGCTTGTCAGGTCTCAATAGCAATTTAATGTAATTAAAATTGTAATTAGGCAAAATTTTTGTCAAATTACAATTACAATTACAATTACACAAAATAAAAATGCTTCAATTACAATTAAATTACAATTACATTGAAAAATGTAATTAATTACATTCAATTACAATTACAAATTACAATTGATCCAACTCTGCTCTATACCGGTGGTTTCCAAACTTTTCAGAAAAATTCACGAAACGGTTCCTTGGCAAATCTTAAAAAGATAACACTATGTAACAGTGTTTTGCGTTCGGCTCAATTTTTGATGGTACTTCATGTTATATGGGCGCCGAGTTAAAAATCGAAAATGTACTTCATATTATCGATAGTTTTCAATTATCATCCTTGTTATTCCTCACTTACTAATGAGAAACGCCCTGTTTCTTAAGTCATTTAGACCAGTGCTCTTCAAACTTTTTCGTCGCGGTACAATCTTTTAACGTTTAGTCAAAACTCGTACACCCCACCACATAACACACCGATTCCGCAGCAAGCCTTATCCAGGGGTGTTCAACCTTTTTGCAATATTAAGGCCGCATTTCGATTAGGCCTACATATATATCTTACGGCCGCATTCCAGTGGAGAGTCGTCCTGGACTATCTTCACGACAAATGCTCATGTTAAATTGGCAACCGCAAACATCGCACCGCGGAGAGTCATAGTGGGGTTTTGTAACATCACTGTTTTTTGAGATACACCTTGCGTATAAAAGTTTCTAATGCTAGAAGTAGAACATTTCCGCTGGCTTAACGCACCCAAATCACGAGTGTTATTGTTAGGAAAAGTAACTAAGGTTCATTTGATAGTCGCTCGGAGCCTCATAAATGAATATCGTCGATACTATTGGTAGTTTTAAATATTACTATCAATTATTTACCCATCCTCAGCCTACGAGCCTACGGTATAGCTGATAGAGGGTGTGGCTTCGAAACTTTTGGACACAAAATTAATGATGGTGCATCTTCTGGTTCTGTTAATCCCTTTGTTGCATGTTTTGTATTTCTTGACCTCTTATCAGGATTGTTGTTATAGACAAAATATATTGGAATCACTCAAACGTACTAGAAAACTCGTCATTCGTGAGACGCGCACGATTCCAACTTTGTAATACCTCTTTAATGAGTGCTTCAATTTCCTATGTGTTTCGCATTTGTATGGTGGTGCTCAGATTGCAATAACACTATTATATTAAAAACGAAAAATTCGAGAGAAAAATTAAAATATCTTAGTGATTTCAGAACCAATTCTAATTTCTTATTCCCGGCCCCAAACACCCAATATAAGTATGTGGAGACGGCCGTATAATTATAATCAAGATTTTACCGGTTTTACGGTTTGGTTCTCAATCTTTTTGAACTCGCGGACCGATAAAACTTCATAACAAATGTTGCGGACCGGTGAGCCGTCAAGAACTAAAAATTACCGTAATTTCCCTACGAAAAATGCAAAAAACTTTACTGTAGTGCTGGAAACTACATGGAATGGTGCATTTTTGATACTAGATGTTTATGTGGTTCTGTTGAAGTTTCTGCAAGCTCGGAAAGTCCTGTTAACGACCACTACACTATGATTGTGATTGCTCGGTATATTTTCAAAGAAATGGGACTTTGTTATTTGCTACAACCAGTGGCGGCTCGTGACAATATCGGGTGGTGGGGAAAGGGCCGCAAGCGACTTGTTATCAATATGACGTAACAGTAGCGTTTTTCAACGTTCATGATGGCCACATGAATTCCCCGTAAACAATGATTTTTAACGTAGGTGCCGCGAGAGGTTTGCCGGTGGCGTGACTTGAAGTGCGGTAACAAATGTTTTATTCATTGTTTTTTAGTCAAATGATTATTTTACAAAATGTACGCGAACTAAGAATCGTTCCCATGCCACGAATCAATCATCAGGTTATCCTTAGTAGCATGCGTTATGATTTCGTGGTAGAGATTACGCAAGCGCCGAGTAAGACTATACCAAAAATACACAGACCAACTACCTACAAAGAGCATTCGCATGACACCTTGTGGTGTTTTAATCGTTCCATGCTCAGCATTGAGTCAGCAATTCTGTAAAGTGCTGCAGCGCCTCCGACCTATACGCGATAACTTTCATTGAGCTGCGACATTACATTTACTCTGCCAAACAATTTATATTTAACTGCACTAGCCATGTGCACTTGGGATTTTTGGTGCGTTTTCAGACGCTCTGACAAATGCTTCAGATCGCGATAACCAATTTTGTTCCAACAAGAGCCACTGCTTCCGGTACCGGCACTGTCGAATAAAAGACAGTAAAAGCAAAACAAGGCGTTTTTATCCTCACCATAAGTAAGCCATTCATTTTTATCGAAATGCGCTGAAGAAAAGGCACGAGTGCGCTTTCCTCCGGCGTACGATTGGATCAATGGGCAATTTCTAGGCTGATACGGACCTAGTCGCTTTACCTCTAATTTTTGCTCTAAAGGCAGCTGGCTAAACGGCGTACGGAGCAAAGATTCAACACGATTCATGTTCGCACTTGACCTGACTACTTATCTGCAGAAATGGAAATGACTATAAATCGAGAGATTGCGTATGCCTAACTGGAAAGGTCAACGAGTTCGGACACATACGCAATTGTTATCTCATAGATTGGACAAGGAAATGTCATACTGAATCCAAAACATCATTCTGAAGAACTACGGATAGCAGCCTCGGAAATTCGATCCCGGTACAGCTTGGGAGATTCTGGCCTTGAGGCTGGAGACTGTCACACGACACATACGGCTTACGGTCTATAGTGTCTATATGTCTGCTGCAAAATCGCCTTCGGAAAATATATTACCGAATAAATACGTGGATGAAAGCCGAAAACTTGGTACACTGTTACATGAAATCATCGAGAAGTATAGCCTCATGACCGTTTTCGGTATGGTACACTGTCAAAATTAATACGAACAGATCAACGCCGAATTTTGCGTAATATTTACTGAGGAATCGGCTGATCAAGCGATCAGCTGTTAGCCGCCATCGAAAACGAAACAGCTATCGCGCTTGACAGGGGTTGTAATTGTGAGCAAATGGCCCGAAGTGTTGCGGTCGCTGAACTGCCTATGTGATTCTGTGTAAGCTGTCTTCCCTTGAACTTACAGCGCCGCAAAGTCCTATAAGTTTCCCGATGCAAATATACGCGATCTTGAAGTACGGTAGAAAAGTATATTGCTTGAAGTTCCAATTGATCGAATTTCCTTATATCCAAATTATAATACGACACAGTAGTAGCGCGAATAAGATATTGTCCAAACAAGATCGGTAGATACAGTGAGGGAACGTCCGGTGGGCCAATTACTATTGACAAACTGTACCCTATCACAGCTATATCCAGAATATTCCCTTAGACCAGACCAGGAAGTATCGTCAAGCATACGCCATCTAGCGAGTACAAGTATGGCTCCTAAATTATTGAACCCCCCAAGATTAACATGAAATGGCCCACAGTAACATACCCCCCCAAAAAAGTTATAAAATGACAAAGAACTTTTTTGCAAATTAAGTAAAACATTAGTCCATTAGTGGCTCCTCGTCGGTGGAATCCTCGGTAACTTCCTCTGCAGCGAGAAGCACGACCAATTTGTGGATAGGTCGCTCCAAAAACTGCACATCGTTGATTCTTCTTCCGTGCTGATCAATAGTACGGTCGGCGATGCGTATCTTGGCCTTTCGCACCAGCCCATCTGTCGAACTCGAAACCGAGTGTACGATTCCCAATTTCCAAGAGTTTCGCGGAAGGTCATCATCATGAACGATAACAATATCTCCCACGCGAACATTTCGACTAACTTTGCTCCATTTAGTGCGTTGTTGCATGCCAGGTAAAAACTCCCTTCTCCATCTGAACCAAAATTGATTCACAGCGTATTGTGTTCTTCTCCAGCGCCTTCTTGCATAGAGATCTGGCTTGCCAAATTCCCCTGGAGGTGACAACAAAATTTTTGGTTTCATCGTTAACAGATGATTCGGTGTCAATGGTTCTGGCGCATTGACATCACCCAAATTGATAACAGTTAGTGGTCTTGAATTTACCACATTTTCTACTTCTGCGAAAAAGGTTCTGAGTGATTCATCATCCAAATGTGAACCTATTTGACAAAGCAATGATTCCAAAACACGACGCACCGTAAGAATTTGGCGTTCGACATTCCCATTCATATGACTAGCTTTTGGCACGTGAAAGTTGAATTCTATCAGATCACAATTTTCAGACAAGAGATAATCTCTGACCTTTTTCTGATTCATCTCACCCATCGCCTTTTGGAAAGCATTCTTTCCCCCAATGATGTTGCTTCCGCAATCACTCAACAGTGATTTTATCGGCCCTCTTCTTGCAAGAAATCTTCTCAATGCATTAATGAATGAATCCAAGTCCATAGAGTTAGTCGTCTCCAAGTGTATAGCTCTGGATGACATACACGAGAAAATAACTCCGTACCTTTTCAATACGGATCGCCTTTCTTTGATTTCAAATGGCCCGAAGAAATCGCACGAGCAAAATGTGAATGGACCTTGCTCAGCCATTCTCGACTCTGGTAAATCGCACATCTTTTGTGCCGATAATGGTTTCCGTAATTTCCGACAAGTTATGCATTGGTGGATGTGCTGAGAGACAGCGCTCACACCACCTATAATCCAATATCCATATTGACGTATCTCATTGTGCGTAATTCCACGTCCCATATGATTGACCTTTCCATGAAAATGGCGAATGATCAAGTCCGTTACATGAGATTTCCGAGGCAGCAAAATTGGATTCTTGACTTCAGTAGACAAAGAGCTATTACGGATTCTTCCGCCAACTCTTATCAAGCCATCACAGTCCACAAATGGATCTAGTTTGTACAAAGGACTGTCTTTCTTTACAGTAGAACCCTTCGACTTTGATGCAGAGTCAAGACGTTCCAATTCATCCGGAAAGAATTCGCTCTGTAAGTCTTTCAAGATGATCCTTTCTGCCATTGACAACCTTTCAACAGTGAGAGAACTGTTTATTGGCAAACCCTTCAATCTGTCTTTGAATTGCAGGCAGTTTGCAACAGCCCTTTTTGCCTTGAACCACGACGAAAACTGTTTCAAATTCGTATTCCAAGATTTAGATCCCGAATTTTCATTGGAAGTTGTACAGAATGACACAGTCTTCCTGACTTCCACATCTACCAAGTCATCCACAGATTCGCCTGATGGACGAGCGTCCTTTGGTATTTCAATTCTTCCCTCTTTCCACAAGAATTGCGGTCCATCCCACCATAACGGAAGTGATAAAAGTTTTTCCAGCGACATACCTCTGCTTGCAATGTCACTTGGATTGTCATGTCCTGCCACATGCATCCATGCAGAAGAGTCTGTCAAATCATGTATCAGTTGAACTCTGTTTGCCACGAAAACATGAAATCGCCTCGCTACGTTATTTATATATCCCAAAACAACATTGCTGTCAGTCCAAAAATACTCTTTCAAATTTTCATACCGCAACTCTGTGTTGAGAAATTTGCTCATCTTGGCGGATACCACAGCCGCAGTCAGTTCCATCCTAGGAATTGACACTTGCTTCAAGGGTGCAACTCTCGATTTTGACATAATGAGAGTGCAATGCACTTTCCCTTTATCACTAACCAATCGGAGATATGAACATTGCCCGTATCCATACTCACAAGCGTCGGAAAAATGATGAAGCTCCACTTCCTCAACAGTACCGAATTCATCAGGTTTCACACATCTTTTGATTTGAATTTTATCCAAATTATTCAAATCATTTAACCAATCTTCCCATCTACGAGCATAACTTTCTGGTAGCGCAGTGTCCCAATCGAGTTTCATTTTGCACAATTCTTGCAATAATACCTTTCCAACCAGCAGAACAGGGGCCAGAAAACCCATCGGATCAAAGATAGACGATACAACACTCAATACTGTTCGTCTTGTTACTGGCTTATCCACCAATTCCCTGTGGAACCTAAACACATCCAATGATGGATTCCATAAAATTCCCAAAGACCTCTCTGTTAACGACGACATAGTATCGAGGTCAATGTCCTGTAATCCCTTCGCCCTTTCCGATTTATCAATCGATTCCAATACTTGCATTTTGTTCGACACAAATTTATGCAGTCTCAATCCAGCCTTTCCACATATACCCACGCTGTTTTTCACCAATTCAACAGCTTCGTCCACAGTCTCTACCGAGGTTAATCCATCATCAACGTAGAAATTGGATCGAACAAATTCTGCAGCCTTGCAGCCGAACTCTTGCTCTCCATCATCAGCTGCCAACTTCATGCCATACATGGCCGCGCCTGGCGACGAGACACTTCCAAAGGGAAATACCTTCATACGATACTCTAAAAGTTCCTTTGAAAGATCTCCATCTTTCCACCACAGAAATCTCAGCATATCACGATCCTTTTCATTGACATAAAATTGAAAAAACATTTTCTCAATGTCCGCCATGATGGCTACTTCGTTCTTTCTGAATCTCAACAAGATTCCTGTCATATTGTCCATCAAATTTGGTCCGCTCAATAGTACGTCGTTGATGCACAGACCACCGTACTTGGCACTCATATCATTTACAATACGAAGACTTCCTTTCTTGTTATGAAAAACAGGAGAATGAGGTATGTAGTTGATACGACCATTCTTTAAATCAAGTATGTTTTCTGGAACCTTTTCCGCGTACTTTTCAATTGTCAGATTCATTTGATCCTTATACTCCGCATGAAGATTCTGGTTTTTACCCAATCGTCTTTTGACCTGCTCTGCTCTTTTCGCCGCCAAAGGTCTGTTGTTTGGCACTCTAACATTGTCGTATTTCAATGGCAGAGGGAATTCGTAATGCCCGTCCTCTCTCCTTGAAACACCGTTTGAGAGGATGTCCATAAAACGCTTGTCCTCGACCGACAAAGAAGCTTCCAAATTCCTATGTTCGATGAAATCCATTTCTAGCAAATGATTGATTTCCTGTGGACACATAACTTCCTTCGCCTTTGTCATGTATACAAAGGCGGTATTCCCTTCAGCAACAACTTCTGAAGTTTCGAAGCCTTCTTCCATTTGTGCCTCTCTCACAATAGTATGATGCGATACCACGCTAGATGATTCACCCTTCAAGTCCTTACAAACATTACCAACAATTCCCCAACCAAACATAGATAGTTGACCATACGGATCCTCATCATCACCGGCTACAACCTCACGAGGACGTAACGCGTTAGGAACATCAGTGCCAATTATTATTCCAATTTTCATAGATGGGTCATAGGGCATAATCTTATCCGCAATGCTTCGAAGATGAGCCCACTCTCTTGCCACCTGAGGTTTAGGGATTTGTGAAATTTGAATTGGAATTTCTGCTCTTGTGTAAACTTGAGGAATAGTGACAGAAGAGGTTTCATCGATACTTGAAACTTTTATTCCAGTGACCCTGCTTGAGTTAATAACTGCACCAGATTTATACAATGTGGACATCTGTAACTTGGTATTTACAGATTTCAGTCCTAAAGTTTCCTTTAGATCATCAATGATGAAAGTCCGATTACTTTGACCATCTAGTGCACAATAACATTTGACCTTCTTGGAAGGATTGGCAGCAGTACTCACATAAACAGGGACTATCATAGTATTCTGCTTACCTCCCTCCTGTCCTTCCTGGGAGCACACTTGCGTACATTTCGAGTCCACCTCATCAGGTTCCACATGCAGAGATGTCAAATGCCTCCTTTTGCATATCCTGCAAATTATTCTTGCTGTACAGTACTTGGCCATGTGGTCTTGCGATGAGCCACAACCAAAACATAGTCCTCGTTTCATGATAAATTCCCGTTTGTCGATATGGGATAGCTTTCCAAAGCCTTCACAATCATCAATGTGATGTGGTTCTTCACAAAAATAACACTTTGTCCTTGTAACACTCGTGTCGTCCTGACATTCTGTCGAGAACGATGTGACCTTAAATTTTCCCTTGTAAGAGTCTCTATTGCTCACTACTTCAGGAGTGCCAATTTTTCCTTTGTCATTTGGTGAATCCAGATCATCCAATTCTGGAATATTCATCTTTTCGGCACAGACATCGATAAATCCTGCCACTTCTTTCAATGGTGGATATGACGCCTCACCATATTTACTTCGCCATTTGTAAACTTCATCCCGCCATTTACCTCTCAGAAATTGCGGTAGTTTTCCAATGATTTTATTACTTTCAATAGCATAGTTCAAAACACCAACAGCAGGTATTTTCTGCTCAGCTGCTGCGATTTGATCCAAAAAATCTGCAAATTTTCTCAGACCAATCCCATCTTTGACATTGATTTTTGGCCAAGAAGATAGTCGATTCAAAAATGCATTCCCAACTACATTGTCGTTGCCGTATCTATTTTTCAATCTCTTACGTGCCTTTTCATAGGCATCTCTACTCTGCAAGAGCAGTAAACCTTTTATCATTTCCTTAGGCTCACCAGATAGATGTGACTCTAGATAGTTCAAGAGCTCATGCACATTGCATGTCTTCGACTGAATCAATGCATCAAACGAAGTTTCCCAGGCTAAATATTCAAGAATATTGCCATCAAAAACACCAACCTTAATTTCTGGTAGACCACACGATCGCGCCAACATAGCATTCGAAACAGCCAATTCCTTCAAAACCTGATCCAGATTTGCATTAACATGATATATCCCATGAGCACCATCGTTATTAGGTGCTCTATCCATTACATTTTCGGTGTTATCCAGTACACTACTCGGTGTCGACTTCCGCCCTCTATCAATTAGCCTTTGCAAGTCTCGTTGATTCTGAGCAGACAGGTCCTTCATCTTCTGCTCGTTGTCCCGTTTCATTTGTTCAACCAGCAGAGCAGTCTCTCTTTCGGGAGAGTTCGAATCTTCTAGTACAGCGAACCTATTCCGTCTTGGAGTGGGCTCAGAGAACTTCGCCTTCACTTCGCCGTTGTATTCGTCCAAATGATCCTTTGCGTTGTTGCCAGTCTCTTCTACATGATCTTGTATATCCTTGAATGAACGAGAAATTTCTTCCAATTCCTCTGGCCTTAGACGAGGCTCAAGATCCATCCAAAAATCTTGTAGTAGAGCAAACTTCTTTTGCATATCTAAATATGCTTCTGAAACATATTCCCGAACGTCCCGTGACTCTAGCAGGTCATTCAAACATTTGCACTGTCGCAATACCTCTTTGACACGGAAGTCAAACTCTTGTTTCATGTTTTCAATAAATGCGGAGGTTCCTCTAGTTCTCCTGTCCGATATCACGGTGTGGCCATGCTTGTAATCCTCGGCCATAATTCTATTAGGATCCGAATCTACGTTATCTTCACCCACCAAAGTAGAATTCCTTGAATTAACACCATTTCGGCCACCGCGAGAAGCCTTTCCAGACTTCTTCCTATTTCTTCCAGGAGTCATTATTAAAACCAGAGTACATGAACTTACTGTTTTCTTGAACAGAAGTGTGTCCTTTTCTCCAATATCAGTATGAATGAAGCAAGTCCTATTACCGGCACCAATCCACAGAATATGGAATTGTCCTTTCCTTATGTACCGATAGCCGTCCTGTGTTACTGTTCCGCTTCCTGGCCGTTCAGTGTATTTACTCCACGACCGGACCTTTAGCTGTATCTACTGTTGCGGTCGCTGAACTGCCTATGTGATTCTGTGTAAGCTGTCTTCCCTTGAACTTACAGCGCCGCAAAGTCCTATAAGTTTCCCGATGCAAATATACGCGATCTTGAAGTACGGTAGAAAAGTATATTGCTTGAAGTTCCAATTGATCGAATTTCCTTATATCCAAATTATAATACGACACAGTAGTAGCGCGAATAAGATATTGTCCAAACAAGATCGGTAGATACAGTGAGGGAACGTCCGGTGGGCCAATTACTATTGACAAACTGTACCCTATCACAGCTATATCCAGAATATTCCCTTAGACCAGACCAGGAAGTATCGTCAAGCATACGCCATCTAGCGAGTACAAGTATGGCTCCTAAATTATTGAACCCCCCAAGATTAACATGAAATGGCCCACAGTAACACGAAGGCCACCATTCCACGGTGAAATTGACATTGGAGAATATAAAATAAAACTAAATATTTGAATGCAAACCGAGGATGTTAGTAAACTGTTTCATGATATCATCATCTCATCACCTATCTCAGTATGGAACACAGATACACCGGCTTTTGCGTGAAATCCGCAATGCGTTAGGTAGGCTAAGTGTCAGATCAGCGCACATCTCTACCATACTCGAACTTAATAACGAAATTGCTGCCATAATCATTGAGTGTCAACCTTGAGACTTGGCACAGCGTTCGATACTAAAATCAAGACATACCATGTAAAAGTTCATGACGGATCTAGCTAAGGAGCATCGTTAAAATCAATGGAGACCAATACCGGCTTTGCGTGAAATATGTTTGCGATACATGACCGATCAGCACACACTCGACTTTGGAAACGGAATTACTACCCTAAACTTTGAGTAGAAACCCTGAAACTTAGGACAGTGTTAAATACCACCATCACGACATGACATACCAAGTTTCAAGAATTATCATGGTGTGAAACACCATCAAAATCGACCTGTACCAGCAACGGTCGACTCAACGCATATCACGGTATCCGAGTTCAGATATAGATACGATTGTTACATCACACCTTAGGGGCGAGCAAGCATATTTGCCCCGGTTGCTCGGCCATTTTACGAATAGGAGAGAGTAAAGCAACGTTTCTTAATTGTGCGCAGCTTTGAGAGAATAGATAGTGAAAGCTTGTTATGAGCGCTACCGGGGCAAGCCCCGGCTAGGCATTCACAAAGCGAAAACACAGAAGAGAATTCGATTTTCGCGGAGACTTCGCTATGTATGGGCATTTGCAAGCGAAAGCACAAGAAGAACGCGGGTTTCGCTGTGATCTCGATATATATTGAGCGCTGTGCGTCTATAAATGGTTAAATTGTTATTGAACAGAATTTTAGGTGGGGCAATGCCCCAGTTGCCCTATAGGACGAGCCGCCACTGGCTACAACTGTAATAAAGCCTACTGCCAAATGTTGCTTAATTACACTGTAGGAAGTTAACTAAGTTTCTTTAAAAGTATCCGTACCTTTCGCATATAACTTGTCCGAGACGAATTGCAGGCTAATTTTAAACAATTTCGTATAACACCTACACGGTTGTGACGGTCCGTGGACAACTGGACATATGAGCATGCGACATTACAGCATGCGATACTTCGGCATGCGACAATTTGGCATGCGACACATGAGCATGTGGGTTAAATTACGGGTTAGGGGTAGGTTAGGGTTGTATTTACGGTTGGGTTAGGGCTAGGTTTTAGGTTAGGTTATGCTAGGTTAGGTTAGGTTAGGTTAGGTTAGGTTATGTTTCGGGTTAGGGTAAGTTTTTGGGTTATACAGTCACTTGCTGAAGTGACGCATGCTGATGTGTTCCATGCTGAACTGTCGTTTTCCATTGTGTCGCATGCTCATATGTCGGGCAACCGGTTGTGACGTACTCCCAAAATATACCCGGAACTCTCTATTGCGGCACCATAAAAAAATACGTTCCACACTTCTAAAATAAATTTATAACTTAATGTCTTGTTTCCTTAATTAATGTACAAGCGCCCAGCTTCTTGTATTTTGGAATTGAGATATAAAATTCCAAGGTATCTGGCGGACCGGTATTAAACCTGATACAGACCGGCGGTTGATAACCACTGTGCTAAATAGTAATCAGGGGTTGAGGTTCCCGAACCACCGTCTGACACAGTGGTTCTCAAACTCGACACCGATGCCCCCTGGCTACGCCCCTGCAATTAGGTACTGCGCTTTTACAACTATCTGGCAGGAAGTACCAATTCAAAATGTCTAAGTAATCGCGGTAGTTTCCACGAGAATCATTATAGACATATCTCTCAACCTAAACACACGCCAACTCAATCCTGTTTTGCCGATAAGTCCATCACCGACGGTTCAATGATGAGAAACATTTGCTGGAGACAACCCAAAATGAATGTAATTTACAAGCGTACAGTTGATATGAACATTGTACGATATTGCACATCCGGTCAACCTGTTGTGAAGCATGAACTTGCTCATTTATTGTGATAGCTAGTGATTGGTCATTTGTAATGCGGCATATGGTACACCCCAGTACATCCCATCAAAGGGGTATGCGTTTGAGGAGCCCTGAGTTAGACCAAACAGAAATCAAATACTAATGTCTAAGATATGTCAGACAGGTAGGCTACCCGGTGAAGAGTTCATATTATATATTACTTTCAAATGTCCGTATAGTGTAGACAAAATTACGCTAGAATTTTTTTAACTGTTATGCATGAGTGATTTTAAAAACGATTGGATGATATACCTGGTTTTGACCCATGACTCTATTCAGTATCAAGAGTTTCTTGTATTCTATCAATAAACACTATAAATTGGCCTTAGCAACATAGCTAGGCTGTGGTACAGTCTTTGGTGTCTCAAGCAATGTCAAAGCTATTGAAGTTCATGGTTGCGTGAGCAAAAAATAGCCACTTTGGAAAACGCGATTGCTTTGCGATCAGCTGATAAATTCTAACGCAATTACCCAGCGGCAGATACTATACCTGCCCCTACATTTACATGTAGACCTGTGGGAGTGTGGGTGACCTGTGACAGACCATCTTGTTATTTTGACTTTGAATCACCTGTGAACAAACCAATTGCTTGTTTTCAATAGTGGGTAATCCGAGTAAATAGATAAATCTGAGTGCCTCTTCCTGTATGCGGTTATTTTTCTATCCTCAATCAATTGGTTTAATTCAGTTGATTGTGAAGTTGCAGATATTGTTGCATTAAGTCTCGCATTAAATCAATAAACTCCCATTAAGACGGATATGGGTTACTATATTTCTTACCCTATGTGCATCCCACGTCAATCTATAAATAATTGCTTGCTACATTACTTAATAATTGGATGCATGCAATGTAGCTAAACGCAAGTTTTTGGATTTTTTTATTAAAATTTTGTATCCAAAAATTAAATCGAAATCCTCTCATAAATATTATTATGTGAATTATGCTGCTTTACTGTATAGTGTAGGTTATCCCAATGCCTTTACACAGCCCTGCTAACAGTGGCAGAATAGTACTCTGATATCTTATAGAAACTAATCGTGGGGTGTATATGCCCTTGGTTATTGAAATGCGATATGATTGATACATAATTGCAAACAGTCCTCGGACGGGACCCACCACCTCCCCTTGTCGATCCTATATTCAGAGATTATATTTTTGAGCAATACCCAAACAGAATGCTAATTTACACCGATGAATCTAAAAACATCAACGGTGCTGGGTACCCCTTCTACGTCCCCGATCGCAGTATAAGAACATCAAAAGTATGTTCGAAACTCCTATCAATTTTCTCAATTGAGCTGAGAGCAATATTCGATGCATTGATATTGATTTCAGAAAATTCCATCGAACGAGTTGCTATTCTGAGCGACTCTTTGAGTGCATTGCTGTCGTTACAAAACCATCTTGATGAAAATAACTATATTACCAATCAAGTATTAGAACTGACTCACCATCTCTTACATGAAAGCCATAGAGATATTTGTTTTATATGGATTCCAGGACACTTGGGTATTAAAGGGAATGAAGTCGCTGACCGACTTGCGAAAGAGGCTTCGGCCCATGACTTCGCTGACCGAAGTGTAGATCTTACTTCTAGCAAGGCCAACTCATTGATTTTAAGTCACTGTAGACAAGACTGGAACCAACGTTTCGTCGAAACCGCCACTGGAGCACGTTTCAAGCAGTTCTGCCCTGACATATACACGAAACTACCAACTATAACTACGCCACGCCGTGCCGACACCACCATTTTCAGATTGCGGACCGGACACTGTCGTCTCAACTCCCATCTTAGCTAAATTGGATGCTCCGATACCCCTGATTGTACCACATGTCATGTTGAAGAAACTACAGAGCACGTTATTATCGAGTGTGCGAAGTACGCCAACGAAAGATGCCAGTTTAGAGCTGCCGTACTGGACTTGAGAGTGCCCTTCACCATGGAAAATATATTAATTACCGATTATATATTACCTTTGCTGTGGGATTCATAGCGAAGAAAAATAGACAGTACTAAATGTTCAGTTCACTGAATTTACTTATAGCAATATCGATTCGATTAGCAACTGTTTCGATTCGATTAGCAATTGCTAAGTCGTGACACAAAATACCATAGTTGTTATATGCGTCACTAAAATTGTTTTTAAGTATAATAATAATAATAATCACAGCATAATTTCTGTATTCTTGTGAATCACAGCATAATTTCTGTAACTTGTGAAACACAGCATAATTTCTGTAATTTCGATTCTTCATCTTCAATCATCTCTACTTCTGCTTTGTAACCCTTGCCAATTTCTTCATCTGCTGCAATTCTGTAATCTGACTTCTCCGGGTATTGCATAGGAATAACAATTTGAATGTATTACTGAAATTTTAAAAATGTAATCCAATCTCGTCATTTTCTTTTGGGGGCAGGTTGCTCGCCGGATTATGTGTGTATTTACCAGTTTTACTGTGAATAAAGAATAATAATAATAATAACTGTGGGGTGTAGCATTTTCCTTGATCTAAAATAATCGTATGACTGCGTCGATCACAGTAATTTGCTCTCGAAATTAGCGAGCTGCGGGTTTCGAGGTTCACAGCTAGAGCTCATGAACAGCTATCCTACTACCTGTCCGGACAATAACAATGGTTTCGATATCTAACACCTTGTCATCAACCCACCTTGTTACCTCCGGTGTTCCTCAAAGCTCAGTTCTTGGGCTGGCCCTCTTTATCGTCATAAGAAATAATATTAGAAATAGCAGCCTGAATGTTTGCAATACCAACGCATTGTTTGATGGCATGGAAGGTCTTATGGTGGTTGAGACCCTTCGCAAATATGAAATTCGGACTAGACACAAGCAATATTTATGACCTGGAGGTAAATCGTGAGGAGCGTGAAAAATGTCTAGTTGAATATCTTGTTGAACATAGAATATTCGACTCTATCGTCCTCATTCTCAGCCGAATTGAAAGCTATAGTCTTCGCGCTGATCTGGATATTACAACACAGTAGGATATTTCCACGAATCGACGCTATGTGATATTTTCCGACTGCCTTGCGGTCCTGAGGGCCTTGTCAGCCCCGCATACCCGTAAGCCGCATAAGGAAATCTCTCTCTAATTTGATATTCTTTCACAGATAAAGACTACGAGTGACATGGTAACATTTGCCTGGATACCAGGTCACACCGGAATAGACGGCAACGAGAAGGCTGAGCAACTAGCTCGCGCTGCATCAAGTCAATCGCTGGAACCCGGTATCGATATCCCGACCGTAACATTATCAGAGGCAAAAGCGGTCACCCGTCAGCTCTGCAGGGACCAATGGCAGGCTGAGTTCACTGCAGAGGAGGGAGGGCACCACCACCGGATGTTGCGACCATTTATACCAGCAGAGGCGCCAGATTCCTGCCCAAATCGCCTATTTCAAAGAATTCTGTTTCGCCTCCAAACCGGTCACTGTCGCTTGGCGGCACACCTGTTCAAAATCGGCTGCGCCGACTCCCCCCTTTGTAATGTGTGTTACGTCCCCGACACGGTTGACCACACACTGTTACATTGCGAAAAATATGACTTTAACCGAACATTTCTTACCGACGCATGCACCACAATCAATATACCGCTTACTTTAACTAATTTACTTACTATATGCCGCAATTATTTACCCCGGTCGCCGAGTTCATTATTTCATGTAACTTGTATATATAGTTTGAAAGTTATTATAAACCTATGTCCCAGAGAACGAAAATTCGATCCTTGATAACATATTTTGTCCGTGGTGCACAAGGCCGGAAACGGCGACACGCGCCACTTAAAACTCGTCATTAATAACACTGGTCAACAAAATGAAAAAAAATTTTTAGGCAGAACATCTGAGAGCCGTTTCTGGGGTTTTTGAGGTTGCTGATTAAGAATATCACATTACTTTTGTCAGATTGGCTCTTTGTCAGAAGATATTCATACCCCTAAAAAATCCCAAAATTACTGTATTTACCCCTAAATATTTCACTTGCTAGGAAGAAAATCGTAATTTTTCTAATTTTATAGTGCGCATAAATAGATAATAATTGACTATGACGAACCCTCATGTCGTTCTCAGTCATTCTATCAATACTAACATGACATGATGCGAAATATTTGTTTGTCAAAAAAGCAGCTTGTGAAGCCTAAAAATTATACTTTTGCACAACGGAAATACATATTCTTCTGTATCAATTGGTCATTCTACCAAGATTAAACAGAAGTATAAAACTATAAAATTTGTCCCTAAAAAGCTTAATTGCGATACTCAAATGCGTCACATTTCTCTTGACAGATAAATGGATAATTTTTCCGCAGAGTCAACAAAGTGGGTATACCTATTAACCCAAACAAACGAGAAGCTTAAATATGGTATCTGGTATATTCGAATTGGAATGAAATACTGCAATTTCACATTTTGAAGGAGTTTACTACATGTACTTTCTCCTAAGCTGTAGTAAATAAAACCTGTTAGATGATCACAAAGCACCCCACTACGAACAGTTGGTCCGAAAATTCGTAGCTGCATTTCGAAATCTTGAACACAAACATAAGCATGAAAGTTCACTTCTTGTTCAGTGATATTGATATATTTCCTTATCATATTTTTGACTAGCAAGGGGAGAGGTTCTACCAAGACATCAGAACAACAAAATAAAGATATCACGGCAGACGAGATGAACAATTGAACATATTATGGCAGACCATTGCCGGAACCTTTCGAGAAACTGCACTAAATAACTTACAGGCGAAAATCGTACAATAAAACAATTGTGCTTTAAAATATACTAATAATATTACATTCCAACTGATTATTTCAAATTTACAATAGGTGGTTGACGTAAAACTGATTGAATTAATGCCGCGTTATTTGAAGGTAAAAACTTATATGCATGACCTGAGTTTATTTATGTACATGATATCCGTGAAAGTATGTAACTATGATAAATGTATTACCCCTAAATATAGTGCTGTTGCTGAATTTTGATTTAAAATAGTCTTCAGTATGTAAAAATAACAAGTAGAATGGATTTTAAAACTTTATAGTACGACTGAGCCTATTTTATATCTAGTCATTACCGCAAAAATAGGGGATTTTGGTAAAAATAGCCACATGGGTTATCTCCACAACACGAGCGAATTTGAAAAAACTGAGATCATATTCGGAATCAATGGCCTTCAGAACTCCCGAAACCACTCTTACTTTGTCAGCCTAAAAATATGTATTGACCAGTGTAATAATAATAATAAAACTGCCGACTTGTAGCAGGTCCACTTCTAGGCATTTTTTCATAGGACACCGCTTCCACGGATGAGATAACGAAATGCGGCCGTTAATATAGCAAAATGGTTGGCCGCATCTGCATTATATGAGTTGCTGAAGAGTGTTGTCGGGTGCAGGACAGGCGCATCTCATAGTTCAAAATAGAATGAAAGTAATGTCCATGATTTTTTTGTTGTATTTGTACTTCTTCAATTAAATGTTATTTCTTTCGTGGTAACTATGTGCCCGTCGCACATGTTAGAGAGAACAGCGTTGTACTGACGTCTATTTATAAAACCGTCGCTGTTAAACTGCGTTGCCTATTTTTATCTCGATATTGAAGTCATGCGGCCCGCGGCTTCTACGAATTTTGAAAAGTGGCCCGCGACCCGTTTTGAATTGGCGACCCCTGGCGTAATGGTGTAGTCCACAGCTGCAACGCCGAAGGGTTGCGGGTTCTAGTCCGACCGAGGTTGACTTCAGAATTCCCATCTAATTGTTTGGTTTATCTAGGCTTTACGATAAGAACCAACCCAATCCCGCGATATTAACATCACGACAGTGCATGAATGTAGTAGTAAAAGGATGTGCTCTCTAACATGGGTATAGTTACCACAAAAAAAGTATTATTTTATTTACCAACTAGAAATGCAATAGGAAATATCATGATCCTAAACTTTATTTTATTTAGGACTATGAGCTGCGCACGATACCTGACAACGCATTTCAGCGACTAAGGAATTGAGGTCTAGCGAGACAAGTTACTAGCTGAAAGACTATCTCCTTTTAAAGCAGTGGTTCCCAACTTGCTGGTGGGCGCCCCCCAGGTTGTCAGGAGGGGGGGGCGAAAAATTGACAAAGTCTTTATGAATTCTGACTAAACACGTGCTTCACAACCATTCTGAGAAGACGATTGTTGAAGATGAAACTAATTTCGTAGTCAAGAAAGTTTGCCAAATTCAAACTCCAGCAGTCGCGATCAACGGAGTATAGGCTGATGTCAACTTCATTTGGGCAAATTTTTTATATTCTTTGAAGATGTAGGGATGGGCAACCTTCGGCTGTAGAAGGGAATTTGTACGGCCGTCGAGACCTAATTCAATTAGTATGTGTTGACGGCCGTAGACATGCAAAATGAAATTACGAATGCACTCCCGAATTTTTGAGAGATTTTTGAAATTTTCTTCGCGCTCCGCGCAATTCAACATTACTTCTTTTTTCGATTTTAATATAGTAGCGCCCTTCTCAATCTTGATCGGAATCGGAATCGTGTGCTCCTCACGAAAGAAATTTGTTTATTGTACATTTGGGTGATTTCAATATATTTCCACTTTTTTCACTGCTGATACAAAAACGCGCGACAATATATTCAATCCCAGCAACTTCACAACATTGCCACTCGCGATTTGGTGCGTACAATAGGCCTATGTGAAAAGTAGAAAAGTCTGGAGTTCACGGGGAATGGACATGGACGGATTAGCATAGGTATTTTGCGTCCAGTTAGTTCATTACGGCTATGCCCTGGAATGCCGCCTTGAGCTACATAAGTAATCGAAATGCGGCCGTGATTAGCAAAAAGGTTGCCTACCTCTGTATTAGATGATGTGCTCTTTTTGACATAACGATAAGTGCAGAGGGTCAGGGGGCGCATTTTTTTAACATCGCCAAGAAGGGCGCATATCCAAAAAGGTTTAAAACCGCTTGATCTAGTTGGGTCGCTCTAATCCTTTTTATGGGCGTTTCGGTCCTGGCAATGTCTGGGCCACTGCACGTCAAGGCAATCCACTCAATTTCCCATTCATATCAGCTGAGGCTTCCTCGGTGGAATTAGGGTTTCATCGAAAAAATCAATTTGAAACAAAAGTGTTTGAAACAAGGCTCTTGTTTAATGCATTTTTTATTGTTTATTTTTCTAAGCCATATCGTCACGAATATTCAATTGTGACGTCATAGTGTTTGACATTGAGACAATTGAAAATATGGGATAAATATAGCTTCTTTGACGAAATATAGACGTACTGTAGCTGTTAAACCGAATATTTTGAGGGTTCCAACCCTCCCATATGGTGTACGTCGGCAATATCGGGTGGTAATCGTCTGTAGGCTCATATAACATGATTTATGGAAAGTATTTACACAAATATGACATAATTATACAACTTCAAAAAAAATTCTGAAATTCTCTAAGATCTTTGTTTAAAACACTGTTTAAAACAGTGGTCTCAAATACGCGGCCCGCGAGACCATTTTGTGCGGCAAACGTCGGCAATTAGGATTTTCAAGTAATCAACTAATAGTTAACCGCCAAATATATCTTTTTAGGTTTGAGTACTGAAAATTCACTTCAAAGCTGCTCCAAAAACCTTAAACTACCCATCAGACTTTAATATCGTAACGCTTTCAAAAGATATCAAGCGGTGGAACATCTGCTATTACCACTGTGGCGAGATAGCGCAGTGATATAATCCGCGGCTGCTTCACCAATGGGTGCAGGTTCGAGCTCGACCGATACCAAAGTGTTGGAGGTTTACCTAGGCTCCTCCTCGCCACCTCATCTGCGTAAGCGGTATCTTACAAAAAGCCTAGAGGTGGGCTGTGAGATAACTCGGCAGTTACGGAAGATAATGAACAATATCGGCCTGCTGTAAATGACCATTGTAGTCGAGCAACACCATGAATGCCACAAAACAAACAAACAAATCTGCTATTACGTCACACTACCTGTTCATGAGGATAAACATGACCCGCTGATGATTCGTGAGTGAATATTGTGATTTCGACTTATGAGCGATATTTCGTAGAATTACGCGAACTGGTACTGACTGGAGTGGAGTCGGACTTGTAACTTGTAACTCGGCTGGTTGGTAAAACCGTGGAGGCAACAAACTATCAAACTGTTGCGAGAAATAGTTATACATCAAAATGTCGTAGCGGACGTGGCGTAGCTTAGAGGATTTCGCTATCTAAACAGGTAGGTAAGTTGATTTAATTTGACTCTGGCAATGACATGATCAATAGCCTATTTATCACGAGTATGCCCGTAATCTGGATTGGGCTTCACTGCTTAATTGCTCTGATATCAGATCGATCCTTGTCAAATTCCAAAATATTCTACCTATAATTGTGACACGTCAAATGTCAGCTAGCTGCAAACTTGAAACGCGACAGCTTGCATAACGTCATTTTATACTTGCCCCTTGCATTGTGACGGTATCTCATTATTTTGACAGTTATGCCAAGTACAACAACAACAACTTTATTCAGATATTTAAAAATGTGACTTTTTTCGTGCTGGGCGTGAATATTACGATAGTACATCGCATTTTCACAGTGTATGTGGACTGCCAGTCTACAAGGTCCGGTCACTTAAGGCCTGTCCTTCGAAGTACTTTGATTACCCCTATTATTGATGCTGCGGCCACGGCGGCATCAAATGATGATACCATTCCGGAATCGATACATTACATATCGCTACAAAAATTATCGTTTTCAGGTTGTCGCAATTTCCCAATTTGAATTCACTTTGGCTCATTGCACTTTAACAACAATTGCTTGCGATAGCGGTTCCGTATTTCGATTACACGGGCTGGATGAATCAAATTGCTTTCGTTTGAAGCATTCCTTTGAGGGAATTGTAAATCAGTACGAGCTTGGGACGGGAAATGTTAAAAATCGATTCCTATCGGAAGAAGTATTTCAAGCTGAAAAAGCAGATCAGCCTGTCAAGACAAATGAGCTGACGGAAATTATACAGGAAAATATAGTCATATCACATTCATCAATATGGCAGACACGAAGTGTCATCGGCAATCGATAATTTGAAGGAATTTACACACCGTAAGCTAGGTATATGTTTCATCCTTCAACAGGAGCGGAAAACTATGCGAATAGTTTCCTAATGTGTATCAAGAGACATGCAAAGTTTTCAACACTTCTACATCCCTAATTCTGTCATCATATTCATATAAAATATTTTCCATGTGAGTGGAATGGGAATTGTCTGGTCAAATGAGGCCCGTTTCAATTTTTTTTAAATGCAACCCTTATTCCATCGAGGGAGCATCAGCTGATATGAATGGGAAATTGGGTAGATTGCCTTGACGTGCAGTGGCCCAGACATTGCCAGGACAGGCTTAGAGCGACGACACTAGATCAGGCTTTAGCAGGAGATAGTCTTTCAGCTAGCAACCTGTCTCGCTAGCCCTCGATTCCTTAGTCGCTGCAATGCGTTGTCGGGTATAGTGCGCAGCTCATAGTCCTAAATAAAATAAAGTTTAAGATCATGTTATTTCTTATTGGAATTCTAGTTCTTTAATAAAATTGTTCTTTTGTGGTAACTATATACCCATCGCCCATGTTAGAGACAACATCATTTTACTACTACTCTCATGCACTGACGTGATGACAATATCGCGGGATTGGGTTGGTTCTTATCGTAAAGCCTAGATAAACCTAAAACTTAGATGGGAATTCTGAAGTCAACCTTGGTCGGACTCGAACACGCAACCCATTGGCGTTGCAGCTGTGGATTATACCACTACGGTATCTCGCCACGTTACACTAGTTGTTGTCGTGCTTGAAACCCATCCTTCATCCAGTTGTTTGCCTCGTGATTTTTCATCTGAGATCGATGGATTTCCGATTTCCCAGCACGAATGTTTGATTTCGTATCTCGTGTCGGATGTAGTGCACCTGGGACGATCTCGACGCAGAAGATATAAAGACGCGGTTCTGTCTATGACGACGCCAGCAACTGATAGTACGTCTGCTGAAAGAAATGTTCCGAAGCACCAGACGCGACGATATATGAGGGAGTCAATTCGGGCATGGTTGAATTTGGCTTTAGTTTTTACTTGTTTAGTTTCCAAAGCTTCTGCTGATCCTATCGGTATTCATGTTGGGATCAAAGACTGCTACGGTCCGCATGATGTAGGTCTATCCAGCGCGGCATCTGGCGTTGTCATTCTCGCGCAAACTCTGGTTTTCTGGGTCCTTAATCCCTCAATTTTCCGTCGTTAAAATATTGCAACCATTTGACGCCGTTGCCTTATGACTGCAGTAACGAAGGAATTGGGAATAACTATTCGATGTGTAGGTTTATTATAACTTACCTTGTTTTGCAGATCGACGCTCACCCATAGCTTATGAAAATGAACGCTATCACGAAAGTACTCATCCTGACCATGCTTTGTGTTGTGGCGGCAGCCACGAAAAACCAGGAAAAAGCTGGTCCAAAATATTACTTGAAGGAGCCCGATAGCTATTACTTGAAGGAGCCGAATAGCTATTACCTGAATGAGCCCGATAGCTATTACTTGAAGGAGCCCGATAGCTATTACTTGAAGGAGCCCGAAAGCTATTACTTGAAGGATCCCGAAAGCTATTACTTGAAGGAGCCCGAAAGCTATTACTTGAAGGATCCCGAAAGCTATTACTTGAAGGAGCCCGAAAGCTATTACTTGAAGGAGCCCGAAAGCTATTATTTGAAGGAGCCCGAAAGCTATTACTTGAAGGAGCCCGAAAGTTATTACTTGAAGGAGCCCGAAAGTTATTATTAGAAGAAGCCCGAAAGTCAACCAGCGCCTTCTTTTTTAAATAAATTAAGGTTTGTATGGTTTTATTATTTCAATAGAATAACGCAATATGAACAAATATTCCTTAAGTGCCATACGATTTGAATATTGGGAGTTTGAAGCAATGTCTTATAGCCGATGGAGTCGATCCAACTCAAATCTGGTTAATACTATAGCCTACATATAGGTTATCAAGTAGGCTATTTTCCAATACAATTTATATGTTGATATCTCAACGTTCGCTATTTTTAGATTCATGACGACGAGGGGCGAAGCCATCGGATCAAAGAAAACCATGTCTTCGTCATTGTGGAAAACAGTAGCCTATATTCGTATTTTGATGCAGCAATCATTGTTGTTATGTAATAAACTGGATTCAACGTGAACAGTGCGCATGATGATATAGCATAGAATAAAATTGCAGATTTACATCGCACACACGCCACTATCACTTTGTCAAGCCCACATTGGGATATAGTGAAATTTACAATTTCTTAGGGATGGGGCGAACGCCTGAATGTTCTGGTTCGTATGAACACGAACTTTACCAGAAGGTTGTGAACGCGAACCTCTGACGCCACGTGACTTCAAATAGTTAATTTGAAAATACTACTATTCTGTAAGGATCTACGTAGGCCTAACTATATGTTAGTGTAGGCCTACAATACTTGAGGGACAAAGTACAGCATAGCATCACGCATCAAAATTTTGGATTTTCAAATACTTGGAAATATTTAAGTGTCACATATCTTTCTTCGGAATTTTCAGGTGACATTGCTCCAAAACCTGAAAGTACTCATTAAACTTCACTATCACAACACTTTCAAACACTGCCGTGCGATGGAAGAACTGCTATTACGTCACATTGTCCCGTCATGATGATAGAACAGTGGTCACCAACACGCGGCCCGCGACCTGATTTGAAATTTCGGAGGAACACCTAGTAAAGCATATTGAAATGCTGAAATGGATTTCAGATCTAAACATATTGTTGTTGCTGTTGATCAAAGTAAGCTATTCTCCTGTGCCCAATATCACTATTCCTCACTAGCTGATACGGCATCGGCGATGGTAATATCATTCCATGGAGGAAGAAATTGCTGATATGAATGATGGGCATATTGCCTTGACGTGCAATGGCCGACCATTGCCAAAACCAAGACGCTTAAAAAAGACTTCGGGCTCCGCAAAAGACCAAGCTTTACGGGGAGATAGTTTTTCAGCATGTCGTGTCTAGCTAACCCCATTATCGATTCTTTAGTCCAGGGGTGGCCAATCTGCGGCAGCAGAAGGAAATTTATGCCACCGTTGACACTTAATTCGTTTAGGACAGGGGTGGGCAAACTTTTGAGCTCGCGGGCCGCATTCAGCATCTGGATCCATTCGCGGGCCGCACTATATAAAATTGGGTTTATAAACCAAAACGCAATATTGGTATTTGATTATACAGTGAGGACATGGAGATAATATATATGCTTATTTAAAACATACCAAACATTGCTTTGATGATATCGTACACGCGTCAGAAACAGTGGCGAGATTTCATAGTCTGGTCGACCACAATAACCAATTTGTCAAAACTATGGAAATGAAAGTCGGTTGTCCCGATTCTTAAAACAGGATTGAAATTCAAATCTGTAGATTTACTATTTCCACTCTTGGATCAGTTCCAGGACACAAAATGCTGACAGCATCATAACCATGTTAGCTTCAAACACGCTTCTACTATATGTGTAGGTAAAATATAAATACACCAATTCTACGCATACACATAACGAATCTACCTAAGACACGCGCGAATCGTTTTTTATAAGCACATCACTGAAATAATGGAAACTGGAGTGGCCAAACTGAAATCACACCCGTGAAAAGAATTATGTGAATCTCGTTTAGAATTTCTGTGATGTTTTAACAGTTGAAACCTTTCAAACTGCCTGTCGCGCCAGAAATTAAACATTAAAAATAATATAGGAGGTATTTACCTTTTTAAGACACGCCCCTCCCCCATTATGATGGTGAAATATTTCGCGTCCCCCTTATCGTCATATCACAAAACACAAAACGCAACCAGGATGTTAGTAAACCTAACGGATAGTTTGATGGCATGGAAGGTTGCGACTGTGGATGAGAGATTTTTAAATATGAAATTCAGACTAAATACAGAGCAATAACTGTGAATTGTATGTATATCGCGCGGAGCGCGAAAAGAATCAGTTTAGCTCAGCTTCGGGCCCTCTTCAGATGCTTTCACGCCCCCAAGGAGGGCGGGCCCCCCAATTTGCGAACCACTGTCTTAGAATTATCATGGTGGAATTTACTAAGAAAAAGTTTAATCAAATCCCTGCATTAATTCGATTTTAGGTACACATTTTATCAATATTTTTAATAAGTTACTTCAGACTCTCGCGGGCCGCACAGAACTGAGTTGCGGGCCGCATGCGGCCCGCGGGCCGTAGTTGGCCCACCCCTAGTTTAGGATGTGTGTAGAGCCGTCAATATGAAAATTGAATTTATGAATTGACTCCATAATTAACGAGAGATTTGAATTATTCTTGAAAATTCCTTCGCGCTACGCGCGGTTCAATGCGAGTTTATTTTCGATTTTATGTCCTTTGTAATCTGAGCCCCACAGTACAGAAGCGAACAGTAGAGGAAAATGATGCGCCCCATACAGAAATACCAATTTGTAATCGTGTTCTCCTCATCACGAAGGAAATTTTTTTCTGGTTTGGTAGCAACTATACCGACTATCCTGATGGGAGGTCAAGAAATAGCAGCATGTAACAAAGGGGAGTAATAACAATTGGTCCACCCAAAGATACAGCACAGAATTATTATCTTCCCTAAATTATCGAAGACAACCCCTGCATAAACTCTACCGCGGTGAATCTGATCACATGTACTGATAAAGGATAAATATTAGATAATAATATGTGAAACTATACTAATATCAATGACGTAATTCACTCATGAGTATGAATTTTTTTCCGCGCACGGCGCGACTACAGAATCAATCCCTGTGTCAATTTTTAACATGACTGCCCACGATTTTAGTGCGTATAGTGAGTCGTTGTCAGTAAATGGATTAGTCCGGAGTTCCCTGGCAATGGACACTTGGACAGTTTAACCGTGGGTAGGCTATTAAGCTTCCGGTTAGTTCATTACGACCATGCACTGAAATGCGGCCGTCGGTTGCATAAGTAATCGCAATGAGGCCGTGAATAGCGAAAAGGTTAGGCACCTCTGCTATAGTGGCTGAAGAGTGTTGTCAGGTATCGTGCGCAGCTCATAGTTCAAAATATAATGAAAGTGATGATCATGATATTTTTTTTTGTATTTTGTGTTTTGTATTTTGTATTTGTATTTCTTCAAATAAATATTGTTTATTTGGCGGTAACTATGCCCGTCAACCATGTTAGAGAGCACAGCGTTGTTCTGACGTAGAGTTATCAAAATGTGGTTGTTAAATTGCGTTGCCTATTTTTATCTCGATGTGGCCCGCGGCATCTACGAATTTTGAAAAGTGGCCCGCGACCCATTTTGAGTTGGCGACCCCTGTGATAGAACATGGCCCGTAGATGATTAGTAACTGAAAATTGTGACTTGGACTTGAGCGCGACCTTTCCTAGAATTTCTCCTACTCCGGCTGATTCGGTGGCAAAATGAAGAGATAGTGTAGTGGTTACGGTAAGCGCCCACCAATCTGACGGATCAGGTTCGATTCCCGTCGGAGGTTTACCTGGGCTCCTCTTCCCCCGCCGTTGCTGTTGACAAAAAGGCCCAGTAAAAGACCCGACGAAAGAAAGCGCTCACAAGGAATGGAAAGAACTAGTATAGGGCTTTGGCTTCAAAAAAGATCAACATCGAAAAGATCTGTGACATCGGGCACTCTAGGCCGAGGTGGATGTCAGAGTAAAGGATCGCTACTGATGTGTGTCGTTCGACATCCTCCTATCTGTTCATGACATCGCATTGTGTCTTATCGCGTTGTACATTGTCTGTGACTTGTTCAGATGAAAAATATAACCCAACGATGTTATGATGTTATGATTATGTTAATGACGTTAGTTGACTATGGGGGTGAAGCGAATCGGAGCAGGACTCGTTGCTCGGAACGCCGAGACTAGGTTACAACCATGGGCGCATGAAACTATTCATACATATTCCATTAGGAATAGTAAACTGATCATAAGGGTGTAGTTTGGCATTTCGCTATATAACTAAGACCTTATGGAAACCAAACAGTTATTTTCTGCTTCAAATCTTCCTTATGTCTGCCTTACAGCCTCCACATCGATTTTTAACAGGACTGTTCGTCATTTTTCGGTGACCGCAACTCCTGTGCAATGATTGACTCAGTGCTTTTCAACCTTGTTGAGCTCCATTCGCACTCTCTTTGTAAAATAAATTTCATTCGTAGGCTACAAACCAACCTAAAATTGTTATACAAAAAGATGAGGAGGATATTTGACAACATTTTGTTCAGATGTGCAACAAATTGGCTACTATGTAGCTTAACTACCAAGTGTCTCATTAAAAAAAACTTTTATCGCTCGTTTTGATTTCAACTATTTTACTAATACCCTTCTTGGCCAAACAAGTTGTTGGGTTGTGTACAAAAACGTCTACTAGTGCTTGGATGGCTAGGTCTTAAAATCTGTTCTGCACTCTTAACCGAAATACAGTGTCTTTTTCGCGAGTGAAAAATGCTTGCTGGCAGAAATGACAGCTGACACAAAGGTCTCGGTGGCTCCAGTTGGTCGAAAGGGTGAAAAACATACATGTTTGTGTTAAAGGCTTTTGCCATATGTCTTGGAAAATAACGTCCAAAACGATCAAGGAGAGTAGGCACGTTAGAGGTCGTTACCTCATGACACGTTGCTCCAACATGTCTTCTGTTTTTATTTTCGATTTCACATTTTCTGTCTCGCCAGTATGAGAAGAGAAAATAAACTCACAATACTGTGTGTTCTGCTGTTTAGCTCAAACTAACTTGAGAATTCATAACAGTTTAATAACAGTAAAGCAGCTATTTAGACTACCTCAAAAATCTGAGTTTTTGTGGCATCTCGTGATCCGAGTCTCACAAATGAAAAGGAATTCATGTTTAATATTACAGTAGTATGCTACGATTTTATGGACATGTAAGACATAGAGAACGCGCACACCACAATTCTACCCAACATAACTCTACAGAACATGTCTGAGGCACGGGATTTCAATTTCGGGTGAATTAAATTCCTCTGCATGTCGCAGTTTGTCTACTCAGATTGCAAGAACGAGACTATTCCGTGCCGACAACGGAGCATATCCATATCGAAAAGATTGGCCATCCAGAATCGGTCATTTTTTGGCCAAGGTTTTGTTGTCGTTTATTTTTTGCATCTCATTTTATCAGCGGTTTCTTCACCAAAACTTTATGTCTTCATGTGCCCCGACGCAGAAGTGGTTGGCCTCGAAATGAATGAGTCTCATAGGCGTGAACTCCCTCGTTGCACACCCCTACAGTAACTCATCCCAGCGGTCTTCGACCATGTTTTCGCGAAAAATCAGTCGGACACATCTTATCATGAATTCTCATGATAAAGTCATATTTTCATCGCATCTCGCTTATTAGCTATACAGTATGTAAAAACTATCGCAGGATTTTTTGCAATAAATTCAACAAATATTACATACATATCAACTGATAGCTCTGGCACCGTGTCGACCCAAAATCATACCCTTTGCGGTCCATACTTATAATAACCATTGAAGGGGTAAAAATTTGCGTGACAGTAGCTTGCAAATATGAGTCTGTAATGATGGTATTTACTACTATTCTCGTGCCTCGAGCTAGTCGAACAGTTAATACGAAAATTTGATGATTGTTTAGCGAAAGAAAGCAGAAAGTCAATTTGACGTCATTTTTTCAGCCTGCTACAGGCTCAGACGGCCTGATATACTGTATGTCTGCCACTACACCAGATTCCAAACCACACTTTTGGTTACTTAATAATTATAGTGCGAAAATATTATTTCACTACGGATTGCGAGATCTACGATTGGTTGTGCGTCGTAAGTTAAACAAGTTTTGACAATTGCGTTTCAACTACAACAGTTACACTGCCCTTGAATTTCCTATTAGGTTTATTTGAATTATTCCACGTCGGAAGAATTACCAATTCTTCACGATTTTCATTCGCACTCATCCTTATTTTTCATTCGCACCATTCGCAACACCTTCGTCATTCGCACTGCAATTTTTTTTTCTCTCGCACATGTGCGAACGGTCACACAGGCTATAAAGCACTGATTATGGATTGGCGACGTGTGACATCACAATTTAAGGCACATTGGTGGCAATGACTTTAAAGCCTTTTTAATCTCGCAGTGTCCTATCAACGGGTTAATAGCTCGCAGTTCGACTTTACGATGTTTCAGTACTTCAAAGAACGGTAAAAAATAGCAATTCCTAATTTCCGAGTAACATTTGTGTAGGGCAGACCTCGAGAACTAGCAAATTTTCAGCTTTTCTGAATTAGATTAGAATAAGAATTAGCGCTACACAGTTTTTAACCAATTTACATTGAAATTAGAATTACTGAATTCGCAAAAACTTGTAACTCGCCTGAAATTGTGAATGGGAAACAAACACAACAAAAATTTGTTCATATCAAATCACAGTGAATTCCCATAACCATGTGAATGGTCAACGTCTACACCAAACTTGAATGGTTTTGCACTATGCCAGGGGTCAGTAATCGCGGCCGGCGATCCGATTTGTGATTTGAGAGGAACGCGGAATGAACCATTTTGAAACGCTGAAATTGATTTCTCTTTCAAATTAATGTTGGTGTTTCAAAATAATCTTATCGCCTGTGCCCAACAACACTATTCTTCACTTTGCTGAAACGGCATCGGCGATGGCAACAGCATTCCATCGATGAAGAGTCAGCTGATTTCAATAAGCATACTGCCTTGGCGTACTATGGCCCAGGAACTGTCAAGACCGAAAAGCTTAGAAAACTGCATAGGGGGTCCCCACAAGATCAATCTTTAGGATAATATAGAGTTTCAGGTAGTAATATGTCTGGCTAGCCTCAATATCGATTCATCATTCGCTAGAAAGCGTTGTCAGGCATCGTGCGCAACTCATAGTTCAAAATAAAATGAAGTTTATGATTCAGTACTACTTTAATAAAATATTACTTCTTTTTGGTGGCAATGACCATCGCCCATGTTAGTGAGCACGGCGTTGTACTAAAGTAAAGTTTTTACAAAACTGTTTGGCCATATTGTCTTGATATTGCATTCTTGCGGCCTGCGGAATTCCCCAATTCCATCGAGAGTTGCGAACTCGTCACCAAGAAGGATGAAGAATGAAGAGCCGTCATAAGAAGCGGATAATTCTCCTCTCGGTTCAAACAAAATGCCAGCTGCACCTCGTCGCTCCTCTAGAATAACACGACGCGTCCCACCGAATAGTACGGATAACCAGTCTCTCATTAAAATAAGGAGACGTGAATGTCGTATGTTTGGTGTTAAATTGGTACCGACTTCAGTCTTGTTGTGAATCCCTTTCTGTGTTAATGATTATTCGTCGTTATGTAATGGCGTTGACTATAATGATTGCAGACTGTCTAACTGTCGCGCAGTGAGAATCGTTCTTCATTTATGTTGCTGATTGTCTTAACTGTTGGTAGTGCGAGTATCGTAGACAAGTTTTAGTTCATTTAAAATCTGAAGAAATAAATTGATTACGAATATTGTTTCGTGCTCATGATGCATCGCGCGATCCACCCGAACGTTGAGAACTATACTGTGATAAAAAAAAACCAACGGCCACCACACTGTGTAGTTTCAGATTCAGTAAGTTATCGACGTGAACTTGGAAAAACTGTGCACCTACTAAAACTTTTATTCGTCGTTAGGTGTGTTGATCATCACGCCATGTCAACTTATTTGATTTATTCGATGTTTTCTGATTCACAATGACTAGACCAGGGGTCGGGAACCTTTTTTGTCCGAAGAGCCATATTGGCCCTATTTTTTTCTTCATTTTAACTCCCAAAGAGCCATACATGCCAATCAACTGTTACGTCACAAATGAAAGTCCATGACGTCATGCTAGCTCTACAGTAATTCGAACTCACTACATGAGATTCGTCGCGTGCAGCATATTTTCTCTGTAAAAACTGGTATTTATTGTTCGAAAATAAAGCTCGAAACGAGAGGTAAGGCACAGACGGGTCAAGCCTCACCAGTGATAATGCAATTCATCATAAATACTTTAGAATTATAACTGATAAAAATCGAATGTAACTGTCACACTGAGTCCGAAAATCTAAATACTGCTCGACTTCTCAGCACGCCAAGTATTCGGCGTTAACATAGCATTGCGCTACATGCATATGTATTATCGCCGCTACTACTTACGAACAGAGGTGGTCAGTAACGAAGTACTCCTACTTTTTCGAAGTACTCAAGTAGTTTTCCTCTACTTCTGGTACTTACTCAAGTAGATCAGATTTTTGCTACTTCTACTTTTACTTCTTAATATTTTGTGATCTACTTACTTACTTTTCGCTATTTTCAGTTTGTCAAGTAGAAGTAGTTCAATATTCCAATCCGGAAGATAGCCTGTGGAATTTCGTAACTGTTTTCACGGAGTATTACCATTTAATTTTCATAAAAGTTTAGTAAAGCCCAGAATTTTCGTCACGCTTCGCGCGCAGTGGATACGGAGTAACCAGTATGATTTCACGACAGTATCGGTGAATATAATTTAGGTGTAAGGTTGGCGTGGCTCCGTTCACACCACATTGTCACCCTTCGCCCATATGAAATAATTAATCAAAGTATATATGGCTTATCATAACGTTTGAAACTGATGTTTCGCAATCTAGCATTTTCTTTTCATATCGTAATCTAGCATATATGTCTATGGTGTGTCCTAATCTGGAAGAGAGGACTTTGACTTTCTTTTTAAGTTTTAGAGCTGTTTTAGCATACCACCTTTGAAACTTTCTGGACTAAAAACATGAAATACATATTCTGCTTTTAGAAGTAGTATTTATATATTTCACTTTCAATTCCCAGTATCATATACTTTGAGTTATAATTAATATCAGTTCTTTTGTCCGGATAACATACATGTTGAAGTATAAAAGCAAGTGCAGTAATGCCTTTAATTTCTGGAAATAAAGCTACACAATATGGCATTTTTACGGTCCACCATATTTTTTTATTAACGTTTACTAATCGCGCAAAGTGTTTAAACCGTATCCTATACAACTTCTCCGTGTTGCTCTTCGACTAAACTACGGGCCTTATAATATGGGGAATGGCGCCATACCATGCTATTTTCCAAAACGTGCTGTTTGAGAAACAGGGGATTAGCGTCGCATTTCCTTATCAATACTATCATTTTCGTCCCATGATGTGGACGAATGCTTAATTGCTTATGCTATCGAAAATTGGATACCTGCGGGTATGCATCAATATGAATCAAGCTCGTCACCTATCACATAGCTCGATTTGCACCTTTTATAATCCATCCAATCAGAATCGTTTTCACAACTACTTACTTACTTGAGTACTTTTAAAGTCAGTCAATTCTACTTCTACTTCAAGTATTTTAGGTTGCTCATGAAAGAAGTACTTCTACTTGTACTTGAGTATATTTTTCTCGTCGCTACTTCTACTTCTACTTGAGTAGCTTTCTTGACTACTTTGACCACCTCTGTAACGAATCAACAACGTGAATACTGAATAGCTATGGCGTTGTTTGTAATTCGAGTTTGCAATTGTGAATCACGTTCATGGCAATTCATTTCGCGCCTTAGATCAGGAAGACAACCTGTATTTAAAAACTGCGATGTGATAAGGGCGTCGCCATCGCCATGTCTGCTATGCTCTTTAATTAATCAACGTATCGCACAATCCAAGATTTCGGGTCGGGTACATAAAATTCGCGAGTGATATTGGTCACCGGCTCGACAAAAACCGAGCCCCCAAACCTGACGACGGCATTTTCCTTACCTATCCAAAGCCTGTTTATACTGTCACGAGAATAATTGTTCTGGCTGACATGAAAATTTACTAACAAGTCACTGTAATTTTGATCAATTAAATACAAAAATAAATATTTGGCAAATAGCCAACAGAGCCATAGGTTCCCGACCACTGGGCTAGGCAATGGGTCATCTAAAACAATAAGCCTGCAAATACGCTACAAGGAATATTATGTCCAATGAAAAGTTCACCAACAGTGCAGCCACGACACCAACGAAATACAGTTTGCAAAGAAATTTTGACTTCGTAGACAATTTGGACAATTTTTCGACCTACAATTTTCACGAAATTTTGGCTTTGTTTGCAAGATCAAAAACCAATCGCACTACTTATTACTATGTCATTATTGCGTATCATTTTAATCCGTTAACCTTACAAAAAATTTGTAGTCATCGAAATTTTAAGTTGTGTTGTCTCATTTGTTACTTTAGTAGTAACGTGACTGTATAGGGCGAAGCAGTTAGTTGCAGGGATACTCGACCAAATGTGACCATTGAGTCACAATCATAACATGATAGATCGATTCATGGGTATATCAAGAGCGCAGGGACTCCGGAAATGGCATGAATTTTGCTGAATTGGCTCTAGTGTTTAAGATATTGTTTCTTCATATATATACCATTTAAAATAGCATATTAGCGGGAAATATAGGTTATCTCGCGCTTAAGGAGGCGAATAGGGCGAATAGTTTATATCATCTCACATCCAGCACTAACATATACGTTGTAGCGCACTGTGAATAGACAGATTACGTTACCCGCGACTCATTGGTATTACAGTCGTGGATCATACAGCTGAAGGCTACAGCATTTTGATCCAAATCATGCATGCACGTAGGAACGTAGGTAGGTGAGTGAATTTCTTCGAATATGATGGTGAGAGATGTGATGTAGAAGTATTGAAAATTTTATATATCTCCGGATTTTTTTTAGGAAGCTATAGTTTACTGCTCCTGTTGAATGATAAATGATGCGCCGCCTACGGTGTATAACTGTATATATTAAATCGTATATTTAACGGGCGACGACACTTCGTGTCTGCTGCTGCCATACGGATGAATGCGGTATGATTATACTTTCCTGTGTTATTTCTTTCTATTCTCTTTTCTTGCCAGGGTGGTCTACCTTCAGCGTGAAATGCTTCAGATCAGAATCGATTTTTAACATTTTACGCCCAACGCTCATACAGATTTACAATTGCCTCAACGGAATGCTGCAAACGAAAGTAATTCGATTCATTCAACCACCCCGTGTAATCATAATGTGGAAACGCAATCGCAAGGAGTTGTTGCACAGTATACATGCACCTGAGACAAAGTGAAATTGGCCACAGTGAACCAATGCGAAAATGCGACAACCCGAGAACAATAATTATGGAGCGATTTGTATCGATTCAGAAGTGGCATCATCGAACAAGATACATTGTGCGTGCTCGGCAAGACTATAGTCCAGTGCTTTTCAACCTGTGTGACGGTTCGCACTTGTGCGTATGAAAAAATTTGCAGTGCGAACGACGAACATGGTGCGAACGGTGCGAATGAAAATCCCGGATGAGTGCGAATGACGAAGGTGGTGTGAACGGTGCGAATGAAAATCCCGGATGAGTGCGAATGAAAATCGTGAATAATAATTGCTTTTCAAATAAACATAGTACGAAATTCAAGGGCAGTGTAACTTCAGTTGTTGCGACACAATTGTAAAAACTTGTTTAACTTACGACGCACCACTAGTCGTAGCTCTCACAAGGTGTAGTGAATTGATATTTTGGCACTATAAATATTACGTAACCAAAAGCCTAGTTTGGAAGCTGGTGTAGTGACAGACGTATAGCAGCCCGTCCGAGGCTGGGAAAATGACGTTAAATTCACTTTCTGCTTACTTTCGCTAAACAATCATCAATACTTCCGTAATACCTGTTCGATTAGTGCTAGGCACGAGGACAGTAGTAAATACTATCATTACAGACTGCCATTTGCAAGCTACAGTAACGCAAAATTTACCCTTTCAGGGGTTATTAATGTATAGACCGCAAAGGGTATAATTTTGGGTCGACACGGTGCCAGGACTATCTATCTGTTCGACGTAGCCAGCCGAAAAAAAGGGAGGGTGGTTGAAATAAAAGGGCGGGTTCGATTTTTATTGAATTTAGTAATATACAGGGCCGTAACAGCACTTCGTCAGCCCCCATGGTGATAAACCGAACTTCAGTGAGCCAGCGCTAAGCGCGAAAATTTTCGATAAATCATGATAAAATCGGTCAATAAGATCGGGAATTGCATATATATTGCTATCAATGTCTTGTCCTCTCTGATCACGTAATGAGTTTTACCGGTAGAGCTGAGTGAGGTGTCCTTGAAACTGTACAGTCCGTAAATAATGATTGAACATCTTCGGGCGGGCGGACCCGTTGGTATGACTTCGTTACATGATGTTATTTCGTGACCTCCTGTCTGCTATATCAAATATATAGAATCGCTGAAACGTACTAGACTGAAAGATCACGCGGTTTCGGATTGGTATTTCTTCCCTGGCATATGATTTTTCCTGCAGGATGGTATTTGTCTTGTGTGTTTGTCTCGCTGCGATCGTTCTGGCACACTTCTTGGAGTCGCATGTTTCATGGCCTAAAACGTTATATGTCTTGGTGCCTCGTGCCGCGGTAATGGCCAACACCGATATGCCCAGCATTTCTATAAATCTTGCGTATTGTTTCTTGAGGGAAGAGCACCCAATAATCAAGATATTTAGTGACTTGAAATTGTGCCTAGCGCGAAGTATTTTTGAAAATATTGCATAAATTGGCTTTGGGGTGCGGCAGTTACGGCCCTGGTAATATAGCACCAATTCATTAGGGTTAAGTACATGCGTAAATAACGATTATACAACATCCTCGTGTTGACGATTATACGCGTATGATAAGCTTGTCGACGAGTCCGAAAGAGCGGTTAATTAGCGACTCCCTGATCTGTAGTAAACAATTATATACCCGCGCTTATCAAGGCATCGAACAATAAAATACGCGCGCTGACCAATGCGTCTTACGTAGCCCCGGCCAAAGTATGGTAGGTCCAAGACCCCTTGTTAGGCTAGCGATATCTTTCGTATACTAGGCCTATTGCAGATGCGATTGTGCAGGCCAGCGATGATATCGTGCGCACCAAGCCAATGCAGAAGCGATTGTGTAGACCAGCGATGATATCGTGCACACAGGGCCAATTGCAGATGCGATTATTCAAGCCAGCGGAACTAGGCTTGTTGGAGACGCGATAAATCAGGCTAGCAACGATTGCCGAGCGCGCTGCAATAAATGACCTGATTTCGCAATTATCTCAGCGGAAGATCGTGTCGCTCGTGTCACGTTACGTTTGCAGTGCAATGCGCAATGACGAATCTCGCTAATTGGTATCACGTCTTTCGTTATTTGGCCGCGCGCAACACTGATAATACGACTTATTGAATTGCAACCGAGTATTAGGGTCTGACGGGCCATTTCAAAAGGACGGGGTTTCACGTTTAAGGAACGGGTTTCGCGTTTCTAATGGAAGAATAGCACATTTTGAACAACGTCGACAATATTTTTAAACAGAAATGAATTTCAGTACTGGGCGTTCTTCTGAAAACAGATCCCGGGCCGCAAAATATGACATCGCGGGCCTCATGCGACCCTCGGGCCGCGTGTTGGTGACCCCTGCTTTAAGACCTGACCATCCATTAGTAGAAGGGTTTTAGTGAAATAGCTGAAATCAAAACGAGCGAAAATAGTAGCATTTATCATGAGACACTTGATAGCTTAAGATACACAGTAGCCAATTTGTGCACATCTGAGCAAATAAATGTTGTATTTTCATCTTCTTTTTGTAAATCAATATTCGGTTAGTTTGTGCGAATGAAATTTATTTTACAAAAAAAGTGCAAATGAAGCTCAAAAAGGTTGAAAAGCACTGCTATAGTCTATTCATCAATTACACTGGTCGACATTTTTCAACTTTTTTTTGCTTTTTTTATAGAACGGGTAATTGAGTTTACCTAATTTGACGATGCTGATTCCAAATCTGCCGTCAGAAATCCCTCATCACGTCAGAATTTATCGCAAAAATCGAATGAAAATTTTACTAAAATACGATTGTATTAAGGGCGTTTATGCCCGTTTAGGTCTGTATATGACACTAACACATCTTACAATGCTCTCAGCTTACTTTATTGGATTTGAGGTTTGATTATCTTGTATTTCCAAGAAATTTAAATGCAACTTCAATGAAAGAGAGTCATGCATTTTTTTCCAAATCCGTTTTCCTAATAAGATATAGGGGGTTTTGGTGAGTGTTCTGATTTGAGGTCCAGCAAATACACCATCTATTATAATAACTCAAGTGAGGAAACATTTCGTGAATGCATTTAGAATAGTGGTTCCCAACCTTTTTGTCTTCATTCCCCACTTCCAATTTATTCCAAGCCTTTATTCCCCACCAGGACCGTAAGCGCGCGAAGCGCGAAAAATTTATATAAATCATGTTTGAATCGGTGAATATGATCGGGAATTGCATATATTTTGCTATCAATTTTTTATCATATCTCTGCTCACGTAATCACATTTACCGGTAGAGCTGAGTGAGGTGTGTTGGAAAAGGTAGGACCCCTAAATATGAATTTAACATCTTTGGGCAGACCCGTAGATATATTGACTTCGTTACATTATGCTATTTCCTGACCTCCAATATCTGCTATGTCAAAAGATATGGAAATCGCCAAAACTAAAAGGCACACACGATTTCTAATTGGTATTGCTTTACTGGCAAATATTTTTTCGCAGCGGGATGGCATTTTTCCTGTGGCGTTCAGATCGCCAGGCCAGGAACATTCGGCGCCAGCCATTTAGCCGACTGTGGATAATTAACCATATATGTATATTGTATACATATCGAAATTTTCGGTCAACATAAGGGCATTCCTTCTCGGCCAAGGTCTTCTCGCTGCTGATCGTTCTGGCACACTCCTCGGAGTCCCATGTTACATGGCCATGGCCTATAACTTCATATGTCTTGGTTAGTTGTGGCGCAGTAATGGCCGACGCGGAAGTCTCCATTTCTATAAATTCTACGTATCTTCGCGGGGGAAGGGTACTCAATAATCAAAATATCAGGCAATATTGAATGGCGCGCCCAGTGCAAAAAAAATTGAAGAAGTGACATAAATTCCCCAAAAAATATTCTATAATTTCTGTTAATTCATGAAATCATTTTGGGCCCCTTCGAGCTCGCCCTCCGCCCCCAATTGGGGGGTTTAGGGTGCGGCAGCTACGGTCCTGTTCGCCACTACCCAACACTTTTGTCATCACAGGACAGCTATTTGCTGGTTTGACTACACAATACACACAACCACACCAGTGCGCTAGACAATAGCCTATAACTGCAACGTAAATCGTATTGTGAACCGATACCAGTAACGCTCAAAATTTCGTGAGAGCGTTATTTCACGTCCAACTAGTCGTGCTGGATGCGTTTGTGACGCTATCATTGTGTGATGTGACGCCATCTACAGTTAAAAATGAGGTTTCATGAACACCGCGCAATAAAATTTTCGATACATACATTCCAGAGCAGTTAACTGGTAGCGGTAATTGCGCATGTGTCTACGTGAATATGAAGACTGTCCTGTAGATAATTTTGAGCAAACGCGTCTATTCCCCACCAGAAATCATTGAATTCCCCACCGTTTGGGAACCACTGATTTAGAACGTGCTCTCTCTTTGATCAGAGCCTTTAAAACTTTTTGATGAGATACACTTTAATATATAATGGTGGAAATACAACACTACACTAGATCTGTCGATAAGAGCACGCTCTGAAACATTTTAAAGCCTGGTGTAAGACACTCCCTCATCGGCCACTTACGATAAATTCAGTGATTTCTACTGTCCCATTCACACATAAAACAAAGATACCTTGTATTTCTAAACCGTTGAACCAGTACCATATTTATGAGTTCGAAATCAACGGAAACTTTACACGTTTGCCCGACGTTCGAGTACTACATATCAAATTTGAAATCAAAAGTTTCATATTCTCGCAAGACCCCTTGATGCCAGATGTACCAGATCCAAGGATAGAAGCACATTGATTTGTATTGTGCGACAAAACAGCTTTAAGGCTTGATGCATAACTAAAGAGGCTACAATGCACGGTTTTCAATGTCTCTATGAGACCTTGAACATCGACACAATAGACTAAAGAGGGTTCGCCGGCAAAGAAGAGTGTGTAGGCCTATTCACTATCACGATGCATATACCAAGCAAAAGTGGTAACAGTGCGAATTAGGCCATATGTTCGGCTTTCAATCTGGAACCTATATTAAGAGCAGATTCATTTGACAAATTCAAATTTATGACACAGTTATTTAGTTCAAATTGATTGAACTTTATATAGCTGCTGATCACCATCAGACACATGCTGAGAACATTTTTCAGACAAAGACTCTTCACCAAGAGAATCTTCTTCAACTACTGGTAAAACTTTTGAAGAAAATGGAATTGTAACATCTGGCCCATGAGAAATCGGCCGTATCGCGCATGTCGAATGGGATATTCAATTTTATGCTGATTTTTGACATTAAATAAAATAAATACACATGAGCAAAAGTAACAATCTTTTCCATGTCAATGTGGCTCTCTCCAAACCATATTGGCACACCAAATGGTAAATACTTCTGTTTTCAAATGCTTCACAGCCTCAATGTCGCTTTATTATTCATTCATTGTGCTGTTCATACCTCTTCTTTACATCGCCTAGACCAGAGGTCTCAAACTCAAATGTGCTCGCGGGCCAGTTTTCCAGTTTTGACGATGCCGCGGGCCGTGTCATTTATGGGGTATTCTATGTCTTTCCAAGTAGGCCTTATCTGGCGAGAATGAATTGTCCTATTGAAAGTGAGCCGATCCAACAGACTGACAGTAAACACACATCGTCAAAATGTGATTTACTCTTGCATCAATTTAGGCCTGACACGAAGATCATCATCATATTTAAAACTATTTGAATATAATTGTTGTTGTACTCAACTCAACGATTAAACATAATATATATTAATTATAAGATATAGACACCATATGGACGGAAAAACGTATGATGCCATCATAAAAGCTATCGGGTTATAATTTTGCAGCTGCTGTGAATATTTTGAATTAAACAGATTGATAATAGAGACTGATCTGATATCAAAATATTTTTAGTTTGATTATTGTAATTCCAATCCAGGATTCGGGTATACTTCTGATAAGTAGGCTATTAATCTCATGACCAAATATCTTCAATAATAGGAGCAGAAAAAAATATAAATATAATATAAATACATTGATGAATGTGTCCTAGTGATTGAAATGTCGGAACGCCGAACGGCCCATTGTTGTTACATCGTTGGAGCGTACCACTACGGTACTATCGGAACCTTTGAGTGACCCTAATAACATGGTTTAGCGACCAAAGATGTAACTAACAGATTGCCAATGGTAGCCAAAGCTACTTGCTTAGTTGGCGAAATACCAAGCTGCGACCTTCTGATCTATTACTTTCCCTCTTGTACGCGACTAGTTTGTTACGTCCACGGTTCTAACAAATTCACGGTATTCCGAGTCCACTCGAGTCATTTTCATTTTGCCATCGAGTCAACCCGAGTCTGAGTAATACTAAAAAAGGTCGCGTCCAAGTCCAACTCACAAATTTCAGTCATGAATCGTCTAAGGATCAGGTTTTGTCATCATGAATTGGAAATGTGGCGAAATAGTGAATATTCCACTGCGGCAACGGTTGCAATTGATGTGATACTGAAGTTTGATGAATAGTTTCAGGCTTTGGGGGCAATTTAAGATGGAATATTCACTTTATATCCTGAAAAGATACATGTGACACTTATATATTGTCAAATTATTATCAAAAATTTAAAATGTCGTCGCGGGCCGCACAAAATGCTCTGGCGGGCCGCGTGTTTGAGACCTCTGGCCTAGACCCAGGTCTGATTTCAGTTTTTTAATGTCTGATTTCAAAGACTACATCAAGTTGTTTCGACGCCTTCCTATATTTTCATTGTATCGCAGTCTTGTGATGTTTTGACAGAAAGAAAATATTAACAAATTGATACTGATATCAAAAACTAGGCCTGGATGTTGACATTTTTACATACTTATAAAAAGTTACTTTTACTTCTACTTCGGTAGAAATTGACACCATTAATTCTACTTCTACTTGAGTATAAATTGATGCCGCTACTTCTACGTCTACTTAAGTACCTGTGGTAAGTGCTTTGACCGCTCAGATGACGTCACAATGGTGATAGCTATGACCAAACAGCAAGGAATACGTCACAGAACAGGCTGTTTAAGCACTAAAATGCAAAATTTTAAATCACAGATTTTGAAAAATCTGGTCGTGAAAGAAAAAAGCGACTTCATATTCGTGATCAGCGTACGAAAATTGACTTCACAGTCATCATTTGGGTCAGAAAACACAATAATGTCGACCAGTGTGATTTGTATAGTTTACTGCTCTGATGAATACGCTGTGTATGTTTGATCAAATCATCGATTCCTGATGACTGATGACACGGCGTGTCTGCCGCTGCCGCTATGATGAATGCGGCACGGACATATTTCCGGTAGAAATTCATTCTGCTCATTTTTCATAGCAGGCATATCTGCTTTCAGTCTGAAATACTCCTTCCAGCTCGATCGATTTTTAACATTTTCCGGTCTACAATCATGCTTACACTTCTCTCAACAGAACATTGCGAAACGACATCCTACTCGCATAATCTTCGCGTGGGAGACCTTATCGCCTGGAGTTGGTGCATGCACCGGAGTCGAGGCTAGTTGGGTGGCGTCAAAATGAACCAAAGCGAAACTGGCAAAACCTGTAAATGATAACACTTTGTAACAGTATGCCTATTTTGTTCGGCTCAACTTTTGATGGCACTTTGTATTTTATGAGGTTCTATGCTCGAAATTCGTATCATTTCTTCATGATACACTTTTCAATTGCTATCCTTGTTTTCTTCTCACGTAGTAATGCGAAATACCTAATTTTCGAAAGACATTTGAACCGACCAGATATCGAATATTATTGAATAAGGTATGTAATGCAGGTCTTCATTTGAAACTTTTAGATATGTAACATTTCAATGTTCGTGAGGCAACATTGCCCTAGCTAGAAATGCTTGAAGTTTTATGTTACTCATGGTGAGTGATTTTTAAAACGATGGGATGATAAACCTGGTTTTGACCCATGACCCCACTCATCATCACTAGCTTATTTCTTTCTATCATTGGACACTATATGTCGGCCTTAACAACATAGGCACGCCGTTGTATTAACGTTACTATCCTTTGCAGTGTCAAAGTAATTGATATTTATGGTTGGGCGAGCAATAATAAAGTATTTAAATTGCGATTAGCGGATAATTATTTAACACATTTAATTCTGCTGCACGCAGCGGTAGATACTAGACCTGTCTCTAAATTTATATGTGGACCTGTTGGAGACTGAGTAATTTGACTTGGAATCATCTGTAAACGAACCAATCACATCATAGCAATAGCGAATGATCATAGTGACGAGATAAATCCCAGTGCCTCTTCCCTTATACAGTTATTTTTCAATCATCGATCTACGAATTCCAGTTGTTTAATTATGAAGATGTAGATTGTAATTAGTCACTGCGGTATTAGTGATCTGCATTATGACATCAACTTGAGCGTTATCACCAACGCCATCCACTAATTCTATATATTTGTAACTTTTATATCACAATTCCGAACTTCGGCGTTTTCCATGCTAAGAGACACCAGTAGGGATTGTTATTCACGAATGATATTTTTCATTCAGTTGTTAGGCTCATGATCTGTCATCTGAGATCGATAGATATCCGACTATAACACGATCCTCAGCTTTCATATCTCGTACCGGATTATGTATATCCGCAACGATTCCGACTGGCTAGATATAAAGAAGTTGCTCGGTTGATCAGCACACCGTCGAATGACGATCCTTCTTACGAAAGAAGGGTCCACAAGCATTCGAAGCCCGACGTATGACCGTGCTTGGGGTATCAATTTAGTACATGGTAGAACTTCGTATTCGTTTTCATGCGATTTGCTCCCTGGGCGTTGGCTGAGGCCGTTGTTATCAACGGTCATATGAAAGTTTCTTGTCGTCTGCGTTCTCTATACGCCGCGGTATCTGACAGTGACATTTCCCGAATATCATATTATCCAGGCCAGGGCCTTTTTCCGCCACTGCGGTGTAGCTAATATAATGACTTTCGAAGCGGTTGCGTTCAAGTCGGCAGTTACGGAATCAAAAATAAGGAATAGGCCTGGTGTAAATGACCATTGCAGTCGACTAACACCATAAATACCACAAACAACGACCGTGGACCTAGCCATCATAATTGTATTGTAACTTACTTTGATTTGACAGATTCATCATCGGCACCTTAACTTATCAAAATGAACGGTATCGTGAAAGCGCTTTTCCTTGCCGTGCTCTGCGTTGCGGTGACAGGGAAGAAAAACGAGGAAGCAGAGCCGCGTTACCTGAATGAACCGCGTTACCTGAATGAGCTGAATGAACCGCGTTACCTGAACGAGCCGCGTTACCTGAATAAGCTGAATGAACCGCGTTACCTGAACGAGCCACGTTACCTGAATGAGCTGAATGAACCGCGTTACCTGAACGAGCCGCGTTACCTGAATGAGCCGCGTTACCTGAATGAACCGCGTTACCTGAATGAGCCGCGATATTAACGAATCTAAGTACGTACCATCTTATTGTTTTAATGAAATTAGACATTAAGAAAGGGTGTTCTTAACGTGCCATATCTTTGAATGTAAATAGTGAATAGTCTTATCATGTATCCACACTCCACAGTTTGGGTAGGATATGAGTTAATCTGTACCACCTCGGACGAATACGATGCATTGTAATGATTACAACTCCTAAATGATAATTTACCAACGATTGCAATTTTCAGACGCGTGACGACGAACGCAGCAGGAATCAGATGAGATCAAAAGCATTTCGTCTTCTTTGCGGAAAACAGTATATAATCGTTGTGTAAATGCATCAGGCTCTTTTGCTGCGTAATAAATTGAATTCAGTGCAAGCAATTTGGTGACATTAACGAACGTTGCAGTTTTACATCAGTTCGGGTGCACGTTACTAATACTGTGCCATGTCTGCATTGGGATCGAGGAAGATTTATTTGAAACCATAGAGAGAGAGAGATATATATGATATTCTTTTTCGCCTGCACCATCGAGATGCTTTGACGATGAAGTTGCGATACGGCCGTGAGGTCATCTAGTCTGTGCCCCCGTTTTGTCTCGTCCATGCTATCCGTTATTGCTGAGCGCCTAGCAGGACAGCTGCGGATACCAATTTTCGAGTCCTTGGTATGACCCGGCCGGGGATCGAACCCGATCGAAAAGCCGGACGCATAGCCATTACATTATCTCGCATATATCCACACCGCGTAAACGGTTACTGCTAATTCAACTGTTGACGTGATCATGCGCATGGCATAGATTACAAAACTAATAAAGGTATTCCACTGGTATTTGGAAGAAATTTCAGATAATAGTTTGCTACCTATTCAAAATCCCAGCTGCTTGACACCCAATGCTAAATCTGTTTTGAACAGTTCAGCACCAGAAAATAAAATTAGGACATACAATGAAATACGAAATGAGCGACGCATACTGGCGTAGCAAGGAGCCATAATTATTTCTTCAAAAGTGTTCACAGCTTTTGCATTTAGTAGGCCTATCAATCGACAAATAGTGTTGACACGGTACATCGACATCGACGACGATTGAATCACAAACTACTGACAATGGAGTATAGTTATATCGTATTTCATTCCACTCAACTAACTGAAGGAATAAAATCTTGACCCATACTCTAATTACGTACCGTACTGTTTTAAGCCTTTCATTGTATACTTTGTTTCTACTTGAAATAATGACCAGAGGTGGTCAGTAACGAAGTACTTCTACTTTTGCGAAGTACACAAGTAGTTTTTCCCTTCATCTGTTACTTACTCAAGGATATAGAATCTTCGCTACTTCTACTTCTACTTCGTAATATTTTGTGATTTATTACTTACTTTGCAGATGTTATTCTGCCAGCGGAACTTGACGTATCCCGCTAATTGGCGACGCGCTTCTCGCTAATTGGCCGCGCGAAACACTGATAACACTTGTCTACACAAAATTTCAGGTTTGGGTTTCGACAATTGATTTTGGCTAATTTTGGGACGCTGAATCCGAAAATGGCCTCAGATTTTCTCCATCACATCACGTTTTTGAGATATGAAATATCCCTAATTTTTTTTTAAAAATCAATTTTTTACCCCCCTCTGTTGTCAAAACAAAGAATTCTGATGCAATAAACACTGTTTTACCTGCAATAGTCTAGCTTTAATTAGCAAACAAGCATTCTATGTTAGATTCATACAAATTTGAGTTGTCTTTATTAAAGTTTTATGCCACAGAATTAAAAATAGGCGTGCAAAAGAGCAACCATAATAAAATTAAATGCTGCATTATGCTGACGAACATGTGGATGGGACAGTAGCAAGGTATTGTCTGAATTACAGCCTAGAGTTCACACAATATGCACATAGACATTCCAATGAAGTGCAGAAATTCTGAAGACAGGGACTTGGGCAGGGCGAGTTCAGAAACAGTAAAAAAAGAGCTTTCATAAAATATGAAGTCTTCACTTATAAGCTTAAACATTCTCTTTTGATAGACTTCTTTTACGAACAGCATCTGGAATTTTTCTTTTCCAACTCCATCAATAGTCGGCTATCATACGAAAATCCAGGTACAGGTGGCAACTCTGTCCTTGTCTTTGCTCATACCGGATTTTTACTGGTCTGGGAAATAAATGAGGCCATTAATCCCACCGACCTTGATAACGTGCCTCCATAATTTTAATATTTGGCTGAAACGTTCACCCTGTTCTTCACTAACTTTCCCAAGGTTTTGTCTAAACTCATCCGCATGGCTCTTCAAATCGTTAACTTTGATGCTCACCCTACATCCCAGATCTTCATAACTAAGCAGCAGTAGCAACCTTGAGAGATCTTTATAATTTTCTGCTTTTTTGTCCCCCCCCCCCAAAAAAAAAAAACACCGAAAGCATTCCGAGCTCTAGCCTCGAATGTCAACATCGATTATATACAAGATTTTATTCCTTTACCAATTGCCTAATTTGAGGTCCTTGAAAATCCCAGTTTTTTGTCTCTTCACTGAGACTAGTAAAAGCATAACATATATCCTTTGAAACACCCCCTTCACAATCTAAAGCTTTTACATAGTGTTTCATGAGACCAAGTTAGATGTGAAGAGGAGGCAGGAAGTTTTTTTTTTTATCAACAAACTGATCACGTATGATACTGTTGTCCAGCGTCACCTTGACGCCTGGAGGCCCCTCATGTTTGTTCCAGTGGTGATCCTTGACCCTGCTGTCCCGGTAGCACAGGAAACATGAGTATTCGGTGTAGCTCAGCAAAAAGTTCACCATTTTCAAATCTAGACAGATGAGCCAGCCATGGTCATGCTACTACAACTATTCGAGAACGGTTTTGATGTTCTGATAATCTCCTTTCATTGTTCATTGCCATAAAATGTCACGCTTGTACCAGCTTTGTTAGTTGCTCTTTTGCCTGCTTATTTTTTATTCCAAGGCATGAAATTTTAATAAATACAACGCAAATTTGTTTGAATATAATATAGAATGCTTGTTTGCTAACTAAAGCTGGATTATTGCAGATAAAACCTTGTTTGTTGCATCAGATTTCCTTGTTTTGAAAACAGAGGGGGGTCAAAAATTGATTTTTTTCTTCAAATTAGGGATATTTCATATCTCAAAAACGTGATGTGATGGAGAAAATCTGCGGCTATTTTCGGAATCAGCGCCCCAAAATTAGCCAAAATCAGTTGTCAAAACCCAAACCTGGAAAAAAAGTTGAAATTTGTAGACCAGTGTAATACGACTTATTGAACCTTCCTAAAATTTTAATACAAAATATTAACGATACTATTTTATCCGGTTAACCGGCAGATTTTTATCCGGATATCGGATAATAAAAACACCTTCGGTTAACCGGTTAACCGTTATCCGGATATTCCAACCCTAGTCGCCATGTCTGCTATGCTCTTTAATTAATCAACGTATCGCACAATCCAAGATTTCGGGTGGGGTACGTATAATTCGCGAGTGATATTGGTCACCGGCGCAACAAAAACCGAGCCCCAAAACCTGACGACGGCATTTTCCTTACCTATTTGAAGCCTGTTTATACTGTCACGAGATTAATTGTTCTGGCTGAGATGAAAATTTACTAACAAGTCACTGTAATTTTGATCAATTAAATACAAAAGTAAATATTTGGCAAATAGCCAACAGAGCCATAGGTTCCCGACCACTGGACTAGGCAATGGGTCGGTCATCTAAAACAATAAGCCTGCTAATACGCTACAAGGAATAAAATGTCAAATGAAAAGTTCACCAACAGTGCAGCCACGACACCAACGAAATACAGTTTGCAAAGAAATTTTGACTTCGTAGACAATTTGGACAATTTTTCAACCTACAATTTTCAAAATTTTGGCTTTATTTGCAATATCAAAAACCAATCGCACTACTTATTACTATGTCATTATTGCGTATCATTTTAATCGGTTCACCTTTCAAAAAAATATGTAGTCATCGAAATTTTAGGTTGTGTTGTCTCATTTGCCACTTTAGTAGTAACGCGACTGTATAGGGCGAAGCAGTTAGTTGCACGGGTACTCGACCAAATGTGACCATTGAGTCACAATCATAACATGATAGATCGATTCAGGGGTATATCAAGAGCGCAGGGACTCCGAAATGGCATGAATTTTGCTGAATTGGCTCTAGTGTTTGAGATATTGGTTCTTCATATATATACCATTGAAAATAGTATATTAGCGGGAAATATAGGTTATCTCGCGCTTAGGGAGGCGAATAGGGTGAATAGTTTATATCATCTCACATCCAGCACTAACATATACGTTGTAGCGCACTGTGAATAGACAGATTACGTTACCCGCGACTCATTGGTATTACAGTCGTGGATCATACAACTGCGCTATCTCACAACATATGGGCGAGAATATACATCCATAGCACACGAAATCAGAACCTCCTCAAATTTATTCCCCGGTATAAATCGATTAGGCTACAGCATTTTGATCCAAATATTGCATGCACGTCGGAACGTAGGAAGGTGAGTGAATTTCTTTGAATGTGATCGTGAGAGATGTGATGTAGAAGTATTGAAAATTTTCTAGATCTCCTGATTCTTATTAGGAAACTATACTTCACTGCTCCTGTTGAAGAATAAATGATGCGCCGCCTACGGTGTATATATTAAATCGTATAATGAACTGGCGACGACACTTCGTGTCTGCTTCTGCCACACGGATGAATGCGGTATGATTATACTTTCCTGTGTTATTTCCTTCTGGTCATTTTTCCTGCCAGGGTGGTCTACTTTCAGCGTGAAATACTTCCGATCAGAATCGATTTTTAACATTTTACGCCGAACGCTCACACTGATTTACAATTGCCTCAAAGGAATGCTGCAAACGAAAAGTAATTCGATTCATTCAACCACCCCGTGTAATCATAATGTGGAAACGCAATCGCAAGGAGTTGTTGCACAGTGTACATGCGCCTGAGACGAAGTGAAATTGGCCACAGTGAACCAATGCGAAAATGCGACAACCCGAGAACAATAATTATGGAGCGATTTGTATCGATTCAGAAGTGGCATCATCGAATAAGATGAATTGTGCGTGCTAGGCAAGACTATTGTCTATTCATCAATTACACTGGTCGACATTTTTCAACTTTTTTTTTTGCTTTTTTTTAGAACGGTTAATTGAGTTTACCTAATTTGACGATGCTGATTCCAAATCTGCCGTCAGAATTCCCTCATCACGTCAGAATTTATCGCAAAAATCGAATGAAAATTTTACTCAAATACGACTGTATTAAGTGCGTTTATGCCCGTTTAGGTCTGTATATGACACTAACACATCTTACAAAGCTCTCAGCTTACTTTATTGGATTTGAGGTTCGATTATCTTGTACTTCCAAGAAATTTAAATGCAACTTCAATGAAAGAGAGTCATGCATTTTTTTCCAAATCCGTCTTCCTAATAAGATATAGGGGGTTTTGGTGAGTGTTCTGATTTGAGGTCCAGCAAATACACCATCTATTATATTAACTCAAGTGAGGAAACATTTCGTGAATGCATTTAGAACGTGCTCTCTCTTTGATCAGAGCCTTTAAAACTTTTTGATGAGATACCGTTTAATATATAATGGTGGAAATACAACACTACACTAGATCTGTCGATAAGAGCACGCTCTGAAACATTTTAAAGCCTGGTGTAAGACACTCCCTCATCGGCCACTTACGATAAATTCAGTGATTTCTACTTTCCCATTCACACATAAAACAAAGATACCTTGTATTTCTAAACCGTTGAACCAGTACCATATTTATGAGTTCGAAATCAACGGAAACTTTACACGTTTGCCCGACGTTCGAGTACTACATATCAAATTTGAAATCAAAAGTTTCATATTCTCGCAAGACCCCTTGATGCCAGATGTACCAGCTCCAAGGATAGAAGCACATTGATTTGTATTGTGCGACAAAACAGCTTTCAGGCTTGATGCATAACTAAAGAGGCTACAATGCACGGTTTTCAATGTCTCTATGAGACCTTGAACATCGACACAATAGACTAAAGAGGGTTCGCCGGCAAAGAAGAGTGTGTAGGCCTATTCACTATCACGATGCATATACCAAGCAAAAGTGGTAACAGTGCGAAGTAGGCCATATGTTCGGCTTTCAATCTGGAACCTATAATGAGAGCAGATTCATTTGACAAATTCAAATTTATGACACAGTTATTTAGTTCAAATTGATTCAACTTTATATAGCTGCTGATCACCATCAGTCACATGCTGAGAACATTCTTCAGACAAAGACTCTTCACCAAGAGAATCTTCTTCAACTTCTGGTAAAACTTTTGAAGAAAATGGAATTGTAACATCTGGCCCATGAGAAATCGGCCATATTGCGCATGTCGAATGGGATATTCAATTTTATGCTGATTTTTGACATCAAATAAAATAAATACACATGAGCAAAAGTAACAATCTTTTCCATGTCAATGTGGCTCTCTCCAAACCATATTGGCACACCAAATGGTAAATACTTTTGTTTTCAAATGCTTCACAGCCTCAGTGTCGCTTTAATATTCATTCATTTATCTTTTCTTACCTCTTCTTTACATCGCCTAGGCCCAGGTCTGATTTCAGTTTTTTGATGTCTGATTTCAAAGACTACATCAAGTTGTTACGACGCCTTCCTATATTTTCATTGTACCGCAGTCTTGTGATGTTTTGAAAGGAAGAAAATATTAACAAATTGATACTGATATCAAAAACTAGGCCTAGATGTTGACATTTTTACATACTTATAAAAAGTTACTTTTACTTCTACTTCAAAAGAAATTGACGCCGCTACTTCTACTTCTACTTGAGTACCTCTCAGATGACGTCACAATGGTGATAGCTATGACCAAACAGCAAGGAATACGTCACAGAACGGGCAGTTTTAGCACTAAAATGCAAAATTTTAAATCACAGATTATAAAAAATCTTGACGTGAGAGAAAAAAAGCGACTTCATATTCGTGATCAGCGTACGAAAATTGACTTCATAGTCATCATTTTGGTCAGAAAACAAAAATCATGTCACGAGTGTGAGTTGTATAGTTTACTGCTCCGATGCTTACGTTGTGTATGTTTGATCAAATCATCGATTCAAGATGACTGATGACACGACGTGTCTGCCGCTGCCGCGATGGTGAATGCGGCACGGACACATTTCCTGTAGCAATTCATTCTGCTCATTTTTCATAGCAGGCATATCTGCTTTCAGCCTGAAATACTACTTACCGCACGATCGATTTTTAACATTTTTCCGGACTACGATCATGCAGACTTACACTTCTCTCAACAGAACATTGCGAAGCGACATCAATTCAACTTATCCTACTTGCATAATCTTCGCGTTGGAGCCCGTATCGCCTGGAGTTGGTGCATGCACCGGAGTCGAGGCTAGTTGGGTTGCATCAAAATGAACCAAAGCGAAACTGGCAAAACCTGTAAATGATAACACTATGTTACAGTATGCCTATTTTGTTCGGTTCAACTTCTGATGGCACTTTGTGTTTTATGGGGTTCTATGCTCGAAATTCGAATCCTTTCTTCATGATATACTTTTCAATTACTATCCTTGTTTTCTTCTCGAGTAGTAATGAGAAATACCTAGTTTCGAAAGATATTTGGACCAACCAGATACCGAATATTATTGAATAAGGTATGTAATGCAAGTCTCTATTTGAAACTTTTAGATATGTAACATTCCAATGTTTCGCGAGACAAAATTACCCTAGCTAGAAATGCTTGAAGTTTTATGTTACTCATGGTGAGTGATTTTTAAAACGATGGGATGATAAACCTGGTTTTGACCCATGACCCCACTCATCATCTCGAGCTTTTTTCATTCTATCATTGGACACTATATGTCGGCCTTAACAACATAGGCACGCCGTTGTATTAACGTTACTATCCCTTGCAATGTCAAAGTAATTGATATTTATGGTTGGGCGAGCAATAATAAAGTATTTAAACTGCGATCGGCGGATAAATATTTAACACATGTAATATTGCTGCATGCAGCGGTAGATACTAGACCTGTCTCTAAATTTATATGTGGACTAGGGTTGTTCAGATTTGGGCATTTTTTTTGGAAACTTGTTTTGCGTAGTTCCAAATGATAGTTTAGTGCATAAAAACACATTTACAAGCGATTTTAGTCATTTTCATCGCGATCTTCCTTGCGCGCAAAGCCCCCAAAGACCCACGGGTCGATTCTCCTTACTTCAGACGATTCACCAGAGTGTTGACGTCATATCTTTTGATGTAGTGTTGACGGTGTCACTGGTTCGCAGCTTTTGTGAAGTTATCAGTTCAAAACGGCTGTGTAGGGATGGGAAATATCTCCATTTCTATAACTGTACTGAAATTCAGTCCTACAAATGCCAGATGTATCTTCGTTCTACCAAAAACAACCAGTCTATCGTGTTCATGGGAAACATGTATTGGTTGCGCGTTTGTTATGAATCGTATACCGAAGAAGCACAATCGTGTTGTGAGTCGAGAGCAGATGCGCAGATATTTTCAGCTTAACGTGCCATACCATTCAATGTAAATAGTGAATAGTCTTATTATGTATCCACAGTTTGGGAAGGATGGAGTCAATCTATCCCACCTCGGACGAATACGATTCATTGTAATGATTACAACTCCTAAATCATCGTTTACCAACGATAGCAATTTTCAGACTCGTGACGACGAACGCATCAGGAATCAGATGAGATCAAAAGCATTTCGTCTTGTTTGCGGAAAAGAGTATATAATCGTTTGTAAATGCATCAGGCTTTTTTGCTGCGTAATAAATTGAATTCAGTGCAAGCAATTTGGTGACATTTACGAAAGTTGCAGTTTTACATCAGTTCGGGTGCACGTTACTAAAGCTGTGCCATGTCTGCATGGGGATTTAGGAAGATTTATTTGAAACCAAATATCCACACCGCGTATGTACGGTTACTGCTAATTCAACTATTGACGTGATCAGGCGCATGGCATAGATTACAAAACTATTAAAGGTATTTTACTGGTATTTGGAAGAAATTTCAAAAGATAGTCTGCTACCTATTCAAAATCCCAGCTGCTTGAAACCCTTTACTAAATCTGTTTTGAACAGTTAAGCACCAGAAAATAAAATTAGGACATAGAATGAAATACGAAATGAGCGACGTATACTGGCGTAGAAATGAGCCCTATTTATTTCTTCAAAAGTAGTCATAGCTTTTGCATTTAGTAGGCCTGTCAATCGCCAAATAATGTTGACACGGTACATCAACATCGACGACGATTGAATAGCTAACTACTGACGATGGAGTATAGTTATATCGTATTTCATTCCATCCAACTAACTGAAGGGGTAAAATCTTGACCCATACTATAATTACGTACTGTTTTAAGCCTTTCATTGTATACTTTGCTTCTACTTGAATTAGTTATGACAAGTAGTGGAAATTGTTAAGCCAATCGTTTATCAGCGTACAATCATGAGAAGAACAGCTGCATAATGAAAGGAAATTGCAATTCGGGGATGAGGGGAAGGGCAGAAGTAGGCTGGTGCAGGCCTCGTCTTGTATCTTTCTCCCTGCTGCCGGCTAAAAGCAAACATCATTAACAAATCGGAATACAGAGAATAGTGGGTGTGATATAAAATGATAACACTTATTCAGGAAGAATTTTATTGGAAGCGACAAACCTAGAAACTGAAACCAGAAAACGGGATGCATGCTAAATTCGGATTTCAAAGTCGTACCAGCCCAACCACACTGACACTTATTATTATATTATTATACTATGTACAATACAATAGTGACGGGTAATAACTAGGGCTGGGCACAATGATTCGAGTACTCGAATCTGAATCGAGTATTAATTTTAATGATTCGAGTCGAGTAGTAAAAGACGAATTTTTCGAGTACTGAAATTATACGCTTCTTGCCACTAAAAGTCATTTATCATCAAAAATTATAGCGTCTATACTATTTTCCACTGTGGAAGTCATGAATCCTTAATTATCCGTATTGCAGCATAGAAAACAGGGGATGAAGTACAAGTACAAAGCTACGAACGTTACTGGAAATAGCACATTTCCGAAGTCATGATCATCCCACAACATTGTCACAAAGTGCAATGGAATCGGGATGGTCGAAAAATACTAAGTATGGTTAATGTGATGGATAGCACGCATTATATTCTTTGTGGTGGCCTTGCGGCCCCTCGTCGTCATCCTGGTCCGTACCGGATTTTCACTGGTGTGACAAATAAAAATGATTGATGATTGAATTTGAACTTTGACATATTACATTCTGCTATGACGTCATAATGAGCGATACTCGAATACTCGACTCGAAGCAAAATACGTGATTCAGAATCGAATCACTCAGGTACTCGAAAATGCCCAGCCCTAGTAATAACTAGGGTTGCATCTAAAACAAATGGTGTTGTAAAACACATTGTTTAAAACATATTTTAAACAGTGTTTTAAACAAATGCCCCTTTAAAAAAGATCTTTTTTAAAACGTTGTATAATTAGGTCATAGTTATGTAATATTCTCGAAAAAAGACGTAGTATGAGCCTATTTGATCCCGACTTGCAACCAATATAGCACACCTATACGTTGTGGAGTTGCTGCAACCCTCGCAATCGTCGTCGGTTCAACAGTTATAGCAAGTAGATATCGATTTTCAGTACGGAATGGGTTTGTTTGTGGTGTTCATGGTGTATTTCGACTACTATGGTCATTTACACCGGGCCAATTTCTTCATTTTTATTCCGTAACTGCCGACTTGCAGCACGGCCCACTTCTAGGCTTTATAAGACACCGCATACACGGATTATATGGCGAGGAGGAGCCTAGATAAACCTCAAACACTTAGGTAGGAATTCTGGAGTCGACCTCGGTCGGATTGAAACCCGCAACCCATTGGTGTTGCAACTGTGGATTACACCACTACGCTACCTCGTCACGTGGTACGGAATGGGTGTTCTGATGATGATGACCGCCGACCGTGAAAATGTTGCATAATGATGTGGTCCAAGTTAAAGATATTTTTGGTCCGTTTATAACAGTGGTCGGCAGCCCCTTTCGTCGGAGGAGCCATATTACCATGTATTTTCGATTGTCTATGGCAATCAACTGTGACATCACAACTGAAGATTCGTCATGACTGAAAAAAAACAATAAAAAAACATGTTTTAAACAAGGGCCTTGTTTCAAACATGTTTGTTTTGAATTGATTTTTGTTTTAATGGCAGCCCTAGTAATATTACGTAGGGGTTGGGTTTAATAGTGGCAACCGCACAGCTCGAAAATAACCTTCACGCAACTGATTGAGATTTCGTTGAATATATAAGCTCCTGCCGTAAAAATTAGGAATTCATGATGAGCTTCTTTGACTTTATGATCTTCTCGTTGACGATTGCGTAATTTGTCGGTGCCTTCTACGCCAGATGAAGCATTAATTCAGTAAAGCTATAAATGGGTGCGTAAATTACACTGGTCAACAAAATGAAAAAAAAAATTAGGCAGAACATCTGAGAGCCGTTTCTGGGGTTTTTGAGGTTGCTGATTACGAATATCACATTAGTTTTGTCAGATTGGCTCTTTGTCAGGAGATATTTACACCCCTAAAAAAGCCCAAAATTACTGTTTTTGCCCCTAAATATTTTACTTGGTACGAAGAAAATCGTAGTTTTTCCCAATGTTATACTGCGTATAAATAACTAATTGACTATAAAGAATCCTCATGTCATTCTAAGTCGTTCTATCAATATTAACATGACATGATGCGAAATATTTGTTTGTCAAAAAAGCAGTTTTTGAAGCCTAAAATTTGTACTTTTGCGCAACGGAAATACAGATTCTCCTGTATCAATTGGTCATTCTACCAAGATTAAAGAAGAGTATAAAACTATAAAATTTGTCCTTGGCAGTGTTGGGATGACTCGAGTCATGACTTGACTCGAGTCAGACTCGAGTAACTTTTTCATATGACTTGACTTGACTCGAGTCACTTTGAAAAAATGACTTGACTTGACTTGACTCGGCGCTTCAAAAATGTGCATTGACTCGTGACTCGGAGAAAAATTTACGAGTCAATTTCAAGTCATCAAGTAAACGATGTCGATTAAATCACTGTATTTTGTGTTTGTTCGTATCGTTCGCGATACGCCTGTGTCATTTCTGAGAGTAACAGTGATGAGCACCGGAGCGGAGTCGGAGTGGATTCGGAGCGGAGTTTTGCCAATTTGTGATACCCGGAGTGGAGTCGGAGTTTACAACAGATATTTTTCCGGAGTTTTACGGAGTATTGTAATTTGTAAGTTTTGCCCCCGATATCTTTCGATAGCTTTGACCAGAAGACACTATTGATTACAAACCAAAACACAGACAGTTGACACCTTGTAAAGTTGTAATATGACCGGTAACATGCAAAAATGATTGACAAGTGCATAAAAATCAGCCATCTGCAGTGCAATTGGGGACTGGAGAGTAACCTAGTGATCTAGCAAGGCATTTCCGTTGAGGAGTGTCTGTAGTTCACAAACTTGAAGGCACCCAATATCGTTCGCAGCGCATCATTTTCTCCCTGCCTTGAGATGCAGTCTTTGAATCTACTGCTGAATGTCACCATATTATGAGATAAGATCTCCAGAATCTTCCACGTTGCTGTCATTGCAGTCTTCTATAGTAACATCATATTCCTCCTTGTGTATTTGTTTCGTGACTAATTTTCATGCTACCCCAGTAATTATGCGAAACATTTACAATCAGCAACATACAGCGGGGCTTCCTTATGATACAGCCTTTGGCTACCCTGATTCTTCCAGCAAGTTCATGATCATAACGGAATATATCCCATTATCCTGATGACATTCAATATAGTAATAGGTCCATTTTGTGAAAATGTATTCCCAACGTTTGTATCAGTTGAAACGAGATAATATCCGATACCACTTTTGTGATAACTTTTCGCAACTTTCATCGTACTTGCAATTTGCAGTGAGAGATATCGATAATAAGTGTTACATCCATATTACCTTTATATCTGTGAGAAATATACATACAACAAGCAAGTATCTGGATGGAAACAATAATAACTTATGCAATGTGTTACATGATTTAATGACATTGCGACGAACTTTCGCTAGTAAGATCCGCTCACAGAGGCATACCAGCATCTAAGCCCGCTTTAAAGATTTCAACAATACATAAATCACTAAGGTAAGCTGACCTTACCCTGTAAAAACAGAATATTCCGAATTTCTGAACAGCCACACTAAATAACTACAACCGTCTGCTTTGCTCTGCTCGCATCAACTCAACTACGCTTCCTTCAATATTGATTGACGTAGTCAGTCATCCAGAACTCTTCTGAATTTTCATCATGTAATGTTTGGTTTGATTGAGAAATGACTTTGATGTGATAAGAAAAATCAGCACCGCAATCAACTTTCTGCTGCTGGTCTGTCTCAGACTCCAAATTCCAGATATCATGTATCAGCTTCAAAATTGGAAGTTACTAGTCATTTAGTCAACTTCAAGGAGCGTCGATCGGTGCGTCAGTGATGCATCATGTATGTTTAGTGCAGTGCAGTTCCATCAACTGTTTCATGGCGATGCGGAACTTAATTTACTGAAACCCGTGCTGTGATCGTCGATTTCAGTGGTGTTAGTGGTAGTAGTTAGTTCGAACTGACTGGTCTTCCTTCGTCGTTTTAATATAATGGCTGAAGCACCGTCGACGTCAAGTGGGTTACTCACTAAGACGCAGAAAAAGAGTGACGTGTGGAAGGATTTCACTCTGATGCTGCGTGATAATAACGGCCAGTATACTGGGTTTGCGAGATGTCAAAATTGCAATGTTCAGCTGAAGCATCACAATTTGACAAGTGGTACGTCGCATCTTCGAAGACATATCGAAGCTTGTAAGAAGAATTGATCGCAGTTGAAATGCAAGTAAGCGAGTAATCTAAGGAGAAGGTGATCATGGGGAACGCTGATCGCCGGGTGGAGAATACCGAAGAAGTGCCGGTTTGCCGTGGTGTTGTGCAGAAGACGTTTTGCCATCCAGATTTACGGTGAAACCTAAGTTCGATGAGGAGGCTTCATCTTTGAAGCAGAAGCTGTCAGAGGAACTAAGAGTTGCTATCAACTATCAAGTGTTATGGGCTGGCTGGCATCACCACAGATATGTGGACCGATCTATAAAGGGTCGCAGTTCTATTAGCTTGACTGTCCATTTTGTTGGAGAGAACTTGACTCTCAGAAGTAATGATGCGACTGTTCGGCAATTCACGGATACTAAAAAAACTGGTATGAATATCAGACAGGCTATCGTAAACATCGATTGGGATTCTTCGACAATGGTCTGAATATATTTCGGGGACTGGGCAAGATTCTTCGGGTTATCTCGGAGTCTGGGATTGAGATCCCCGGAGTCGGAGGGACTTTGCCTCAGAGACCAAAGTTGTCGGAGGGACTCGGAGTCTCGAAAAGCAGACTCCGCTCATCACTGGAGAGTAACCATACATTCACTGATTGTACGTTCCCTGATCCTCTATTGTTACATCACAGATAAATTGACCACAACCGAAATGATCACAGCTTACGTTGTCGTAGTAGCAGTAGATTAATCTAATAGCAAACATCGCAGGTGTTTCTTTAGGCGGCCCAGTTCTTACATTGATTACAGTGATCACCTTAAACAACCCACTCGTATGATTTAAAAATCGAGCGAATACCATTTATGCGTCTATAGTCTCACGGATGTGTAGATGGGAAGTGTATTGTATCATATCAATTTTTTTCAACTTCTCGTGGCTTCGTATTCAACCCTCTTGGTTGATAATAACAGACTGTAGCAAGATAAATGGCCAAGATTTATTCAAGATAAATGGCCAATTATTTTGTTTATCACACAGCTAGCAAAATGTAATGAGTTTGAATCATCACTGATACTGCGAAAATTCAATTTGACTTGAATTGTGACTTGACCCGTGACTTGACTTGACTTGACTTGACTCGAGTCACCTCCAAAAAACGAGTGACTTGACTTGACTCGAGTCACCTTCGAAAATCGATTGACTTGACTCGAGTCAAAATGTGCAATGACTCGAGATGACTCGTGACTCGAAGGTAGTGACTTGATCCCAACGCTGGTCCTTGGAAGGCTTAACTACAATACTCATATGCGTCTCCTTTCTTTCGACTGGTAAATTGATAAATTTCCGCTGAGTCAACAAAGTGGGTATACCTAGTAACCCTATCAAACGAGAAGCTTGATTCTGGTATCTGGTGTATTCGAATATCGATGAAAGATTCCAATTTTACATTAAGAAGGAGTTCACTGCATGTAATTTCTCCTAAGATGTAGTAAATAAAACCTTTTAGATGATCATAAAGCACCCAACCACAAACAGTTGGTCCGAAAATTCGTATCTGCATATCGAACACTTGAGCACAAACATGAGCATAAAAATTCACTTCCTGTTCAGAAATCTTGATATATTTCCTGATCATCTTGTTGATTAGCAAGGGGAGAGGTTCTACCAAGACATCAGAACAACAAAAGAAAGATATCAAGGCAGATGAGATGAACAATTGAACATATTATGTCAGAACATTGCCGCAAGCTTTCAAAAAACTGCGCTAAATAGCTTACAGGCGAAAATCTTACAAAAAAAAACAATTGTGATTTAAAATATACCAATAATATCATATTCAAACTGATTATTTCAACTTTACAATAGCTGGTTGACGTACAAGTGATTGAATTAATGCCACGTTATTTGAGCATCAAGGTAAATACTTATGTACATGACTGGAGTTTATTTATATACATGATATCCGTGAAAATCTGTGACTATGATAAATCTATTACCCCTAAATATAGTCCTGTTGCTGTATTTTGATTTAAAAGAGTCTTCTGTGTGTAAAAATAGCAAGTAGATTGATTTTCTAAACTTTATAGTACGACTGAGCCGATTTTATATCTAGTCATTATCGCAAAAATGGGAGATTTCGGTCAAAATAGCCCCATGGGTTATCTCCACAACAAGAGCCAATTTGAAAAAAAAACAAGGTCATATTCGGAATCAGTGCCCTTCAGAACCCCCAAAACCACTCTTACTTTGTCTGCATAAAAAAATGTGTTGACCAGTGTTATTAGTGACACGGTCTGGTGATTTGTTTCAGTATATCCTAACTATTCTTCAAGCCACAGAAAAGTCACCAACATCTTGTTTTGAGCGACTGTCAGTTAGGCCCACTCCGTATTGTGCCAGAGCGCGTGGAATGAACACGGGTCAAGGTGTAGGTCTATATCAGGGGTCAGCAAACCCCGGCACGCGAGATGATTTTTCATGGCACGCCAAATGATTTCACGCACACGACATATTGAGACCATGTTTTTACAAAAAGTGAAACAGAAGTTTTCAAAATGTACAAAGCTCCTAGGTGATCCAAATTCGTAAATCAACAAAAAATATAGTCTTTCAGGGCAGATTTTACTTATCTTGAATTCTTTTCCCGCTTCGTGCGATTTCGTGGAACCAACTGTCTTGATTATATTGTGGAAACCCCCAATAAATAAATATATATGTACACTGTGCAGCTTTTTGGAGGTACAGAACTTCAATATACAATTGAATAGTATATTCATATTGAAATGAATATACTATTCAAATATATATGTATGTAGAAAATGTTTTTAGAAACTATGCATAATGTACAGAAATGAGTCAACCGTATTAGCAGTTACGACCGAATATAGTATGAAACAGTTTGGATGCTTTAGTCTAGGAGTGCAGCCTACGGGAGCGCAACTTATAAAGCGGCATGCCGGAGCTGGGCATTTTCACGCTATAGAAGACACGGCCTGGACATGAAGTTTCGGACATGCGACCATGCGACTCCCGTGCAGTGTATGCGTTGGCAAAAATATTGGCGGCGATAAAACCTTGAAACAAAATAACCGCCGCATCCTGGCCAAAACGTTCTACATTGATATGCCCACTGTTAAGGCGCCGCTTCCCATGACATGCCGCCCTATTTCTTGTCGCTTCCTTTTTCTATACTATCTTCTTTTCTTTCATTCAGTGTGCATGCCTCCTCTTTACATCGCCTAGGCCAAGTTGGGTGTCCGATTCCATAGACAACTCCTAGTCGCTTCGACATCTTCCTTTCTTTTCATTGTATCGCATTTTTTGTGGTGTATTGAACTGATAAAATTGCTAATAAACCAATGATGATGATGATGAAAAAGTGACCAGCGCCGAATAGGCTAGAGCCCGCAGCTTGTGACCTGTCGAGGAAAATAATTAGCCCCGTGTCGAAATGCGAATTCGGAATCGTGTCTAGTCTCTCGGAAGGAGATATTGTTTTAGTTACATCTGGTGTATCTGGAGCAACGACAATCCTTACCGCTTTACCTCGACCTTTGCAGACAAATCTTGTGTAAGACCGACCTTAATGTGACACCGAACCGACTTGAATGATGCAGGAGTGGGGGCATTTTTCATCATCATCAGACCATATCATCGTAACAACGCGGATTTGTCTGCCACTTATTGGATATGGCACCAAACACGGTGGACTTGGAAACGACCAAATCAACCACAGGAGATCGATTATTGCCCATTGCGCGACTGAAAATAAATGTTGTAAATATCACGTACATGTGGGCCTATAAGCGACAGGTTGGGTGCGACAGCGACCAAAATTTATTCCCTTCGCGATAAATCAAGAATCACTGGCGCGACGGATGCCGCTGCCAGCTTCAGAAAAACATTTGGTGGTATTCCTTGCTTGAAACATTAAATATTATTAAATTGACTGTTTGGCACGCAAGCTGCTAACATTTTTGACATTTTGGCACGCTGCACACAAAAGGTTGCCGGCATCTGGTCTATATTGTACAATTCAGGGTTGAAAGGCCTACAGTAATCCGACTGTAGTCGCGAGGGTGGCTTGATTTGACTCGAGACAGTTTGTAAAATTCTTGAGTCAATTTGTGTATTGACTCGACTTGTACTTGAATCATTGCGCATGACTCAAACTCGCACCACCAAGACAGGCATTTCATTGTAGCTTTTACAAATATTTGAAGAGCTTCTTGGAGGTACAGAACTTCAATATACAATTAAATAGTATATTCATATTGAAATAAACCCGAATATTTTCGGCTGACACTCGTCGTCTTTCCAATTCTCTACTATAGTTGCTGACGATTACCCCTGACGAGTGTCAGCCGAAAATATTCGGGTTCATTTCAATATGAATATACTTTTACAAATAGTAAAGTTTCCATATTGTTGGTATTTTGTATACTGTTACTTGAGAAATATGCCTGGAAACGGCGCGGAAGATTTATGAATATGAGGTATTCGATACCACCTGAGAAGAGGGGTACATTAGTGGGTGGAATAAGAATGGAACTAGAAACTAAACGGCGAATACACAATGACTTTTACTCGAAATCGAGTCTTAACACTGCGATTAGGACGTGACCCGCTGGTGTCTGCTCCCCGGCTTTTACTCGGGCTAGACTATAGGGGGTGATTGGAAAATGAGTCTACTTGATTCGAGTGAAAAATATAAAAGTGAGATGGACTTGTGACTTGAGACACTGAGACAGGGTTGTAACCAAGTCACAAGGCTCCGAGTCACAAGTCAATCTCACTTTTATATTTTTGACTCGAGTCAAGTCGAGTCATTTTCAATTCCCACCGAGTCAAGTCCGAGTCCAAGTCAGCGAACAGAGGATCGAGTCCGAGTCATGGTATTATGACTCGAGTCCGAGTCCAAGTCATTGTGTTGACTGCTCAGTTTCCAGTTAAAGTCTTCCTAAACCCACTTTTTATAACTCTGTTTGGTGATATTGAATGGTTCGCATTTATAATATATCAATTTTCCTCATTTTTAGCAGTTTCTGGTCGCATTTTCAAGCACCAGTACCAACAAACGAAATCCCAATAGTGTTTTGGCTTCGAAATTACAATGAAATGTCGGTCTTGGCCGTCTGAATATCGAGTCAATGACTTGCTTCGAGTCATGCGCAATGACTCGAGTCCAAGTCGAGTCACTACCCAGATTGACTCGAGTCGAGTCGAGTCATTTCCGTATTTTGAGAAAATGACTCGAGTCGAGTCGAGTCATCCAAAAATCGTGACTCGAGTCGGACTCGAGTCGAGTCATGACTCGAGTCATTACAACCCTGCACTGAGATCATACTTATTTTCGCCTGCGCCATTGATACGCTTTCACGATGGAAATGCGATATACTATCTTTAACTGAGCCGTTTTTGAGGTACTATGTGTGCGAGTAGGGAACTTGAACATATGCAACGTTTACATACCCCCGGACTGTGAAACTACAGCTAATGATTTTAGGATATTCGACTCTTTGTCATCACGCTCCATTATATGCGGCGACTTCAATGCGCACCATTCTTCATGGAGCCACTCGACAAATACACGTGGCAACCAACTCTGCGAAATGATGGAGAGAAACGACCTTGTCCTGTTGAATTCATCGTCACCCGCTCGTATGAATATTGCCTGTGATGCCGTCTATCGCTGGTCACGTCTTGATCTGTCGATGTCGTCTCGGGACATTGCGGCGAGATGTGCCACAACAGTAACCGACCAGCCCATCGGCAGTGATCACGTTGTAGTCCAGACCACATACAATAATAGGGCGTCGTGCAATTCATCAAAACGTAGATGTGATTACAGTAAGGCGAGCTGGTCAGCCTTCTCGGCTGCTGCGGATTTCCACCTCTAATCCAACTTCGTTCCTATGGGGGAAACTGAAGACCTGCACCGCCATTTCACAAATAGCCTACTTTTAGCGGCGGGAGAGTCGATCCCACGACCGAAAATATCAACGAAAATAGCCGTACCTTGGTGGAACGTGGGATGTACCCGTGCTGTGCGCAGGAAAAGGGCTGCTTACTTGAAAATGAAACGTACGTTTCACATTCGAGACGTGATCGCCTTCAAACGCATGAGAGCCGAATGTCGAAAAACCATCCTTTCTACTAAACGCAAATGTTGGGAGGATTTTTGTGGTACATTGGACTCCCGTACGCAGATGGCGAAAGTCAGGCACGTTATGAAATCTATGTCGGGAGTGCATACGTTCAATTCCATACCAACGCTGAAGTCGAACGGGTCAATTTCTCAAAATAACAAAACCAAAGCTAATACACTGGCTTCCCACTTCGCAAAAACGAGCAGCTCTGACAACTACCCAGCAGGATTTCGTATAACGATGGCTAACTTTGAAAACACGGTTCATCTTACCGCTGACAACGAACCAGATCGGCACAGGAATTCGATCATAAACATCGAATTCACTCTTGCCGAAATGAATCAAGCTTTGCGTAGCCGAAAATCCACTTCACCCGGGGAGGACTCCATAGGGTATTCGATGTTAAAAATCTATCATCCTCCGGTCGCACCGATCTTTTGAAACTATACAATGCATCCTGGGAGACGGGGAAATTGCCAGTCTCGTGGAAACATGCTATAGTCTGCCCAATTGCCAAAAAGGGCAAAGATCCTACCTCTGTGGAATCGTACCGTCCTATATCTCTCACGAGTCACATTTGTAAAGTCATGGAAGTAATGGTCACCAATCGATTAAGATGGGATTTGGAGTCAAAAAATCTGATACATCCCTCACAGTCCGGCTTCCGGCGTGGTCGAAGCACCCTGGACCACATACTGCGTCTCCACGACACGATTTACAAGAATATCCATCACCAGCGATCGGTGGTAGCGGTCTTCTTAGACATAAGTCGAGCCTACGATATGGTGTGGCGCCACGCACTTCTGTACAAATTATACCAGCTCGGTATACGCGGACACATGCACCGATGGATTACAAATTTCCTTTCTGACAGAACTTTCCAGGTGACCGTAGGAAACTCTCTTTCCGACAGTTATGTAGGCTAATGCAGAACGGTATACCACAGGGAAGCGTTCTCAGCCCCTTGCTGTTTGCGGTAATGATCAATGATTTACCGAGCTCGTTAGGTCATCGGTCTGAACATGCGGTGTTCGCAGATGACTGCGCTGTTTGGGATAGCGGTCTTCTTATCCAGCCCCTCTTGTCTTCCATTCAATCATCACTCGATGTAATAAGCGACTGGTGTTCCAGATGGGGGTTTACCATCAGCAAGGCAAAGACCGTAGGCATGCTGTTCACGAAGAAAAGGAAAATTCCTCCACTTATCTTGAAAACTGGTGACCATGAACTTGAATTTGTCGACACCTACAAATATTTGGGTATCACGTTTGACAAATTGCTTAACTATAAGCAACATATCGATACGATTTCCAAAAAGTGCTCCAACAGACTGAATCTAATCAGAGTCGTGACTGGTACCACATGGGGAGCGAGTAAAAGACCATTGCTGCAACTTTTCAGGGCGCTGATACGATCACTGATTGACTATGGGTTACCAGCATATTACTTCGCCCCAAAAAAGTATCTGAACAAGTTACGCACCATACGAAATCAAGCTCTCCGCCTCTGCTGTGGAGCAATGCGCAGCACCCCCATTTGTGCACTGGAAGCATCATGTGACGAGCTTCCTCTCCATCTGCGCCACAAACAGCTCAGCCTTAACTATCGCTGTCACCTTAGAGGTTACCAGGCTCACGAACATCCAACATTAAGAGTGCTTGAAGACTCTTGGCAGGAGATATATAGCCTCATGAACCCAAAATTCATTACCTTCAACATCGCCACCAATGTCGAGTCTCTGAATAACCTTGTCCTGGAAAGACAAAGTCTTCCAAATTTGCCTCCATGGCTGATTCAATCGCCTGATATTGATTTAGACCTTGCAAAAATCATTAAAAAAGATATCGCACCTCTGTCGCATAAACCCATAGTCCTGGACTTCATATTCGAACGATATAGGGATGTTGCTGAAATATACACTGACGGCTCCAAATCAGCAAAGGGAGCCGGTTTTGCCTTTACCATCCCGTCGCTGATGATAAACTTTTCCCAGTCGTGTTCCACTCTTAAGTCAATCTTCTCCATAGAAGCACAAGCCATTCTCCACGCTCTAAAATGGATCTGCCAGAATGGCTCATACCAACAAACATATCTGATTCTATCGGACAGTCTGAGCGTGCTATCCGCTATGACCAACCTGCAGGCACCGCAAACGCAGAATGTTATATTTGAATGCGGTCGCTTGCTGAATCAAGTGATTCAGAAAGGCGCCATTGTTGTCCTGGCCTGGGTACCGGGGCATGCTGATATCGGTGGTAATGAATTAGCTGATAAATTGGCTTGGCAAGCTGCCAGGACCAATATCGAAAATACCCCTTCTCAGACGCTTCAGGAAAAAAATAGCCACGCTGAGGCAAAAGCCAAAGTGCGGCAATACTGTAGAGCGACCTGGAACGCCGAATATCAACGAAATGAGCGTGGAGGTCACTATCGAAATTTCCATAGATCATTGACTGATGGCCACTTTCCATCGATGCATCGACATAGGCTTTACGAACGAATAATATTTCGGCTTCGTTCGGGCCATTGCCGCCTGAAAGCGCATTTATATAAAATTGGATGTAGCGACACCGACCTATGCGACCATTGTACAGTACCTGAAACAGTCGAGCATTTTTTGCTGCACTGCAATCGATATGATTTTCATCGGAACTTTTTAATCGACAGGGCGCGCGAGCTCAAAATCACTGCAACACTCGAAAATCTACTGATCATCCCCGAAATGTTATCCCATGTTGCAGAATTTGTTATATCTTGTGGTACTTACTTGTAAATCGGTTATTGACCATATTTTGGTAAATCGCTCATTCTAGTCCGTGACGCACCTGGCCTTACAGGCGAAAAGCGTCACTCATCTTTTAATCAATAATAATAATAATAATAATCTCAGTCTGCTCCACTATTTTCTGCTCCACTATTTCCTTCCCCATGCTATCCGTGGATGCTGTGCGCCTAGCAGGATAGCTGTGGATACCAGTTTTCGAATGTTTGATATGACTCGGCCTGGGATTGAAGCCACGATCTACCGAGCACGAAGTCGAACGCATCACCCTTACTTGGGATTGTGTGAACGCGAAGTTCCCGTTCGCGTTTTGTGGGTAAACCTCCGAGATTTCGACTTTCGCGTTCACAAACGAACCTTGGTATAGGTTCTGCACCGTGAACCGTTTTTTTATGTATGACAGTTTTCATGTCATTTTAACGTCTTTAGTTGAAAATCTTTGCGTTTCAACTTCGGACCACTCTCCGGATGTCGCTGTCAGCATTAAAAGCAATTTCAGCACTAAACGAGCATGCACCATATTGCCTATTTCGAAAATTATTTCCTCGAAAGTTTGCTCGGACATCCAGCTTTCAGTTTGTGAATCTTCATAGTGATTCTCTGCTGTGAGCTTTGCCCGCAATCACACAATAGCAAGAGCGAAACACGTTACATGCAGGACGTCAGCGAATTGTGCTTGTAGTAAATCAATCAAATATTTACATCAACGAAATTGATATAAAAATGCATCTATATGTTTGATCTAAAATATCTATCAGGCGTATACGGGATCTATCTTGATTTGATAGTATCATAAAAACCAAATCCGTCCCCTCGGGGTGTTGGCTACTGTATAACTGGTTTTGGAGATGATATCTCGCGCAAGTATAGAAACCGATGTTTCACTCTTAAGCATACATCCGTCCGGTCTAGTCGAGTCCTCGTCGAAATTGTTGACCAAGCGACGGAAGATATTGATTTTGTGGAATTATTATAGCATTTGATAGTTCCAAGTTGATAGGTCTGGCCTGAGTATAATCGCTATAGTTATCGTGTACATTAATATATTACTTTACGGAAAATAATGTAGGGTGAGAATTTGGCAATATGACGCCGCATGACATGATAGGTTCAAGTTCGCGTTCACACAGAACCTGTCAAAAAGGTTGGCTTTCACACGAATCACAACCTTTCAGAGGCTCGCACCATCCCTAACCATTACGTTATATCGCTCGAGACTAGGACTTGGTTACAGGACCGTATACAGCACTTCGTCAGCCCTCCACCAGCAAAACGTTCGTTTTCGGCCCCTTAGGGTTTAACTAAGGAACCCCATAACCCCCTTTCCGCCCTACGTTATCGCAACGATAGTGTTATTGTTATCGGTGGTGAGCGATCTGTTGTCGTCTAGTCGTGCGAAAAGAATGAATTCATTGTGGAATTAGGTCAATGAAACTCGGAATCGCTGAAACGTACCAGACCTAAATAATTTCTTCCGTGCGATGCACGCGGCATTTCTTTACGGTGCACATATTTTTTTCTCTACAGTTGGCATTTCTGATGGGGAGCTCAGATTGCCAAGAACTGAATATTAGGCGGCGTCTATTTTGGTGCCTATGAAAAAGTGCAAATAATTCGACATGATAGGTCTATAGATATCGCTTTCGACCAACATGAGACGGTCCTTTTGGGTCAAGGTTTCCATCGCTGCCGAGCCTGCACTTCGCAGAGTCGCATGTTAGCCGAAACGTAATTGTCAACGTCATGGCGTATCGTGACGCGAAAATGGCCGGCGCCGAAGTGCCTATATCTATAAGTATGCGTTTTTTGGGGGGGGCGGGGTGCCCATATTATTATCAAGACAGCTAGCGACGAGGGGGGTTTGGGTTGGAGCGGTTACGGCCTTTTGGTTACAAACCATGCTGCTCACGTGCCCTGGTATTTAGGTCGCTATACGGAGAGGAATTGTGCCAGTTGTTTTAAACCATTTTTAATCTTGCGGTGTCCATCAAAGGGTTAATAGTTTGCGGATCGACTTCACGATGTTTCAGTGCGTCAAAGAACGTTTAAAAATAGCAATGCTTAATTTCCGAGTAACATCTAAGTAGGATTTATACGTCCTCGTTTAGGACGACTTGTCCTCCTATTTCAAGAAATGTCATATGTCCTCCGAGGACGCGCAAATGTCATCCTATTTCGCAATTCGTCCTCCTTTAACGCTTTGAGAGTCAGGCGATCATACGGATAGAACTACAAAAAATCCAATAAAAGACGTCAAATCTGGATTTCGATGGCTAGCTCGACTGGAAAATCAAGGTCAACTTAAACGGATTATTTTTGACACGAAGGTCTTTCTGGAGTCGAGTAGGAAAGGTGACCTTTATATTAGCAGTCAAGTTTCCAAATTTTCTCGCATTGAGTGATATCTAATCTTTTCTGACTTGCTGTAGTTAAGTGTCCTTGTTTTCGGATCTCAATATATGGTAACCCTAACTTGTGCAAATCAAAACTTAAGTTACATTAAAGCAGCGTGTCTTGAGCGGACGAAAATAATAGAGCGGCTTGTTACGGTATGGATGCTGACCAGAAAACGCATTTTGTGCTTCGCCGATCGACATGACGTATGTAAATTTTTGTGAGCAGGTAGTAAGTAAATTTAACAAGATTAAATGGACTCGGGGTTACGGCACGCCTTCAAGTTCAAATTTACAATCCGATATCGCTGACATTCCCTTATCCGACACAATAGTCCTGAAAAACCATTCACATCGTTCACGTCGTATAGACGAAGACACGCAATCTACCTATACCAGGGGTGTCAAACTCAACTTGCGTCGCGGGCCGGACCAGTAAAATGATTCTAAAATGTTACCTCACCTCAAATTCCATGCCCTTGTTTTCAAGCTGATACACAGTTACACTCATTGCTTTCACAACTACATTCATTGCAGTAAAGAATTTATTAACTCGAAGACTTTTCGTGTACAATACTCAAGTTTGGTAACGCCAACCATATTTTCACACTCATAATAATGTATTACGGTATATCACGGAGCCGAGGGTCGACTCCATCAACTCCTTTATTTGCAAACAATCGAATTGACAATTTTACGATGATTGGCAGATTCAATTGTTATATAACAGTGGTCGGGAACCTATGGCTCGCGAGCCATATATGGCTCTTTTGGGTATAAGATATGGCTCTTTGCCAAATATTTATTATTGTCCTGAATTAATCAATATTACTTGTTGGTAAATTTTCATTACGGCCAATATAATTATTCTCGTGGCAGTATAAACAATAAACATGTATTTGAGAGGTAAAGACAATGTCGTCTTCAGGTTTATAGGCTCGGACCCCCCTCTTTTCAAAATTATCAGATTTATGTTACTGTCACGTCGGCGGCCAACATCACTCGCGAATTCTATGTACACGGTTCGAAATCTTCAATTGAGTGATGCGTTGATTAATCAAAGAGCATAGCAGACATGGCGACGTCCATTTGAAAACGCAGTTTTTAAATACGCATTGTCTTCCTGATCTACGGCGCGAAATGAACTGTTGTGGATGTGAGTATTACAAACTCGAATTATAAACAACGTCATAGTTATCCACGTTCTTGGTTGGTAGGTATAACTCCGTGTAGTACCCACGTTAAAATGTAGGCGTGTAGCGCAACGTTATGTTGCCGCCGAATACTTTGAGAACTGAGTATTTAGATTTTCGGAATCAGTGTGACAGTCCCATTCGATTAATATCAGTTATAATAAATTCTATGCTAGTTTTTACGATGAATTTCGTTTTCAATGGTGAAGCTTCGCCCGTCTGTGCATTACCTCTCGTTTCGAGCTTTATTTTCGAACAATAAATACCCGTTTTACAGAGAAAATATGGCGCACACGAGGAATCCCATGTAGTGGGTTCGAATAAGTGCTACCACGACGTCACGAATTTTCAATTATGACGAGACAGTTGATTGGCATGTATGGCTCTTTGGGAGTTGAGATGGAAAAAATAGGGCCAATATGGCTCTTCGGACAAAAAAGGTTCCCGACCACTGTTATATAAACTGCTTAGACAACGGCTTTACCGACTATATACGTTGACATATTGCTGTATGATTGCTTTACTCCAGTCGTAATCTAACAATATAGTTATGTGTATCAGAGTTGGATCAATTGTAATTTGTAATTGTAATTGAATGTAATTAATTACATTTTTCAATGTAATTGTAATTTAATTGTAATTGAAGCATTTTTATTTTGTGTAATTGTAATTGTAATTGTAATTTGACAAAAATTTTGCCTAATTACAATTTTAATTACATTAAATTGCTATTGAGACCTGACAAGCACAACATGAAATATTTGACTTATAATGCATTCTCTTTAAATGTCGACAAGGAATTTGGTGGATCCATTCGCGGAAGCCCTTGACTGCGCCCTTGCGGGCGAAGTTTTTTTTATTTTTACCGCTATGCTGGCCTCGGCTGCCATTGTATACAATTTTTAGATTACTAACCAACGGATGGATTCGCAACACATGACTCACGATTGAATACGCCGAGAAGCGAACTGCTGAGCCGGCTAAAAGCAGCAGAATTGATAGTCTCATAGCTGGCAATCCAAGCGTCGAAATTTGATATGTATGGTCCTAATCGAAAGCTAGTGTCGCACTAATTCCGCAATAAAAGTATATTTCCAGGCAATGGTACCATCCCAAAATAGTCGTGAAAGTCTGGGAATCGGCATTGTTCTGAACAATCGCTGGGCGTAATTGGTAATTGTTGTGGTCATGCTGCTGCAGCGCTCTCACTTTTCAGAACAGTCGGCCTTAAACGGCTATTTTGGAGCAGATACATTGCCCTGACGAGATTTTATTTTGTGTTTTCGGAATTAGTACATCAATAGCTTACGATAAAGACCAGATGCATCAAATTTGGACGCATGGATCGCCAGCTCTAGGACTACAAAGTTTGCTGCTTTTAGCCGGCTCTGCAGTACGTTTGTCGGTGCATTCATCCGTGACTCACATCTTGCGCATCTATCCGTGGGTTGGCAATCTACAATACGATTTCAGATCACGATGCTACATCGTTACTTCGTCTGGCTAACTAACCAGACCACTGGATATTATATAACGTCTTATCTGACAAAGCACGGTTTTGTTTTTACTCCTCATCCTAATTCCTACGTCCCTCGATAAAAATAAGATTATTTCTTTAATTATGTACTATATACGCAAATCCAACACGTGCATATATTATAATATTTTTTCAACGACATACTGCACCCTATCTTTAATCCTAACCCATAGGAAATTAGGTAAATAACATTTTAAATTTCCAATTACGTGAGCCATAATTATCGAGCATACAAAACACGATTATATTACGTCTTACGTCACAATGACATCTTACATAGCATACTATGTACGCACATGAACGCATTTATTACTACACAATCTGAACTAGACTTGAATTGTTATTAAATACGACGCTACGGTTGTCAAGGAGCACGCTTGAATTTATGATTATTCAATTACATGTTCAACAGCAGCAATTGTAATTGTAATTGTAATGTAATTGAAGCATGCAAGGAGTAATTGTAATTGTAATTGTAATTTGATATTTTTAGCATGGAGTAATTGTAATTGTAATGTAATTGAAACATGCATGAAAGTAATTGTAATTGTAATTGTAATTGAACTGAAATAATGTAATTGATCCAACTCTGATGTGTATGCATTGTGACGAATACAGGCAATTTAACCGTAAACGCAGACGTTGAAACTTAGTTCATTATTATAATATCGCGATTCGGGTTTCTCTGGAGGCTGTTTAATTTAGCCATAAGCGAAAATGGAGTGTGGCCATATAGATCTTCAAACTGGATTTTTGTGTTATGTTCCTATTTCACATGTAACCTGCATATACCGGTTTCTAACTGACGTTTTCACTTCTGCGAATACCTACTTTTGCGTCCATTTTTCCATAAAACTGCGAACTCACTGTGCAGTTTTTTTCCTTCTCTTAATTTGGTGTCAATAGCAGCAACTTGCTGCAGATGGTGACCACAGTGTAACCGCAACACCACAGTAGGGGTACTATAATTATATGAACAATGAACATACTCGACATTTGCTACCTTGAGGAATTATTGAAATTATGAAAGTATTTCGTACTAATAATCTCAACATTTGTTACTAATGCGGTGGATAATATAGCCATTCTTCAGAATCCCGTTGTGGGCTGCCGGATGAAAAGTCTGGCGGACCGCGCGCCGTATGTTTGACACCGCTGACCTATACCATCTTGAGCGCGCGGGACATCGAAAACTCTACCTCCAGCCAAAACCTGTTACGCGAATGCGTGCGTGCAGAGGTTTTCTAGAATCCAGAAGATGTAATCGACAATTCACACCAACACCAGTGCCAATGACATCTGTATTTCATCGATAGTGTCGCACCAACTTACGCACAAAACAGTAATCGAGGTCGTGGTTTAGGTTCGCGATATTTTCTCTTAGTGAAATCACAGTCACAAATATTTTGTAACACTCTTTGGAGTCTTAGCCGAAGGGACACAGTGGCCGGAGTATACGGGGTTTTAAACAAAGGCCCTTTAAAAAACCAAAATTGTGTTTTTCAAGTTGCAAAATCATGCCATAATTGTGTAAATACTTTCCAAAAACCTTTTGTGTGAGCCTACAGACAGCTACCACCCGATATAGCCGACGTGTATCAACATGGAATGGTTGGAACCCTCAAAACAGTCGACTATAGCAGTGGCTCTCCACCTTTTTCACCTTGCGGACCGGTAAAATTACAAAAAATGTCTGGCGGACCGGTGAACTTTCAAAATTGAAATTAAGCCAAAATGCAAAATTTTCCACCGCTTTTTGCAATTATATGGTGCTAGAGAGTGACTTTTAGAAGGTTTTGATAGTAATTAATTATCTTCATATCATTTTATGGTAGTGAGTCTGCTGAGTCGAGGTGAAATTGCCTTATACAGATAAACGTGCTACCGGCGAGAGTCGTTTATAGTCTTTCGCGCCGAAGGCCGTGGGTTTAACCAACCCCGCCCACTCAAATAATATTTTTCTCTTTGGCAATATCGAGAGAAGAAGTATTTCGGAGTCGAACCAAGCACCTTGTCGTGCTACGTTGCTTTTTGCCGACTGTCACCAGACGCTGGCTACTCAGGCAACTATACGAACACAACGCGTATCGCAAGAAAACACTTTACAGCAGCGTTGGCCATTCGCTGCAAATCCAGGCCGAAAAAGCACTTCGTCAGCCGACTCCAAAAAACGCTGGTTTTGGACCGCCGTAGGGCGATAAGCCAGACTTCAAGAGGCTTCGTCCCCAGACCTTACATTCGAGTCGATGTTTCCCCTATACTTGTGAGCACATTCATTCTACTCTATAAAAGCAGAGAGTTTATATAATAGCTTAATCGCGCCGATACCGAAAATTTTCGATCATTCATGACCAGGCCTGTTTATTTTTGGATTTCTCCAAAAATAACAAAAGTAGCTTAGTTTTGGATGTTTTCAAATTTTATTTTTGGAGAATCTCTAAAAATAAGAAATGAAGGTGTTTTTATCCCTAATACCACTAGAAAACTTCACCGGAAGTATGTTATCATCATGCATTATGTCCTCCAACATATCGACATCATCAGTGATCTTGATCTAACTTCCCAACATTTTCATCGCTAAGTCTTTGATCTGGAGAATGTCCTCCAAAATCAGTGACAAACGCCATTCAGATACCCTTCTCCCACTTGATTTTCGAGAAATCGGTTTTGACCGTCGCAGTTGTGGGAAACATCGAGCCGATAGATGCCCAAAGAACTGCCGTATGGCTTCAAACTCTTCAATCTTTCAAGCCTTTTGCTCCTGACAAGCGCTGGTCAATATTGCGCTTGGACGTGACGTCCATTTTGTATCGGAAAGATATGGATTGGAATTGGTCTTCGATATTCTGTTGTTACTCGGATGTCCACTAGATCGACAGCCGACCTCGGTGTTTGTGGATCAATTCACGGAGCCGCAAATGAAGTAGCCTACATATCATTGTTGTTTATATTATTAGAATCAAAAAGAGTAAGAAGTGTTTGTTGTGTCCTCTCTCCTACGGCCCAAGAGGTTGCACCACTTGGTGTTATATTCATAGGGCAGGACCCTTTCATTGTCGGCAACTTTAATTTTCTTTTTGCCATCGATGAACCCTGCAATAAGGCTCCCGGCTGTATCGAACGTGGGCTGTGTCTCTTTTTCGTCGAGGACTGGTCGCCTGCTCGATCGCCTTCGAGGTCGAGGACTGCACACTCCTGATCCTCCACGAAGTTGCGTGCCTCAGTGAGCTCAGCACCCTCTGACCAGAAAATCGTCCTTGCTGTGGGTGTCATTGTCCCAGTCCTCAGCTGAGCACCGAGCTCGAAGGCGTTCGACCAGGCGACGTAGCTCCTCCTGCTTCCTCACGATCAAAAACACAAGTCCCTGAAGCTTAGCGACGGTGGTGCTCAACTCTATGGCCATGCGATTGAGGACGATCAGTTTGATCTACCAATGCGACGAAGGTGCACAGGCCGGACTTTTCTTGTTGATAACCTCGAGTAGTTTGGTACCGTGTCAAGTCAAGCAAGTGCTCACGTTCCTAATTGACAATTAACTGGTGTCAACAAACTTGGGGCAGGTACTTTTCATCTCCTGGATCAAGTTCAGTGGCCGTCTGAGGTAGCCATCCAGTCCCATTGTCGTGCGGATGAAGTGATTCCTGTGCAGCGGGCGGTATTCGCCGTGCGCCACAAGGTCCAGTGGTGCAGCCCGCACCGCACTAGCATAATTTCATAACCTGGCGCCTGTTCAACCCTTGTCGCCACGACTCTGATCAATCCACCACGTGGAAGTACTTTTAGCGCTTCGGAGACCCCCTTTTACACACACATGCTGTTTCTTGTGCACACATATGCTGTTTCTTGTGTTTTTGTGAGTTCCCTGGTTGTTTCAACAGTAGCCTATTTACGCTGCTCTGACTCGTTCATTTCACTAAAAAACTTGAAAAAACACCATCCAAAAAAAGCTTATTTTTGGATGTTTTCAAATCTTACTTTTGGAGAATCTCCAAAAATATAACCCAATATCCAAAAAGAAACAGGCCTGTTCAGGACTGAATCGGTTTTCTCGCAGCCGAATTTTTGGCACACCTTTCGGAGTCACATGTTAGCCTAAACTTCATTATGTGTTGGTACGTCGTGGTGCGGTAATGACTGATGCCAAAGTCACGATTGCTATAAATCATGCGTATTTCTCGGAGAAGGGCACCTAATAATCAAGACGTTTAGTGACACTAAATCGCGCAAAGCGCGAAAAGAAATTGGAAAAATGTTGGAAAAAGTTTTAAAAGATACGCTATGATTTATGTTCATTTGCAAAATAATTTTGGGCCCGTTTCAAGCTCGTCCCCTCTTCAATTTGGCGGCTTGGGGTGCCCCAGTTATGGTCCTGCACAATACGAATGAATCGGAAATGAATGATCATGCAAACTGCGCTGTTTAGAGATGAGTCAGCTCGTATCCGTTCTGTACTTGTCGCTCGCATGTCGTCAAAGGACACGTCTTGAACTTAAAGTCAACTCGAACAGCCCTGATGTTACCTCACCTCAGTTTAAAGTTTGATGTTGTATTTACTTAATCAATGGACAAGCCATTAACATTGCATCTTGAAATTAAGGGATAAAATTGTAATAAACGTGGCGGACCGGCAGGAATGTCGTCGCGGACCGGCACCGGTCCGCGGACCGGCGGTTGAGAACCACTGGACTATAGTAGGCCTACAGATATTTAGTCAAAGGAACTATATTAACCGTATATTTTCAATTGTCAATGTCAATCCACTATGACGTCCCAATTGAATATTCGTGACGCCATTGCTTAAAAAAACAATAAAAACATGTTTTAAACAAGGGTCTTGTTTTAAATTGATTTTTGTTTTAAATGCAACCCTCGTGCTTTTGATTCCGCGGTAAAGAAGTCATTGATATTTCGGGAAATAACCGCAGTGGAACTGATACGTAAACTTGGCGGTTTCCAGTTTACGCATATTATGAATGCGTACCATTCGATACCACACCAAACAGAGTTATAAAAAGAGGGTTAAACAAGACTAACTGGAAACTGGGCAGCAAGGTCATGACTTGAAAATAAGTTGCCTGTAGCAGGAATTATTGAACATCTTGATGTAAATAATTAAAACTATAATTATTTTTTTCAAATCGTAAAAAAAGTCCCGCACAAACTAACTTCAATTTTCGGCATTTGTCCAAATATAGAAAAAATTTACAATTCAAAGGTTCTTCTTTGCTAGAAATTTAATCTTCAAATATTTGTCCTTTTGCATTTCAGGTAAAGTTCTCCTATCAATTTGACTTCCCTTTCCGTAATTATTTTAGTGCCAGGAACATCACAGCGGACTTATCCGACTTCCAAGGTTGTTTTAAGGCACTTTATCGCTACAGGACATTCGAGTTCAAAGATGGCAACAAATAATCTTTCGTATTCTAGAGCCGATATTGGATCTTAGGGTCGATACCGATAAAACCGATATCTCACATCTTGACCGATAACCCGATACATTCGGCCGATATTCAAAAGAAGTGGAATATACCTTAATAAACACATTTTCAAAGCTTCAGAGCATTTATTTGAACAACTTTTTAGCCATTGTTATACTTCAACCTGAAATAAACTAGAATGGATGAATCCGGACACCTGTGAAGTGTAAGCTATATGAAATGTACAATAATACCAGTCTAGTAGTCAAAGATTATATAGTTTTCTGACTTCCTTCCGCCATGTTGTGACGTCACGAAAATTGCCGATGATTTTACACCTCCAGTGGCCGATACCTTCAAAGTGTGATATCGTCTCGATGTCATCGGCGCACCGATAATCGGTTGGTCTCTAGTATATTCCATCTTCAGACATCTTGTTAGAATATCAAGCTTCCTGACACGCATTTGCGATGAATAAGCATGATATCTCCATAGTTACTCTCCATCTGGGGATTTGGAAGTACGCAATCATGGCCCTTGAGCTCCATCTCGCATTGCGCAGAGATGGAAGTTTATGTCATTTGATTAGTGGTAATCTGCAATTTTCTTTGAAAGAGTGGCATGCACTGCACAGCTCAAAGATAAAACTTAAATTCATCCCTCCATCCTCGGCTTCCTAATATTTTCATCTGAATTTTTTGGCTTATTGAATTGTGCCAAGTTTTCGTAGTGTTTTACCACATCATCTCCAGATTTGTAGCTGAAAGTTGGATTTGTTGAAGACGTTAGATTGAAGAACTGTCATATATGATTCAAGGCTCGATAATATGACGTTGCCAACCAATATATTGTGGTTTATCAAAACTCTTACCAATCATTGCATTTTGAAGTTTCACAACAATGCCATTTCGCCGTCCAGTATCAACAGATACTATGTCACATATGATATGACATTTTCAAATTTTCCTATGCATCATATTCCTCTAATCGGTTTTCTAGACCACTGAAAATATCTTAAGTTGTTCTACTTTCGCATTTTGGAACACCCAGTTTGATTTGTGTCAGACAAATTCAAATTATACGATATATACAGTCTACATCTAAAATCGAAATTAATAATTATTTATTACTTATTTATTTTTACTGTGAACAAGAAAACGATTGATTAATTCAATCTGGGCAATCACAACCAAAAGACTAATTTAAATCTTCGCAATTGAAATTGGGTCAGTTAAATTCAAATCAGTTTATATATATATTATATATAGGCTAGTCCGCATCTACAAAACAAAGTCTATCCTTCATACTGTGAAAACCGAAAAAAAAAATCGGGAGGTTTTTGTTTAAACAGTCTTATTGTTTCTGAATTTTAAATCAGGACACAAAAGTTCATCATTTGTGATTACAGGACACAAAAAATCATTATTTGTGACTACACGACACACAAAATTTTGAATTTTGAAATAGAAAACAGAATGGACAAGGCTGTACGTTATATTGGTGCCATATATTAGTGCGGAGCGGATTGACAAATTCTCTGGTCCGACTCCGATCCGGTTTGCCAATTCTCTGATCCGGCTCCGGCCGTATCAGGAAAATGTTCTGTTTCGGCTCCGATCCAGCTCCGGCCGGAAATCCGGCCCAACACGGTGCGGTGGTTCCGCGAATTTAAAAATATGGCTCGTATCTTTTCGCACTGGCTTGGCGGTTAAAGATTATGACCTCATCAAAAAAGTACTGATCCGGCTCCGGTCCATGCTCGTCACTACCATATATGTTGCGATCAGGGGTGACTTTTGAAGTGGACGAGGTGGGCGGTCGCCCGAGGCCCCGCTGGTCGAAGGGCCCCCTATTTGGTTTAAGCGCTTTTATCAAGGATTGTAGCGAATAAACGTGGAAATCCGTGTAGCCTACCAATAAAGAGAATGATCCTGTACAGATCGGCTAATCATCACCAAATCTCCGCATTTGTTAGAAAAGTCCCACATCCTAATAATCCTCTCGTCTATGCATGCGGAAGAGTTACTTATATTTGATGTAGACTATCCTTGCGCACATTCCATAGTAGATATGGCCTAATCCCAGCGCCTGGCTCAAACCTTGACGTATCGGGATGGCTTATTACTAATGTCCACCGATTGCTTTCCAGATTAGTGTGGTCTATTTAGCCCGCAGCAGCCGTATTGCTATTCTATTATTTCACGCTATGCCATACGTCTTAAACATGAAGACAAGCTATAGCTAAATGGGTAACTTCGTTTATGACTTGACAATGTATGATAAAATAAGGATCTGGAGCTGCAGCAATTCCATATTTAAGCCTGCTTCAAAGCCGTGTGTATACTGTCCGTTCCCGTTCTATATGGCGCACTAAAAACAAGTTGGTAATAATTGGTGCGAAATGGGGGTCTGGGGGCGGGATCCCCATAAGTTGCGATTACCTTGCGATCGCCTTGTATCTTATAGCCCCCTTCGGGAAGTATCGCCCAGCCCCCCTCAATCGTAGGACCACCACTGGTTGCGATCATACCAAACGGTGTTGTCGGAAGCGTTATACGAGTTTGCACAGTCCCTTGGACAAAAGCGTGTAACCACGACTGGACTCCCGATTTACCCGCAATTTTTCCGGTAATGTGTGGTGTCGACTAAAAAAGGTCATCACTTCGGCTCGACCATTGGATTACCCTCTTTTTTTACCATAATATCTGGTGTTTAAAGATGAGGTAACGCATTTGAATAAAATATTCATATTTATTCCCGAAGCTTTTCGGCTGACGCACTTTGACTCGAGTATTTTTTATCACATTTTACATAAAAAGTGATGGTGTCGCTTCGTCTGACATTTCTTTTCAAACGACAGGTGATATATGTTTTGTGCGCCCAGACTTCGTCAGCATTCATGGAGGAGAGAAATCATGGCGGTGCATACTAGATAACCTTACCTAAAAGGCTGTATCTCCATCGTCAAAGCATCTCGGTGGTGCAGACGAGAATATACCTGATCTCATCTCTTTCCATGAACTATGTGCGATAAAAACAATCGAGGGTTTCAACGCTTCCACGGTGAGTTCTACATCGAAACTAAAATATTCTTTGATCCATAGTAGCAAGGATCGTATACTTTCAGTACTACAAAACCTCTTCCCTCTCTACTCGACTCAAAGCATTAGAATAATCACTCAATTCACATTTGAGTACCCGAATCTTTTGCCCAGCCCTGTTCATTATAACCCCACAACAGTATGAATGCCGTGGAAAGTTGAAAAAATGCATCTTTTCTGTGACCACAAAGAATATAATGTCAGTCATACATGTAAGAGATGAGGTATTTTTTGAATCATTGCACTTCGTGACAATACTGTGAGTGGATCGCGACTATACAAATATGTCATTTACACTAATGCCCATCACTTTGCATTACATGGTGTGTATGCCGTGACTGCAACACGACCGATAGGAGTTCGCAGCATTCCACAGTGGATAATAGTATCAACTGTAATTCTCATTGACAAATGAAGTTTTAGTGGAAAACAGCACATAATTTCAGTACTCGAAAAGACCATCTGTTACCAGAGTTGATAGATTGAAAACCTCTGGAGGTAAAGCTTGAACCAGGGTTGTAATGACTCGAGTCACGATTTTCTGATGACTCGACTTGACTCGAGTCATTTTCTCAGAATACGGAAATGACTCGAGACTCAGACGGTAAAGAGCGACGTTTCATTGTAATTTCAAAGAGTAGTAAAGTATAACCACCCTATTGGAAGTTCGTCTATTGGTACTGGTACTTGGAAATGCGACCAGAAACTATCAAAAGTGAGGAAAATTATTATATTATAAATGTGAACCATTCGATATCACCAAACAGAGTTATAACGGTGGGTTTAACAAGACTTTATCTGGAAACTGAGAAGTCAACACAATGACTTGGACTCGAGTCATAATACCATGACTCGGACTCGAACCTCTGCTCGATGACTTGGACTTGACTCGGTGGCGAATTGAAAATGACTCGACTTGACTCGAGTCAAAACTAAAAAAGTGAGATTGACTTGTGACTCGGAGCCTTGTGACTTGGTTACAACCCTGGCTTGAACCGACTCGAGAGCTCTGATTGAAACTCGCTGCCGTCTCAGTGAATCAAACATGAATCCCATTGCAAGAAATCCTTGGGAATTATTGTAGCTAGCACAGTATCAGTCATTGTCTCATTCACTCAGAACATGTAACAATGCTGATGTCACGAGAAGTTTCATTGCAATGTGTCAGTTTGCTTGTCCGACACAATCCACCTCAGTAAATGGGCGAATGAACCATTTCCACATCGTCTTGCGATAGGTACTGCTCCTCACCAAGACGCATCCGTATCTTCTTCGAGATCTTCCCTCATGCTCGTCCATTTCGAAAAGAGAACTTCCTTAATCTCGAGGCCCTTGGAACTGATGGGACGCTCCAGATTCTGAGGAAGCAACACGGTGCATATGATCATGTCTTTCGCTACAGAGTGCAGCAGTCTTCCGGCACCAGTCAAGTCCCGCCATGACACGGGCGTTGATTCGGTCTGTCAAAGAATTGATTGTGCTTAGTTGCAGCCAAGGTATAAGTAACCATGGGCACGCTAGATTTAACTTATCATCATTGTGGGTATGCCGCTGCGCAGTGCCTTGTATATGCGTCAGCGCAAGCTTGGTCCTGCTACTCATGATATTACAACAGTTCAGTGGTTCTCAACCTCTTCGATACCCTCGCATAAATTAAAATTAGTTTGCAGCACCCTATAGCACTTCAAGTACCCCGAGTATCCAGGGTATATGCAGGACCGTAACTGCCGCACCCCAAACTCCCAATTGGGGAGCCCGAGCTCGAAGGCGGCCAAAAATTATGTCGTGAATGAACATAAATCATAGGAGAGTATTATTTTGAAAATTTATGTAACTTCTACAAAATTTTTGCTCGCTCGGCGCGATTCAAAGTTGCCAAATATAGTCATTATTGGGTACCCTTACCCCAGAAAAAACGCACGATGTACAGAAATATCAATTTCGGCGTCGGCTATCACGCGCAACAACGCACCAAGACATGCAGTTTTAGTGCGCCAGAATGATTAGCAGCAGGAAAACCTTGGCCGAAAAGGACTGCCCTTATCCAGACCGAAACCTTTGATAAACCGGTAGGCCTATATACAGTATACAAATATGTTTAATTGTTTAGAGGCGCATAAATGGCCGGCGTTTAATGTTCCTGTGCTGGCAATCTGAATTTCCACAGGACAAATGCAATCCCGCAGAGAAAAATTATTTGCCAGTGAAGAAATAGCAATTTGAAAGCGTGTGCGACGTGCGTCTTTCAGTTTAGTACATTTGGGCGATTTCAAGGTCTTTTGACATAGCAGAGAGGAAGTCATGAAATAACGTCATGTAACGAAGTCATTGAACCTATGGCGATAGGTCCGCCGAATATGATTAATTGTTATTTACGGGCCATACATTTTCCAAGACACCTCAATCAGCTTTACCGGTAAATCTGATTTGCGTGAGCAGAGAGAGGATAAAAATTGATAGGAAATACATATGCAATTGCCGATCATATTGATCTAATTTATCATTAATTACGGTATATCAAATTTTTGCGCGAGCCGAAATAAGCTCGCTCATTAAACAGTATGGAGATGGGAAGGGGGGGGGGTCTGACGGAGTGCTGTTTCCGTCCTGGGTATATGACGACTTGTTTACCAAATTTGCCGTGGCACACCTGAGCAGTCCAATTGCCACAGCGGTTGAGAACAATTGCACTAGTGCACGGTGTGATTGAACTATTATTACCTACCGTTGAGGCATCCACCGCAATCACAGCATATTCCGCATGCGAATACTTGGGGCCGCTTCTATACAACACAAAATCTGCACCGTACTTCAAGCCTTCTTTCGGCACCCAACCTTTCGTGCGAAAATGGAAGTAACAAGCAAACTTCAGAGGAAAAGCCTTTCTGGCATCACAGAAATGTTTCCACTGCCTGCAAGGATAATAATATCATTACTTACATATAAAAGTAATTTGATAATATCAAGGAAAGTATTACTTACTGAAGAAGATCGAAGCTTTCAGATGAGTGCGAGACAGTTAAGCATCCCAAAGCATATGACAGGAAATATGCTTCTTCGTAGGTTAGGCTAACGGCATTATTGGAAAGACTTTTGTTTGCGGTTCCGAAAGAATTCTGAAAATAACCAATATATACCAGGCTTACATAAGGTATAAAGATATTCATCCAATATCAGTCATCATGTTCAAGTAATGTATTTGATATCTGCACGCCATTGGAGTACAATAATGATATTTTTCAATGCAAGTGCTATGACTATCATAATGGAATTGCAAAGTTAAACGTTTTAAGTGAGATGTGGTTGCAGATTAATCTTCATAAGCATAGTTACCAGGAGCAGTCAGAGACGACTCATAGCGTACTCAGAGTCTCTAGACATTTAATATCAAGACATCTAATAGGGTAGTCAATGGGTTTGTCTCATAGCATAGCAAAGATAACTTGGTTTTGAGACTGTTTCCATTTCTATTTCCAAAGAAAGTCGTAATTAGGCTACTTTTTTGTTGAAATCTTGTCCAGTAATTTCTTTTTAGAGTAAATTAAGACCAACATCGTTTATGAGTAAAATCGTATGCAAGTACTGGTCGATAAAGGTTGGTTAAGAGTCGCAGCTCACAACCGTTATATTGCTTCACAATTGAGCATTTCTGGCCCAGCGGTTTGTATTTCTCAAGCAGACTAATCTGTGACACCAAGTCCAAGTTGACTTTCGAAAACTAGATTAGATTTTGAACATTTCGTTTTACAAGAAATGAGAGGAAAAAGTAAATATGAAAATGCATTCCCGATACTGCCTTTGCCAATTCACATAAACTCAAAGTTTCAACATAGAATGATATGCGATGCAAAAGGGCATGGTTTACATTTAATGCCATTTTTACGATCATCATCCTGTAACATTGCCAACGAATTTTGGAGATTGTCATGCAAGGTCATTCATAAATTTGATTCAATTCAATCCATGAGCAACTTTCTACTTGACAAAATTAAAATATTTGTAAGTAAACCAACTTGAAAACGGTAATTGAAAATACTCGAGTGTTCAGAATGCCGGGTGTTCATACTGGCCAATTCTGTACAATTGTACATAAAGTGTGGTTATTGAACTAACCTCAACATGTAACACCTGATATCCTTCCACGGAATCCACAACTACGCTGACACCGTTAAGAGCGCCATGAAAGCAGTTGAGTTGAGAACCCCCGTGATCCATAACAACGTTCTGAGAATACATGTACTGGTATTTAAAACGCAGTTTATCAAAATGTTATTTTATATATTTGTTTCTAGCCCATAGTACCAGTTTCCCAAAAGTTTCTAAAACTAAGGCTACATAGTAATTTTGCACCATTAACTCGAATTTACCATTATCAAGATGAGTAAGGCACACATTGGTTACAGTCAGTAACAGACACCATATGTAATTCTAGCAATCAGCAAAACTACCACACTGTCAGAAGCCAAGTGATATGCCATGATGTGTGCTGTTCTACATACATAGAATCTTATGGCTCAAGCCATACCGTACACACCTTCTGTAGTCACAGTCTCGCCGAGAGCTGATCGAAGATTTTCTAGCATAAAACCAGCATAAGTAATCCAACGTGTCATGTAGCATACGGTAAGTAGTTCTACAGTGACCTACGTAAAAAGTATGATAGTGGTTATCAAAATAATGAAGCAATATATGTCACCACAACATTATTGCATGTATTAACTCTAACTTCTCTCCTAAGCTGTACAGTACGTTAACAGAGTATGAGAATGCAGTCATTCTTATTGTTGATATGTGCCATGTCGTATATTGGTATATCATTGCAACAGTAAACAGGACTACAACATGAACTTTATTAATCGATAATAATATTAATAACAGAAATAATCGCAAACCTATGGAAAACTAGATCACAGATCAAACATACTTTACAGTACTGGGGGAAACAAACACATCCAACAAATCTTGGACTACATCAAGTTCAAGATGCAAATAGTGATGAATGGTCAAAGATCATGATGGCTGACGTCTAGTAATATTCAGGTAGGACTGTCTGGTTGGCTCAATGTAGCCGGATTAACTTGTTCAAACTATCACCATCCAAAGCTGTGCAGATCTGATTTTGCGGGGAAATATCTCACAAATGTAGAAGGAAATCCTAGAAATTTAGGATTAGGTATGGTGCATTGAAGGAACAGCGATTTGTGAGAAATAATTACAGTGTGAATCAAATAAAAAATAGCACTCCAAGAAATATCACATAGACATAATCATTGGCCAAAGTAGAATTTCAATCGCAGCCATAGCACGTTCTATTTCAAATGAAAATGCATAGAGCCGAAGAATCTAAATTACATTTTGACCAATAAAAATTCAAATGTCAAATATATAAAGGGAGTTAGTCAGTTGCTATCCATCCATATGCTTTAGCCAAACATTGGTAATCAAAGTCAACAGTACAATTTGGGAGGACAATATGGCAGGTGTTTACTCATTATAGTTCCATTGAATAATTCCTCATAATAGTTTAGTGATAGCAATACGTAGCGTGTGCTTTTATTCTGAAGACCCATTGGCGCCCTATGGTGAATTGTAGGGAGCAGCCCAGCATCTGATAGAGTCCATACACCATGATTTCATACAACAAAACTTGAAAAACTGTTCTTATTTTGATTGAACAGTGAACTCAATCACTAGCATGCTGCGAAGCTTGCTACAATAGATGATATATGAACACAACATTCATAAAGAGGAAAATGTCAGAATATTAGAACTAATATTAGTCATAATCAAGTGAAATATTGTAAAGTATTATTTATTAGGATTATGATGAACTAAAGGAATTGATGGAAAAAGGATACTCGATTACTATGCCTACTAATTAAAATTAATGGTACAACAACTGTTTGTGCACTGCATTCCGACATTGAATTTCAGAGACATAAAAATGCATGCGTTCAATAAATGATGCAATAGCCTACTCTATCATTTGCAGTGGTTCACAGAAATTCACTATTCCTGCGCACAAAGACAGGAAGAGAAGCTGTAAGAGCTGACATTAAAGGAGTATATGGGTCTTGTCCAGCAACTACAACTGATTTCTCGGATTTTTCAGGGTTCGACAAATTCAAACTATTGCATTTTAATACAGGTTCTGGATAATGAAGTGATAGTGTACAAAGTCCAGTCCAAGAACAAGAACACTCATACCCCACTACACAGAAATATTTGTTTAATGCGACTGTGACTACCCGATGCTATAAGATCAACGCCATTGATACCAATATTTTGGACTACCAAGGTTTGCACTCAATGCAACCAATCAAAGCTCTTCTAAATTTGGGTTTGATATTGGCCAGGCAATTCAAGTTCGATTTAATCTATTTTCTCGGTTACATTGTCATCAAGGTACACCGATTGTTACACTTTACACACATGTTAGTTGGATGCTGGTATAAGTTGGTCGAAAAGCTTCTAGTGAATAGACTAACACTATGAAATTAGTGTTCATAATGACCAAGAGAAATGTGGATATATATATATATCCCAAGCCTCAACTACAATGAAATTCCCAGATTCTGTTGAATTTTATACACATCACCAAGTCGATCCAGGAGTTTATTTTCATTATGTTTCTTACAAGTGAATCAAGTTACTCCTAACTAGTCATGAATTAAATACTCAATTTATATGATACCGTATCAATAAAGATAACCACTTGGTCTGCTTCTGTTGATGCCTAGAGACAAGTGTTTTGAATCTCATTTGGAATATGAATTCTCTCGCTGACTCTTTCTCTGGACATGATTCATCTATCTTATCTTGGGTGAGTATTGAAAGCCTCTTTATTGATAGGCGATGCAGTAAAGAATAGAAGTTTCCAACAAGAAGCACAAAGAACAGTGTCAAAGAAAAACTTTTCATGGTAATTTCAAGAAACATTACTTTAGGATACAGTCAGAAAAAATGTACTCTGCAGTGTGCAGCATGGATGGCGGTTGATTTGTATTTCGTCATATTTCTCCTTAACACTCATTTTGGGTAGAGATGGAATAGCAAACTAAATTAATCAATAAATAGAACCATTAATTCTTGCATTTGTGCAGAAGGTAGTGGAAATTTACCATGGAATTGTAGTTGATGAAAAACTTGGGTTCAAAACACCAGGGCCGAATACACTATTCCAAATACACTGCCACCAAAAACTGTGGCAAGATAAATTTTTCTGCCAATGGAACTGCATAATAGAGACGTAGTTATGCCAGCAAGTACCATAGATGGAAAAACTACCCGTGCAGACTGCAACGGGACATGCTTGTTCAAGTACTTGGTCAAATCAACTTTGTCAGACTTATCTTCATTGTAAGCAAAGTAGAATTTGTCAAACACAGCATCTTTCAACTCAAACCTATGATGAAGCCATTTGAACGTTGGTGCTTCCATGCCATTCACGAAAGGTACATCTTTGCAGTCGATACGGTCGAACTTGATATAGATTCGTCTACATCTCCCCGAGACGACATCCCACATCGAAGGAGCGGGTTGTCTAACATGCGATACTTGGTTAACGTGCATGGAGTCACTGTTATCGTAAATGATGGTGGCATCGTAAACAGCTTTAAGATCGTCTCCCATTGCCGACAGAGCACTGTGGAAAGCTTTGACACGTGGCGTTAGGACGTGATTTAGAGGCTTCATACTATTTTTTACTGCATAATCTCGGCTTTTCAAAGTGAGCTCCTTTCGTTTCGGATTATATCGCGTACCTTCAGGATATATGACAAGATAGACGGGAACTTCGTTGTCGCACAGCATTCTGACAGTATTGCACATCTTCCCGGCGTTATAGTTTCCATCTCTTTTTACAAACACCCCGCCGTGTTTACCAAAAATGTAACCAAACAGCGGTATGTACTTCAGAGCATCTTTGAAGACATATCTCATATGTCCGATCATTCCTTGACGGTTCGCTATCATATCTGCCACAATCCAGTCCATGGCACTTTGATGATTGCATATAAATATTGAATTTTCCACATTCTTTGGAATCACGCCGTCAAGTACAATTTCAACGCCAAGGCATGTCTCGAAGACAAAGACCACAAAATTCTGGTACCAACCCCATAGCGCATCCTCCACTTTGTAGTATATTCTGCGAGGCAGAAGCATTGCCGACGCAGTCCATGCCGAGTGAGCAATAAAGACTGTTGGTGATACGGCTACGAGAGCACCAGCAGTGACAACCGGCCGAATATTATTCAAACCAGTTATCAACGAAAGTAACATAATGCTCAGACTTATCCTGGGATAATTCAGAGAGTAAGGGAATAGCAAATTATTTTCACAACTATATCATAATTCAAACAATAGATTGAACGCCTTGTTGTAATTATGACCAAATATGCAAACTAAGGATTTTACTCACTGCACACAGGTGGTATATTGTGGAGAAAGCATTCGGATTCGACCAGGGGACAAGAGGACTTAGCCAATCAATCAATCAGTTTTAATTTATAATTTCATCCTTTCAAAACATCACAAGACTGCGATACAATGAAAAGATAGGAAGGTGTCGAAACAACTTTGAGTAGCCTTTAAGATCAGACACCCACCTTAGCCTAGGCGAAGTAAATAAGAGGCATGCACTTGCACACAGAGATGCCACTGGGATATTTCGGAAAAACCCAGATGTGGAGGCAAAATAAACCCAGAAAAACCCAGATCCTATATTTCACTCAAAACACACGAGATAGCTGTGAAAGTGGAGCCTGATAGTCGTCGAATACACTCATACAATCATTGAAGCCTTTGATATTGAATTTACAACAGTTCATAATACACATTTTGCTTGGTTAGCACTGCGAATCGCACAAAAAACATGTTGTTTTCCTCTCGACACATCGCAATGAAACAATTGGGGCGCAGCGTGAATAATTAATAGTGTACCGGTACTAATTATATCATCGCGCTGCGAAAGTTCAATGCAATGCCATCCATTCCCTATTTCTAAGGATGATTTCATGTATTTTTAGCGACCTGAACAGATTGAAAGCGGTTTTCGATTGATTAATCCTATGACAATCACTTTTATTTGGAATAATCACAGACCAATGTATAGTGGAAAAAATAACTGCCAAATCATGAAATTCAGGGTTAGGGTTAGGGACTTAGGGTTAGGGTTCGAATGTGCTGATAACCAATGCCTTTGATTAACTTGCTAGGGGTGTCCAACTAACTAACTCTCTCTCTCTCTCTGAGTGTCCCTGTTGGAACTATAAATATACTCAGATAACATTAGGATTATATTAGTCGGATCATCACCTCGTCTGTTCATGTGCCTGTGCATATACCATACAGTTACATGATATTTATCGATACTTGCCGAATTGTTCACCAAGTGCCGAGTTCGCTACTGGCAATCGTCCTATATAAACATGACTTTCTGCGACATGGAAGTTACCATTCAATGAAGCTCCATCGCATATAGCCGAAGCCTCTCATTTTAGTAGTGAAATAGATTCTCAACACTCTGTCGTTACAATAACAGCAAAATCCATCGACAATGGCGAACTGAAGTGCGTGCATTTAACGATATTGCGACCATACTAATGTAATAAATAATTTTCGAGCGTAAAACTGACCTGGCGAACTGGATGTTGAAAAAAACCCAGATTTCAAGGATAAAAACCCAGAAACCCAGGTGATGCTCAAAAAACCCAGATCTGGGTGGAAAAACCCAGGAGTGGCATCTCTGCTTGCACACTGAATGAAAAGTAATGAAGAGAATATAAGACGCAAGCGACAAAATGAGGTGGCATGTGGCGGAGGGCGAGGTTAGGTCGTGGTCCGGTAATCCTGAAGACTGGCTAGTATTGATTTAGAAGAAATTGCTTGTATTTCGACTTGAATGCGGACATGCTCGATTGCTCGACGACTGTCGGATAGCCGGCGAGATGCTGCGGCAGAATGTAATGTATTCGTTTCGTTCAGCCATCGGGTCCCCTGCTAGACTGTGGTCAGCATCGACTCATCTGCTCAAGCTCACCAGACTAATGTCATTACTCAGTTAGTAGAGTCACTTTGGAATACTCACTAGGATCAGAGATTCAGAGTATAGACACAGAGATGGGCGGATTCCAGATTTTGGGAATCCGTATCCGTCCTGATCCGACAGTCAAATAGGATTTCGGAGTCCGACAGTTGAGCAACAAAATTAGGATCCGAAAAAATCCTGCTATTGCTCTAGTGCTATTTCACATTAAATATAGCCTGCAAAACAGATATGAACATTATAATCAACAAATTAGCATCAAGTAATGCCTTACAAGGGTTCATTTATATCAAATTTCGAATCAATAATGTTAGGTACGGTATATATTTTGAATATAAATGCGAGTAGTAGGAACTAGGCAGGGGAAATGAGCTAAAAAGACTGTGAGAACAGAGAAAGCAATATTAGTTGCTTTACGGAGAGGGTAAACATAGTAACCCAGGCATGCCATGATGCCAACAACAAAATCAGATATTGTGCATTGTGACTTGACCAAGACGGCTAGGCCTATAGTACTACTGAAGAATGGAACTAAATTTTCACAAGAAGTGGCATAGTCACAGAACAGACATGTATCAAGCAAAATGGATGAATCAATCAACATGATCACTTGATAAAGCAGCAATGAATAGGAAATACATATAATATTATATAATCAGCATGATGATGTGCACAATCAATCAGATAGTACCGGTGGTACTTCAGTTCTAGTGTGTTTCCGAAATCATAAACATGACCAATTGACCATGCCAGCATATATTCATACATTACCACACCACACAATCATTCCAAATGATATCAGAAATCAGAACCACCAGTTACCTCTGCAACAACACCGACACCTCGCTTTTCTGTCATCCTGAAAACTGATATCAAGTACCCTAATGGCTGATAAACAGGAAGGATAAGAATCAATATCTGAGGAACAACTGAATTCGAAAACACTTCTGCAGCTCGCTTGCTGGAGCCTGTCTTCGTCCTCATCTCATCCAGCAGTAATCTCATCACTGCAGAAACTTTACCTATGTTGCTTACGCATTTCAACGACGTGACCGGTATCAGCGGTTTCAACGTTGTCATTTATTGTCGGAACAAGCCTGGGCTTGATCCATAGCAATGAATGCATTTAACTACGGAAATAATATCGAAGCAGCTTTTTTCATTGAATATAAGGTACCTTAAAATTTTATCACCCAATATTTGTTATGAATATCAAATCCTGTTTGAATCCGGCTCATATGGCAGTTTCGGCATCCGGCTCCGATCCGGCCACAGTAAAATTCATCAAAATCCTGCTCCGGCTCCGGCTCCTGAACCGGACTGTGGCCATCTCTGTATAGACAGCTATCAGAGATGAGCGGATTTGAAATTTCTATGTCCTAATCCAATCCAAATCCGAACCCTCAAATCCAAATCCTATTTCATAACTTTTTCATATTCAAGTCCATGTCCAATCCTAATCCGATTCTAACTAGAAATTCAGAAAAATGCAAGGGAGGAATTGGAAAATTTTCTTTCACAACCAACGATTTCCTTGATTCAAGATAACTTAGTAACCATAAGTACATTAATAACTGATCTGAATAAAGTTTGTCGCCATTCGCCACACGACATATCGATCTCCCAGAAAACAGGTAAATCCAATCCAAATCCTAATCCGTTCCGAAAAAAATGTCTAATCCAAATCCAATCCAAATCCGAAAAAATTTCACAAATCCTGTTTTTTCAAAACCTAATCCTAATCCATGCTCATCTCTGGTAAACATGGAAGGGCAACGACCGATTTTGCAGCTTCGTTTCGCTTCGCTGAGGCTGTCTTCAGAATTGTTTTTTCGTAAGCGACTCTAGGATTTCTGGCAATCCAAAAGTTATCTTCCTGAGCGCAAAATTTACTGAATCACAATATTGTAACTTTACACAGTCCTAACAGTTTCTGAGGCCCTGTGGATATGCAGCTGTATCAGCTGTATCAGCTGTATCAGCTGTATCAGCTGTATCAGCTGTATCAGCTGTATCAGCTGTATCAGCTGTATCAGCTGTATCACCCTGTGGATATAAAGCTGTATCAGCTGTATCAGCTGTATCAGCTGTATCACCCTGTGGATATAAAGCTGTATCAGCTGTATCAGCTGTATCACCCTGTGGATATAAAGCTGTATCAGCTGTATCACCCTGTGGATATCCCTATCTGGTACCGAATACCGTACCACCATTATTGCCGTCTGTTTGTTTGTATTTCAGTTGGATGAAGAAATAAAGACTCCGTCTGTCTCTCTGACCAAACCCGGCCTCTTATGGTGCGCAGATATCAGCTCCACGGATCCTTTGGACCAGGGATCCTCCGAGAACGCCTAATTGTCCCCCCATTAGGCAATCCATCCTCCTTTACAGCTTTTACAGACAACATATAATGGATAGATAAAAAAAAAGGAAAGGACGTAGTTTATTTTTGTCCTTGATGCTTTTGCGGCATATACACCGACTCATGATACACATACACACGATCTGCGCATGTGCATATCGGTAATCGGTGTGGATAAAAATGGTCAACTGTATCTTGCATATGTTTGGATTGTTCGCGAAACGCTGGTATGACCCGTGTGAGCGACCAATAATTCAATGATCGTGCGATTTACTGAGCCTCCATTGTTCTCTCACAAATAAATTGACCGCAAACGAAATGATCGAAGCTTACAGTTTACTTTGTCGTAAACTAGATTATAGTAAAGTAATTTGATAGCAAAATGTTCGTTCATCGGTTCAGAATCAATGACCACTCAATCTGTATTTCAGACAGGCAGCAAAATGCAATGACGTAATCATACCTCGTACTTCGAAAAAGCAACTTGACTTGAATTGTGACTTGACTCGTGACTTGACTTGACTTGACTTGACTTGACTTGACTTGACTTGACTCGACTTGACTCGAGTCACCTCCAAAAATCGAGTGATTTTACTTGACTCGAGTCACCTTCGAAAATCGATTGACTTGACTTGACTCGAGTCAAAATGCGAAATGACTCGAAATGACTCGTGACTCGAAGGTAGTGACTTACCCAACACTGATACATATTAATATAGATCTGCGGCCCGTTAAATCAGGCAAGTTGAGAACCCCCGACGACGGGGAGAAAGGCAGAGTGTGTCCATTCTCCATTGGCAGCATTCATCACAATGAATGTAAAGACAATTCATAGTTTCTAGTGTACCAGCGTGACACAGATATTCTGACATCTTGGTCGGGATCAAATGAAAATTCGTTACTTTGTGTTAAAAGCTCTGCTTGCGAGAAACTCTGTTGCGAATAAATATTTGTTGGTGTCTAGCCTAGAGTTACCATATTTTGAGGTACGAAAAAGAGCACACTTGGGCGTCCTCCGATGACACTTTCGATTTCTTGAAACAAGAGGGCAAAGAGCCGTGTATGCACTCGTGGGCCAGCGTGGGCCTGGACGTCTGTGACTGTAGGAGTGTATATTAGGTAGAGGTGTAGTATCTGGAGGCTCATATAGTCTAGACGCGCCTAGTCTAGTGCTATCTAATTAACATAGTGTAGGACTTACGCAGGACCGTAACTGCCTCACCTCAAACCCCCCAATTGGGGGGGCGAGCTCGAAGGCGGCCCAAAATTATTTCGCGAATTAGCATAAATTATAGAGTATTTTTTGAAAATTTATGCAACTTTTTCAAATATTTTTCGCGCTACGCGCGATTTCAAGTTGCCAAGTTTCTTAATTATTTGGTACTCTTCCCCAAGACAAAATACGCAAACTTTATCGAAATGGACATATCGGCAAGACATTTAAAGTTTTAGGACGCGACTCCAAGAAGTGTACCAGAACGATCGGCAGCGAGAAAACCTGGGCCAAAAAGGACTGCCCTCTTACGCTGACCGAAAACTTCGGTGTATATGCGAAATACATAGCTATAGGTTTAATTGTCCATAGGCGCCTAAATGACTGGCGCTGAATATTCCTGCCTTGGCAATCTGTACCTCAGAAGACAAATACCATTCCACAGGGAAAAATTATATGCCAGTGAAGATATACCAATTTGAAATCGTGTGCGTCTTTCACTTTAGTAGCCTACGTTTGGGCGATTCTATATATTTTGATATAGCAGACACGAGGTCACGAAAGGACATCATGAAACGAAGTCATACGAACGGGTCCGCCCGCCCGAATATGTTCATTTGTTCAATTATCATTTACGGGCCCTACAGTTTCCAAGCCACCTCATTCAGCTCTACTGGTAAATCTGATAACGTGAACAACTGAACATAGAGGACAAGAAATTGATAGCAATATATATGCAATTCCCGATATTATTGACCGATTTTATCATGAATTATCGAAAATTTTCGCGCTTCGCGCTAAACTGTTGCCCTAATTATTTCATGACAAATGCGAACAACGTGATGGGGTGGGGTCGTTTTTATCACTCTATGGGAGCCCTAGACCCTAGTTTTATTGGGGGCCTGGCCAAGTGCTGCTTCGTTCCTGCGAACGCGGGTATACGCCCGAAGATGTTTAATTATTATTGAGGGGTCTTACCATTTCAAACACACCTCACTCAGCTCTACCGATAAATCTGATTACGTGGGTAGAGAGAGGATAAAAATTGATAACAATATATATTCAATTACCGGCGAAGCCCCCCAGAAGTTCGGTATATCACCCTATGAGAGGCCCAAGACCAACTTTGGGGGGGGGGGTGACGAAGTGCCGTTACGGCCCTGGACTTACGCCATGACGACAATATTATGATACTAGTGCACCAGAAGGAGGGGGCGGTAATTTGATTGGTATGTCATGAAGAGAGCTCCTCGTCTGGGAACTTTGTCTATCAATTATTAGTATATGAATACATCACTGCACAGTGCACATTCCGTACATCACGGTATAGGCCTACGTGCCAACAAGCTTGATTATAACTTATTTTCATAAATGGTAACGCAGGTTTTAAATGATGACTACACGATGCATAGGCTATTCTGGTGCGATGGACTCGTGGCTTCCTATAAGGGAGTAATGAATTCTCGAACACGTGCGCCAGACTGCCATTGGATCATAGTCGGTGAGTTCTCGGGGTACGCTTATAAGAAGTTAGCTACGTAGTAGAGCGGTAGGGTATAGGTAGGCCTATACCTCAGATTAAGGGTAAGGCGGTCCTATAGATTTAAACGTGAGGCGATGGCATTGACGCCTAGTGAGATATCGTTTCTCAAATTGTAACATGGTAGTAGCGTCAGCCTCTGTTTTTGCAAGATTCGTATCTCCGGCCAAAATGTAATGTGATTGAGGAAGCCTATTGCATCGGTGTTTTGTGTGAACCAGGTTATCGATGCTTGCTTGCAATTTAGGTTTTTCGAAGTTTACAACATGCAACATCAGCCCTGCTAGAATTAATCGGATATAGTGATTGATGAAACTGTCCGTCATGAGATAGGCTACCTTGAAAAGAATTGAACCGGTGGTCGAATCGCTTTCCAGGCCATGACATGTGATAATTGCAATATTCGACTGTATCGAATAGCGTATATGTAAGCGTTGTAGGGTAGAATTCCATATAGTCAAGGATATTATTTGTAACAAGGCGATCTGACTTGGAAAAGGCAAAATTGGTTTTGTTCTATTAAAAGGAAGTAAAATCGAGATAAAATACATTAAAGACGCGAGTTGCGTCATAACTTTCAGGCGATGTGTGTATTTGTATCGAATGCAAATTTATGTGGGCTGCATGGCAAAACATCTGAAAATCTGTGTCTGTTAAAATTGTGGAGTTGTTATGCGAATTTGTTATGCGATTTTTCTGCTGTGGATGTGAGAACTCGTTACGATTTGTCTGTGACCTAAGAAATCGGTGCACAACAAAGCTGTGTCTGGTTTATGTCTTACACTCGCCAGTTCGTAATATTTTGACATAATGCATTGTATACCAAAGGTTGCCGATTGCAGACCTCTGTACTATACCTACAGTCGCACACGTCAGAAGCCACGTATTGGCCCGGTAATGTCTGTCTATTGATAGGCAGTGCCCTGAGTGCATCCACGGAATCGCACATGTGTTAGTCAATAATAAAACCAACGTTTATTTATTAGCTGCAGAATTATTCGTAATTATTCGTAATAGAACATGACAGTCCAAATGACGTTGAAAGTTTGGTAAATGATGATGAAAATGATTCGAATGATGAAGAAAAAGAGCAAAAGCGCATGAAATTACAAGCAGAGGAATCCAGTTCAGATAGTCTTTGCAATGAAAAAGTGAAGGTCATAGAACATGGCAGTCCACTTCCGCATGGTTCATTTCTTCCACAGCGGAAGGTTTTCGAGGAGCTGTCACGAAAACGGAGCGATAAACCTCTGACAGAAGTTCCGCGAGGACCGAAAGAAAATGCATATTTTGTCGTGAAAAAGGATACCAATAACAGTAGGAAGGAAAACGGCCTACAATATACCTTCACCGATGATTGTGGAGCTTGGTGCGGGCATCATAGATACAGTATATATTACATGAAAAGCGTCAACAGCGGCCATTTAAAAATCGCATACAAACTCGATGGCAAATTTTGTAAGCGAATTAGGAGAGGGGAGTCGTTCATTCGTGTTGAGGTGCCTGAATTTAACGATGCATCTAAGTATATCGTTTGCGAGATGTGTGTGTACCATTGTAAAAGCAAAGTTAATCGCACATATCAGAGGAAGATTACATGGTTGAAATCGGACTCTAGCAACATCGTATTGTATGAATACAGGGGTATCTTTGCTGGACATGCCCCACACGGCAATGCGACATCTGCTTCTGCCGGAATGTATGTCAAGAGCTCAACACTACTGCTATCAGAAATAAAGCGACTGACAAAATTTATTGCTCCGAAAAAAGCATACACCATGCTAATGACAGATCCCGATCTTAAAACTCAACTGCCACGTAATCAGCAACAGATACGAGACCAGAAGAGAATACAAAAGGCGAAAGAATTTCCTATCAAAAATGCCAGAACATGCAGTCAGGTATCCGACGACTATCAGCAAGTCCTAAGCATGATAAGTAACCATCCTTATGTACAATCATGCGCTATAGACAAAGATGAACCATTCTGCGCTACTCTTTACATACCGGAACAAATTTCAGATGTTAAAAGATTTTGTTTTACAGGGGATACTCCGTTATCTGTTGATAAAACCTATAATCTTGGGAAAATATACGCCACTGTCATGGTGTTTAAAAATTTGAGCATAATAAAAAGAGATACGGCCGGTAATTCTCCCGTATTTCTGGGTCCGATATTCCTACACACGAAATCATGCCGGTCGTCATTTTCCATCCTCGCTAGTCAGCTGCAAAAAGCATTTCCACCTGCAGATAATCTAACAATCGGAACCGACGACGAGAGGGCAATGTATAGTGGATTATTAGATGGTCTGCCCGGGGCTACTCACATTTTATGTTACAATCACATAAAAAAAAATATTGCTGATCAATTGATCAAGGTCGGGGCAAATGACAACACTCGGAGATTCATAATTGATGAAATTTTGCAATTGATGAAGTCGCCTACCCTTGCATCCTACTCGTCAGCAGAAGACGCATTAAAAGTATACTGCAAGGAAAACTGTCCACAGATACTGTCGTACTTGGATACTACATTTCTCGCGAAGGCTCGTGAGAAGGTTTGGGGGCCGAATAAAATATTAAATCGGCATTCGTACTCTGAAGGACTGTATACGAACAATAATTGCGAAACAGTGAATTTCATGATAAAGGTACAGACGCAATGGCAAAAATGTAAACTGACAAAATTGGTTGATCTGCTTCATGAAATGGTCACGACAATGTATTTGGATGTACAAAGAGCATTTTATAATCAAGGGATTTACCGACTGAAGGGGAAATTTCGAAAATATGAATTCCATTTATATGAATGGGACAAAAAATCGGACAAGGAAAAAGAAATGGTATTTGCAAGGTTTCTTGGGGAAGCAATTTTGCCTGCTGACACTAACTTGCAAGTTTCTGCCGACGGAAAGCTACGCATCACGGTTCCAAATAAAAATGCTGGATCGAAACCAGGCCGCAGTCGGCGAAAAAGAAAGAAAATGGCAATTTTTAGTTAAATAGATATTGATTGCAATTTCGTTCCGGGGTTACGTTATTTTCGTTCATGAAACTTACTTCTTTTATGAGAAAAAACAGTATCGTAAATATCTGGGTCTAGAGGCGGATGTGGGTACACAGACACACAGGAGTAGTTGGGATTATCAAATTTAAATGCAGGTTTGAAAGCAGTCTAGATATGATACTAGATACTTGTGATATCTGTTCGAACATGATGGCCAGGTGTTATATGAGTGATCATTGTTGAGTGAGTGAATCTTGGTCTATACTTCATCATCGCACAAATCCTCTTGTTGCCTTGCTATAAGTAGGGCCGTATACAACTGCCGCATCGCATCCCAAACCCCCCAAAACGTTATGATGAGCCATATATACTGTGATGAACTATTTCATATGGGCGAAGGGCGACAATGTGGTGTGAACGGAACCACGCCAAGCAGCTACCTAAATTATATTCACCGATAATATCGTGAAATTATACTGGACAATCCTGACACACTGCGCGCGACGAAAATTCTGGGCTTTACTCAACTTTTATGAAAATTAAATGTTGATACTCCGTGAAACAGCCCGAAATTGCTCAGGCTATCTTCCTGCTTGGAGGATTGAACTACTTCTACTTGACAAACTGAAAATAGCGAAAAATAAGTAAGTAAATCACAAAATATTACGAAGTAGAAGTAGCGAAAATCAGATCTACTTGAGTAAGTGCCAGAAGTAGAGGAAAACTACTTGAGTACTTCGAAAAAGTAGAAGTACTTCGTTACTGATCATGATCCCCTCTGTTTATGATCCTAGGAGCCCAAGACTCAAGTTTTTTTGGGGAGCCTGACGAAGTGCTTTTTCGTTCCTGCCAGCGGGTATAAATTCGGAGATGTTTAATAAATTATTATACGAGGGGTCCTTATACCTTTTCAAACACACTCACTCAGCTCTACCGGTCGGTAGCCTAAATCAGATTACGTGAGTAGAGAGAGGAAAAAAATTGATAGCAATCTATATGCAATTCGCGATCATATATTGACCGACTCAATCATGAAATATATAAATTTCTCTTGCTTCGCGCGTTTACGCAAGAAGAGCTGACTCACTAAATGTGTGATAGACTACTAGAGTATTCGCGCATCCCAGACATAGTATAGACGTGATACAGCTGATACAGGGTGATACAACTGATACAGCTTTATATCCACAGGGTGATACAGCTGATACAGCTGATACAGCTTTATATCCACAGGGTGATACAGCTGATACAGCTGATACAGCTGATACAGCTGATACAGCTTTATATCCACAGGGTGATACAGCTGATACAGCTGATACAGCTGATACAGCTTTATATCCACAGGGTGATACAGCTGATACAGCTGATACAGCTGATACAGCTGATACAGCTTTATATCCACAGGGCCGTTTCTGACCCTATTTTCCGAGTATCAGGACTGATAGAATACCAATAATATGATGATGACCAGGGCCGTAACAGCACTTCTTCAGCCCCCCCCCCCAAAAAAAAACGTTCTTGGGCCATCCATGATGATAAACCGAACTTCTGGAGGGCTTCGCTCGCCAGACACCCCTCAGGCTATACCTTGTTTACCGATACTTATCATCTATATTGGGGACCCTTTACTGAGTCAGTTTGTCTCGCCTAAACGCGCGAAGCGATCAAAATTCTATAATTCATGATCGAATCGATCAGTATTATGATCAGGAGTGGCATATATATTGCTATCAATTTCTTGTCATCTCTGTTCACGTAATCCAGTGGTTTTCAACCTTTTTGTCTTCGCGGACACCTTTCGGACCGTCGCGGATCCCCGAGGACCCCCTCGAAGTTTTAGTTCAAATTTAGCTCAATTATCGTGCAAACGTCATATGTATTGTGCAGATGACAACTGTAGGCTTAGTGATAAACAGCAGCAAAATGACCTCTCTTGAAAATAAGATTAGCCTCTATATCATTTAGAACAGTGGTTCTCAACCGGGGGTCCGCGAAGCATTTTCAGGGGGTCCGCGAAGCCTCAAAATAGTTGATAACCTAATTTGTATTTTTTTAAATCGGAAAAACACGAGGCAGTTTCGCTTCATTAATGATAAAACTCCAGAGCTCACGTCAATAGAAATGGCCAACTAAGATGAAATATCTTACTGTGCAGACTCATTTTAATTGTAAAATTGTCAATTGCCTACTGATACAATCATGTTGCTGTTTAGAGATGTTTTTGGGGGGATTGTGGGGAAGAAAGTTGGATGTAAGGTTCACGGTGACTTCGAAATATTTACAAAAATCCATTTACTCATGCGATATAGGCCTATACTCACCCATTTTTCCATAATAACTTCAAGCTGCAGATAGAAATGACTGAGGCTTGACGTTATAGGCTCATTAAAAAAATTATTTGTCAATTTTGGTGCCATATTTGTTACAATCATACCCAAATGTGTCGTTGGAAGCAATACGCGTTATTATTACATTCGCCACCACCTCTATTTGTGAAAATGGATTTCGGCATTCGTTCATATCAAATCGAAGGCGCGGATTTTCAAGACACGACGACGCATTTCAGGAAATGCAGTTGTAGAATTCACTTTAACATAATAGGAGTCAACCTCATTTCTAAATCAGTGGTTCTCAGCCTTTTGTCTTCGCGGACCCCTTTTTGACCGTGACGTACCCTCGCGGACCCCCTCAGGTTTTAGTTCAAATTTTTAGTTCAATTATGGCACGACCGTCATCTGTCTTGTGCAAATATGAACTGTAGGCTTGTGATAAACAGCAATAAAATACTTTTTTTGAAAATAACATCAAACTAATTATGTAAAAATCGGGTAGACTTTGATTGTTTCAAAGCTAATCTTGCAATTGTATTTCTTGAAGTACGTGGTCTTGAAAGTGTGCGTCTTCGATTTGATATGAACGAGTGCTGAAAATCCATTTCCACAAAGATATATGGAGGCTGATGTAATATTAACGCCTAACGCTACCGACGACACTTTTGGTGTGTTCGCAACATTTATGGCTCCAGAATGAAGAAACATATTGTTAATGAACATATGACGTCCAGCCTAGTCATACATCATCTCATCTTGAAGTTATTCTGAAATAGTGGTTATGTATATTACAGCAGGATAGAATGGAATCCGTGGCGAGGTTTAAATCCCTTTATTGCGCAAAATTAGGGAAAATCCTTCAGGAGTTTTTATTTCAAACGACTGTTCACTAATTTGATGACACTGACAACTTTATACTCTTCGCCATCTCATCCGCGTAAGCGGTGTCTTCAAAAAAAGCCTAGAAGTGGGCCGTGCTACAAGTCGGCAGCTATGGAATCAGAAAATTAGGAAATATCGGCCTGGTGTAAATATCCACTGTAGTCGACCATGCATACCAGTGGTATGATACCACTATCAAACTGACAACTTTAAATCGAAAAGGTTTCTCAAACATTAAGAAGTCAACCTGATTTATCTTACTATCTTCATATTTTTATTTTTTCCACAAACCGCAACAAAACGTGTCTAAACAGCAATATGTTTGTATCAGTAGGTTATTAGAAATTTGACTATAAAAATGAATTTTCACAGTAGGATATTTCATGTCAGACGATTATTCTGATGATGTGACTAATGAGATTTTAGCAGTTGTGGAGGAAAACCGCCTTATGCTTTCCATAATTTAAAAAATTAAAAAGTTGGTTATCAATAATTTTGCAAATGTAGACGTCTCGCAGACCCCCTGAAATGGCTTCGCGGACCCCCAGTTGAGAACCATCACCGCTCTTGAATATATGTCAGCCATTTGCATGTCCCACAACTTACCGACAAGTGGCGCGACATCAGCACGATATTATCTTTTGTGAATTAAGGTGATGTATTTATTGAAATGTCAGGATTTTACTCGAACGTTTCAAGGCGCAAGGATGATACTACCGTAAATAAGTTACATCGGTTTCAAAGTTATCATATTGAACAGATGTTTGAGCACCGCGAATACGTTAGCTATGCCAGAAGAAAGCATGAAATGCTATTTTCGAGAAGGTAACCTTATATCTCTATTTCTTATTAAATCTGTCCACAGGAGAACTTCGAGGGTTTCATAAGGTATCTTGGATGCTGCAAACGATGTCAATCACCTGTCAGATGTTGTGACCGTTATGTATTGGAGTACTGTCGGCAGTGAAGACCAGGCATTGAATGAAATGGACGTTCATCAGCACGCCATCAACTCCGTGTTGGCGACGATCGATCTGATGTTATGCGGAGTTCCCATATACGTCTTCTTCATTTCATTTACGACGCTGGCCACTTGGTAGGTTCTGCACTGTGAACCTTTTTCATACATTACAATTTTCCGCGTCATTATAACGTCTTTGGTTGATCCTCTTTGCATTTAAACTGCGGGTCACTCTATGCATGGCGCTGGCAGCATAAAAATGAACACTAAACGAGCGTGCACCTTGATAATCACAAAAATTTCACTTGCTTTGTTACAAAAGTTTGCTCGAAATATCCAGTTGTCCGTTTGTGAATGTTTAGGGACTCATCTGCTGTGAGCGTGACCCACACTCACGCACCATGAAGAGCGAGATACTCTACATGTAAGTAGTCAGCGAATGATGCTTATTCAACCAATTATTGAAATTCATATAAAGAATACATCGTTGTCTAATGTAAAAAGTCTAGCAGGTGTACGGTGTCCATCTTGATTTGATATGTTTATTGTATCACAAAAACCAAATCCGTGTGATTGGGGTGTTGGGTACTCCTGTATATCTTGTCAATGGGATAATATCGGTAGCAAGTATAGAAACCCGTTTTACACTCTGCTCAATATCAATGTAGCAATACTCAGACGCGGAATACATTGTCCGATCTGGCCTATTAGACCGTTAAGGCGTAAGCTTCTATTACCTTGCAAGTCATCGTAGAAATTGTTGGCAAAGCGACGAAAAATATTGATTTTATGGGATTATTATATCATTTGATTGCTCCAGTACATACATTTGGCGACGGTTAAAAATTCAGTATGCACTTCAGCATTGCGGCATATTGTGGCCCGAGTTGTCGCTAGGTATCGTGTACGTACATTTATATATCAATGTCCTGAAACGCAGGGTTAGAATTAGCAAGATGAAGTTACGTGACGTCATGAGGTTCATGTTCGCGTTCACACAGAACCTTTCAAAAAGGTTCTCGTTCACACGAACTTGAACCTTTCAGAGGTTCACATCAAATCCAAATTGCAGAACTAAATCGTTCATCTAAAAGTAGTCAGAAAACATAAAGGGCATGAACATGTTTGTTTCAAAATGATTTTTGTTTCATATACAACTTGAAAGCCAATTCTGCTGTTTGAGATATAATGCTTACGATGAATTTCGCGAAACGGGATGGATGCGTATGTGAGCGAACCAATTAGACAATTATCAGACCAAGCGACGTCAGAGGATAATAAGGTGATCTGGACGCACCCGTCGATTTGGATGCGCGCGCGCCGAGAAATATAATCACTGTCTGAATTAGATGAGCTAATATATGTTCTTTTGCGATGGGACAGGGTGCCGTGATGTAGGCCTATGCCATCGAATTGGAATTCATTCTTACGCATGATTGATACTGCAGTAAGGATTTGCGAACTTAAATGGGGAAATACAGCAGAGTAGCCCAAATTACTTATTGATAGTGCACTTTTCAGTCTGCCATCATCGGTTTGGTGTAAATATTCTTGTCTGCTTGATACAATCCTATTCCCGAATTGTGGCGCAATGGTACTTGCACCGACACGTTGCATTGTGCAGTGCACGGCGGTGAACTATAAGTTGCTAACAGATTCTCGGTAGCACTAATCCTAATTTTATTCGAATCGTTTGAACGGGAACTTTCTATATTCCAATAAACATATAATCGACACCAGACGAGCGCAACAATTTCGAATTTCAAATCATTGTGCATTTGGTATAGAAAGCGGATTTGTGCTGATAACGTCAAGACATGCACTCATATTTCTTTTTCCGTAACTAAACGTGAATAATAGCACCACTTCAAATTTACATTCAACTGTATGATTTGATATGACCTATAGTGGGGTACTGGTATTACGCTAGATCTGTGTTTAATGCTGTAATGCAGAGGTAACAAACACGCGGGCCAGCGGGAGCATTGTGTGCGACCCGCGACAAAATTTTTGATTTCCAAGTATTTGACAATATAAAAGTAGGCCTACCACATATCTCTTTTCAGATTTTAAAAGTAAAAGTTCCTTCCAACATTCCCCCGAAAACCTAATAGTGTTTATCAAATTTCACAATCACATCAGTAGTAGTATAGATCGCTCGCGAATCGCCATTGTGTCTTATGGGCGGGGTGGTGAGGTGCCTGAAAACCGGGGGTGGTGAGGTGACCCTTATCTCTTATGGCGGGGGTGGTGAGGTGCCATTGTGTCTTATGGCGGGGGTGGTGAGGTGACCCTTATCTCTTATGGGCGGGGTGGTGAGGTGCCTGAAAACCGGGGGTGGTGATGCGCCTTTTTAGACCCCCCTCTCGGCGGTGAGGTGCCATGTATTCTTACGCGATATGTGGTGACTCGCCATGTGTTCTTATGGGTGCGGCCGTGAATCGCCCTTTCGGGTATAGGCGGCGGCGGCACGGTGTTGAATATGTATTAGGTATAGTAAATAGTCACGTGATTGACTCTTAGTTAATGTGTATACCTCAAATTATTATATATGACCAATTTGAAGTAATCCCAACGTTTACGGTGAGTGCGACTTTAATATATCGTTATTCTTATGGGTGCGGTGACACGGTAACGTAGCTGATATAGACGCGACATGATAGCGTTACAGTATAGGGATCGCTCACACGGTTCTACATGAAGACACCGTAGTTCAGTCGTGACAAACGACCGATCGTCTCAAGTCTTTTCGCGCTGTGCCTATTGATTCCTACGTAACCTGAATAGTACTTTCAGATCGGATTATTCGCACCTTCCGTACCGCTGTTTCGCACCTACAGAATAGTCTGCTGTTCACAGTCTCGACTTCACCGTGATAGCACAATTTTCACACCTCGAGCAGTAAAACAACACCGCGCTAACCCAGTTGTCGAATCACATAGGTCATACATTTTACGTGTAATGCAATATTGTATTGCGGTATACAAATACGCAAACTATTCTTTCAATTCAACAAGTCTAGTTAACTGATCGATTTTCAATCTACCGACACAGTTTTTAACGCGAGTGAGTTGATATTTCTTCCCGGGTACGAGTGAGGCTTTGTTCCATTGATCCAAAACCACCTCGCCAGTATCATCCTTCAATGTAAAACTGTATAATTTCAACTCCTTTCCGGCACCAGAATTGACCGTCTTCTCCTCTCGAGAAACACAAGTAGCGGCGATCGAGACGTATTCATCTTTATTTCCGTATACCGATTCACAGGTCAATAATGGGTATTCTTCAGTCGTATGTCTCGATTTTCCATGCAGAGTTACTGACGAAGCCCGTCCCAGTAATACAGCAGGTTTTCCAGTAAACTTGTCAATTTGGACCCAACCGGATTTGACCATGAGTTTTTTTCGTTTGGAGAATGCTTTCTCAATGACCCCGAACAATTCACGATTGAAACACGTGAAAGATATCTCTTCGTTATTACCGTCGATGAATATACCTTTGAGATATTGGCTAACGCCACCTCTTTTGGGTGATGAGACGAATTTGACGCCGACGTGAAAATTTGAAGTTGCTCCGACTTGCATAGTGTTGACGCTGTTCGATGCCATATCGTTTTGTAAAGTGAGAGTCATCAACAAGGTTTGAAACCTTACAACTCGATCAGTGATTTTTTATTCAACTGTAAAATAAGTTAATATTCTGTAAGACACAACAATTATTGCTCGGGTAATGTGACATTGAGATTACCAAATTGTATATTGAGTATACGAGATTTGAATGTTTGACTAGTGATAGACTGAAAAATATCTCGCAAGAGAATCCATGTGTTATAATGCAGGCTATCGTGATACAAATAAATTCAATATGGTATACCTATTAACCAATCGGCCCCCAACCCGAGATTCGAGTGTTCGATCAGTGCTCGATAAAAATTATTTTCATGTATACCAACTCTCGCGTTGTGGTGAAGGGTGTTACGATATGAGCAAAGTTTTAATAAACACCATTATCAGCACCCTGATTGAGAAAAAACTTGATTCGTATGTATGAAAAGTGTTTGATTGGGAATTTATCCATTTCTCACAATCCCACCACTGTAATGAGGACTGGTATTATATGATTATTAAATAATATTTCACAAACTCAAGCCACTGTTTTTGAGGAATGGTATTATATGATTACTAAATAATATTTCACAAACTCAACCCTAATCGTAAGACTTGAGAGGAATCACGTATTCGCTTGATGATAACACGCATGCGACAAAAAACATCACCGCGATTTTGTAAACTGATCATACTAATCAGGGTATTTACCATCACGCTTCTAGAATAGGATTGACTACTGAAGGTAAATTCAGATAATCCAAAATGAAATATCTCAACTTTGACATAGTCTGAATTGAAATAGATTGACAAGCATACCTACCAACTTTCACCCACTCACATTTCGAAATTATGCACACATTGATTTGAAACAAGTAATGTAACATTACAACTCTATTCCCGATCCAGCTTTCCGTTTGTCAAAGAGACATTTTAACATCTTACCATACTCAAAAGAATTATTCACAACATTAACAAGTGTTAAAAATCTAGTTTCCACTTACTTGATTATATCAGTACAACTAGCAAACTTGAATTAATTCATCTGGTTGTATTCATATGACCGATAATTTTTATCCCACTGTAAAGGTTGTTATACTATTCTACAAGACAAAGTAATTATTCCTCGATATATTTTGGAAGACAAAAGTAATTTCTACTCGGTGTAGGTGGCTTGAGATTAACATACTATGTTTGAGTGTACGAGATTTGCAAGTCTGATCAACGTAGTTGGGAATTCGTTTCTTACAATCGAACGCAGGTGTTATATTAAAAATTATCATGATGTAAACATAAGGATTGACACATTGATTTGACATATGAGGTTTTGTAACGGTCTATCATGACTTAATTATTAAAGTCTATTCACGATAATTAGATTAAATTATTTAACAACTCATCACGGTTATTACCATATTGAGTTATAAAACTATTAGTGACTGAACAAGACTGATGCACTACCGGTATTACCTATAATGTAGTATTACAGGTCGTGATAGATCTAAGTTCGTGGTTTAGGTTATAGTATAATGTTGTAGTTTGTGTAAATTATTCCACCTTGGTACAAATCACTCTGCGTATCGCGGATGTCAGAAAATATTTTACAAATGTAATTGTTTCCAGTTACCAAGACTAAAGATGAAACAACAATTTCGTTTACTGATTAACAACCGGCGCAATACTTCATTGTCGGAATCTGCGACTAAGAACTGAAACACATACCCGCATTACCCTGGTGTCAAGATGTGTGAATTGACATACCGCCGCTTGATTAATGCTTAATCCGTTCGCACCATTTCCCACACACTTTGATCATTACAAAAACAAATTGGAATATGTTTTCTAGACACCTCCTATTCAACTAGGCTTGAGTAATACAGAAAACTCTTAACATTAATAAAATCGAAACATATGCTTCACTGAATACTAAAAAATGTGGTTGCATTGATGTTCAATGTTTTATAGTAGTGATCATAAATTATCATTTGAATCTTATAAAATTGTAATCATAAAACCACACCACAGGAGGTCATCAAAAGCATATTGCAGGATGTTTGCTCTATGCATCCTAGTTTGGTAAACTGGAATTATTTGTAGAACGCACACCATCAAAGAAAAACACGCAACCACTAACACGATTCCTAGTTGAGATTGAACTCCTAGTCATTTTCTACGCGTGCACAACTATAGGGTCGTTTTTCTGGATACAAGACCTAAAATTTTTGAGTTGTCAAAACGACACACATATTTGAAAATATCACTTACTTGGTTAAAGCTAATGCATCGACGGTAACAACCGACACGGATCATTACTATTTATTTCATAATCATTTCAACAAAATTACACACACTGTACATTGTTGCTTTTTGCGTGACACGAGAATAAATCAGATCACAACGAACTTAATGTGTATTTTACTCACTCGTCGCATTATGGATATTGACCAACATCGTTTCAACGTCGTGCATCGTTTTGCCGAATACGAAATATGTTAGTGTAGCAAATGTTTTAGCGTAACAGAAAACTATTTTCACTTTCTTGACTTTTGAAAACAATACACGCACATTTTGTTTGTGTCAACTATAGTTACTTGTAAGATACGACTGATAATCCCCGCGACTCATACAAAAGTATGGAAGATATTTACATCACGCAAAGTACTCGACCTTACACGATATTTTTGGTACTACGAAACTCAAGAATGATTGCCTACGCTTTCAAAGTAAAGAATGACGAAAAGTGCTGAGTCATCACATGATTGCCGGCACAACAAAACGACTAGTAGATGGAGCCGTAATAAAAATGTTCCTAACCCTTAGCACACCAGTGACAAATCGTGCAATGGATATGTTTTGTCGAGTTGTTGTTGAGCGTCAAGTCTTCGTGTTGAACCGTACATTTGAACAGCGCAACCACGATCCAATTGTAACCACGAATCTATTTTCATTTTGACACAAACTGTCGCGTACAGAAAAATAAATTTTCTTTCCTCAACACATACTTGTATCCAATCACTTTCGTCAAACACGCAACTCAATAAAATTGTTTACTTTCTACAACATCAAAACCCCGATTTAGTTGTACATGTAGTTGAGAAATATTTTTATTAATCAAAACCATCGATTTCTGTTCACGGTGTTAGTGTGTGCATGTCATACCTGTGGGCCCCTCCGTATTAAAATGGACACGACACGACTGAATGTAAGGGGATAGAAGTCTATCGCATGGATTTACATGTGGTCTTCGCTACGGTTTCAAAAAACGAATCATCTATTTTGCATTGGTCGAGACCGAGCGAGTCAGTTACATGTATTCGCGGTAATGATTTTGCTTGTCATATGCGAATGATAGGATTGCTACTCCGACAAATCAAATCAACATACAACAATCTTCTGACGATCATAATAGCAATTTCATTTTCCGCCCCTTCATAATTGTATACGCACGAAAAGTATATTGTACAACTCGGTAACTACATTTAACAAGACCAATCACACTACCAGCGTTGAACACAAGATACCTACCCAAGTAAAAATATCATTCTGGTTTGGACAACTGACGTTTACCTGTGTAAAATTATCATTTTCACTTGGAGGTCCACCGTTACCTAACTAAAATACCATTGTCCTTTGGAGATTTATCGTTTACCCAGTGTAACAAACCCCTTTTCACTTGGAAATATATTTTTGCCCTGGATAACAAACCCCTTTTCACTTGGAAATATATTTTTTCCATGAGCAACAAACCATTTTCACTTGGTGGGTCGTCGTTTACCTGAGTAAAAATATCATTTTCCTTTCGAGATCTGGCGTTTTACCCAGTGTAAAATACATTTCACTTGGAAATCTGTCGTTTACCTGAGTACCAATACCGTTTTCACTTGGAAATCTATCTCTTCCCTGGGTAACAATACCATTTTCGTTTTGAAAACTGACAACCACACCAGTCAAAATTTTTTTTTTTTTGTATATTGGTACGACGGACAGCGACAAAATATACACCAACAACGACTCCGATACATTTGTCTAATCAAATATTCACTTGCTCTGATGCATCCCATCAAAATCATTGGTTATTCGCATACAATAACAATGCACTATCCATTGTATCATGTCGTGTGTCATCTATGCCCACATTGAATGTACAGAGTCGTCGCATGATGAGACTTGAGAACATGAATTTGTTTTCCACGATGTTTGTACACCGACACATTGTATATACACCTCGTTTACGCAAATACTTGTGAACAATCGTGACGTTACTTGTATGTGATGGTGTATGCATTGGTATTTTTCATGGAGACAAAACACGGTCTGTAACATGTTTACTTGAATATCGGTCGTTGGGCCATGAGTGAATATCCGGATCCGGCCCCACACTTTCTCATATTAGTGATCCGGTTTCAGCTAACTGGAGCGACATGTATTGACCAGTAAAGACACAATATAGTAAACAGACCCGAGGAAACTCACAAGTAACCCGATGTTGTCAGCGCGATGGGGAACATAAATTCATCCGTTTTCCGAACACCATTATCCGTGTATCAACCAGTTACCAAAGTCGAGGAGGTGTTTTATTCAGACATTTTGACTCTGGCAAATCCTAAGCACGAACCCGGACATCACGGACATATCGGAAACCCCTTTATTCACCAATTCCGAAAACATACATGTCGATGTACAACAGCACATTGTTATTGTATGCGAGTAACCAATGATTTTGATGGGATGCATCAGAGCAAGTGAATATTTGATTAGACAAATGTATCGGAGTCGTTGTTGGTGTATATTTTGTCGCTGTCCGTCGTACCAATATACAAAAAAATATCAAATTGACTGGTGTGGTTGTCAGTTTTCAAAACGAAAATGGTATTGTTACCCAGGGAAGAGATAGATTTCCAAGTGAAAACGGTATTGGTACTCAGGTAAACGACAGATTTCCAAGTGAAATGTATTTTACACTGGGTAAAACGCCAGATCTCCAAAGGAAAATGATATTTTTACTCAGGTAAACGACGACCCACCAAGTGAAAATGGTTTGTTGCTCATGGAAAAATATATTTCCAAGTGAAAAGGGGTTTGTTATCCAGGGCAAAAATATATTTCCAAGTGAAAAGGGGTTTGTTACACTGGGTAAACGATAAATCTCCAAAGGACAATGGTATTTTAGTTAGGTAACGGTGGACCTCCAAGTGAAAATGATAATTTTACACAGGTAAACGTCAGTTGTCCAAACCAGAATGATATTTTTACTTGGGTAGGTATCTTGTGTTCAACGCTGGTAGTGTGATTGGTCTTGTTAAATGTAGTTACCGAGTTGTACAATATACTTTTCGTGCGTATACAATTATGAAGGGGCGGAAAATGAAATTGCTATTATGATCGTCAGAAGATTGTTGTATGTTGATTTGATTTGTCGGAGTAGCAATCCTATCATTCGCATATGACAAGCAAAATCATTACCGCGAATACAGGTAACTGACTCGCTCGGTCTCGACCAATGCAAAATAGATGATTCGTTTTTTGAAACCGTAGCGAAGACCACATGTAAATCGATGCGATAGACTTCTATCCCCTTACATTCAGTCGTGTCGTGTCCATTTTAATACGGAGGGGCCCACAGGTATGACATGCACACACTAACACCGTGAACAGAAATCGATGGTTTTGATTAATAAAAATATTTCTCAACTACATGTACAACTAAATCGGGGTTTTGATGTTGTAGAAAGTAAACAATTTTATTGAGTTGCGTGTTTGACGAAAGTGATTGGATACAAGTATGTGTTGAGGAAAGAAAATTTATTTTTCTGTACGCGACAGTTTGTGTCAAAATGAAAATAGATTCGTGGTTACAATTGGATCGTGGTTGCGCTGTTCAAATGTACGGTTCAACACGAAGACTTGACGCTCAACAACAACTCGACAAAACATATCCATTGCACGATTTGTCACTGGTGTGCTAAGGGTTAGGAACATTTTTATTACGGCTCCATCTACTAGTCGTTTTGTTGTGCCGGCAATCATGTGATGACTCAGCACTCTTCGTCATTCTTTACTTTGAAAGCGTAGGCAATCATTCTTGAGTTTCGTAGTACCAAAAATATCGTGTAAGGTCGAGTACTTTGCGTGATGTAAATATCTTTCATACTTTTGTATGAGTCGCGGGGATTATTAGTCGTATCTTACAAGTAACTATAGTTGACACAAACAAAATGTGCGTGTATTGTTTTCAAAAGTCAAGAAAGTGAAAATAGTTTTCTGTTACGCTAAAACATTTGCTACACTAACATATTTCGTATTCGGCAAAACGATGCACGACGTTGAAACGATGTTGGTCAATATCCATAATGCGACGAGTGAGTAAAATACACATTAAGTTCGTTGTGATCTGATTTATTCTCGTGTCACGCAAAAAGCAACAATGTACAGTGTGTGTAATTTTGTTGAAATGATTATGAAATAAATAGTAATGATCCGTGTCGGTTGTTACCGTCGATGCATTAGCTTTAACCAAGTAAGTGATATTTTCAAATATGTGTGTCGTTTTGACAACTCAAAAATTTTAGGTCTTGTATCCAGAAAAACGACCCTATAGTTGTGCACGCGTAGAAAATGACTAGGAGTTCAATCTCAACTAGGAATCGTGTTAGTGGTTGCGTGTTTTTCTTTGATGGTGTGCGTTCTACAAATAATTCCAGTTTACCAAACTAGGATGCATAGAGCAAACATCCTGCAATATGCTTTTGATGACCTCCTGTGGTGTGGTTTTATGATTACAATTTTATAAGATTCAAATGATAATTTATGATCACTACTATAAAACATTGAACATCAATGCAACCACATTTTTTAGTATTCAGTGAAGCATATGTTTCGATTTTATTAATGTTAAGAGTTTTCTGTATTACTCAAGCCTAGTTGAATAGGAGGTGTCTAGAAAACATATTCCAATTTGTTTTTGTAATGATCAAAGTGTGTGGGAAATGGTGCGAACGGATTAAGCATTAATCAAGCGGCGGTATGTCAATTCACACATCTTGACACCAGGGTAATGCGGGTATGTGTTTCAGTTCTTAGTCGCAGATTCCGACAATGAAGTATTGCGCCGGTTGTTAATCAGTAAACGAAATTGTTGTTTCATCTTTAGTCTTGGTAACTGGAAACAATTACATTTGTAAAATATTTTCTGACATCCGCGATACGCAGAGTGATTTGTACCAAGGTGGAATAATTTACCAATCAAGAACATTTCATACACGAATAGTTTTATAACTCAATATGGTAATAACCGTGGTAGTGAAAAGTTTGTTGCTGTCATAATAATCTTTACCACAACACCGGGTCTAATTATCGTGAATAATTTAATAATTAAGTCATGATAGACCGTTACAAAACCTCATATGTCAAATCAATGTGTCAATCCTTATGTTTACATCATGATAATTTTTAATATAACACCTGCGTTCGATTGTAAGAAACGAATTCCCAACTACGTTGATCAGACTTGCAAATCTCGTACACTCAAACATAGTATGTTAATCTCAAGCCACCTACACCGAGTAGAAATTACTTTTGTCTTCCAAAATATATCGAGGAATAATTACTTTGTCTTGTAGAATAGTATAACAACCTTTACAGTGGGATAAAAATTATCGGTCATATGAATACAACCAGATGAATTAATTCAAGTTTGCTAGTTGTACTGATATAATCAAGTAAGTGGAAACTAGATTTTTAACACTTGTTAATGTTGTGAATAATTCTTTTGAGTATGGTAAGATGTTAAAATGTCTCTTTGACAAACGGAAAGCTGGATCGGGAATAGAGTTGTAATGTTACATTACTTGTTTCAAATCAATGTGTGCATAATTTCGAAATGTGAGTGGGTGAAAGTTGGTAGGTATGCTTGTCAATCTATTTCAATTCAGACTATGTCAAAGTTGAGATATTTCATTTTGGATTATCTGAATTTACCTTCAGTAGTCAATCCTATTCTAGAAGCGTGATGGTAAATACCCTGATTAGTATGATCAGTTTACAAAATCGCGGTGATGTTTTTTGTCGCATGCGTGTTATCATCAAGCGAATACGTGATTCCTCTCAAGTCTTACGATTAGGGTTGAGTTTGTGAAATATTATTTAGTAATCATATAATACCATTCCTCAAAAACAGTGGCTTGAGTTTGTGAAATATTATTTAATAATCATATAATACCAGTCCTCATTACAGTGGTGGGATTGTGAGAAATGGATAAATTCCCAATCAAACACTTTTCATACATACGAATCAAGTTTTTTCTCAATCAGGGTGCTGATAATGGTGTTTATTAAAACTTTGCTCATATCGTAACACCCTTCACCACAACGCGAGAGTTGGTATACATGAAAATAATTTTTATCGAGCACTGATCGAACACTCGAATCTCGGGTTGGGGGCCGATTGGTTAATAGGTATACCATATTGAATTTATTTGTATCACGATAGCCTGCATTATAACACATGGATTCTCTTGCGAGATATTTTTCAGTCTATCACTAGTCAAACATTCAAATCTCGTATACTCAATATACAATTTGGTAATCTCAATGTCACATTACCCGAGCAATAATTGTTGTGTCTTACAGAATATTAACTTATTTTACAGTTGAATAAAAAATCACTGATCGAGTTGTAAGGTTTCAAACCTTGTTGATGACTCTCACTTTACAAAACGATATGGCATCGAACAGCGTCAACACTATGCAAGTCGGAGCAACTTCAAATTTTCACGTCGGCGTCAAATTCGTCTCATCACCCAAAAGAGGTGGCGTTAGCCAATATCTCAAAGGTATATTCATCGACGGTAATAACGAAGAGATATCTTTCACGTGTTTCAATCGTGAATTGTTCGGGGTCATTGAGAAAGCATTCTCCAAACGAAAAAAACTCATGGTCAAATCCGGTTGGGTCCAAATTGACAAGTTTACTGGAAAACCTGCTGTATTACTGGGACGGGCTTCGTCAGTAACTCTGCATGGAAAATCGAGACATACGACTGAAGAATACCCATTATTGACCTGTGAATCGGTATACGGAAATAAAGATGAATACGTCTCGATCGCCGCTACTTGTGTTTCTCGAGAGGAGAAGACGGTCAATTCTGGTGCCGGAAAGGAGTTGAAATTATACAGTTTTACATTGAAGGATGATACTGGCGAGGTGGTTTTGGATCAATGGAACAAAGCCTCACTCGTACCCGGGAAGAAATATCAACTCACTCGCGTTAAAAACTGTGTCGGTAGATTGAAAATCGATCAGTTAACTAGACTTGTTGAATTGAAAGAATAGTTTGCGTATTTGTATACCGCAATACAATATTTCATTACACGTAAAATGTATGACCTATGTGATTCGACAACTGGGTTAGCGCGGTGTTGTTTTACTGCTCGAGGTGTGAAAATTGTGCTATCACGGTGAAGTCGAGACTGTGAACAGCAGACTATTCTGTAGGTGCGAAACAGCGGTACGGAAGGTGCGAATAATCCGATCTGAAAGTACTATTCAGGTTACGTAGGAATCAATAGGCACAGCGCGAAAAGACTTGAGACGATCGGTCGTTTGTCACGACTGAACTACGGTGTCTTCATGTAGAACCGTGTGAGCGATCCCTATACTGTAACGCTATCATGTCGCGTCTATATCAGCTACGTTACCGTGTCACCGCACCCATAAGAATAACGATATATTAAAGTCGCACTCACCGTAAACGTTGGGATTACTTCAAATTGGTCATATATAATAATTTGAGGTATACACATTAACTAAGAGTCAATCACGTGACTATTTACTATACCTAATACATATTCAACACCGTGCCGCCGCCGCCTATACCCGAAAGGGCGATTCACGGCCGCACCCATAAGAACACATGGCGAGTCACCACATATCGCGTAAGAATACATGGCACCTCACCGCCGAGAGGGGGGTCTAAAAAGGCGCATCACCACCCCCGGTTTTCAGGCACCTCACCACCCCGCCCATAAGAGATAAGGGTCACCTCACCACCCCCGCCATAAGACACAATGGCACCTCACCACCCCCGCCATAAGAGATAAGGGTCACCTCACCACCCCCGGTTTTCAGGCACCTCACCACCCCGCCCATAAGAACCAATGGCGATTCGCGAGCGATCTATACTACTACTCACATCACTTGCAAACGTTACTATGCAGTGGAAGATATGCTATTACGTCGCATTTCCAAATCGTGATGATAAAACGAGACCGTTAGATGATTCGTGACTGAAAATTGTGACTTGGACTTAGACGCAACCTTTCATAAAAATACTAGACTCGGGGTGATTTCAATGGCAAAAGGAATATGACTCGAGTATACTCTGAGTGACTAGGAACGTCCTTAATTGGTTAAAACCATGGACGCAACAAACTATTCGCGTGTCATGGCGGTAGTAATAGGTCAGAAGGTCACTGCCTGGTTTTCCGCTATCTAAGCATGTATACTGTATAGTTATGGCAACCATGGGCATTCTGTTAGTTACCTTTTGGGTCCCGTAAACCATGTTATTAATGCCTCTGTTAAAGGTGCCGCATAACGTAGCGGTACGATCCACCGATCTAGCACCAATCTGTTGTTCGGTGTTTCTATTACCATGACACATTAATCAACATAATTACATTGTTATTTATCTGATCCAATATCTCGAGGTAGGTAGTAGGTGTTTTGATTCGACCAAGGGTAATGAAAAGAATAACAGCCCACTTATCACGAGTAGGCCTATGCCCAGGGTTTCCATACCGTCCTTATTTCTAGGATTTGTCCTTATTTTTAAGGGCCACGTCTTAGAAAACTCGAATGTCCTTATTTCTAAGAAATGTCCTTCTTTTCGACTTGCGTCCTTATTTTGTCTTATTTTCAACAACTACAGAACTTCGATCGTTTTCCTCTGGTATCTGTGTTGCATAATATTTCAAAATTATGCCTTCGTGTCGAGCTTTTATGACATCATGAATGAAAGGAAGCCCCTTGGCGTACACACCACAATATTTGACTTCCTAGTAGTGAGATAGCTTGGGTAGTGAGTAGTAAAGAAGTTTCGGCTGTACCAAGCTATCGCAGCGGACGTCATTTTAGCCGTAAACAGCAACTCCAGGCTTCTGCTGTTTAGCCTACACAGCAGAATTTAAGCTGTGGGGAAGGCAGCATTTATAGGTACTGAAAAGGGCGCAGTGCAGTCGACACTTGGGTTAAAAAGTAGTAAAGCTATAAATCATCGATAAATCTATCTAAATTATATTGTACATATAGTTTTAGCTACTAATAAGGATAAATCTGATTAGTTAAAATGATCAGGCGTAAAAACTTTTTCGTGACGATTATGAGAGATAATTCAAATGTATCACAGGAAGCTTAAAGGGCGAGTGTTTCGCACATTGCAATATCTGCAATTGTGACATTAACCTGGGGGCCATAGGAAAGACCGCTATTCCAACCCACATTGATACCCCAAAAACACAGGAAGAGTGTCATAATGATAGTTTCGAACCAGTCGATGAATAATTTTCTCACAAGTCGATCAGCACCAACGACCACAGACCACAAGGGGCAGTTGCTGCGAAGGGTACCTGGGCATTCCACACCGTCAAACACCAGCAATCATTTTTCTACTACGATTGCAAAAGGAATATTCCCCGATTCCAACATGGACCAAGACTACAATCATTGCTACTGAGTTCATGCTCCATACGCTCAAAAATTGATCTGTCCAAACTTGGTGTACAGCCTTTTTCCATCTTGGTTGACGCGTCTAATCAGAACGAAGGGAAGAAATTTGGTTTATCACCCATTGAGAGGCCCCAGTACAACGGTTTTTATTTGGGGGGGGGGCTGACGAAGTGCTGTTTCGGCCGGAAGTAAAGGTAAACCGATACCTCAGCTGTCGTAAGATCCATGAAGTACTTTCTAATAACAAGAAGTTGCTGGAGAAGGTTGTTTTTTGCTAAAAGTATGGAATGTGATATGCCACGCCTCGTGTAAATACAAAGTATGCACAAAAACACTTTTTAATGCTAATCTAATTTTTCGACTGTCCTTATTTTTGGGTCCATGTCAATGGCAACCCTGCCTATGCCCGAAACCTGGATTAGGATTTAGGGTGCACTGCCCAGCCCTCCAGCGTTGTGATATCAGATCTATCTCTGGTATCAATCTGTTAAATTTAATTATTCTACCTATTGTTGCTGCAAATTATAACGGAACCGCTTATATGATGGCACCAAGCCTTTGTGCGCTCGGATGTCTACATCTTAGAAGTTTAGAATTAATATGTACGTATTGTCCTCGTAAGGGCCGTAACAGCACTTCGTCAGCCCCTCAAAAAACGTTGATCTTGGGCTCCCAATATCAAGATAAACCGAACTTCTGAGGGGGGCTTCGCCCCCAGATCCCATTTTACTATCCGCTCTTTGCCGCTACTTGTCATCAACATTGGTTGTCCGTTTAGTGAGACAGCTATTCTCTCCTAGACGCGCCATGCGCGAAAATTTCAGTAATTCACCATTGAATCGGTCAATATGATCAGGAATTGCATATATATTGCTATGAATTTTTATCCTCTCTCTGCTCACGTAATCAAATTTACCGGTAGAGCTGAGTGAGGTGTGTTTGAAAAGGTAGGACCCCTCAATAATAATTAAATATCTTCGGGCGTCTACCCGTTGGCAGGAACGAAACAGCACTTCGTCATGCCCCCCAAGCAATTTCGGTCTTGGGCTCCCATAGGGAGATAAACCGACCCTGCCCCCATCATGTTTTTCGCTTTTTGCCACGAAATTAGTAGTATTGTTTAGTGAACCAGCGGTTAGCGCGAAAAGTTTCGATATTTCATGATAAAATCGGTCAACGATCGGGAATTGCATATATATTGCTATCAATTTCTTGTCCTCTCTGCTCACGTTATCAGAATTACCAGTAGAGCTGAGTGAGGTGTCTTGGAAACTGTAGCGGTGTAGCGCCCGTAAATAATAATTGCACATCTTCGGGCGGGCGGACCCGTTCGTAGGACTTCGTTACATGATGCTATCTCTTGAACTCCTCTCTGCTATTTCAAAAAATATAGAAATAGCCCAAACGTACTAAACTAAAAGACGCACACGATTTCAAATTGGTATTTCTTCATTGGCATATAATTTTTCCCTGCGGGATGGTATTTGTCTTCTGAGGTTCAGATTGCCAAGACAGGAACATTCGGCGCCAGTCATTTAGGCGTCTATGGACAATGAAACCAATATGTATTTCGTATCTATAACGACGTTTTCGGTCAGCGTAAGGGCAGTCCATTTCGGCCAAGGTTTTCGCGCTTTTGATCGTTCTGGCACACGTCTTGGACTCGCATGTAATATATCCTAAATCGTTATATGTCTTGGTGGGGCGTGGCGCGGTAATGGCTGACGCCGATATGTCCTGTCCATATCTTTAAATCTTGCGTGTTTTTTGTGGGGGGGGGGAGAGCGCCAAATAATCAAGATATTTGGCAACTTGAAATCGCGCCGAGCGCGAAAATCTTTTGAAAAAGTTTCATAAATTTTCAAAAAATACTCTATAATTTATGCTACTCAACGAAATAATTTTAGGCCGCCTTCGAGCTTCGTGCCAGTCCAAAATTGCTATAATAATAGACCACATTTTCACGATGTGTATTGCACGTCAGTCTGCTAGTTCGGCTCACTTCCAATAGAATAACTTCATCCTTTCAGATAAGGCCTTTGAAGGTCTACTACGAAAGACATAGAATACTCCTGTTGATGCTGCGACCAGCGGTGTCATAAAAAACTAGCCAATTGGCCCGCGACCACATGTGAGTTTGAGACCTCTGCTGCAAAGCAATGGCATGGAATACAGTGCGTGACTATGACGTAATCGAATATTCACACCAAGTGATTATGATGTCACTTGACTCCGCATACCCTCGTAAAATGACGGTTCGGCTCGACGGACTTGCTATTGACTGACCACAACTGCTCATGCTCATTTATGTTAGGGTTGCCATACGTCCGGAATTTCACTGAAAAATCTGCGTCCGGGAGGAATTTCTAAAATATGCCTAAATGTCCAGAATTTTGAAGGCTTGAAGCCGGCTCAATAGTTTTTCGTAAATCAACATGAACAATATTATTTTCAAGCAGATTTATGCTATTCAAAATTGTTCTTCGCGCCGCGCGCGAGGTACTGCAACGTATAATGATATTAGTATGGGCACCAGGCACCACCCTCTCCAAAAATGCAATCAAAAGTAATATAAATAACCATCATTTACTGAAATAAGTCGGATTGTAATCGCAATTATAAGCTAACGGTATATTCCTAGAGTTGGATAAGGCCATTTTGATGCTTCAAGCACAGACAGTGGTTCCAAATCTTCGGGTCGTTCGCCTTAATCTGGAGGTCGCGATTATGTTGGACGTAATCAGCTTCATAGGCCGTGAGTAAGTTTGGGCAAGCTGAATTTTTTTAGTAATCAGCTTATCAATTTTTGAACTTTGCCACGAAACATTTTCAAATGGGAAAAGAGGTCGCGACCATAAGAGGTTAGAAATCACCGGATGTGCAACCTGCTGGTTCATTTTATAGTAGCCTAATATATGAAAGAATCAATATTATTGACAGAATTCATACATAAAATTTAACAGCCAAATGAACATAGTAAGTGCCCATCAAGTTACATCGACTACCCTATGGTGGGCCCAAGATCAGTGCTTTTTTGGGCGGAAGGGGGGGGGTAGAGGTTGCTTCGAACCTGATAACACATATACAGATAGCCCACCGACCTAACAGTATAGCAGGGCTGTCAAACACAATCCTGCCAGGCCAGACACGGCCCGCCAGATGATTTCATCCGGCCCGAGGAGGAATCTATTGCAGACCCTAGTTTAACGAAGTATATTGGTATAACGCCATTTTAATAATATTCAATAAGGAGTTGGTAGACCTTACGTAATTCCATGAACTGAGACCCGATAAGACCTTTGTGAGCCGTATATTTTGTCGTGTGAACGTAGATAACAATTTGGGCATGTACTCTCTCGTGGCTATGAGAGATATTGATTCATTCTATTCGTGATTGTTCACTGATTCGGAAGTCCGTGGCATTGCCGTACGTGATTCAATAAAGTTACAAGTCGTGGAGACAGAAACAAAATATATTCGTCAGTGTGATCCATTGAATACGTGTGCAATAGACAGGCTTCGTGGTACGTCAGCCAACAACGCCGTACGGCGCGGTTACGCCGGTCCGTCAAAAGAAGAAACACGCAGCGAATTGTAAACGCAACCTTCTGGAGTGAATTATACAACTACAAATATTCGCTCTGCGTTATACCTAGCAAGTAGCAATCACCAGAGCTCACATTACAGATGGCCCAATTCACGACCTATGTTCCACTCCATTCCTGTTAAGTGTATACAGCAGAGATGAGCGGATTTGAAATTTCTATGTCTTAATCCAAACCAAATCCGAACCTTCAAATCCAAATCCTAATCCATAACTTTTTCATATTCAAGTCCATGTCCAATCCTAATCCGATTCCAACTGGAAATTCAGAAAAAAAACTAATTTATGCAATGGAGGGATTCGAAAATTTTCTTTTACAACCAACGATTTACTTGATTCAGGATAACCTAGTAACCATAAGTACATTAATAACTGATTTGAATAAAGTTTGTCGCCATTCGCCACACGACATTTCAATCTCCCAGAAAATAGCTAAATCCAATCCAAATCCTCATCCGTTCTGAAAAAAATGTCTAATCCAAATCCAATCCAAATCCGACAAAATTTCACAAATCCTGTTTTTTCAAAACCTAAACCTATAATCCATGCTCATCTCTGGTATACAGTCGATGGGCAATGCTTTGCTAGTGTGACGTCATATTGACGGTCAATGAGTTACACCTCATTTTAAAATATGCTAGTGGGCGCTAAAGAGTGTCCGGAATTGGCTTCACCAAAATATGGTAACCCTAATTTATGATAGGAGAGAGCTTCGGAGCTGGAGCTGGAACAATTTACCATTCACGCCTGCTCCATAGCCCTGACCGTGATTGTAACTAAAAAAGGTCATTACACTAGGCCAGGCATCAATAAATCACAGCCTCATTGCCGGTAATGTAATTAGTTTAGTCACCTGCTTCCCAATTACTACCCATAGAATTTGGATGTTCCTCGATCATTTTTGTTATATGTCGACGGCAACCTCATTTTGTCGCGGCATCCCTGATCAGTGTAATCGGTAGACCTACCCAGTCGAGAACCACTGCGGTATATTATAATTCAGGGTGATCATAGCTATATATCAATAACACTGGGCAACCATTTTGAACGAAAAATTTGTTGACTTTGATTTTGCACTTAATTTAGGCTAATTTCGGCATGCTGATTGCAAAAATGTGGTTGGTTTTCTTCCACCAGGTCAAGTTTTGCTTTACGACGTAGGCTATGCCAAAAATATGCAAATTTTCACGAATTTAGCCATATTACTTTGCTATACCATATAGAAATCCTCACTTTTTTCACATAATAAGCTATAGAGCCAAGGGATTAATTGAATTATTTGGAAAAAAGGTACTGGTATCGATCTAAGCCGATGCTTTCACCCATTTTTGGTTAGAGGATGCAATCACCCGAGGATATTTCAGACGCATATTTGATGCAAACTGCAGGATATTGAAAGAAAAATAAGCATTACATTTACCATCTGCTCCTATACACTCGATAATTTGGATCAAGATGAAGATCATAAGGATAGCAGGCATAATGATAAAGATTTTGAAATCGAAGATGGTTCAGGACGTAGAGTAGTCCATCAACATAAGTTGAATGATCTGACATAGGCTTTGGGACTTGGAAGAGAAATATTCGTAACTTTTAGCATCCTTGCGAATTAACAAAAGATTACTTGGCAAGAGGGAGAAGATATCTCACTTTCGATCATGAGAAACGGCGTTTTCATCGTGGGGCTACTTTCGGTAGGTTTGTGTTGCTGTGATACTGCCATTGGCATGATACTGTTACCAAGGGTTGCTGGAGGAGTTAGGAATCCTGATTTACAACTCAAATGAATGGCAAATACCTATTGGTAGCTCCAAAAGGATCATGAAGTGTGACATTCTCCAAAATAGCAACGTCTTAAGTGCAGTAACGATTGCACACACAGTTATAGTCTTCGTGAATAATACAGAAACATTGAGAATAATATAGAAACATTGAATTGTTGCAATATTACAAGCACGATTGGAGCATATGTGTCAGCATTGAAACATTGTTTTTTCTTAGTGATCAGACAATAAGGATGCACAATTGCACACGTTACCGTGATACACATGTGCCACTGCCATATGTTTATGTCGGACAGAAGACATTTAAAAAAAGCTAAAACATCTAAATAATTTCCCGAAAAACCTTGGCATAGTCAGCGTTGGGCAAGGAGAAAGTATCCCCTTATATCTGAAGATGTCTGGGGTAAGATACCGGAGTACATTGGAGCTTACATATGTTAGCTGACTATTGCTTGAGTATCAAACGAGACTATACCCACAGAAGTATGAGTTATCAGGGAAATTTGTACCCTGAAACTCGCACTTTATTTGTCCTGCAGAAGCAATATCATTTTAAATCAACCAAATAAAGCAGTGCAAATGTTTATTTGGAGTCAATTGATTTACTTTCGAATGCTTTTCGATTTTGAAACCTTTTTATACATAAACATGAAATATTAAAAGTACTACCTTGTGTGGGTTATGAGACAATGTGATGGCCTCTAACCCAAAAACTTGACGTGATCGAGAAAAACGGAAGTCATTTGTGAATCCAGCGCCCAAAAATTAGTCGAAATCGATTGTCCGATCAAAGTCAACAAAAATTGTGTTTACCAGTGTAATAGGAATGATGAAAGATCTTAATGTACTACTGCCGCAAATAGTGTGGGTATAACATGCAGAAATGAATAACGCAGCTTATTGAAACCCACGCTTTGTCTTATTTCATAATTATCAGTAGTTCAGAGTGCAGTTGCAGTGGAACTCCGTTTATTAAATCAATATTTGTTCGATCGAAGCTCCAAAAACATTTTCAAGTTGGAAAACATTTGCCCTAAAAAACTTTATAATGATTTATAAGCGTCATCAGTTTTCAGTTACAGCTCAGCCTATTTTTCAAACTTGATAATGGTAAGGTTATGAAATGTTCCGTTAGTTATTTTCTCTGCAGAAATTGTTCTTACAATGATGTTGTGTATTACCTCTTGATAAGAAGCTCACAAATAAAGTCTTTGGGGTTCATAAAGTACCATTCGAGTGTAATATCGACATCGCCACGCATCTCTACCTACTCTCGTGTCCATGAGTAATTTTTTGCCGACCTATATTTTATCTGTCAGTATAACACCAGATATCAACAATCCCTCTCCTTCGATTCTCCGCTGACGTAGGAAATTCAGTCTGTCCGTAGCAACCGGTACGCTTAATCGAACGTAGCCTTACGTCATCCGAGACTAGGAACTACCAAGCTTCGTCTCCAGTTGATGGATTCGTTGTTTCAGTGAGGTCTGGAGGTCAATGTGTTCAGCCATCAGTCGGGAGAACTGGGTTTTAAGCCTTTCCACAGTTCTTTCCAGAGAGTTGCACTTTTCTAGTAGATTTGCGGTGGTTATTACTTCATCACCCTAGGAAAAATACGTTAACGTTGGGCGCTCGAGAATAATTATCCGGAAATGAGGGGTAAAAATATTTGCAAATGTATCACATCCGTGAGTGGACTAGATCGCATTACTTTCACAGAGTGAGGCCAACTAATAAAAAGTAAAATGAGCAGAATCCAAATTATTTTACCTCTTTCTTTTCTTCAATCATTCCGTCCTTCGATAACATTTGTTTTCCTTTCTCTTCCAATTTCTTTTTCGCGTCCGGATAGTCTGATAATACTTGAAGTAAGTCATCTTTCGACAAGCAGAACAGGTCCGAGTACCTGCGAGTAAATTATTGCAACACGTACGTACGCATGTCACATGTCTGAGTTGTTAGATAACCATATGCCAATAATTATATGGACTGTAGATGTTTAAGTCGACTTATCTACAGTTATGGTTGCATTTAAAACAAAAATCAATTTAGAACAAACCTGTTCAAAACATGGCCTGTGTTTAAAACAGTTTTTTCTTGATTTTTTACCATGACGCCACGAATGGTTCACTGTGACGTGTAGTAGGCCTATATTGACATGGACAATTAAAAATATAAGGTAAATATGACTCCTTGACGAAAAATGGCTCCGTCCCCTACTACATCGTTATGCAGCATTTTCACGGCCGGCGGTCATTATCATCACAACATCAATTCCGTATACCAAATTATATATACGTGCTATAATTATTGAACCGATGACGATTTCGAGGTTTCAAATCACTCCATATCATATACGTTTACTATACACCGGGTGCAAATCGTCCATAGGCTCATACTACATGTATTTACACAATTATGGCATAATGACACAACTTTTGTAAAAAAAACACAATATTTTCAAATAGCCTTTTTAAAAACACCCGATTTACAGTGATGTCCAATGCAATCACACCACCATATCTAGATCATTGTGCTGCGACTTCAAACGGCCTTTGGCAGGACGTTTTCCCTGCTTCACAACAACGTAGCGTAATTTTCTACATCAGATACGTTGAAAGAACTATATATCCGATATGGTATCAAACAAAACACTCCACACTCCACAGTCATCAAACCATTACCATATAAAATTTTGAATTCGAAACACATAGCTTTAAAACGAATTGTCGTATTTTAATTCATAAAGATTCCGCAACCTAATGACAAATGCATGACAGCTCATATGGATGCTTTTAAGATTACTATTCTTATTGGCACGACACAGTGCCGCTTATCGCCTTTTCCATAGCTATGTGCACCACGACTCGAATTTTGATAATGTCCATAGCGACTTTGCTTTTTCGTAATCTTGGGGATTACTTTTCATTCTCTTCTCCCTGTCAATCTCGCAGTCTCTCTCGCTAACATGCGTCCCCATCAGGGTCTCACTTTCAGTTTGGGCTTTTTCAATGCACTACCGCAGTAGTGAGGTCGATGATGATGAGCGCAGAGAAGACGTAGAAGTTTGACGTCACTGGGATTCCAATCCAATCCAATCCATTGGTGTCGTGAGTGCATTGCTCAACCAGCTGCGCCCCTCGCTTCCTCATGAAGATGAAGATGAACAACAGCGAAGGTATATTTCAGTTAAGCGATTTCATTGATAAAATGATGATAATCAGCTGGTTGGCCTTTCCGACGACGCGCTGTCCTTGGCCAAGCATTGGTTTTCACTCACTGGTAGCTCTGTTCTTAGGAGAAAGTATTCGGGAGTCGAGCACTTTACCGTGTCCTGTGGAATCACGGCTATGACCACAGGACTACGGTGACTGTCAAGTACTTGTCGTATTATTATAAATGAAACACCAATGAAGTAACATTTCATACTAATAACGTTGAATTAGTGCTCCGGTTCCCGTATTTTTTCGTTGAGGCACAGAAACTACATGACGGCATGAAGATGATGAGCTGCATTATTAGATGCATTATATAAGCAAAGGGTTGTCCAAAATTTGGAAAATCTCAAAACTGATGGGTATCAATGTCTCATTCTATAGATTATTGATAAAAAAACAGCAATGAGCCGGCAATAAACTCACAGGAAAGTCGTTAAGATTGGTCGCAAAGCGTTTGAAAGTAGCTACCGACGAGTGGGCGTGCCAGCGACCATAGAACGGCAACAAGACTAGTAATCAGAAATCACGGCTCTCGATTAGCTAATCGGCTATGCTTCAATGATTACGACGGTGGTGGCTTGCTGAATAGCAGAGATGAGCAGATTTGAAATTTCTATGTCCTAATCCAATCCAAATCCGAACCTTCAAATCCAAATCCAAATCCTAATCCATAACTTTTTCATATTCAAGTCCATGTCCAATCCTAATCCGATTCCAACTGGAAATTCAGAAAAAATACTAATTTATGCAATGGAGGGATTCGAAAATTTTCTTTCACAACCAACGATTCACTTGATTCTAGATAACTTGGTAACCATAAGTACATTAATAACTGATCTGAATAAAGTTTGTCGCCATTCGCCACACGACATTTCAATCTCCCAGAAAATAGTTCAATCCAATCCAAATCCTAATCCGTTCCGGAAAAAATGTCTAATCCAAATCCAATCCAAATCCGACAAAATTTCACAAATCCTGTTTTTTCAAAACCTAATCCTAATCCATGCTCATCTCTGCTGAATAGTTGTTAAATGAGTGTGCTAACAGCGGTGATTCTGTAAGGGCATTGTAGGTTGGTTGGCAGATAATGATTTAAGATTATATCAGGATATGTTGAGTCACTAAATACATGATGATGAACACAACAGCTGCTTCACATACACTTAAAGCATGAGTGGCTTATTGTGAAAGAAACCGCAGTAAACCGCATGTCTGTTTTGACCGAGGGAAAGGACAGAACACGCGGAGAAATATTGCAGAGGCGCGTATGCAAGTGGCTAACGAATTACTTGTTTCAGAAGGAATTCATCATCATTGAATACAAATATAAGGCTTAACAATGACAATATACTTTGTCTGATTTTGTTGGGCTCCAGCCATGCTATATGACAGCAAAATGATTAAACTCTTGCAGCAAAATGAATTCACTCGTAAGTGCTGTCAAAGTCGTTAATGATGCCGTAGAAAGAGGTGTAAAACTAAGCACAGACTATGCTGGTATGGCCAGCAAAAAGACAGTTTTCTGGTATATCTTAGCATGTTCTGAATGAATCTTGATGATCATTACCGGCCGCAACACTGCAGGAATCAAACCAGACGTGGATATAAAACGAGCTTAAGATGCATTGAAGCGGTGCGATATAGTTACATTTCTTCGGGGCTACAATATATAAGCTATCTGGTCGGCCCATATAACATCATCTAAACCAGTGGTTCTCAACCAGGGGTCCGCGGACCCCTGAGGGTACGCGAAGCATTCCCAGGGGGTCCGCGAAGCCTCAAAATAGTCGATAAGCCAATTTGTATATTTTTTATTTCGGAAAATCATGAGGCAGTTTCGTTTCATTACTAGTAAAACTCCAGAGCGCACAGCAACAGAATGGCACTCTGAGATGAAATATCCTACCGTGCAGACTCATTTTAATTGCTAAATTGCCAATAGCCTAAGAAAACAAACATTTTCCTGTTTAGAGATGTTTTGTTGGGGATTGTGGAAAAGGGTGAATGGGTAAGGTCAATCACGGTGACTTCGAAATGTTTACAAAAATCCCTTTTTACTGTGATATTTATAACCATTTTTCCATAATTACTTCAAGATAAGCTGCTAGATAGAAATGACCAGGCTTGACGTTATATGTTCAATAGGGATGGTGTGAACCTCTGAAAGGTTCAGGTTCGTGTGAACGCGAACCTTTTTGAAAGGTTCTGTGTGAACACGAACGTGAACCTCATGACGTCACGTGACGTCATATTGCTAATTCCAACCCTATCTTTCAATGAAGTGATACCCTACTAATGTACACGATACCTAGTGACGACTCGGGCTACATAATGCCACAATGCCGAAGTACATATTGGTGTTTCAACGTCGCTGAGTGCGGAGATAATTAAGTTAGCTGATTCGGGAGAATGCTAATCGTGTGATTAAATACTGCTAATCGCGACGCATGAAGGTGAAGAGGGTTACGCGCGATGGTTAGTCGCGGTGTCCCGAGTTTTCAATCAAGTGGCGTTATCTGTTGCATCATAATGCGAAAATGCGTTATCTATTGGCTGCTAGTTGGTGAATAAAACTAGAGATCCCACAATCTCCATACTGAAACAGCAGGCTGCTAACGACGATACTGCCACTGTAATAGGTAGAATTATCATCATCGCGAAATGAAAGTCGTTTCCAATTAGTACGGTACAGCTAAGAAACGGATATCGCTTTGCAATGGCGGGTAGTCCTACATAATTCGTTGATTGTTTAGTGAAGCCATAACCTAGGAGACAATCGGCACGGTCATTATCGGGAATAATTAGACGTAGGAATGGTACGCAGTTTCTATAGAAAACTAGAAATCTATAGTTGTTCCAGTTTGTTAAATCATGAGATTAACACTAACTTTATGCGCCGCGATCAACCGGTTTCCTTAATCCTGGGTTGATAAATCCTGACGAACGCGCTAATCGACTTTATTGCTAATCCAACTTTATTATCTTTGCCCTAAATGTATCGACTGAGGCAATTAAAGGATATAATACTCCCATAAAATCAATATTTTCCGTCGCTTTGCCAACAATTTCGACGAGTACTTACCAGTCAGTGGCGGCTCGTGACAATATCGGGTGGTGGGGCCAGGGCTGCAAGCAACTTTTTATCAAGATGACGTCACAATGACGTTTTCCAACGTAAACAAGTAACTTAATGATGTTACGGTAACATGAATTTCCCGACAACAGTGATTTTAACGTATGTGCCACGAGAGGTCTGCCGGTGAGCTGTGACTTGAAGTGTGGTAACTGCGTAAACGGCGTACGGAACAAAGATTCAACGCGGTTCATGTTCGCACTAGACCTGACTAATTATCTGCAGAAATGTAAATGACTATAACTCTCGAGAGATTGCGTAAGCCTAATTGGAAAGGTCAACGAGTTCGGACACATACCCAATTGTTATCTCATACATTGGGCCTGTCATATTGAATCCAAAACATCATTCTGAAGAACCAAGAATAGCAGTCTCGGAAACTCGGTCTCGGTACAGCATAGGAGATTTTGGCCTTGAAACTGGAGACTGTAACACGACACATATGGTTTTATTACTGTCTATAGGTCTGCTGCGAAATCGCCTTTGGAAAATATATTACCGAATATACACGTGGATGAAAGCCGTACACTGTTACATGACATCATCGAGAAGTAGCCTCATGGCCCTTTTCGGTATGGTACACTGTCAAAATAATGCAAACAGACCGAATTTTGCGTAAAATTTACTGAGGAATAGGCAGATCAAGTGATCAGCTGTTAGCCGACATCGAAAACGAAATAGCTATCGCGCTTGACAGGGGGTTGTAAGCAAATGGCTTGAAGGCCACAATTTCACGGTGAAATTGACATTGGAGTATATAATATCAAAGTAAATATTTGAATGCAAATGAGAATGATATCATCATCTCGTCACCTATCTCAGTATGGAACACAGTTAACGTTACCACAGATACACCGGCTTTTGCGTGAAATCCGCAATGCGTTGTAGGCTAAAGTGTCAGATCTGAGCACATATCTACCATATTCGACCTTGATAACGAAATTACTGCCCTAATCATTGAGTGTCAACCTTGAGACTTGGCACAGCATTCGATACTAAAATCAAAACACACCGTGCAAAATCTCATGACAGATCTAGGTAAGGAGCATCGTTAAAATCAATAGAGACCAATACCGGCTTTGCGTAAAATCTGTTAGCGATAAATGACGAGTCAGCTCTCACTCGACTTAGGAAACGAAATTACCACTAACATAGTTCAGTGACAAACTTAAAACTTGGTACAGCGTTCGATACTAACATTAAGACTTACCGTGCCAAATGTCATAACCGATCTCAGTATTGAACATCGTCAAAATCAATGGATACCAATACCGGCTTTCGAGTAAAATCTGTTTGCGATACATGACGGATCAGCACACACTCAACTTCGGAAACGGATTTACTACCCTAAACTTTAAGTAGAAACCCTGAAACTTGGGGGAGTGTTAAATACCACCATCACGACATGACATACCAAGTTTCAAGAGTTTTCATGGTGTGAAACACCATCAAAATCGACCTATACCAGCAAAGGTCGACTAAACGCATATGACGGTAACCGAGTTCAGATATAGATACGATTGTTACATCACACCTTCGGGGCACAGACCTATTGAGCCCCGGTTGCTCGGTAATTTTATGAATAGGAGAGAGTAAATCACCGTTTCTTTATTGTGCGCGGCTTTGAGAGAATAGACAGTCAAAGCTTGTTATGAGCGCAACCGGGGCAAGCCCCGGCTAGGCATTCGCAAAGCGAAAACACAGAAGAGGATTCGATTTTCGCAGAGACTTCGCTATATATGGGCATTTACAAGCGAAAGGACAAGAAGAATACGATTTTCGCTGTGATTTCGGTATATATAGATTGTTGTGCGTCTATAAATGGTAAAGAATTGTTATTGAACAGAATTTTAGGTGGGGCAATGCCCCAGTTGCCCTATAGGACGAGCCGCCACTGTTACCAGTGAACATAAACTTACGCCTTAACGGTCGAGACCAGACCGGACAATGTTTCGGCGTCAGAGTATCGCTACATTGATATTGAGCTGAATGTAAAACAGGTTTCTATACTTGCTACAAAAGTTATACACTATACAGCAGTGGCCAACACCTCAATCGCACGGATTTGGTTTTAATGATGCAGTAAAGATACGAAGTCAAGATTGACCCCCTACGCCTGCTAGATTTTTTATCATCAGAAAACGATATCAATTTCATTGATTGGTTGAATAAGCATCATTCGCTTACTGCGTATTTTGCTCGTGATGTTTTTGATGGCGGGTAAAACTCACAACAGAGAGTCACAAACGGAAACCTGGATGTTTCGAGCAAACTTTTGTAACAAAGCAAGTAAAACATTTGAGATTGTCAAGGTGCATGCTCGTTTAGTGTTGATTTTTAATGCAGCCAGCGCCATGCATGGAGTGCCCCGCAGTTGAAATGCAATAAATATGAACCAAAGATGTTGTAACGAAGTGAAAATTGTAATATATGAAAAAGGTTCACAGTGTAGAACCTACCAAGGTTCTGTTGTGAACGCGAACCTCTAAATTTCCGAGGTTCACACACAGAACGCGAACGTGAACCTCGCGTTCACACCATCCCTAATTGTTCAATAAAAAAAAATGATTCGTTAATTTTGGTGCCATATTTGTTGCGATCATACCCAAATGTGTTGTCGGAAGCGGTACACGTTATTATTACATTCGCCACCACCTATATTTGGGGAATTGGATTTTCGGCACTCATTAATATCCTATCGATGGCGCGGATTTTCAAGACACGAACACGTATTTCGAGAAATGCAATTACAGAATTCGCTTTGAAGTAATAGAAGTCAACTCAACTTCTACATGGATGGCATGCTCTTATTTTCAAGAAAAGTCGTTTTTCGCTGTTTATCATTAAGCTTACAGCTATCAGTTGCACAGGACAGAAGATGATTGTACGATAATTGAGCTAAATCCGAATTAAAACTTTGTGGGGGTCCGTGATGGTCCGACAGGGGTCCTCGAAGACAAAAAGGTTGAGAACAACTGCTATAAGCAGATAAGATTTTGTGCGGCATCCATCTCACACATGGTGTTCTGCATCAGTTTGTGATGACTAATATACTTTACTCACGCCCAGAAAAGTAGAAGCACTGACATAATTGCAACCATAACTAGGTATTTCTCGGATTTATATTTAGTTCTAAAAGTGCACAATCATTCGCCGTTTAACCTCTGTCGTGCCTGCAATTATCTAAGGAGAAGCTATACAAGCAAACTGTCTTTCTAATTGTCATGATGTAGCTGCACATAGTACACCTAGAAGCTATATCCAATCGATCGCGACTCGCAATTGTATTATGCTTATTACTGGCGCGTCACTGTTCGAATATTAGCATTCTGATACTTACGTACCGCTCTGACTTGCACGCTCAAAAGGTGCCAGTCAGAGAGCATGTTCATTATTATTGTTGTTCTGAATCTGCTTAAAGATTGAGTGTAGCTGTGCTTGTCTGGCGTTCTGAGTATTGAAATCAGAGTTACGCAGTTAGTTAAGTACTCAGTAGGATACGAGTTCCCACAATACCATCATAGAGTGTGCGTATGCCTTTTCAACTCTTTGTGCGGCATCATCGACGACTTTGACAGTACTTACGAGTGAATTCAATTTTCTGTAAGAGTCTAGTGAGTCACCTGCAAAAACGGCTGATTGAGCCAATCGTTATGGCATTCAACACTTCAACCACGACTGAAACCGAATAAGATCTGACAACGTAGTGCCATTGTTAAGCTTTATCTTTGTATTCGATGATGATGTATCTCTTCTGAAACAAGAAATTCGTTCACCACTTGCATAAGCGCCTTTGCAATATTTCTCCGCATGTTCTGTGCTTTCCCTCGGTCAAAACAGACATGCGGTCTACTGCAGTTTCCTTCACAGTAAGCCAGTTGTTGTTGTTGTTGTTGTTGTTGTTAGTATTGTACATATGGTGTTCGGCTACTATGGCCTTTTGCACCAGGTCTCAATAGTCTGATAAATCCATTAGCGTCACAACTGTCTGCCGGTAAGGATAACTAATTCAGCCACTGGTAGTAAAATCCGTGGATCTGATAACAGTTTTGTGAGCTGAAACGGTATGCCTAGATTCGCCGCTGTCGTCTTCAGGTGATCGCGGGGGGGTCGAGCAGCGCTCGCAATCAATCAAATAGTGGTCGACCGTCTCGTCGATATCGCACGTATCGCATAAACCCGTGTCGTGACATCCGATTCTGCGAAGGTGCCAGTGGAGTCTGCAGTGGCCCGTTTGCAATCTTATCAGAATTGAGGATATGCCAGTCATGCTTTAAGTTTGTGTGAAGCAGCTGTTGTTTGTTCATCATCATGTAGGCTATTTAGTGACTCAACATATCCTGAAATAATCTTGAATCATTGTCTGCCAACCAACCTACAATGCGCTTACAGAAACACCGCCGTTAGCAGATCCATTTAACAACTGATCAGTGATCAGTAGGGCGATTTTTTTTTGACATGTCAAAAAAAGTCAAAATTAGGTCAAAATTGTAGCGTTAGGTCAAAATTTGTCAAAATTGTTTACAAAATCAAAAATTTTTTGACCTCTACATTTAGTTTGTATCGTAGATTTTGCGCTGTCTGTGAACTTATCATTTGATAATTTACAGCCTGTAGCCTACTTTATAGGCCTACCGTTGTAAACGGCCCATCGTCTGCTCATTGTGAATCATAAACGGTCAAATGAAACAAATAGTGACATGGTTTTATGGTCAACGTACCGCAATATCCTAACTGAAGCAAGACTGCTTGGGCATTGCATGGTTCTTACATCAAGAAGCGCAAGCTGAAAAATTGTGATATAGACAACATTGTCAGAATGAAGCAACACGGTGCATCACCAGCAAGCAGTGTGCACACAACTTCAGTGTTGTCAGCTAACAACTGCTGCTGTTAAACGTTCTTTCTCCATTCTCGACAAGCTACTTAGTAACAACAGACACTTTCTACCCGAGATAGCGCAGTGGTATAATCCGGGGCTGCAACACCAATGGGTGTGGGTTCGATTCCGACCGAGGTCGACTTCATAATTCCGATAGCTAAATGTTGGAGGTTTACCTAGGCTCCTCCTCGCCACCTCATCCGCGTAAGCGGTGTCTTACAAAAAAGCCTAGAGGTGGCCCGTGCTATATGTTGGCAGTTACGGAAAATATGAAGAATATCGGCCTGGTGTAAATGACCATAGTAGTTGACAAACACCATGAATACCACAAAACAAACAAAACAAAACAAACACTTTCTACCCGAGAATGTAGGAAAGTATCTTTCGTTGTACTACAACAAATTTTAATTATTCCACCATAATACGTAATGTAACTATTGCAATTCTTCATAGGGCCAGATTTCGTTGAAATACTAGTTTTTTTCATGTAAAAATTTGTCAGTTTTTGAGCCAAAAACGTTCTTTCAGGCCAAAATACTTTGTAAGGACAGACAGTTCCAACCAGAAATGAAGATAAGTAGTACAATTTTAACATTATGTGCGAAAACACCTAATTTGCATACGTGAGGTCAAAATTTGGTCAAATTTCAGTTTTTTTAGGTCAAAAAAAGTCAAAATTTAGATTTTTTAGGTCAAAATCTTCCGTTTTTTAGGTCAAAAAAAATCGCCCTAGTGATCAGCAAGCCACTACCGTCGTGATCATTGAAGCATAACCGATTAGCCAATCAAGAGCCGTGATTTCGTGATTACTGATTAGGCTACTATAGTCTTGTTGCCGTTCTATGGTCGCTGACACGACCGAGGTCGACTCCAGAATTCCTACCTAAGTGTTGGAGGTTTATCTAGGCTCCTCCTCGCCATCTCATCCGTGTAAGCGGTGTCTTATAAAAGCCTAGAAGTGGGCCGTGCTACAAGTCGGCAGATACGGGATGAGAATGAAGAATATTGGCCTGGTGTAAATGACCATAGTAGTCGACAAGCACCATGAGTACCTCAAAACAAATGGTCGCTGACACGCCCACTCGCCGGCAGCTACTTTCAGCAACGACAAATCTAACGGCTTTTCTATAAGCTTATTCTAGGCTCATTGCTGTTTTTTTTAAATCAATAATCTATGAAATGAGACATTGATACCCATCATTTTTGAGATTTTCCGAATTTTGAGCAACCCTTATATACATCGTTGTATTAGGAATGACTTGTATTCAATTATTCAAACACTCGTGCAAAACGCAATTAATTGCAGATAATAAAGCGATAAAGTTTTTTTATTGAGTGTATTTGCTTATGAGGGTACCCTATTTCTTAAAACCGGAATAAGTCAGTGGCGCTGACATGCCTATTCAATAGTAGGCTACATATTCAAATCGAAATTTACTTTCATATACTTCATAGGTACTGAATAATAACTAAAAGGCTGTGACGGTAGTTCTGTTGTAAATTACACCTCGACCCTGCCTATACTATACGCCTCCCAACAGATATTGTGCGATTGCTCATTTCTAAAATCGCCTACCCTATACTCCGCACGTTCGCCGTTCTCCTGTTGCCAGTCTTATTCCCCGGGATGTTTAAAATACTGATTTCTCCGAAATATGAACCGTCGCCCAACACACAAAATTGGGTCACGCCGTCATCCGCTACAACTGCCAGCTTCCCTGAAAAAGTATACTGTGAATACTGAATAGTCTACCTAACGGGGCTAATATATTACCCCAGTGGCGCCAACGGACAGTGTTAGATGCGGATAAATCGGCCCGATCTCAACAGGTAAATTTTCAAAATGATATGTTACATTTTGCAGGAAGTAAGCTTATGCATTGCTGGAATACAGTTTTACTATCATTCAAACAAAATACCTTCTTTCACAATATACATTTCCTTTCCAACATCTCCTTTCCGACAAATGTAGTCGCCTGGGCTGAATACTTGCGGACTTAATCGCAAAACTAATTCGACGAGCAAGCCCGGCTCACAATCCTGTGAATTAAAACAGGAAATTTCAATAATCCAGATTGACTGCTCGCGCCGCATCGACAAATCAACAAACCATAGTTAAGATATCAAGTCACAGTAAATTGAACTTTTCGGGAACCATGTGATGGATCAGGTATCGAGAACCTTCACGTCAAGAGAGCCATCCATTGGGCCTATATTTTCAAATGTAATTACCAAAGAATCATACAAATATGCCAATCACCTACTACGTCACAATCGAAGATTCGTGACGTCATCGTGACATGAAATCGAAGTTCACTATGTACAGCATTTGTTATGTGATGTTATATTGACCGCACTAATCAAGCTGGCTTCTCGACATTTGAGCATAAGACCTTTTTTTTATCAACTCGGCAGAGATTGGCGGGTTTGAAATTTCTATGTTCTAATCCAATCCAAATCTGAATCTTCCAATCCTAATTCTTGTCCTGTTCCAGAATTTCGTATATCCCAATCCTAATTCTTATCTTAATCCGATATAAACTTGGAATTCCTCTAAGAAAGACCACATCTTACGCCTGTAATTCTATAAAAAGGAATAAAACGCATAATGAGTGCCTAAGTAGGCTACATCAAAAGACTTTGGTAGGACGAAAGAATTTACGTCAATCTCCCAAACATCGATGGATCGATGGAGAAAATTGGCCCGGTGTAAATGACCATGACCATAGTAGTCGATAAATACCATTATCACCCTAAACAACATCGACTTGCACTGGCGTGGGTAGCAGCGCGCTAGGTCTATTTATATGAAAAAAATCGAAACAAATTGACCGCTGTAACGTCAGTTGTGGTCACTGCATTAAAATGAATACATACCGTCGACTATTGGTTAATAGCGTTGCCCTCAGCAGTCCGGGCTCGCAAATACTTCATTTATCCATAACTCACTGGATGAGTTACTCATCATCGAGTTAATTCATTTATAACATGCGTGATGCAACTGTCCACTATACTAAGAGGACGTCCAAGGTTCCATAGGATGTAAGTCAGCGATTTTATTGTGATTCGACATCACTTTCTCTATATGCCCAATGTGCTTCGAAAATATTCTGGCAATTTTGGCATCATTTGGCCATTTGGCCTGCCTTGCAAAAAACACTCACAGGGGTGTTTTAGACCCAACCTGGAACAATGCTACTCTTTTCAAGGTATCCATGTGCACGTTGATAGCGATCTCGGCTCGCAACTTTTCAGGTAGAATCGACAGCACTTGCTTTTCATCCGTTGACTTTTTATTCGTCCATAGATAGTCGAACCACTTGATTATGTGTTTCTGCAGAGGCTTGCTGACTTCTCTAAACTGAATTACGTATCATCATAGTTCGCGGTACTTCACCAATCGCATCTGAAATTGCATACCAGCATGTATTGTTTCACCGAGTCCATACGACTTTGAAATTCGGTTTTCGCCGCATTCATGTTGCTGATCATTGATCCAACGTTTCCGACGATGGTGGCAAATATCAACACCCCAACCAGGAAGTCAAAAATCTTGAGAGATAGGTACGATTCTTTAGAGAAAATCACGTTTGGTACATTCACATGACGTGGCTATATCAGACAATTAAATTTTTGCAATGCGAGCAAAGTTCAGAATCGATAGCCTTTGAGGCGTACCTACCGTTGATTTGTTGAATCAAGATAATAATACAGTTACGATAAAAGACATTTAGCATCCATGAGATTGCTGTTATTTTATGATATTTCTTAATAGAACAGCAAGGTTCTGACTGATTGTTTGTATATTTGGAAATGGTGCGTATAACAGCGGATGTTTTTTGCACCATGTTATTTCAAATTAAGAAGTTCTATTCCATGGATCACCAACCTTTTTGCAACCAAGAGTTACTTGGGTACTGATTGAAGCGACGGGCTACCATTTACTCCCGCCGTTTACCGGTACCAGACTGAATTACCGTTTTGATATTCATAGCACTGGGCAGGACTCACACTTCGGTATGACTTCTAAGAGAGTGTTTTAAATCAAAACATCTCATTTCAACTAGCTAGTCACCATTATTTTTTAATAAATCATAAATTACTTCGCACCATGTTGCAGTGTTGGGATCAAGTCACTGCTTTCGAGTCACGATCACGAGTCATTGTACATTTTGACTCGAGTCAAGTCAAGTCAATCGATTTTCGAAGGTGACACGAGTCAAGTCAAGTCAAGTCACTCGATTTTTGGAAGTGACTCGAGTCAAGTCGAGTCAAGTCAAGTCACGAGTCAAGTCACAATTCAAGTCAACTTGCTTTTTCGAAGTACAATGCATGATTACGTCATTGCATTTTGCTGCCTGTCCGAAATACCGATGGACTGGTCATTGATTTTGAACCGATGAACGAATATAGATTTAAATATACACGCAAGAAGGCGCTCGCTCGCTCACATACATGTAGAACTGCTAAACTACAATTGCATAGCCTCAGTTTATAGTTACCAGCCAAAATAGAGAATAAAGAAACGAATTGATAAGATACAATACGTTACCAATTTACAAATTGATATGATACAATTCGTGCCTGTGTCAATGGTTGGGGACTGTATAAACTAGGCTTACCATATTTTGGAAAAAGAGGACACTTTTTCAGAAATTTCAGACATGCAAAACTGGAGAAGAATTCTCAAAAACCGGTAAATTTTTCCCACTTCGTGATCGTTTGACTAAACAAAAAAAAAAAGTCATCACTTCCGCTCAGAGCTCAAAATAACGTTTTTCTCTCCACATTGCCAGGCGGATGACTAAAAAAAAAAAGGTCTTCTTTTCGGTCAGAGCTAAAATCACCGCTTTTCCCTCCGAAATACCCGCCGGAGCTTCACTTCTGCGCTAATTTGCGGCATATCACTCGCAATTTCCTCTAAATCTGACCTAAATTTTCAAAAAAGAGGACAAAATCTCAAAAAAGAGGACAAAAGGGCGTCCTCCGAGGACACTTTCAAAAAAGTCAAAAAAGAGGACAAATCCTCTTAAAAGAGGACGTATGGCAAGCCTAGTATAAACTATATTCGAATTCAATTTCAATAAAACAATAGGTAAGAACAGAGAACATACAGACATTTTGCTATTAAATTACTTACTATACTCTAGTTTACGACAACGTAAACTGTAAGCTTCGATCATTTCGTTTGCGGTCAATTTATTTGTGAGAGAACAATGGAGGCTCAGTGAATCGCACGATCATTGAATTATTGGTCGCTCTCGCGGGTCATACCAGCATTTCGCGAACAATCCAAACATATACAAGATACAGTTCACGATTTTTATCGACACCGATTACTTGATGACTTGAAATTGACTCGTGAATTTTGCTCCGAGTCACGAATCAATTCAAATTTCTGATACGCCGAGTCAAGTCAAGTCAACGAAAAAGATGACTCGAGTCATCCCAACACTGCCATGTTGGTATAAATTATACAACAACAGTCACGTCAAATTTTAAAATAAATCATGTCACCATTTAGACCGGACGTCATGTTATCTGTTCCTATATCAGTCAATGGGAATCCTAGTATTGCATGCTAGTGCACTGTACTCCGCTATGTAACTTAACACAGCAACTCTGAGTGAGTGTTCCAGATGTGCATTAGTAAGGCGTGTTATGCTTTTGTTTTTTTCTGAAGTTCATGTCTGAAAAGCCTGTTTCGCAACGATAAGTTGAACCAAACGCGCTTCCAACCTTCATAGCTGCTGCGCAAAGTGAACATTAGGGCTGTTCAAAAATAACCTTTTTTCCTGAATCTTGCTGGTTACTTGATTAAATCGTTAGGTTGCCTTAAAAAATGACGCACACCAAATTTGAATTCATTCCAACCAATATTCGCGGATTTCGTAGAGTTTGAAAATTTTGAATTTGCCTGAAAATGCAAAAAAAAAGTTTTTTCAATTTTTTCTGCCAACCCCATGAAATTGTTGCGCTGTCTTCAAGCACGAAGCAAAACAAATTTGACTCAATTTGAAGCAGTAGAAGTGGAGTTATGTCAGTTTTTCTTTGATAATTCTGGGATTATCCTCGATTGGTGGATCATCCCAGAATTTTCATCAAAAAACTTGAATAACTCGGCTTCTGCAGCTTGGAATTGAGTCAAATTTGTTTTGCATCGTTTTTGAAGACAGTGCAACAATTTCATGAGGTTGAAAGAAAAATTGGAAAAAAAAAATTTTTTGCATTTTAAGGCAAATTCAAAATTTTCAAAGTCTACGAAATCCGCGAATATTGGTTGGAATGAATTCAAATTTGGTGTGCGTCATTTTTTAAGGCAACCTAACGATTTAATCAAGTAACCAGCAAGATTCAGGAAAAAAGGGTATTTTTGAACAGCCCTAGTGAACATACACCATGGTACTTTTCCGTGTCAACAAGGCACCAAAAGTTTAATGCAGCCTGGTGGGCTTTGAGGTGGAGGTCCTATTGCAGTGTTACAATTTCAATTTCCAACTGTTCATCATCCAGAAATGACAGATTTCATTAAACCGGACAGCAGCAACGATTACAGAAAGTTGGAAACATGGTACTAAACTGCGTTGAGTGTAAGAGCTGAAACAAGCTGTGTCCAAAGATGCAAGGCATGGGGATACAGATATTGAAAATCTGCTAGTACTTCACGTCAATCTGCTACCGAATACTAATTAGGGATGGTGTAAACGTGAGGTTCACGTTCGCGTTCTGTTTGTGAACCTCTGTAATTTAGAGGTTCACGTTCACAAACGAACCTTGGGAGGTTCTGCACTGTGAACCTTTTTCGTATATTACAATTTTCACTCCATTATAACATCTTTGGTTGAAATGTATTATATCTCAACTGTGGGCCACTCTATACAGGGCGATGGCAGCATGAAAAATCAACACTAAACGAGCATGCACCTTGACAATCTCAAATATCGCGAAACAATAACTTCATATTGTTAATTTATTCGCTAAAAGCTTTTCGACTAACTCTCATCAGTAGCGAACGTTAGTGATGGTAGTAAGGTTATTACCAACTTATCGGACTATGAGCTGAGTGACACAGAAGAGTTGGTACTATCTCTTGGTCTTGATTTTTCTGTGCCACCGACAGAAATCAAGCGTGAGGAAGTCTTTGCTGAATTTGAGGTATTACTTGGACAATTGGCACATCATCACCAGAAATTTGATGATGAAAGCAGAGCAAAGGAACACAGTGAGAAAATTGTGGCCCTTAAAGCCAAACTAAGTAGCTTAGCGCATGGTTTTTGTGGAACTCCAATCGACAGAAGTGATTTCACGATGACGTCCGATTGCTACAGGAGCATCAGATCCCTGAAATCCAATAAGTCAATTCACATAACCAAACCTGATAAAGGATCTGGTGTAGTCATTTTGAATAAGTGTGACTACATTTCTAAAATGGATTCAATTCTCGGCGACAAGTCTAAATTTGAAATCCTTGGCCCTGCGTGTGACAATGACAACACCTCCAAGATAGAAGCTCGTATTCAACGTCTACTATTGACCCTCAAGAAGGCGGGAAAAATCTCTTCTGTTGAATACGACGACATCAGACCCACTGGCTCCATTCGACCACGTATGTATGGTCTTCCGAAGACCCATAAATCGAATGTACCCTTACGTCCTATACTATCGATGGTTGGATCAGCGTATCACAAAGTCGCGAAGTGGATTGCGAGATATCTTGAGCCGGTGAGTTTGGTCTATGGTGGTAACTGCATTCGTGACTCGTTCACATTTGCTGATACCATTCGTAATGTTGATCTCGATGAGTCCGAAATCTCTATGTGTTCGTTTGATATATCTAGTTTATTCACGAACGTGCCAGTTCAAGAGACTATAGAGATTTGTGCCAATGAACTCTATGGTGGTGTCCTTCCATCTCCTCCATTCTCAAGGTCTTCTTTTGTTAAATTAATGCGATTGATCACTTGTGATGTCGAATTTAGTTTCAATAACACCATATATACACAGATCGATGGTGTTGCAATGGGATCGCCGCTTGGTCCCATTCTGGCTAACATTTTTGTGGGGTATTACGAAAAACGGTTATTCGAAGATATTGATCGACCATTAATGTATCAAAGATATGTTGATGACACCTTCGCCATATTTGAAAATGAATCCCAGTGTGATTTGTTTCTGAGCAAATTGAATGGTCTTCACCCATCACTGAAATTCACCATGGAAAAAGAGGTTAATAATTCATTAGCATTCCTTGATGTTGTAGTGGAAAAGACGGGTGCTAATTTTGTTACATCAGTTTACCGTAAGCCTACATTCAGTGGGCAATACATTTCGTGGGATTCTTTCTGTCCAGTAAAACGTAAAGTAAATTTGATAAGAACTCTGGTACACAGGGCTCTGATGCTTTGTAGTAAAGTCAAACTTGATTCTGAATTGGAGAACATTCGGTCAATCTTTCAGTCAAATGGTTATCCTGATCATATCATTAAAATGACCATAGATCGTAAACTCAAAGATTTCAGAAAAGTTAAACCGTTTGGACCTAGAAAATGTCCTGTTTATTTGCATCTTCCTTGGATTGGGAAAGTGTCCAACAGGTTTGAAAAACAAATTAAATCGTCAGTGAGCCATTGTTTTTCACAAGTAGAACCTCAGGTAATCTTCATGACGAAATCTCTGATGCCTGCAACGCAAAAGGATGTGCTACCTGCGACAAATCAAAGCAACATAATATATGAATACACGTGCCGATGTGACAGTCGGTATGTAGGTCGCACGTCTCAGCGCTTGCAGCAAAGAATTCGCCAGCATGTCCCACGGCAAATTAGAATAAATAACGTTTCTCCAACTCCTCCATCGCAGTCTGTTGACACACTGCGTGATTATGATCAAGTTACTGCTTGTAATTCGGCTATTGGACAGCATCTCTTATCCCATCCAGAATGTGCTGATCATTACAATGACAGTCAATTTTCTATACTTGCTCGTGGCCGTTCTCTTTTTCATTTAAAGGTCCTGGAATCTACGATCATAAAGCTACGAAAGCCGATTCTCTGTCGCCAGAAGGAACGCCTCTACACCCTTGGAATATTTCATTAATGTTATGTGTTGTGTTTTCGGTTATTTGTAACCGAATATGTACTCGTTAACGTTCGTTTTGTACCGTTACTACCGTATCTAGCCCGTCTACTAGTTGTTTGTTTTTGTTATTATTACGTCATACAGACAAAATAGTTCTTACATTTCGAATTTGATTCACCCCATCACTAACGTTCGCTACTGATGAGAGTTAGTCGAAAAGCTTTTAGCGAATAAATTAACAATATGAAGTTATTGTTTCGCGTTATTCTGAAGTTCTGTACCACAAATCACTTGTTCAAATCTCAAATATGTTACTTGCTTTGTTGCAGAAGTTTTCTCGAAATATCCAGCTTTCTGTTTGTGAATATTTAATGACTCTCTGCCGTGAGCTTGACCCGCAATCGCACAACATCAACAGCGAAATACGCTACATAGTGAGCGAATGATGCTTATTCAACCAATCGATGAGATTGATATCGTTGTCTGATGTAAAAAATCTAGCAAGCGTACGGGGTCAATCTTGACTTCATATGTTTACTGTATCATAAAAACCAATCCGTGCGATTGGGGTGTTGGCTACTACTATATAACTTGTTAATGGGGTGATATCGGGCACAAGTATATATATAGACCCGTTTTACTCTCAGCTCAATATCAACGTAGAAATACTCAGACGCCGAATACATTGTCCGGTCTGGCCTAGCTTATATTTTCTTGCAAGTCTGCGTCGAAATTGTTGGCAAAGCAACGGATGATATTGATTTTATGGAATTTTTATATCATTTGATTGCCCCAGTTGATGCATTTAGCGACGTTTAAAACGTCAATATGTACTTCAGCATTCTGGAATTACGTGTCCCGAGTCGTCGCTCCGTATCGTGCACGTACACTGTACATTAATATAGGCTATCACTTCACTGAAATATAGGGTTGGAATTAGCAATATGACGTCACGTGCCGTCATGAGGTTCACGTTCGCGTTCACACAGAACCTTTCAAAAAGGTTCGCGTTCACACGAACCTGAACCTTTCAGAGGATCACACCATCCCTAATACTAATGTTATTTATTTCTTTGGCATTGTCCTCGACGTCAAGCTACCACGAAGGAGCCCCCCCCTGCGCTATTTCAAGAAGACCGTGGATGACATTCCGTCATGTCGCCTGTATAGGCAGTGTGTATTATCATACGTCTTCTATATCCTGCGGTTCTATTACATGTTGGTATATTACTAATTGTAATTCAGGATATTTGATATCATCATTTTAAGTGATTATATATATATATATGTATTGTCATTTGTAAGTGATATGTAGGTGCAGTGGTTCTCAACCGGGGGTCCATGAAGCATTTTCAGGGGTTCCGCGAAGTCTCTAAATTTGTAAAATGATTGACAACCTAATTTTTATATATTTTTAAGTAGGAAAAGCATGAGCCAGTTTCGCTTCATAATTCCTAAGACTTTAGGACTCACATCAATAAAATGGTCGTCTGAGATGAAATATCTGACTGTCCAAACTCATTTTAATTGTAAAATTGCCAATAGCCTGCTGATGCAAACGTATTACCGTTTAGAGATGTTCTGTTGTGGTTGGCGGAAAAATTAAAATGTTGGAGATAGCAAAATCAAACAGGGCGCAAACATTTTGGATTTGGAGTTGTCAGCAGTCTCAGTAAATTAGTAAACAGTCGTTTCAAACAGAAATTCCTGATTTTTTTCCAAATCTTTCCCAATAAAGGAATTGAAATCTCGCCACGAAATCTATTTTCTCCTGTGATATAACCACTAAATAAATTCAATATGAGATACTATGACTAAGCTGGGCGTGATATGTTCGTTAAAAAGTCACACCAATAGCTGTTGTCGGAAGCGTTGCGCGTTAATATTATATTCGCCACCAATATATCTTTGTGGAAATGGATTTTCGGCACTCTTCCCGATTTCAACATTTGCTATCAGCTATAGGTTCAATGCCCCTTCCATGTTATCCAATGTAACTTGAAACTCTTATAAGCTCGATAATGTGGATCACGATGAAGGTCTGAGGGATAGCAGGATAATTATAAAGCTTTTGAAATCGAAGATGATTGAGAACGTGGAATAGTCCATCAACAAAAGTTATTGATCTGACATAAGCTTTGGGACTTGGAATAGAAATCTTCGGAACTTTTAACATCCTTACGAAGTATGAAAAAATTACATGGCAAGGTACAGAAGGTATCTCACTTTCGATCAAGAGAAACAGCCTTTTCTTTGTATGTCTATTTTCGGTAGCTTTGTACTGCCGTGATACTGGCATTCGCATGATACTGCTACCATGGTTTACTGGAAAAGTCTGGAATCCCGATTTACAACTCAAGTGAATGGCAAATACCTATAGGTAGCTCATAAAGGATCCTAAACTGTGGCATTCTCCAAAATGGCAACGTATTAGGTGCAGTAACAATTGCACACTCAGTTAGTCTTCGTGAATAATACAGAAGCATTGAGAATAATACAGAAACATTGAATTGTTGCAATATCACATGCACGATTGGATCATATATGTCAGCTTTTAAATATTGTGTTTTCAAAGTGGTCAGACAATAAGGATCCACATGTAACCATGAACCATGATACACATGTGCCACTGCCATATGTGTATGTCGGACAGCAGACATTCTACAAAGCTAAAAGATGAAAATAATTTGTCTGAAAACCTTGACACAGTCAGAGATGGGCAAGGATAAAATGTCCCCAACATCTGAAGATGATGGGGGTAATATACCAGAGTAGATTGGAGCTTACATATGTTAGCTGACTATTGTAAATTTGCACCCTGAAACTCGCACTTTATTTATCCTGCAGAAGCAACATTAGTTTAAATCAACCAAATAAAGCAGTGCAAATGTTTATTTGAAGTCTATTGATTTACTTTTGACTGCTTGTGGACTTTGAAACGTTTTATAAAATAAACACAAATACTAAAAGCAGTGTTATTATGTGGATTATGAGACAATGTGGTGAGTACCTAACCCAAAAAATTGACGTTATAGAGAAAAACGGAAGTCATTTTTGAATTCAGCGCCCAAATGTTAGTGAAATTCAATTGCCTGATCAAAGTCAACAAAGATTGTGTTGACTAGTATAATTAAACCAGAGGCATAAAATGACATAACAAAGCGTTCTCTCGTCAACCCTGTACTTCAGTTTTACAACTTAAGCAATGATTTCTGCGACTCACTTGAAAAATGTATTCAAAATCCTGTTCCGGCATGGGAGTTTCTCCTATTGTTGTCAAAGTCAAAGTTGACCAATACATGCTGTAGATATATTTTCTTGATAATGTATTATATGGATAACTTGAAATATTTGGATACACCCAGCGATCTGAACCGAATCTAAATGTAACATGAAAAGCAAGGGGATGTTGTACGACTGATTCATTCGCATCAGTGGTTTCCAACCTTTTTTATGGTCCCGACCCAATTTCCTGATTTGAAAATCTTCCTCAACCCACTGAAGGTTGTGAGCCGATTACTAATAGAGATCTGCACCTTCGCCCGGGACTTCTCGTACCCTATTTGAAATGCGGATTGCTTGAAAATTCATCAAAAAGGGTAAGCACCTTTGCAACCCCCAGCAAACACCCAAACGACTCCCGGGGTTCAAGGCCTGATGGTTGGAAACCACTGAGTTAAATAAATTTCTTACTTACCCGATGAAGTGAGAGAGTGCGAAAAACACGCAGGCGTTCCAATGGATGATGACGATGATATAAAGCACGAGAATTGCAATACGAAACAAATTCGGATACGATGTTCTCGTTTCAGCTCTATCGAAACATTCGAAAACCCGTGAAATTCTCAAAACCCTGTTAATTCTGAAAAATCGATACAGGATGACATCATTTGATATTTGCGGTAACATAAACCAGGGCCTGTGATGTATAGGGTTGCTCAGAAAGTTCCACTTTTGAAACGCCCTGATTTTCAGTCTATTTCCCGTGACCTTTATGTTAAAAACATATTCTGGCAACTTTTTTTGCAACCCATCCCTTGCATTTGTGTGCACTGTGCACCTTGAGCCGAGGAAAGTATCCTATAATTTGAGTCCCGTGAATCTATTTAGCCCAATAAATTTTCCGGGGTTGATGGAGCTGCATCTATCGGGTTGCTACAAAACCTTACTATACAATTGAAAATATTTTTATTTCCGTTGGAGCAAATAGACTCCTTTCGCATGGTAGGATTTTACCATGATCAGAATGATCCAAGATTAGGTACGATTGTTAGGAAGAATTTAGTGTTGAACGGTAAATGCAGTTAACAGGAAAACGACATAAATGTTGGAAGGCATGCACTAGTTTCAAGTAGGGAACGTGAACATACATAGAGCTCTTATATTTTAACAGGCAGCTGGCACTCCTCACAACAGTGATTTAGGCGTTGCGCAATCTTCATTTCACCATTCATTTAAACATGTGACGTTGCAAGCTTCTGGACATCTAATCAACGACAAAGATTCGTCTATAACAGGGGTCACCAACACGCGGCCCGCGGGCCGCATGCGGCTCGCCAAGTCTTATTCTGCGGCCCGCGACCTGATTTGAGATTTCGGAAGAAAGCTAAGAAAACCAATTTGAAATGCTGAAATTGACTACAGTTTCAACATGTTGTTGTCTCAAACTAAGCTATTCTCTTGTGCCCAATATCACTATTCGTCGCTGGCTAAAACGGCTCTGGTGATGGCAACAACATTACATCGAGGGAGAATCAGCTGATATGAATGGGCATGGGCATATCGTCTTGACTTGCAATGGCCCAAACACTGCTAAGACCGAGACGATTAGAAAACGGCTTAGGGCAGTGGTTCCCAAACTGGGGAGCGCGCGCCCCTTGTAGGGGAGCGAAAGCATCTGATGAAGAGGCGGGGATGCACTCAACTGAAAAAATTTTCCCCCTCCGCGCGATTTACCTCTAATTCATAGTTATTGCTCTGTGTATAGTCCGGAATTCATCTTATGGAATTCTCTTATCAGCAGTCGTAACCTTTCATGCCATCAGACTAGCCGTTGGGACTTCTAGCATTCTGGTTGCATTTTGTGATATGACGATTTTTCAGTAACATAAAGGGGGAAGTGTCTAAAAAAGTTTGAGAACCACTGGCTTAGGGCTTCTCCACAAGATCAAGCTTTACGTGGAGATGGTCATTCAGCTAGTCACGTATTTCGCTTGTCCCAATATCGATTCCTTAGTCGCTGGAAATCGTTTCCAGTTATCGTGCACAGCTCACAGTTCAAAATAAAATAATATTTATGATAATGATTTTTTGTTGTATTTGTATTCCTTTATTAAAATATTATTTCTTTTGTGGTCAATATGCCCATCGCCTATGTTAGGTAGCTCACCGTTGTACTGACATAGAGTTTAAGAACGTTGTTGCCTATTTTTCATCAATATCGAATTCATGCGGCCCGCGGCCTCTACGAAATTTTAAAAGTGGCCCGCGACCCGTTTTGAGTTGGCGACCCCTGGTCTATAATGTCTGATGCTATAGCCGTAGAGCAGTGGTTACCAAACGGTGGGGAATTCAATGGTTTCTGGTGGGGAATGGACGCATTTGTTAAAAATTATATACAGGACAGTCTACATATTCACGGAGACACATGCGCAATTGACGTTAACAGTTAACTGCTCTGGAATGTATGTATCGAAAATGATATTGCGTGTTGCTCACTAAAACTCATTTTTAACTCTGGATGGCCAATCATGGCGCCACAAACGCATCCAGCACGACTAGTTTGTCGTGAAATAACGCTTTCGCGAAATTTTGAGCGTTACTGGTATCGGTTCACAATACGTTTTATGTTCCAGCTATAGGCGATTGTCTTGCGTACTGATGTGGTTGTGTGTATTGAGCAGTCAAACCAGCAGATAGCTGCTCTGTGATGACAAAAGTGCTGGGTAGTGGGGAACAGGACCGTAACTGTCGCACCCAAACTCCTCAATTGGGGGGAGGGGGGCGACCGAGCTCGAAGGGGCCAAAAATTATTTCGTGAATTAACATAAATTAAAGTATATTTCAAAAAACTTCATGCCACTTTTTAAAAAAAATTTCGCGCGATTTTGTTGCTCGATTTAATATTGCCGAATATCTGGTTATTAGGTTCTCTTTCCCCACGAAAATACGTAGAATTTATAGAAATGGAGACGTCGGCGTCGGCCACTACTGTGCCACGACGCCCCGAGGCATATGGAGTTATAGGCCATGTAACATGCAACTCCGAGAAGTGTGCCAGAACGATCAGCGGCGAGAAGAACTTGGCCGAGAAGGAATGCCCTTTTGGTGATCCAAAACTTCGATACATACAATATACATATATGTTTAATTGGCTAAATGGCTGGTGCCGAATGTTCCTGTCCTGGCGATCTGAACCCCTAAGGACAAATGCCACCCGGCAGGGAAAATTATTTGCCAATAAAGAAATACCAATTTGAAATCGTGTGTGACTTTTATTTTTGGCGATTTCCATATCTTTGACATAGCAGATATAGGAGTTCACGTAATAGCATAATATAACGAAGTCAATATACCAACGGGTCCGCCCTAAGATGTTCAATTCTTATTTAGGGGTCATACCTTTTCCGACACACCTCACTCAGCTCTACCAGTAAATCTGATTACGTGAGCAGAGAGGGATAAAAAATTGATAGCAAAATATATGCAATTCCCGATCATATATGCCGATTCAAACACGAATTATATAAATTGTTCGCGCATAGCGCGTTTAGTCGTAATAAGGCGACGCACTAAACAGTAGACCCAATGTAGATGATAAGTTCCAGGAAAAGGCATGCAGGCTCAGAGGGGGTTCTGGGGGCCCAAGACCAACGTTTTTGTGGCGGGGATGACAAAGTGCTGTTACGGTCCTGGTGCTCGGAATAAATCTGAAGTGGGGAATGAAGACAAAAAGGTTGGGAACCACTGCCGTAGAGCATGCAGTATTGGTAGAGTCTTGCAGTTCACGATGATATTGTTATCTGCGTTTCATATCGACGTATAATCTTTATGAGAAAAATCGCAATAGTCGAACGTATGTAATTCATAAAGACGAATATCAAGCCACCTAAAAGCAGTTCAAGCAGATGATAAGTGGTAACGTTTGGTGCGAGGCTGTTTTCCACCAAGGATTCCAGATATCCATCATTGGCTCATCACGTCAGCGCACTGAACAAATGAGCTTGACTCGAGCGTCATATAAACACCCTTTGACAGAAAGTTAAGCGGACAGCCTAAGCCATGGGCGGCCAACCCGTGGCCGGCGGGGCATACGTGACCCGCGAGAATGTTTTTGAGTGTCCCGCGACGAAATTTTCGAAATTAGTTGTAGTATCGAAAATGAATTGCTCAGATTGTGAACTTGCAAGACCGCGGCACTTGGGATTTTGATGACTAAAATATCAGTTCTAGGCTGATCCATGGTTCAAGGTCCAGTCACAGTTTTAGTAAATCGTCGTACATTGCAATAATTTGAAATTGTAGTAATAGTTTTTTCACGCGTCGCGTCATTTAATTGGCATTCTATTTCTTGCTTTTAGTATTGGTACTCACTCCTTTAAATGAAATAAACGCCTAATTTATCCGAATGACAATTAGGAGAGAAAGTCTTTTCGCGTTTGCTCTCGCAGGAAGACCGTGGACGATGAAACCTAGGCACAAAATGATTGTCGCGTATTAGCGGAGCGGAAACCTTCGATACCGATATGTCCAGACGCCGAATATAGTCCTGTCCTTACAAACTGAGCCCAGCGGGTGGTATGCAGTAGACCCGCAATATACTCAAGTAATAATATTATTGATCCAGTTCGTTTAGAAACTTTGACAAATTTTCGCACCTCGCTCGGCTAGTGGCCTCGCACTCGTTCGTCAATTGCACGTGGCCTTTTAGCCGAAAAGGTTGGCCACCCCTGGCATGAGCAATCTTTTCTGGTCATTTCTGGATTGCAATTTACAAGTAATTCAACTCTTTTTTTGGCGATAGGTGAGTTAGACGATATATGTCATAGGCCTAATCATTTGAGCTAATTATTCCGTGTGAGCAAATAAGTCAGGTTGATTGAATAATACAGATCCATCACCTACCTGCATATTGGCACATTGTATCCAAACATCAAATATGAGATATCAGTCGGAAATAAAGATATAGCATCCACTTTGAATTGCGTACTCTTCACGTACTGTTGTCTTAACCTTACCGTGTCCTCGACGAGAAGCCCCTGCTCCAGAAACCCTTGTAATGAAAAGCAGGAGTATCAACAGATGGCGTCAGTACCGGCATGCAAATAGAATTCCGAATAATCCGTTTGGCTGAGAGGGCTATCGCACGGTTCAACATGAAGGCCTAATTAAATAACTGTATGTTTCTTATCCAGAAATCAAGGTGCTCTCGTGATTAGTCAAATTAATGTATTCTGCCATTTGACCCCTATTCAATATCTCAAAACGTTTCGCAAATGTGATGTCGATCAACTGTAATGACCATCCTACAAAGCAAGTAATATTGATAAGACACGATACGAATATCTCTTTTCCTCATGAATGCGCACCAGTCGGTAGCACTATTACGCATTGCATTCACTGTCATTCTTTTCATGCGGCAATCCTCGCAACGTCATGAACAATCTATTCTATAGGCTGATCAATATCAATGGAATGTAGGATATAACATGTTTAACGTAACCGAGGAAGTAGTTCGTTTTACTTACTTTTATCATTTGCTACGCTAATCAATAATAATTATCATCAATAATGTTGATATCGCGGAATCGCCATATTTTCAACCGTAATCTTTATCAGTGATGGCCAAGTATATACTGCCTGCGTAGGGTCGACTGGAAACGTTTTCAAGGACTCGCAATCGACCAGTCACAAGAAGATTTGTCTTCTGGCAATTTTACTGACTATTAGTTAATTTTTTCATTTGATACATTCGCGGACTATAAGTCAGTAACGAGTTTATTTCGCAGTTAGAAAATAAGAGCTCGAATAGAAATGATTCAACATTCACTTCTTAGTTCGTCAAATAAATCAGTCAGGTGATTGTCTTAGTATTGTTTGCCAGTTTCCAATAATCACTGCGTGCGTATCCCGCTAAATACAGCCTTAATAGTCCGCCAAGTGGCAGTCGGTTAACTAGCGTACAATGTTCCTTGGTCTTTTAGATTGCGTTCATAAAAACCCAATTTAAAATAATTATGTTCAACTAAAATACGAATGGGTATATTCCACACCGATATTGTGCTCCAGAAAGTAACCTTGCGACAATCCTTTGGAAAAAATAAATATCAATATATACAGAAAAAGCCTTCAAAGAGTTTCCTACCTTATATTCTAGTTTAATGCTCAAATAACTATTGACACCGGTAGGGTTGCATCTAAAAGAAAAATCAATTCAAAACAAACATGTTCAAAACATCGCCCTTGTTTAAAACATGTTTTTCATTGTTTTTCTTTTTATTCATGACGTCACGAATATTTAATTGTGACGTCATAGCCGGTTGACATTGACAATGGAAAATATAGGGAAAATATGACTCCTCCGACGAATAGGGCTTCCGACCACAGGCCAAAAATATCTTTAATCAGAACGACATCGCTATGCAGCATTTTTTACGGTCGACGGCCTTCATCATCAGAACACCCATTCCGTACCAATGATTTATATCTACATGCTACAACTGTTGAACCGACAACGATTTCGAGGATTCCAGCCACGCCACATCGTATACATCGACACCGTTTGATTTAAATGCAACCCTAGGCACCGGTATGATGTCCTGATTCAAGTAAATGCTTTAACTGCCCTCTTAAAATTACTTCATGAATTCTGTATTCGATTACATTCACCCAAAATACAGTTTGAAGAGACTCTTTGGGGTACAGAACTTTAATATACATTTTAATAATATATTCATAATAAAATATATTAAAACCCGAAGCTTTTCGAGCTGACACTTTTCAAGGGCAATCGTCAGCATATGGAGGATTTCAAAAACATGCATCTAGCTACATTGCAAACAACCAATTATGACGTCATAGAAACAAACAACATGAAATACAGGCAAACCGCGAGCGCAGCTAGTGGCCAATTTTTAGATTCACTAAAAATTCCTTCTGCTGACACAAGCGCGGTCGGTGGATTTTAATATAAGTCGATTCCAGTGCAGACAGATGGAAATTAGTGCGGCCTCTGCCTAATATAGAAAATCTTTCATCGCGATAGTTTTTAGCGCAAGTTGCATTCTCAGCCAAATGCTTGCCGATGGCAGAGTTCATAGCCATGGCCTGATTACGTTCTAGTAATCGCAGATCAGTTAAAGCTGCGTCTTCGCGAGAGTCCAATGTGCGTGATCTAATAACGCTAGGAACATGTTGTTTGATGCGTTCCTGCAAGCGCTGAGTTGTTCTTCCCACGTACCGACAATCACAGTGGCACTTGAAATCATAGACTATATTGCTTTGTTGAGAAGCAGGAAGAACATCTTTGCGCGTTGCAGGAAGCATTTGTTTGGTGGTAAACACAACATTAGTTTTTACATTATCGTAACAGCGATTTACAGCAGAAATCAATTGCTTTTCAAACCGGGAAGAGATGGGGCCCAGCCACGGTAAATGTATATATACATTTTCCTCAGACCGTGTGTTCGTGTTTTGTGATTTGTTCGGATTGAAATTCCTGAGTTTTCTGTCAACAGAACTCTTGATTTGAAGTGTTAATGGCTCAACTATATCATCGCAAAGCGAACTCCGCTGATAATTTGCCTGCCCTCAAAGCAAGATTGAGTGATTTGGCACATGCCTATTGTGGATATCCTATTGATTCGGAAAATTTTTTAATGACGAAGGAATGTTTTCGTGCCATAAAAGCATTGCGACAAAATCCAGACATTCACATTAGCAAACCGGATAAGGGCTCTGGGGTTGTAATCCTAAACAAACGGGATTACATACTCAAAATGGAAGCAATCTTGGGTGACGAATCAAAATTCAAGACACTTGGTCCCGCTGCGGAATTCGATAACATCGCCAAGATCGAAAGACGGATACAGCGCCGACTATTCAGCCTCAAGAAAAACGGCTCAATAACACCTGAGGTCTACGCCTCCATCAGACCGGTCGGGGCACAAAGGCCACGTATGTACGGACTGCCAAAAACTCATAAAACCAACGTGCCCGTTCGACCAATTCTTTCTATGGTTGGATCGGCGCAGCACAAGCTCGCGAAGTGGCTTATCGGTATCTTGGAACCAGTGCGTTCCATGTATGATTCGCATTGCGTCGCTGATTCGTTTACATTCGCGCACGAGATGAAAACCACCGACCTTCCAAACCCGAATATGTTTCTCGGTTCATATGATATCGTTAGCCTCTTCACGAACGTGCCGCTGAAGGAGACCATTGATATCTGTGCGGACGCGCTATATGGTGGAGGTGATTTAGCACCACCTTCCTTCTCGCGTAAAGTGTTCGTTGAACTTCTTAATACGGCTACTTGCTCTGTTGAGTTTAGTTTTAACGATACCATCTACATGCAAACCGACGGCGTAGCTATGGGTAGCCCTCTTGGCCCGATTTTAGCCAATATATTTGTGGGATTCCATGAAAACAGACTTTTCGCGGCAGATGAAACCAAGCCTCCATTCATGTACCGTCGCTATGTCGACGACACCTTCGTTATCTGTCAAGATGAGACGGAGTTCGATGACTTCTTTGATAACTTGAATTCTCTACACTCGTCTTTAAAATTCACATTTGAAAAAGAGCGTGCTAACTCGCTACCATTCTTAGACGTTCTAGTGGAAAAACGGGGTACTAGCTTTGTCACATCGATTTACCGGAAGCCAACGTTTACAGGGCATTATATACGCTGGAATTCTTTTAGCCCGAATCGCCGTAAACTAAATTTGATTGGCACGTTGGTGCACAGAGCCTTGATGATTTGTTCGGATGAAAAATTAAACGCGGAGCTAGAATATATCCGCAAAATTCTAATCGATAACGGGTACCCCGAACACATCATCAAGAGTTCTGTTGACAGAAAACTCAGGAATTTCAATCCGAACAAATCACAAAACACGAACACACGGTCTGAGGAAAATGTATATATACATTTACCGTGGCTGGGCCCCATCTCTTCCCGGTTTGAAAAGCAATTGATTTCTGCTGTAAATCGCTGTTACGATAATGTAAAAACTAATGTTGTGTTTACCACCAAACAAATGCTTCCTGCAACGCGCAAAGATGTTCTTCCTGCTTCTCAACAAAGCAATATAGTCTATGATTTCAAGTCCCACTGTGATTGTCGGTACGTGGGAAGAACAACTCAGCGCTTGCAGGAACGCATCAAACAACATGTTCCTAGCGTTATTAGATCACGCACATTGGACTCTCGCGAAGACGCAGCTTTAACTGATCTGCGATTACTAGAACGTAATCAGGCCATGGCTATGAACTCTGCCATCGGCAAGCATTTGGCTGAGAATGCAACTTGCGCTAAAAACTATCGCGATGAAAGATTTTCTATATTAGGCAGAGGCCGCACTAATTTCCATCTGTCTGCACTGGAATCGACTTATATTAAAATCCACCGACCGCGCTTGTGTCAGCAGAAGGAATTTTTAGTGAATCTAAAAATTGGCCACTAGCTGCGCTCGCGGTTTGCCTGTATTTCATGTTGTTTGTTTCTATGACGTCATAATTGGTTGTTTGCAATGTAGCTAGATGCATGTTTTTGAAATCCTCCATATGCTGACGATTGCCCTTGAAAAGTGTCAGCTCGAAAAGCTTCGGGTTTTAATATATTTTATTATGAATATATTATTAAAATGTATAACAAAATACAGTTGCAGAACACGTTTTGTTTTGCGTCATGCATCTAGAAATTAGCTTACTCCCCCATATGAGGCATGTCACACAGTCATCAGTATTCATCAAGAAAAGCTTGGAATCCAAGTTGAGGATGATATCCGAATAATAATGCTATAATATCACTATTTGTAATTTCATAGCGACGAGAATTGACCGGCTGTGATATATATAAAACATATTAAAGCAACCTAGTACCCTCCAGAGAAACTTGATTCACGTGCACGGTCTATGTTTTATTCGGGCCATATACAGTGCTTTAAGAACGGTCTTTCAGAAATCCTACACGTAGGCCTGTTATCCCGAAAAGTGATCAGAGCCTTTGTTGTTATTGTTGTTGTTTTATTAACGCATTAATTGGCGCTTGCAACATCGTGGTTATTTGCGCCCACACAATAAATTTCATAAATTTCATAATGGCATGTCTTCTTGAACTTGAGTCTTTTTTCGGCTCATTTGCTGCCTCCTTTCAAGAGTTCGGCTCTCTCTTTGTCTGAGCTTTTTCAATGCGCTGTGTTACAGCGGGTTCGGCGATGAGGAGCCCAGACAAACCTCCGACACATAGAAACATGGCAGAGCCGAGACTCGAACCATCAACCATCGATGTCGTGACTGCAGTGTTTAACCAACTGCGCCACTCGCTTCCCATCAGAGCCTTTGTGAAGTCACTTTTAATGAACCGCAAAGTCAGTGAATTGACCAGCTTTGATGCAACCTATAGACACTTACCTTTGTAGCCCTAGTAGCCTACAGACGTACTAATTGCAAAGAACTCTGCAGAATTTACAAAAATATATCAATTAATATCTCACCGGTTCTAAGTCTCACAGCCGTGTCGCATATATATATCCCGTCGCATACGTAATCGAAAATAAGCCAGTACGTCACGAATCGTGTTTGTAACTCGTCGAAACACGCTCTCCCAATGACAAACCACAAGTTATACATAACCGCTACAGTGATCACGACAAGCCACCCGAAGTAGAATCCTTCCGCCGGATTTATAATCCATTCCGAATTTTTGGGTTTTGTAGTTGGTTTCCTGTAATAGAAATTAGAACTACCACAGTTTTTCCAGCTCATATACTTTCTGTTCCACAGAGACGGGAAACCACTACAAACGTTTCCACCAAACGGTACAAACGACGTTTCCCTCAATGCACAGATCGCATATGTGTGAAAAGATAATATTCCGTCTCCGATCCGGCCATTGTCGCCTGAAAGGGCAATTATTTAAATAGGCTACAGCGACACGCCATTGTGTGACTTATGCCTCGTACCCAAGAATGTGGATCACTTTCTCCTCGCATGCCCAAAATATGATTGGCACCGAGCATATTTGATTGATTTCTGCTTGAACTTGAGATTTGAGTTCACGACAGATAACCTTCTCGTACGGCCACAACTTCATTCGCCTCTTGTTGAGTTCGTCCTGGCCAGCAATGTGTTGATTTAAGCAATTCTTTTTTAGGTAAACGATTTGCGACATGTAATACGAAATTTTCTGCCGTGGCGCACCAGACCGATAAGGTGATAAGCGCTGCAATGTCCCATTTTCACAATTATTAATAATAATAACTTTGTGTTTGTCTCAGTGTTCCATGATGAGCTAGTTGAGTCGCAGATATTGAAACAGTGAGGTAAAGTATCCGGTACGTTAAACACGTAGTTGTTATTGTTGTTGTTGTTGTTGTTGTTTATTAAGCAAAACGATTAGGCGCTGGTCGACTGACGGCTTTTTACACCACGGTCAATAACATATTACATGAATAATGACGAAATAGCGAAATAAAGTGGAAACACTACGATCATAACAGGCGGTTTCACAAGAGCACGATGGTAAGGCGGTTACACACAAAAACAAATCAAGTATCAGAATAGTATGATAAACTCAAGTTACAAATTGCGGTTGCACGATAACACATATTCAACGACATAACGAGTAATCTGAGAATCAAGGAATAAATCGGCAATACAAAAATTCACTTTCATTTGAGCACATTTATCGATAAGCAATTTCATTTCAGACAACTGATTACACTGGTCATTGGTCAACTCATATTTTTAGGCAGACAAAGTAAGAGTGGTTTGGGGGGGGGGGTTCTGAAGGGCACTGATTCCGAATCTGGCATTAGTTTTTTTTTTCAAATTGGCTCTTGTTTTGGAGATAACCAGGCCGTGTTATTTTTGGCATATGCCAAAACTGCCAAAAATAGCTTATTTTTGGCATTTTTCAATTTTTATTTTTGGCAGTTTTGGCATCGGCCTCTAAATAGATAGTATCAGACTCGAATTAGTCATAAAAACGCTTCATTTGGGTCAGATTTTTAAAAGAAACCACAAAATGTGCAGCATCCACTTTTAATCAGTGCCAACAAACAATAAGAAGAAGAAAAAACCTAACGATTTCATAGGTTAATATAATATCAAACGAAACCACAAACTTGCAGTATCCACTCGGAATCGGTGCCAATAAGCAAAAAGAAAGAGAAGCCGAACAAATACGCTCAACACCTGATCGTTATAGCTGTTGAATAGACTTAAATTGTTTGCACTGTAACAGTGCTTCCAAACTCGGGTCGAATCTGGGAAATATCGGCTTCAACAGTAGCCGTTGAGGGAAAGAATGTTGCCAGTCCCCCAAAAAAGGTTTTCAGAGCTTCAAAATTTTCGGAGGGCCGAACCGGCTTCCAAGCATCATGAAAAGAGATCACTTCGCTAGTGCCATCGATCTCATCGCGCAAAGAACTTTCTTCTCGATACTTTTCCAGGAGTTTCCTGTGTTGTCTCCCAACCCAACACATTCTATTTTGTAGCGTGACCATTCCATCTCCTTCAGTCTATCGAGATATTTTCGGAGGACTTTTGTCACTTCAGATGAATTTAATATTACCAACCCACATGGAAGAGTCCTGGGAAGGTTAGCTTGTTTAAGAACATTGACGCAACAAGACTGTCTGGCAAAACGAGACTGCAGCTCAGAAATAGCCGGACAGTTGGTTGCGTCAACTCGATGACAATGCAAAACTCGTGGTTGATTTTGGAGGTTCCAGATCCATGAGCAGAATACCATTTATATTTTAGTAATCAGTACAGCGGCAGCTTTTCATTGATACCCGTTTTATCAAATTTAGCACTCTGCAAGCCGGTCAAAAATGGCCGTAAAATTGCCAATGGACAAATGGAAAGTATGACGTATAAAGCAAATGCTGTCAGCCGTTCAATCTCACTGTGCCCACACCATTTAGGACACCATGCTTTCACCCCTAATGAGTGGGCTGGACCCTAATCAAGAAACCTGCCCTTCACACACGCCCTTCCCGCTTGTAACGCGGTCCTGTTAACACAACACCATGAACGAAATACGCTATTGGCAGGCCGTGTTATTTTTGGCATATGCCAAAAATTGCTTATTTTTGGCATTTTCAAATTTTTATTTTTGGCAGTTTTGGCATCTGGCTCCTGAAATGCCAAAAATAACACGGCCTGGAGATAACCCATGGGGCAGGGGTGGCCAACCTTGCGGCCGAAGAAGGAAATATGTGCGGCCGTCAACATGTAATTCAATTAGTATGTGTTGGCGGCCGTCGACAATTTAAATTTACGAATTGTTCGAATTTTCGACAGATGTAAATTAATCATGAAATTTTTTTTGAGCTGCGCGCATTTCAATATGACTTCATTTTTTGATTTTAATATAGTAGCGCTCTTTGCAATCTGAGCCCCTCAGTGCAGATGCGGCATATGAGTATTGTAGTTAAGCTTTTCAAGGACAAATTCTATAGCTTTATACTTCTCTTTAATCTTGGTAAAATGACCAATTGATACAAGAGAATGTGTATTTCCGTTGTGGAAAGCACAATTTAGGCTTGGCGTACTGCTTTTGTGACAAACAAATATTTCGCATCAGGTCATATTAATATTGATAAAATGACTGAAAACGACTTGCAGGTTCTTCATAGTCAATTATCTATCTATGCGCAGTATAAAATTAGAAAAAAAACTGCGATGTTCTTCCTACCAAGTGAAATATTCGAGGGTAAATAGCCTACAGTAATTTTGTTTTTTAGGGGTAGCCTATATTTATCTTCCGAACAAGAGCCAATCCGGAAAAACGAATGTGATATTTGTAATCAGCAAACTCGTAAACCCCAGAAACGGCTCTCAGATGTTCTGCCCAAAATTTTTCATTCATTTTGTTGACTTGTGTTATAAAGGGGTCCATGGTTTCAAGGTCGCGGCAGTAACTGCAACCAGGAGATTCAACTATTCCTATTTTAAACAAATGGGCGTTTAATCGGCAATGTTCAGATTTCAAATGAAAAATGAGGCCGTCTATGAGACGGTTGCCACAAATAAGGGGAGAATCACAAATCGATGTGTTAAAGGATTTATATCGAAGTTCTTTTTCGGATACATGGTATTCCTCATCTCACAACGTCATGCAGTGATGACGTATGCTACCGCGTGCTTCTTCTTCCGAGAGCATCGGCATATCCCGATAATTCGGCCTGGTGTCAGAAACAGGCTCGCCAATCTGTCCGCTTTCCATTGCAATGAATGCTGCCCACGGGGCCAGAGATTCAGAGGAATTACACGCTGACGTCACGAGTTGGCTATTGTTTTATTCATCAATTTTATTATATCAGTGAATCCTTGAATTCCCCTGAGACCAGAGCCTCCCAAACTTGTTATGGTCGCAGACCAAAATCCGATTTCAAAATCATCCGCCGCCCACCTCTGAATTTGGTAAGTTGAGCTTACTCACGGGCCTCGTTGGGTAGACGACTATGCTTAAAAAAAGGTCGGTACCTTGAGAAGCCGCGTGTTGAATCCCACTGCTGCATTTCAGAAAAGTTATGTGGTTCGCCGCAAACAACATCATAGACCACAGGTTCACGACATCTACCTAAGAATCCATACACAGCCAAAAATCTGGTGCTAATTGTATAAAGTCCACGTACGTCGACTCATATACTACCACGTTTGATTCTACTATCCCACGCCATGGCAATGACATTGGCTTACTTTGAAGTAGAATGAAATTTAGTATATAGATTAGGATAAACATATTATTACACCAAATTCCGGACACTCTTTAGCGACTCCTAGCGGCTTTTCGTATGAGGTATGATCGCATGTGACGTCGCACTGACAATGCTGTAGCTATCGATTGTAAACAGGAGTGGAAATTTATCCCGCGGTCACCTCAAAATCTTGTAAGTTGATTGCTAAAAATAATGGTCAACACCCAGACTTTTACTCATGGCTAATGTTGGAAGCTGATGTTCAACATCTTCGCTATCCCCAGAAAAGGGTAAACAACCACGAGCAATTTATTTTTTCTTGTAGTTCTTGCAAGGACCATGTTACCCCTACTAGAATCAATACAAGGGACACTGAATCGCTCGTAGCACGAAGAAAAATTTCATGTAGCATAAATCTTCCTCGAAATATTGTTTATGTTGATTTACGAAAAGATTTTCAGCTACCTTCAAGCCTTCAAAATTCCGGACATTAGGGTACATTTCAGCATTCCCTCCCGGACGCAGTTTAAACAGTCAAATTCCGGACGTATGGCAACCATAATATAGATTAGAAAATTTATAGAAGTAGATCGCGGTTGCGGACCCTAAATGGTAATGCAAGTCTCAGCCTAACGTTGAACGAACTATCCACCACGGCACTGATGGAGATATCAGGCGCCAAGATCTACAGCTATACGGTGCGTTCATCTACTCCCACGAATCGACCTCTGAATGTCACTGCTGTGTTATGGAGGATTCACGCGTCTCCACACTCCAAAAGCTTGGGCAGTTGGGCAATACATGACATTAGTTACGGTTACGCCATTAAGAACCTAATCTAGCATTTCACCCCGAAAGCAGTTTTAACACTAAAATTCCTGACATGTTCGGGAAAATCCACACGTATGGCAATTCTAAGTTACGATAACAATTTACAGACGACTCCGGCTAATTCGGACAATTCTCCGCTTAGGCCTACTTTGAACATAGGCTCGCACTTTCTAACGTTATGTTAGGGCACAATTAAACGTAGTTCATTCGTTTTAAATGTGAGTTGATTATAGTGAAACGATGACGATCCTTGCAGTAACCAGGGCCGTAACAGCACTTCGTCATCCCCCCGAAAAACGGTGGTCTTGGGCCCCCACAAAATGATGATAAACGGAACCTCTGGGGGGCTTCTCCCATAGGGTGATAAACCTACCCCCAATCACGTTGTTTCCTTTTGCCACGAAATTAGCCGTACTGTGTAGTGAGCCAGCGCGAAGCGCGAAAATTTTCGATTAATCATGATAAAATCGGTCAAAAAAATAGGGAATTGCATATCTATTACTCTCAATTTCTTTTCCTCTCTGCTCACGAAATCAGATTTACCGGTAGAGTTGAGTGAGGTGTCTTGGAAACTGTAGGGCCCTTTGGTATGACTCCGTAACATGATGTTATTCAGTGACCTCCTGTCTGCTATATCAAAATATATAGAATCGCCCAAACGTAGGCTACTACAGTAAAAGACGCACACGATTTCAAATTGGTATTTCTTCACTGGCAATCTGGCATATAATTTTTTCCTGCGGGATGGTATTTGCCTTGTGAGGTTCAGACTGCCAAGATAGGAATATTCGGCGCCAGTCATAACGAGGTTTTCGGTCAACATAAGGGCGGTCCTTTTCTCGCTGCTGATCGTCCTGGCCCATGTCTTGCAGTCGCATGTTAGGCTACATGGCCTAAAACTTTATATGTCTTGGTAAATCGTGGTGCGGTAATGGCCAATGCCGACATGCCCATTTATATGAATCTTGCGTATTTTTTCTTGGGGGAAGAGTACTCAAAATTCAAGACATTTGGCAACTTGAAATCGCACATTGCACGAAAAAACTTTTGAAAAAGTTGCATGAATTTTCGAAAAATACTCTATAATTTATGCTAATTCCCGAAATAATTTTGGGCCCCCTTCGAGCTCGCCCTCCCCCCCCCCAATTGGGGTTTTTGGGGTGGGGCAGTTACGGTCCTGGAAGTAACAATCGACAATGAACTGATACAAGGCTGTGACAGCTTCATACATAGTCACTTTTTTTAGGTACAATTGCCTTCCAGTTAAGAAGAAAGGTAAAATTGTTCACTAAAACAAACGAAGATAATAGTAAAGACGCTTCCTTGACAGTTCGACAGTTATTTGCGTTGGTGAGGATATCACAAAGTACTATTCGAACCCTATATGCGTGTCTTGCACAATAATACAGTATGTACTAGGAGGCCTATACATGTTGAATGGTTTGGTATCGCAAATACTGTACAATACAACCAACTTGAAGGTACAGACAACGTGCGTTTTCTACGAGCTGTGTCAATTACTGCAGTATAGTGCAGCTGCAATTGATGTATTCGAGCGCATCGGTACCGTGAAAGAAGCGGACGATTGATTTTCCGCTTCACTCGAACAAAGCCGTTTCTCCGCGTGGTTCAGCCAAAATTGGGCAGAACAAAACTGTCCGAACTAAGCTGCGTCGACTGCATACACCTGTAAACGATACGTACTTGTCCTGTTCCTTCTTCGCGGGAGGCTCCTCTGGCTTCTGACTTTGTTGTGCTGAAGAAACCCGTTCCTCGTGAGTGTCAACGACGGCTGTTTTCTGCCGAAACCATTTCAGGATTCTAAATGAATGAAGTGTCAATAATGACAATAGCAAGAATATTGGAATACCTAACCTATACCTGGCCCGCGACTGCAGAATGATAGCAAAGATGTTGACGCGCGGTGCCGATTCGTTTGTGGCCGATGATTGACTGGGCGTTGCGACATAGATAGATACGGCATCCCTGTTTTTTCTGCGAAAAAGCATTTTTCTAGAATTGGATACAGAAATCAATTAAAAACAAACATGTTTAAAACAAGGCCCAGTTTAAAACATGTTTTTTAAGCCCCGGCGTCATGAATATTTGTATTGTGACGTCATAGTGGACTGGCATTGACAATTGAAAATATAGGGTAAATGTGTAGTAGCTCCTTTGACGAAATATCTACGTATTATAGCTGCTGAACCGATTATTTTGAAGTTTCCAACCCAGGCTTGGACAACTAGATAATTCTATTTGTCTAATTTCAACAAATTAGAGCGAAATGTCAGTAATCTAATTTTAATCTGATTCTAGAAAGGTTCTTCTGCTCTAATTCTAATTGTAATCTAATTTGTGAAAGGTTCCCATGCTCTAATTTTAATTATAATCTAATTTTTTGTTTTCCTGAGAATGCCTCTTTGTCCGAGACATTTTGCAGCGAGTTAACAAGAATATCCCTTTTGCACAGGAATATCCAGTGCCGAGCCGCCATCGCCTTACTGATACCGTCAGCAGGGGGGGGGGGACTTTTTGGTTTGCGGGCCGCAATTGACACTTGCATCCATTCAATAGCCGCACTATATAAAATAGGGCTACTAGGCCAAAATTCAATATTGTTATTTGATTATATAGTGACCGACGACATGTAAATAGCATATATGTATTTGTTTATTTAAAACAAACCAATTATTGATTTGAGGATGACGTACACGCGCCAGAAACATTGACGGGAATTTATAAGCTGTTTGTCCTCACTGTCCAAATTAGGGATGGCGGTCGGTTGTCCCGATTCTGGGTGTAATTTTGAGTCTGTCATCAGCGATCTGTTCATAGATTTGCTGATTGTACTTTTGGTTCTCCGGGACACACAATGCAGAAAGCATCATCACCATGCTACTGTTAATTAAGCTTCTACAATATACATACTATAAATAAAAATAATTATTTACACATAGAAAGAAAGAATCGATCTATCACACTCGTGAATCCGTGTTTAAAGTTCAGGACTAAAAGTAATAAACATGCTCATATTGCCAATTTAAAATCACACCCGTGGTCTGAATTAAGTCGTTTACGTTTCACTTTCTGTGATGTCGAGCAATTGAAAACTTTCAAAATGCATAGGCCTCGAGGTAGGGCTATCGCGCCATCAATGAAATAAAAATACAATGGTAAGAAAATAACTTATTATTGACATGTTGAAATATATTAAGAAATAGATCAATCAAGTACCCGCAGAAATTTGGCCAACCCCTGCCGTACAGTCATAGTATTTATTGTGATGAACAATAGCCTGCTAGAATAGTAGCTTGTATAGTCTGCGAACAACATTCTAGTTTTTAAAACTTAAGGTTAGTACAGCGCCGTGCTGACTAACATTGGCGATGCTTATGATTACCACAATAGAAGTATTATTTTAATAAAGTAGTACATATACAACAAGAAATATCATGATTATAAACTAGGCTTACCATATTTTGGAAATCTAAAAAGAGGACACTTTTTCAGAAATTTGAGACTTGCAAAACCGGAGAAGAATTCTAAAAAATCGGTGAATTTTTTCCCACTTTGTGTTCGGTTGACTAAAAAAAGGGTCAACTTTTCGCTCAGAGCCCAAAATACCGTTTCTTCTCCCACATTGCCGGGTGGTTGACTAAAAAAAGGTCATCTTTTTGCTCAGAGCTCAAAATACCGTTTGAGCGTCACTGCTGTGCTAATTTACGGCATATCACTCGCATTTTGCTCTAAATATGACATAAATTTTCAAAGAAAGGACAAAATCTCAAAAAAGGGGACAAAAGGGCGTCCTCCGAGGACACTTTCAAAAAAGTCAAAAAAGAGGAGAAATCCTCTTAAAAGAGGACGTATGGCAACCCTATTATAAACGTCATTTTATTTTGAACTATATAAGCTGCGCACGATACCTGACAGCGCTTTCCAAGGACTAATGAATCGATATTTGGGCTCCAGACATGCTATTAGCTGAAAGACTATCTCATCCTGAAGATTGATTCTCGTGCTGGTTATGGAAATACAGCGTGATTTGATATGAACTTGTTTTTGCTGTATTTATTACTCGTTCACAATTTCATTCAATGTCAAAGTTTTTGCGAATTCAGTAATTCTAATTCTAATCTAATTTAGAAAAAACTGTGTAGCCCTACTTCTAATTCTAATCTAATTTTGATAAGCTATGTAGTAGGGATGGTGTGAACCTCTGAAAGGTTCAGGTTCGTGTGAACGCGAACCTTTTTGAAAGGTTCTGTGTGAACACGAACGTGAACCTCGTGACGTCACGTGACGTCATATTGCTAATTCCAACCCTTTCTTTCAATGAAGTGATAGCCTAATATGCCCTATATTAATGTACACGATACCTAGCGAAGATTCGGCCCACATAATGCCACAATGCTGAAGTACATATCGGCGTTTTAAACGTCGCTAAATGTATCAACCGCGGTAATCAAAGGATAAAATAATTGCATAAAATCAGTACATTCCGTCGCTTTGCCAACAATTTCGACGAGGACTTACCAAGGAATATAAGCTTACGCCTTAACGGTCTTAGCCAGACCGGACAATGTGTTCGGAGTCTGAGTATTGCTACATTGATATTGAGCAGAGTGTACAACGGGTTTCTATATTCGCTACCGATACCACAAACAACAAGTTATGCAGCAGTAGCACGCACCTTAATCGCACGGATTTGGTTTTAATGATACAGTAAAGATATGAAGTCAAGATTGACCCAGTACGACCGTTCGATTTTTTACATCAGAAAACGATAGCAATGTCATTGGTTGGTTGACTAAGCATCATTCGCATCATTCGCTATATCGATTGCGGGTCAGGCTCACAGCAGAGAGTCACTAAATATTCACAAACGGAAAGCTGGATATTCCGAGAAAATTTTTGCAACAAAACAAGTAAAACTTTTAAGGTTGTCGAGGTGCATGGTGCATGCTCGTTTAGTGTTGATTTTTTTATGCTGTCAGCACCATGCATGGAGTGGCCCGCAGTTGAAATGCAATAAATTTGAGCCAAAGATCTTATAATGGAGTGAAAATTACAATTTACCAAAAGGTTCACAGTGCAGAACCTACCAAGGTTCTGTTGTGAACGCGAACCTCTAAATTTCCGAGGTTCACACACAGAACGCGAACGTGAACCTCACGTTCACACCATCCCTACCATGTAGCTGTAATTTTAAGTTCAATCTAATTTGAGAAAAGCTGTGTTGCTCTATTTATAATTCTGATCTAATTTGGAAAAACTTGTGTAGCTCTAATTCTAATTCTAATCTACTTCGGAAAAGCTGAAAATTTTCTAGTTGTCCAAGTCTGTTCCAACCATCCCTTCCCTTTGTTGGTTATATCGGATGATTTTTGGAAAGTATTTACACGATTATGGCATGAATTTGCAACTTGAAAAAACACAATTTTTAAAGGCCTTCTTTTAAAACACTGTTTAAAGCATGTTTTAAACCAGGGGTCACCAACACGCGGCCCGCGGGCCGCATGCGGCTCGCCAAGTCATATTCTGCGGCCCGCGACCTGATTTGAGATTTAGGAAGAAAGCTAAGAAAACCAATTTGAAATGCTGAAATTAATTACAGTTTCAACATGTTGTTGTTGTTTCAAAATAAGCTATTCTCTTGTGCCCAACATCACTATTCGTCATTATAGCTAAAACGGCTGCGGTGATGGCAACTGCATTCCATCGAGGGAGAATCAGCTGTTGTGAATGGGCATATCGCCTTGACTTGCAATGGCCCAAACACTGCCAAGACCGAGACGCATAGAAAACGGCTTAGGGCAGTGGTTCCCAAACTGGGGAGCGCGCGCCCCTTGTGGGGGAGCGAAAGCATCTGAAGGGGAGGCGGAGATGCGCTCAAATAAAATTTTTTCGCGCTCCGCGCGATTTACCTCTATTTCATAGTTGTTGCTATGTTTGTAGTCAGGAATTCATCTTATAGAATTATGTTATCAACAGCCATAACCTTCCATGCCATCAAACTGGCCGTTGGGATTGCTAGCATTCTGGTTGCATTTTGTGATATGACGACTTTTCAGTATCATAAAGGGGTGTGTGTCTAAAAATGTTTGAGAACCACTGGCTTAGGGTTCCCACAAGATCAAACTTTACGTGGAGATGGTCTTACAGCTCGTAACGTACCTCGCTAGTCCCAATATCGATTTCTTAGTCGCTGAAAAGCGTTTCCAGGTATCGTGCACAGCTCACAGTTCAAAATAAAATATAATTGGTGATAATAATTTTTGTTGTATTTGTATTACTTTAATGAAATATTATTTCTTTTGTGGTCAAATATGCCCATCGCCTATGTTAGATAGCTCACCGTTGTGCTGGCGTAGAGTTTTAGAACGTGGTTGCCTATTTTACATCGATATCAAATTCATGCGGCCCGCGGCCTCCACGAAGTTTGGAAAGTGGCCCGCGACCCGTTTTGAGTTGGCGACCCCTGTTTTAAACAAAGTGTCTTGAACAACCATTTGTTTTAAATGCAACCCTAGCTATGACTCAAGTGTCATTTTGGACGATCGTGCAAATGATGCGTGCGATTGCGAGAAGACTTTCGTGAACTCGTGAAGGTCAATGTTCGATCTCTCGCGGCTGATGTATACTTGAAGTATCGTGTGGTATTGTCGGCCTATAAGCCTCTCTCAGCTACATGACATGGACAAAAAGTCACGCGGTACGATTTGATTTCGGAGAAACCTACGGTGCGAAATCACGATACGATATTTCTCACCGCGTGCTATACGAAATTACGATATCTTTATGGTACCGAACTTTTTTCGTAATCTTGATGCTTATCTGGAAATTTAGATCAGCATTGGTTGCATCTAACATAAAAATCAACATAAAGTAATCATATTTATACTAAAGCATGGACCATGTTTTATTATTTTCCGTCATGATTAGCTACAGACGAAAATTAACATCTGAAATACAATACGGTGGCGGGTGCGTGCGTACGCAATGGATTGCTCGAAAATGACTATGGGGGAGTCCCAATGCGGACTAAACTGCATAGGTCACCAACTGCTTGACCTTCCCACATTATCGTCAATGTTTTCCACAAATTGGTCATCTTGCGTCACGTAAGGATTTGCACAATCATCAGTCTTCAAGGTGATTTAAAACATTATCTGTGTCGTAGCGTAGGGTATTCATCATGGTCCATTTCCTTTGTCACGTCTTCGGGCTCACCTCTTTCATCTGTATTAAATCTACCGATCCTTCCTACCCGGCAAGAATTCGAATCAATTTCACTAGTATATGTCCCACGAATTCTGAGTGCCAGTTTTTTTTGTCTGCTGGTATCTCGAATACCGCATCAAAGCGGTGCCAGTACCAATACTTGTGATGTTAAAATGATGGAACAATAAAATTTATACAAAAACAGTAAGGGCCTAAAAGGCGGCTCCAAAATTTGTCTTACAACTTACACAGACCAAATAATATCTTTCGCCAGGACTAACTCATGCAGCATTTTCACGTTCTGCTGTCAGCATCATGAGATCACCATTCAGTTCAAAGGTCATATAAGTCAGGTAAAAATATGTTTTAAACAAAGTGTTTTAAACAACCATTTGTCTTGAATGCAAGCCTACCCGTAACAACAACGCCGCAATGTTGTGGTCTCTGTGTCTACAAGACAGGCTGTCACGTGTTGCGTCAAAGTAATGAGCTAAGGTCCGTTGAAAGAGAGATATACGCAGCAAATTAACTCAAAATTAGGAATTCAGATTACAGATCAAATGCATCACATAAACATCCGCTCTGCGTTACTAAAAAACATGCAAAGATCAACTTACTGTTGGGTAGTTGACGACGACATCCGTCAATATACGAGCTTAAATCCCGGGGTATGTGGCCTCAATCGCGCGTTTGAATTACATACAATTACAGTAGTCATAGTAATAAAGTCGAACCTTAGGCTCTAAACCTTATTACCACCAAGCTTCAAACCTGCCGGTAAAGATATTATTGAACAGATGATGCGCTGCGCTAAATTATCGATCCGTTACAATGAGTTACGATCAGGGATGCCACTGGGATATTTCGAAAAAAAAACAGATTTGGACGCTAAATAGACCCAGAAAAACCCAGATGCTATATTTTTCTCAAATTTCTATGTGATAGCCGGGTAACTAAAACCTAACAGTCATTAGTTACAATCATGCAGTAATAGAAGTAAGTTTTAGCCATTGATATTGTAATTCCCGCAGTTCATACAATAAATTTGGCTCGGTTAACACTGCAAACCTCACAAAAAAATATGTTATTTTCTGCTCGACGCATGCTTTGAAATAATAAGCGCGCGGCGTCAAAATTCAAAACAATACCACTCCCCATCTCTGTGGGTGATTTTCAGGCATTTCCCGTGACCTGAACAGATTGAAAGAAGCTCTTAATTGAATAACAGCGAAATCTATTGACAGTGGCAAACTGAAGTACGTGCATTTGACGACACTATGATCTTGGTAATCTAATGATAAGGTTTAGAGCGTAAAAATGACCTGACGAACATGATGCTAAAAACAACCCAGATTTCAAAGATAAAAACCCAGAAACCCAGGTGATGCTCGAAAACCCAAGATCTGGGTGGAAAAAGTTGGGAGTGGCATGTCTGATTACGAGAGTTTCAATGCGCTTATGTCTTTTTTATGTTTCAATAATGTGACCTATCGCAGTACAGTAAGATCAGACACACTACAGTCCAAGTTCATTCGATATACCCCTTTGAACACTATATGACATATCACCCTGCCAAAATATTTCCCTACTCCAGCATAATATATTATTTACATTATCAACGTTGGTCGCGAATTGTCCTCATGGGATATAGGAGAACCCAAGGGACAAAAGACGCCATACCACCCTCCCATTTTCGACTGCTATACATTTACACACCATACGTGTCATAATCGGATCCAATTGAATATCTTGATATACATATAATTTGAAAATATGAATAATGAATAAATGAATATATGCCAGAGTCTCGGCTCAGGCAGTATTGCTGGAGTCGGATGGAAGCCTGAATGACGTTACTGCTGAGCATGACTGCTGTCAGATAACACCGTACCGAATGGCTGCTCTGAAGGCATGCATGTTAAATCACGGCATTGCATTTCTCTCTACAATGAAAATAACCATCAGATTCCTTCGCTAATTCTAGAAAGCAGAGTCAAAGTAGAATATTCCGGGAAGTTTAACGTTCCGCCCTGGACTCTTCAGCTGACGACTTCTCGTCTTAAATACGGCGCTACAAACAGCTTACTTATTTGGCCACAAGCAGATTAACTAAAAGCAAATTTTGAATGAACAACAACGAAACATCGATCCGAATACCGAATTACAACCCCCTAATGTAGTCAGTCAACAGTCAAAGGGTGGTTCAAAATCCGTATTAACCAAGTGAGAACATTTTTTACATTTTGTAACCTTCTCAAATGACCATCCTTCTTGCACTCTAGGTTCAGAAATGCTGCACTAATGCCGTAAATGCTACTCGTCAGTTCATGGCAATCCAGTTCCCAATGAAGTTTCGCAAAACTCCTTATCCAAATCTTCTTCCATCTTGACTAAAATCTGTGAATCCTATATCCAAGTCGCAACCCTGTGCTTGCTCTCTCCTGTAAGCATGAGCATGAGCATGAGCACTTGAGCATTCAGTCCGACAGGGCGAGGAAATATCATATACCGAAACTATTATTCAGTCTATCGAATCCAACGATTAAAAACATGGTATGCCTTCATAACAGTGCACCAACACGTTGTTACAATTGCCAAATAGACCTCGGGTACTGAATAGATTCGCAAACGACAAATAATCGTCTATAATGACATAAACAGCAAGAGGTTACTACTATATCGATTATAGACTATGCGCACCTGAACGAGTTTCAACTCTGCTGAGCGTAAATGATCAATATGCATGTGATTACACGGATCTAGCTCATCGATTCCCCCCGTGCAAGTGTAACGCGAAAATATACAATAAGACGATCATCACCGCAATGACAACCACGATGATCAGAGGTATGGTAACGCAGTAATTACTGCTTTTCCAGAGTACTCAAGTCTACTCTATCTACTCAAGTGTCTATAGTTTTAGACACTTTCACCTCTACTTCTATACTTCTTAGTTGAAACTACTTCCTTCCTGGAAGTAGAAAGTAGATTTTGGAGATGTGTGCATCACTTTTCTGAGTGAAATTGGTATAATTGAAGTAACTGAGAGAAATGTACCCTTTATCACGAACTCAGAATATATTTTCCAACATTCCGGCTGTTGTAGTGTATATGGATGGTGTGAACGCGACGTTCGCGTTCTGGTTTTGTGTGTGAACCTCAGAAATTTGGATGTTCGCGTTCACAAACGAACCTTGGTAGTTTCTGTTTTATGAACCTTTTTCATGTATTACAATTTTTCACGTCATTATAACGTGTCTTAGGTTGAAATTCTTTGCATTTCTACTTCGGACAATCTCTCCGCATGATGCTGGCAATCCGTAATCGGTATTTACCACGATCTCTACTGCGTAATACCACACACTCGACCCGGAACCTGCGGCGATATGGTAATTGGTAATTGAAATGTTAATTTCCCGCTAGCACGTGTCGTTATGTATAAAATCGGCAGCTTTGCGGAAATCTGAGCTATATGGGAGATGTGGTACCGTTGGATCACTGGGACCGAAAATACTTGAAAAATTCTCCATGATAATTTCATGATTACACTCCGTGAATTTGTCTACAGTTACATGCTGGCAGAATCTTTCCTCACGTGCAAAGAAATTCGACCTGCGTGAGTTATGGGGTCTGTGACGAATGATTTACGTTTTAGGGGGTATAAAGTAAATTTGGATCGACATTTGCATTTTTATATACCACCTTTCAGACTAACAAACCCCCATAATTTTTTTTGTGAAGTATAGGGCTTGTATCAGGGTATATAATGGCACATATTTTTTGAATCAATACCATCTTCGAGTGGACTATTTTCAAGTCAGTTACAATATTTATGGGGTGGGGGACCTATGGTACCATAGCAAAATCAAGCAAAATACCGGTAGATGGACCAACTAATCACTAGGGTTGTCCAAAATTTGGAAAATCGTACAAATCCTCCGTTGTAATGTCTTATTCTATAGATTATTGATAAAAAACTACACTGGGCCTAAAAGAAACTCACAGGAAGGCCGTTAACATTTCGTGCAAAGCGTTTGAAAGTATCTGCCGAAGAATGGGCGTGCCACCGACCATAGAACGGCGAGAAGACTTGTAATCACGAAACCACGGCTCTTGATTGGCTAATTGGCTATGCTTCAATGACCACGACTGCAGTAGCTTGATGATGAGGTGATCAAGGAGTCTGCTACCGGCGGCGATTCTGAAAGCGCATTGTATGTAGGTTGACAGATACTGATTTAGGATTGATTCAGGGTATGTTGAGGTACGAAATACATGATGTACAAACAACAGCTGCTTCACAAAAACGTCTAAAGCATGACTGCTTTATTGTGTAGGAAACCGCCGTAGCCTATATGCCTTGTTTTCAACGAGGGAAAGCATAGGCGCTCATGCTAGTGGCGACAGATTCCTAGTTTCAGAAAGGCTATATCATTATTGAATACAAATATAAAGCCTAACAATGACACTTTAATTTGTGTCATCTTATTGGGCTCAGGTTGTAGTACATAGTTGAAGTTTTGAATGATCTAGGGATCGGTTAGGCTTGGCACTTATCAGATGTTTACAGCAAATTGAATTCACTTGTAAGTGTTTTCAGAGTCCCTAATGATGCCGCAGAGACGAGGTGTAAATGTAAGCACGGACTATGCTTGATATGATATAGACAATATGCTGGATACTATGCACTATGCAGCATTGTCTGTGCGTTGCCTTACACCCCTTTTCTGCACGATTATCAAGGATTTTGGCATATCATATCCAGCATAGTATGTGCTTACTTTTACACCGCTTTTCTGCACCAGCATTAAGGACTTTGAAAACACTTGCAAGTGAATACAATTTGATGTAAAAGCATCTGATAAGAGCCAAGCTAACCCGCTGATTCAGCCGATCCTTAGAGCTTTCAAAACTTCAACTATGTACTACAACCGGAGCCCAATAAGCTCAGACAGGCAAAGTAATGTCGTTGTTAAGCTTTATATTTGTATTCAATAATGATAGATCCTTTCTGAAACTAGGAATCTGTCGCCACTCGCATAAGCGTCTATGCTTTCCCTCGTTGAAAACAAGGCATATAGGCTACGGCGGTTTCCTTCACAATAAAGCAGTCATGCTTTGGACGTTTTTGTGAAGCAGCTGTTGTTTGTACATCATGTATTTCGTACCTCAACATACCCTGAATCAATCCTAAATCAATATCTGCCAACCTACATACAATGCGCTTTCAGAATCGCCGCCGGTAGCAGACTCCTTGATCACCTCATCATCAAGCTGCTGCAGTCGTGGTCATTGAAGCATAGCCAATTAGCCAATCAAGAGCCGTGGTTTCGTGATTACTAGTCTTCTCGCCGTTCTATGGTCGGTGGCACGCCCATTCTTCGGCAGCTACTTTCAAACGCTTTGCACGAAATGTTAACGACCTTCCTGTGAGTTTCTTTTAGGCCCAGTGTCGTTTTTTTATCAATAATCTATAGAATAAGACATTACAACGGCGGATTTGTAACATTTTCCAAATTTTGGACAACCCTACTAATCACTTATCAACATAAACTCGCCTACATATATATAGGCTGTAAATCACAGTTACCTGTGGTGTGTTATCGCTATTACGGGGTATTTGAAAGTCAAAATGTCGATTTGCGGGTAATATGTATGTGGCATTAATTTTGTAAGTTTGAGCGTAATTCAAAACATGATTTCATGCCAACATTTGAGTTGATAAAATTTATTTTATTCTTTAGGTTCGCGTCGAAACATTCTTCATTGGCTTGCTGTACCTTAGCTTATAATACACAACAAAACAAGTTAACAAATTAGAGTTTTTCAGCGTATGTCTTATAGATCCCATGGTCGTGTGCCTTTGGACCCACCGAGTGGGGACCAATGACACGTTCGAGCAACAAATTTTAAACGTTTATAAATATTTTTTGAAAAGGCGGATATTCATGGACATGTCCGCGATAGGTAGAGCTTGTATCAAAGTGTTGAGACAGCAAAAGATCTGCTATTCTCGGCTGAAGATTTGAGGGCCAGAGATGATTTTGCAATTATTGATCCATCGGTACCACATCTCCCCTATAGAAAGTCGTGATAGTTTTATTGCACTAGGGACAATAGACCATAATGATGCAATCATGCAAATTGGTTATATGGAATAGCGTGCGAACTGATTGTGCAACCTCAAATTTCATATTCCTTCCGTACCTTTGACTGCGATGATTATTCCTAATGTGGTCGATTATGCATACAAAACAAACACACGAATTCCAAAAGGATTGCTACCAATGTTCCCTCTAATTTTTCGCGAGTGTGCGCAAACATGCCAACTCACTGCGCAGGCCCTTGGACAACAGTGCGCAACCAGGCCCCCCATATTGTGATAAGCATAACTTCTGGGGGGCTTCGCCCCCAGACCCCCCTCAGGCTATACGCTGTTTCCAGTTACTTATCTGCTTCATTGGGTTTACGTTTACTGAGTCACCTTTTCTCGCCTAAACGCGCGAGGCATAAGAAATATTTATAATTCATGACTGAATCGGTCAATATGATCGGAAATTGCGTATATATTGCTATCAATTTTTATCCTCTCTCTGCTCACGTAATCTGATTTACCGGTAGAGCTGAGGGAGGTGTTTTTGAAAAGGTAGGACCCCTCCATAATAATTTAACATCTCCCGGTGTATATACCCGTTGGCAGGAACGAAACAGCACTTCGTTAGCCCGCCCCCATCCCCCAAAAAACTTGAGTCTTGGGCTCCCATAGGGTGATAAACTGCCCCACCCCCCATTACATTGTTCGCTTTTGCCCTGTTTAGCGAGCCAGCGCGAAGCGCGAAAGTTTTCGATAATTCATGATAAAATCGGTCAATAAGATCGGGAAATGCATATCTTTTGCTATCAATTCCTTGTCCTCTCTGCTCACGTATAATCAGATTTACCGGTAGAGCTGAGTGAGGTGTCTTTGAAACTGCAGAGCCCGTAAATAATAATTGGAAATCTTCGGACGGGCGGACCCGTTGGTATGACTTCGTTACATGATGTTATTTCGTGACCTCCTGTCTGTTATATTAAAAAATATAAAATCGCCCAAACGTAACAAACTGAAAGATCACACGATTTCGGATTGGTCGCATGTAACATGGCCTAAAACTTTATATGTCTTAGTGCGTCGTGGCGCGGTAAGGGCCAACGCCGATATGCCCATTTCTATAAATCTACCGTATTTTTATTGGGGGAAGAGTACCCAATAATCAAGATATTTGGCGACTTGAAATCGCGCGCAGTGCGAAAATTTTTTAAAAAAGTTGCATAAATTTTTGAAACATACCCTGTACTTTATGCTAATTCACAAAATAATTTTGGGCCCCTTCGAGCTCACCCCCCCCCCCCCTTCCGGGTGCGGCAGTTACGGCCCTGCGACTACGAAGTGGGAACAATTCACCATTTTTCAGTATTTTCCTCCGGTATTGCAAAAGTGTCCTCTTTTCAGATTTCCAAAATGTGGTAATCCTAGGTATTACCTTATCGACAGAAAACGAATTGAATAATATCAAATTTTTAAGCTGATATAAGATGTAATTCAACGCCCTACAGTGCACAGTTGCAGCGTTTCCCGATCAACATTTGCAAGGGGATGGATTTTTCAACAATGTTGGTGCTTGTACTTGCATATTGGAGAACAGCAATTAAAAAAAGAAAAAAAAAGTCATCCCTACGGATTTTTTGTGCGCAGCCAAGATTTTCTGTGCGCAGAGACCGGTTCAGCACTGCGCATTTGCGCACGTGCGCAGCTTAGAGGGAACATTGATTGCTACCCGTTGTGGATTTTGCCCTCACAGACCTGGTGCAGTAGAACATCGAAGTTTTACGAATTACATGCAGACGAATAAGTAAAAAACCAAAGCTTGGGGCTTGCAAACGGGCGCCTATATACTTTTAAAAACGGCGTTCTATTGACCGCGGAAGGAAATAGAACCAGTATTATCGAGGCATAAATAGGTGCCCTTAGATGGCAGTGTTGCATTTTAAGCCCAGCCTACTCTATGTTAATGGAGTGACATTTATTTTGTGAAGAGCATTCTTCATACAATTCAAAAATCCCCGTGAAATACACCCTGTGTCACGGTAACTGATTTTATTATTTTTAAATTATGCCTATTTATATTATCAGTTGTCGTTTTGCGTCGGTCGTGCAGCTGCACTTTGTAATTTTGGAAGTATTCGGCTCTGATTTACTGCTAAAAATGCAGCCGTATGACTAAGTTTACGTTCCGGTTCTTCAACTTTACCATATTTATCTTTTTACCCTTAATGGATGAAGTCAACTTTATCTCTGGTCCGCCGACCGGTGCCTGTTCGCGAGAAGCAGGGATAGATTTCTAGACATGGTTGCATTTAAAACTAAAATCAATTTAAGACGTACATCTTTAAAACAAGGCCCTTGTTAAAAACATGCTTTTTATTTTTTAAAGAGCCATGACGTCACGAATATTCAATTTTGACGTCATAGTGGATTTACATTGACAATTGCAAATATAGGCTAAATATAGCTCTTTTGACGAAATATCTGTACTATTGATGTTGAACCGACTATCTTGAGGGTTCCTACCATCCCATATCGATATACGTCGGCTATATCGGGTGGTGGCCTAATTGTCCGTAGGCTCACACAACATAGCATATTATGGAATAATAATACAACTTTTAAAAAAAGTTTTAAGACCTTTGTTTAAAACAATCTTTAAAACATGTTTAAAACAAAGTGTTTTAAACAACGATTTGTTTTAAATGCATCCCTAGATTTACTGCTAAAATTGCAACGGTATGACTCAATTTACGTTCTGACACTTCCGGTTATTCAACTTTATCATATTTATATTTTTACCCTTAATGGATGAATTCAACTTTATCTGTGATCCGCGGGCCGGTGCCTGTTCGCGAGGAGCAAGGATAGAGTTCCAGATATCCCTGACGAGGGTTCGTTACTCGTCGTATACTGTTGCATCGTGGGCGAGGTCACTGGTAAAAATTGAAAATAAAAACGAAGCATGCCATGTACTCCCTTACTAGTCACCATTATGTCTGTCCTTGTAGTGTATGAGCTGCAATTAATATCCAGTGTTGAACATTTGTGTTTTTGAAGACTGATCAGTGAAAAAAATCATTTCATCGGGCAGAAAGGTTACCTAGCCGTGGACTATAAGGAATATCGTTTCTCACAGCCTGAACGCGATGCGCAAATTCAGGGTCGCAGCTCTGTAGAAAAATTCCACAATGGTTTGACACAGAGAGTCAGTTCTGTCAGTCAAGTGGTCTCATCGCTGCGTTATGTTGACACGAAACAGCACATGACAAAGACAAGCGACGTTTCAAAGTCTGTTCTTAGAAAATACATTCCTGAATTATTTTTAACCACTGCGGAATTTGGAATTACTTGAAGTTTGACTTTCCCAGAGAATGAGCACAAAGCTCCGCCTCATATAGCAACACATATTTTCACAGAGACAAACAATCTCGAAATGGAAACGAGTTCAAGGTTTATTGAACCTTGTCCCAACTCGTTGCCATTTCGTGACCTTGAAATCAAACCATTCGATTTGCACAATTTTGTATCAACTCCACGGGTGACACAAAAGCAGACGCGACATTGTTGACATGCGATTCCTGGAGCGTTAAATCGGTTAAAGTATTGCTCGAAATACTGTTCTCACGAAGGGGTAGAATTTTCAAGCAGATTGAATTGCTCATTCTATATGAACAGTCACAAAACCCCACTCGCGTTGATGATCTTATGAACCTCGGTGTGAGATTTCGTGGATGTGGCTTTGCAATAAAAGCTTTTGGTGTTGCAGAAATTGGCGTTCTTGCAATATAAATGTACCGCCAAGAAGCTCTTCAAATTTATTTAACTACACGCCTTTCGGCAGAGGACTCGTCTGAAGGAATCTCGGAAAAAAGCGTTCAGCCATAACGTTCCGTGAATGATACACCGTGACACATAGAATGGTGATTACATCACACCTGGCATAAATTACATATACGGTTAGATAATTGGCACCCTTGCAACGCCATAGTTCCTGTGTGTATAGCCATGAACTACCGTTGTCACAAAGTGGCAGAGGCTTGTGAGTTTCGTTGTGATTGCACGTACCGATTATGTCACGTAACCTGGATTTTGACCTATATCCCCCGACGGAACTGTACTCCAGTTTGCTTTTGTTACTATATACGCGTGGATTCGTATAGCCCATTGTTAATTCACAAAACGAATTTATCGATAAATGCGCTGCACGAAATGAAGGGCGTGTTGAGCCTATATCTATATACTCGAGATGGGCAAATTTGTGCATCATGGACATATTCCACTGTATTATATAGCCAATATATTGTATACCATCAAATCTAATCATCATAACTGACGTCACCATTATGTTGTTTGCGCAATCAAAGAAACGGGTTTCCGCTCCGTGGTTCATTCAGGGATGGTCATTGGCCAATCTAAACCAAGTCGAGAAGAACTTTCAAATTTAGGCGTCATCCATTGCTCTGTTCTTGCTGGTATTATCAAATTATCTCTGGTACTGTGTGTCTCCAAATTCGTGTTGCGAACCGAGGTAACGCCAATTATATAAGGCAGTATATGTAAGCATTCGATGAATGGTGCTCTCGTGAGCCCCATCTCACCATCGACATTCTAATTTACGTATCTCGCAAGATCTTAGTATTTTAGAAATTATGCATAGTCGTTGGATGGTTTGTTGGGTGCTTTGTCATTCGGGCTTTTTAATACACCGCTTATGTGGATCAAATATCGAGTAGGAGCCAACGTAAACCCTCAAAACTTCCGTAAGAATTCTGGAGTCGAGCTCGGTCGTCATCCATTAGTGTTACTAAGTCGTAATCAACCTGACACGTATCTGGTAATTCTGAGAAGTGAGCCCAATAGAACCAATGCAAGAATACAAATAATTGTTGATAACGCCACCATTCGCCACATACTTCGAAAATTTGCAAAAGTTCGATCTATCCCGTCAGGACTGCGCCAGTAGCTATGTATGATAATTCCTTACCTAATGCAGTGCGTTAACTGCTGTGAATCAGTCAGGTTGTGCTGCACACCATATTAAGATGCTTTGACATTGAACAATTACAGTCTTTGTGGCTGTGTATACTTTTGCCTGGTGGTACTTTTTCTGTCGGGTCCGGAAATTTCGCACCTTCGTCCGACGATTTGGTAAACCATTTCTATCTCAAACATATTTGGTCAAGTATGTTCAGTTGTTCACTAACGACTTCTATCTGGATTTTTAATGACATGTCATACACTTGGGTTGGGACTACATAGAACTAGTCCAGCGACCCGAGTGCTTTCAGCGGAATGACGTAAGCATGGTGCTTTATATTGTGAAAGTGAAGTTTTTTGTTATACATTTCATTTTCTACGCTGGAAAGTAAAGAAAGACGAACAAATCATATATTCTCGAAATGGCAAAGTTTGTATTCTTCGCATTAGTCAGAAAAATCTTACTCTCCGCCATCATGAAATGAATTATTCTGCAGAGGCCTTTTTGGATACGGCGGAACGTCCCCAGTTCAAGGAAGGGAATGAGTATTCCCTCTGCGTGCGGCACGTGCTGATTGTAATGCCAGATTAAGTTACTTGAAGCTTCATGAAACGAAATTAGAATTCGCAGCTGGCCACTTCAATATACTTGTTGTGATACAGTAAGGATGGATTCAAATGGTAAATATCTCACATACTTCGATTCGTGCATGTTCGCTTGGCCATAAAAAGAAGGCATACCACTTCCGGATATGCAGCGCGGTCGCAATCGACGGTGTGATATCAGTTGTGGCGGTTATGCAATGTTATGTGCCTGGATAAATTGTGAAATAGGATATAGGTAATAAGCATTCATGTTGACTCCCCCTATTCGTGCCAACACGGTTGACATTGATGCAAAGAGCGTTAAATCCTATTATAATCATGGTCATGAAAATCCGCTCTCACGATAGCGTGTTTACCGATGGAGTTCAGTTTACGAAATATTTCGGAGAACCAGAAATTATGTCATGTCCGATAATAGCCTCATAAAAGAATCAAAAAATCCCTGCAAATTGTCCAGGTGTGAATTGTGAAAGAAGTTAGAAGAACAGTGGATGGAAACTCCTGCAAATATGCCGTGACAACTCATTGCTTAATAAACCGCAAGTGAAAAAGAAAAGCGTAATTTGCACTTTACCGAGTCCATTTTCTAGAACAGTGGTTCTCAAACTGGGCGGCCACCCCCTTGGGGGCGTGAAAGAATCTGAAGGGGCGTGAAGACACCTGGGAGAAATAAAGTTTATGACCTCGGAATGAGTTTAATTTGTGCTAAAACGTCCAAGTTTAAACAGCGACAATAATCCTACCACGATTTTTAATTTCTAGCGTATAGTACTGTTCATACACCGATGCTAGATTGTGGCTGATGCAGGACCTTGCTCCGATCAGCAGATATTTGCTTATAAGGTCGTGTCATATGCCATTTATAATATCCCCTTTGAATCTAAGAAACAAGGATTTAGATAGAAGTGGCTAAGAACGTTGAAGTAGCCTCTCCGAGTATGCTCAATCGGGTTACATTTTGTAGAATTCCACTTTTAAGAAGCACATTTTATGGCGGCCCAAAGGTAGCCTAATTATTTGAATTATTCTCTTGCCGAACACCTGCGACTGGATGCCAGAAATTACTTCCCTGCTGGCATACGCTTTTGGCTTAAACATTGCTGAATTGATCGGAACACTGGTCTTGGTTAGTGGATCGAAGAGGTTGGTACAGGAGACCAGTTGACTTATACTTACTTCATGTTGTAGCAAGTTACGATCGATAATACCACCAGGGACTTAGTGCGATCAATCACCCAATAATTGTTGAAGCAACTCGCATAGCACTGTGTTTTGCACCGTCGTAGATTAATGTACGATCCCTTTGCTGATCTCATTCTGCAATTGCTACAGTACGTTTGGCGACGAGTAGATACATTCGTAGAATCCTAATTGAATTCTATAACTAGAGATGAAACCAGCAAGGCCTAAAATTTATGGCGGCGGTCAATAAATGTCATAGCGATCGGTTGCGAGTAAATGGGAGTAATGGGGTCGGACGAGCTGTCTGTTAGTTACTTACTTACTGTGCAAAATTAAATGGTCGATACTTATTTATTATTGAATCGATTGGTTTACACCTATTTTAGAAGTGGTACAACAACCTCCTGCTGCTGAGTTGCTTTCCGGGGAATCGGAGCAGTCGATTTGCGCTAGGACGGAGGAATAATGTACTCCTCGAACTGGCAGAGACGGAACTATCTCCCCTAACGCTAGACATGTTGATGCACAATCTACTCAGTAAATAGTGAGAGTAATATTGAAGACCGCACTGAAATAGCCTACCACGAACGTACGAGCTCACGCATGTGTAAAAGTGATTATGCGATCGCCCACTTAATTCAACACTTGACGCCGGTACGACAAGAATCGCAAGACAGTATTGGAATATCCGACGGGTGCAGTGGTTCCCAACGTTTTATACTCCATTCCCCCTACGGGTATTTTGCAACCTTTGATTCACCCTCCACGACGAACACCAAAAAGAACAAAAAGCAAGTTATTTCAACTGTTAACTTATATGTCATAACTGCTAGCTGTGCGAACATTTTCCTGTATTGCAAAAAGGTGACCAATAATACTGGCGTAGAATAGTGAAAACGATGTAACCTCTAAAGGAGTATTTCAATCTTATGCTACATATTTACTATAGGATCGCATATTATCGCAAGTGTCGGAATTAAGACTTATAATTCTAATTAGCAGCATCAACTACACATCTAAGAACATAAATTCAAATTTATAATTTTCGGATTGAAGTGCAGGGTTTAGGCGTATGGGCTACGCAGTGATATGTATGTCATTGGGCTACGCAAAGATAACAGAATAGAGCTAAATGTTACGCTCCTCTGAGTGATTCGATTCCTAGCCGAGTATTCGAGTATCACCCATTCTGATGTGTTAACAGGAAGACGGACTTGAACTATCGAAATACATACGTTTTATAGTACTATGAAAACAGATATAAATGTCATTATCATGATATTTCGAATTTGATGACAGTATTACGTCATTGCGATTTGAGAAAATACTGCAGGTCGGTAATAACTGTATTAGAATGCCCTCACTGTGAATGTGGAGACTTGTGCTACATGGATTGAGTGATATGAGACCTTGAATCAAGTTTTCGAGACTCGTATATTTCGACGATTCCCGCCTTAATGTAGGGCAAGGGTTGCCAATTCAAAACGGGTCGCGGGCCACGTTTCAAATTTTGTGGAGGCCGCGAGCCGCTAGAACGCAATATTGAGACAAATAGGCCGCAAAAGACCAGTCACGTTTTAAATATATGCGTCAGTACGACGCTGTGCTCTCTAGCATGGGCGAAATGCATAGTTACCACAAAAGAAGGGATATTTTATTAAGTACTGACAGACACGTTATTACCTGAAAGACTATCTCATCCGAAAGCTAAAGCTTGATCTAGTTTGGAAGCCCCAAGCCTCGTTTTCAGAGCGTCTCGGTCTTGGCAATGTCTGGGCCACTGCATGTCAAGGCAATATTCCCAATTGCCCATTCATATAAGCTGATTCTCCCTCGATTGGGTGCTATTGTCATCGCCGAGGCAGTTTCAGCTGATGAGGAATAGTGATGTTGAGCACAGGCGAATAGCTTGTTATCAAACAACATTATTTTGAAACGGAAATCAAATACAGCATTTGGCGCATGGCGCGCGTGGCGCATGATGTAGAGTGTAAATTGGTAAACAGCAGTTTGCTGCACCAAATCCTGCTTTCACACCCATTCCAATCGGTGTATAGCCGATTCAAACAAATTAATTCTTATGAAGATATATCCCAAGGGAACGAGGGGGTTTGGTTTTCGTCTATCAATTCAATAAACAAATATGTAAGCAAAGATGGATAGAACTTCATTCTCAGAGCTGATCAGTAACGAAGTAAATCTACATTTTCGAAGTACTCGAGTAGTTTTCCTCTACTTCTGGCACTTACTCAAGCAGATCTGATTTTCGCTACTTTTATTTCTACTTCGTAATATTTTATCATCTACTTACTTACTTTCCGCTATTTTCAGTTTGTCAAGTAGAAGTAGTTTAATCATCCATTAAGAAAGATAGTCTGAGGAATTTCGGGGCTGTTTTCATGGAGTTTCAACATTTAATTTTCATAAAACCTGAGCAAAGTCCAGAATTTTCGTCGCGCTTGGTGCACAGTGGATATGGAGTGACCAATATGATTTCACGAAAGTTTCGGTGGATATAATTTAGGTAGCGGGTTCCGTGGCTCCGTTAACACCACATTGTCGCCCATATGAATTATTTTATCACAGTATATATGGCTCATCATAGCGTTTGAAACTGATGTTTTGCGATCTAGCATTTATTTATCATTTCGTAATCTAGCAGTCCATGACGTGTCCTAATCTGGAAAAGTGGACTGTGACTTTTTTTTTGGTTTTTGACTTGTTTTAGCATACCATCTTTGAAACTGTCTGAGCTAAATACAGGAATACATTTTCTGCTTTTAGACGTAGTATTTATATTTAAGTTTCAATTCCTAATATCATACTTTGAGTTTTAATTAGTATCAGTTCTTTTATTGAAGCATAAAAGCAAGTGTTTTTGTGGTATTCATGGTGTTTGTCGATTGCCATGATCATTTACACCAGGCCGATATTCTTCATTTGTAGCACGGCCCACTTCTAGGCTTATTACAAGACACCGCTTGCACGGATGAGATGGTGAGGAGGAGCCTATAGATAAACCACCAACACTTAGGTAGGAATTCTGGAATCTACCTCGGTCCGACTCGAACCTGCAGCCCATTGATGTTGCCGCCATGGATTATATCACTACGTTATCTCGCCACCTCTAAAACCATGAGTAGTAATGCCTTTAATTTCCGGAAATAAAGCTACACAATATGGCATTTTTACGATCTAGCATATTTTTATTAAATTTTACTAATCGTGCAAAATGTCTGCACCGTATCAGAGATGACCATGGATTAGGATTAGGTTTCGGAAAAACAGGATTTGTGAAATTTTGTCGGATTTGGATCGGATTTGGATTAGACATTTTTTTCAGAACGGATTGGGATTTGGATTGGATTTACCTATTTTCTGGGAGATTGAAATGTCGTGTGGCGAATGGCGACAAACTTTATTCAGATCAGTTATTAATGTAATTATGGTTACTAAGTTATCTTGAATCAAGTGAATCGTTGGTTGTGAAAGAAAATTTTCGAATCCCTCCATTGCATAAATTAGTATTTTTTTGAATTTCCAGTTGGAATCGGACTAGGATTGGACATGGACTTAAATATGAACAAGTTATGGATTAGGATTTGGATTTGGATTTGAAGGTTCGGATTTCGATTGGATTAGGACATAGAAATTTCAAATCCGCTCATCTCTGCACCGTATCCGATATAACTTCTCCGTATTGCTCTTCGACTAAACTATGGGTCTTACAATATGAGGGAGGGTCCATACCATGATATGTTCTAAAACGTGCTGTTCGAATAAACAGAGGATTAATATCGCATTTGCCCATCAATACCAGAGTTGGATCAATTACAATAATTCAGTTCAATTACAATTACAATTACTCCCTTGCATGTTTCAAATACATTACAATTACTATTACTCAATTTTAAAAATATCAAATTACAATTACAATTACTGTTAAACATGTAATTGATTCGGTAGAGAGGTGTGCTTTCACAACCGTAGTGATGAAATTAGCAACAATCTCAAGCTATTCATGTTTCAATCATGATACATAGAATACCCTTTAATTAAAAAATCAAACATATTCGTACTATTCCTAATCATGAGTACTGAAAACTGCAAACACAGAAAAATGTTTCAAGCGTCTGGTAACAACCAAAAGTTTGAGCGACTAACAACTAATAGGCTACAGGACAATGAATTCAATGAAATGTAATCAAACGATTCAGAGCTGAGTGAAGATAACGAAATTTTATTGGTAAGGAGTCAGCGATAAGGATGATACCGATAAGGTGTGTAAAATTAAAATAAATGCCAAAGGAATTACGACATTTTGGTTCGCATTTACATTTTCACTTGCTCAGAAACTGTTGGATTGCATTTGATGAACATTAGGGTGCGAAAAGTGTTTGACCCCAGTAAATTTGATCAAGATTGGAGGTAAGATTGGGATAACATCTCTACAAATGCGTGATCAAGTTTGATAAAGCCTTGTAGCCTGTGAAGCTTATTTATTTTCGCCACTCTATATCATACAAGCAATACAGAAAATTCAGAACGCAGCCCTGAGAATCTGCTATGGGGCTATGATGAGCACGCCAGTCTACGCATTGTAGCATTCCTGCGGTGAACCTCCAATTCACATACGACAGCTTCAAGCGTGTTATAAGTATCGCAGTATTATTCTGGCAACTCCAAACCACCCCTGCATATCACTAACTCGAGAATCTTGACACGAATTCTATTCCGAATCGCATCAGTTTATTACGTTTCATATGAAAACCAGATCCGCTTCTGTCCAAAATATTATTTTATAGTCTAGGAAACCGAGTACAGTGCCGCCTTGGGCAAATGAACAGCGTGCTGTCGATCTGAAATTGACCCGTATCACCTACGGGGCACACCATCCTGAATACATACGTCAGGAATGTGAACATTACATTGCGACGCGCTATCGTGCTTATACGAAAGTAGACACCGATGGTTCGAAAACAAATACGCGCGGTGGGGCAGCATTTCGGGTCGAAGAATTGCAATATTCTCATTGGGACACGCGTAACGCCAAACAATCGATATTTTCCTCGGAATTATATGCAGTTATGTGAAGTTTAAATTGGGCGAGCAACGCATGTATGCCGTCCAAACAGTTAGCGATATTCTCCGACAGTCAAAGCGCATTGATGTCCATCAAAAATAATCGCAATTCGAATAGTTTAATTGAAACTATTATCTTACTTTGCAGAGACCTGGCAACAAAGGGAGTACAAGTGACGTTCATTTGGATTCCCGCTCACGCTGGAATACGTGGCAATGAAAGGGCGGATGAACTCGCAAAACTCGCCGCTAGCGCACCTGGATCCAACGACGAAAACGAAATCATTCTGTCACTTGCCGAAATGAAGTCGCATACCAATGGAATATGTATTGAGAAGTGGATGTCGGAATTGAACGGCATCGAGCAAGACTCTACGCACATACGTTTACACGCACCATTCCCATGCATTCCCCGTCCACGAAATTTGTCGCGAAGGGAACCGTCCATTATATTGCGACTACAAACTGGACACTGTAAATTGAACTATCACCTCCATCGCATGAGTTGTCACGACAGTGGTCTCTGCGAAACGTGCAGCGTGCCAGAAACTGTCGAACATTTCCTACTGACGTATCCTCGATACTATCACCAGAGACAATATTTTAAAAATGTAGCTGCACGTAGCAGTGTGAGATTTAACATGGACTGTCTGTTGACTGATCCACGTATGGTTAATCCGGTCATACAATTTGTTGTATTGTGCAGGCGTATCTGATTTAACTATTAGCTCCCCCTGGTCTGGTGCACAAGACCTTGGTAGTCGAGCACCATAAAACCCCTTATACATACATATACATGCGCAATGACTCGAGTCCAAGTCGAGTCAATACACAGATTGACTCGAGTCGGGTAACGTCATTTCCGTATTTTGAGAAAACGACTCGAGTCAAGTCGAGTCATCAGAAAATCGTGACTCGAGTTATTACAACCCTGAGAGCATTCCCAAGTATGATATTCGAACTATACGCTGAGCAATAACTATGTAATGTAGGTGAATCGCACCAGGCGCGGGAAAAATTTCTGTTTACCGGAACTTCGCGCCCCCCCCCCCTCAGATGCTTTCACGCCGCCCAAGGGGGCACGCCGCCCAAGAGAGGCACGCCCCCCAGTTTGAGAACCACTGATTTCGCCTTTATTGTAATTCACAAAGTTTTCTGTTGCTACTGAAGTATGGGAAACAGTTTAGCATGGCTGAATTATCTAGTAGTAATGCGGCACGCATAGAACACCGATGTAAATAGGATAATTATTAGAGGTGGTGACTGTGTACTAAGGCCTTAGGGCCCGTCTTCGTCGTCATCCTGGTCCGTACCGGGTTTTCACTGGTGTGACGAATAAATGATTGATTGATTGATTGATTGATTGATTGATTGATTGATTGATTGATTATTTTATGTTGTGATTGTCAGGTTTCCATACAATGTAATTGAAATTGTAATTGAGCAAAATTTTATGAAATAGCAATTACAATTACATGACAAAATGTAATTAATTTCATTCAGTTCAGTTGTAAATTACAATTGATCCAACTCTGATCAATACTATCATTTTCATCCCATGATGCAAACGAATGCTCAGGCTGTCGAAAATTGGATACCTCCTGGTATACATCAATATGAATGAGGCTCTGCACCTTTCGCATAGCTCAATTTGCAGCTTTTTACAATCCATGCGAACGAATTACGATCGCTTCCACAACTGCTTAACTTACTTGAGTAGATTTGAAGTGAGTCAATTCTACTTCTACTTCAAGAAGTTTTAGGTTGGTTACGGTAGAAGTACTTCTACTCGCACTCGAGTATATTTTTCCGTCGCTACTTCTACTTCTACTTGATTATCTTTCTTGACTACGTTGACCACCTCTGTTCTTAGTTCACAGTTCTGCGATAAAAATGTAAAGATTTAGTGGATTCAGTTGTACAATTCCCCCTTAATGACCTTTCCAATGCAAAAGTCACATTCCACTTAAAAATTACAAAATCCTCCCTATTGTGAATTCCCTCGGTTGGCAGCCACCGGTCTTAAGTGTAAGGCTATTTCGACGTTACAATAAAAAATTGCGCTAAATACAAATTATGGATACCCATACAGCCCTTTGCTAGACAACAATTGTGGAGCAGTATTTTCGCCTATGCGACAGTTTGACAACATGCAAGTTTGACAACATGCAAGTTAAAATGCAAACAGCTTTTGGCATAGTCAGAACTCGAGATTACCAGACCACGATATGATATATAGACCTCGCCTTGCGACACAAACCACCTCAATTTTATCACTTGTCCTTTTATTATATATTCAGATAACAAATCGCCATGTAATCTTTTACTGTTCATTCAGTAAGCATGCATCTTTACATCGTCCACGCCCGGGTTGGTGTCTGATTTCAAAGATTATACTCCACGGGATTTTGATACCTCTCTATCGTTTTATTGCGTAGCAGTATTGTGGTGTTTTGGAAAGGATAAAATTAAAAATAAACTCAACTCAACAATTTCTTGTGCCCTTGGTCAATGGTCATGCCTTCGGTTGCGTGATATTTCCGCATTTCCATCCATCCATGCTCGTTTCAAAAATAAAGCAGTTAGGTTTCTCTTTTTTCATGAATGATCCATCTATATAAAAGAATTGCATTGAGACATGATTCAGATTGTTACGGCATCGGAGCAGTGCTTTAATCAAGAGTCGAAAGTAGAGATGCCGTGTCTTAGCAGGGCTAGTAAGCGTTTTTTTCTCACGGGTAGAGGGTTAGTGTATTGCACGGTAACAATTTTTTCAACTTCTCGAGTCTTCGCATTCGATCCTCTATTTTGGCTGACAATAACAGAATGTAGCATGTAGCTCAGAGTTGTCAAACTCAACTGACTTCGTGGGCCGCACCAATCAAATGATTCCAAAATATTAGCATATTCGCTAACAGTGTTCACTCCAACTGGTGCAGTAGTAAATCTCCACTATATAACTCAATTCACTGCTAGTTATCACTGTTAAACCATTGATCTACAGTACCAATAGGATTACCTTCTCTCTGGAGCATATGGGGGAAATCCTGGGAACGTCCAAGAGTTTGGTCGTTCTAAGAAATTATTTCAATTACTTGGCCAATGACAAATAGACGTGGATGTAAAACAGAAAGATACTTTCGTATTTTACAGTCGAAATATTTGTTGGCGTTGATATATATAAATCTCGTCTCTTACGTTTGCGATGTCGTCGGCCGAAACTATTGATGTCAACCAAAGCGTGAAAAATGAAGAAACTTCAAGAGGCGAGACTACGATGACAAAGTCGGCGGAATTGGGAAAACTCCGCGACGACAATCGACGCTGCTATCAAACCAGAGATCCTACTATGAACGACAAAAATGTGAATGACTATCAACAGTGCAATATATTGTGACGTTCATATGGACAAGATCTTCTGTCGTCACATGTGGATTTTGTTAAATATACTTGATTTATGCCCACTATAATATCAATGTACATTGAAGCACGAAAAGCGATTATTTCTGTTATGCCTATTTTTTCATTGTAATGAACCGTTTAATTTGAAATACACACTGAAACATCGCAAAATTTGCAAATGATACCCTGCACAATTAATACGTGTTAAATTTAAATTGAGATAGTCATAATTGCAATTTACTATCAATTATATCAATTTCGTGTCGTATCAATTTCGGCACCGCGGCAACGAATCTCATTGGATGGAGGATTTAGAGCAGTGTATAAGTCTTTGTAGTGTCAGTCTAAATATGTCCGTCCTTGAAATCATTGTAAGCTACAGAATGAAAGAGTCACATAAACTGTTTGCATCATTGGATTGAGTGTGACATCGCTACTTCAGTTGGTATACAAGACATACGCACAGCTTGTATTATAAAAATTATTTCTCCACTTCTCTGTAGTCAGTGTAGTGCAGTGGTTCCCAACCTTTCTGACTTCATTCCCCACTTCAGATCTATTCCGAGCCTTCATTCCCCACCAGGACCGTAAGAGCACTGTGTTAGCCCCGCCACAAAAACGTTGGTCTTGGGCCCCCAGAACCACCTCAGCCCCGCTGAGCCTGTAAGCTTTTTCCCTGTAACTTATAAGCTACATCTACTGTTTAGTGCGTCGCCTTATTTCGACTAAACGCGCGAAACGCGAAAGATTTATATAATTCGTGTTTGAATCGGCCAATATGATCGGGAATTGCATATATTTTGCTATCAATTTTTTATCCCCTCTCTGCTCACGTAATCAGATTTACCGGTAGAGCTGAGTGAGGTGTGTTGGAAAAGGAAGGACCCCTAAATAAGAATTGAACATCCTCGGGCGGACCCGTTGGTATACTGACTTCGCTGCATTATGCTATTCGTGACCTCCTAAATCTGCTATGTCAAAAGATATGGAAATCGCCAAAAGTAAAAGGCACACACGATTTCAAATTGGTATTGCTTTACTGGCAAATAATTTTTCCCTGTGGGATGGCATTTGTCCTTTGGGGCTCAGATCGCCCAGACAGGAACATTCGGCGCCAGCCATTTAGCCAATTAAACATATATGTGTATTGTATATATATCAAGGGCATTCCTTCTCGGTCAAGGTCTTCTCGTTGCTGATCCTTCTGGCACACTTCTCGGAATTGCATGTTACATGGCCTATAACTTCTTATGCCTTGGTGCGTCGTGGCGCAATAATGGCCGACGCCGAAGTCTCCATTTCTATAAATTCTACGTATTTTCGTGGAGGAAAGGTACCCAATAATCAGATATTCGGCAATAATAGATCGCGCACCAAGCGCGAATTTTTTTTGTAAAAGTGGCATAAATTAAAAAAATACTTCAATTTATGTTGATTCACGAAATAATTTTGGGCCCCTTCGAGCTCGCCCCCCTAATTGGGGGTTTGGGGTGCGGCAGTTACGGTCCTGCTCCCAACTACCCAGCACTTATGTCATCACAGAGCAGCTATTTGCTGGTTTGACTACACAAGACATACAACCACATCAGAACGTAAGTCAATCGCCTGTAACTGCAACATAAAACGTATTGTGAACCGATACCAGTAACAGACATGGGGTGATTACTTCATGAATGTAATCGATTGCGATTACGATTACTTCCGAATGACGTGATTACGATTATGATTACGATTACAGCAAAATCAGGAAGTAGTCGATTACGATTACGATTACATTGGAAAAGTAATCACGATTACTCACGAATACATGTATTTTGCATTTTAGAAGTTATATTGGAAGTCAATATATGGATTGCGCTGAAAAGGCCTGATGAGATAACAACCTTCCTTTAGAAAAGACGCTTCATTTGCTTGTAGCGTCATGATGTACCCATTGCCCATTTTTTTATAGAGGACGATTTATTGCACCCAACGAATTGCATTCTTGCCAGGTCCATGACTGCCGCACCCAAATTTACCAATAGGGTTTGGTAGCGAGCTCGGAGGGGACTCAAGAGTATTTCGTAAACCAATATAAATTATAGAGTATTCTCGAGAGATTTAATTAACTTGAAAATTCTCTCTAGATAAGCTTGATTTTGGAATGCATACGCCTCCCCCTCAACAAAAAAGCATACATAATTTATAGTAGGCATGCATTTAAAACAAATGGTTGTTTAAAACACAATGTTTAAACATGTTTTAAACAGTGTTTTAAACATAGGCTTTAAAAAAAAACTAAATTGAGTTTTTTTAAGTTGTAAAATTATGCCATAATTGTGTAAATGCTTTCCACAATTACCACCCGATTTGGCCGACGTACATCGATATGGGATGGTTGGAAGTTCCGACTTGGAACCCCTCAAAGTAGTCGGTTCAACAGCTATAGTACAGATATTTCGTCATAGGAGCTATATTTACCCTATATTTTCAATTGTCAATGTCGATCCACATTCGTGACGTCAAGACTTATAAATAAATAAATAAATAAATAAAAGACATGTTCAGAAAACAAGGGCGCTGTTGTAAACATGCTCGCTTTAAATTTATTTTTGTTTTAAATGCAGCCCTGATTTATAGCAAAGGCATTTAGGGTACAGTCAATACGGTGCCACACGACACACCCAAAGACATATGCAAATTCGACCAACACGCGACTTCACGAAGTGTGCTACTAAAGAAAGACCTTGGCCGAAACTTAGGGTATGTGTCCATTGTCAATAGCCGCGCTGGGTGGGCGTGACTAGTAGTCCGGTCCTTTCAATCCGAGCCCACAATGCAAATGCCGCCCGGACACCCACAGAGCATTAAAGACATGACAATTTGTGTGTGCGTCTCACGAAATTTTTTCTTTTAGTCTGTTACGTTAGGGATATAACAATATCTTTTCATTATATAATATACCGGAAGTCACGAATTAGCAACATACACTAAAGTAATTATGACAAGATAACAGACGTTATAATTATGAATTACGTGCCCCCAGCTCTACAGGTAAATCTGACTATCGGGGGCAGAGAGAGAGTGGAATAAAAACTAATAATAATGTAATGCGATTACCAATGTTATTGACGAAATTCAGTCTTCAACTTGAAATTATCACCCTATGGGGGCCAAAGACTAACGTTTGGACTGGATGGCGAATACCTGTTTTGGTCCTGATTCTAGCTACAACCCGCGCTAACATGATATATAAGCCCATGGCTATGGCGGCTGGTCTCAATGTTGAGTAAAGAATTATGAAATAACGATTGGCGCATGTTTCAAGTAGAGTCATATGAGAATAAGATGAAGAGAACATAAAATTCTGCCTTCAACTTAATACAGATAATGTACTGTATCTGTATTTGTCGAGAAACGACAAAAACGGCTCGGTTGTGATGTATATCAGCAACTGTTGTTTTTATTGCTTCGTTGTGGAAGCCGTAATGTTTTATTTGGCGAGTACAAAATTTCAAATCTCGGTCCGGTGTACGTACGTACTACGTAAGCCTACTGCTCGCCAAGCATAACGGTCAGACCGCGTTAGCATGACCAAACATCAATACACAAGTTACCAGGTGGAGTGGTGATTAATTATCCTGATGCGGGGTACTGGCGTGTGGAACGGGTTGATAACCTGATATACAGCACGGCGGGTGTTCTTACAATCACACGAATGTACGTGACGTACATCGAATATCTCTGTACTGTGGATACTTCTTACGCAATGACTAGCAAAGCTAATAGGCTACTTCTGACGTAGCAATGGCATTTAAAATCAAACGTCTGTGTTATCATGAACCTGGTATAATACATCTTCCTAGTTCACGAATGTTCAGTTAATGTCATAGTCCTTGTCCTTGTACAAATAAAAAGCAATCGTTTTTTCGCAAAGAAATCGATTAGATATGGGAAGTAGTCGATTACAATTACGATTACTTCGGAATTATTGCCAATGTAATCGATTGCGATTACGATTACTTGAAAATGCTGTAATCGTCGTAATCGATTACGATTACTAATCGCGATTACCCCATGTCTGACCAGTAACGCTCAAAATTTCGCGATAGCGTTATTTCACGTCAAACTATAGTCGTGCTGGATGCGTTTGTGACGCCATGATTGGCCCTCCAGAGTTAAAAATGAGGTTTTGTGAATAACACGCAGTATAATTTTCGATACATACATTCCAGAGCAGTTAACTGGTAACGGTGATTGCGCATGTGTCTCCGTGAATATGTAGACTGTCCTGTATATAATTTTGAACAATTGCGTCTATTCCCCACCTGAAACCATTGAATTCCCCACCAGTGGGGTATTCCCCACCGTTTGGGAACCACTGGTGTAGTGTCTCATAAATTGAAATCAGGTTGGGAATTGTTTGAAGCTGGCCAAGTATCGTTTCGCTACCATAGTTTTCCAACCATAGTGAAACTAAAACCCCAATCACGCAAACTGAGTTCGTGGATGCGGGGATTATATCATTGAGTTTCGCGACTCGCGTGTAATGGATGGCCATATTGAATACAAGAGTTATAGACGCTATACCAGGGTCGTAACTACCTTACCCTAAACCAGGGGCGGGCAACTTCTCTAGTCGGCGGGGCGGATATAGGAATATTAAGTACTTGGCGGGCCGGATTGCGGAATCGGTATATTATTTGCCGATTTATTCACATCTACAAATTATATCGTATTTTAAAAAATGTATTTCAACGACAGCAATGTCATTTCAAAGCAATTTCTCGCCAATAATGACGAAGACACGGTGGAGTTGAGAGCCGCATTGTCATACACCAGTGGTTCTCAAACTTTCTTAAACACACCCCCTTTTTGATAGTGAAAAGTTCCGCGTCCCCTTATCGTGATATCCGAAAATATTAAAGAGATGAATCAGAATGCTAGCCATCCCAACGGATAGGTTGATGGCATTAAAGGTTATGGCTATTGATGAGAAAATTCTCAAATATGACTTTGGACACAGAGTAATCACCATTAGCTGGAGGTAAATCGCGCAAAATTTCCAGTTGACTGTGACTCCGCGCCACCCTTCAGATGCTTTCCCGTCCCCCAGCCTGAGAACCGCTGTCATACATGCACCGCCATGTCTGCTTCTCTCTGATCAATCAACACAAGATGCAATCCTAAATTACGATTTTCAGGCGTGCGATAAGCCCGGTACCCCAGATTTACGGCTTATTATTAAGCGATGTCTCACAAAAGCCTTGTCGTGTGCCGTGCTACCAGCAGTTGGCGGTTACGGATTCCAGTTTTTCGGGATTGCTTGGTGATGATGATGAAGGCCTGAGGAGACTTGCAAGACTACAACTATGAGCAGATCAAACAGAATACCAGATTACAATTGGCGACTTTGAAGGAGGATATGTTATTGCACCGAAACCTAAAAACAACGTTGACACTAGAATCAGATTTTTCAAAATCCTAATTACAAACATCAAGGCCAAATCACACCACCATATTGTCAACTTGCATCTAAAAGATGCGGAACATCCACCAGCAATCAAAATCTTTTCATATCTCGAGCTGGAAAATCTAAGGTCATCACCATTAAAGATCAATCTTCCTTGGCACAACCAGGCAGTGGAAAGAGACGTTAAAGTGGTGACCGAAGCTTATGCCCATTGTCCATGTGTCGGGATTTGAACGTAGAGATGGCCTTATCACACATAAACTGAAATCTCGAAAGCAGATGAAATCCTTTAATACGAAACAAGATTTTAAAGTTTGGGCATACTAATACTCTGGTAGTGAAACGATATTCGAAACATATCTTTTTTCAATATGGAATTGATGTTTTCGTGTTTTCAATGTGAATTTGCAATTTCTGTGCTTTTAATATGGAGTTGCCAGTCACAAGATCAACCAATACAAGCTTTTGGCATCATATACACCAGTGTTGGGATGACTCGAGTCATGACTTGACTCGAGTCAGACTCGAGTCACCTTTTTCGATTGACTTGACTTGACTCGAGTCACTTTGCTAAAATGACTTGACTTGACTTGACTCGGCGTATCAGAAATGTGGATTGACTCGTGACTCGGAGCAAAATGCACGAGTCAATTTCAAGTCATCAAGTAGTCGGTGTCGATAAAAATCACTGTATGTTGCATATGTTCGGATTGTTCGCGAAACGCTGGTACAAACCGTGAGAGCGACCAATCATTCAATGACCGTGCGTTTCACTGATCCTCGTTTGTTCTCTCGCGAATAAATTGACCGCAAACGAGGTGATCGAAGCTTACAGCTTACGTTGGCGTAATTCTAGTAGTAAAGTAACAAAATAGCAAAATGTATATTTCCGTTCTCTGTTCTTACCTTAACTAAACCTATTATTTTATTGGAATAGAATTCGAATATCGTTTGGTCCTCAACCCTTGACGCAGGCTCGAATTGTATCATATCTATTTGCGAATGGGTAATGTATTGCAGCTTATCAATTCGTTTCTCCATTCTCTATTCCGGCTGGTAACTACAAACTGTGGCTATGAAATTACGTAGTTTAACAGTTCTACGTATATGTGAGTGCTACAGCGTCTTCTTGCGTGCATATTTAGCTCTATATTCGGTCATCGGTTTGGAATCAATGACCACTCAAACTGTATTTCAGACAGCTAGCAAATTGCAATGACGTAATCATACCTCATACATACTTCGAAAAGACAACTTGACTTGAAATGTGACTTGACTCGTGACTTGACCTGACTTGACTCGACTTGACTCGAGTCACCTTCAAAAATCGAGTGACTTGACTTGACTCGAGTCACCTTTGAAAATCTATTGACTTGACTTGACTCGAGTCAAAATGTGCAATGACTCGAAATGACTCGTGACTCGAAGGTAGTGACTTGATCCTAACACTGATATACACTGCTTCAGTGCCTAATTTTACCTAAAAACAGACTAAAAATCAATAATTTGCTTGTAACTTTTTTTCTGTTCATTTTTAAGACAAAGTTCTGTGGAAGTGAGATAAAAGCTTGTTGCTTGCGCATCTTTTAAGCCCAAAACCAGCTTTCTAGCATAAGCGGTAATCAATATATAGCGAAATTAGCTATTTTTGGCTCGTTCGGTGCAATTGCACGAACGAGCGATATCTGCAGATGCGATCGAAAGATCTAGCAGACTCCATCTGCGCCTCGCATTGATTGCCAAGTTCAATCTTGTCGGACTTGTTGTATTCAAAACTACTAAATTATTTTCGCTAAGAGCGCTGTCGATGGATTTGCCCCGCTCGTTCGAGAAGTGTGACCAGAGGTTTCATGATAAGCATCAAAGTCTCCTAAAACCAGTGTTTTCGTTTTGCATTCTTTGAGGAATGAAAATCATATTTCGTGGTCGCTGGGCGGAGCGTAGACGTTAGTTAGCTTGAAATCGCCTATCTTGAAGATCTGTGTTTCTAATGAGCCATCTTGTTGAGATTGCATTTCTTTGGGATCCAGACCCTCACGAATGATTGTTGCCAATCCTTCGCCATCATGGGTGTTTCTGTATCTACGTTCAAGTAAATACCCATCCATTTTGGGCTGATATTTATGTATAAGGTGTGTTTCCTGTGTCATGATTATATCTGGCGTACGCGAATGCGACGAAATATAGCGCTTCAGTTCTGATAACTTTCGGTAGATATAGATCCACAGTTTCATTGCATTATGACTAGGCCAGAATCGTTTAAATTAAAGTTTCTGGTTCGAATGAAATAAATAGTCCCGACGTGAAGGTAATCATAAGCAATCAGTATAAACACCCAATAGTGGTCAAAAGGGACTCATACACCACAATACCACTTCGTTGATAGAAATGTCGATCCGAAATCATTGCACCGATGACGCCCAATTCATCAAAAAATCGGTGTAACGATTACTGGAAGAAGATGTGATAGAAAAGTCCGTCTCTCTGTGGTGGGCTCAGGTTCTGGTGACGAAAGATGAACGCCATAAAAAGTGGTTAGTTATCGACTATTCTCGAACTATTAATAGATATACGCCCCTGGATGCGTATCCGCTCCCAAGAATCGAGCATATTGGTAATGAAGTCGCCAAAGGAACGGTATATAGCACCATCGATCTGAAATCCGCCTATCTCCAGGTGCCTCTTTGTCCGTCTGACCGTCCTTTAACAGCTTTCGAAGCTGACGGTAATCTATACCAATTTCGTCGATTGCCTTTTGGGATAGCAAATGGCGTCGCAGCTTTCCAGCGATTCATATACAATTTTATCAGAAATCATAACCTGCATGGACTATTGCTAACATGGACAATGTTACTATTTATGGCAAATATAGAAAAGAACACGATCAGAGGTTGGAACGTTTTATGACTTCAGCCAAGGCTGACGGTCTGACACTGAATGAAAAGGAATGTGCGTTCTCAGTTGAAAAGAAATCGCTCCTGGGGTACCTTATTTCCCATAACAAGATTCAGCCTGATCCCTGCCATTTGAAACATGTGATGGATATGCCCATCCCTAACAATGCCAAAAGTTATGTATGTTATGTATATATGATGACGAACCTTTCGAGGTTGCCTGTGATGCATTCGGACGTGGCTATCGCCGCCATACTAAGTCAAAGAGGCAGACCTGTAGCGTTTATGTCGCATACTCTTTCCAAATGCGAGTCAAAATACAATATTGTTCAAAAAGAGGCCCTCGCTATCATTGAGGCCAAAAGAAAATTGGGAAACTTGCTTCACTGCAATAAGTTCCGCCTCGTTACCGATCAAAAAGCGTTGTCGTTCATATTCAGCAAAACTCACGCTAGTAAAATCAAAAATGCTAAGTTGCCGGTGTGGAAACTCAAATTGAGCGCCTTCAAGTATGAAATAATTCATCGCTCGGGTAATCATCGCTATAGTGCCATTCCCGCAAAGATTGGTGGTGGCAAATGTAATAATAACGCGTAACGCTTCCGACGACACTTTTGGGTAGGATAGCAACATTTATGGCACCAAAATCGAGAAAGAGATTTTTAATGAACATATAACGTCCAGCCTATTCATTTCTATCTAGCATCTCACCTTAAAGTTATTCTGGAATATGTTATATACATCACATGAGTAAAGGGATCTCTGCAAACCAATCGGTATAGGCTATTGGCTATTTAGCAGTTAATACCAGTTTACACAGTAGAATATTTCATCTCAGACGGCCATTCCTTTTAGGTGAGTCCTGAAGTTTTGGCAGTTATAAAGCGGATCTTTCTCGCGATGGCGTAGGCTACATGGCTTTCGTTGAAAATACCGCGCAAATTTAAAGTAGTTTCAATCTATTCAATAATATTTACTGGAAATCGTGTTGTGTTGACTAAAACAAATGTTATGTTGACAAAAAATGTTGTGTTGACAAAAAAATAAGGTCATCACCTCACATTTTGCCGCCCCTAGCAGCCTGCCGCCCATAGCGCAGAGCCAGAAGCGTCAAATTGGCTGCTACGCCACTGCTGTCTCGTGACTTCTCTACTTCAATTATAAAACAAATTGGGTTATCAACCGTTTTGTAAATTTGGAGGCTTCGCGGACCCCTAGTTGAGAACCTCTGGTGTAAAGAGTGCAATTCTTTCACGCATGTGATAATATTTTGACTGGCCAACCACAAATGTGCATCTCGAAATCAATAGATACCCAGGTGGATGTCTAATTTTGAAGACTACCTCAAGTCGTTTCGACACCTTTTTATATCTTTTCATTTGACCTATGGGTACACGTTCGATTCGACCAGAAGTGTAGTTCGCATCCGATGACGCCACGGTACAACTCTAAGCTGACTCGCAAAAGCGCCAATTTACTTGTTCCATCGCGAAGCTGTATTGAGGATGGTCGGGTTTCATTGTCACTAGATGTATTCGTGGACAGTCTTGTGGTTATAAGTGGGCAATAAGCAAGGTCCCGCAACAAAGGTGTTTATTAAATTTTGAAACGTGTGTTATCTCGATATTGTTCAGGAGAATAATATTATCAAGATAGAGGGTTGTAGAGAGGAAGAAAACGACAAGAAGGTTATCAGATACCTTTTTCGCCATTAATTCGGCCGGATTTTGATGCCATTTTCTGACGTGACTTACAAAGATCTGAACACCCAAGTGGGCCGTTTGCAAATCACATGTCGCCCTTTGGCCAGCAGCTTCCGCCCTGTGATGTATTACATCAATACCACCAAGAACATATTTAATTCTAAATAAAACTCTTAAAATTTCACCCTCTCTAGCTAATGTTCTCTCTAATTTTTGACGAGTCTGCGCGCACTCACCAACTCACTGCGCGGTCCTTGAGAAAAAAAACGTCAGAACTTAGATATACTGCGCGCAGAGAGCGTGTCAGCACTGCGCAATTGCACACGTGCGCAGCTTAGGGGGAACATTGTCTCCAACCACACTTGCCCAATTTCCCCATAACAAATAAAAAAGATGCACGGAATCCGCGCTGCAAAAATCAGCGGCGACAATCAAAATTTTTCGAATCCTTCATAATCACCAGATTCGAATTCATTTGTTATCCTGTTGCTTATGAAAGCTGGCAAAGGTGCCCTCAAATGTTTAGGTGGTCACATGTTTCCGCATGGAGCTTGTCAGAGCACTATAGACATAGATTTTGGAGAGAGTTTGTTCGACACAGCTCCTAGTTTCAAGCGCTTTCTGGTAGCATTGGTATTCATATCCCTTTCTTGTAAATGCTGCGCACATATTGCTATCCTGTTAATAGACAATGCATATAATTCTCGTGCAGATTTTTGTTTGGTCAAAACAGGGTTGTAATGACTCGAGTTACGATTTTGTGGAGACTCGGATCATTTTCTTAAAATACAGAAATGACTCGACTCGACTCATCGCGTCAATCTGTGTATTGACTCGATTTGAACTCGAGTCATTGCGGATGACTCGAACCAAGTCAAATGACTCGAGACTCAGACAGCCAAGATCTACATTCGATTCTAATCTCGAAAAATAGTAATCACACTATTGTAGTGGTCGGGAACCTATGGCTCGCGAGCCATATAGGGCTCTTTTGGGTATAAGATTGTGTGCAAAATGTACAAGATGTGCAAAATAGTTATTTTTGAAGTGAATTGATCAATATTGCAGCGACTTGTTAGTAAATTTTCATCACGAGCAGAATATTTATTCCTGTGGCAGTATAAACATGTCTTTGAAAGGTAAATACAATACCGTCTTGAGCAGTGGTTCCCAAACTTTTTCGGTGTGAGGGCCAAATTTAGGATTTCAGAGTACGGTCGGGGCCGCACGAATACTGCGGTTATGAAACGGACCCAAACAGTCATCATGGCTATTTCGGAGTAGTTTTATTGCCTTGGCGAGATTTCAAAACTGTACACTGTTTACCGCTACTTATCTGCTGCATTGGGTGTCTGTTGAGTGAATCAGCTTTTCGCGCCTAAACGCGCGAAGCGCGAGAAATTTCTTTAGTTTCATGACTGAATCAGTCAATATGATCGGGAATTGCATGTATTGCTATCAATTTTCATCCCGTCTCTGTTCACGTAATCTGATTTACCGGTAGAGCTGAGTGAGGTGTGTTTGAAAAGGTATAGGCCACCTCAATAGTAATTAAACATCTCCGGGGGTATCCCCGTTCGCAGGAACGTGACAGCACTTCTCCACGACCCATGAGAACCCCTGCACTACACAGTACAACTTTAATTTCGTGGCAAAAGCGAACAACGTAATGCGGGGTCAGTTTATCACCCTATGGGAGACCTGCAGGTCTCCCATAGGGTGATAAACTGACCCCGCATTACGTTGTTCGCTTTTGCCACGAAATTAAAGTTGTACTGTATAGTGCAGGGGTTCTCAACTTTCCTCGTATAACGGGCCGCATTTTAACAGCAAAAGACGCTGCGGGCCGCAGAACTATGTTACCTTGCATTCATGGGCTACTATTAAATTTAGGCAATTGTAGCCGATTTACCAGTCGTATACCGGCATTTAGTACATTTCTGTGCATTATAAAGTAATAATGAACAGCGTTCGTAAGTTTGCAGCTGCTGCTTGTGAGAATGTGTATCTTCTAGCGGCGCATGTAAATCCCTTCATGGAGCGTGCATTACATTCGTTGTCAAGTCGGTATATGCAACTTCAAATCCTTCCACCAGAGAGCCGAACTCTTTGTTCCAATGCGTGGGCGAGCAAGTATAAAATTACTATAACTTTTGCGTTACAGAGACCATTATCACATTGAGCTCTGAGTGATATGAGAAGAAATTTGGTGTTTGGGGGCATTTCTGAGCAAAACAATCAACATTTCTCCTTTCCGTTCATGCCTAGGGCACTGTACCAATAGTTACAGAAGTCAACTTTGTCAAGTTGATATTTTTCGCTGGTCCCCTCCCCACGTTTGCCCAGCCAGTATTTCTCTGCATATATGTCCACTCTGATAAAATTCAACCAGATAATTAGTTATACAATGTCGGTGGATTCATCCAAGGCTGCGTAAAAGTAGTCTACGCGGCAACGTGTTTCAGAACAGGCGATAAAAGATTGACTGATATTGATGTTACTCGTCTTGGTCAGGATTGAATCAGACGATTGCATCTTCGAAATTTGTCTGGTGATGTTGTCCTTGCTGCTAAGTTCCGGAAACAGCAAATATTCGCAAAGTATGTTACGATTTTATTGAAATCACACCTTCTATATCAGATTTCTTGGGTTTAGCGATATTCGAAGCAATTTTAAACGATGCGTCTGTAACGTCGTCGGCAATCTCAACAACCGTTCGCAGTGAGTCAAACACTCTTTAAAAGTGTAGGCCTACTAAGAAGCGGGATTCTCTTGAACCAGAGTCCATCCGAATAATGATTCAAAACAATAACAATCTGAAGTCGAGCATATATCAAGAAACGACAGCATATTGAAGCAGTGGTTCTCAAACATTTTTTAGTCACGCCCCCCCCCCCCTTTTTGATAGGGAAAAATTTCGTGCCCCCTTATCGTCATATAACAAAATGCTACCAGAATGCTAGCAATACAAACGGCTAGTTTGATGGCATGGAAGGTTATAGCCGTTGATCAGAGAATTCTCAAATATGAAATTCGGACTATACACAGAGAAATAACAGTGAATTAGGGATAAATTGCGCGCATCGCGAAATTTTTTTCAGTTGACCGCACCTTCGCGCCCCCTTCAGATGCTTCACGCACCAAAGAGGACGCGTGCCCCCAGTTTGAGAACCACTGTCTTCAAGAATGAGTAATCAAACGAAACAGAGACGGTGCGATAAAAGTGCTAAGTATCTAAATTAATTTGTAACAATACCGTGTCAATAGTAATTGCGTTTATAATGAAAGATGTCGCGGGCCACAAAATATACGTCTGCGGGCCGCATGCGGCCCGCGGGTTGAGAACCCCTGGTTTAGTGAGACAGCGCGCGACGTGCGAATATTTCGATAATTCATGATAAAATTGGTGACTAAGATCGGGAATTGCATGGTTGTCCTCTCTGCCCACGTAATCAGATTTACCGGTAGAGCTAAGTGAGAGGTGTCTTTGAAACTGCAGACCCCGTTAAATTAAACATCTTCGGGCGGGCGGACCCCTATGTATGACTTCTTTACATGATGTTATTTCGTGACCTCCTCCTGTCTGCTATCTCAAAAAATGTAGAATTGCCCAAACCTACTAAACTGAAAGATCACACGATTTCAGATTGGTATCTCTTCACTGGCATATAATTTTCTTTTCTGCGGGATGGTATTTGTCTTGCGAGGTTCAGATTGCCAAGACAAGAACATTCGGCGCCAGTCATTTAGGCGCGTATATGGACAATTAAACATATATGTATTTGTATATATAACGACGTTTTTGGTATTTCGAAGTTTTTGGTCAGCATAAAAGCAGTCCTTTACGGCCAAGGTTTTCTAGCTGCCGATCGTTCTGACACACATATTGGAGTCACATGTTACATGGCCTAAAACTTTATATGTCTTGGTGCGTTGTGGTGCGGTCATGGCCAACGCTGATATGCCCATTTCTATAAATCTTGCGTATTTTTTCTTGGGGAAGAGTGCCCAATAATCAAGATATGTGGCGAATTGAAATCGCGCATAGCGAGAAAAATGTTTGAAAAAGTTGCATAAATATTCCAAAAATACTCTATAATTTATGCTAATTCACGAAGTAATTTTGGGCCCTTTCCGAGCTCGGCCCCCCTCAATTGGGGGTTTGGGGTGCGGCAGTTACGGCCCTGACTATATAGGACTACAAAATATGCTGCTTGTAGCCGGTTAAGCAGTATGCATCTCGTCGTATTCAACCGTGAGTCACGTGTTGCATATCTAGTTATCATAGGGTTACCATACGTCCTCTTTCAAGATGATTTGTCCTCTTTTTTGATTTTTTTAAAATGTGTCCTCGGAGGACGCCCAAATGTCTTCTTTTTTGAGGATTTTCGTCACATATAGGGCCCAATTCGACTGATATACATTAAGTCAGCACTGTAGGAACGCTACGGTGGCTATTTCGGGAGCTGGACCGGAAAGTTGACCTTTTTTCAGTCAACCACCTGTTAGTGTGAAAGAAAACTGTATTTCCCGGGAGTTGAGCCTCTTTTTCTCTTTTAGTCAAGCGACCACGAAGTGGGAAAAATTTACCATTATTTTAGGATTTTCCTCCGATTTTGAAAGTTATCAATACCTATTTACATCTATTGCTACTGCTCGTTCAACTGTTCAATTGGAAAGTTAGGGCACATTGCATTGAAACAGCAGTGACGTAACGTTAGCAGTCTATACTCACAACTTTCCTGCAATTCTGTAATCAAAAACTACAGAGGCTAAGCCAAACAAGAGTATTTTATAAATATAAATTTTATTTTTTGTCATAAATCGATTCCTTAATATATTTTGGGGGCCGCAAGAAGGCTATCTGGGGGCCGCATGCGGCCCTCGGGGCTGCACTTGGGAATCACTGGTCTTGAGGTTTAGGGTCTCGAACACAAACTTTTCAAAATCCTCAGATTTAAGTTACTATCGCGCCGGCGACCAAGATCACTTGCGAATTCGATGTAGCCTACCCGACTCGAAATCTTGGATTGCGCGATACGTTGAAAGATCAAAGAGAATAGCAGACATGGCGACAGCAATATGACAACGCAGTTTTACAATACATATTGCCTTCCTGATCTCGCGCCACGGCGCGAAATGAACTGCCGTGGACGTGACATTCACAATTACAAACTCGAATTACAAACAACGCCATAGCTATTCACGTTCTTGATTGGCGAGTATAGCATTACCGGCAATAAAATAGGCGTGTAGCGCAACGTTATATGTTACCGGCGAATACTTTGAGAATTGAGAAAGTCGATAAGTATTTAGATTTTCGGAATCAGTGTGACAGTGACAGTTGAATTGGATTAATATCAGTCATATTAAATTCTAAGCAATTTACGTATGAATTGCGTTATCAATTGTGAGGCTTGGCCCGTCTGTGACACATTCGTTCGGCGCTTAATTTTCGAACAATAAAATGCAAATTGTGTGAATTTGGGAAAAAATGTTTAAAATCTAGTCATTCATGAACATCAATAAGAAATACCAATATTATTTGAAGGTTTCAAAATTTTCGTTAACAGCTTAGAGTGGGTAGGCCTAGATTGATGTAGTGACCATGCTTGGCTCCACCTACGCATGTGATCATGTGTTCTCGCATTTAAAGGAACATCACGGCGAACCTACGTTCTCGTAACTCAAGTTTCGCATGACGATGCACAAGTAAGGCAACCAGCATGATTAGTTCGAGTTTTTACAGAGAAAATGTGGCGCACACGACGAAGCCCGTATAGTGAGTTCGAATTAGTGCTACCATGACGTCATGAATCTTCAATTGTGACGTAACAGCTGATTGACATGTATGGCTCTTTCTCTTTGGGAGGTAAAATGGAAACAATAAGGCCAATATGGCTCTTCGGACCAAAGAGGTTCCTGACCACTGCACTATTGGGATATCATCTATTGGTATTAGTACTTTAAAATGGAACCAGAACCTGCTAAAAGTGAGGAAAATTAGTAGGCTACAGTATAAATGCGAACCATTCGATATCACCAAACATAAAGAAAGTGGGTCTAACAAGACTTTAACTGAAAACTGAGCAGTCAACACAATGACTTAGACTCGGACTGTCATAATACCAGACTCTGACTCGACCCTCTTCTCGCTGACTTGAACTCGAACTTGATTCGGTGGTTAATTGAAAATGACACGTCTTGACTCGAGTCAAAACTATAACAGTGAGATTGACTCGTCACTCGAAGCCTTGTATATGGGGTTTTATTGTGCTCGACTACTAAGGTCTTGTGCACCAGCTATAGTTATAGTTATAGTTAAATCGTATACGTCTACATGATAGCCAACAACAAATTCTACGACCGGAATAACAATACGCGGATCACTCAACAGACAGTCAAAGGTAAAGTTCAAACTGCTATGTTCAGCGACATTTTTTAAATATTGTCCCGGGAAATGTTCGACAGTTTCTGGTACGCTGCACGTTTCGCAGAAACCACTGTCATGACAACTCATGCGACGGAGGTGATAGTTCAATTTACAGTGTCCAGTTTGTAGTCGCAATATAATTGATGATTCCCTTCGCGACAGAGAGAGAGAGAGAGAGAGAGATATGATATTCTTTCTCGCCTGCACCATCGAGATGCTTTGGCGACGGAGTTGCGATACGGCCCCATGACGTCATCTAGTCTGCGCCCCCGTTTTTTTTTTCTCCTCCATGCTATCCGTGATTGCTGAGCGCCTAGCAGGATAGCTGCGGATACCATTTTTCGAGTCTTTAGTATGACCCGGCCGGGGATCGAACCCACGACCTACCGCTCGAGAAGCCGGATGCATAACCATTACACTATCTCGCTCGGGACGGGGAATGGACGGGGAATGCATGAGAATGCTGCGTGTATACGTACTCGGAGCATTATGACTTGGTTACAACCCTGGCTCAAAACATATAATTGTAAAATAAATTGAAATAAATTAGAAATTGAGTCATGACTTGACTCAAGTCAGACTCGAATGCACTTTGTCTTACAACAGTCATTCAATGTTTGTCCGTTAAACTGAGAAACATTGTTATATCACAAATAAATTGGCAAGTTTTTGCAACTTTTGTAACTGTTTTTACAGCTTCCGGCAGCTTCATAAATACTTAGAACTTATGTAGTATTGTGTTCAATGATATATATACAATAGGGTTGTCCAGAATTTGAAAAATCTTACAAATCCTCCGTTGTAATGTCTTATTCTATAGATAGATTATTGATTTAAAAAAACGACAATGGGCCTAAAAGCAGGTCACAGGAAGGCCGTTAAGATTTCGTGCAAAGCGTTTGAAAGTAGCTGCCTAGGAATGGGCGTGTCACCGACCATAGAACGGCGAGAAGACTCGTAACCACGCAACCATGACTCTTGATTGGCTAACCGGCTATGCTTCAATGACCACGACAGCAGCAGCTTGCTGATTAGGTGATCAAGGAGTCTGCTACCGGTGGCGATTCTGGAAGCGCATTGTATGTAGGTTGACAGATAATGACTTAGGATTGATTGAGGTTATGTTGAGGTACGAAATACATGGTGAACAAACAACAGCTGCTTCACAAAAACGTCTAAAGCATGACCCTTTATTGTGAAGGAAACCGCCGTAGCCTATATGCCTTGTTTTCAACGAGGGAAAGCATAGACGCTTATGCAAGTGGCGACGGATTCCTAGTTTCAGAAAGGATATATCATTATTGAATACAATTATAAAGCGTAACAATCACACAATAATTTGTGTGATCTTATTGGGCTCAGGTTGTAGTACATATAGTTGAACTTTTGAAACCTCTAAGGATCGGCTGAATCAGCGGGTTACGCTTGGCACTTATCAGATGCTTACATCAAATTGCATTCACTTGCAAGTGTTGTAATAGTCCTTAATGATGACACAGAAAAGAGGTGTAAAAGGAAGCACATACTATGCTGGATATGATATGTCAAAGTCCTTCATGATCGCGCAGAAAAGAGGTGTGTACAGGTAAGCACAGACTATGCTGCATAGTGCATAGTATCCAGCAGGGTTTGGACATCATATCAAGCATAGTCTGTGCTTACTTCACACCTCGTTTCTGCGGCATCATTAGGGACTTTGAAAACACTTAAGTGAATTCAATTTGCTGTAAAAATCTGATAAGTGCCAAGCATACCTGTCTGTCTCAGCCCATCCCTAGAGCATTCAAAACTTCAACTATAACCTGAGCCCGATAAGATCACACAAATTATAGTGTCATTGTTAAGCTTTATATTTGTATTCAATAATGATATATACTTTCTGAAACTAGGAATCCGTCGCTATTGGCAGCGTTAAGGGGCGTGGCAGTTTTCAATCATTGTATACATATCATTGATTATGTTTTAAGCTGTTTGGATGATTCTTATGTTGCAACATTTAGCAAGTTTTCTCCTTTTTTTCATGCAACTCTTTGCAACTTTTTTCGATGTTTCATGAAAATCTTTGCAAGTTTTTTCGATTTTGCATGCAACTAAATTTGAACTGGAAATATTTGGCACTATTTGTAAATTGATCGCTTGTTATTTTGCGGACGTTTAAATTTAGGGTCCTTTCTAATTTCACGTATACATTCAGGATAGACCGCCGAAAATTATATTTTCACTGAGTCATTTTTTTAGGCTTTTGATTTTGTTGAAATCCCCAACACTGACTTTTGCTACAGTGCTATGGATACATATAGCTTATGCTATGCTATGCTATGGATATATATAGTTTATATAGTTCAGTGATGGATACGGATCGATTCAACTATTTCATTCCTTAATAATTTCAAGGAACTTGTCCGTAAATGCAAATTTTGAGTCCAACTTTGTGAAAATTAAATGCAACTTTTTACTGCAACTTCTGTGAAATATAAATGTCCACATTCAAGTCGAAATACAAACAATTACTACTAAATGAATACTAGTCCATCCTTAAGATTACCGGACCACGACTGACCTATCAATCTCGCCTTCCCATGACATGCCACCCCATTTTTGTCGCTTGCTTTTTTCTATACTATCTTATTCACTTTTCATTCAGTGGGCATGCCTCCTCTTTACATCGCCTAGGCCAGTGGTTCCCAACCTTTTTCGACCCATCGCCCACCAAATTTTGTGTATCGAAAATTGGGCATACAAACTGTAATCACCGGCAGGTTGACTAAAAAAAATAAGGTCAAATTTTCGACTTCGACACACTTTTGTAACTAAATTTCCGTGGGTTGACGCAAAAAAAAGAGATCAGCCGTTTTGACGCGCAATCGCCCCCCTATCGCCCCTTCGCCATTTTCGCCCCCGTCGCCCCCTTTGTCCCTTCGTCATTTTCGCCCCTAGACCGCGAAATCGCCCCCTGGGGGGCGATATTGCCCACGTTGGGAACCACTGGCCTAGGCCAAGGTGGGCGCAGTGTTGGGATGACTCGAGTCACCTTTTTCGTGTGACTTGACTTGATTCGAGTCACCTTTTTCGTATGACTTGACTTGACTCGAGTCACTTTGCTAAAATGACTTGACTCGGCCTATCAGAAATGTGGATTGGCTCGTGACTCGGAACAAATTCACCAGTCAATTTCAAGTCATCAAGTAATCGGTGTCGATCAAAATCACTGTATATTGCATATGTTTGAACTGTTCGCCAAACGCTGGTGCAACCCGTGAGAGCTACCAATCATTCAATGATCGTGCATTTTACTGAGCCTCCCTTGTTCTCTCACAAATAAATTGACTGCAAACGAAGTGATTGAAGCTTTCAGCTTACGTTGTCATAAACTAGTATAGTAAAGTAAATTTTCTTCTCTGTTTTTACCTTAACCAAACCTATTGTTTTATTGCAACTGAATTCGAATATAGTTTATATGTATAGTCCTCAACCATTGGCCCAGGCTCGAATTGTATCATGTCGATTTGGAAATGCGTAATATATTGCATCTTATCTATTCGTATCTATTCTCTATCTTGGCTGGGGACTATAAACAAAGGTTTAGCAGTCCTACTTATCAAGGGATGGTGTTAACCTCTGAAAGGTTCAGGTTCGTGAGAACGCGAACCTTTTTGAAAGGTTCTGTGTGAGCGCGAATGTGAACCTCATGACGTCACGTTATGTCATATCGGTAATTCTAACCCTATATTTCAGTAAAGTGATATCCTATATTAATGTATACACGATACCTATCGGCGATTCAGGCCCCATAATGCCACAATGTTGAAGATGAAGTATATATAGACGTTCTAAACGTCACTAAATGTATTAACTGGGGTAATCAAATGATATATTAATCCCATAAAATCAATATCTTCCATCGCTTTGCCAACAATTTCGACGAGGACTTGCAAGGGAGTATAAGCTCACGCCTTAACAGTCCAGAACAGACCGGATAATGTATTCGGCGTATGAGTATTTCTACGTCTATGAGCAGAGTGTAAAACCGGGCTCTATACTTGCGACCGATATTACCCATATTACCAAGTTTTACAGCAGTAGCCAACACCCCAATCGCATGGATTTGGCTTTTATGATACAGTAAACATATGTAGTCAAGATTTATCCCGCATGCTTGCTAGATATATTACATCGGTTAGTGTTGATTTTTTATGCTGCCAGCGCCGTGCCCAGAGTGGTCCACATATTGAAATGTAATACATTTCAACTAGGGTTGTTCGGATATCAATAATTTCTACTATCCGGATAACGGATATATCCGGATATTTGTAATTTTCTCGAACCGGTTAACCGGATAATTACTGCTAAGTGAGACAATCGATTTCACGCGGTTTGCAAGAAAAATGTATTGCAAAATCATTACAGTTTTGTTGTGGATCTACGTACACGCGTAGTACGAGCAAATACGAGAAAAATCACGAAAATTTCATGGTTACTGCTTCTGCAACGCCCTCCTTATGAAGCACAATGCATCAATTGTGGAATTCTGAAGACGGGACCGGAGTTTTGTAACGAAGAGTCCACATGCACTAAATGCTCTTTCTGCTTCCACAGAAGTGGGCTGATTTGTAAGAAGCGCTTCGTAGAGAGTCTGGAGGTTGGCAGGTCGTTTCCCAGACGCTTCAAAGACTTCACATTCCTTCTGGACCATTTTTCTGTTTAGGTTTGATGGAGTACTAGAAGGACGAGTAGCTGATACTGGAATTGATGCCGACATAATAGCTCGCTCTAATTCTTCATTGAGAGATTCACGTGATGATCCTCTACATTCCGTGGTAGAAGCGAGTGATATCAACTGGCTGTCTTCTCCAGGACCAGGCTTTGCTACCGCAATCAACTTTTGCATTAAGGTTGCTGCGAGACCATACATCTTGTTTCTGTTTCCGTATTCGCCAAATGAATCAAGCTTGCTCTCCATCAGAAAATTAGGATCATGCAAATATTCAATTAGATGAACCAGACACGCATCTCTCCTTTCCTTGATCCTTACCTCAAGATGGGACTTGAGCGATGTTGAGTATGCAGAAGTAGAATTAGAAAGAGATTTAAGCACAAATTCGTGAATCCGCTCCGCGGTTAGAATTGTAGCGTCCCTTCTGCAAAGTCCATCTACAGCAGTGGTTCCCAAACGGTGGGGAATTCCCCACTGGTGGGGAATTCAATGGTTTCTAGTGGGGAATAGACGTATTTGATCAAGATCATATACAGGACAGTAGACATATTCACGGAGACACATGCGCATTGCGCAATTACCGCTACCTGTTAACTGCTCTGGTATGTATGTATCGAAAATTATATTGCGTGTTGTTCACAAAACCTCATTTTTGACTCTGAATGGCCAATCATGGCGTCACAAACGCATTCAGCACGACTGATTTGACGTGAAATAACGCTTTCGCGAAATTATGAGCGTTACTGCATCGGTTCACAATTCGTTTTATGTTGCAGTTATAGGCGATTTTCTTGCGTACTAGTGTGGTTGTACGTCTTGTGTAGTCAAACCAGCGAATAGCTGCTCTGTGACGACAAAAGTGCTGGGTAGTGGGGAACAGGACCGTAACTGACGCACCTCAAACCCCCAATTGGGGAGGGGCGAGCTCGAAGGGGTTCAAAATTATTTCGTGAATTAACATAAATTAAAGTATTTATTTTTAAATTTATGCCACTTTTTCGAAAAATTTTCGCGCTGGGTGCGCGATTTAATATTGCCAAATATCTGATTATTGGGTACCCTTCCCTCACGAAACTACGTAGAATTTATAGAAATGGAAACTTCGGCGTCGGCCATTACTGCGCCACGACGCACCAAGGCATATGAAGTTATAGGCCATGTAACATGCATCTCCGAGAAGTGTGCCAGAACGATCAGCGGCGGGAAGACCTTGGCCGAGAAGGAATGCCCTTGTGGTGACCCAAAACGTCGATATATATATACAATATATATGTTTAATTGGCTGGCGCCGAATGCTCATGTTCTAGCGATCTGAACCCCATAGGACAAATGCCATCCCGCAGGGAAAAATAATTTGCCAGTAAAGCAATACCAATTTGAAATCGTGTGTGCCTTTTAGTTTTGGCGATTCCATATCTTTTGACATAACAGATATAGGAGGTCACGAAGTAGCATAATGTAACGAAGTCAATATACCAACGGGTCCGCCCGTTCTTATTTAGGGGTCCTATCTTTTCCAACACACCTCCCTCAACTCTACCGGTAAATCCGATAACGTGAGCTGAGGGGGGATGAAAAATTGATAGCTAAATATATGAAGTTCCCTGTCATATTTTCCGATTCAAACACGAATTAGATAATTTTTTCGCGCTTCGCGCGTTTAGTCGTAGTAAGGCGACGCACTAAACAGTAGACCCAATGCAGCTGATAAGATGCAGGGAAAAGCGTGCAGGCTCAGCGGGGCTGAGGGGGTTCTGGGGGCCCAAGACCAACGTTTTTTTGGCGGGGCTGACAAAGAGCTGTTACGGTCCTGGTGGGGAATGACGGCTCGGAATAAATCTGAAGTGGGGAATGAAGACATAAAGGTTGGGAACCACTGATCTACAGCATGTTTAACTGGTGCAAGCACATCAATCAGATCATGGAGAATCTTGATTTCTGCGTTCGTAATGGTAATAGAAGTTCCAATCTCAACAAGAGCCATTCTGATACATTTTTCTGCTCTTACAAATGTTTTGATCATCTCTAAAAGACTGTTCCATCTGGTCTTTGAATCTAGAATTAAGTTCAGCTCTGTATTCAATTGTGCTTGGTTATGCTTTTGCAGAATTTCGTTCTTGAGAGGACTTTTGCGAAACATTTTGACCACTGTTCTTACCTTGTTTATCACTTCCCCAACAAACCATTGAAGTTCTACACCGGTTGTCTCAGTCTCTACTGGATCTACATGAACTTCATCAGCTTCTTCCATCTCCTCTTCTGAAAAGAATTCTGAATCAGATCCAGTATTACTACTTTTTCCTTCTTTCTCTAATCCTTCAATGAGATTTTTCCTTGCGTACAAGAAGTCAGTTACTGCTAAATGATAACCATGCGCAAAACAGAGCTGGTGGACACAACAAATCATTCTTCCAAAACTCTTCATCACACTAGCTCCATCTGTCGTAGCTGCAACAATGTCTTCCATCTTGAGGCCAAATTCCTGCAATCTTCTTCCACCAAATTCGCTACTCTTTCAGCTGGAAGAGAACCTTTGATTCTTACCATTCCCAAATTAACGGGGTCTGAATCATAGTGCAGGTTTAAGTTCATGTATCTTCTGCTTCTTGTGCTCGTATATTCATCAAGAGTGACAGAACGGAACTTTCCAGTCCCTTTTTTTATTTTAATTTTTTCCTTTGTATCGTTTTTCAGTGTTTGAAAAAATATCATGATAATACTTCGGACATTTTGCACCGTTTGTGGTAGCTTGTACCCTCTTGCTGAAAATGCTCGTCTCAGCTGCTTACTAGTAGCTATAGTGTTAAAAGATATTCTGTCCACAGCTGCTAGCTCTGCAACAACCCTCTCCAGTGACTCTTCGGCAGGCTTAAAATATCTTTTAATCTTGCTAGTACCTGTGTTCTCCAAAGAAACTTGCTGTTTTGCTTTCTTTGTGTCAAGAACAATCTTATGTTTTAAAGCAAGGTGGTTTCGCATTGCTCCTGTAGATTAGGGTTACCATATTTCTGTGACACAAATTCCGGACACTCTTTAGCACCCACTAGAGGATTTCAAAATGAGTTGTGACGTCACACTAGCAAAGCTTTGCTCATAGACCAGAGGTGGTCACGATCCGGTTCAGGAGAATGTGGCTGACGTGTGTTGTGTAACCGGGACCGAAACCACATTTTTCAGCACCTTCCCACCCAAATAAACAATGATTTTGTAATCGATGAGTCTTCTGGGGGGGGGGGGTGCTATATGAATCTGGTTTCTATACGCATTACGCATCTACTCGTTAAATTTTTTGAATGAATTTTGTCAATAATATTGATTGTTCCATATATTACTATACAGTTACTATAGTTAATACCCTCCGCCATCATGATCAGAGTTAGCGGTAGAGCTGGTGGAGGATGATGAGTTCGAAAATACAGGGAGCGTAATTGTACAATGTAGAGCTTTCAAAACTTCACAACTATGTACTACAACCTGAGCCCAATAAGATCACACAGACAAAGTAGTGTCATTGTTAAGTTTTATATTTGTATTCAATAATTATAGATCCTTTCTGAAACTTGGAATCCGTCGCCACTTGTATAAGCGCCTATGCTTTTCCTCGTTGAAAACAAGGCATATAGGATACCTCGGTGTCCCTCACATTAAACCGGTCATGCTTTAGACATTTTTGTGAAGCAGCTGTTGTTTGTTCATCATGTATTTCATACCTCAACATACCCTGAATCAATCCTAAATCATTAACTGTCAACCTCCATACAATGCGCTTTCAGAATCGCCGCCGGTAGCAGACTCCTTGATCACATAACCAGCATGCTGCTGCAGCCGTGGTCATTGAAGCATAGCCGATCAGCCAATCAAGAGCCGTGGTTTCGTGATTACTAGTCTTCTCGCCGTTCGATGGTCGGTGGCACGCCCATTCTTTGGCAGCTACTTTCTAACGCTTTGCACGAAATCTTAACGGCCTTCCTGTGAGCTTCTTTTAGGCCCAGTGTCGTTTTTTATCAATAATCTATAGAATAAGACATTACAACGGAGGATTTGTAAGATTTTCCAAATTTTGGACAACCCTATTGTACATCGTTAAGTCATGTTCATGTCCCACCTATAAGATTGTTTATCAGCCTTATGCCGGTGCGCACCAAGGAGCGTCATAAACACCCCACATCCACTGGTTTCGAACCTTTTATTGTCACGACTCCATCTCCAATTTAAAAATGGTCCGTAGCCCGGATCAAAATTGGACGAGCTGATTATTAAAAGAAGTCAGCACCTTTGTACTAAAAGAAGTCAGCAGCTTATTTGTCCAGACTTACGCACGGGCTATGTTGGAAGCTGATTACGTTCAACATATTCGCGAACCCCATAATAAAGGCAAACGACCGCCAAGTTTGGAACCACTATACATACCACTGAATAGAGCAATCAAACAGCCTTAACGATCTCTAGGAATATACCGTTCTCCTATAACTGCCATTACAATTAGGCTTATTCCAGTAAATGAAGGCTGTTTTTATTTATATTTTACTGCACTTTTTGCGAGGGTGGTAGTCCCCATTGTAAAATCAATAAATGTGATAGTAAATCGCGCGCAGCGCGAAGAAAAATATCAAGGATTAGCATAAATATTCCCAAAAATAATGTTTTCATGTTAATTTACGAAAAAATTATGACCCTACGTCAAGTCTTCAAAATTCCGGACATTTGACCTATTTTAGAAATTCCTCCCGGACGCTAGTTCGAACAGTGAAATTCCGGACATGTCCGGGAAATTCCGGACGTATGGCAACCCTATGTAGATCCCCCTTTACAAGATATTGTGTTTTCGCAGGTTTCACATTCTGCCCTCTCACCATTTCTTGATCTTAGAAAGTAGCCCCAAACTGGATTATCACTTTTGAAACGTTAAAATTCCATCTCTTGAATTCAGTCACTTCAAACTAGCTTGTAGTCAAAACCTTTCAACTGACACTTCACAGACTTTATCTTCTAATGAGAATGAAGTCTTGTATTAATAGAATCATCCATTATGCTTATTTGTATTAAAAGAATCATCGATAGTGCTTTCTTGGTGACGTGATAGCGACTTTCACTTGTCCATTTTTAGGAGTTCCGGAACCGATAGTTAAAAGTGTAAGTCAATAGAAGTGTGAACTAAGTGTGAACTAAGGTTTAATTGCGTTCAGCGGAAGTGCGCCTCTTACGTAACAAAGAACGTTCAAACTTATTTAAAGGTGTAAAACGCATTTGTAACGATAATCTTTCATCCGGTTAACCGGCGGAATAATATCCGGATATCAGATAGAGAAAAAACCTGCGGTTAACCGGTTAACCGTAATCCAGATAATCCAACCCTAATTTCAACCATTAAGGAAGTAATATTGAAGTGAAAATTGTAATATACTGAAAAGGTTCACAGTGCAGACCTCCCAAGGTTCGTTTGTAAACGGGAACCTCTAAATTTCCGAGGTTCACACACAGATCGCGAACGTGAACCTCACGTTCACACCATCCCTACTACTTATATGTGAGTGATACAGCGCCTTCTTGCGTATACATTTACCTTTATATTCGTTCATCGGTTCAAAATCAATGACCACTCAATCCGTATTTCAGACAGCTAGCAAAATGCAATGACGTTATCATGCCTCATTCTTCGAAAAGGCAACTTGACTTGAATTGTGACTTGACACGTGACTTGACTTGACTTGACTCGAGTCACCTCCAAAAATCGGGTGACTTGACTTGATTAGAGTCACCGTTGAAAATCGATTGACTTGACTTGACTCGAGTCAAAATGTGCAATGACTGGAAATGACTCGTGACTCGAAGCTAGTGGCTTGATCCCAACCTTGGGTGTCCGATTTCTTAGACTACACCAAGTCGGTTCGACACCTTCCTATCTTTCATTGCATCGCATTTCTGTGGTATATTGAACTGATAAAATTGCTAATAAATCAATGAATGAAATGCAACTTTCCACGAATATGAGTGCAACAAAAATTTGTAATCTATAATGCAATGCTTGTCTGGTTTGAAAACCAAAGTAACTAAACTATGACAAGTAATATGAACAGAATTTCATAGAACCAAAGTTACTCAACTATGACTGGTGACTTTGTTGAAAACGTACCGGGATGGTCAAGGGAAGATACACAGTACACACATTACCCTGTGCACAGTCTGCACGCGGACCGTCGGGCTGTCGCCGATGAGCTGATATCGCTTGATGTCTTCGAAACTATACTGAACTTGCGGTGTGCAGGCGTTTTTCACCTTCTGTCTGATTCCAACAAAATGGTATGAAAGTATTACAATGCTTGCGTAGACAATTCTGTTGATCTGTCCTGCAATAGGAATGCCGGGTTGCCTCCTCATAGTCTCAATCAATCAGGTTTGTTAATATTTTCATCATTTCAAAACATCACAAGACTGCGATACAATGAAAAGATAGGAAGGTGTCGAAACAACTTGGAGTGGATCAAGGTGGGTGTCTGATTTCAAAGAGTACGGACTACACCAAGCTGGTTTGACCCCTTCCTATCCTTTCATTGTAACACAATTTTTGTGGTGTATTGAAATGATGAACATTGCTAATAAACCGAAGTTTGGTACGTAAAGGAGGTATAGGCTACATAGTTGGTTGCCGGTGAACCCAGCCCTCGGTGAACCCAGCCTCACAAACCCAGCCCTCGGTGAACTCGGCCCTCGGAAAATTTTGTATTCACGGATTGAGTAAGCGGGGGAGGTAACGTGACGCTCACATACTCTACGTGTTTGTTTTGTGGTGTTCATGGTGTTTCTCGAATACTATGGACCTCGGTGAATTCCGCCCCCGAACAATTTTGAATTAAAGCTGGGAGCTGGGATATTAGGGTTGGCGGAGGTAGGATATTAGGGTTGTCGGAGGTGGGATATTAGGGTTGAGGGAGGGGGGATATTAGGGTTGTCGTAGGTGGAATATTAGGGTTGGTGGAGGTAGGATATTAGGGTTGTCGGAGGTGGGATATTAGGGTTGAGGGAGGGGGGATATTAGGGTTGCCGTAGGTGGGATATTAGGGTTGTCGGAGGTGGGATATTAGGGTTGAGGGAGGGGGGATATTAGGGTTGGCGGAGGTAGGATATTAGGGTTGGTGGAGGTAGGATATTAGGGTTGTCGGAGGTGGGATATTAGGGTTGAGGGAGGGGGGATATTAGGGTTGCCGTAGGTGGGATATTAGGGTTGGTGGAGGGGGGATATTAGGGTTGCCGTAGGTGGGATATTAGGGTTGGTGGAGGGGGGATATTAGGTTTGCCGGAGGTGGGATATTAGGGTTCGGGAAGGGGGGATATTAGGGTTGGGGAAGGGGGGATATTAGGGTTGGTGGAGGTAGGATATTAGGGTTGGTGGAGGGGGGATATTAGGGTTGCCGGAGGTGGGATATTACATATTAGGGTTGCCGGAGGTGGAATATTAGGGTTGGGCCCTGTTTGGAATCGGTGTCCTGTGCTCACACTATATTATAATTTTTAATTATTTTCTATTAAATTACTTTAACTTGGAAAATCATCGCTGCTCACCTGATATATCAGGCAAAAAGGCCGGCGATTCCAATCAGGCGTTTGGGGGAGGGGGGATATTAGCGTTGCCGGAGGTGAGATATTAGGGTTGATGGAGGTGGGATATTAGGGTTGGTGGAGGTGGGATATTAGGGTCGCCGGAGGTGGGATATTAGGGTTGAGTTCACTGGTAATCCCACAATCAATGTGGCACCACATGCTGCACGCATCGCATTTCAATGACTGCGTGATCTACGCATGCCCTGACCTCTTTACAAGATCGACAAATCAGTTGATAATAACATTATTAGTTCAATAATTTATGATAATACTTGTTAATACACTTAATTACAAAACTTCCCGAGGGCCGAGTTCACCGAGGACTGGGTTCACCGCGGGCTGGGTTCACCGAGGGCTGGGTTTGTGAGGCTGGGTTCACCGAAGGCTGGGTTCACTGGTAATCACATAGTTGACCTTGACCAGAGAGCTATTACACAGATTCACCCTGTTGGCCTGTCCCAGTTCGCAATCTTGCCAATCTTCAAAGTATGTTGCTAAGCTTTAATACAAAATTTCCCGAGGTCTGAGTTCACTGGTAATCGATGAGCAGGTCATAGATGTCACCAACATTTGGAATCCTGGAGTAAGCATATAGCAAAAACCCTAAACCACTATTGCCACTATTTTCATATATTCAAGACATGGTATCTGTGCGGCTGTGTCATCTGATATAGAACCATTCCAAGATACAATATAGCCTATATGTGTAGTAACTCTCACTCTAATCATAGCGGGTTGTAGTGAAACAGAAATTCGATACATCCTACAGTAGATGTAGATAAGGTGAGTAACGCTATACCAGACAATGGAAAAGCACGGTGGCTTACACCCTAACGATGCATTTGGTACGCTTAAGTTTAATTTTTTGTTGTCTGTCGCACAAACGTTGAATCGCTGTTGATTGCAGAAAATTTAGGGTTAGGAGAGAGTTATAACAGAAACGACCATATTATGTGCTTGTACTCCATCAATATCAATCCAAGATCATCCGTGTCCAACTCGTGTAGATGTAATGCCCGACACGGACATACAGCGTTAAGAAGAGAAATGTCAAGTTAACGCCTTCACGGCATCAGTACCAGTACTGCAAAGGTTCAAAGATGCTTATTCAAATGCTTTCTTGCTCTCTCGTCTCCCTGACATCCGGGTGGACATTGTAAATGTGGATGCATAAAGTACTATGATAATACTATAAGCACTTTTAATTTGTAGTTGACAGCTTAAAATATATGGCAATGCAATGCATCGATACCGATTTTCTTATTGCTTTGCTATTCTCAAAATTGGCAGACGGTTGAGAACCACTAGCCTATAAAAGTTGATCAGTTGATTTGGAGACTCTGCTATTGACATTATTACTGTCTGTTTACGACGATGTGAAATTTAATAATGCTACAAATACCGTAGCTCCTTCATACGATTGCTCATTCTATCTTGCAGTTATATTTACCTGAATAGTAGCGTGGGAAATTTTGTATAGCAGCGCCACCAACATATACATCACCATTGAACTTTTGACAAGGAATATGGAATGGTCAAAGAAAGATATCGACATCATAAAGCCCAAAATTGACAAGGTTGTGAGTAAAGTTCTTGGCTTTTCGGATAGCACGGTTGTCAATGCTGCCATACAATGTCTTCAAAAGGATCTAGATAAAGGCAATACTATTGGTAAGTATGCGCCATACATTTTTCAAATGAATATTCCGGTAATAGGTTTTCTAGGTGTATTCTAATGAGATTCCGGCCAGTAGGCTAGTCTTACAAAGAAGCACGGATAGAAGTATAATATAATAAACCTTTGAATCTCTAACTCAGGGTGGGACGAGCAATAAAATATGACATTCTGAATAGAATCATAAGGAGTAAAATCTTTCTACATTCAAGTGTAGAGCCCGACTGATATTGGATTTTTGGCAAATCTTCGTTATTCCCCACACCTCCAGAAGTGATCACCATGAAACTAATAAATGTTTCCCATTAACAAGTGGAAATTTATAAACGTCAAAACAAATTGTTTTTCGCGCTGGGATTAGGGCTGAGGGAATATTTGTGTCGGGGTAGGAGATATTAGGGACGGGGTGGGAGATATTAGGGTCGAGGTGGGAGATATTAGGGATGGGGATATTACGCTCGGGAGATCTTAGGGTTGGGGAAGGGGTTATTAGGGTGGATTAGGATATCCTATAAGATGGGGTTGCGTGACGGGGGTACTACGGTAGGTTAGGGTCAAGGATGGGGTAAGATATCATAAGTTTAGGGTTGGGCGTATCGTAGGATTGGGGTTGGGGAGGGCAATATCAGGGTCAAGTTTGTGGTAGGATATCCCATGATTAGGGTTAAATTTGTGGTCAGGGTATCCCAAGATTAGAGTTGGGAGTATTGTATTCCTCACCCCAAACCCTAATCTTAAGATATCTTATCCCCGTCCTTGACCCTAATACCCCTTCCCCAACCCTATTCTTAGAATATCCTAACCCCAACCTTGACCCTAATACGAATACCCATCCCCCAACCCTAATCTTAGAATATCCTAACCTCAACCTTGACCCTAACCCACCCTAATATCCCCCAACTCTAATCTTAGGATATCCTTACCCCAACCTTGACCCTAACCCACCCTAATACCCCCAACCCTAATCGTAGGTTATCCTAACCCCAACCTTGATCCTAATCCCTAATATCCCCAACTCTAATCTTAGGATATTCTAACCCACCCTAATCCTTAATATCCCAACCCTAATCTTAGGATATCTTAACCCAAACCTTGACCATAACCCAACCTGATATCCCCCTCCCCGATCCCAAATATCCGTCTACCCCACCCCAACGTAAAAACAATTTATTTTGACATTTATAAATTTTCACATGTTCATTTTTGAGGCGATACTGATAAAACTGAAATCTGACACCTTCACCGATATATTCAGCCGATATTCAAATAAGGTGGATCCACCTCGAGAGGCGCATTTTCAAAATTTCACAGCTATTGTCATACTTGAACATGAAATAAACTAGGAAGGCTGCATCTGGACACCTTAAAAGTGTAAGCTATATGAAATATAGCAATATTACCAGTCCAGCGGTCAAGGATTATAGTTTTCTGACTTACTACCACCATGTTGTGACGTCACGAAAATTGCCGGTATTATTTCACCTCCAATGGCTGATATGGATAATTTTTTCAAAGTGTGATATCGACTCGATATTATCGGCGAATTGATAATCGTCGGGCTCTAATCAAGTGACATTGTGGATTTACACATCACAATGTCCCATTCTGACGAGAAACTGAACGTAAACCGCACAAGAACTGTCAACTGTTACACTCCCTGGCCAGATGTTGTCCACTCAGGACTGTTTTCACATTTCGGAATTACGAACTGATGTCGCTAAAGTATAAATATGTTTCTAGCTTTTCTGATTCCAGAAATGGGAAGTTTCACGTACATTTAGGATCAGCCCGTGTCTTTATTAGTAGGCTACCGGTAACAAAGATATGAAATTTACTGTTGCTGATGTTTGCCAGATCAACTGCAGCCTCTGATGGACAAGTCAGCTCGAAAATTCGTGGAAGCGTTATTTGACTCGGTGGAATCTTATCTTCCTAGAAGAAAGAGTAGGAAAAGGAAGGTAAGCCTTTCGATACTGCTATGCAATGCAGTGAGTTGATGAACTGTTTGTTTTTGACATTGAATTTTTTTAAGTGCTATATTTTATTCAATTGCCAGTATATCCGGCCACCGGTAAATTCGGACAGTAAATTCTGCCGTAGGTCACTTCGGCCCTCGGTAAATTCGGCCCTCCAAGAATATTGTATTAAAATGTATTACCAAACGTTAACATGAATTAATTACATAATTATACTATTATCAAGTGATTTGGAGGTCAGGGTATGCGTAGATCGCGTAATCGCGAGAGATAGTGCGGATATTTACGGGCCCGAATTTACCTGGTAAATTTGGCCCTCGGAGAATTTTGTATAAAAACGTATTACCAACTATTAATGTGAATTAATTACATAATAATATCATTATCAAGTGATTTGGAGGACAGGGTGTGCGTATATCACGCAGTCAACGCAGATAACGCGGATATTTACAGGGCCGAATTCAATCGGTAGGCTAAATTCGGCCCTCGGAGAATTTTGTGTAAAAATGTATTACCAACTATTAGTGTGAATTAATTACGTAATTATATTAATATCAAGTGATTTGGAGGTTAGGGGTTAGGATTAGGGTTTGGATTAGGGTTAAGATTAAGATTAGGGTTAGGGTTAAGGTTAGGTAATGTAGGGGTTAGGGTTACGGTTAGGGTTAGGATTAGGGTTTGGTTTAAGGTTAGGTAGGTAATGTTATTGTAACTGTTATTGTTACCCCGGCCTGGCCGAATTTACCGAGGACCGAATTCACCGAGGGCCGAAGTGACCGATGGCCGAATTTACTGGCCGAATTTACCGGTGGCCGAATTTACTGGAAACCATTTTATTTTATGCCTTAGGAAGGCCTCATGAGAAGTTTTACTGAATGTTATAGCCTACAGCAACGGTGAAGCATTTGTGAAAATTGGACATGGGCACTTTCTGTTATTTACGGCATGCTTGGTGGTGGTGATGCCAAGTCATCAGTCATGTATAAATAAATTATAACATTACTGAAAGTTACAGACGTGGCATTCAAAGGGTCGTCTCGTGTGAGAGTCTTATATCTTGTAGAAATCTGGGTCCTTTGCATGCCACATTCTCTCGAAATCTCAAATCATTTTGCTTTTCAGGATGATGACGCTGATCCTGGCAAAGCAAAAAAAGTACGTCGCTTTGTAGAGCCTGAATCGAATGCACCACCGATTGTTGCATTGCCTGCCGAACCGGTGTCGGAAAGCCCCGGGATGTTGACAACACAGCAGGTGAGCTTCTCAACTTTCATAAAACTTTCGAAACTCGCTCTAAATTTGCCACTTCTCGTTTACCTCTTTTTTACTTGATGAAAATGCTAAAGCTGGGGTCTCAAATTCAAATGTGCTCGCTGGCCAATTTTGTAGTTTCTGGTAACGCTGTAGGCCGCACCGTCAATAATCTGGGTATTCAATGTATAATTTCCAAGTAGGCCTTATTTGACGGGACCTTGCAGACTGGTATTCCACAAATATCGTGAAAATGTAATTTCTATTGTATACTATTCATGCTTGGCACGAAAAAAAAAATCACATTTTCAAGTATTTGAATAAAATTGTTTTTGTGCTGGCCTAATTTGTCAACATAATGAGTTATAGACACCACACCGTCATGATATCGTGAAAGCTGTCGCATTATAGTATTGCACCTAGAGCGGATATATAACGTGCCACAATCATAGGTAGATTATTTTAGAATTGACCAAGGATTGATCTGATATCAGACCATTTGCACAGTCTAGCCTAATTCGGGTTTCTCATATAGTCCTGATAAGCAGTCTATTGTTCATGTCATTGCCGAAGTCAAATTAAATCAGCGTTAGATGGTGCCATCCATTATTGGAACAGATCAATAACAATTTGTATATCATGATTATTGTGCCATAGTAACAGCAGTGTTTCTTAACCTTTTTGACGATCGTACCCCTTGTGCTTTCAATAAGATTTCTCGTAGGCTGCCCCTGCCAATGCTCACCACGATTTCTGATTGTACCTACATTGAAATCAAAAAGCCTATTGACATGGAAATCGCGCGTAGATGAATAACATTTTTCAGTTGAATAAATTGGTCCGGAAGATACTCCACTTTTTGTTGGTTTGCAAGGTATTTTTCGGCTCTAGGTAGCGTTTGTCGCTGGAAAACCAAACAGTCCTATGTCCATTCTTTGAAAGTTTGACTTTTACCATATAATTTGGATATAAACCAGTTTTGTTTTCAATTTACCTTGAAAATGCAGGTTGATATATCCACTTCACTAGAAATTCATGCTACTTAGGAACTTGGAACCAGGTTAAAACAAGAGATCTATATCTAAATAGTGATAGAAGAATTAATTCAAAAATACTAAAGTGGACATAGGAGAGTTTGATTTTCCAGCGACGGATAGGCCTAATTCCACAATGCATCTCGTACCCCCTGATATGGGGCTTTGGTACCCCGAAAGGGTCCATGTACCCCTGGTTACGAACGCACGGAATAGAAATGTCCAATCACCGAAGAATCCATTGGTGTAACAGCTGCCGAGAGTAGCCTACCACTACCTTAATCGCCACCAGCGATAATAACCTGGATGTAGAGACCAAAGATCACCCAAAATGTTACTAACTTTACATCAGGGGGCAACAGAATGCCAATGGTTTGCACACTGACCTGATTAGATAGCGAGCTACGGCCTTTTGATATATTACTATTTCCCACGACGGTTCGATAGTTTTTGCGACCCTGGTCGTACCACGCCACGACATTCCGAGTCGTATGTCCTCTGTTATTAACGTTTGACTCAAACTCAACTCGAGTCACTTTTATTTGTTCACCCAGTCATTCCGAATTTGAGTAATTTTACACGACTGGTCACTTCAAAGTCCAAATCACAATTTTCAGTCACGAATCATCAACGGGTCATGTTTTATCACCATGAACTAGATAAGTGACATAATAGCTGATCTTCCATCGCATGAATGGCTTTTGAAAGTGATGTGATTGTGAAGTTTGATGAGCTTTCAGGTTTTTGGAGTAGTTTTAGAGTGAACTTGAATTTCTCAAATCTAGAAACGATATGTGGCAGTTGAATAGGCCTATATCGTAGAATAGCCTACTTGAAAATCCAAAATGCCGTCGTAGGCAGCACAAAAGTTTGAGACCCCTGTGCTAAAGTATATCTTTGATCTGCGATTTCTCTTTCTTTTCGAACATGTAGGGTCAGGTACGGGCCACTATTGAGGTGTGGGTCACTGCCATATCTGATATTACAGTAGTTACTTGGCATGCTCTGTGATTGTGGGATATAGCTTTCGATTCACCCGCACCTTTTACAAGGACAACTCTAAAAGGGTTTTTGATTGATTGAAAATGTATAATTTTGATGTCAGTAGATATTTTGAAAATTATAGAATTTGGGTTTGAGTCCCTGAATGCAGATGTTTTGGTCTTGCTTATTGTGTGTGTGAACGGTATTGTATTGTACAGTCAATGGATTGAAGTGTTTTTTATGTGAATCTCGCTAATCTTGATATTTGGTAGAAATCATCAAACAGATTGACTATGGGCCACCCAATAACTCGATATCTTGTTTTATAGGCAAGTACATTAGGGTTGTCCATAATTTGGAAAATCTCACAAACGCTGCGTATCCATTTCTCATTCTATAGATTATTGATAAAAAACGTCAATGAGCCTGCAATAAGCTCTCAGGAAAGTCGTTAAGATTTGTCTAAATTTGCGTTTGAAAGTAGCTGCTGTAGAGTGGGCGTGCCAGCGACCATGGAATGGTGAGAAGACTAGTAATCACGAAATCACGGCTCATGATTGATTAATCAGTTATGCTTGAATGACCTTTACCGCAGCAACTTTCTGATTACGTGCTTCTACTCGTTAAAGAAGTTTGCTAACGGCGATGATTGTGTAGGGGCATTGTAGGTTGATGATTTAACAATAATATTTGACACCTGGTGATTTGTTGTTTTGGTTAAAAAGTCGGTTACGATAGGTTTATAGCAGCAATAGCCTATTGCAGACATGGCAGAGAGGTAACAGAGAATGATTGTGAACTTGTAGAACTAAGTATAAATCAGAGAAACATCTAGTCTGATATGCTTGTGATTACGCCGAGTCCTCCTGCTTTTCTGGGTGCAGGTAAAGTATTAGCCATCGCCAAACTGGTGCAGCACAGCATGTGAGATACATGCTGCGGGGGACAATCCTGTATGCTTATAAGATGATATGTAGACCGACCAGGTAGCTTACATTGGAACTACGAAGAAGAAGAAGTGTAACTATCCTTACTATTGCATCGATTAAATCCATTTATATATCAATGTCTGGTTTGGTTCAAACATCAGTCGTGATGCAGCCAGTGATGATCTATGATTCATTTGGGACAGGCTAAGCTCTACAAGCAAACTGTAGTTTTGCTGACCCCACCAGCATAGTCTGTGCATACTTTTAGATCTCTTTCTGTGGTATGATTGAGGATTTTGACAGCACTTACGGGTAGATTAATTATGCTGTAAGAATCGGACAGGTGCCACGCATAAACGGACAATTCAGTCCATCCTTAGAGCATTCAAAACTTGAATTATATACCACGACCAGAGGCTAATGAGATCAGACAAAGCATTATCACTGTTAAGATTATATTTGTAATCAATGATGGTGCATCCCTTCTGAAACTAGAAATTCGTACGCTACTTGCGTAAGTGCCATTGCAATGTTTCTTTGTGTGTTTTAGTGCTTTCCCTCGATGAAAGCAATGTACACAGACTACAACGGTTACCTTCACAATAAGCCAGTCATGTTTCAAACGTTTTTGTGAAGCAGCTGTCTTTTGTTCGTTAAGTAGGCCTAATATGTTACTAAACATATCCCGAATCAATCTCAGACTCCTCGAACAGCTGATCAGCAAGCCACCACTGTCGTAATCATTCAGGCATAGCCGCTTACCCAATCAAGCGCCGTAATTTCATTATTACTATTCTTCTCGCCATTCTATGGCCGCTGGTACGCCCACTCTGTAGCAGCCACTTTCAAACGCATTTAGACAAATCTTAACGACTTTCCTGTGAATTTATTGCAGGCCTCATCGACGTTTTTTATCAATAATCTATACAATGAGACATGGATACGCAGGATTTGTGAGATTTTCCAAATTATGGACAACCCTAAAGTACATGCTTAAGATTAACATTTATCTTGTCACGAAATTGCACGAAAAAGCTTGACAGACAGTGTTGGTGCTGAAATAAGTCATCAAAAATGTTAAGTTAGTTCTCGTCCCTCTGAGTCAAGAGTCGATTGCAAAATTGCGATAGGTGATTGCCATTGATTAGGGTTAGGGATGTGTGGTAGGAGATAGTGCCTCACAAATCATGCACTGCAGTCAAACAATACCTAACTGAAAACACTAATATATAAATATTAATATTCCTCAACAAGCTTCTGTAGTATCAACTCCAGATATTTTGCAGATGAGTTTTGAACTAAGTGAGCAATATCACTGAGGATTGAGGTTTCAGGGTTACCACATCATGAGATCTGAAAAATAAGGACACTCTTTTCAAGTTACAAAAGTTATGGTAGCGGTCAGCGGACGTTCATTTGGTTGGGTTCACTGACAAAAAGGCTCGTTTGCACGTATAGCCTAATGTTGGAGTGGAGTTGACTTTTATTTTTAGTCAACCTGTTGGCGATAGGTTTACCCTGTGTAAATTTATTATGACATTTTTGTACAGTCACCTAATTATCAAAGCTATAAAAAGAGGACAAATCCTCTTGAAAGAGCACATATGATAATATGATATCCGTATAAATTTTATGGATAATGAATAGGATTCATTTGCTGACATGGCTGTTTACAGGGAATAGCCCGTAACAATTTATAGAGGCCAAAATATGCGAGTCGAGGCAGACGCAGAAGCGAACCTCTCTGAATCGCAGCAAGTTCATTGAAAATGTTTTAATTTGTTTTCAAATCTGCTTTTCAGATAAAAAACATGATGGCCCACGCCAAACAGCAAATTGAACAACGAAAAGGCCAATTAAAGACAATGAGTCCAGCGGACATCCGAGCTCAAGCTGATGCGGCCAAGGTAATTATTGGAACATAGGCGCCGAGTTAATGGGTGGCGGCCACCTCACACAAAATGCTCAAACACCCGGCGTCTGCGATTCCAGGTTTTTGTATATTTCTATTGTCTGCTCAGTTCGATACCAATTCAGTCCTACGAGACCATCAGCGCTGCCAATTAGCGAGTCCGTGGTATTGCGTAAATGCTAACTATTTACCACGGCGCCATTCAATGTTGTTCTGTAACGCCGCTGACTTGGATTGGTTCAAGCCTTTCTCATATTTTGATTAGCGAGAATCAATTACGTCCGTAGTCTGTTTGCGGATACTAAGTTTGAGATGCACGTTGTCAGTCTTAAATTAATATGACACAACAATCGCTACACAGAATGGCGTTGTCTCTCTCCATACAATGGAGAGATAGCAAGCAGGCAGGCAGGCTCACTGCAAACCTGATTAATCAAGCTTTTGATGATAGCGCACAGCAGGAGATGTCAATGAAATTTCCCGTACTGTGTAGAATAACCAAGCTCCCTTTGTACGATCATGATAGCTAAGAACATATGCAGACAGTCGCTGCAATGACACCTAAATAACTATATTTTCGCCTCTGTATCACCAGTAAAAACCTTCACCACTGCCTTCGACTTGCTTTCACTACTTTAAAACCAAGATTTAAAGTAGGCTACTTGCAAGAAAAACAAATGCCAATTCTTCATGTAGCTGTGACCAACAGGAAAATAAATACATTTTGCTTATTGCTTGCTAATACCGCTTTACTGGATTTTGTACACAGTTTCAACTTATTATATTTCTATGACTGCAAATTATTTCATGTAGCCGACCTCAGAAAATTTCAACTTTTGTAAATTCACAACTTTTTGACTAGCCCTGTTGTAGAGGACCCAGTCTTAGTAGTGTGTCCAAGTACTACCTTCTCTGGTGTAGGCCTATTGAAGCATGAAACTGCGGTGTGCAATCAAAAGTGCACGCTTTCTGTCCAATTCAAGTTTGACAAAGATAGGTAAAGGGAAAAGATGCGACAATGAGCAATCCAGAAATTGCACCGATCAAACCTCGTATTCCAAAATTATCCAAAAATCTCCATACTGATATAAGAATAGGCAGCAAAATCACCCTGCACTCTAGTTGGCTAAATAGCCTTACTTCAATTTATTGAAGCTATCATATATAATGTCTAAACAACATTGCAAAAAGATCCAAAAGTCATGATATATGGTATCTAACTTTTTTTCTGTAGAAATCAAACTGTAGCACGTCTGGAATGAACTTTCCAATCTTCATCTCACCAAATGTCTGTGACATGCACACAATTGAGTACGTATTGTTTGTTTTCGCAGTCCTTAACACCAATTTTGCCATACAACAGGCGGCGAATGGCGGAGAACAGCAAGCCCTTATCGATTCTGAATTGAGTAAAGTTGCGAAAGCTGCCGCATTACAGCGTAGGATCCAAGAAAAGCTCGCGGCAAAACCTGGGCTGCTCGGTATTATTTGATTCGCGACAATCATTCTTAGCAATGAATTTCAACGATGGTTTAACTACAGGTAATGTTCAAGCGATATCTGGTCCACAGGCCATGGCAACAATGATCGCCCAAATGACGGGAAAGGAAAGGTAATTTCTCTTTTCGGTAACTGTTTATTAGTTCGGGGGTCTCCAGGCTCCCGGCTGGTGACCAAAGTTTTTGAATATCGTGAGCGTTCGTTCTTCATTTTTGAATTATATTCGTATTGAAATGAACCCTAATATTTTCGGCTGACACTCGTCAGGGGTAATCGTAAACAACTTGTGTAGAATTCAAAAGAAAACACGTATATCCACAATCGTATCACAAAATACCAGCGTGAAATATCGAATATGAGAGCGTTTAATGTGCTATTTTTAGATGGTACACAAACTCTTTTTATTGACACAGCCTTGACTGGTGTATTTTGATGGAAGTCGGCTCCCAGGCACACAAATGAAAGTGTGAACGGCCCCTTCCAACGACGCGAAATCTGTCGTCTCGATAATTTTTTGCACCGGCAGGATAATTTTTACAAGCAAATCGTATTTATTGGTATTAAATCATATTCTATGCAGTTTTTGTCACTTTTGTTTTTCGTATATGCTACTTTGTTGTTCCATAATTTCAGGTACACAAAATCGAACCAATTTGTTTTTCAGAAAATCTTAGTTTTGTTTGTGGATTGCTTCCAGAGCTAGCTGATTTTAGCTCTGTTTTTGTATTTGTTGTGCAGATCAAAACAAATTCAATTCAATTAAACTAGTGGTTCCCTGCATTTACTGCGTACCATCTGAAATGAATCCCGCACCACTAAATGTTATGCGTTCCACAGCTTGAGAACCAATGAATTAAGCGGAACCAAGTTGAAGAAGCTATCCATCCTCAGCATAACATAGCCTGGCACAGTGACTTTAAAATTTTAAAATGCCAGTAGTGACAAAACAACTGTATCGAAAGTGAGAAGTAATGCACACTTAACAACAGACGGCAAGAATATCTGGAGACGCCAGACTGAAGATGATAAACAATAATTCATACTCTACTATTACCAGTAGATAAATCCACAAAATTTGAAAACAATTCTATTGTTCTGTAACAGTGTGACAGCGTAACAGCGACGTTGTGTTTTCAGCCCCGCTCCAGAGGGAACGCCAAAGCCCCTGATCATAGACGAAGAAGGGCGTACCGTCGATGTGTCTGGACAATTCCTTAATATGCCGCAAAGGGTGCCCACTCTCAAAGTGAGGATTTAATGAAATAGTTCTGAGTAGACACTCATAGCAGACTTGTACAAACTAACAATCTAGTTACTTGACTGTCAACTTGCTTTCTTGAGTAATTCTAGTTCTAGTTGCAAGTTTTGACAGTCCAGTAATCTGTGTAAGTCTGACTCGTGTAGAATACAATGGGATGATATTAATATAATATTCGATTGAATAGCATGAATATAATTACTAAATTGTATACCGTATCAGAGTTCTGTACCTCCAGGGCTCAAAGTCAAGGTTCCAACCTGTATTCGGGAGCTTGGATTAAATCTTTGCATTTGCGGCAGTCCTTTACTACCCCATTCCTTTTTCCGTGGCACCGCAGGCGAACATCAGGGCAAAGAAAAGGGAAGAATTCCGACAGAAAATGATGGAGAAACCCAAAGAGGAGCCGAAAGCCGTCAATCATTACCACGACCCGCGTGTCTTGGTTGAAGGCCCCGCCAGACAGCGACGCCAATTCAAGTTCCACGACGAAGGCAGATTCGTGCAGCTGGCACATAAAATACGGACCAAGGTTTGCTGATGGTAGTCCAAAGTGACGCTAATTTCCACCAGAGCTGTTCAGCAACGAAGGGTTTCTACTTTTTTGAATATTCTAGTGGATTCCGCGGGCAGACTAGTTTTAGAGTTGTCTGTTTAAGGCCAAGGTTGCAACTGCAACTATAAAAACTACATCTCCCATCATCAGATGTGTCTTTATTTTTTAGTTACGTCGGTTTTCGCAGTGTGCATGTCACGAGCGGAAATGCTGACCTGATTTTTAATCAGATTACAATTGTTATGAGGCCGCCATTAGGACAAAGCAAAAGTAATGATATCCTTATTGAATCACCCAAAAATATGTAGGGGCCCCGGATAGGCGTCAGATTCACGCTGCGATAGTGACTGTTGCATGCTCTCGTTTCATACTCAAGCGGATAGAGGCCTATGCATTTAGTCTAGACCAGTGATTCTCAAACATTTTTTTAAGGCGCCCGCTTGATGATGGTGAAAAATTTTGCGCTCCCTGGAACGTCATATCAAAGATTATTAAAAACACCAACGAGAATGTTTGCATTACAAACGCATAGTTTGTGGCATGGAAGGTTGAAACACTTCTCAAATTCAGAAAATACGTAGAGCAATATTTCGATTATAAGCTGGACGTAAATCATGTGGAGCCCGAAAAATGTCCGGTTTAATATTTTGGTAAACGTAATCATGTGAAATGGTAGCGCATAGCTCATGGTGGTGTCTAATCCCCAATTCAGCGTAGCTTAAACATAGGTGACCATGAGCTAACTCAAAAACCACACTTTCACCAGTAACACTTCATTCAGGGACCGCGTCTTTTTAGTGCAAGGTTCGGTATCAGTCAAAATCCAGCATTTATCGCATTTAAAAGCGAAATATTATCAATGTCATTATTTAAACTTGTATATTTCAGCACAATTTGAACTCACTACTAATCTAGTCTAGTACTAGTCTCACTCGGAGACTTCGTGCCTCACCTCGGAGGCTTTCACGCCTTCCCAGTTTGAGGACCACTGCACTAGACCAATGATCTTCTTTTTTGATTTGGTAAACCCTAGTAGTTGTTGTTGATGAAATCATGAACCCCTGGTATGTGTTCACTGACGGCATAAATGTATGTATTGTGTATCAATATGTCTATAATTGACGCCTGGAAAATCGCTATTTGTGGCCATGATGTGGGTTGATCGCGAATACACTGATTTGTCGTTTCCAATAAGGGGCATAGCGCTGTAGCTTTGTACTATGTGTTTGGTGTGCTGGGTTAGGACCAATCGAAGTTTGCAGCCTTCCACAGTGGTAAATAGTATTGAAGCTGTAATTCTCGTTGATATATCAACTCTTAGTAGCTGGGAAGATGCAATTCAGTACTCGAATCATAGGGGCACTGCTTTCTACTCATTTTAATCTGTCGGTACAAATCTTATGCCGAGCGGAATTTCATCAACTATTTCGTTTCACATTTCGACAGACTCAACTCGAGAAACTGCAGAACGAAATTGCCCAAGCAGCACGGAAAACCGGCATTCAGCAAGCGTCGAAGCTAGCCCTGATCGCTCCTAAGGCGGTGTCGGAATCGGGCTCTGTGCCGGACCTGGAGTGGTGGGACGAATATCTCATTCCTCAAGCGGGGTATGCGGATTTTGTTCGAGGTTTTGTAGAGCGTTTGACTTGACATTGTTTCACACGAAAGGGGCACTGCGCTCTGCATATGCTGTGGTCTCAAACGAAATTGGAAGGAATGAACAACACACTTAGGCAGCAGCCGTTTTCCTCAGAAATCCACCACATTCCAAACAACAGAACGCGATAAGAGAGGATTCCATTTCCAGAATAATCCGATAATTTTTCAAATTGAAAATTATTTTCCTTCCCGAAACTTGAACCGGGCTCCTTTGGTCTCGCTGGAGAGCCAGGGCAGTAATCTAAGGCAGGGTTGTAATGACTCGAGTCATGACGTAACTTTGGCCCGTCTCGAGTCACGATGATTTTGTGACCCGACTTGACTCAAGTCATTTTTTCGAATGCGTATAATGACTCGACTTTAGTTAATTTGTGTATTGACTCGACTTTTAGTCAAATCATTGTGCATGACACTAACCAAGTCATATGATTCCAGACTAGAACGGCCTAGAAAGACATTTCATTGCAGCTTGGAAGAATAGTAAAGTCACCACATTATTGGTAATTTGTCTATCAGTCCTGAAACCGGTATTTGGAAAATAGGGCCAGAAACCATTAGGACTGAGGAAAAATAAGATGTTGTGACTGCGTGCCATTCTATATCACTCGAGCAAAGTTGAAAATATGGGTTGAATCAAATCGAACTCTAAACTGAACATTGAACACAATGACTTGAACTCGGACTCGAGTCACAGCACTTTGAGTCGGCCTTGACCCTCTCGTCACTGACTTGTACTCGGACTCGGTGGTGAATTGAAAATGACTCGACTTGACACAGAGTCAAAACTATTAAAGTGAGACTGATTGTGACTCGAAACCGTCTGCCTTGGTTACAACCCTGATCTAAGGTAGTTTAGCGAACAAAGTGCAGTCTGTCTTTTTTATAAACTGAGATTTTTTTACGAAAAAATCAATATGTCGACAATTTCATCACAATTGAACCCCAAGATGGTGCCAGAGAGTCGAAATCAATGCATCTTTCTCTTGACATATATACCCCTCTGCTGACACACACACATACTAAACCAGTTTTGTGCCGTTTATTCCAAGACTGGAGTATTGAAAGGTTTATCCTGCCAAATTTCCCCGAAGCTCGGTTTGATGTACAAAATGAGAGATCACCAAGAATACAGTGCACTGCACTACTAAGTCGACTTGCGGTGTCCTGACAACGTGGAGTCAAATTTTCCTACTCTGAAAATATCTGGAAATTCGAGATGATACTCGTATGTTTTTAAATAACTGATTGGTGGTACAGAACTTGAATTTACTGTCATATGTTTTTATTCAAATTTTCATTTTGGCTGTACTTCTCGACCTATAATCATAAGTAGAGGGTCAAATGAGGTAAATAATACCTTTCGTGAAAATTTTTCAGCTGCAGTTCTAAAACGGTGGTTTCTGAAGAATATGGCTACTGCGTAAATGTTTTCAAACCTTCTGCTTTAATTTGTGACCACATTATATTTAAAGGCCCTTTGAACGACTGTCGGGCCGGGCTCTCTGCGCTTGCTAGTAATGATGGCAGGAGAAATAGTTGTCTGTATTAAAAAAAGGACTTGATGATGCTCAACTTGAACATACCAGTTTTATATCTTTTCTTTTTATTCTAGATCAGATAACGGAGACGAAAAATATTACGGAATAACAAACCTGATTGAACACCCTACACAGATGGATGCACCAGGTATTTGTGACTGTTTGTGAGACTGTCTTGAATACTTTGTGTTTAATCTACGTGATCATCAGCACTGATCTTCCATCTCCGGTTCCATCATGTGTGGGGCATAGTTATAAAAATACCAAAAATGCGCAAGAAAAATCTAATTACTCCAGCAACTTGATTAAACTGTTTCTTTATATATTTTCTTGTTTTGGTGGCGGAGGTAAAGCAATTGGTATGACTTGTTACGCAATGAATTCGTTGTTGCAATTTGAAGCACTGGGCACCATATATAAGTACATGAAGCGACCGAATTAATCAAATGTTTGGGGCAACAGTAAATTATGTCGATGTCGTCTTTATAAAAGAACGTGTAGAAGGCAGGTTTTACACAGTAACACTGTGAACCATTTGGTGAAGCCTATTTAAAGGTAACATGGTTATAATTCTGTCAGCATTGTGTGTCCTGAAGTGAAACCAAACATAGAATCAGCAAATCTATGAACAGATTCAAATTTCATCCTGTTCTAAGAATCGGCGCATGGGGCTAGCGTCTTTAATTCTGGCAAATTGGTTATTGCGGATGACCAGCTAATACGGTGTCATTAGTGACCCCGACACATGAGGATCATCAGCAAATAATGTTTGATTTGTTTTGAACTTGTTCATATAATATATTATATAAATACTAGCCCCTGCGTTTCAGCTTATGGTCCAAGTTTCACTATGGTAGGGCTTGATTATGGATTCAGATGTTGAATGCCGCCCTCGCGAGATCCCTGCCGTCCATGCCCATTAGGGTTGTCCAAAATTTGGAAAATCTCAAAAAAGATGCGTATCCATGTCTCATTCTGTACATTATTGATAAAAAACGTCAATGAACCTGCAATAAGCTTACAGAAAAGTCGTTAACATTTGTCTAAATGCGTTTGAAAGTAGCTGCCATAGAATGGGCTTCTTAGCGACCATAGAACGGCGAGAAGACTAGTAATCACGAAATCACGTCTCTTGATTGGTTAATCAGCTATGCTTCAATGATCACGACCACGGCGGCTTGCTGATCATGTGCTTCTACTGGTTCAAGAAGTACGCTAACGGCAATGATGATTCTGTAAGCGCATTGTACGTTGGTGATTAAATACTAAAATGAGACACTTGGTCTTTGAATTTTTAGTATTAAAACTAGATAACGGTAGGTTCAGAACAACAATACCCTCTTGCAGGCATGGCAGAGGTGAAACAGCGAATGCTTGTGAGCTTATAGATCCCAGAAATACCTATCTGATATGATTGAGGTAACGCCAAGTGGTCCTGCTTTTCTGGGTGCAGTGCAAGTAGAGTACATTAGTTATCACCAAACTGGTGCAGCACACCATGTGAGATGGATTCTGGACACAATCCTGCATACTCAGAAGATATGTGGGTCGACCATGTAGCTTGCATTGGGACTCTAAAGAAATGTAACTACCTCACCGCTTCAATACATTCTTTTTTATTTCCATGTCTGATTTGATTCAAGCATTAGTCGTGATGCAGCCGGTAATGATCTAAGATTCATTATGGACATGCTAAACAATGCATGCGAACAGTCTTTTTGCTGGTCCTACAAGCATAGTCTATGCTTGCCTTCAGACCTTCTTCCGGGGCATCATTGAGGACTTAGACAGCACTCGCGGGTATGATTCATTATGCTGCAAGAATGTGACAAGTACCAAGCGTAAATGACTGATTCATCCAGCCCGTACAGCTTTTAAGACTTCAATTACATAGACTACCACGACAAGATATAAGTTCAGACACGGTAGTGTCAATGTCAAGTTTTATATTTGTATTTAATTATGGAACATCCCCTCTGAAACTAGAAGTTCGTTAGCCACTTGCATAAATGCCTTTGCAATATTTCTTCTCGTGTTTTTGTGCTTTCCCTCGATGAAAACAAGGCATACATGCTACAATGGTTGCTTTCACAATAAGCCATCAAGTCATGTATTTGAAGTTTTTGTGAAGCAGCTGTTCTTTGTTCATCATTTATTTCGTCACTCAACATGTTATGAATTAATCTTAAATCATTATCTGCGGACCAACCTACTCTGCGCTTACAGAATCACTGCCGTTAGTCGACTCCTTGACCAGCTGATCAGCAAGCTGTCACCGTCGTGATCATTGAAGCATAGCAGATTAGCTAATCAAACGCCGTGATTTCGTGATTACTAGTCTGCTTGCCGCTCTATGGTCGCTGACACGCCCACTCTACGGCAGCTACATTCAAACGCATTTAGACAAATGTTAACGACTTTCCTGTGAGCTTATTGCAGGCTCATTGACGTTTTTTACCTATAATCTATAAAATGAGACATGGATATGCCTAAATTTTGAAATTTTCCAAATTATGGACAACCCTAATGCCCATCCCTGATTTGCATCGAATATCATTTTGAATTTATCTTGGACCTTACAACATAATCTCGATTTTGTTTTGATATAAAACAACTTTGAATTGAACTTAGCATGAAGGCCTGATCGGGTTTAATTTTGCCATGGTCTGCAGGTAAAAAGAAAGAAGTTTCTCTTGGCTTGTTTCTCACAAAGAAAGAACGCAAGAAGCTACGTCGACTAAATAGAAGAGAGGCTCTCAAAGATGAGCAAGAAAAAATTAGGCTTGGCCTGGTACCTGCACCTGAGCCGAAAGGTAAGACCCAACATGCACCTGCTTCATTCGTGAACAGATTAAGCACCGTCCCAGTTATTTATCCATCATTTATTTCATTGTTGATATCTTTTGATCGGATGTTTCAAAGTCATTGCAGTCGCTTACAATCAGTTTTTGTGATCATTTACTGTTCTTCTATGGTTGCTTTCAATGGACTTGGCTCCAGAGGAAATGGTCATTACAGACATTTTATATGGACTGATCCGGCCAGGATAAAGTTCGAGGCTTCACAAACAGTGACACGTTATTGCAGAAACATTCTCTTGTAAGGACCAGGTGCGAATGCAATATGCATGGGCCATGGGGGCACAAGCAGATTTTGCTGGCTCTGCAATGTGACACGTATTGTCGACTTATGTATACAGTTGCGAAGTTCTGATTTGTCCATTCTTATTATCTTCCATTGTGATGCTGAAGATTATAGTATAATCGATGTCAAGTCTGTTACCAAGTAGGCATGATTCATGAATACGGATGCGCCATGTGCTGGATGGAACTAACGATTCCGTCAAGGTAAATTGTAATAAATCATGAAAAAGCTGATGATGGTACTCTTGTTTCTGCTGCGGTTGACACTACGTTCTACGAGTACAATTACTGAATGTCTATATCTTCAACGTCTCTGTAATGAGAAACTAGAATGCACTCTCTTTGGGCAGACTTTTCTAAATATCGACGACTTCACCAAATTCGTCATTGCAATGATCAGTCCTTGTCGATGGAGAACTTGTGGGACTTGATATATATTATATATACAGGAGGCAAATTGTGGAATTCGCTTTGTAAACACTACCATTCATATACTCATGTAGATTCCCTCTCACTATGAATATTTGCAAGATATTATTGTAATTGATGATTGTCCCTGCTGATTTGTTGACTTTTGATGTAATTTTGTTCAGCAGGGACTCGCTTGGATCGCATAGTAAATCCGTTTCATCCAGAAATTTACTTTTAGCGGCCTTAATTAGGCAATTAGGGAGTAGGCCAATATGTTGACAAATTCTTTGCGTTAGTATAGTCCAGTGGTTCCCAACCTTTTTCGACTCATCGCCCCCTTTTGAAGCTCCACACCGATCATCGCCCCCCAAATATTTGGAACCGAAAAACAGCACTTTGTCAGCACTAAAAGACGCACATGATTTCATATTGGTATTTCTTGACTGGCAAATGATTTTTTCCTTGCGGGATAGCATTTGTCATGTAGGGTTAAGGTCGCCAGGACAGGAACATTCGACGCCAGCCATTGAGGCGCCTATGGACAATTAAACATATATGTATAATTGTATATATATCGAAGTTCTCGGTCTTCTCGCTGCTGATCGTTCTGGCACACTTCTCGGAGTCGCATGTTGCATGGCCTCTAACTTCATATGTCTTGGAGAGTCGTGGCGCAGTAATGGCCGACGACGAAGTCTCCCATTTGCATAAATCATGCGTATTTTTGTTGGGTGACGGGGACCCCAACATCAAGATACATGAAAATAATAAATCGCGTGCATAGCGCAAATTTTTTAAAAAAGTTGCACGAATTTCTAAAAAATTACTCTATCATTCATGTTAATTCACGAAATAATTTTGGGCTTCCTTCGATTTCTGGCCCCCACCCCCAATTGGGGGGTTTGGGGTGCGGTAGTTACGGTCCCGACTCCAATATAGCCATTTTAACGGGCCATCGCCCCCTTCGTTGTCTTCGCCCCCTGTCGCCCCCTTCGTCCGTTTTCGCCCCCCTATCGCCCCCTTCGTTATTTTCGCCCCCCTAGACCGCCAAATCGCCCCCTGGGGGGCGATATCGCCCACGTTAGGAACCGCTGGTATAGTCCATGGGGTCCTATTTGCAACTCAAATGCCCCACATACATATACATGTGAATAATGTATATAAATGCTCCTCAAACTTTTTTATACAACACTCCTTTGGCGAGATAGTGTAATGGTGATGCGTCCGGCCACTTGATCAGTAAGTCGTGGGTTCGATCCCTGGCCGAGTCGTACCAAAGACTCAAAAACCGGTACCCGTGGCGCTCGGCATCTACGGATAGCATGGAGAAAAAATCATGGGTGCTGACTAAATGACCTCACGGTCGTATCGCATCTCCGTCGTCAAAAGCATCTCGATTGTGCAGGCGAAACCGAATACCCCCCTTCCCCTTCTCTCTCTCTTGGCAATGAACCAGTTACCGAACACCTCCCACCTAACCACGACAACAAATTGTTCTGTTTATTGCACACATGAGTCAAGTTGACGCTTATGGCATTTTTTGATTGATGCAATGCAGACGCAGCATTGTAGACGTTAATGTCAGATTCACGACTCTAGAAATTTCAGCACAGACGCATTTAAGAAATGAAATCGTGCAAGCCAATTTTCCTTTCAGAGCCACCATACTTTTTTTTATTTCATCAAGCGCTTGAAACTTCACATCCTCTTTGTACAGGCATTTAAATACGTGTCCATAAGCCTCACTGGCTAATTGTCCGTTGATTGATTGGTTAAAATCTCATTTCTCATTTCTGCGTACCAATGAAGATCTACAAGGAGCGTTGTTGGGGATTTCAAATCCCATTGACGTGATCACATATTCATATATCTGCCCTTGCTGCACAAATAGAGCAGTAAAGTTTAGGCTTCCAAACAGTTTGCTTTGTGCACAACGTCCCAATTTACTCTCAGCACCCTCAGAGTTTGTAGCTATCGCCCCTTGGTGATCCGTAATGCCTACAGGGAGTGCTGAATCCCAGTTTGGAAGCCCGGCATAGATGAAACAAAACCTCTGGTGTTGGCCTGCCATCTGAGCTTATCTGTATTCAGAGATTTACAATCTGTCATGCCGCTGGATGGTTTTAAAGGTGATCTTGGAAGTGCTTCGTAGCAGCATGTTTGTGGTTATTTCTCCTCTTATGAAACTTTGTTTGAGTCCCTGTGCTAAGCACAGAAGTTTCATTTGGGTAACCTTCCAAGTGCAGGTTTCCATTCACTTTCAATATCACTTCTTCTACTTTGCTAGCTGCTGTGGTGTTTGGAATGCTTTCTGCTTCGTCAGTCTCTGCACGAATGGATTCCTCCGTCTTTTCTGGACTCGCCTCCGTTTTGCCATTGGTCCTAATCGACAAACCTGGGTTCAGTTCGAAAACTAGATCCCCCTCTTCCATTATTATCGGAGAATGGCATTGCGGCATGTCCCAGTTTGTGAGCTGCGTCGAAACACTGCCGACATCACTGTAGGACAACTCCGATGTCGACGATGTGAACGATGTAACTGACGCCATGTGCTGTAATCTACCGTGATTCGGCATCCTACAACTTCCAATCGAGGTGTCACGCAAGCAGTTCCCGCTTGTCTGTACTGCGATGACCTTCATCCTGCATAGAAAGAGAGAGAGAGAATTTTTTCAGTATGGAGTCTGATTGGAGTTTAGATTTAATTTATGTGCCAGGCAACATGCAGTTCATGAATGCATATTGTATATATGTGATATTAAATTAATATTGCTAGATTTATACACATCATAAATAGTTACAGAATTGTAAGATAATTCTGCAGCAAGGAGATTTTTTGATCATCGAGTCCACTGCGACTGTTGGGTGTTATTAGCTCTAGATCAGTGGTTCTTAAACTGGGGGGCGTGAAAGCGTATGAAAAGGGGTGCGAACCTGCGGTCAACTGAAATTAGATTTTTACGCTATGCGCGATTTATCTCCAGTTCATAGCTATTTCTCTGTGTATAGTCCGAATTTCATGTTTGATAATTCTCTGATCGACAGTCATGTCGTTCCATGCCATCAAACTAACTGTTGGGATTGATAGCGTTCTGATTGCATTTTGTGATATTACGATAAGGGAGGCGCGAAAATTTTCACTATCATAAAGGGGGTTTCACTGAAAAAAAGTGTCAGAACCACTGCTCTAGATTGTGTACATTGAAGCTATAACAGTGAAATGTGAGATAATATGGTGAGTGCTGCAGAGGACGTATCGAATTAGTAGAAGAAATAAATAATAATATCCATATCAAAGTACTGAAATACGATTGTTGATGATGCATACTTAGTGAGTAAACACTATGGAGTACGGTTGATAGTGTTGCATATGATGAGTAAGGCATCTTGAGAGAATTTAACTGATCAAACGTTACATCTCGAGGTAAAGCTGATTATGTAATAGTTCTACGCCGCTACGGTTTTGTTGCCGTGTTCAATATGCCGTGACTCACGATTTAATATTCGCGCTCGGATCCGCCGAGGTTCGTCTTTGCTGCTCCCTCGTTTGGCACGCGGCAACGCTGCTGCTTCTCAATCTCATGCATTGCTGCCGTCTGCATTTTTTCCTCGCGTTGATCAGCAGGTCTTTGAACGCTTTTCGAAAATTTCGATTCCTGAAAATAGCGTGTGTTGCAAATGCTCCTAGCAGTATCCGAAGATCTGCTTGAATCTTTCTCATGACCCAGGACAGTGTAACTTTTTACAATGACAGCTCGTTTATTAAAATACGGTGAAGTCGACGGGCAAACGGAACGATAAGCGGACAGAGTGAAGCCATATCCAATTAGTGTCCACGGGCTAAAATTAGTAGGGGCAAATTATCCAGGCTACGCTCGGCCTGCTGGCAGTACTTTCATCAAACAATGTAATGACGGCCTGTTCAGCCACGCGAATAATTATTATCCACTGGCGGCTCGCGAAACACTGTCAAAATCGACTTGTACCAGCAAAGGTCGATTCACCGCATGGGACGGTAACAGAGTTAAGGTATGTGTACCATTGTTACATCACACTAATAGGACGACTCCACAAGTTGCCCTGACTGCTCGGTATTTTGATGGATAAGAGAGAGTAGTTCACCTTTTCTATATTGTGAGCGACTTTGAGAGAACAGACAGTGAAAGCTTGTTATGAGCTAGGCATTTACGAAGCGAAAACATAGAAGATAATAGATTTTCGTAGAGACTTCGCTATATATGAGCAATGAGCATATACAAGCGGAAGCACAAAAAGAATGCGATTTTCGCCGCGATTTCGATATATATTGATTGCTGAGCGTCTATAAATGGGTAATCATTGTTTTTGAACAGAATTTTAGGTGGGGCAATGCCCCAGTTGTCCGACTTGACGTGCCGCCACTGTTATTATCTATCAGCAGCCATGGGAAGTTGATTAGAGATCGGAATCGGGCATCAGCAGACCAGCGGGCGGTGTGTGATGGTGTCATTATTGTCCATCGCGACCAACCTGGTCGCGCCACCTGCTGTGTAATACACAGTGTGTATTCGTTGTACAAAGTGATGCTAAGGTTGGTAAATATCTTCAATGGTACCTCCAAGTATATATCATGACGTTCCATGCGCTGTTACTGACGAGCAGTAGAATGAGAACACAATGCGTTTTCTGAAGAAAAAAAATGCGGCTGCATCATATTGCTTGATTTCGTTTTGAAATGACATTTGTTGTACCCCGTACAGTTCGCTTTTGTAGTATTTGATATCTACACCATTATATGCCGACACTATGATCAGGGCCGGCATGACTGTTATCGTAAATACGAGCACCAGCAGTATAATGGTAACGGTAGCCGTCACTTCGTTGCTACGTTTCGAACGCGACCTCGTCATCTTGGAGTGGGACACCCGTCGCTTCATTTTACCACTTTTTTTCAGCAACATTACACCGGTCGCTAGATTCAGTCCGAGCAAAGCTAAATATGGCAAACCCAGCGCGCCAACCGTGTACAAAAGTGAAGTTAGAGGATCGACAGTTCGTAACACATACATCATTGCCGACGTGAGACCGTAGCTGTAAAAGAAATAATAGGGTCAATAGAGCAGGTGTCGTGGAACCTACTGAATACTGCAAATCGCGTAACATTTCGGGTGGGCCACATTTCACTGGTTAAAAACATTATTGCCATGTAATGGTTTATAACCTATTTCAACAAATAAATATTCGTTCTTCGTTCATTCTGGACAATCCTCCTTCCATACCCATCTATATTAGTAGACCGCATTATCCAAGAATATATTCAAAGAACAATATCCAAAAAAATTTCAATTTGACAATAGCTCTACAGCACTGGTCGCAGAAGTAATCGAGTGCCTCACCTTTTCAACATTGTCAAGACATGTAATTGTCTTATTGTAAGTAAGTCGACCTTGCTGCCTAACATTTACAAACACGCTGTATAAATTAACGTCGATGGTTGCAGGATATCAGGCGAAGCGTGAAATAATTGGTGTTTATAAAATTTGACTAAAATTGTACCTGTCGGGAGTAGGCATAATTTAAGGAAATTGAAGGAATGTAGACGACTTATGATTGTCCCCGACTTGGGAGGACTAAAGTTTTTCTATTGTACTAGATCACGCGTATGTGCAGTGTGTGTGCTGGCCTTAATTCTGTAGCTAAACTTGGCTAAAATCGAATAGGCAGTCGGACGCTGGACAGTGGACAACTGGACATACCACCATAATTAGTACAATATTTAATAAATAACTAATAAAAAATCACGAAGGATTGCTTAAATTGAATGTCAAGCGAGTTCCCGACCAAAAACAACTGACAAACGTCTGACCCACAGCTACGTTCGAACCCCAACACGGTTGTGCTGGGTACCCCAATTTTAATGTTGTGATGTGGTGGAGGTATCCATGAAAAGCGCAATGGTGTTTTTTGGCCCAGCAATTCCAAATTAGCAGCAAATGCATAACCAAGTATACCAATGTATGTTATCAATTTGCATTTCTGTTGTCGGCCAGGGCAGTAATCATCGAACGAGGGTTTATGACGTGGTGGCTATGACGTCAGGTATACATGATATGGTATGGCGGCATGACGTGTTATACTAAAACTCCGTGTATCATAATAAGCTACCCACGTAAAATGATCCGGACCCATAGCAATCGGTAAAACGACGGAGAGCACGACACACAATATCCAGACGATCGCAATGAGCCAAGCGGCCACTTTGTTTGTCAGTGCCCTACCCTAAAATGCAAGATGTGAGCATTAGCGACACATCGTTATTGTTACCTGATGGTTCCACGCTCGCCTGCATGTATTTTATTGGGAATTTCACGGCGACAAATCTGTCGATACTGAGGAGAACCAAGTGAAAAATCGATGCCATTGCCGACATAACACTGATGATGCTCATAACCAGCCCCGTGGTCCCATGTTCTGCTTCGTATATTCTTAAAAATAAAAATACATAAAAAGTTGAACCGAAAATCTTATTGATCCGTATGGGCTGGGTTGCCTAGACTCCGATATATTTTCGTTTGTCCGAAACTGCGAAAAATGCAAGTGAGGTTACGAGAACGCTATTTTATCACGGGGCAAATATGGGTTAGTGCTCGGTATCATGGACATATAGGACATGCTTTTGCGGTTCAACCCCCATTCGCCTGACTTCACGAAAATGGCTATGAATCATGTCATCTTTTATTGTTCTTATTACAATTGCTAATAATATTGATTTTCCTGATGTCATCACTCTCACCTGTAGCACAGAGTGTCTGGTAGAATCTTGTGCCCAACCGGATCGACCACATAGTCCGTAGAATTTACTGCGGAAAAAATGCTGCACTTTATCATACGGTATGTTCGCATTGTCAGAGGTGTAGATTTCTTCTGACTTCGTCATATGATAAAACGATATACTTTGTGTTTTTACTCTAAACTGGTCCGCTCACACGGTTAAATATAGTAATCCCACTTTAATTCTTGCTTTATGGACTACTATTTCTCACTGATTACTTGTGCAGTAGACTCTGTCACTTTCGATTGGTAAGATACATTTCCTTTCGTTAAAATTCTATACTCACTTGCGTCTTGATCATAAGGTCGCAATATCAGGTCAAGCGTGTCGTAAGCAGATTTCGGGACGATAAACCCAACTGACAGGTCCGCCACAGCCAGCGAACACTTGAACATATTGAGCGAGTTGTGGAAATTCTTATTCCTGTGAAAGGTCACGTGGATACCAATTGACATATTCATCTTGCGGTGTATACGTAGATAGTACGTTTAGCGAAGGGGCCGTTAATGCCGGGGATCTCGGCCTTTTTTGCTGCTCGCGCATCCTTGTCAGGTTAGAACAGGCGCGTGCAACACACGCATATCCCGGATATCGTTAGCTCCTTGTTATTGGTTTTTAGGTTTTTGCGAGAAAACGTTTTCGACTATGAACTGAACATCAACAAGGCAAAACCGCGTTCCAATCTAACTGATGTTGACGTGTAGCCTATACGAGGCGTTTCTACGTCTGACACAAAGCCAGAGTTCAAGGAACTTGTTGACAACTTTGATCGACCACAAATGTCTCGTTGACTTCATTACGTAAATAAATTCATTAAATAACTGTTATGGTCTCTATGCTTTGAACTTGAAGTTGACATTAAATACGTTTTATCCCTTGAATAGGTGCATATTACTGCATAATGTATCGATTCCAGAATCCGCCCCGCCAAGCACTTCATTATCGTCCCGCCGACTGGAGAAGTTTCCCGCCCCTGGTTTAGAGCAGTGGTCAACCTGTTTGACCTCGCGCACCGGTAAAACTTCAAAACGAATGTTACGGACCGGCGAACCTTGAAAAGTCAAAATCAAACCTAAATTTAACTTAAACGCGCATGTGATGTACCGGAAAGTTAATTTAATGCTGCCTATTTGTACGTGGTTCTATCGAATTTTCTATAAGGCGAAGCTGCATGGCGAATTCATGTGAAAGACCACTAATTTTATTATGACTGTTTGGTATCTTTTGAAAGAAATGCGACTTTGCTCTCTGTTATACTACGAAGTGTTGATTGATTGCGCTATAACAATTTAACGAAGTATGTTTAAAATCTCCGTTGCTATAACGTATAACTTGTATCTAACGAATTGTGGGCTATACGGATAAACAGTACAGCAATTTCACCATTGCCACGTACGCCCAAGTAGACCGTGAAATCTCTATTGCGAACCATGCAAAAAATACGCCTCGAACTGCTCAATCAATTTAACATATGATGATTTGTATATAATTGTATTTTTTTAAAGCAAAGACCGTAATGACGTAATATCATTTACAATTGCAAAATATAAGTTTACTGTGAAATCTGTTTGAAAAGCTCCTCTCTGACCCAAGGATCTTCAAACCCTTGATGCTCAATATCATATTCCTCGACTTTTTATATCTCGGTAAGATGACCTACCTTGTAATTACAAGGATAATCCCGGCGTTACCAATTATTATGGTGAGTGAAAGTAGTATTTGTACCAAAACAAGACCCGCAACTGCAACTGTACTGCAATTCGGGCAGTCAAGTGGACTTGCTTGAGTCGACCGGTCGCATCCTGCCGTGTCACAAAATGGCACATAAAAACAGTAAGATTTGACCCTCAAAGCTGCTATTCCGGTCGTTGCATTAATATTGGAGAATGAAGTACTGCTATCCACGTCTTTTGTTATATTCATATCATTAAGACATGTTCGCATTAATTTTCTGGAAAAAAAGAGAATTGCTTTCGTCATACTCACATGCTCGCAGTTTGAATTAAGAACATTGTTACTACCCGAAGCCGTAACACGTAATCCAATTTGTTAATGGCGGAATGTCGTCGTTATATTGATGAAATGTTATTTCGCACAATACAAACTTGGTGTCTTACAGAGCCAGACTTGCTAGCTGTTCCTTTCCCACAAAATATTCTCACCGCTGTCAAGTATAATATAGCGAGTAAAGACGCTGAGTAATAACGATTTCAATATATTATATCAGTCGACAAAATAGTTCTTGTGTCCGCTTTTGCATGCATTGACTTGCGTACCTGGAAATGAAGGGGCGAACAAGGTATCAATTCTTTCTATCGAGAGATTGTAGCGAAAAAGTGATGGAACTATATCTAATTGTGGCATAGCGCGCGCAATCCAATAAAGTGTACCGACTCCGGCGGCGAGACTAGCTGTTTTATACCGACGGCTTTGGTCTCGTTGTCACGTGGCTGCATCCGAGGTAATTAGATGTCCCGAGGTGTTACAGATAATGCGTAACCATGATCTCGACCGAAACATAGGTGATTACTGACTATATAGAGGAGATTCTAGTGAATCCAGTATAACGGTACACCCCACCTATGTGTGCCTGGATAAAGAAAAATTTTCTGCGTAAAGAGCATCCACATCCATTGATAAGATGTTGCCTGTGCTAATGTTTTGGTTTATGGAAAATAATGCCGCACTATAAATAAACGAGTTTTCGATCATTGTCTACAGTCCTGCCCTATTCTTGAGCTGATAGGTCAGCAACGACGCCGTGAAAAAAATGGACTTGGATTGTGTGCGTTCTGATGCCATAGCTGCAAAATTTCCCCAGGTTAACATAAAAAATATGTATTCCACTGCTGCTATAAAATGTGCTATTCATGTTTCTGTAGTTCCGATGATTTCCAATTTTTAAAACAATGATAGATCGTCATGCGTGGGGTTTAATATTATTTTAGTTGGGGATGTTATAAAATTGTTACGAGATGTCTAATTATCGAAGCATACATATTCGCGGTATCTAGGACGATTTTATCGTCTAGACGTAAAGCCGACTCGTAAACAGCTATGAAGAATGGACTCCTTGCAGTCGAAAGACTTCATATAAACGAGGGATTAATCAATTTGTACTTCCGTCAACGAATTATCGTGTTATTACCCACTTTTGTCAGCGTAGGAGACACGCGTTGTACTAGCTCCACACGATACGTTTACGTTTATTCATTCGCCACTGGCCCACTGTAATAGATATATATATCTATTATTGGGCCACGATATACCCAATCACTTGCTGTATGAGTATGAAGTATTCACATCCGGCGGATGTTTCGAAGACCTCTGTTTTCTTCAGTGCTGATGGATTACATCTCTAGATTCCGGCGTAAACCATCATTCATCATTTTCGAAACATGAAGGGCTGGTCGTATCTGACAATCTTTCCGGCGAAGCGGCGTCAGCATTCATTAACCGAGACTGTCCTTGTGTAATAGGCCTACGTCCTTGCGGTGTCTTCTGGTATAGCAATGTGAACACTACCGACATTTGTTGATGTCTGCATCAAAATCTTTCGTCGTATCGCGCACCTTCTGTGAGATTACTAAGGTATGACCCAGCATCGCTGTCGGTGCGGTCGCTTGATACTTACGACTGTAAAGCTGCTGTGGTATTGTCTGGTTTTCCAGTTTGTATGATGCCAGGAGACGCCACATTCCAATTCGTAGATCGGCGATGTCCGGACCTGGTAAGAAGGACTGATATGACGTAATAATTGTTGGAACAAGTGCCCGTGATGAGTACAAGTCTTCATCGCCCATGAAGGAAGAACGAGCATGCCAGGAAACCTCTTATTGAGCTAATCATGTCAACAAAGCCGAAAGCTGAAGTTCAAAGATGGTTTGGAGCACTAAATATTTGTTTATTAGAGTCAGGGTAACCCCGTCTTTTTGGTAGTTAGTGCCGAGCAGGTCGCCGTGTTTAAGGAGTATAATATAAGTCGGTATTGTGACAAAAACACGAAGCCGTACACTAGGTCAAGGGAAATTCGGGAGAACTGCAAGCCTCGCTCAACCACAATGCTCTATCGCCAAGCTACACGCTGCTTGGAAGGCACCGATCAAGACAAGGCTAATAAGCTTTGTATTATCTCAAATACATTTTAATGTCTTGATAGAAAAACGCGGATAGGGGTTTAAATATAATTCAAAATCTATCATGTGTAGCATTGTTTCAAAATATGACGGCAAATGCATATTGATTTTTGGTAATTAACCGTTACTTTGTTATTCACAAATATAGAGTTACCATATTTTGGAATTAGGAAAGGAGGACACTTTTTCAAAATATTCGAACTCAGAATTGTGGAGTAAAATTCGGAAAAATGATAAATTTTTCCCGACTTTGTGGCTGGTTCACTAAGAAAAAAGGTCAACTTTCCGGCTCAGCTCCAGAAATACAATTTTTCTTTCACACTTTAAGTTGGTTGACCAAAAGAAAGATCGTTACTTTCTTTCGAACCACGAATTTCCTATTTAGCGTCACTTATGCCCATTCTCACTATAATCTGTCCTCTATATTAGCTCTAAAACCTGTAAAGGAGGACGAATTGCCAAAATAGGGGGCATTTAGGTGTCCTCGGAGGACATTTTCAAAAACCCGAAAAAGGAGGACAAATCCTAATGGAGGTCGTATGGTAACCCTACCTAATATCAACACATCCACTGAGCAGCATTTATTAACACTGTATTTCACTGCTTCCAATATAGAAATCTAAAATGAATACGCTGCTAAACGTATTTTCTGCTTCTCATTTGGCCAGCGGAGAAAAATAATTGCCCACCCCTGGTCTTGACTCTGGAGTGTTTTGTTAAAACAATGGTATTTCCTTACGGACCACTGATATAGAAAGCCCGTTTTTTGCAGTGTACCGACTCGAATGTACTTGCAGCTTAGATATTGTAAAACGGCGTAAGACATACAAGCGTGTTTCAGATTAACCGCACATTTGTACATATCATAGTCATTTTATGCTCCATGTCTGCAGTGAAAATTTTCTAACCATCCGTAAAAGATTGCTTGTCACGTTTAAATATCACTCGTGGTATTATCGGCCGGTATCAGCATGTTTTCATACGATTGTATTATGATTGTGCTTAATGAAGGCTATATCAGATCGTTATTAGGATTAGAAGTTTTATATCGTACAATAGCGAACAGGTTCATTATCCTGATGAACGGTGTGTGTTTGCTATTGTATCGACTTGAAAGTGGGATCAAACTCTTATCTCGTCGATGGACACAAATTACCGATTTAACTCGCGTGCCGGGCAATATAGCTGTCAAAATTATGTCAGTTTACTATCAAAATAAATAAAAATATTATTATTCATCTGCCGCGTGTAGTTGGCTTATTACTCCATGTTTTGGGGATTTTCGCTGCTCACATATTCCAGCGAAACGGGAATAGTCAAGAAACACCCCAATCGCACGGATATGTTGTTTATGATACAGTAAACATATCAAATCAAGATGAATCTCGGACGCCTGCTAAATTTTTACATTAGAAAAGGATCTATTCTGAATATGAATTTCATTGATTTGTTGCATAAGCATCATTCGCTGACTACCTCCGCCCTACATGTAGCGTATTTCGTTCTTGATTTTGTGTGGTTGCGGTTCAAGCTCACAGCAGAGAGTCACTAAGTATTCGCAAACGGAAAGCTGAATATTTCAAGCAAACTTCTGTAACAAAGCAAGTAATATTTTTGAAGTTGGCAAGGTGCATGCTCGTTTAGTGTTGATATTTTATGCTGTCAGCGCCATGCATAGAGTGTCCCGAAGTTGAAATGCAAAGAATTTTAACGGAAGAACTGAAAGAAGTTACAACGACGTGAAGAATCGTAATGTATCAAACAGGTTCACAGTGAACAAACTACCACGGTTCGTTTGTGAACGTGAACCTCTAAATTTCTGTGTTTGACACACATAACACAATCCCTAATTGACACCATAGCTGCTTAAGATAGTGGCATTCATAAGCTTATCTTACCGATCTTAATTGCGCGGTGCAGCTGAGCAACAAGCGTATTACCCTACCAGTGCCAAATGACCGATGCTCAATGCTCATTAGCCTCTTTATATCTGTAGACGCAAATTTTCTGAAACAAACTCACCACACTGAATCTCCGTCAAGATGGAGTGCATTATCGAATATTTATTAGCAAACTTGCACAAACTAGTTGGTTTAAGGTTAGCTAGCTACTTTTGTTTGAAGTGGTTCTAGTTCTAGTTGCGTATTTACAAATATGAGTAGTTCTAATTTTGCATTTTAATAATAAATTAGTTTTAGATGTGGAACAACTATAACACGTGTCGTTGTTCTGCGTGAATCTCGACACCGGTGGGCTACGTTGTGCCACGCTCCTTCCATTTCTAACTGGAAACCGCGTCCCTTTGAAATGTCAATTCTATCTCAAATATTTCTTAGCTCATTTGCAAATTCGGTAATTCGTATTATCAGTTATCGGTTAGTTGTGTTTTAGTTGCATATTTTTAAAGCTTGCAGTTATAATTCTAGCTGTGACTATTGAAAAGTTAGTAGTTGTAGCATACTTAGGGCTATGGTTCGAGTGCGCGATTTTATCTGTGATTCCGACATAGTCGTTCTCTCTCCGTCGGAAATTCGAGAAGTTTCACACATCAGCCCCTGTAACTTGGCATTTATTCTCACACCCCCAATATTTTTCACTGTGCACCTGTCGATTTTTCGAATATTTACATAATTGCGACCTGAACCTCTATGTACAAAGTCACTGCAATGCTAATTACGTGTTTATTTGTCGTCTTTCACACTCCTTTTGAAATGGTGCTTTCGCATCACACTTACTGTCCCAAAGCTACCACGACCGTGACTATCGCTGTAATCACGTCGGAAGCGCCTGTGTAGCTTATAATTGAAGAAGTGTACATGATTTCATGGCTGTTCGCTATTATTGAGTCTATGGCTTTGCGTGGTTGGAAAGTGGGGAACATATAGTAAAACATATCTTTCTGGGGCATGCTGACATTCTTCTCTTCATGATCGTGTCTTGGCAGGACATCTGATTGCTTTTTGTCGACTAGATCTTTGTTGATTCGTTGTGGTTTTTAGGGCATGGAGAGAAAGCTGTAACGTGGAAATTTATGATTACGTTTCTTAATGTTCACAAGCTCTTTCGAAAAGGATGGCTTTGGACACTTAGCGTTTCTTCCATATCCGGTACACCTCTGTTTATGACGATGGTCCTTACGAGCGAGATCAACAATGTCAGCCGTGCATGCGATGGGTTGCATCAATCACGGTATTGTTGATCGACCTCGTCGAATATACGTTTCTCGATACAATGCTTCTCTGATCATGAACGAATGCTAGTTGCATTCTGATCAGTGGTAATACATCTAACGGCTCTGTCTTCAATTCGGCTACTGGAACTACTCCCAAATTGTAATAGCAGTGACAATTCGAGGTGTCATGTCCGTTGAAATTTTTGGTTACGAAAATCTACTCTCGTCATTTCGAAAATCAAGATACATATGGTTGTCCATGGTCCATATCCTATGTTATCTTATCCTTATGATCCGTATTTGTTTTTTGACTCTCTGAGATTCGTATCATGTATGAATCGAATATTAGTGTCGTATTGCATGCTTGCGTCTAATGTGGCAGTATTTCTAGAGAACTTGGTTGTTATGCGGGACAAGCTCGTTTTATTATCGGACATTTGGCTGTGTTCATGAGTCGATCTCATAAAATAAACATATGTGATTGATGTAAACAATCTACATACCCACTGCTCAGGACACCAGCATATTTAATGCATTGGTTCTAATGTTTTCGCTGATTTGCCGCTATTGATTCAGTCTTTTCAGTGGTTATGATTTATATATCCAATGGTTTGTTACAGCGTAGCGATAAGACCTGCTCTAGCCAATTATTAGATTCATATCCGTGGATTCATGTACTTCCTTTCAATTCATTCTTTACTTTGAACACAATATTTACGATTTTCAGTTCAATAGGAAATTTTTATTTATACTCTACTTGACGTGATAACTATAGCGGCATGCTTAAAATATGTAATGCTGTAATTAATATAATATATATCATAGCAGAAAGCGCATTTACTCTACTTTGTACATGCCCACTGTACTTACACTGCTCCAGTGCTCCTGTGTGTCAATTGACTTGAAGACCATGCAACACCGCGGTCGTACCGTTGACTCGCAGTGCATACCAGCCTTACCAAATGCGACGGAATACATTCAGTCATTCTTTAAATACGAATTCTTCTGCTTCTGCACCGCCCATTCTGATTTGCAGTGTGCCTATGATTGACAAAGATTGACTATAGTTCATTGCCATTCAACTATACCTAACTCCGATTATTCCGCACCGCGATCAAACGGATACATTTCTTTCAGTCAAGCTGTCCAACTTAATGCGCGTACTTGGCAACGACGCTATTCAAGACCCCACCAAAGTGGAGCAACACGTTCGCGCGCAGATGGCGAAGAGGAAACGCGAGCACGAACAGGCAAATGCTGCCAGAAAGCTCACTTCCGAACAGAGAAAAGACAAGAAGGCTAAGAAACTGAAGGAAGATGTATCTTCCGGGGTGCACGTGGCAATATACAGGTATAGGGTGGTTAATTTGCTCTATATGACTTTTGTGGATGAATCACCATCCCCAGATCCGGTCGACTCTATGATTACGCATAAGCTTGTAAGCTTTGTCAGCTAGCTTCTGTTATAACAGTGATGTTAGAGAGGTATTCTAAATATGTGTAATCGAGATTAGCTTCCCCAGCACGCTATATTCGTTGATATGTTATACGTAATAACTCGCGGTTTACGCACGTTCTTGTTTATTGTGGATATACCGTTCGTTCTCGCCAATATGCAATTTCAAGAAGTAAAAATATCATATTTGAATCATTTTTCGGGGTACTTTGGTTTCTTCTGTTGCGATATCAATATCGTTTTAACCTGCTCGTTATTTGCCTGTTAACTGGTACTGTCCCGTTATCGCGTGATTACCATCATATCGCCCTACGCCTTCCAGTTACCCTCATGTTCCATTTCATTTGTTTATTTTTAGCTCGATGCCATGTAGGTTTAGCTTGCTTTAAAGCAGTAGTTCTGAAACTGTGGTGCGCGGAAGCTTTACAATTGATACGCGACGGGTCGAAGGTTTTTTAGTGTATTTAGTGTGCGAAGCCCGTTACGAGGCAGCAGCTTGAACTGTGAATTCAAGGTGTGAGAAATAATTTAGCCGTGCAGAAATTTCACGTTGGTACGTTAGATTCACAACACAAGAAAACCCCGCAACTCCTAAGATTGGCAAACAAGGCGACTTGGGCTAACAGATTATTTCACCAGTATAGCAAGTAGGATACATTTTAACCGTGTCATGTAAAGTATAATCCAGAATACAATGAGTATCGGACAAGGTGAATGTTTTCCACAGTGTGTGGTGTCTATGGGAAAGCCCTTTCTAACGCGGTCTGAACTCCGAAGCCCGACCTATTAATGTGGCGCTTCGATCCGAACCAAGCAGTGAGGATAGATCGAGATCCCCTGCCTGAATTATAACTAAGGGCTCTCGGCCTTGGTGGTATAATTTCCTTGCTATTCATTGGTGTCATGGTATAGCAGTAAGACCAAATAACTAATAGCAATAGCAATGAGCCAATGACTAATAAATAAGACATTCATGGCACGGGATTGGAAAGATTTTGAGAAACACTGCTCTAAAGGTACTATGGTAACTATAACTAATATATCCCATCAAACGAGCTATGGGTACAGGCTCGTAGCTTTTCGACACGTTGCATATAATACGCGTTGTAAATCAGGTTTCCAAAGAACAATGACGTTTATTGCGGTAACTCTCATATGTATGGGTTGCAATACGAATCTGGATTTAGTGGTCGGAATTTCATTCCCTGCTATGATGGGTTCCTCAAAATATAATTAGTTTCCGTGACATATTCCCGTTTTCGTAGCGTAGGCCTACGATCTGTTACATGACAACAGACCAATGATCCTTCTAGTTTTGGACGAGTCTGCGTACACTGACCAACTCACTACGCAGACCCTTGGAGAAGAGTGCGTAACTAGTTAACGACTGAAAATAAGGTCATCGCTTTGTATTTTTAGTGCGCAACTTAAGATTTTCTGTGCGCAGAGACCGTGTCAGCACTGCGCACGTGCGCAGCTTGTAGGTAACATCGCAACTGACTCAAACTTTATGATGTATGTATACTATAGTGTATATTTAGATTGATGATGTTAGCACGTTACCCTTGGTGCTGTTATTTCAGGCACCAAGGGGACCGTGTTAACATCATCAATCTAAATATTATAAAATGTTGTGCAATGCAACAGTTGACATTTTCTCTTACTCTCCAAGACACGTATTTTGCGCAATTTCTTTGTCCCTGTATACAAACGGAGCAATACCGTGTTATTCGATCTGTTTTCATTTGTCTGGAACCGTATGCGAATGGTACTCTCATATTCGATTCGACCCGGGAAATTAATACGATGCCAAGCATAGACATACACAGTTTTACGTACTTCTGATTCCACACACGTACTAGGCGTGATAACTCTGATCTGATGGAACATTATTCTTCACATTGTGATTGTGCGAGTATCGATAGCTGACAGGAATTTGATTTGTAATCGCGTAATTTGCGCTTTTCGATGTCGGAATAGCTTTGTTAAGTCGAAGTCCTTAAAATAAGCAGATAAAATAGTCGAGATGAAGGTTAAGTCCGAAAGTAAATAGTAATTTGGTGACGCGATAATCGCGAGACGGGGAACGCATTGAAGCAGGCACCGGCCGTAGTTGGGCAGGAATGGCAATGTTTTTATCTTGATTTTACGAAAAGATCAGGTTATTTTTGCCAAGTATAAGCATCGGTTTGTAGAACAACTGAATCTGCTGCGGATTCGACCCCCAATTGGTGGCGCACTACCTTTTCATACTATTTTACGCTGATGTTGTTGTACCTCTCAATTCGTTTTGCGATCGGGTATGCTTGTACTTGTTCATGAACGGGTTTTCAGACAGTACTACCTACTTTCAACAAAATAGATTTTGATTTCTCATTTTTGTGAGTGAAATTCTCGTAAGAACCGCGTGAAATAAACCCTGCATCGTTGTAAGTTATAATTAAATACATATCTGAAGATTACAGCTATTTGTGGTGTCAGTGGTTGCTTTAATCACGGAGGTACAAATTGCAATTTCGAAAGATCCACCTCCGCTGCTGCTAAATCATTCTACCCCTGAACCAAATCAACTTTTTCAAACTGCGTGCTTGAGTAATGAGTACTTGCCAGAGCTTGCGCTCATGCTTCGCGTGATTAATTCATGACATCGTGTGTACATAGCAAAGAAACAATCGATGTTTTACCGCCACCGGACCACCGTGTTCCGATGCACTTTTGATTTACTTTGAAAGCTCAAAGTTGATATGTGGCTGCTATCTGGCGCCCACGGACATTTAAGCCCACAAATATTAGTATACAGATGTCGGGAATCCATCTCGTAATCCGCCCGCATCAGATATGCCCCGCTTCGCGGAGTTTTTATAGGCTATTTTTTCGTATAGGTCTGGTGGCATCGTGATTTGCTTTATTTCAATTCTTAGCATCTCGGATTAAAGGAACCATTAATGTGAACCCTTTCTCAATATGTTTATTTGCTTCGACATGTCGGATTGTTTTGTGTGATTACACGCCATGAACCGAAATCGAATAACAGCGTGTGCGTGTTATTAAAGAAACCCGGGTTTTCAATTATTGGACTTGCGGTTAGTCGTGTGTTTCAATTATTGGACCTGCGGTTAGTTGCGTGAAGTATATACTCGACCGAATTGTAGCTCGGACGTAACTCTGTTCCGGGGTCAAAACTGCATTAACTCCAAACCCGCAACGCGGTGTATCGCAAGTATTGCTGGTATTTGCGAGTACTCATCGCTGTTCATTTTTCGTTTGATGAGTATTGCGGCGTTCAAGCGCTTATAGCCGTACTGTGTTCGTCGTTTTGCCAGGAGTATAATATCATTCCTACCGTTCCGAATATTGTGACACCGTGACACAGGTATTGCAAATTTCAATAATCTGTCATGGTTCTTTGGCCGCGGGTATTGCTATTTTCGCTATACTGTTGTGGTTCATGGCCTTTCTGCATTCCAATCGTGACTTGATCTGTCCTAGAGCAGTGACTCTCAACTTTTCCAGCTTTCCGACCCGGTATTAATGAAAAAACAGATTTTGCTGACCTGTGCAATCGACCCAGAATGTAATTACGACAAATGTATACAGCTTGAAACAAATATTTGGATATGTATTTTAGTAGTAAATTTGCTGCTTTCTTTTGGATATTCCAACTGTTTTGCGTGTGTTTGTTGAAGTTTCTGCGCGGCGAAGTCCTTTACCGCCAACTCTATATCGACTATTCAGTTTCTTTATAAGAAATGCGTCTTCGCTGTTTGCTGGATTCTATAATACTGCCTATTGTCGCTGATTTGTGCTGACAAATTTCGTTCAATTTTGTTCCAAGTCTTCGTAGCTTTCACATGTTACTGGTAGGCCTATTAAATGAGTTTTAGGCTACTTTTAGAAGGATTGGTAGGCCTAGGTCATTCACAGCATTAGGACTAGGGCTGGGCATGATGATTCGAGTACGCGAATCTGAATCGAGTATCAACTTCAATGATTCGAGTCGAGTAGTAAAAGACGATTTTTCGAGTTCTGAAATTATACGCTTCTCGCCACTGAGAGTTAATTTATCAACGAGAATTATAGTTTCGATACTAATTTTAACTATTGAAGCCTTGAAACCTTGGTTGACGGTATCGTAGCATTCGAAACATATGGTACAAAGCTACGAAGGTTACTGGACGCAGCACATTTCCGAAGTTATGATTATCCCACAACATTGTCAACAAGTGGAATGAAATCGGTATGGACCGAAAATCACCAAAGTATCGTTTTATGAGATGGATAACAGGCATTATACTCTCTGTGGTGGCATAAGCGGTACATATTTGAACTTTGACTATTACATTATGTTATGACGTCATAATGAGTGATACTCGATTACTCGACTCGAAGCAAATTATGTGATTCAGAATCGAATTACTAAGGTACTCGATTTTGCCCAGCCCTAATTAGGACATGATAAGTTGTAACTCTCCCGTCAGAAAGCGTTCTAAATCTCGAAATTCCGGGTTCAAAACTTCTGCTCGAGAGGGACATTACGTGACTGGAGAGTGGAAATCATATGGCATTGCCGGTAATAATGAGATATATGGATATAGCTAATGTGACTGTCTGATAACACCGCCTATTAACTGGCATCAGATGCAAAATTTAGTAAGCATATGCGACATACGTCATATAAAATTCGAGATTGTATTTGTTACGCAATATAAGCGGGTAGGCACGTAGTCCGACTAAATTAAGAGCAATACGAAGTTATTGTTTGTGGAATATTCACCAGACTTCGGAGATAATTTAATTAACATCGTATGGTCCACAGATTAGGTTTGAAATGAAGAATATTATTTAGCCGACCATGCTTAATTTGTAGCCTCGCCAGGCTGTTGCTTTCTCTGCGTTACTATCGCCATAGCCTCGCGTTTTCACGAGCCTGACATACTACGCATAAGAGGTGAAATGCCTTTTATAACTAGCCGAATTAATTGTCGAGGACGCATAAATTCCAAGAATCTGAATGTTGCATTATAAAGTGACCTGCCGCATATTCCGCCGAGTGGAATTTTGGTAAAGTCCGTGTACGGCTCTTAGATTACGACGAACGCTTCCGTAATGGTGGTCGAGTATTTTTTTCTGAGGCTACTTATCGTGATTCGAAGTTCCTTAACTCCTTTTGGTTGCTGAGTGTAAGTCGATCAGTTTAGGTGTTTCGATTGGAAAACTAATGACAACATTTGATAAGCGTTCTCAAGCTAGGATTCGGGTGTAGCTAACTAATGACAATTAACAGTATCTGCTTTATGATCAAGTTTGAGTTCACCACCGTATGTACGCGGCGAAATGCACTGTCGTTCATCTCGAATTTCGAATTTTAGGTGTAAGGACGTCTTACTGTTTGTGTCATTAAAATGCCGTAAAGTGGAGCTCTTTTGTCCTAACCTTGCAGCGGGGTATGGTGTTCTTATTACCAGTGGTTATCCAGTACTGTAATTTGTATATCGCGTGGGATTGGTCGCAGATGTGCGTCGACTCCCGCACCCTATCGCAGCTACATACTCCCGTTTCGTTTGCGCAGGATCAAGAGCTTGCGCGACCCTTCCAAGAAGTTTAAGATCGAAGCTAACAGCAAGCAGTTGTACCTGACCGGCTGCACGGTTTTACACAAAGACATCAACGTCGTGGTGGTCGAAGGCGGGCCCAAATCGCAGAGGAAATTTCGGCGGCTCATGACGCTGAGATTGAAGTGGCACGAAGAGAAGAAAAGCAAGAGAGGTCAGTGCGGTGATACGGTAATGTGATTGTGATGGCGACTGGGGAGAATCGCTTACACGCAGAAGCAAATTACTTTGATAGGGTTAGGGCTTTTAGGTATTAACGAATTGTTCGTGTATATTGTGCAAGTGCTGTGCATGCCTCGAAATTGGTGGTATGTAAACATCGCTGGTCATTTAACCAGTTGTGTTAGTCAAGTAGAGGCATAATTATTGCCGTAAATATTTCATTAATTACAAGTAGAAGAAGGGATATCCAACGTATTTAAATATATAGCACTCCAAGTGAAAGTCGAAATTAAACACGAAATGTACCAACGCGAGCACCGTTGAAAAGTTGCTTTGGAGCAGCGGTTGCATACTTTTTAGCGATCAGTCGTATGTGGCTACCGTAAAATGCATCTTCGCGACTAACGGCACTACAAACAGGCGTAATTTGGGGGAAAGATATCCCGTCACCGTGATTCCCAGGCTATCTCGCGTGTTTTTCTACTATTTCATTCGTAGGAAGATGCAAACCTATCCCCCCAACTATTTTGACTACATTAAACCAATTCAATATTACGTGTTTCGTTATTGAAATCGAAGTGTAAAATCAACTATTTTTGCATGAATTCCCGCTCATATTCAGCGTAACATAGTCGGGGCCTACGATAAGTTCTCGTTGGCCCCGGTATAGTTGCAATATCGGTGCATCACTTCCATCATCATAATATTAATAGTTATTGCATTTGTAATACACATAAGTCTCCGAATGGCACTCAAGCACCGAATTCACTGGTAATCGTTTTGTTATCGCGCAGACGAAGACGACGGCCCGAACTCATGCCAGCTCATCTGGGAAGGGGAGACGAAAGGCAAAAACTTCGGCGCGATGACCTTCAAGCAATGTCTCACCGAGGCGGCGGCTCGTGAATTTTTCAAGAAACACGGCGTGGAACACTATTGGGATCTCGCTCACACGCAGAGAGTGTTGGAAGAGTGAACGACGATTTGGGGAGAAACGCGCTCGCAAAGATAATTCGTTTAGCGTGGATGTCTTATCGCGCTTCACGGCGCGAATCTTTGTACGATTTGATGCGATGTGATAGGCAATGTTCAATGTGTGAAGCATTCCTTTTACTTCCAAAGGCCGCTTCCCAATCATAATTGGGCTCCGGTGCTTGTAACATGCTATCAAATCCATTTGCATGGTTTTGCTTTTACGTTCGCCGCCGTTGAAATACTGTAATTTCTGTCCTGTGACAGGTTATGGATTGATCGCCGAAGTCGTTTTCCAATCTTGGCAATAAATAAAACTGCCTATGTAACGGTTCTGTTACGAAGGGGTGTGTGAAATTTTACTCAAATAGCATATACATGATTTAGTAGATCTACTATGCTGTGACAATATGTGAGTGATATTTCTTCATTGCTAACAAGGCGAGTTCAAGGATAATTTTTCATGATTTCGGTGCGGTGCAGTGCAGAGCCGGTCAACTGGTTAAAGGAGTCAAGAGTTGCTACTCCAGTAGAAGCGGAAGTAACGCTGTAAATTTGTACTAGATTATGGGTAGAAGTATCGTTTTTAGTAGGGTTACCATACGTCGTCTTTTAAGAGGATTTGTCCTCTTTTTTGAAAGTGTCCTCGGAGGACGCCCTTTTGTCCTCTTTTTAGAAAATTTAGGTCAGATTTAGAGGAAATTGCGCGAGTGATATGCCGTAAATTAGCACAGAAGTGACGCTCCGGCGGGTATTTCGGAGTTAAAAACGGTGAATTTAGCTCTGAGCGAAAATATGACTTTTTTCTTTTTTTTTTAGTCATCCACCTAGAAATGTGGAGAGAAAAACGGTATTTTGAGTTCTGAGCGGACCGGTTTTGCAAGTCTCAAATTTCTGAAAAAGTGTCCTCTTTTTAGATTTCCAAAATATGGTAAGCCTAGTTTTTAGGCACATGTCAAAATGCTACAATGTAACAGATGGAGTTCTGAAAAGTACCTGCGCACATATACTACTTCCAAAAAGCAGATTTCGTCGAGGGGGCGCATATACCTTTAACGATTCAATCGCAGGTGAATGTTGTATCACGGCCAACGCGGGATGACTATAATAACGCTACATATGGATGCAGTCACGGATGGCGAAAATGCTTTGAAAACGTCTCGATGGTCTGCTATTGATTTACGCAAGCTGCTGGGATATGATGGCAGACTCGGACGACTAGATAACTCTTATTAGTCTAATTAGAGCAAAATGCCAGTAATCTACTTTGCAGAGGTGGTCAGTAACGAAGTACTTCTACTTTTTGAAGTACTTGAAGTAGATTTTTTCTACCCACACTACTTTTTAAGTAGTTATGATTTTAGACTACTACTTCTACTTGACAGTTTTCAGTTTTGTAGGCACAAATAAGCGTAAAATATCTACTTACTTACTTGTGAACCACCACTTCTACTTGAGTAGAAATTCCGGCGTTGCTTCTACTTGAGTAGCGACGGTGACTACTTTGACCACCTCTGCTACTTTGTGAAATGTTTCCTTACTCTAATTTTAATTCTAATCGAATCCCTGGTTTTCCTCAAGATACCACTTCTACCAGCTTCCACTTTTTCCAGCCAAGTACACAAGAATATCCCTTGCGCAGGGATTAAACCAGTTACCGACCATCGCATTGCTTATGGTTATACCGCACACGGCGTACAGTCATATCATATAAGATTTTGTGATGAAATTCAGCCATAATGATCCAATTGATTGTATTCTGTTACTATAGGTATATAATGAAGGCTGGTAACGTGGTAATGAATGGAGAGTATATAGACCTGCTGGTATACACACGCACGGGTCTGGTCATTCTGGTGGTTACTTTTAGTACTGGATGTGTTGTATAATTAACAGGGCTGTTGATGCGGTAAATTTTGCTTCCGACTCCTGAGTCTTTAAACCTTCCGACTCCATCAGTATTACCAATTTACTTTGAAAATTATATGCCACAGTGACGGTTAAATGACTATCATAAAACCATCAAACATATGCAAACATAAGATTAACGACGGCCTGCAAAATTGTTTCATGGTGGCACAGCTCGAGTTATTCACTATGCATGAAAGACTGCCTTTCTAAATATCCTTCCTTTGTTCATATTTCATGAGCTTTTATAACATGGACTCTCTAATAACCTAATATGTATGTATCATTCAAAAACGACGTATAACCCATCCTGCATAATTAAAATGTTGATAGAACAATCGAAGTATTGCTCTTATGTATGAGTCAGAGCAACTATTACAGAGATGCCATTCGCATTACACACTCTACTGATTACAAGCACACACACTCTAACTCAGGGGTTATCAACTTCTCTCGTATAACGGGCCGCATTTTCACACTAAAAGACGCCGCGGGCCGCAGAACTTTATCACCATGTATTTGTGAACCACTATTAAATTTAGGCTACTGTAGCCTATTTACCAGTCTTATACGGGAATTTACTACATTTTCATGCATTCCAAAGCATTAATGGAGAGCGTTCGTAAGTTTGCAGTTGCTGTTTTTTGTAAGGATATCTATCTTCAAGTGTTTCAAGTAGTCTAAGCGTCCTGCTTCTTGATCGGTAGGTCGTGGGTTCGATTCCCGGCCGGGGTCAGACCAAAGACCTTGATTAGTAACACTGGTATCCATGGCTTCCCTGCTTGGCGCTCATGCATTACTGGGATAGCATGGAGGGGTGGTGCATGACTAAGAAAGCTGTAAAGGCTATATCTGCACTTCCTTGTCCAGCGGCATATGCACATCATGTACTCATGGTCAGAGGTGGTCAAAGTAGTCAGGAAAGCTACTCAAGTAGAAGTAGAAGTGGCGACGAAAAATCTACTCAAGTACGAGTAGAAGTACTTCTTTCATAAGCAACCTAAAACTACTTGAAGTAGAAGTAGAATTTACTGACTTTAAAAGTACTCAAGTAAGTAAGTAGTTGTGAAAACGATCTTAATTCGTATTGATGCATACCAGCAGGTATAAAATTTTCGGTAGCATAAGCATTCGTCCACATCAGGATAACAATGATAGTATTATTATGGAAATGCGATACGTATCCTCCGGTTTCTCGAACAGCACGTTTTAGAAAATAGCATGGTATGACGCCATCTCCCATATTATAAGGTCCGTAGTTTAGTCGAAGAGCAATACGGAGAAGTTGTACAGGATACGGTGTAAACACTTTGCGCGATTAGTAAACGTTATTAAAAATATGGGAGACCGTAAAAATGCCATATTGTGAAGCTTTATTTCCGGAAATTAAAGGCACTACTACACTTGCTTTTATACTTCAACATGTATTTTATCAAGACAAATGAACTGATATTAATTATAACTCAAAGTATATGATACTGGGAATTGAAAATAAAACATAAATACTACTTCTAAAAGCGGAACACGTTTTTCATGCCTTCAGTCCAGAAAGTTTCAAAGGCGGTATGCTAAAACAGCATTTAAACTAACAAAAAAGTCAGAGTCCACTTTTCTAGGTTAGAACGTGCCATGTACATGCTAGATTACGATATGACAAGTAAATGATGGATTGCGAAACATCAGTTTCAAACGATACGATGAGCCATATAAACTGTGATGAATTATTTCATATGGGCGAAGGGCGACAATGTGGTGTGAACGCAGGGATATCTAGTTCTAGATATCCCTGTGTGAACGGAATCACGCCAACCCGCTACCTAAATTATATTCATCGATACTTGCCTGAAATCATACTGGTAACTCCGTATCCACTGCGCGCGAAGCGCGACGAAAATTCTGGGCTTTACTCAACTTTACTCAAATTAAATGTTGATGCTCCGTGAAAACAGCCCCGAAATTTCTCAGGCTATCTTCCTGATTGGAAGATTGAATTACTTCTACTTGACAAACTGAAAATAGCGAAAAGTAAGTAAGTAGGTCACAAAATATTACGAAGTAGAAGTAGAAGTAGCGAAAATCAGATCTACTTGAGTAAGTACCAGAAGTAGAGGAAAACTACTTGAGTACTTCGAAAAAGTAGAAGTACTTCGTTACTGACCACCTCTGCTCATGGTATGCATATGCGCAGATCGCGTGTATGTCTATCATGAGTCGGTGTATATGCCGCAAAAACATCAAGGACAAAAATAAACTACGTCCTTTCCTTTCCTTTCTAAATTCCTTCATGGAGCGTACATTCTATTCGTTACCATGTTGGTATGTGTACCCTTCAAACCCTTCCACCAGAGAACCGAACTCGCTGTTTCAATGCGTGAGAGAGTGCAAGTATAAAATTACGGTGACATTTTCGTTGCAGAGGTCATTATCACTTTGAGCTCTCAGTGCTATAACAAGTCAGACGTTCGGGGACATTTCTGAGCAAACCAATCAACCCTTCCCCTTTCCTTCCATGACTGGAGCCTTACACCAATAGTTACAGAAGTCAGCTTTGTCAAATTGATGTTTTTCACTGGTCCCCTTTTCACGTTTGCCCCGTCAGCATTTCCTCTGGAAATATGTCCACTCTGATAAAACGCACCTGGATAATTAGCTATGCAATGTGTCATGTGTGTGCAGTGTGCATTGTGTGCAGTCGATGGATTCGTCCAATGCTAGGCTAAAGTAGTCTATGCGTGTCAACGTCTTTCAAAACATGCGATAAAAGATCGACTGAGATAGCTGTTAGGCCTACTCTTCTGGTGACTGTTGAGTGCTGAATCAGGCAACTGTAGCCTCGAAATTTGTCAGGTGATATTGAACTTGCTGCTAAGTTCCGGAAACAGCGAATATTCGCACAGTACGTTAAATTTTTATTGAAGTCACACATTCTCTAGCAGACTCTTCGGTTTATCGATTTTCCAAGCAATTTTGAACAATGCGTCTGTCACGTCGTCAGCAATTTTTTAAATGCCTCGAAATATGGATTGCTGGGCTTGACACCATAAGCTAGCAACGTTTTCTCTAAGATCAGGCGTTATGTATAACTCCAGACGAAACTATCGTGCTATCATTTGAAGCTTCTAGGCTTTGTTACAACAACTGTTCTTCGACAAATGTGACACATCGGTCTTCCATAACGATACTGTACCAGTAGTTATTGCGTTCATATTGAAAGATGTCGCGGGCCGCAAAAGAATCGTCTGCGGGCCGCGGGTTGAGAACCCCTGCTCTAACTACTAATAGACATTGGTCATGGTCGTAAACGAAGCGAAGTAGTCAGTGGCATGTCTACATGTACTTAGTCATGTAATCAAGGACTAGGACTTGCAGTTTTCTTAATCATTTGTTCGACCCAAGCAGCTAAGCTACACTATAAATATTTTTTATTTTGTCAAGTGGGAAGGAGCGTTTGGTTGTATTTACATCAATTTTACAACCAGACGATATATTTGCTCTGTCACAATATCATGGTATAATTCCAAAAGTTGCATGAATTTGTGACTGCATCGCGAAGATGCATATTGCTTCTTTCTTTCTCCATGAAACTGAATCATAATTTGCAAATAATGTCCAATTCTATCAGTCAGGGGTGGCCAACCTTTTCTACCAAACGGCAACATGAGATTTACGAACCATTGCGCGGGCAACTTGAATGTTGGCGACCTTTTTTTAGTCGTCGGATGGGAACGAACCGAATTAGGTAACATTGAAAACAAGACTTATATGACTACGCTTTAAAATTGATAACAATTGTGGCATGAAAACTCCGTGTGCAACTGTACAGTGTACAACACGTTCAGAAAACGACTTAAGGCTTCCTCACAAAATTAAGGTCTGCGACAGTAGTTCCCAAACGGCGGGGAATTCAGTGGTTTCTGGTGGGGAATAGACGCATTCTTTTGAAATTATATACAGGACAGTCTACATATTCACGGAGACATATGCGTAAATTACCGTTACCGGTTAACTGCTCTGGAATATACGTAGGCTATTGATAATTATATTTGGTATTGTTCGCAAAACCTCATTTTTAAATCTGGATGGCCGATCATGGCGTCACAGACGCATCCAGCACGACTAGTTTGACGTGAAAATACGCTTTCGCGAAATTTCAGCGTTACTGGTATCGGTTCACAATACGTTTCATGTTGCAGTTATAAGCGATTTTCTTGCGTACTGGTGTGGTTGTGTGTCTTGTATAGTCAAGCAAGCAAAAAGCTGCTCTGTGATGACAAAAGTGTTGGGTAGTGAGGAACAGGACCGTAACTGCCGCACCTCAAACTCCCCCAATTGGGGGGTGGCCGAGCTCGAAGGGGCCCAAAATGATTTCGTGAATTACCATAAATTAAAGAGTGTTTTTTGTTTAAAGGTATGCTACTTTTTGAAAAAATTTTCGCGCTGGTGCGATTTAACATTGCCGAATATCTTAATTAATGGATACCCTTCCCCTACAAAAATACGTAGAATTTATAGATATGGAGACTTCGGCGTCGGCCATTACGGCACCACGACCAACCAAGGCATATAAAGTTATTGGTCATGTAACATGCCATTCCGATAAGTATGCCAGAACGATCAGCAGCGAGAAGACCTTAACCGAGAAGAAATGCCCATGTGGTGACCGAAAACTTCGCTATATATACAATATTACACACATATGTTTAATAGTCCATAGGGGCCTAAATGGCTGGCGCCGAAACTGTCCTAGCGATCTGAACCCCACAGAACAAATGCCATCTCGCAGGGAAAAATTATTTGCCAGTAAAGCAATAACAATTTGAAATCGTGTATGCCTTTTAGTTTTGGCAATTTTCATATCTTTAGACGTAGCAGATATAGGAGGTCACGAAATAGCATAATGTAAGGAAGTCAATATACCAACGGCTCCGCCCGAAGATGTTTAATTCTTATTTAGGGGTCCTACCTTTTCCAACGCACCTCACTCAGCTCTACCGGTAAATCTGATTACGTGAGCAGAGAGGGTATACAATATTGATACCGGTATTAAAATATATGCAATTCCCCACCATATTGACCGATTCAAAAATGAATTATATAAATTTTTCGCGCTTCGCGCGTTTAGTCGAAATCAGGCAACGCACTAAACAGTAGACCCAATGTAGCTGATAAGTAGCGGGGAAAAGCGTACAGGCTCAGGAGCTGTGGGGGTTCTGGGGGGCTTGGGGTTAGGTTTATCACACTGTGGGAGCCCAAGACTAACGTCTGTTTTTTGGGGGGCTGACGAAGTGTTGTTACGGTCCTGGTGGGGAATGAAGGCTCGGAATAAATCTGAAGTGGGGAATGAAGACAAAAAGGTTGGGAACCACTGCTCTACGAGGAGCAATAGTTCACCCGCAATTACCGTGTCTTGGAAACTCCAATATCGATTTTGTATAGTCTCTGAAAAGTGTTGTCAGGTAGGCCTATCGTGCGCAGCTCATAGATAAAAATAGAATGAAGGTGATGATCATGATGTTTTACTCGTAGCATTTGTAGTATTTCATTTGTAGCAAACCATGCCCATCGCCCATGCTAGAAAGCACGGCGTTGTACTTGGGGTTGCATTTAAAACAAAAATCAATTTAAAACAAACATGTTTAAAATAAGGCGCTAATTTGAAACATGTTTATTTTTATTTTTATTTTTTTATCAAGCCGTGATGTCACAAATGTTTAATTGTGATGTCACAGTGGATTGACATAGACAATTAGGAATATATGGTAAATATAGCTCCTTTGATGAAATATCTGTACTATTAATGCTGAACCGAATATTTTGAGGATTCTAACCATCCCATATCGATATACCTCGGCTATATCGGTGGTAATTTCCGTAGGCTCATACCACATGTTTTTTGGTGTTTGAAAACACCGTTTGTTTTAAATGCAACCCTAATTGTATACTGACGTAAAGCTTGTAAAACGTGGTTGTTGAACTGCGTGGCATATTTTATCTCAATAATGAAGTCATGCGGCCCGCCGCCTCTACGAAATGTGAAAAGTGGCCCGCGACCCGTTTTGAGTTGGCGACCCGTGATTTAAATCGAAGAAGCTAAGAAAATGACTTTCAACACCAGGATCACCGTCGACAAAGGTTTCGTGAAATGTGTATTTATATTTCTGCTACGAATCTGATTTGGAAAAAACTAGCCATCATTCTAATCAAATTTTGAAAAGCTGAAAATTTCCTTAATGTCCAATGATGACACCTGGATCGTGTTGCTTGATTCTGTCTCGCAATTGTAGATATATGCGTCCGGCGTACCTGTAGTACTGGCACCGGAAATACTGATGACATTGCTATGTTTTGAGGTCGTATTCGTAACCACATCTCCAGGTCTTGAAGGAAAAATCCGTTTTGTCGAATAGACAACGTGAGACTCCACAGTCCACATATAGTAGCATTTGATAGGGATGGCGTGAACGTGAGGTTCGCGGTCGCGTTCTGTGTGTGAAGCTCAGAAATTAGGAGAAATTAAAAGAATCTCAGCAGACCTACTAAACAAGCATATGCAATGCACCTTTCTATTTTAAAAAATTATTTGTTCGAAAGTTTGCTCGGAATATTTAGCTTTCCGTTTATAAATCTTCAGTGGCTCGCTACGGGTAGCTTTGCCCGCAATCACACAATAGCAAGAACGAAACGCACTGCATGCAATATGATACATCATAGTTAATTTGCACAGTAAATTATTGTTATTTAAACATTGTATATTCATTGTAATCTCAAATACACCGGACAGTGAATAGATACGGTACGGTGTTTTAAAATATCGTAACGAAATTTCGTAATATGCAATACGTAGGCCTATTTTGAGAAACATGACCCTGTTGTTGGCGACATAAAATTCGTTCACCAAACGGCAGTCTAATTAAGTTCGATAGCGTAGTAATTTGTAATATACATACACACGACAATACAGGATACCAGTTCTTCTAAATCAGGGTGCCAATTGGAGTTCCCATGGGTGCCGCAAGAAAATGGGGCGTTGCAAGACACCGCGTCATATGACTCCGTTTTACATCGAACATCTTTCGCAATTGTCCACCGCCGTCGCTGAGTTCGTGATAAGTTGTTATAAGTTCATTTAGTTACTGCTTGATTTGAATTCCCTGGCGACCGTGGCGCACAAGGCCATAAATGGCGAAAAGCACCACTCATGTTTGTAATAATAGTAATAATAACATCGAACATCATAGATGCGTTGCAATTTGAAATTCGTCGTGAGGTACCGAAATATGGAACGACACAAACTGCATGGTGGATACATTGTTGTTACACAATAGCCAGCGCATTATTGGACTGCTCTAGCTGTGATTATCTGGCATCGTGACGATTCCAGTAGTAGGCCTACGGTGAGATATTGGAGGTGTTGGCTACCTGCCCAGCAAATGATATTGTCATTCAAGGAATAAAATCGAATGCATATATGTCGTATGTGGTGAGTTTCGAAGTGGTATCTGCCGCTGCTTCAACACTGGGGGTTCGAGTCCGACTGAGTTCGAAAGCAGATCCTGTGCGTTAAGCGTTGTAGATTTATGTATTATTGTATATAGGTTCCTCGACACCTAACAATCTGCATCACTTATATCTTATAACAGCGTACAACGGAAGTAAGATGTTCTGCAAGCCGGCAGTTAGAGATATAATTGAATATCGGCATAGTCTAAAATGACATTTGACGTCGAAGCACTAATAAAACAAAAACAGCGATAAAGGTCCGCAGTCGACTCCACTAAATCTGTCCACTTCGGATAGGGTTACCATACGTCCTCCTTTAGGAGGATTTGTCCTTCTTTTCAAGGTTTTTGGAAATGTCCTCCGAGGACGCCTAAATATACTCCTTTTTGGCAATTTTTCCTCATTTACTGCTTCTGCGGTCATGATAATGGACAGATTCGAGTGAAAACTGGCATAAATGACGCTAAATAGCAAAGACGGACGCTCCAGCGGGAAATTCGTGGTTTGATCGCAAGTGACGACCTTTTTCTAAATTTTTTAGTCAACACCACTAAAATTAGCTGATCGAACCTCCTTCCCCGATTCCAAAATATGGTAACCGTTATGGATCCGCTCCCGTTAGGTCGTATTCGACGGAAATTCAAATATTGTACTGTGGTGTATGAGTTGAAGATGTGCTAATGGGCTCCGATCGCTGAAGAGTTATACCTTCATTGAATAGAGTACCTGAATAGAGTACCTGCATTGAATAGAGTACTATTTCAATAGCAAGTAATTCAACAAACACTGAATACAGTGAATGTGTAATGTATATATTGTATTACTGTTCAAAACAGAGACATAGGCCTAAATCGTGAAGTAGGCCTAATTCTTATTCAAACACAAGCCATGCAGTAAGCGCTGAAATGACATTTCCTGCGGCTACCAATCTGTTCTACAAAGTGGACGCAATTGTACCGAAGAAACACCGATTGCGAAGCTGTCCCAGCTTGAGTTCTATGACTTCATTGTTGATGATCATTATTTACTCTTGTAGTAAAAACGAAGGAAATATTGTTTATAGTGTGATAGATAACCGAATGAGAGGGAAACCGAACCTTTGTCAGAAATAAGCCGAGAATTGTCCGAATTAAACGACTTTTTTTTAGGTGAAATGTTTTCTGCTGCTCCGCTCGCGAGCTTTTTGGCCTAAAATAGGTTGTCCGTGTCCGGGTTAGTCGGTGTCCGAATCAAGGGGGTTCGACTGTATTGTAAACTGGATAACACTTCACTGCCACCCAACGACCGTTTTTTTTTACATTTTGCAGTATGATTATTTCTTTCTTTTATATTTAGTTGTGTTTCGTTAATTTACCGACGGTTATTCTGTATTGAAGCTCCAGAATACTCCTTGACAATACATAACACGATGACAACACGTCTTCAAAGTGGTCATATCGCTGTGCCGTCGGGTTTTATGGATTATTGCAAACTTTCTTTAAGTGAAGAAAAAACCTGTCTGTCTGTCCTCGTAACTCCATGCACTCTTATCGAAAAGAGTGTGTATACTGTGTACTCACACCCGTGTACCACCCATGATGTAGCGTACGGGTATGACCAGGCCGTGTTATTTTTGGCATTTCAGGAGCCAGATGCCAAAACTGCCAACAATAAAAATTTGAAAATGCCAAAAATAAGCAATTTTTGGCATATGCCAAAAATAACACGGCCTGCCAAATAGTGTATTTCGTTCATGGTGTTGTGTTAACAGGACCGCGTTACAAGCGAGAAGAGCGTTTGTGAAAGGCAGGTTTCTTAATCTGGGTCCAGCCCACCCATTAGGGGTGAAAGCATGGTGTCCTAAATGGCGTGGGCACAGCGAGATTGAATGGCTGACTGCATTTGATTTATGTCATGCTTTCCATTTGTCCAAAGGCAATTTTACGACCATTTTTGGCCGGCTTGTCGAGCGCTAAATTTGATAAAACGGGTATCAATGCGAAGCTGCGGCAGTACTGATTATTGAGATATAAACTATATTCTGCTCATGGAACTGGAACCCCCAAAATCAACCACGATTTTTGCATTGTGATCGAGTTGAACATTGTGACGCAACAAACTGTCTGGCTATTTCTGAGCTGCATAGTCTCGTTTTGCCAGACAGTCGTGTTGCGTCAATGTTCTTAAACAAGCTAACCTTCCCAGGACTCTTCCATGCGAGTTGGTAATATTAAAGCCACTTGAAGTGACAAAAGTCCTCCGAAAATATATCGGTAGACTGAAGGAGAAATGATAGTCGGGCTACTAAATAGAATGTGTTGAGAGACAACACAAGAAACTCCTGGAAAAGGATCGGGAAGAAAATTCTTTCCGCGATGAGATCGATGGCACTGGCGAAGTGATCGCTTTTCATGATGCATGGATGCCGGTTCGGCCTTCCAAAGATTTTGAAGCTCTGAAAACCTTTTGTGGATGACTGGCAACATTCTTTCCCTCAACGGCTACTGTTGAAGCCGATATTTCCCAGATTGGCTGGGCGAGAAATGAATTTAGGAGAAACTTAGCTGACTTGAGTTTGGAGGCACTGTTACAGCGCAAATGATTTCAGTCTATTCAACAGCTGTAACAATCAGCTGTTGAGCCTGTTTGTTAGGCTTTTGTTTCTTTTTTTTGCTTATAGGCACCGATTCCGATGGATAGTGCACATTTTGTGGTTTCGTTTGATATTATCAACCCATGAAATCGTTAGGTTTTTTCTTCTTATTGTTTGTTGGCACTGATTATACGTGGATGCTGCACATTTTGTGGTGTCTTTTGACAAACTAGCCCAAATAAAGCGTTTTTGTGACTAATTCGAGGCTGAAACTATCTATTGAGAGGACGATGCCAAAACTGCAGAAATAAAAATCGAAAAATGCCAAAAATAAGTTATTTTTGGCAGTTTTGGCATATGCCAAAAATAACACAGCCTGGGTATGACTATATAGGCCTACCCGTGGTACACGAAACCAGAACGCACCTCAGCTCAGACCACGGTATAAATCAAACACAGCATTCTAATCGAAATGATGATTCTACGTATGGCATATTAGCTCTTAGTTGGGTTCTGTTTTCGTGTACCATCTCACTTCTTTGGTGTGGATACACACTCTTTCAGCTGCTTAGAGTGTAGTTACTACAATATTTGCGATACAACAAACCTGATATGCTCTGAATCTCGGTTATCCTAAAAACGTTCGGTTACTGGAGCAGTGTTGGAATCAAATCACTACCTTCGAGTCCCGAGTCATTTCGAGTCATTGCACATTTAGACTCGAGTCAAGTCAAGTCAAGTCAAGTCACGAGTCAAGTCACAATTCAAGTCAAGTTGCTTTTCGAAGTATGAGACATGATTACGTCATTGCATTTTGCTGGCTGTCTGAAATACAGACTGAGTGGTCATTGATTCTGAACCTACGTACGACTATACCGTTAAATAGCCTATACATGTAAGAAGGCCCTGCATCGCTCACATAGAACTGGTGAACTACGTAAGTAATTGCATAGCGTCAGTTTATAGTTACCAGCCAACATAGAGAATACCCATCATTTATAAATTGATATGATACATTTCGAGCCAGCGCCAAAGGCCGAGGACTACATAAACTATAATCGAATTCAATTTCAATAAAACAAGAGGTTTGGTTAAGGTAAGAACAGAGAACAAAAATTGACATGTTGCTATTATATTACAACTAGTTACGACAGCGTAAGCTGTAAGCTTAGGTCACTTCGTTTGCGGCCAATTTATATGAGAGAGAACAATGGCGGCTCAGTAAAATGCACGATCATTGAATAAATAACAATGGTCAACAAAATGAAAAAATGTTTTTTAGGCAGAACATCTGAGAGCCGTTTGAGGTTTCTGATTGCGAATATCATCACATTAGTTTTCTCGGATTGGCTCTCTGTCAGAAGATATTTATAGCCCTAAAAAGCTCAAAATTACTGTATTTACTAATAAATATTTCACTTGGTAGGAAGGAAATCGTAGTTTTTTCTAATTTTATACTGCGCATAAATAGCTAATTGACTTTGAAGAACCCTCATGTCATTCTCAGCTATTCTATCAATATTAGCATGACATGATGCGAAATATTTGTTTGTCAAGACTAAAAATTGTACTTTTGCACAACGTAAATTCATATTCTCATGTATTAATTGGTCATTCTACCAATAGCAAAGAGGAGTATAAAACTTTAAAAAATGTCCTTGAAAGGCTTAACTACAATACTCATATGCGTCTCATTTTTTGACTGGTAAATGGATAATTTTCCACTCAGTCAACAAAGTGGGTATACCTAGTAACACTATCAAATGAGAACCTTATATCTGGTATCTGCTATGTGGTATATTCGAATACCGATGAAAGATTCCAATTTCAGATTAGGAAGGAGTTCACTGCATGTAATTCCTCCTAACATATGGTAAATAAAACTTTTTAGTTGATCGCAAAGCACCCAACTACAAACAGTTGGTTCGAAAATTCGTATCTGCATATCGAGAACTCGAGCACAAACATCAGGATAAAAGTTCACTGTCGGTTCAGTCATCTTGATATATTTCCCGATCATCTTGTTGATTACAAGGGGAGAGGTTCTTCCAAGACATTAGAATACCAAAAGAAAGATATCAGGGCAGATGAGATGAACAATTGAACAATGAACATATTATGTCAGACCATTGCCGGAACCTTTCGAGAAACTGCACTAAATACCTTACAGGCAAAAACCGCACAAAAACAATTATGATTCAAAATATAACTATAATATTGTATTCCAACTGATTATTTCAAATTTAAAATAGGTGGTTGACGTAAAACAGATTGAATTAATGCCACGTTCTTTGAGTATCTAGGTAAATACTTATATGCATGACTGGAGTTTATTTATGTATTCATCATATAATCGTACCACATATATTTATCACTATTGACAATAAGATGGGAATAATATGCCAAAATAAATATTAATCGAACAACCCTCTTTTATCATCAAAAGAACCATATAGGTTCTCGGCTCCTGGTATAAAGCGTCGGTTTCTAACAAAATATAAAGCAGTTCACGGGCCTGTCTGGCCTAGCACATGTCGTATGCGGGTCGTACAGTTGGTCTGTGCAGAGGTTCTTAGCAGAAAATTGCTCGCTCACGATGGCGATTATTTCAGCTCGCTTGAATCTTTATTTTCGACCCCCGAGTCAGACACTGAACTAGCAATTTGGTCATCCTCCGAACAAAGGTTTCCAATCGCTTCCGGAATCACTTCCTTTACTTTAGCTAGTGTTGTGGTTTTCAGAACGCTGTCATCCATGCCACTCTTTGCATGGAAGGATTCTTCTGCCTTTTCCGGACTCAGCTCCGGGTTGTTGTTGGTCTTAACCGACAAATCAGGGTTCACTCCGAAAAATAGATCCCCGTCTTCTTCTAGTATTGTTGGAGAATGGCACTGTGACATGTCCCAGTTTGTTTGCTGCGTCGAAACGCTGCCGCAATTAGCGTAGGAAGAGTCTGATGTGGAAGACGTGACTGATGGCATGTGCCGCAGTCTGCCGTGATGTGCAACCTCGTGCCTTCCTATGGAGGTCTCGCGCAAGATGTTTGTACCTGGCTGTATGGCGTTGATCTTCATCCTGAAATAGTTTTGGTTAATACCGACCCGGCGACCAACACTATAAACGAGACTTTCCAAAAATGTTGCCTGTTAACCGTTCGCATGGACATTTCACCTTCTCATAAAAGATACAGGATGCTGTATGAAAAATGCAACAACCACACGAATGAAGGTAAAAAATATATATCCAATAGGTAAAGCATGTAATGGACTGGGTGTACTTGTTTTGCTGCAATCATTGAGAACAATCTCAAATACTGTTCTAAGCGAAAATCCCTTATTTTTCCGATTCCCACCCTGCCGCAGGGTATAAATAAAAGCATCAGCGTTTTTCGGTACCAAATCCTTCAATCACATCAATTCTAGTCGTGTGAAAATGAGCCAAATACATGTTTTTATGTGGATATATATCAAGGGAGTTGTGAGTGTACCAGCTAAAGAAGGTAGTACATCTAATCAGACCCCACTACACCATTCGGAAATATCTCGGAAAGGATAAATGAGTCGTTTTCATATTTTGGAATGGGTGTATATACGAGATTTGGCATCAGAGAGTGCTGATGACCTGATTTGCACCCTATACGCTGTAGCAAGGGCACTCAACTGGCGGATCGCGGTCCTAATGTGGACCTTTGCTTGTTGGATCCTTATCTGTCCCACATCAAAATCAAACTCCTTATCATTGATCTGAATCTCGTGGAAGTGCCAACATTTGATTCAGTAATTAGACACTGAAATAAGAGCTTTAAGTTCAACCGGAAAGGTTGTAGAGCACTGCCGGATAGAATTTGTGTGACTAATGATGTTTCGTGGGAGTTGTGACGGTGACGGCCATACGAATATTACATATTTTTGTAGCTGGACATTTTCTGAAGATAGTTGAGCACGGGGTTGTAACCAAGTAAAAAGATGACAAGTCACAAGTCAATATGACTTTTATAGTTTCTGACTCGAGTCAAGTCGAGTCATTTTCAATTCACCACGGAGTCAAGTCAGAGAGCAACGTGTCGAGTACGAGTCATAGTGTAAAGATTTTAGTCCGAGTCCAAGTGACAGTGTTGACTGTTCAATATCGAGTTAAGTCAGGTTCAACTCGCTTCCGTGAAACTGTTGGGTGATGTTGAAGGCGTATTCCACGCCCACGCATTTAGAGGGAACACGTTGTTATGCCGTAACTCACAATTTGTTGACCATGCTCAGTTCAGCTTTAGTTTTTCCACTTCGCTCCCCTTTTTTCTGCGCGGCGACGCTTTTGATTTTCTTCCACTGCTGCCTCCTGCGACCCCGCCTCGTGTTCGTCACCAGCTCTTTCAATGCTTTCCGAAAGTTTCGATTCCTAAACAATTTCTATGGATCATATGGATCATCACTAGGGCGATTTTTTTGAAATGTCAAAAAAAAATCAAAATTAGGTCAAAATTGTAGCGCTAGGTCAAAAAATGTCAAAGTTGTTTAAAAAGTTGAAACTTTTTCGCAACCGGCATTTCGTTTGTATCGTAGATTTTGCACTGTTGGTGAGCTTATCATTTGATATTTTACATCTTGTAACATATACTTTATAGGCCTACCGTTGTAGACGGCCCATTGTCTGCTCATTGTGAATCATAAACAGTCAAATGAAACGAATAGGTTGACATGGTTTTATGCTAACGTACCGTATTTCCCAACTGAAGCAAGACTTCGTGTGCATTGCATGGTTCTTATATCAAGTAGCGCATGATGCAAAATTTTGATGTAGACACCATTGCCAAAATGAAGTAACACGGTTTGTCACCAGCAGTGTACGCACAACTTCAGTGTTGTCAGCCAACAACAGCTGCTGATGAATGTCCTTTATCCATTATTGGCAAGCTTTTTAGTAAGGACCAGACAATTTCCGTAGGAAAGTATCTTTCGTTGTACTGCAAATCTTTTCAATTATTTCTACCAAAATTCGTAATGAAACTACTGGAATTCTTCGCCAGATTTCGTTAAAATAAAGTTTTTCATGAAAAATTTGTCAGTGTTTGAGGCAAAAACGTTTTTTCTACAGGTCAAACTACTTCGTACGGAAAGACAGTTCCAGAAACGAAGATAGGTAATACAATTCTAACATTATGTGGGAAAACACCTAATCTTCATATGTTACGTCAAATCTGGTCAAAATTGAAATTTGTATGGTAGAAAATGTCAAAATTTTGATTTTTTAGGTCAAAATCTTCCTTTTTTAAGGTCACAAAAAATCGCCCTGATCATCACATTGTCAGAAACGGCGTCCGAGTATCTTCTGCGGAAGTCGCCACTAATTTAATACGTCTAATCTAAGTCTCCAGCTTCATCATGGAAACGGGTTCCGACATTTTTCGAATGGCGGGTCAGTCACAAAAATATGAATATGATTATAGGGGCAATAATATGCTTGGTGATGTGGTGACTAAATCATTCTAGCTGCGTGCCAATTAGTGTGACTGCAGCCCGGTATTGGAATAAATTCTAGACTCTATGTCGTAAGTGATATATAAGGATGAAAGTATTGATTTGAATTGTTACCGGCAATGTGCTCATTCTGATTGTGCGGAAGGTACCAATTTGACTTTGTCATTCATTCTTATTTTTGTATGCCCTCATAATAAATTTCACTCGAATACCTAACTGGATTAAGCATTAAGACCCAACAAAACCCCAATACTGTGTGTAATATCTGTCGAAGTACGATAGCGTTCGGTGCTATTTCAACTTATTGAAACTACACTTAGCTGTACTGACACCTAAAGACGACATCTCATCACTACATCCGTAGCAGAAATACTTATGCTTAAACTCGTATTATTTTCTGGCGTCTCTTATCAATAGCTATCGACACTTTAAAACCGCGGAGAGCAACTTTCCCGATGGTCCAGATGAGAAGCACAATGGACGTCGGCGGGCCGAGACAAAATTTAAACTACGTGTATATTCTGCTGCACATTTATTTTATTTATGAATTGAAAGAAGGGAATTGTATTGCTAACACAAGCTACTAAAGGTGAATGTGATAATATTAGGTAATCGGAAGCTTTGAGTTAATTTACAAATAATAATTATTGAGTGTCATTGTTCAAAATAATGGTAAACAATAAACATTTGACACTTTTAACTCTTTTTAATCACGTTAACCCCCGAGGCACTTTTGGGTATTGGAAAACTGGTCTTGGTCGCTACACCCCGAGCTTTGTGTAGAATAGTTGCTGTTTTGCAATTTTCGCTAGCAGGACTTTTTAAAATTGTGTCAGTCTCCGCCGAGTGTCTGTATTTCACTGGGTGTTTTTCCATAATGCGGACTCAAATCATATTCGAACAAGCCATTTGGGGTACAGAACTTCAGAATAACGCGAAACAATAACGACTCTCATCAGTAGCGACACTACAGACTTAGAAGACATCAGTTAACAAATGTTTGGTGCTTCAAATCGTCTTGAAATAAAAGCGGCCAGGCTTCACCTTTCTTTTTTCGACGCACCGTTCCATCCGTCATGGGCGACGATAACCTCTAATCACGTGCACTAATTGACTGATGGACTAAATTAGAGATATGGAAAGATATGGCGTAGCAACTTGAAAAACAGACCGTGTAATTCCTAATGTGACAATGGCAACAAACAAGGTTGGAAATATACCATGGAAACTGTGACTTTGATAATTACGGCATGCTTCGCTATATTGGCTTTGTTTAAAATCTGGATTAGGCGTGAAACGAAGGCCTATGTTGGGTTCCTAACAAATAAACACATTTTCTGTTCAGTTTATACAGTCTATGGTTGAGTGCACGCAATATCATTCCAAAGCTTGTTTTATATTGGAAATTTCAAGCTACTTTTTCGCGGTCCGTGCAATGCCCAACTCTTCTCTAAACAGTCCGAAAGCGATCCAAACAGATTCAGAAGTGAAACCAATATAGCGCAGTATCAATTGACGACCATGAAATTAGTGTGCTGGCAACTCTTGATAGGAGGAACCCGAACAGAATTCCAGTTTTAATATATATAGTTTTGCAATGGATGTGGTGATGAAAGCAATCTTCAAGTTCTATACTACGAAGCATCCATTTTAAACACAATATTGAACCTTACCTCCAGCTATATATTATGAAGTTCCACGCACTATTGCTGACTAGCAATAAGATTAGAGCACTGGAGATTTTCTGAAAAAACAGTGCAGTCTGTTTGTTGTCGTCAACGGTAGCGAATATACATTTGATCCTACCCCATATAATTTCGTTTCCTCGCCGTCACTATCGTCCATACCGCTGTAGACAGACACAGCAATCATTGCTGGCATACCCGTTAACGTAAATACGAGCACCATTACTAAGATTGTAATAGTCGCCTTCACTTCGTTGCTACGTCTAGGACTGGGAGTCGTGTTTTTCGACTTTGACACTCGTCGCTTCATTTTCCCAGTTTTGTTGATCAACATTACCCCAGTCGCCAGATTCAGGCCGAGTAAAGCGAAATACGGCAACCCCAATGCGATAAACGCGTATAATAATCCAGTTTGGAAATTGAAAGTCCGTAAAGTGTATATCATTGCCGGTGTGGATCCGTAGCTGCAAAAGAAGCAATCAAATCAATAAAGGTGTACTAGTACGACGAAGCTTCGACTCCGGCCCGAAAGCTGCGATATCGTTGTTCGCTGAAAGATTCTATCCGATTGGTATGGTTATCGGAGTAAGAATTGCATTGAATCAATTCCACGAAGGAACATTTTTCATGCACAAAATCCCGTCGATATACTTGTCATGCGTTCGAAATAAAAGATCAATTTTGCCCCCACGCGCATGCTGAGAAGGTACCAATACAAGGATGAAAATCCCGTATAGTCCCTGGAGGGGCTGTGAAGCCATGTTGGACAACGAAACACTTTTGGTCACTGACTATAACGGCAGTATGTAACAACTAGTAACGCAAACAAACTCGTACAATTGTGCCAGCTGGATATTAGCGACTCAGCGTGCGACCACGATTGTCTGGAGATGTCTGTCGAGGCTATGTTTGAACTCGAGTTCCAGTTCAAAACACGTTAGCGCTTTAACGACTCAGATTGCGTGTTGATATGTAGTATAGTAGCCTTTGTAATTTGCTACGCGCAGTACGTCCAAGTCATCAGCACAAGCCAGGTAGCCGGTGGACACTATATAAAAATGCTACTATCTTCCGGTTCCAATACTTCGATCTTTGAGCTTTGAGCTTTGCAGTTCACCTATGTTAGGGTTGCCATACGTCCGGAATTTCCCGGACATGTCCGGAATTTCACTGAAAAGTCTGCGTCCGAGAGGAATTTCTAAAATATGCCTAAATGTCCGGAATTTTGAAGGCTTGAAGTAGGCTCAAAAGTTTTTCGTAAATCAACAGAAACAACATTATTTTCAAACAGATTTATGCTATTCGAAATTCTTCTTCGCGCTGCGCGCCAGTTAATGCAACGTATATTGATATCAGTAAGGGCACCAGGCATCACCCTCGCCAAAGAATGCAATCAAAAATAAATATAAATAACCATCATTTACTGAAATAAGTCCAATTGTAATCGCAATTATAAGCTGACGGTATATTCCTAGAGTTGATTAAGGCCGATTTAATGCTTCAGTCACAGACAGTGGTTCGAAATATTGGGGTCGTTTGCCTTTATCTGGGGATCGCGAAGGTGTTGGACGTAATCAGCTTTTTAGGCCGTGAGTAAGTTTGGGCAAGCTGAAATTTTTGAGTAATCAGCTTATTCAAGTTTTGAGCTGATGGGTCACGGAACATTTTCAAGTTGGAAATGAGGTCGCGACCCTAAAATGGTCGAAATCGCCAGATGTGCAACCTGCTAGTGCATTTTATAGTAGCCTAATATACGGAAGAATCAATATGATTGACAGAATTCATTCATAAAATTTAACAGCCAATTGCATATGGTTAGTGCCCCAAAAGTTACATCGATTACCCTATGGTGGGCCCAAGATCACTGCTTTTTTGGGACGGAATGGGGAAGAAAAAATGTTGTTTCGGACCTGATTATTACACACAATCTGATAGCCGAACCGACCTAACAGTATCGCAGGGCTGTCAAACACAATCCCGACAGGCCAGACACAGCCCGTCAGACGATTCCATCCGGTCCGTGGATAAATCTATTGCGGACCCTAGCAAGTAGCAATCACAAGAGGTCCCATTACAGATGGCCATATTCATGACATATATTCCACTCCATTTCTGTAGACAGTCGATTGGCAATGCTTTGCTAGTGTGACGTCATATCAACGGACAATGTGTTATACTTCATTTTCAAATCCGCTAGTGGGCGCTAAAGAGTATCCGGAATTTGCTTCACCATAATATGGCAACCCAAACCTATGTGGGTAATGCAGTTCTCAAATCTACACCTGTACTAGTAAGAATATGAGTTTATGAGCCACTGACGTGGTCAAATTAGTCGTCTCCCGAAGTTGGCAGTATACTTTCACTGACCAAGAGGGCGCACGGCGCATAGTTAAGTATGCAGTCAAAGTTTATTAAAGCCTTTTTTCTGGATTAGGTTAGTATAGACAAGCATATATTACGCGCTGGCGGCAGAAAGTTTAAGACAATGTGCCAAGAAAAAGTATAATGAATTCCTGGATTCCATAATTCCTTAGTTCAACAGCTAGATATAATCATCCACTCACCCGAAATGATCCGGACCCAATGCAACCGGTAAAACGACAGACAGCAGGATACACAATGTCCAGGCCATGGCAATTAACAGAGCGGCGAATTTGTTTTTGATCGCCCTGCCCTAGAACGCATGTTCTGACGATCAGCCAAACAACGCTCTTATTACGCGATGGTTCCACTCACCTGGTTGTATTTTATTGGGAATTTTACGGCGACAAATCTGTCGACACTGAGAAGAACAAGATGAAGAATCGATGCCATGATCGACAAAACACCGATGATACTTAGAGCCATCCCCGTGATCCCATGTTCCGCTTCGTACACTCTTAAAAATAATGGTGGCAGGACTTCAGTTACTTCTTCAGCTACCTTGATTTGAATATTGCTGCGTTTGTTCTGAAGTCCGACGCAATGCCGGTAACAACCACATTTAAGTATAGGTGTACGCGGGAATTTCAATTACACGACAACTCTCGCAAGGGAAAATTAAATCGTGTTGTATACTCGACTTTACCATATATACAGTGACGTAGCAGTCATTTGGCACCTATGGATCTGCGCCATGGGCTGCAAGGGGGCGGCAAAATGTTAGGTGATGAACTTTTTTTAGTCAACATTACAGAAGTACTGCAACATGATTTCCAGTATATATAATTGTATACATTGAAACTGTTTAAAAATTTGGGAGGCATTTCCAACGAAAGCCAGGGGCCGCATCATATGCTCCTTTGCCACTGCATATATATAGCGTCATTACTCACTTGAATAGGATTGACGGTTCTATTTCATTTAGTCAATAGTGTGCTTCTGCTATAGCTATATCATTGCTCGGGGTTAACGTCGGGTGCTCTTTATTGAGTGAGTTTGAGTAAGTAAGCATGCGTGCGTCGTATGCAAGGCAGAAGAATATAAATTGAGGTAGTTTGAAAATTTTAAGGTAATATTATCACTTCTATAAAAGGTCCTTAGCACTGACAGCTTGTCCCTCTCAATTGCGATGGTCGCGGTCGAACCGACAGTGGGTAAGGTATATTCTGCTTCTAAATGACCTAATTTTAGAAAGGCAATATAGCCATTCAAAGTGGGGTTAATTGCCTAATTTATCTGACCATGATCAGATAATGATATTACAGATCTCGGGTCTGACATTATTGAGGGCTTAATTACCAGTCGTCGCAACGTCTGAAGAGGTGTATACTGTGTTTTTCCATGGGTCCCTGAATTGATATTCGAGTAGGCTATATATGCCCCAGGTTACAGTTATTCCGTGCCTTCCTTGCCTTGCGGTTGTATATTAAATTGCTTTGAAATTACTTCACGGTGGCTAGATAATGAACACTTTCATTGAGATCGATATCACGAATGCCGTTGGAACACTGATGAGCGTGAAGTGTGTATTTCAATCGGTGGTTACTACAGAAGTCAGAAGGTATTCCGAGATTTTAACAATAATGATAGACATCATTTACTGTAGAATTACTGTTGATGTTGTTGTAGGGTAGACTGATGTAAAGTTGATATCATTACGCAGAGAAAAAATTAATTCTACCAACACGTCATATTTTCTTCGGCAGCTCAATTTGGCTTAATTGGACTATCAAAACTCCTTCCTTTTTATATGTAGGCCTATACGTCCAATAATTACAGGAGAGTACAACTATTTCAGTCAGTTTGGCAAGACATCAATCACCCAAACCTTACCCGCAGTGCGCCTTCCATATTTTGCAGTGTATCCCCACATTACCTTATGCTTAAGGACTGTCATTCGCGTTATCTACTATACTGCTCACATTAGGCCTACTCGCTGTTGTTGTTGTTGTTGTTGTTGTTTGAGGTATTCACGGTGTTTGTAGGCTACTATGGTCATTGGTCATTGACACCAGACCTATTTTCTTCATTCTTATTCCGTAGCTGCCGACTTACAGCACGGCCCACATCTAGGATTTTATAAGACACCGCTTACTCGCTGTTTTCCTCCGCGTTTATTATTATGTTATCTTTAGGCATCTGAGCAATCCACCCTAGTCTGGCAATGAGCCATTTGCGTTGCTCTTATACCTGTAGCAAACGGTGTCTGGTATAATCTTGCTCCCGTCCCTTCCGATTAGGTAATGCGTACTGTTCACTGTGAGAAAAGAATAAACTCAATGTTAACATACGATATCATCGCGTTTATACTTGACAGTTTGTTTTATTTTCTACAATTTACCTTAGGCCAAAATAGCATGCTAGAGGTGTTGATGAAACACTAAACTCGCTAACCTTGGCTACTGTTGGGCTTACGCCTAGGAAATGCACGTTTCCGCATCATTTTTTTTAACCAGAGGTGTCAGTATAGCCTACTGTGATTAATGTCGCACGTAATATTAACTACATAATTAGTGTACTACTGCACAGTGTACACACTGTACGGTTCTGGTTATCGTGGGTGGTCATGGTCAGTGGTCAGTGGTCAGTCATGTTGCCCGAATACTAAAGTGTCTACTTGGAATTGAACTCGTTTTCAAAATCACTGACCACACTGACTCTGTAATTTATAATTTGATAAAGAGGCCTGCTTCGAAACCTATTTTCACTCCGTGCTGAGAGTTGTTGCCTCATGAATATAAAGAGCGAATCACACGAATGAGCTTCTTTTTTAAAGGCACTTTGCGAAAATGAAAAGTAGCAAAGACTGAATGAGTTTCCCTGCAGACCTTGTTATTATTACCTGGCTGACATTAGAACTTTGAACCGATACCCATAGTATACAGCCAATAAAATGGATCATTTTGCGATAAGGCAAAATTTCTGCGGATAACAAAATGAGGCTCATTCCACATATTAGCCCAACCCAACCCAATTGAAAACATGGACTAACTCCCTTAACGTGCCTTTTGCCGGTATCCAATCAAAAGCACCAACATTGCTTTTAAACGTTCACACAGCAGAGAAAGCCTTATGGGAATATCAAATTAAAAATCGAATAAACATTCGTTAATGAGAACAAGAAAATGTTTTGGTTTACTGAGAATCCCACCCCCCGTGACAGCATAGCCTGTAATCAGCCTTCATCATTACTGTCAGTGTCAGCCCTTGGAATGGCGTTATACTTCCGCATAATGGTTCACTGCAATGAAGGGATAAATCCTCATTTTATAGTAGCCTAGTAAGAAGGTATAGGGTAGGTGAGTAGGTGGTTGGAGCAATGCAGTCATTGGACATGGCGATAAATGGCCGAAGGATCTGATCGATACCGATATTTCTATTAAAGCAGATCAGTTAGGCTCCACTTGTAATGGCAGTCGGATATCCATTCGTGAATTTGAAATATATTTTAAACCCCTTTGAAACTAGGTACATTGTACCAATATGTATATGTATACACTCTCAACTTTTGCACTATAGAGGGGGTCACTTGGTACAACATAATCCTTGCATTAGAACGGCGGTTCTTAAACAGCGGTCCATGGAACCCTTGTGGAAACGATGTACCAAAGTAGGAGGTTATGAGATGCAATGCGGAGTTATACGCTATTTAAGGCTCACATTTATGCAATATTTCGCAAACCAACATAAACTCGAATATTTATGGGTTGTTCAACGTGAAAATTTTCTTTGCGCCTCGCTCGATTTCGGGTTAAGAGCTTTGCTGCTTTCAATTTGGCTACCATCCCTTCCGACGAAATAATAGTAGCCTAATAGTAGAAGATAAACATAAGTTATAGTAATTATTCCAGCGTTCTTCGCAATTATGAGAGAAGGGTGGCTTGATGTCTTTCGGAAGCTTTACGCTACTACTAAGGCACCGCTACCAACAGCTCTACCGATAAATCTGATCATGTGGTGTAAGGGTGTAACTGAGTAAAATATGTAAGAGGGCCTTCCAGTGTTATTGACAAAATATTGAATATAATTACCTTTGAAAATTTTCACGATTAGCGCGGTGAAGACAACGGAAGGCTATAGCATACCAATAGAAATAAAGAGATCTGTCTTGCGTTCGTCAATTGTCTAATACCGGACGATTTCCGCTACGAGAAGTGTGGGTGTGTTTGTAAACCTTATGTATAAAAAGAATATAGTGATCTTTGTATATATGTATGATAATTAGGTCTGTGGAGCGAGGCTCTCCATACAGGGACCCAGAACCAGCGTTTGCGGGATATCTTCGATAGGGGATATACTAGGAATTACAGACGTCCTCCTTAGAAGGATTTGTCCTCCTTTTTCAGGTTTTTGAAAATGTCCTCCGAGGATGCCTAAACGTCCTCCTTTTTGAGAATTCGTCCTCCTTTACAGCTTTTAGAGCTAAGATAGTGGATAGATCCGAGTGGAAATGGGCATAAATTTACAACTTTTCCGAATTTTACTCGACAATTTTAAGTCAGAAAGTTTTGAAAAAGTGTCCTCCTTTCTCGATTCCAAAATATGGTAACCCTAGGATATACGTGAAACATTTCATGACGGCTCAAGGGGTACGAGCGCTACAAACGTTGAGAAACATTGCATTAGAATATTTCACTCACGTGCTTCTCGATCATAAGGTGACAACATAATGTTGAGCGTGTCGTAAGCTGATTTCGGCAAGATTATCCCAATCGACAAATCTGCTACAGCCAACGAGCATTTGAACATATTAAACGAGTTGTGGAAAATCTTTTTCCTGTAAAAAGAGATGTTGAAGTGTATGTTAGATGTCTTGCATTGAAACACGCCTTGTACAAGTACATTCTCTGTCTTCAACGGGTTGAAATAATAACTGCCAATTGTATTGTATTGTAACGAGTTATGGTAGCAAACACGCACTGTGTGCTCAAATATTATCTTATCTTGGTTCTCATGGGATATTCTGATTTTAACCTAATCAGTTGGTACTTATTCTTACCGCTAGCGACAGAACAGAAATATATCGAATTCGCTACAAGCACTGTTTGACGTTACTTTTGCATCCAATAACATAGACCAGTTCCTAAATCGCATCGTACTGATTAGCCAACCCCTATCAGATAATCCGAGTTAATTTAGCGAGTTAGTATTGTAGGTCACGAGCTTCACCAACCGGATATCGGATATTTCGATCGTGTTTACGTTCTGTAGTGACGAACTTCTAGCGGCTTCCAATACATTCAGTCATTCAATAGGTATCCTGCAAATTGCTTATGATCGTAAAAATCACACTGCACGGTAGAGGTGTCATCATCGCCACTCAAGTAGAAGTCGAAGTAGCGATTTACTAGTAAGTACAAAACTAAATATTCAAAGCCTAGATTTGTTTTGAAACTGAAAACTGTCGACTAGAAGTAAAGTAGTTTAATTTCATTACCCCTCAACAAAGTAGGCAAATCCACTTAAAGTACTTCAAAATCCATAAGTATTAAGTACTTCGTTACAGACCAACTTGTTGTACTGTGACTGGATGAAAGAAAGACAGTGAAGTACAATTACTACTGATTATTTACAACAGTCCGTTTTGCGGGCATTCAGCCATTTTAACTTCATGGTTTGTAGAATTGTTTATCTGCTGCGAGGCGATATAGTTATGATCTTGGATTTTTCGTCGTTCTCTGAAACACCTAGCTGCATCTGATTTCAACGCGTGTCTAGCTATATGAATCACTAGTAGAGCCTATATTGACTGGATATGAGTTGTAGCATTGATCCGACCTTGGAGAGTTATCAGTTACCCGGAATGTCAATCGCGCAGCCTGGAAATAATGTCTCATAGTCGATATCTCTGTTTTGTTTAGGGATGTTATGGATTATCCAACGAGCACTCATACGTGTTTGTTGACATTTAGGCGCGATGTGTATATTCTAGGTGAAATTCCACGACTCCTACAGATTACCACCCATGTACTGCGAGTGACGGCAGTGTATCATATTGCGTTGTAATAATGTAATCTCAATTGATGGTAACCATGTTAATAGTGCATTCTTATCTCTGGTTAAATATTACTGTTTATGCATGGTATTTAAGGAAGAATCATTTGAATTTTAGCAAAACTATATGCATCAAATAAATACACGTCTCGTGCTTACTCGGAACCACGATTGGAAACTGCTGAAGTCCTTTTCTGTATGGTCCTATACGACGAAATTATATTTTACTAGGGTGGTGAGAACGTGAGTTTCACGTTCGCGTTCTGTGTGTGAACCTCAGAAATTTAGAGGTTCACGTTCACAAAAGAGGCTTACGTTCTGCACTGCGAACCTTTTTCATATATTACAATTTTCACCTCATTATAAGATATTTGGTTAGGCGTTGTGGCATTTCAACTACGGGCCACTATATGCATGACGCATAAAAAAAGCATAAAAATCAACACTAAACGAGCCTGCACCTTGAAAATCTCAAAAATTTTACTTGCATTATTACACAAGTTCGCTCGAATATTTAGTGACTCTCTGCTGTGAGCTTGACCCGCCATCACACAACATCAAGAGCGAAATACACTACATGTAGGTAGTCAGCGAATGATGCTCACTTAACGAATTCATCAATAAGGTTGGTGTCGTTGTCTGATGTAAAAAAATCCATCAGGCGTAGGGGGCCAATCTTGATTTTATGTTTATTGTATCATAAAAAACGAAATCCGTGCGATTGGGGTGATGACTACTGCATAACTTGGTAATGGGGTATTATCGGTAATAACAAGTATGGAAACCCGTTTAACACTTCGCTCAATATCAACGTAGCAATACTCAGACGCCGAATACATTGCCCGGTCTGGCCTGGACCTTATATTTCCTTGAAAGTCGTCGTCGAAACTGTTGGCAAAGTGGCGGAAGATATTGACTTCATGGGATTATTATATTATTTGATTTCCCCAGTTGATACATTTGGCGACGTTCAAAACGTCAATATGTACTTCAGCATTGTGGCATTATGGGGGCCGGGTCGTCGCTAGGTATCGTGTACATTAATATAGGCTATCCTTTCACTAAAATGTAGATTTTGAATTAGCAATATGACGTCACGTGACGTCATGAGGTTCTCGTTCGCGTTCACACAGAACCTTTCAAAAAGGTTTTCATCTTTTCATCATGAGAGTATTATATATCTTTTTATATCCTTATACCTCTCGACCAGTTAGTAGGGCATATTTTATCAGAGTACCCGTGATGAGAGGATTGACCAGTAATGTTTCCAACCGGGAAGGAACGGCGTCTCTTATTTGGTCCCACATATAGGCTATTCTCGAGGGCCTTCATATTTTGTGCAGTGAATGACATACTGTCCAACTGTTTCAGGTACGCCTCATCTTTTCATCATTTTTTTACTATCTTTGAAATCGAAAGCGAAATTAACGCGAGGGCCGTGGTCTGCACACCTCTGCCGTGAGGGCTGTGGAGTCGGAGTCGGAGTTTGTGAACATACTCTAACTCCGAATATAACTGTTTTAAAATCGAACCATCTGTTCTCAAATTTTACTATAAAGAGCCGTTGGAGCTGCAGAAGTTATCAAATTTTACACATATGTGGATTTGCACGAACCTGATCTTTTGCTGAATTCGAAAAAATTGGTTGATTGACTTGGTAAAAATATTAGCTAAAATGTAATAAGCGTATAATTTTCTGAGTAGGTTTATAGGAATGGTGAAGTTGGAGTCGGAGTTCTGTGAAGAAAATATTAGGAGTCAGAGGTCGGAGTCAGAGGTCGGAGGTCAGAGGTCAGAGGTCGGAGTCAGTGTTGGGATCAAGTCACTACCTTCGAGTCACGAGTTATCTCAATTCATTGCAGCTTTTGACGCGAATCAAGTCAAGTCAATCGATTTTTGAAAGTGACTCGAGTCACGTCACTCGATTTTTGGAGGTAACTCGAGTCAAGTCAATTTAAGTCACGAGTCAAGTCACAATTCAAGTCAAGTTCATTTTTCACAGTACATCATTGCATTTAGATAGCTGTTTGAAAGTTGTCATTTATTTTGAATGGAGGGTCGGACATAGAGTCAAATAAACATGGGAAAAGGCGTTGAATCGCTCACGCATACGTGGACCGATATCCTCAGTCTCTAATTATCAGCCAAAATAGAGAATAGAATGATACGAAACCTCATAAAGTTGAACGAATTTACATGATGCAGTGCACTAGCCACCTACACATCCGTGAGATACAATTTAAGCCTGTGCCGATGGTCGACGATTAATATAAACTTATCAACTATATATTAAAACTCGATTTAAATCACATAGAAGGTTTGGTTATGGTGGGTAACGACCACAAGCATTATATAGAACAGAGATAGATACTTTTACATTAGATTATTTCACTACTAGTTTACGACAACGTAAGCTGTGAGCTCAGATCACTTTTTCGCGGTCAATTTATTTGTAATAGAACAACGGAGGACCAGTAGAACAAGCAATCATTGAGCGATTGCTCATATGCTCACTCTTACAGGTCCCACCAGCGGCGTATCGCATACAATCCAAATACATGCAAGATCGGCCATTTTTATTGACACCGTTACTTGATGACTTGAAATTGACTCGTAAATTTTGCTCCGAGTCATGAGTCAATCATCTTATCTTCCGGAACATGCATATAATTAATGATAGCGTTACCAGCCGTATCGAATGAGAATTGGTGTTGTTATTTGTGACATTGCAAATATGCACACAGCATTTTGGTACAGAATACAGAGCATCTTTCATGTGAAGGTTTGGAAGTAGCCTAGTAGCATACTGTTTGTTTGTGGTATTCATGGTGCTTGTCAACCGTAACTGCCGACTTGTAGCACGTCCCACTTCTAGGCTTTTTTAAGACACCGCTTGCGCGGATGAGATGGGGAGCAGGAGCCTAGATAGGCCTATACCTCCGACTCTTGGGTGAGAATTCGGGAGTCGACCTTGGTCGGACTCGAACCCACAACCCATTGGTGTTGTCGCTGTGGATTATACCACTTCATGGTGTTTTGGTAGCATCTATGCAGGGTTGTAACCAAGTCACAGGGCTCCGAGTCACAAGTCAATCTCACATTTTTAATTTTGACTCGAGTCAAGTCGACTCATATTCAATTCGCCACCGAGTCAAGTCCGAGTCCAAGTCATCGAGCAGAGGTTCGAGTCCGAGTCATGGTATTATGACTCGAGTCCGAGTCCAAGTCATTGTGTTGACTGCTCAGTTTCCAGATAAAGTCTTGTTGATCCTTTCAGGATTTCCGAACATACAGCTTGACCCACATTTGTTGCAGGCATTTGTGAGACACCGCTTACGCGGGTCGAATGGACATGATGAGCCTATGCAATAGATAAACCTCCAACAAGCTATACAGGCGTTGAAATTAATTCCACTCCTAGCGAATTGACTCGATTATCTACCTTGTAATAACGAGGATGATCCCGACGTTTCCCATTATTATGAAGACCGACAACAGTATGTGGATAATAACAAGAAACGCAACTGCGACGGTACTGCAGTTGGGGCAGTCTAGTGGTCTTGTATGTGTGGCCCGGTCGCATCCTCTCGTGTCACAAAACGGCAGGTAAAAGCAGAAGGATTGAACTCTCTTCACCGGTATTCCGCTGGACGAGTTGACGGTGGCAAATAACGTGCCATCCATATATGTTGTGTCATCCATATTATCTACTATATGCTTTATTTGCTGAAAAAAGAAATACGATTTCGCTACATAGGCTACCGTTTGTAAGAATGCGTAATAACTATACTGAGACCGTCGACGTGTTCGATGGGGGATTCTTGGCCAGATCATATACGTTCCACTGAGGGCAATATCATATCAATTAGTTACCAAACCTGTCATGCTCGTTGTAACTTGTTGACAATTATTTACAACCACGGGTGCAAACGGTAAGGTAGAGCACTGCGAACCTGCGATTTCATAGGGAACGACTTTGCGGAACCTGACCATCGATAATATATGGTTCCTGTTACCGCTTTCGCATCCTATACCTTTCACATTTATTTACGTAACTGAAAGCGTAGCTACGAAAACGCGATCAAAAGTTTTATATCGAATTATAATGGCAGCCGCGATAACGCGATAAAATGATTGAGCTATATCTAATTATGGTAGCGCGCGTGCGACTCAAAGTGTGCGGGACGATGCGGTGAGACTTGCTCTCTTATAATGGAGGTACAGGTCTCGTCGTCACGTGACCTAATTTGAGGTGTTTAGATATCCTGAGGTGTTTGGAATGATGCGTTTACGTTGCCCTCGTTGAGGAATCATTGGTGATCGTGTAGGTTGCGCTCTTTGAAAAAATCACCCTAAGTTACAGGCAAGTGGCATGCATTTACTTGAATTCCAACGCTTTAACGAAACCTCTTTGTCTGACTGAAGAGAATGCCTATGCTTAGACCAGGGATTATCAAACTTTATCGAGCGCAGAACCCTAAATTATTTTGAATACTTGCGTGGTCCCCTATATTTTGACCTGGTCCAGAAACGTCTTACGAATCTGATTATTAAAAAAGGGTCTTCACTTTCAGCACAACTGCCAACTGGTCTCTTTCCTGCCTTAAAGACTGCGTGTTGATGAAAGCGGCCTTTATTTTCTACTCCATGCCATTAATACCTACAAAAGACTATCTTTTAATTCGGGTAATCGCTTTCGCCGACATCTCATCACGACCTTACCACCTCTACCAGTTGAAGTGCATGGCAATTTATAGTGGTAGTTTCAACATTACCTTTTCATGAACCCCTTATAACTATTATGCGGACCCTAAACAGAGATTACAAACACATGGCTGAAACCATCAAGCGTCTTTGATTATTAAGATGATTAATAAGATAATTTTTAGTTCGTGGGCCCAGGTAAATTCATTGTGAAAGTCAAACAGTGGCACACGTTTCGTTCATCGTTTTTCTCGGATCTCTGTCCTTAAACCTGCCTTTTCTGTGACCTATGCTTGGTCAACCACAACGCATTTAATGGACGTAACCGGACTTTCCTTCTTCTTGATAGGAGATTGTACGCATTCTGACGATATCCAGTAGTCTATTGTCTGCAACCAATCTGTAACGTTTATAGGCGTAGCGCTGTAAAATTGCTATATTCGTCAGCATTAATCCCTTCTGAAATCTTCGATGTTTATGATATTATAATACAGCTTAGAATAATTTTAAAACAGCAATCTGCCATCGTACAACGCGTTTAGAGAATTTTAATATGGAGAATACGCAAACGCTGTGTCGAGTCAAATTTTCCATGCATCCACGTGTTTGCGAAGATTGCATCGTCCGGAGTCTGGACTGTTACCGAATTCGTAAATATCTATATATCGATCAAAGATGGTCCTGCGTCAATGCCGCCGGTAAACTTTAGTTCAACGTGGAATTTAGCAAATTGTATTTCAGTCTACTAATTACAACGAAGCCCACGTTTTCAGTGCTACGGTTGTGTTTTTATGACCAAATATTGTCGTGTTCTCATTGTATTGCTATATTTGAAGTCTGTTGATAGTCAGCGATTGTTTTGAAGGGCGTTATTCCGCACACCGCGGTTGGATTACCATTCTAGGTTTCTCGCATCAGCCGTAATTCATCATTGTTCAGCATTTGAGAGACTCGTCGTACCTGATCATAATCTTTCCGGCAAAGAGGCGCCTGCGTTCGTAAACCGAGCCGTTCGTTGTGTAAGACGTCGTTACGGTTACTTAAAAAGGAATGTAAACATGAATCTTATTTGTTAATGACCATACTAATAATATCCTTAGTCTTATCGCGCATCTGGTGTTTGACGACCATCCGATATGACCGACCACTCCCATCTGTGACGTTGTAATCATGCAACCATTCTTTAGTTTGCCTCCGTAAAGAGAAAGTTTTGCCGGGTATTCAAAATTCTGGGTTTTAATATCGTACTCGGATAGGATAGCTTTTCGATTTCGGGGTCGATTCGGATGATTTGACTAACCAAATGCGTTCATCGTGATGGATCAGTTACCGAAACGATCCAGCTGGATTAAAAGGTTTGAGCATATGCAATATCAATATGCGTGAACAGCTCAAGAGAGGCAAATGAAGCTGCTATTGTTGCTTTTTTTTAAATTTCATGGTGCTCTCAGGACATGTTCCCATTCAAGACTCAAATTCTTAAATATGATATTCGAGTCGAAGTACCAAGTCTGAAATTGTACGAGAATCCCGTGACAGAATTTCTAACGATCCGTCAACCATCGCAAGGTCTTTCATTTCACCATAACCCACAGTTCGTCGTAGGAACCGGAAAACTATTGGCATTACAAAATAAGTGTGCACTACTGCGCAGTTTTGTTAATCCAATGAAACGGAGATCTTGAATTCGAAATATTTTCTGCGGTTGCAATTCGCAAATATATAGCATATTACCCACTTGCGACGACCGTAATAAAGGCTTAGTACGATGATAGTGATCCACAACTCGGTGCTAATTGTGCTCAGGGGTGCTGCAAGAAAATGGGTTGAACACGGCTGTGGTCGACATCTAAAAAAATTTGAAAAATATCTAAATTATGAGATCCACTTGAGAAGCTGATGACAAGAAATAGGTCATCACCAGCAATGGATGCTTGACCGATAGTCATGAGCTTTGTCAAAACCGTCTGAATGTCTAGGGTGGAAATGTGATACGACCTAGGTTGATGGCCTTTTCAATTTTAGTCACCAGGTTCTCAAATGTTGCACTCATGGTACTCGAATTTCAAGGGTGCCAGGAACTGTTTCACTCACGCACGCACGCACTCACGCTCGCACGCACGAAGTATGTATGTATGTATGTATTAACGGGCACAACACAGTGGAGCTTATCGCCTTTATAGGCCTTGTGCTCCACGACATGAATTTCATAATGTTCATTGGTAAATTCAGTTTTAGAGGGTGAAACAGGTATGGCATTGTAATACTCAGTTCCGTATTCGAAGGAGATAGTTCACTTTTTAGACATTGCTTGATTTTATAGGATTTACGAGCATGTTTTTCATGTACTTTAACATTTATTTGGACAAAAGCATATTATCATGATTTTCAGACAATTAGGGTATAGGCTCTACGTCTGTAGCGAAAAGTATCGAATATCTGTCAAAGATTACTTCTCGCAAGTAAATACCGCTCGGAGCATTATTAGCCCGTATCAGCTTGTTTTCATGCGAGTGTGTTATGATTGCGCTTAATGAAGGCTATTATATCAGATCGTTCCTAGGATTAGAAGTTTTATTTCTACCGTTCGATAAGGGATGGAGTAATTACCCTGATGATCGGCATGATCACAAAATGTGTTTGCTATTGTATCGGCTTGAAACGGGATCAACCTCTCATCCGGTCTATGACACAAATTGCGAATCTCACTCGTTCGTATATTGCCAATGCAGGGCTAATTTAGATGATAGGTATCGTTAGTCTTTATCGGTTTAGGTAAAAATCCATAAAAATAGTTTAATCCCAAAATGAGCCGTTGGAATTGGCTCATGTTTTCTGTTTTCTACTTCACTTATAGGATTATGTATTCCAGCGAAAGTGATATAATTAATATCACTCTACCATGTTATCTAGGGCTACCATATTTTGGAAATATGAAAAGAGGACACTTTTTCAGTGATTTCAGACTTACAAAACCGGTGGTAAATCCTGAAAACATTGTAAATTGTCCCACGTCGTAGTCGGTTGACTAAAAAACGGTCAACTTTCTCGCTCAGTACCCAAAATACAGTTTTTCCTTCACATTATCAGGTGGTTGACTAAAAAAAAAGAAAATATCAACTTGCCGGTTAAGCTCCCGAAATACCCGCCGGAGCGTTACTTCGGTGCTGATTTACGGCATCTCAGTCGTATTTGGCCTTAAATCTGACCGAAATTCTCAAAAAAGAGGACAAAATCTCAAAAAAGAGGACATTTGTGCGTCCTTCGAGGACACTTTCAGCAAAGTCAAAAAAAGAGGACAAATCCTATTAAAAGATGACTTGTGGTAAGCCTAATGTTATCTGCATATGCAGTCAGTTTTGAATGACCGAAAGTGCAACGTGCTCCAAGTCGACATTTCGGTATTAGCCACAAGCTTATGGTCATAGCGTACAATGACCATCGACCAATGCTAACATACCAGTGATGAGCGGATAGTGCTTTTTGAGACTCCGAATCCCTCCGACAACTTTAGTGTCTGAGGAAAACTCCCTCCGACTCCGAAGAGCTCAATCCCAGACTCCGAGATACTCCGACGAATCTCGTCAAGTATCCGAAACAGTGGCAAGCATGGTACACTTGGTAATCTGTTTAACTAAATTAATGTGATAATATGGTTGGCCTTAAAGTATTGTCTACTCTCCAGTCCCCAATTGCAGTGCAGATGGCTGATTTTTATGCACTTGGCAATCATTTTTGCATGTTACCCGTCATATTACAACTTAACAAGGTGTAAAATGTCTGTGCTTCGGTTTGTAATCATGATCAAGAGTGAATTCTGGTCAGAGCTATCCAAAGATATCGGAGACAAAAGTTACAATACTCCGAAATTCTCCGAAAAAATATCTGTAGTAAACTCCGACTCCGCTCCGACTGTCACAAAATCGGCAAAACTCCGCTCCGGATCCACTCCGACTCCGCTCCGATGCTCATCACTGTAACATACCAATGGTGTGAGCGTACGGTTCATGCTGATATTATAGGTTGCGAGCCTTGATAATTAATTCAGAGGTTTGCGACCGTGCAGGAATATTAGTAGGATCTATTCTGAGAACATTTCTGAAATAGCACAACGCACAGCAGTCTTAGCATACATTAGGGACGGGCAACTTCACTGGCCGGCGGGCCTGATACGGGAAAATGAAGTGCTTGGTGGGCTGGATTACATAATCGATACATTATTCGCGTATTTTTTCACCTATAAACGAAATAAATCGTATTTAATGTAAACCTTAAGTTTAAGGCATTAGTGACCAATACTAGTATTTAATGAATTTATTAACCTCATGTACTTCAATAGCTGTTGGGGTCAACCAGACATCTGGTGCAAGATCGATGTTGTCAACAAGTTCTGCGAACTCTGGCTGCATGTTGGGTGTTGAAATCCTCAGCAAAAACTGCACGAGTGCACGTGAACATCAGTTATATTTATATTGGAACGCAGCTTTATCTTGGTAATGTTTAATTGTTTATGGTCGAAAATGTTTGCTCGCTACTGTATGTAAACCCGCACAGAACAACTAGTGTCATGACCATCTTTTTCAGGTTGGCAAACTTGGATTCATTCTGTGACGCATAAAATTTGTAAAATACTTTCAGATTACAATTTTGCTTTCAGGACAAAAACTCTATGCGGACCGCTCAAAATCCCGTCGCGTTGCCTGCATTTAATAGCTATTCATAGCCATTACTATATTATGTGATCGATTGGCAAGTTATATAATTTTACCGCATTATAATATATAAGCATACACATTAAGGACATACTCACGCTCCATGAATACGAAATAGTCATTTAATATAATGATACCGAAAATAGGCATTTGAGTTATACATTAGGGATGGTGTGAACGTGAGGTTCACATTCGCGTTCTGTGTGTGAACCTCAGAAATTTATAGGTTCACGTTAAAAAACGAACCTTGGTAGGTTCTGCACTGTGAACCTTTTTTCATACATTATAATTTTCACGTCATTTTAACATCTCCGGATGAAATTTACTGCATTTCAACTGCAGGCCACTCTATGAATGGCTCTGGTAGCATAAAAAATATCAACACTAAACGAGTATGCACCTTGACAATCTCAAAAATTTTACTTGCTTTGTTACAAACGTTTGCTCGAAATATCCAGCTTTCCGTTTGTGAATATTTAGGGACTCTCAGCTGTGAGCTTGATCCGCCATCACACAACATCAAGAGCGAAATACACTACATGTAGTAGTCAGCGAATGTTGCTTATTCAACCAATCAATGAAATTGATATCGTTGTCTGATGTAAAAAATCTAGTAGGCGTACGGGGTCAATCTTGACTTGATATGTTTATTGTATCTTAAAAACCAAATCCGTTTGATTGGAGTGTTGGCTACTGCTGAATAACTTGCTAATTGGGTAATATCGGTAGCAAGTATAGAAACCCGTTTTACACTATGCTAAATATCAATGTAGCAATACTCAGACCCCGAATAAATTGTCCGGCCTGGGCCCTGTAAGGGTAGGTCATGCGGTACCGATATTCGCTAGCGACTTCGTTTCTTTCTTTGTTCCACTCCTTCGCTAGCGATCGCGAGCGAGGTCGCTAGTGAAGTCGCTGCCGATGCGTTTCACTCGCGAGCTCGCTAGTGAATCTTGTTGTCACAGCATTACGTCACAGCCGAGAAAGAAATTATTGTGAAATATGGATCAGTTGTTCGGAGACCGCCGCTGTGTACGGACCTAGCATGGTGGGTGATACATTGTAGCATATAGTCCTGTATGGCATTTGTAATAACAAAAACGAATCTTATGGTATTCAAATAGGTGCAACCGTTGGCTCTTGCAACCACAATGATTGAAATGTTCAAATTAGAACTCAAGGAAATGTAAAACGATAACGACATGGGCTGTGCAATGATGAGGAGATTGCAAAACGTTATGAAAACTATCACTGATACCCAACCCATGCTAGATATGAAGGGATCATGGCTACTACTGGATATTTTATTACGCCGATTTTCCGAGTTGATCATCATCGTCACTACTTCATTCATCGAGCAGCTGCTGTGTCCTACAAAGCCGTACCGTGCCGCCGGCGTATTTTCTCGCTCCAAGAAACACGTACTCGTACTGTACTCAGTTAACCTTTTCCACCCCATGATGATGTAACACTTGTCTTTTCCCACCCCGTGATGACGTAACACTCGTCTTAGATTGTCGCGAGTGGCTTCGCTCGTGAATATTGTACGTGTGGCCTACGCTTAAACCGTGAAGGCGTAAGCCGAAATTCCCTTGCAAGTCCCCGTCGAAATTGTTGGCAAAGCGACGAAAGATATTGATTTTATGGGATTATTGTGCCATTCGTTTGCCCCAGTTGATACATTTGGCTACGTTTGAAACGTCAGTATGTTACATCAGCATTGTGGCATGATGTGGCCGAGTCGTCGCTAAAGGTATTGTGTACATTATTATATCACTTCACCGAAATGTAGGGTTTGAATCAGCAATATGACGTCACGTGACGTCATGAGGTTCACGTTGGCGTTCACACAGAACCATTCAGTAAGGTTCGCGTTCATACGAACTTGAACCTTACAGAGGTTCACATCATCCCTATTATACATACCGTTACGAATGTTCAATTGTTCATATTGTGACAACTCTCTCAACTTCATTGCATACAGCAAATGTGATGGCCATTCCTAGTATCCAAACTGGTAATCTTGAATTGAATTGCTACTGCTGAGTTTTGAGAAACTTTAGCCTACGACAGCCAAAATCGTGATGATCGACGATGTTTGTGTGCATCGGGCTTCAGCGATTCTTCTGCGCAACGTCGTCGTCAACTATACGGTGTGCGCCAATGAACCTACTCATGAGGCAATTTTGGAGTCAATTTTAAAGTCGCCAAATATACTACTATACAAATCATTCTAAATCACTCAGTCACAATGAGCATCCGCTATGGCCTATATAGGCGACTTCGCAAATTGGATTTACGAGAATGAATGGGAGATAGTTTCGAAATAACGATGTACTTTGAGCGCCGTTTCGGAAGACGGTCATTGATTACAATGGAGATGCTCTGCACACTACCACTGACGCACATGTAATTTTCATATTTGGCTGAATTACGGTGACTAAATGTTTGTGTTTTATTCCGAACACAAATTGGGCTTCTCTGAGCCGTTTAGACGAATTCTGGTAACAATATTTTAACATGCGCACAAACATTATTTCACCTGTACAAGCATGAGGACGCACGCTACCTATATCATTCATGAAGTAATCGAGTCAATGAACGTCGCTCATATTGAAGTGAACTTCCATATTGGACTGTGGTCTGCATCATAAGTAACGCAATGAACTAATATTGGTAAATCGTCTTTGTAGCTCATAAATGACACGACACGACGTTTGACGCGTTCTACCGTGTGTGCACTGTGCATCTGTGCATACGACAGCCTACGTGTGTGTACTTCCGCACATTGGCCTACGACTGGTTAGTTTAAATAGATATAAAATCGCAATATTCGGGATTACTTGACTTGACTCAAGTAACTTAGAAAATTTGCTAGGCTCTACTTCGAGAATTTTTAAATGTCTTGAATTGACTTCATATGAAAAGTTGCAATGACTCGAAATGACTAGCGACTCGAAGATATAGTGACTTGATCTCATCGTTGATTGGTGCTGCATTTGAGCAGAACCTCAGTCAATAGGCATATAGTTTACACTAAAGTATACTTCTATAGTATTCCGCATGGGGTATGCCCTGTGATCAGCATTCTCAGCAAGTGACATATTTAACTTGCATCATTTTATTGGTTTATAATGGGCTTAGTACCAAGATCGACGGACTTCGATATTCATGCATTTCTGCCAATGAACTCAAACGACTCAAATTGGAATATTTGCGGCTTTAAGTTGACTCGAAATCAGAAATTTTGAGATGCAGTGACTCGAAAAAAATTTCTTGCAACTCAAAAGTAGTGACTTCACCCCAACACTCTCTGAAATATTGTTGGGATTAGCATTGTAGCGTCACGCGACGTCATAGGTTTGTGTTCACGGAGAACCTCATATGACATTTGGAGTTCACGAGAACCAGAACTTTCATGGGATCGAAACATAATTAGAATCTTGCTTGACCAATGACCATCCAGTTGAAAGGACCGGTGAAATGATGTAAACATTGACATGTGCGATATATAATGTGTTACGAGTGCTTCATAACTAATGCATAGTGTGTCTGGTGTCCGGATTATTCATGAGGCAGCCACGAGAATCAACAAGGATGATTATGTACAGAACAAGTTTTATATTTGGGACGACGCATCAACTTATTCTCATTCGTTTAATACAAGGGCGGGCAACATACGGCCCGCGGGCCGGATCTGGCAAGCGAAGGGATTTTGTCCGGCCCGCAGACTGTTTTCCGTCTTACATGATAATGTAGCCCGCGGCCCCAGCCTGCCGATATTTCCCACTACTTGCTTACTATGTCCAATTTTAGTGACTGTGTTTTATTATATACGTGTATGCACAGCGTGCGAGAGTGGAGCTCGTCCAAGCGATAAGACTTGCATTATCGGCATTTAACATGTACTCAACCCCAATGTCGTTTGCGGTAATCAAGGTGTTTGTCGACTACAATGGTCATTTACACCAGGCTGATATTTCTTATTTTTGATTCCGTAGCTGCCGACATGTAGCACGGCACACTTCTAGGCTTTTGTAAGACACCGCTTATGCCAGTGGTTGCCAAGTCAAAACGGGTCGCGGGCCACATTTCAAATTTCGTAGAGGACGCAGGCCGCATGAATTCAATATCGAGATTAATTAGGCCACACACTTGAACAACGACGCTATCTCGTCACCTACGCAACCCTAATGAATTGATATCTTTGTAAATTTGGGGTACTGGACTCATCGAACGCCTTGAAATCTTTATTAAGAATTGCACCGAGTGTTGATTGATCAGAGAGAACCAGACATGGCGGTGCCTGTATGACAACCCTATTCTCAAAAACACATTGTCCACGTCAATACCGGCGAGAAATGGCTATGAAGTGACAATGCTGTCGTTAAAACACATTCATTAAATACGATTCCTTGTGTATGTGGTTAAACGGGCGAACAATGTATCGATTCAGTAATCCGGCCCGCCAAGTACTTAATTTTCCTATATCCGGCCCGCCGACTGGTGAAGTTGCCCGCCCCTGGTTTAATATAAGAATTGGTATTTTGCCTCCCAACATGCCGGTTGTTCATCTATATTTTCCTTCGACTTTCACTCGCAAATACTTTGTTTTGATTTTTTTTAAATTGCATGGTTTTATGTCATCTGTTTATTCATGGCTTTCACCCTCCTACCAACAATTACGCTTTGCGTCGACTCACTCCCACAGCCGATTGTGACCATGGCTATCGCTATCGCAGTAAATACGATGGATATGCCTCAATTGTGTGTATATAGTTGAAAACAAACGTCGTTTCATGACTGGTTGGTCGTGATAGAGTACCGTCGATAGATATAACATATAGCACTGCTTCCATGAAGCCTATTCCGTACTTTTTCAGAACCATGAACATTGAACAACCGAATTATCTTTCAACATGGCATTTTTCCTTTAGCTTACTTAAGTCATAACAGCATGTAATGTGAAGGAGAATTGTACTTCGTAGGAAGAGGGGAGTCAAGCAAAACAATCGAAGATTCTGACTGATGATACAGGGATGAACGTGGTCATCATAAAATATCAATTACGTCATGTTGTGTTCCTGCTAATCTTAGAACCCTCCACTTTCATCTATATTTGGTCAATATTTTGGAAATCGAGCGCCATGTTAACTTCAAAATGCTCAACAGACCCAGGGAACTCCTTGAACATACCTTTAGAAGCTGTGTAATCGACCTTTGGAAAATGAATTCACCAAGCAAAGCCCGCCCCATAATTTTAATCTTAACCGAACCTGCATAATGCTCAATGCTCATGTACAATGAGGATATCCTAACCGGCACCTTCCAATCTTACATTCGGCGCCGACAATGATTTTGGTCGGTATGATATCATAATTCGAATCTTGTTCCAATCATACCATATGAATTCTGCATGCAAGCATTTGCGAGTCTGGCAACTGTAATCCGATATTAGCTTGCATAGCACACAAGGGTCACATAGTAGCAAGATGCGATAAAACAATACCTTATTGTAGCATTCTTCACTCCATGTCAGAACACATGACTATACTTTCTAATAATGGGAAGATTATGGAAATGTTGCGTGTATTGAACGGGGATAGAATTATTGCTCTGATATATTAATTCTTTCTATAACATATTGAGTGAATATATGCTATTTATTTAAAAAGGTAAGAGTTTTTCAAGTCCGGGTCTTGCTCCGAATGTCCGAACTCATCCATTGCCCTAGCTTGCCGTTGTGCTAGCCTGAGTCGAACCGGCTTCCTACTCTGAAGTGGAGTTCGTCTCAGTGAGTTGAGTGAGCTCAGTGATCAAGCAATCTTTTGTTCGTTTGTTTGTTTGTTTGTTTTTCGACACAATATACGCTGGTCCTCCATCCATCCTGTAAATGTTATGTATTGGTAAACTGTAAGTTGGTTAGTTACAGGAACTATTCAGGCACTTATATAGCTGGCCAGCTTTCAACACGTGATATAGGTTGAGAAGAAATTTTGTGGATGGAATTATCGAGTATATACGAAAATCTACTATGGGGATATTGCAAATCATATTGTCAGCGTTTTCGGAAACGCTACCTCGAATGAATCTTCTTAGAAAGGAGAAGGATGATTGTGCTCACAAATGTCGCCTCCAAAAGTTCTAGATGTTGGCTTTTGTGTCAGGGAAATGCGCCGCACTGTAATCAATCTAGCATGTATATTTAGCGTTTAGGTGTCTTTTACCACTGTGCGATGGCACGAGATCGTACGCGAAGTAATTGAAATGCTGTCGTGAATAGCAAAAAGGTTGGACACCGATGGCATATATTTATAAAGTGCTTGATGCAATAGTACACCGTCTTTCTTGCAGATTATTAGAAATTCAGTGGTATTTTTAGAAAGGTTCGCTGTGACATGACTCAATGTCGTTTTTTATCCGACATTCGAACGCATTTCCGAGTCGAGCTCATAAAATAAACATGATTAGATTGACATGCACACCATACATATTACACATACAACGCCGATGACCGCATAAATGCACATCCCATTTTCGAAAGCTTCCACGGTAGCTGCGCGTTGAATCCTAATGCTATTGCCAACCTAAACCAAGTTTCTTCTTCATGATGTAGATTCAATCCATTCGGTGATTTCTCTTTTTTATGAAACTTTGTCGCACTATAGTTATTGGTCGTATTTTCCTGGAATTCTATGACAGGTTAAAATTAATTCCTTATCATTTGATGACACGTTTTTCATGCTATACCCTAGTTCTGCATGCTATCGTGCAGTACTCTTATTATTCAAATGGCAGTCAGATAAAGACTAGAAGATAATCGCCAATTCTTGTCATTAAAGTATAGACGAAGCTCCTGTTGGTTCGCACCGCAACCACATTGACATTTCGTCCAGTGGCAGTGAACACGAACAAGCTAATGCTGCCAGAAATCTCATCTCAAAACAGGGCGGAGCCAGCATCCTATAAAAAGTGTATTTGTTTATTATACATGCATACATGATGAAGGAGCACAGCTCCGAAAGCTCGTGTAACTATAATAAAGCTATATTCATACAAGTGGGCGTTAAATAGTGCGTGGATGCTACCAAGGTCCTACTTGTATTTTTATTAGATATACAGCATTCATTACCGCCGCTATGCAAATTCCCGGATTGGCGAGACTTTCAATCATTGCGAGATCAATCTCGTTTTAAACTGCCGTGCCATACTGTAGTGGTAAACACGTGATTCAACCTTCGACTATACGTTTTCTCGTGGTGCGACTCCACTCCGAATTATATTAATCGTATTTTCTGAAGGCCGCTCCTGACGAGAGTAGGTTAAACAACTTCGATCGGAAGAGATTAATAAATTTGGAAATGTGAATATATTGTTTTTAGCGATGTTGAAGCTATGTAGTGTTAAAAACCGATTCAAATTTTCAATGACCACGATCATGCTCAAACTGTTACTTGGTAGTCAAGACACCAAGTATAACCGAGCTATTATTGTTCAAATACAAGTTAACGCTGATTATGTTGTGGTGAAGTTTCCCCCTTATCGCACAAGATTGGTAAAGGCATACATAATTCGAATAAGAAGTGCTATTATTTGCCGATCGAAATGATTTATACTATAATATTGTCACTATATATCAGTGGCCGGGAACCTATGACTCGCGAGCCATATAGGGCTCCTTTGTGTATAAGATATCGGTCTTTGCCAAATATTCTTTTTTTTTACTGAATTGCTCAATATTGCAGCGACTTGTTAGTAAATTTTCATCACGACCAGAATAATTATTCCCGTGGCAGTCTAACATGTTTTCGAGAGGCAAAGGCAATGCCGTCTTCGGGTTTAAGGGCTCGACCTCTCTTCAAAATCCTCAAATTTAAGTTACTGTGCCGTGTCGCGCCGGCGACCAATATCACTCACGTATTCGATGTTGCCAACCCGACTCGAAATCTTGAATTGCGCGATACGTTGATTGATCAAAGAGAATAGCAGACATGGCGATACCAATATGATAACGAAGTTTTCAAATACACGTTGTCTTCCAGATCTACGGCGCGAATTGAACTGACGTGGACGTGACATTCACAATTACAAACTCGAATTTCAAACAACGCCATAGCTACCCAGTACCCAAGTTCTTGATTGGCAAGTAGCTGTACCGGCGATAAAATAGTCGTGTAGCGCAACATTTATGTTACCGCCGAATAATTTGGGAATTGAGAAGTCGATCAGTATTTAGCTTTTCAGAATCAGCGCGACAGTTACATTAGATTAAAATCAGTTATAATAAATTCTAAGCTATTTACGATGAATTACGTAATCCATGGTGAGGATTGGCCCGATGTGCCTTTCCCCTCTCGTTTCGCGCTTCATTTTCGAACAATAAAATGCAAATTGTGTGAATTTGGGAGAAGAATGTTACAAATCTAGTCATTTATGAACATCAATATGAAATACCAATAATAATTGAATGTTTCAAAATTTTCGTTAACAGCTTAAGAGTATATATGGATTGCTGTTAGTGACCATGTTGTGCTCCACCTACGCATGTGATCATGGGTTCTCCCATTTAAAAGGAGCATCACGGCAAACCTACGTTCTCTTAACTCAAGTTTCGCATGTTCAAGAAAGGCAACCAGCACGATTAGTTCAAGTTTTTACACTGAAAATGTTGCGCACACGACGAATCCCGTGTAGTGACTTCGAATTAGTGCTACTATGATGTCAGAAATTTTCAATTGTGACGTAACAGCTGATTGACATGTATGGCTCTTTAGAAGATAAAATGGAAAAATAAGGCCAATATGGCCCTTTGGACAAAAAGGTTCCCGACCACTGCTATATATCCACTGGGTAAAGTGTTTTTACATTGTACATATATATTATACTATTGAAAGTTTTACTTTCAACTCTTTCATATCCGTTTCATCTTCGTAGCGCATCCTTCTGTGACGTAACCACCGACTTATAACCTATGCAGCGTGTGCATATGTGTGTAAATTTAATTTGTTGGTATTACCCCAACTTGCTTGGTTTGACAATTGTGTAAACCGCGAGATGGAATTAATTAAAAGCCTCATAAAATATTGCGTAGCATCATCAATTTCGATGTAGGCAATATTTCTGAGTGTGACATATCGCGGTGATGTGTACTGAAAGCTATTGGGAGCAATTCCTCCGTAAATGGTACAATATTATGCCTTACTTGTTTAATTTTCCCTTGTCTGAAAAGCATAAGCCTATATAATGGATTTATCCGCATCTGTCTGTTATTGCATGTCGCGCCGTGACTCAATATTAACATGTTTGGGATAATGAATAATTACAAGTCCTTCACTTGGGTCTAATATGATTCTTATCCTAGTGGAGACGCATCAATTATCGATGAACTTTTCCATTTGGTGAGCCTATAAAGGGTGCCAGTTCGGCGTCCATTCTGGCTGTACGCGTACCGCAAGCTGGAGAGGAGATTGCTTTGAAATCACGTGATCCGCGCGTTTCAATGTCGCAATTGCCTCTATTAAACAATAACTTCCAGAAATGTGCAGATAACAGAGCTGTGATGAAGGTTAAGTCCAAAAGTAAACAGGAATTTCGCGACGCGATAATCGTAAGGCTTAGAGCTCATTGAAGCAGGGACGAAGTAGAGTCAGTCTGTCCGAGTTGGAATATGAATGCTTTTGATCGGGTATTTATGGGACTATCAGTTTATTTTTGCAAGAGCTTATCGCCGTTTCGCAGAGAAAGTGACACAGTCGGCGATACTGCCCTCGATTGGCACCACATTCACTCGCTCAGGCTACAAATTAATGCAAATTGGTTTATCTAGGCTTCTCCTCGCCAATAGATTCGCGTAAGCGGTATGTTGCAGAAAGTCTCAAACTAAACCTGGCCGTTCTTCTAGTCGACAGCACTGGAGTCATAATAAATGGTATCGGTCTGGTATTAAATGACCAATGTCGTCGAAACACCAAATTCCTGAAATATTGTGTGTACATACCAAATGATTAATTATGGATGTTTTGCTAGTAACGGGTGTGATCACGGACCACCATGTTTTCGTTTTTATCTCCTAACTTTCTTTAAAGGTCAGGGTCGCTAACAGACTGTTATCTGATGCCCAGGGATTGATAATCTCACTGATGTTAGCATAGGCGTCTGGACATTGGCGCAAAAGCCTAACAAATCAAATATTTCCCTTTCTGGATGTGATCCATCTTTTTCTGAATCGGCGTTACGCGTTTTATGATGGCATTGCAAATTCCTTCATATCAATTCTACACAATCCATCGATAGCATTTCTTTTTGCTCTGTAACGTACATAATCCCACTATCAGTATAAGGTTGTGATACCTTTGCAAACCTTTGTTTTCAGTGGAAAATATGTCAACCCATTGCCTGAAAATTTCCATTCCATACCACACCGGCACATTCCCATATTCCATAGCGAAACTTCGTTCGATATCATGATATAGTGTCCCTGGCTACAGCATATGAATGGAGAATAGAGAGCATTTGATAGCCTCACCATCTATGAGCTATTAGTTAATACACCACGCAATATAAGACGACTCCTTTGATACAAACTGTTTCATAATTTGTGATAGCGAAAAGACGACGAGAATGGATGTAAATTCGAATCCTCGATCCGCTTACTTTCTATATAGATCAGTGGTCTGTCAATGCACGGCATATGGTCACATATTGGGTCGCATTTAAAACAGACGGTTGTTTAAAACAGTTTGTTTAAAACATGTTTTAAACAGTGTTTTAAACGAAGGCCTATAAGAAAAATTGTGATTTTTTAAGTTGTAAAATTATGTCATATATACTTTCCACAAAACATGGTGTATGAGCCTGCGAAAAATTACCAACCGATATAGCCGACGTATACGAAATGGGATGGTTGGAACCCTCAAAATAGTCGGTTCAACAGCTATGGTACGTAGATATTTCGTCAAAGGAGCCATATTTACTCTATATTTCCAATAGTCAATGTTAATCCACTATGACGTCATAATTGAAATTTTGTGACGTCACGGCTTACAACATGTTTTAAACAAGGGCCTTGTTTTAAACATGTTTGTTTTAAATTGATTTTTGCCTAAAATGCAACCCTAGTTACATAAGACACAGGCATGGGCGGATAGAAGCGAGAGAGACAGATGGTGAAAGATTGAGTGAACGGAAGTCGTTCGCGAACTTACTGAAATTTGAAGACTCGCGACTAGGGCTGGGCACAATGATTCGAGTACTCGGATCTGAATCGAGTGTTAATTGTGATGATTCGAGTCGAGTAGTCAAAGACGATTTTTTCGAGTACTGAAATTATAAGCTCATCGCCACTGGAAGTTAATTTATCAGCGAGAATAACAGTTTCGGCAGTAATTTCACCGTTGAAGCCTTGAAACCTTGATTGAGCGTATCGTAGCATACGAAACATATAGTACCAAGCTACGAACATTACTGGAACTAGCACATTTCCGAAGTCATGATCGTCCCACAACATTGTCACCAAGTGCAATAAAATCGGTATGGTTGAAAAATTACCCAAGTATCTTTAATGTGACGAATAACAGGCCTTATATTCTTTGTAGTGGCATAAAAGGTACATATTTGAACTTTCACATATTACACTCTGTTATGACGCCATAATGAGTGATACTCGCTTACTCGACTCGACTCGAGGCATATTACGTGATTCAGAATCGAATCACTCAGGTACTCGATTTTGCCTAGCCCTACTTGCGATCATCACAGTATTCATTGCGGCGCAAATAAAAAGCGAACAATTCAAGGTGCCTATAGTGTGTGCACCACACATCACTAGTGCTGAGCACAATGATTCAAGTACTCGAATTGGAATCAAGTATTAATTCTAATGATTTAGTCGCGTAGGCCCAGTGAGAGACGATTATTTCGAGTAGGCTACTGAAACGATATCCTCTTACCATAGAGTTATAGTATCAACGATAATTTTATTTTTGATACCTACTTCCCTCTGTGAAAGCCACGACACCAGGATCAGTTCTACAGCATCCAAAACACCTGTTGCAAAGCAAGGCACGCACATTTATGTGATGTAGTGATCAACCCGCAACATTGTCACAGAACGCATTGAAATACCGGAAAAATAGATATTTCTCCTATATGTGTCATGTGTCACTGGGATTACTTTCTTTGTGGTCTTTAGAAAGTACATATTCGAACTGTCCAAATCACTCACACGCTTATGATGACGTAGAGCAGGGGTGTCAAACTCACATTGCATCGCGGGCCGGATTCCAGCCTTCAGATTGCTCGAGGGCCGCGCTAGTCAAATGATTCCAAAATATTACTTCAAACCTCCTGGTCTTGATTTTCATTTGAATACTCTATTATCAAACCCATGCACATATTAGTTACAATATGTTACGGATCATACGGCTTCTATTCTAGCTACACTGTTATTCGCAAACAATGGAATTATGGCAAAAATACGATGACTGGGCGGTTGAATACCGTTATCAACGGCTAGAACAGAGGCTCTCGTGATGATATGAGTTGTCATATTTCTATGCACATTTTCTTACCCGTGTACTGGCGTCAGGCGAACTCTGTATCCACTTTTTCGCCTACTCGAAATTAGGTGTCAACGTGAACGACTTGCTCCTAATGGTGACTAAAGTGAAATCTCATGCCGGATATGGTTATGGACTATGATCTAAACATACCGTACTCTACATTTGCTGTCGTGAGGGATTATTTAATGGAAGTATTTCTTGCTAAAAATCCCAATATTTGCTGTTAGAAATATGCTCGATAATACACGTATTTTTCAATCTACTGAAAATTGCTTCGCGGGCCGGATTACACCGTTTAGCGGGCCGTAGGTTTGACACCCCTGGCGGAGTTATGTTCGATTTACTCCAGTTCTACATTTCACACTTATGAGACTATAGCGCCAGCTAGCGGCATATAATCCTGTTTATTTTGTGGTGGTTAGTACCAATGTTCGATTGCTGCTTTCGCAGTTGACCATCGAAAATAATTCGATATGACTTCAACTGATGCTAAAACCAAAGTACGCGTATACATTCTTTCTATACTGCAGAAAGAGTAACGAGATGGAGAGGCGATAAGTCATTACTACGGCGATTTCTTTGACATGTCCAAATAAGTCAAACTTTTGTCCAAATTATACCGTCAGGTCCACAAATTGTCCAAATTGTTTACAAAGTTGAATATTTTTGCAACGTGCATATCGATTGTATCATAGATGTTTGCGCTGTCGGGGAACTTATCATTTTACATTTTACATCTTGTAGCCTAATTTATAGCCCTATCGTTGTAGGTAGAAGGCCCATTATATATGCTCATTGTGACGCATAAACGGTCAAATGAAACAAATAGGCTGACATTGTGTTATGCTCAAAGTACCGCAATATCCTCACTGAAGCAAGACTGCGTGGGCATTGGTTCTTATATCAAAACCGCATGATGAAAAATTGGGATGTTTGACAACATTGTCAGAATGAATCAAAACGGCGTATCACCAGCAGTGTCCGCACAACTTTAGTGTTGCCAGGCAACAACTGCTGCTTTTGAACGTTGTTTCTCCATTCTTGACAAGCTACTTAGTAAGGACAGACACTTTCTATGCGAAATTGCAGGAAAGCATCTTTCGTTGTACTACAACAAATTTCAATTACTTCTACCATTATGCGTGATATTTAACTATACTGGAATTCTTCATAGGTCCGGATTTCGTTAAAATAATAGTTTCTTCATGTAAAAATTTGTCAGGTTTTAAGTCAAAAGCGTTTTACAGGCCAAACTACTTCGTAAGGACAGACCGTTCCAACCAGGAATGAAGATAAGTGGTACAATTATAACATTATGGGCTAAAACACTCAATGTTCCTAATTCGGTTTTCTAAATTGAAAAATGTCAAAAATTTCATTTTTTAGGTCAAAATCTTCTGTTTGTTAGGCAAACAAAGCTCTAATCATCAACGATAATTTTAGGTTGGATGGCTTTTTCCTTCTGTGAAAGCCGTGGCACCAGGATCGGTTTTACAGCATCCAAAACGCCTGTTACAAAGCAAAGCACGCGCATATATTTGATGTAGTGATCGACCCACAATATTGTCACAAAACGCATACCGGAAAAAAACATATCTTTCTCTTATATGTCATCATGTGTCACTGGGATCACTTGTGTTGTGGCCTTTAGAAGTACATAATCGAACTTTCCAAATCACTCTTACGGTTATGATGGCTACTCGATTTTGACCAGTTCTACAGTGCACAATGCACAATTGCACATGCACAGTTATGAAACTATAGCGCCAACTAGAGGCAAATTGTTCTGTTTGGTTGGTGGTGGTTACCCATACCAATGTTCGAGTGCTGCTTTCGCTACATTCGTGCTATATGGCAGAACGAGTAGCGAGATGTAGACTTGTAGAGGTGCTAAGTAATTACAAACAATTCCACCAAACGGTACAAACAAAACCTTCCTCAATGCACATAGGTATATAGCTGGTATGAGATGATGATATTTGGTCTGCGCTCATTCGATTGCCGGCTGAAGGGGTATTTATTTAGAATTGGCTGCTACGATACGGCATCGTGTGATCTATGGCAATCTATGCCACGCACAATTTTGGCCAAATGAGTGTGTATTTTTACACAAAAGGTGGTACAAGGAAACAGCTACCAACTCGGAAATATATCTTGGGTATAAATCCTACGAGACAACGTGTATATATACTATACGTTCCTATGTGCTGTGCTAGCATGATTCGGATTATAATGCTGTGTTTAAGTTATACCGTGGAGTATATGAGTGAAGTATGTTCTGGTTTTGTGTACCATATCACGTCTCGTACAGTTAAGAGTGTACCCGAGACCGTGGACAGCATCATAGCATCCACACATCAACATCACAGCAACACAGCATCCCCTTCCAGTCCCTAAAGTACGATACGAAAACGTCATAGATAGCTTTGGTTGATTTACGTTTGAACCTGATTGTAGAATTCACATTACATAACCTTCGGCGTGGACAGAGATGCTGTCACCACTAATCGAGTTCATCCCAGCCAGCAATGTGATATTTAAGCCCATTTGCCAATTTAATTTGATTGTGATATCAAATTTAGGTCCTGACGCGCCAGACCTTTTTGACAATAGGCTTCACATTCCGTCATTTTCAATATTAATTCCTTTATTCACAGTAAAACTGGTAATACGCACATAATCCGCGAAGCAACCTGCCCCCGAAGGAAAATGGTGAGATTGGAGTAATTTTTTTAAATTTCAGTAATCCAGTCAAATCGTTATTCCTATGCAATACATGAAGAGATCAGACTGCAGAATTGCGGTGGATGGAGAATTGGCAAGGGTTGTAAGGCAGAGATAGAGATGCTTGAAATTTAAAAGTAGAAAATACTGAAAATATTCTGTGATTCGGACTAGTCCAGTGGTGCATTCAAGGCCTTCCGAAGAACATTCACAGTGCCCGATGACGTGATCTTTTGGATCATGTCAAATCGAACATAACCCGAAATCTGTTTGATATGTCTCATGAGTTTTTTGCTTACTTTTTTGAATAGTATTATTAATAATACTCGGGGCGCAGTGCTAGGATCTGTACGTTTTACCCTTTCGACTGACAGTCATCAGATGTGAGTATCAGTAAACACGTAAGTTGAGATTAGACATTTAGATGCTAATTGTGTTGGTTACATAATATCAGTTAGCAGACAGGAACTTGGACGAAATTGTAGCGATATAAAAATATTGTTTTTGGCCACCAGCCCAATTCTCGCGACGATTTAGTCTGATTCACATGATCTGAATAGTTTTGATCTGAATAGGTTCGGAGTGATAATAGTAGTTCACCGGTCATAGTCCGTGTGAGGTCACCTGTTTTATTTCAAGTCTGTCTGTTATCTTGGTTTTCCCGCATTTTACGAGCTAGAGAGGCTCCACAAGTAGCTGCCTACGTTCTGATGGGTTCAGATAGGGACGTGACGTATTTTAGAATAGTTGAAATATACGTTGACTAACCTAGGAGCGCAATGTTTCCTCTAATTTTTGACGAGTCTGCGTACACTTATCAACTCACTGCTCAGACCCTTGGACGGCAGTACGTAACGACTAAAAAAATGTCATCACTTCGGATTTTTGCGCGCAACTTAGATATTCTGAGCGCAGGGACCGTGTCAGCACTGCGCATTTGCGCACGTGCGCAGCTTAGAGGAAGCATTGCCTAGGAGTTCAACTATTCTGCAGGTGATTTGATAAAAAGGCGTGCAACGTTCAGTAATTCAAACGAATTCCGGCAAGGGCCAGGCGATTGCAGTACCGCGTCAACCAAGCCTAGTGAGTACTAAATCTGTGTCTGATTCGATTGTGCACAATTTCCCACGCCTGATTTCATGGCCGGGCCGATCAATACTAGTTAGCCCTCTAGTGTACTGGACCACGACCTGACATATCGATCTCACGTTCAGACATATGCCACCTTTTGTCGTCACTGATTGTTGATATACAATGTCATTTCCATTTGTCTACTTTCTGCTGACGATTACCCATGAGGAGTGTCAGCCGAAAATATTCGGGTTCATTTCAATATGAACACAGGCCCACTAGACAATTGAATTTGAACTGATATGTAAATGTGTCAAACCCACGTTGCCTATAGTAAGCATCATATCTATGGAAAGCACTGATCACAATATTTGATCACAATTTTCGTCTACAGTGTACATTGTACACAGAGAACTGATGATGGGAAGGGACGAGGAAAGTTAAAGCATAAAGGCTAATCTTTAAACATTGTGATACGTTGAAAATTCATCACTGTGTCGGTAGCAGTACGGAAATATTATTGATTTTTTATTCCTTGCCAACCTGACTCATACGTCCAATTACGTTCGTATTAACAACGAGTGGTGGAGGTAGGCTACTAGAGTACAGACCGGAAATATTGCTCAGCTCAATATGACTGTGTGCATGAATTAATGATCGTTTGCCACATGTCATTCTTCATTAATCACCGTAGCACTACGAGCTGGGAAGCTAACTTTTCGATACATACCCTATTCCGTCCACGCAGTTTAATCATTTCTCGCGGATACATTCCGCTCTACGGCCAATTAGATGGCAGTACTCGTTGCTGTCCTTGCAGTCCGTTTATTGTGTGGAACGTTCAGCGAATTTTCCTGCGATATCCGGTTGTATCATGAATCAATGATACTCGCAATAGTGAGGATGCAAATTATGGATCTAGAACGAGTCATGCACCAGCTGCGAGTCGTTGCTGTTCATGAAATATGAGTATTTAGTCAACAGAAACGCAGGGCCAAATTTGAGTAATAAATGTCGTCAAATCAGGCATATTCACTATCAGCCGATTCGATTGAAATGAGGTCATTCTAGTACACGCATGTCTTAGAGAAATTTAAATATTGCAAAATTGAACCTAGGCAAATCTTCAGCCCTAAATTGAGATTCCGGCGAATAATGTCAATGCAGCGTATTCACTCATCCTATATTCTCTTTCCAATCACGCGAGTGAGTGTACTGTACAAGTTAAAGTGCGATTTTGCGCGTAACTTGTCTTGAAGCAAAGTGAGAGGTCTCTTTGCAATTTGGCACCTTGTAAGGAAGATAAGAATCAGCCCAATCACATGGTAATAGCGCTTGCATAAGTTAGCAGTGTAGCGTCCGCAGAAAGAGAATGCTTCCGGGGATTTCTGCTTTAGCATTCCTACTAGCAAACGATCTCGGTTATTTCTAGACGCCACTATATCCGGAACCGGAAAGGTTGAATTACCACTCGTTCCACGCGCCCCTGTAACGCGTAATCGATTGTCGACTCAGTAAGCAACCCGCCATAAATATGCGAAGTCATTATGGAACTGGTGGTAACTATGATACGGGTGACTATTGATACTGTTTAAGATAGCCGACGTAGTTCTTCGACCACCTTGTATTGAGACATATGGTATTCGTGATATCTAATCGTAATAGATTACAACAGGGGCGGGCAACTTCTCCAGTCGGCGGGCCGGATATAGGAATATTAGGTACTTGGTGGGCCGGATTGCTGAATCCATACATTATTCGCCCATTTATACACATATAGACGGAATAATCGTATTTAATGAATATATTTTAACGACCGTAATGTCACTTCAAAACCATTTCTCGCCGATATAGACGAAGACAATGTGGATTTGATAACAGCATAGTCATACAGGCGCTGCCATGTCTGCTTCTCTCTGATCAATTAACACACGGTACAATCATGGTGTCCCATAGTGATAGGGTTACCATACGTCCTCTTTTAGGAGGATTTGTCCTCTTTTTTGACTTTTTTGAAAGTGTCCTCGGAGGACGCCCTTCTGCTCTTCTGTCGCGTAGGATCAGTTCTCGATAGAACTGGACTGGAATATCTGTTGCGAGTAACGACCGATATCTAACTGACCGTTAAAGTCCAGACACAGTGGGTTTCCGTAGCTTGTATTGCGAGTAGGATTAACTAAACTGGTCTAAACTAAACTGGTCTTTGTCCTCTTTTTTGAGATTTTGTCCTCTTGTTTGAGAATTTTGGTCATATATATAGCAAAATCTGACTGAGATGCCGTAAATCAGCACCGAAGTGACGCTCTGGCGGGTATTTCGGGAGCTGAGCGGAAAGTTGACCTTTTTTTTATTCAACCACCCGACAATGTGAGTGGAAAACTGTATTTTGGGCACCAAGCGAGTAAGATGACCTTTTTTTGGGTAAAATTTACCATTTTTTGACTATTCTCCTGCGGTTTTGCAAGTCGGAAAATTCTGAAAAAGTGTCCTCTTTTTAGATTTCCAAAATATGGTAACCCTACATAGTGACCGTCTTGCCGAGCGCGAAATTTGATAAAACGGGTATCAATCGAAAGCTACCGCGGTACTGATTGTGCAAATATAACTTTTATTCTGCTCGTGGCCCCGGAACCCCCCAAAATCAGCCTCGAATGTTGCATTGTAATGGAGTTTGGTATTATGACGCAACAATGCCGTCTGGGAGCAACTGAGAGCAGCGCAAACCACAAGCGTATAGGCCATTGTTGCGCAACCGATTGAGCCTTTACATCACACTCTCACTCTCGTGCTCACTTTTGCTTTTGAGCTGCTCAGACGGCTCCAAACACCAAACTCCGTTACAATGCAACATTCGAGGCTGATTTTGGCGGGTTCCAGTGCCACGAGCAGAATAAAATTTATATTTGCACAATCAGTACCTCGGTAGCTTTCGATTGATACCAGTTTTATCAAATTTAATGCTCGGCAAACCGATCAAAAATACCGTCAAATTGCCTTTAGCCAAATGGAAAGTGTGACGTGGACCAATTTCACTGAGCCGTGAGATTTGCTTGTGTCCACACCATATAGGACACTGTGCGATGCAATCCTTGATTAAGATTTCAAGGCGTTCGATAAGCCCGGTACCCTAAATTTACCAAGAAATCAATTCATTAGGGTTGATTACATGGTAAATGCCGATAATGCAAGTCTTCTCGCTTCGACGAACTTACGCGCAAGATCTGCACTCGCACGCTGCGCTCACACGTATTTAATAACATACAGTCACTAAAATTGGACGTTTAAGAAAGTAGTGAGGAATCTCGGCAGACTGGGGCCGCGGGCCACATTATCATGTAAGACGGGAAACTGTCCGCGGGCCGGACAAAATCTCGTCGCGGGCCGGATCCGGCCCGCGGGCCGTATGTTGCCCACCCCTGGATTACAACAATTTCTATGCATTTTCAAGAAATCGTAATCGCAATCAATCATTTGTAAATAATCCGAAGGAATCTTAATCGAATATTTCATATATCTAATCGATTTATTTGTAAAGGAACGATTGCCTTTTACTATGATATATACTGAACATTCGTGAACAAGGTATTGTATCACGTTATTGACAGCAAAAAACGCAGGATTTTCAAACTCCACTGCTCATTGATACCGCACAAATATTCCCTGTGCTCGTCATTGCGTAAGGAATTATCCGCACAGAGTAAATAGATATTCGATGTAGTATAGTATAATTGGAAGAACAACTGTCATGCGGTAGGTCAGGCTATCGATACTCACACAACAGTAGGATAATACTCACTGCTCTGCCTAGAAAGTTCTAAATATGAACGTAACTATCGATATTTGGTTATGCTTGGTTAAACGTTAGTTTGAATGTTGCTTTTTGACGAGAAGTATGTACTGAACACGGAACAAAGATTTGAAATTTTGTACTCGTCAAATAAAACATGGTGATATCTAGATGGAACCATTAGAACTCAACGGATGTCGAGCTGTTCTTAATATAGTACGGGCTCTCACAATCTCTGTATTAAGGGGATTGTATTCAATAGGCATACGTATGTTCAACTACGTGAACCATTCCTTATTAAGGCATAATTTTTATGTCCACATAACTTTTTTTCTAATCGCCCTACTTCAGTGGTGCCCAACCGGGGAAATTACCCACTTCGGCCAGTTGAGAGGAATTTGACAATTTTATGGGGAATCTGGCTTTAAAGATTATAAGGAAAGGTATATACCTGGACTCGCCAAATTGCTCATTCGCATGATAGAACTGGAAAGTATGAAACTAGTTATTCCCAAATTTATGTTCCTTATGGCTGATTTATTGCGGGAAATATGTTTACATGATAATCTGTATGTTTGTGTTATTCATGGTGTTTATCGACTACAATGGTCAGGTCATTTACACCAGGCCGACTGTCTTTATTTTGATACCGTATCTGCCGACTTGTAGCACGGCCCACTTTTATGCTTTTTAGAAGATAGTGGGAATCTTCCCTTTTCGTGCTAGCTGTTTTAAATACAGATTGAGTCCCCATATGTTCTGAATCGAGGAAAGAATATGTAGTCGAATATACACTAGGGCTGTTCAAAAATAACTTTTTTCCCGGATTCCAGCCATTCACTGATTAAATTGTCAGGTCACCCTAAAAAACGCTGCACACCAAATTTGGTTCAATTCCAACAAGGATAGGACTCCGCAGATCCAATTAAAATTTTTAATTTATTATGGAAAAGAAAAAAATAAAATTTTTCAAATTTTTTTGCCAACCCCATGAAATTGCTGAGCTGTCTTCAAAGACGTTGCAAAACAAATTTGAGTCAATTCCGACCAGTAGAAGCGGAGCTATGTGAGTTTTTCGATGATAATTCTCGGATTATCCTTGATTGGTGGATAATCCGCGATTTATCAACGAAAAACTCACATAACTACGCTTCTACTGGTCGGAATTGACTCAAATTTGTTTTGCAACGTCTTTGAAGACAGCTCAACAATTTCATCGGTTTGGCAGAAAATTTGAATTTTTTTTTTAATTTTCCATAATAAATTAAAAATTTTAATTGGATCTGCGGAGTCCTATACTAGTTGGAATTGAACCAAGTTTGGTGTGCAGCGTTTTTTTAGGGTAACCTGACAATTTAATCAGTGAATGGCTGGAATCCGAAAAAAAGTTATTTTTGAATAGCCCTAATATACACACACAAAGACATTATATCAGTAGACCATACGTAGAACTACGTAAGTAACTATATAGCCCCAATCTATATTAATCATCCAAGTCCGAAATAGAGAGTAGAAAACGAAACCATGATGGTACAATTTTAGCTTAGCCTACAACCCTACATTAATTGTTGACAAGTAATATAAACGTAAAAACGATATTCGTTCGATTTAAATCATACAAGAGGGTGGATCATGTGCACAGGGCAAGGTGACCTGTTTATAGAACACCGAGACATTGATATATTAGATTACTTTACTATGCTATACTACTTTTCGACAACGTAGCTTAAGCTCTAACCTCCGATCACTGCGGTTGCGATCAATTTATTTGTGATAAGACAATGGAGTCTCGGTAAAACGCACAATCACTAAGTGATTGGATGCTTTCACAGTCACAGGTTACACCAGCGTAAAAATACCAATCCGAACTTATTCCAGAAACAGCGATTTAGTTGACACCGATTACGTGATACCTTGAAATTGACTCGTAAATTATGCTTCGAGTCGCGGGTCAATCCATATTTCTGAAGCATCGAGTGAAGTCAAGTCAAGTAATTTTTGTAAAGTGACTCAAGTTAAGTCATGCCAAAAAAGTTGACTTGCGTCAAGTCATGACTTGAGTCATCCTAACATTGGCTAAAAATGCGACTCGCGAGATGATATTGATGGGCCTGAGACAGCCTCACGACCAAATTCCTCCTAATTGGGAGATATCTTCCGAATTCGTCAGAATCAGGTCGCTATTGAAAGTGTTAACTCTTTTTAAATGTAACATCTACCCACTCGCGAAAAATACATGCCAAATTTACCAATCCAACTCAAAGTTCTCACAAGTAAACCTAATGATATATTTTTCATTAACAGCTACCCGATTGGAACAAAAATCATTGCAAATATCGCGCGATGTTTCCGCAAAGGAAAGTGACGAAATATCATTATTTATTTATTTATTTTAAAGGCGATATAACATAATGCACCCCGTGTTAAATAAATTAATACGCTTTGACTATGCTTTCCGATTTCATTTGTGCGTACATATTGTCAAACTATCGTGGGGAATAGTGGCGTGGCGTATATAGCTATCTAATCAGAGTTAGTATGGAAACCCTTGGCATTTTGTGCGCATGATGTTTAGTTACTTACATCCTGGGTGGTATTGGGTATCTTTATCCATGTTATTATCGCTGATGGCGATTGCGATAGTGGCACGCTCCACAGCGGTAACACCAATGGATTCTTCGACGATTGGACATTTCTTTTCCAGGGATTCTTAAGCAGGGTCTGTTGACCTCCTAGTGGCACGAAGCACTACATCAGGAGGTACGAGATGCATTGCGGAATTGGGCGTGTATGCTATCTAGAGCTTAAAAATATTTTTCAAGCGAACAAAAAGTGGAATATTTTCTAGCCAATTTATTCAACTGAAAAACCGATTTGGTGTGAATGGGCTTTTTGATGGTAATGCAGGTGCCATCAGAAATTGTGTTGAAAATGGACAGAGGGACGAGAAATATTATTGAAAGCACAAGGTGTGCGATCGCTAAAAAGGTTCAAATTATTGCTATTATTATGGCACAATAATTATTATATTTAACTCAGTTCCAATATCATAAGGAAATCTAACGCTGATTTAATTTGACTTTGGCAACGACATGACCAGTAGCCTGCTTATCTGGACTATACCACAAACCCGGATTAGACTACACTGCTCAAATGCTATGATATCAAATCATTCTTTGGTAAATTCTGAAATATTCTACCTTGGGGTACGTCCAATGTCGACAAGCTGCAATATTGTAATGCGACAGCTCTTACGATGTCATTATGCTTTTGTCCTCTCGAATGGTGTCTGTAACTTATTAGTCTGACAAATTATGGCCAGCACAAAAACAAGTTTATTCGAATACTGTACTTGAAAATGTGATATTATTCCGCACAAAGCATGAATAGTACAATAGTAAATTACATTTTCACGATGACTGTGAAATGCCAGTCTGCAAGGTCCCGTCAAATAAGGCCTACTCGGAAATTATACATTGAAATCCCCTATTATTGATGCTGCGGCCCGCGGTGTCATCAAAAACTAGGAAATTGGCAATAGCGATTGGAAATAGATATTCATAGCAGTACAAATCTGCTATCACATATCCTACTGCAGGGGACACTTCGAGCAACACAACGAATATTTAAAAAATTGCGTGAATAATCTAATGAATAAAATGATTTAAGGTATATCATCTTCGAAACGATAAGGATATGATAAACATAGGTTAAGTTATGAGCGATGTGTCAGTGAAGCATGCGTTGCGATAGATTCGTTTCGTGTTTGCTTAAAACTCATTAATAATGAAATGTGAGACTACTTTGGAACCAGGCATACTATATAACAGGGGTGGGCAAACTGCAGCTCGCGAGCCGCATGCGGCTCTTTGAGCTTTGATTGCGGTTCTTTAATGATTGCACAATGCACATGCATTTCGCGATTTTGCTAAAGAAGCTTAAACTGATTATGATTATATACTGATGTATTCTATCACGTATTAACAATATGCGCATTGTTTTCGTCTTAATACTTTCCTTATGGTTTACGTAACACATGTAAAATTTAGGGAAGATGCCATAAAAGGTTTGAATTTCCCAATAGACCTCTCGAATCGAGTTCACATAAACGTTTCATCGGCAACAATGGTGCATGGTGATCTATCAATGATGAATAATTGTGTTCAACAATGAACTTGATAATTAATGACGGCAGCACAGGTCACGAATATTTCCAGGTGATTACGGATCTTCCATTTGTATTAGGCTAGCAATAACTGCAGAGTTTAACCACGCATTGACGCTGAGCGATAATTGCAAGAAGATGAAGTTTGAACAGGAAAACAGAACTTTTAAAACAGCATTAGAGGAAGAATTTGCATTCAGTGATAATGGAGGTAAGTCACTGTGCTTTATCTATCAAGATTCGCACAATAATTACAAACGCGTAGTAACTTGAAACGTCATTACGAAACCAAGCACCAAAACTCTGCTACGAGTCATTCATTGAAGACAGATTTACGGAGTAATAAGATCACCGAGCTGAAACCTTCCTTGCAGCTGTTCCTGTTCCGCACTGTTTTGACCTTGCAGCCAAGGGGGTAACGCACCGCATCACCACAATATAGAGACTGTAGTATACTGTAGTCTCTTTAACCGCATAACGCTAATCTTCATTTGATAACCTAGCCTACATTGCATTGTGACGTTATAAATTCGTAGTTTTGAAATTTTGTGTTGTGGCATACTTAAAACTAGGATTTTTTATATGCGGCTAGTACTGGGGTGGGCAAACTACGGCCCGCGGGCCGCATGCGGCCCTCCACACCGTTCTGTGCGGCCCGCGAGAGTATAAAGAAAATTAATGAAAATATTGATAAAATGCGTACGAAAAATCGAATGAAAGCTGGGATTTGATTAAATCTTTCTAAGTATATCTCACCATGATAATCCTAAGGTAGTGGTTCTCAAACTGGGGGCGCACCCCCCCTTGAGGGGGTGAAAGCATCTAAAGATGGGCGCGAAGCTAAGCTCAACTATAAAAAATTTTCGCGCTTCGCGCGACCTACGTCCCATTCACACTGGTTACTCTGTATTTTTAGTCAGAATTTCATATTTCAAAATCTCTCATCCACAGTCGTAACCTTCCATGTCATATAACTATCTGTTAGGTTTGCTAGCATCGGTTGAGTTTTGTGAAATGACGATAAGGGGGGCGTGAGCTCTTATAACATCATAAGGGGGTGGGGTGGCGTGTCTTAAAAAGTTTGAGAACCACGGTACTAAGGTGAATACTTCGTATATAATTTTTTATGTTTAATTTCTGGCGCGACATCCCGATCTCAAGGCCCCCGCAGGTTGAAAGGTTTCAACTGCTAAACATCACAGAAATCCTAAACGAGATTTGCATAATTCGGATCAATTGTGTGATTACAGATTGGTCAATCCAGTTTTAATTATTTCAGTGATGTGCTTATAAAACACGATTCGCGCGTGCCTGAGGTAGATTCGTTCTCTGTGTGCGCAGAATTAGGGTATTTATATTTTATCTACACATAGTAGAAGCGTGTTTGAAGCTAACCTGGTTATGATGCTGTCAGTACTGTGTGTCCTGGAACTGATCCAAAAGTGGAATAATCAAATCTATGAACAGATCGCTGCTCACATATTCAAATTTCATTCCTGTTATAAGAATCGGGACAACCTACTTTCATCTCTATAGTTTGACAAATTGGTTATTGAGGTCGACCAGCCTATGAAATCTCGCCACTGTTTCTGACGCGTGTACGATATCATCAAAGCAATGTTTAGATTGTTATAAATAAGCATATATATTATCTACTTGTCCTCACTATATAATCAAATACCCATATTGCGTTTTTGGTTTATGATCCCAATTTTATATAGTGCTGCCCGCGAATGGATTCAGATATTGAATGCGGCCCGCGAGCTTAAAGGGGCACTGCGCTCCAAAAATGATGTGGTCTCAAATTGAAGGTAAAAACGAACAAAAATTTTTGGCCGCGGCCATTTCCTTCAGAACGCCACCGTAATGGAGCTGCAATTTACTGAAATTTCTACAAGACCAGCTGCCGCGGCCGGCTTGACCCGTTACATGGCACGATATCTTCACCGTCGCACTTGCTCGACGCGATTAGGCAGTCACGCAGACGGTGGCGTTCTGAAGGAAATGGCTGCGGCCAAAAATTTTTGTTCGTTTTTACCTTCAATTTGAGACCATATCATTTTTAGAGCGCAGTGCCCCTTTAAACGTTTGCCCAACCCTGGGCTAGTACATGAATAAGGTCTGCCTACCCCTGCTATATACGTATAGGTACATTTAGTAAATGACGAGCTGCTTATAAACAATGATGGCGACAATTCGTCTGTTCGTCTCTACAAAAAAACGTTCTACTTAAGACAATAAAATTTCATGAAATAAAAAATTGTCATTTCTAGACTTGGACTTTGTTTGATTTCGTTGAACTCTGAATATCTACTAACAGATCGCTAGTTGGCGATGAAGAGTCCACACAAACTCCGTTATTAGAACTCGGCGGTGCTCGGTCTCGAACCAGCTACCAAAGGATGGTGTGAACATGAGGTTCGCGTTCGCGTTCTGCGTGAGAACCTCTGAAAATTGGAGATTCGCGTTCGCAAACGAGCTATGATAGGTTCTGCACTGTGAACCTTTTTCATGTAATAAAATTTTCACGTCATTATAACATCTTTGGTTTCAATTCTTTACTTTTCAATTTAGCGCCACTCTCCACATTGGGCGGTCAGCACTAAACAAGCATGCACCTTGCAAATTTCAAAAATTATTTGCGCGAAAGTTTTCTCAGAATATTCAGCTTCCTTTTTTTACTCTCCGCTATGAGCTTTGCCCGCAATCGCAGAATAGCAAGAAGGAAACAGGCTAGATGTGGGAAGCCAGCGAATCGTGCTTACTGCTTAGTCAACCATAATCAAATATTTATATCAACGAATTTATATGAAGAATGCATCGATGTCTAATGCGATTAGGCAGTCACGCAGACGGTGGCGTTCTGAAGGAAATGGCTGCGGCCAAAAATTTTTGTTCGTTTTTACCTTCAATTTGAGACAATATCATTTTTAGAGCGCAGTGCCCCTTTAAACGTTTGCCCAACCCTGGGCTAGTACATGAATAAGGTCTGCCTACCCCTGCTATATACGTATAGGTACATTTAGTAAATGACGAGCTGCTTATAAACAATGATGGCGACAATTCGTCTGTTCGTCTCTACAAAAAAACGTTCTACTTAAGACAATAAAATTTCATGAAATAAAAAATTGTCATTTCTAGACTTGGACTTTGTTTGATTTCGTTGAACTCTGAATATCTACTAACAGATCGCTAGTTGGCGATGAAGAGTCCACACAAACTCCGTTATTAGAACTCGGCGGAGCTCGGTCTCGAACCAGCTACCAAAGGATGGTGTGAACATGAGGTTCGCGTTCGCGTTCTGCGTGAGAACCTCTGAAAATTGGAGATTCGCGTTCGCAAACGAGCTATGATAGGTTCTGCACTGTGAACCTTTTTCATGTAATAAAATTTTCACGTCATTATAACATCTTTGGTTTCAATTCTTTACTTTTCAATTTAGCGCCACTCTCCACATTGGGCGGTCAGCACTAAACAAGCATGCACCTTGCAAATTTCAAAAATTATTTGCGCGAAAGTTTTCTCAGAATATTCAGCTTCCTTTTTTTACTCTCCGCTATGAGCTTTGCCCGCAATCGCAGAATAGCAAGAAGGAAACAGGCTAGATGTGGGAAGCCAGCGAATCGTGCTTACTGCTTAGTCAACCATAATCAAATATTTATATCAACGAATTTATATGAAGAATGCATCGATGTCTAATGCGAACAATCTTTCGGGCGTAAGGGATCTATTTTGATTTGATATCCTAATTGTATCGTAAAACAAATCCGTCCAAACCGACGGAAGATACCGATTTTGTGGATCCATTACATTTGATTGTTCCAGTTGAAACATTACGTGGCGTCTCAAAAGTCAGCATGTGCTCCAGCATTGTGGCATAATGTGGCCCGAGTCGTCGCTAATTATCATGCACAGTATTAGATTACTTTACGAAAATGTAGGGTTGAAATTAGTAATATGACGTCACGTGACGTCATAGGTTCATGTTCGCGTTCACGAATAACCTTTCAAAAAGGTTCGCGTTCACACGAGTAAGAACCTTACAAGGTTTCGCACCATCACCGCAGACACCATTGATGTCGTGTTGGTGGTGGTAGGTATTCATGGATTCTGTCGACTAATATGGTCATTTACACCAGGCCAATATTCTTCATTTTTTATTGTGTGACTGCCGACTTGTAGCAAGGCCCACTTCTAGGCTTTTTATAAGACGCGGGTAACATGGCGAGACGGAGCCTAGATAAACCTCCAACACTTAGGTAGTAATTCTGGAGTCGACATCTGTCGGACTCGAACCCGCAACCCATTGGTGTTGCAGCTGAGGATTATACCATTTCGATATCTTGCCATTGTTGCCATTGATGTCGTGCCGATGTCGTTTTACACAATGTACTGTGTGTACACGTACACTGTACGATGCAATTCTCTGCATACTGCTGAAGTGTTCAGTCACGTTCAATACACTTTGTATTGTTGCGTTTTATGCACTGTGCCGCTAGCATTTTGGCAGGGTTGTAATGACTCGAGTCATGACTCGACTCGAGTCCGACTCGAGTCACGATTTTCTGATGACTCAACTTGACTCGAGTCATTTTTTCAAAATATGGAAATGACTCGACTCGACTCGAGTCAATCTGTGTATTGACTCGACTTGGACTCAAGTCATTGCGCATGACTCGAACCAAGTCGTTGACTCGAGACTCAGACGGCCATGACCGACATTTCATTGAATTCCAGAGCCAACACACTTTTGGGATTTCGTCTGCTGGTACTGGTACTTGAAAATGCGACCACAAACTGCTAAGAGTGAGGAAAATTGGTATATTTTAAATGCGAACCATTCGAAATTACCAAACAGAGTTATAAAAAAGTGGGTTTACCAATCCTTTAACTGGAAACTGCGCAGTGAACACAATGACTTGGACTCGGACTCGAGTCATAATTCTATGACTCGGACTCGACCCTCTGCTCGCTGACTTGGACTCAGACTTGACTCGGTGGTGAATTGAAATGACTCGACTTGACTCGAGTCAAAACTATAAAAGTGAGATTGACTTGTGACTCGGAGCCTTGTGACTTGGTTACAACCCTGCATTTTGGTTTAGCTATCATCGTTATTAGCAGATGATAGCGGGGTTACTATATTTGAGTATGCAAAATGACGGAGAATTATGTGAATGTCACGACAGCAAACATTGAAATGTAACCAAAATATTTGTACTACCCGAGACATATTTTTATATAATACTTCAATTATGTATCTTCATGAGCATATTTGCTGTAGCTCAGCAACTCTAAGTTGTACATAAGTACCTTAATTTGATTAGCTGCGTTCGAAATATGCAATGCCGTTTGTGGGTATACATTTTCTGGCTCATTATACCGTTGTTTACTCCTCTGCCAAGTATTCGTGAATTGTATTACAAGGTGTTGATAATTTTAGACAGTTGTAAAAATGTACCTGTAACACTAATTGACAAGTTTCTTTCTCCTGAAATCGCCGTACTAACCGTTGTCGGTTATCGCACGAACTACAAAACGTAAAAATTCACGATTGTACAATGTTGTGTCTGAAAATTAGATAATCGTGTAACAACGTTAAAATTTGAAAACTTCTCGTTAGTAGGGGAAAGCATTTTCAGGCTCTGGCGACAGCATGCGGCACCACAACTGTGGTCATCGAAGCGTACAGTGCTTATTGAAGGCGTTGCGCAAATCGGGGCATCGATTCACGACGCACCGGTTGCGAACCACTGCCCTATCAGGGTCGTAAATGTCGAGCATGGGTGTTAGAACCACATCGTTACGATGAGCTGCAACTCCGTATTGAATCTGCCTAGTTAACCAAGTAGCATTATTATTATTATTTTTTATTCACAATAAAACTAGTAAATACACACATATTCCGGGGAGCAACCTGCCCCCAAAGGAAAATGGCGAGATTGGAGTAAATTTTTAACATTTCAGTAATACAGTCAAATTGTTATACCTATGCAATACATGAAGAGGCCAGATTGCAGAAATGCGGTAGATGGGGAATTGGCAATTATTATTAAATATTATTATTAAAACAGTGGTACTTTTAGCCTGTTCAAGGCCTTGTGTTCCACGACATGACAATGCAACAGTTTATTGCATTTCTTCAGCTAGGTGTTTTTGCTTTTTCCTGCACTCTAGAAGGCAGTCTCTGTCACGCTCGCTCGCTCGGTTCTGTTGCTGCCGAATTATAGCTCGGCTCACTGTAGTTGGACGTTTTAACTCACTGCTATTGCAGCGAGGTCGGCGATGAGGAGCCCTTTAACCTCCGACACATAGAAGTTCGTCCGAACCGGGATTCAAACCACTACCATTGGTGTCGAGACGTTGGTGCTTGATCAACTGCGCCACTTGCTTCCCCAACCAATTAACAGAACCATGTCACTTCGGCTACACCTCAAATCTATTTTATAGCAGTGTCGGATACACAATATAATGGCCCCTTCATCTCGCTTTGTAATAGTAAAATATCCTGAGCCGTGCGCGTAAAAATACATAATCGGTTGAATTGAAACCGCCACTTTTTCCATAACAATAGCAGTGACAACGGAAATACCCGTCACGCTACTCCAGTTTGTTCAAGCATAGTACAGCTGTGGTAGCACGTCATGATAATGTGAGTTACCATCAGATTGAAATCAGATAGCTACTATAACTTACCGCTAACCTCTAAAAGTATTCGTGATTTTAAAGCATAAATCGCGCACACGTCCGAGGATATACACACGTATATCAACCTTAGCTATTATAGCAGTGTGCCGCCCTGACCAGATTCAGACTGCGACCCTCGAGCTAGAAAGTTTACCGCTTCCCTACTCGAATCAGCGCTCGATCCCACAGACCCGTTACCTATTGGTTCTCAATTTCTAAGGAGAATCACGGTTTAGGATTATAAAGCTCTGTGGATTATACATGATAGAAATATAAACGATAAGATTATTTCTATCGACACCTGTATTTCTTTTGCCTGATTTCGCGCTATGGGAGTATGATTAAATGTCATTCGAAATCTTATATTTTCGGAAAAATCCGGCCCAATCCCATGACTTTCGAAACTATAACTCAGGTGTGCTAAAGGTTTGGTTCGCGTGACGATTTTGAGCGTCCCACGGCAACCTCTCGATCAAATTACTCCTATTTAAGCGGGAGAAAGCCATGACAAATATGTATCGCGACAAATCCGCTAGTGAAAGCAACATCTTACCGATCATGAAAAATTATGCCAAATTTGAAATAATTGAGACGGAAGAAGCCAGTGGTATCATACCATAGTGTAACGCGGTTCGCGTTACAAAAAGTTCGAACATCTCATTAGAGATTTTTACAGCCACATCGCTTGCCGTATTTTTCAGTCAGGAGGAGCTTGCTCGGGAAAGATCGCCTGTCATCTGGTATTAGGTAATATAATAAGGAAGACGCAACTGTTAAAATGTTAAAGTTGATTATAGACACGTTTGCCCCGCGCTATAATTTGTTACTGCTACGGTTTCTCTCCCTGATGTTTTTAGTCAAGCTGTTAAGTATTTACTGGCAATCCACGTTTAAAGAGGTGGCGTTTATGAACGTTTGATCCGACGCGACTATAATGCTCAAGGCCATATTTCTAAGACACAAATAATAATCTTTTCGAGTGTGCAATTTAATGTCTTTTGCTGGGAATTTACGGATTACAAAGAGCGGGACACAGTGCACCGTGTAGCGAGTACGGAGCAGGTTGTATGTATTATTATTCGTTATCATATTGGAAAGACAAATACCGAGAATATGTATATTGCGTATAGCTGCGTGGGTGAACGCTGGAATTGTCATTTCTCTCAATGTTCTACTTCCTGAAGAGCGCAATATTGAATGCGCGCATTTCTTTGCTCTTTCCTGTGATATAGACTTGTTTTCCGTTTTACGAGGTACTGTGTCATGCTATTAGTCGATCAATCGAACACAGGTTGCGGGGAATTCCTTTAATGGCAAAGCAAGATATTGCAGTATACCTGGTAGAGCCGTTTGTGTAATAGTTATCGAACTGAGTTAAGGAAGTATTCCACCGAAATAACGCGATAGTATTATACCTACTAGCACTAATACATTCTGCCAATCACAAAGATAGTCACTTGAAAGTGCAAGTATGAGTTCGTGTTATGGGTTGTATGATTCATAGAATAAGACAATTTTCCATCCACTTTCGAATCCGCCTCAGATCATAACAATCGTTTTTTGAATTCGTCTTGATTTGAGATATACCAATACGAGATTTTTAGAGGGTGTGCGTTGTGCTTCCTGTTCAGCATAATCATTGTTGTTCAAGTCTCGCGGGGTCCATTTTCTATATGTAATACATAATGATGAGATTGCTTAATTCCAACGACGCTTCAAAATCGTCCCATTTAAAATGAATATGAACAGCGTGAGCGTTGTAAATTGTAGGGCACGGGTGTCAATCTCAAGTACTGTCGCTACCCTGATTCAAAATTTTGACCAATCAAATATTTCCAAAATGTTGCCTTCAAATTCATACTTAATGCTTTACTATCAAGCCCATAGGCGCCGAGTTACGGGGTGGCGGGGTGGCGCAGCCACCCCATGAAACATTTATGGGGTGGCGGCCACCCCATACAATAAGATTTAACGCCCGCCGTCTGCGATTTCAAATCATCAGCGCTGTCAATTAGCGAATCCGTGATAGCGCGTAAATGCCAACTATTTACCATTAATCGATACGTGCGCGAATAATTGAATACGCATCTTCGTTGGCGACGACGAACTATAGTGCTTAAAACGCCCCAATAAATTGTAATCCGTGATTAGTAAGTAATCAGACAATCGCAGCAATCTCCCAACAATTGTCGGGATGTCCGAATTGGAACCCCATTGTGCTGTACGCAAGTTAAGGAATTACTGATTAGATGCGCGCTTTCTCGTTTGCTATCATCTGTAGGCTACTAATTCTTGTCTGCTTTATACAATCGACAGTGTTTGATTTGTTATTAATACTGCGCAATGTGCAGTGCACGGCGTTGAATTACGTTGTCAAAAATTGATGCAACTCGTGATTCTCGGTGGCGCAAATTCTGAATTCATTCGATTCGTTTCAACGGGAACATTCTATGTTCCAATAAACTGTATTGCTGGACGGACCGTATCGAGCGCAACCGTATCGCGTATCGAATTTCACACCTTTGGGATATGTATTTCTATTGATAAGGTCGCGGCATGCGCCCATATTGCTCTTACTGCAATAACACGTGGATAATTAAAAGCGCACCATTTTACGATCAAATTGGACTGGCTGATCGGGCCCGGGCACCCGGGCTGATATTAACCAGCGGGTTGTCGGCATAAAAACCCCAGGTGCGTAGCCAGGGAGTTTCTCATTTATAACTAGAAATCCCATCCTTTTGAAATGCCAATTCACTAATTCGTATTATCGATGCCACGTAATGCAAATTAGCGAGAATCACTTGTATGCGAAATGGGTCATCGATATCTCATGTGCACTATCGTCGGTGGTTTGATTTAGCGCGTCCGCCTGCAGGCCTGTTACCGTCCGCAGAAACACTTTCGCCAAACAGTAACAATCTCTGAGTGTAATATTGTTTGTGTTTATGTATCCTTTTCAATAAAGCTTATGCCCGCGTCTGAACAAATGGTGCTCATTGCCATTGCCGAATCTGGGTAATTAGGTATGACTAGCGCACCCTGAAGTTGTAATTATTGCGGGTTTGCGGCATGTCTGCAATTTCGTTATCAGCGCAACTCTGCCGGCCGATTGAACAGTCCGATAAAATTGATCGCTATTATGTATTTCGTACAGATCACTGATGCTGATTTCAGCAAACTAACGATCCTTATTAGATCTACATATTCGACCTCATCGTTAGAAACGTAGATTTCATCGCGCGCTCTGAGAAGCACCATCTCCTATCGCGATTTGACGACCAAATATACGTCCACCTTCTACAAATTAAAGTTTATTATTTGCATCGATGAGGGCTGCAAGCCGCATCTAAAATATTTTGTGAACCATTTTTGTGATAAATATTCTCGGAGCGCAAAGTTGAACAGTGTTTTATTGTGTGTGCCTGCTCGTCGGAATATATTCCAGTGTCCATAATATTAATCCAATTATGCATTGCGAACGTAAACGGGAAATTCGGCGATGTCGTCAAAATCGACGTTCTAATCAGCAACCAATTGTCGCGATGCGAGCTACTCGATACTAAGTAAAAACCCAGTGTGTTGGCGGTAAGGGATAATTACTGATTAGCCGCGCGCGTTTGTAATCATCATTCTTGTCCGTCTTTCGTGTTCCAGAATTGTCGCGCTATGTTACTGCTCAGTGCTCAGTCCACCGACGAATGTCGTGCGCGCGGCAATCAATGACCTAATTTCGCAATCATCTCAGCGAGAGATCGCGTCGCGTTGCATTGTGCGATGCGATATGCGTGCACAGACGAATTTCGCTAATTGGTCGCGGTCCCGCGTAACACTGATAATACGACTTGTTGAATTGCAACTGAATATTAGCGTCAGAATGGTCATTTCAAAAGGACGGGGTTTTGCGTTTCAAAAGGAGGGGGTTTCGACACCCCCTGGCTACGCGCCTGCCGCCACCCCATGCGAAAATAAAAGCCGGCGCCTATGATCAAGCCTATACATAGTAGTTATATTACCCGATCACAGGCGGTCAATTTCAAAATTAGCAAACAACAGAATTGTTAGCATATTTCTACAAGCTCCATTTGCTTTAATCGTGATGCGGCGTTACAATTTGCTTCTTTATTTTAAAATCGACATTCGGGTTTCTCTGAAGGCCGAAGACCTTTTGAATCAAAAGTCACATAGCACTGCGATCAGCGATATTTGAATTATATTCCTCTTATTTTCTTCATATAACTTACATTAATTGTTAAACATTGGAATGGACTCTTTTGATTGCCGTTTTCGAGAAAGCTAAGTTTGCATTTTTTGCCTACCGCAATTTCATGTCAGTGTCAGTGTTCCTAATGGTGACTAGAGTAAAACATTTGCTGTCTTGAGCGATTATTTACATGAATGTAATTCTTACTAAACATCTCAACTTTGGTTAGAAATATGCTGAATAATACGGGCAATTTTCCATCTACTCATAATTGCTCGCGGGCCTGATGCGGTCCACGGGCCGTATGTTTGACATACCCTTTCTGTAGGGCGTACTGTAGACCTACACGTTGGGTAGGGTTACCATATTTTGGAATCGGGAAAGGAGGACACTTTTTCAAAATTTTTCTAACTTGGAATACAGGAGGTAAATCAGGAAAAATGATAAATTCCTCCCACTTCGTGGTCGGTTGACTAAAAATAAGTTCGACTTTCTCGCTCAGCGCCCAAAATACAGTTTTTCTTTCCAATTTATAGGTGGTTGACTAAAAAAAAGGTCAACTTTCCGGCCCAGCTCCCGAAATAGTCGCCGGAGCGTTACTTCAGTGCTGATTTAGTGCATCTCAGTAGAACTTGGCACTACATTTAACCAAAATTATCAAAAAAGATGACAAAATCTCAAAAAGGAGGACATTTTCAAAAACCTGGAAAAGGAGGACAAATTCTCCTAAAGGAAGACGTATGGTAGCCCTAACGTTCGGTAGTGATGGCGACCTAGTTCGCACAAGTCCGAGGATTTAAAACTCGCGCAATTTCACGGATGAACTACTCCGCAGACTAGGAGACGTCATTGTATCATAAAATGAGTTCTAGATGGCAGGATCGAAGGATTTTTGATGTTGGAGTGTCGGGTCTTTGATATCGGTGACTTGACTGCTGAAATGAAGCGTCGGTGGTTGATTAATTGGTACTACATACTTGACCCAGACACTTTTTCCAAGTGTATACGTTTGGTACGGAAAGTGACCTAGAATTATACTTACATTTAATTGTCATGTAGGAACGGCGTACTTGTTTGATGCGGATGGAATCAGCTTTATTGACCTCAACGTCGTACCGATAATTACATTCATAGCTGATCAATACTGGGCTCTCGTATTATTCCACATCATTATCGCTGCCGTTTGATATGTTATGTATTTCGGTTACGGGAAAATAAAAGTATGGATCTCTCTCTCTGAGTTGGAAGCTACGTATGCGCAAGAGATGTTCACGGATCATGGTTTAAAGTTTGCTATTGTGGAATTTTCGAAATATAGTAGCGGAATGAAAAAAAAAACAGCTCAGTCCAAGCTCGTGCGAAAAATCTAAGTTAACAAACAGAGAGTCACTTTCATGGACCTGAAATTTAGGATCCTGCCTTGATCCGGATCAGGCAGTCGGGAATATTATTTGAATCCGGATGCAATCCTATTTCCGAAAATTTTCCCGGATTCCTATCCGGTTAAAACCAAGACTCCCGATCTTGTACATCTCTAATAAGCACGCACACACCGCTCCATGATTGTACTTGATAAAATCTGTGATGAATTGAAAATAATTGAGCATTTAATTTTGCTTGTACTCTACTGTATTGTATACTGCACCCATTGAAAAGTTTCCTTTTTATCACTTCAGACTTAGACACAGACATATAACGTAGTTGCCTCAGGATATCACATGGATCTTTGGATTTCAAGGATGTTCCAACATTGGAATTTTGATATCTGATATTCATAGGTAAGTGGGATGACTTCAACCGACGAATCTCAGGGATCAGGCCTGTACAACACTACCGCAATCGTATCCCCGGCGTGTCGTCGACCGCCTCCTGTGGTGCTTGGATGCGAAAGACACAATGACACGGATGTCTGGTACGCGGAGTGTCACAAGCGGCGAATGCTGTCGCGGATACCTGTTTTCGTATTCGCCTTGATCTCGACTTATCTCTCCATAGCTTTGATATTCAACGCCGCTTTCAGCCCGGACGCGATCAAGTCTTCGAGATACGGAAACTTGCTGCGGCGTTCGCGCGTTTTTGTAACGTGTTTCATCGCGGTTGTTATGACATACAGCTCACTATCGTTTCTCGTCGAGGAGAGTCCTGAAGCCAGTTGTGATTGGTTCGGGAAAGCGGAGAACGCGCTGTATTGGCTCTCGATATCCGTTGTTTATCTCTTGCTGTGGTTTCGGCAGCGCGTCATCTTTGAACAAGACAATCTCTGCCGTGAGATTCCGCATGGAATTAAATTCTTGAGCATATCCACAATATTACTGGTGGTGGCGCTGCCCGTTGTAAATATCGCGCTGTTCTCCAGCTCGGTGACGTTTTGCTACGACCCTGTCCTGAAATTATGCGGCATCAAAGGGTATTCGCTGGCGATTTTTATTTCTGAACTGGTGGTTCCGATTTTAGTGCCGACATGTCTCGTTTCGTTGTTTGCCTTGCCTTTGATAGTGCACCAGCTGTCAGTACGCGGGAGCATTCCCACGTCGGTGCAGAGCAAAGCGACTGTGATGGGCGTCGTGCGTCGGGCTTTGATCATGTCGGTAGTATGTTTGCTGACCGACGTGGGAGCCATACTGTGCAACTCGTATCTGCCTCTTTTGGGTAGCTTTGTGACCCGGCAGATGTCCGTGTTTTGTAATATGTCGTGCATGATTTTGAGTTTTTCCGATTGGAGGGCGGTGGTCTGCTTTCAGAAACCGCACTCAAACGCCCGGAACACTTCAAAAATGCGAACAAGCCTACCATTAAAATCACTGAGTGAGAAAGTATTTAGTGAGGACGATACTTTTATGGAGCTAAAGTGATCTCTTACACGCTATTTTAAATTCCATCTTTTTAATATCGCATTGGTTCCTGGCCAGCAAAATTTTATCTGTGACGCCCTATATTATTTATGGAAACATTTTTGCTACGGATGTGAGTTTATACTCTTATTTGTATGCACTTCTGTGTAATCGAGCTGAATTTTGGCGTTGCATGCCAAGGAGTGGAATGTAAAATCGATTGTGCTACGAATACGAATGCTCAACAGTGCGCAATGCGTCACCAGAATTCCGTGCAGTGTCGCCTGATTGTTTGAAACTGCATGTCGCTTCCGGTAGCTTCTTGCATGATTGATAGTGCTAATCATTTTAAACTACATTTATATACCTCTTTTGCTTTGTACTGGTGTGAATAGCAATTCAATGCAATCAGTATTTGTGATAAGGCGTTCAATTTAAATGTGCGATATGATGTTGTCTTTGGGGTTTGAAGTACAGACGAAAATAAGCATGGTATATAAGCACCATGCATATGATTTATTATCCTGTTATTAGTGTCATATTTACAGCACATTCTTATATCCACATCCGTGCACAATGTAGGCCTACATAAAAAAGAACGCATTCACAGACTTCTATCCCCGCGTTTTGGCGAACCGGTCGAAATCGCTTTCTGTCCTGCTTTATCTTGCACTACCCTTTATATTGAGAATAGTGAGCTTTAGAGTTGATAATCATTTTACTTCTAAAACACGTACCGTATTCGCTTCCAACTGAATCATTTCTTCTGTGCTTATATGCAGGGCCGTAACAGCGCTTTTTCGACCCACCAGAGTGTGTTTCGCCCCCTCGGATAGAGCAATCAACATACCCCCATAAAAATTCATTTCGTTATGCATATTTCTTCCCGGAGCGCATAATTTTTCACTGCGAGGCGTAATTGTACCGCCGGACACATATTGCATGGATAGGACCGGACGAATATATCAATATCGAAGTTTTGTCAAAACCGCCGCGGTCATTTGGGCCAAAGTTTTATCGCCGTCGATATTTGTGACATCTCACTTTTCGGAATTGCATGTTGACCGAAACTTCATATGTCTCCGTCTGTCGCAAATGACCGGTGTCGAAATGCCGGTGTCCAATGGTCTCGCACTCGCGGGTTGCATTCATCTAATAAACTGCATCAACGAATTCAATCGATGTGTCGTTCTGTAATAATCGCGAATACAGCTGTAACTGTACGCTTCAACTGACGCGTCGTTTCTATTTTATTTGTTGCTGAAGGGACGTACCTTAAAATCGGAGGACGAATAAATAATATATTCATGGTAATTTACGAACTAATTATGGGGCACTCTCGAGCTTCCCCCCTGTTATGGGGTTTGCGACAGTTGCGGCCCTGTTTATATAGGCCTACTACAGATCACTTACAACGAATTATGATTATTGTTCGAAGAGGAGAAGTAGGCCGAGTTAGGCCTCCCTGTCATTTGTCGTGAATTGCAATTTTACCTGTTTCAATTAATTGTATTTGTGACGAGTTATCGTATTTCCATGTGGATTCATTTTATTTTACGCTAAGAGTTATGTTACATTCATCGGCGATTACTTGTACCCGTCTCAGTCATTAAATAAATAGAATCAGGGGACGATTATATGATTATTGAGAGAGTAGGCCTCAATAGCAAAACGTTCCCGAGAGCAACACAGCGGGTCCAGTAAATTATAGAATGAACAGGAAATTCGATGCTCGGATGCTCCGCTACTTGTTCAGTGAGTGACGTCATTTCGATTACCCAACCTACTTGTTGTCGAAAGCCGAGCATATGCGCAGCAATACGCCTTGCAAACGCATCAGATTGGTGGATCACCAGGCCTGTTTATTTTTGGATATTGGGTTTTATTTTTGGAGATTCTCCAAAAATAAGATTTGAAAACATCCAAAAATAAACTTTTTTTGGATGATGTTTTTTCAAGTTTTTTAGTGAAATAAACGAGTCAGAGCAGCTTAAATACCGCTGCAACAACCCGGGAACTCATAAAAACACGCAACAAACAGCATGTGTGTGCATGTGAGAGGGGGTCTCCGAAGCGCTAAAAGTACTTCCACTTACTGGATTGATCAGAGACGTGGCGACAAGGGTTGAACAGGCAGCAGCGTATGAAATTGTGCGAGTGCGGTGCGGTGCACCACTGGACCTTGCGGCGCAGGCCGAATACCGCCAGCTCTACAAGAATCACCTCGTCCACACGACAATGGGACTGAATAGCTACATCAGACGGCAACGGAACTTGATCCAGGAGATGAAAAGTACCTGCCCCAAGTTTGTTGACACCGGTTGATTGTCAATTAGGAACGTGAGCACTTGCTTGACTGGACACGGTACCAAACTACTCGAGGTTATCAACGAGAAAAGTCCGGCCTGTGCACCTTCGTCGCAGTGGTGGATCCAACTGATCGTCCTCGATCGCATGGCCACAGAGCTGAGCACCACCGTCACGAAGCTTCAGGAACTTGGGTTTCTGATTGTGAAGCAGCTGGAGGAGCTACATCGCCTGGCCGAACGCCTTCGAGCTCGGTGCTCAGCTTAGGACTGGGACAATGACACCGACAGCAAGGACGGTTTTCTGGTCAGAGGGTGCTGGGCTAAGTTCACTGAGGCACACAACTTCGTGGAGGATCAGGGGTGTGCACTGTGCAGTCCTCGACCTCGAAGGCGTTCGATCAGGCGACCAGTCCTCGACGAAGAGGAGACACACCCCACGTTCGATACAGCCGGGAGCTTAGTGCAGGGCTCGTAAACGGCAATAAGAATATCGAAGTTGCCGACAATGAAAGGTCCTGCCCTGTCTATAACACCAAGTGGAGCAACCTCGTGGGCCGTGAGAGAGGACACAACAAACACTTCTTCCTCTTTTTGATTCTAATAATATAAACAACAATGATACATATAGGCTTCTTTATTAGCGGCTCCGTGAATTGATCCACAAACACCGAGGTCGGTTGTCGATCAAGTGGACATCCGAGTAAATATAGAATATCGAAGACCAATTCCAATCCGTGTCTTTCCTATACAAAATGGACGTCACTTCCAAGAGCATTATTGACCAGCGCTTGTCAGGAGCAAAGGCTTGGAAGATTGAAGAGTTTGAAGCCACCCGACAGTTCTTTGGGCTTCTATCGGCTCGATGTTTCCCACAACTGTGATGGTCGAAGCCAATTTCTTGAAAATCAAGTGCGAGAAGGGTCTCTGTAGGGCGTCTGTCACTGATTTTGGAGGGCATTCTCCAGGCCAAAGCCTTTATGATGAAAGTATTGGGAAGTTAGATCAAGATCACTGATGATGTCGATGTGTTGGAGGACTTGAATACATGATATAACATACTTCCGGTGAAGTTTTCTACCAGTATTAGGGATAAAAACACCTTCATTTCTTATTTTTGGAGATTCTCCAAAAATAAAATTTGAAAATATCCAAAACTAAGCTATTTTTGTTATTTTTGGAGAAATCCAAAAATAAACAGGCCTGTGGATCACACGTCAAGGAGGAGCCCAGACAAACATCCAACACGAAATCTGGAATCGTCATTGGTTGAACTTGCAAGCCATTGTTGCTGCGTTGAAGCTTAGTCAATAGTTATACGTACCACTCCGCTCTCTATCTAACCTGCCAATCACCATTCTGAATAAGCTTCTACGCAAGACGAACAGAACGTACTCAATCAAACAATATATTCCAATCGCCGAATTTCGTCAGTTATCGTTTTATAAAACATGTAGAGTATCGTATTCCATTAACTGAGTACCAACTGATGTTCGTTCGCGATGTGAGTCAGTCGAAAATATTCGGGTAAGAAAATTTGGTGATATCAAATCAATATAATTTGTCACCGTCTCACCGACATTGAGAGCAGACATTCGACTGCGGGCTACAGCGATCATAGATGATCTTGTCCAATTGAACTGGTTCTGTGAGAGCGAAGTGCTGTTAGTCATCAGCAACGAATTGTGGTAAGGGCTTTTTAATAATAACGTTAGTTCTTGTCTGACTCGAAAAGACTGATAACCGTCAGTGGTTAGTGTGGGTGCAATGAACAATGAACATGCTGCAATCAGTTTGATTATTATTTTCATCGTTTCAAAACACCACAAAACTGCGATGCAATGAAAAGATAGGGAGGTGTGGAAACAACTTGGAGCAGTCTTTAAGATCAGACACCAGGGTTGTAACCAAGTCACATGGTATCGAGTCACGAGTCAATCTTACTTTTATGGTTTTGACTCGAGTCAAGTCGAGTCATTTTCAATTCATCACCGAGTCGAGTCCGAGTCCAAGTCACCGTTTAAAGGGTCAAGTCCGAGTCATAGTGTTATGACTCGAGTCCGAGTCCAAGTCACAGTATTGAAGTCATGTTCAACCTATGTTTTCAATCCTGCCTGGGTGATATCAAATTACTTGCTTGCCAAACATAATTATTTTGACCCTATCAGAGTCTTGTCATATGTTTATTTAGGCAGATAATGGACAGTTCCTGGCCTCAGTTACCGATGCTACAGATAGACGAGACAGGCAGCCAATATGATAACTTTTCTAATCTTAGAACTTTAAATCAAATATCTGTCTTGTCAGTCTGATACATCACAAATACAAGCATTCAGTTTTTATTACAAGCACATCGACGACAGCTGACAAATAGCTTATAGAGAACCATGGAATTCACGTTTACATAGGGCCTACTATCTGATAAAGAACCAACGAATTCACGTCTAGATAGCAGCTGATGGAGAATCAACAGGTGCATGTTTATGTAGAGGTCGTTTTTTCACATTATCATGTGGTTGACTAAAAAAACTCAACTTTCCTGCTCAGCTCGCGAAATAGCTGATTTACTGTATCTTAGTCGAATTTGCGCTACATTTACCAAAAATTGTCAAAAAAAGGACAGAATCTCAAAAAAGAAGGCTACTTTAAACTGTTAGATTGACTAAAGGAACTTAAATTTGGCTCAATTCCAACCAGTGAATAGCAATGCTACGAGAGAAAATTTTGGATTTATTACAAATAGAGACTTTCGAATTTCAACGGCTACCTCATGATATTGTTAGATTGTGTAAAAATATGATTCATAGCAAATTTGGCTCAATTCCAACTAGAAGAAGCGAACTTATGAGAGTGGAATATTTTGGATATGAAGAAATAGTCGGCTTACTACTAGTAGGCCTATGTAATTATATTATATGAAAGAATTTCTCACTAAAGATACTCCCATCTATTTTCCAATCCAAAATTTTCTCCTCTCATATCACTGATTCTACTTTTCAAAATTAAGCCAGATTAATTGTTCTTTTTATGCAACATAACAATTTTATCAAGTAGCCATCCAGTAGAATAAAAGATAAGTTATTTCTGAACAGCCCTATTGTACAAACAACACACAACATTAGCTATTCATTATTACTCACGTGCACAATGCACATACCTAACAGAACGCCAAATGGACGGAGGGTATTGTGTGTTTTCACAGACAGCAGATGAAATCAATGAGTTACATTTCAAAATGCATTGCTGGTATGTACATGTACAATTGTCTGTTGTTTTTTCGGGGCATATCTGATATCAGACGAATGCAACGAAAGCAGTGGTGCAGGGATGTAACAGCACTTCGTCAGCCCCCCCCCCAAAACGTTGATTTTGGCCCCCCCATAGGGTGGTAAACCGGACTTCTGGAGGGCTTCGCCCCCCAGACCCCTCTCCGACTGTACGTTGTTTACATTGGATCTACGCTGTTTCTTCAATGGGTATCCGTTTAGGGAGTCAGCTCTGCCTGCTTAATCGCGCGAAGCGCGAAAAATTTCTATAATTCGTGACTCAATCGGTCAATATGATCGGCGTTACTTATTATTGCTATCAATTTTTATCCTCTCTCTGCTTCCGTAATCTAATTTACCGGTAGAGCTAAGTAAGGTGTGCTTGAAAAAGTAGGACCCCTCAATAATAATTGTACATCTCCGGGTGTATACCCATTGGCAGGAACGAAACAGCACTTCGTCAGGCCCCAAAAAAACTTGAGTCTTGGGCTTCCATAGGGTGATAAACCGACCCCCTCCCAATCACGTTGTTCGCTTTTGCCACGAAATTACAGTTGTACTGTATTGTTCAGTTAGCCAGCGCCAAGCGCGAAAATTTTTGATAATTCATGATAAAATCGGTCAATAAGATCGGGAATTGCATATATATTGCTATCAATTTCTTGTCTTCTCTACTCACGTAATTAGATTTACCGGCGGAGCTGAGTGAGGTGTCTTTGAAACTGTAGAGCCCGTAAATAATAATTAAACATCTTCTGACGGGTGGACTCGTTATTGGTATGACTTCGTTACATGATGTTACTTCGTGACCTCCTGTCTGCTATTGCAAAATATATAGGATCGCCCAAACGTACTAAACTAATATAGATCACACGATTTCAAATTGGTATTTCTTCACTGGCATCTAATTTTTCCCTGCGGGGTGGTATTTGTCTTGTGAGGTTCAGACTACCAGACAGGAACATTCGGCGCCAGTCATTTAGGCGCCTATGAACAAATAAACCTATATGTATTTCGTATATATAACGAAGTTTTCGGTCACCACAAGGGCAGTCCTTTTCGGCCAAGGTTTCTCGCTGCCGATCGTTCTGGCACGCTTCTTGGAGTCGCGTGATACATGGCCTAATACTGTATATGTCTTGATGCGTCGTGGCGCGGTAATGGCCAACCCCGATATGCCCATTTCTATAAATCTTGCGTATTTTGTCTTGGGGGAAGAGTACCCAATAATCCTAACATTTGGCAACTTGAAATCGCGCGCAGCGCGAAAAGTTTTTGAAAAAGTTGCATAAAGTTTTAAAAAATACCCTATAATTTATGCTAATTCACCAGAAAATTTGGGGCTCCCTTTCGAGCTCGGCCCCCCCCAATTGGGGGGTTTGGGGTGCGGCAGTTACGGCCCTGCAGTGGTGGCAAATAGCGATGTCGGCAAAATTGGCCAGACGCGTTGATCTAGCCATTACGATTCGCAAATTTCTTCATCTTCAAGTCATATAGAATAAGCCGAGTCAATGACTTGAGACGAGTCATGCGTAATGACTCGAGTACAAGTCGAGTCAATCCAAACATTGACTCGAGTCGAGTCGAGTCATTTTCCCATTTCAAGAAAATGACTCGAGTCAAGTCGAGTGATAAAAAAATCGTGACTCGAGTCTGACTCGAGTCGAGTCATGACTCGAGTCATTACAACCCTGTCAGACACCCACCTGAATACTAAATAGTCTCCGTTTTATTTTCACGTATGATTACCAAAAGCATGAAAGCGGGGTGAAATTTCCACATCGAATTCCAAATGAAAAAGACATAGCAAAAACACACTCGCGTATAAAACTGATTACCACAAACAGTGAATATAGGTGCGGACGTAAGGCACGATAAATTTCATTGTAATCCATGTCCGGAAATTTTTGGCCTCATGCGAGAACGGTATTATATAATTTCGTACCGCTATTCGGTGTAGTAGCTGGAATATGGATATTTACATTGCCAATGCATCAAATAAAGGCTTTGGTCTAATTAATTTTATTGCGGACTAATATATTACTGGTGTATCTTGATTACCAATCTGTATATAAACTTATGAAGTCATTCGTTTTCACTACGTCACAGTAGATATTATCAGCGTCACGCCACTGTGTTCATGTTTTTCAGTAAATAGCATGGGTCTCGTATTTCTGCTATACTGAATGATGTTTATGCTTATAGGCTACCCTGTCGGCCCAGGTCAGCACTACGGGGTTAATTGCAGCTGACAAGTTATAAGGGGACTTGGTCAAACTTCAAATGCAGATATCCTTACCGCGGGTCATATACATACATATACAATATACATTATACTACGGTTACCACATTTTGGAAATCTGAAAAGAGGACACTTTTTCAGAATTTTCAGGCTTACAAAACCGGAGGAGAATTCTAAAAAAATGGTAAATTTTTCCCACTTTGTGGTCGGTTGACTAAAAAAATGGTCAACTTTCCGCTCAGCCCCCGAAATACCCGCCGGAGCGTCACTTCGGTGCTGTGTTACGGCATCTCAGTCGAATTTTGCTATGAATATGACCAAAATTCTCAAAAAAGAGGACGAAATCTCAAAAAAGATGACAAAAGGGCGTCCTCCGAGGACACTTTCAAAAGTCAAAAAAGAGGACAAATCCTCTTGAAAGAGGACGTATGGTAACCTTACATTATACATACATATCTCTTTAAATAGCTGGTTCGTGGTACAGAACTTGAATATAGCTTTCAATACAATATCCATTGTAAATAATATTTATTGAACTCGAAGACTTTTCGGGTGCCTCTTTTCAAGAGTTAACGGCACATTAAAGGGATTTAAACAGATTTAGAAGCAAAACCAAAAAGGCAAAGTATGACGTAACAATCAAAATCACAGACCATGAAATTCGCATCGTAACAATGGCAACAATAACAAACTATGAAGTATTCGGACATACGGTACTATAGTAGCAACGTAATTCATAAATAAACAGTTATACACGCACGAGACAACACGCACTAATGGGAAATTTGTAGGTTATAGAGGAAATCTTTTTGTCTACATAAAATAGGTTTGTTCAACTGAATAATAGTAGACTCAAGCACTTTTAGATGAAACAAAGACCTACCACGCGCAATGACAGTGAACATATTGTCATCATAGTGCTGTGCACAGGCAAGGTTTTCACCCAAATGCTGACCAATTGACGAAGCATATGCTTGATAATCGTCATAGCAGTCTGTTTTGGCAGCCAATTTGCACTGACGTGCAAGCTCCGTGCGATCATTTGCGCATGTTTTTGTTCTAATCAATTTTGGAATGTGTTGCTTAATACGCTCAACCAATCTTTGAGATGTACGTCCTACATACCTACTATCACAGTGGCACTTGTATTGGTAAACAACATTACTTGCATTAAAGGCAAGAAGTACATCTTTTCGAGAGTTGGGCAACAAGGGTTTCGTTGTGTACACCACATGCGTGTTTACGCTGTAATAACAACGGTGAACAGCCGATTTAATGAGTTTTTCGAAACGGTTGGACACGTTACCTAGCCAAGGTAGGTGTAAAAATGCCGGAAACTGATGCTACCCTTCCATTTTTAGACGTCTTAGTAGAGAGATCAGGACAAACGTTTTTAACGTCGGTGTGCAGAAAACCTACCTTCACTGGCCATTATATCCGTTGGGATTCATTTTGCCCGAAGCGGCGTAAATTAAACCTCATTTCGTGTCTCGTCAATCGGGCCCTGCGCATTTGTTCACCGGAAAAACTGTCACGCGAATTGGATGATATCCACTTGATTCTGTCCAAAAATGGCTATCCAGATCACATATTAAAATGCTCCATCTCTAGGGTTTTGAACAAATCGGACATAGCTCCCAAATACGGACCAGAAAAATGCCCGGCATTTTTACACCTACCTTGGCTAGGTAACGTGTCCAACCGTTTCGAAAAACTCATTAAATCGGCTGTTCACCGTTGTTATTACAGCGTAAACACGCATGTGGTGTACACAACGAAACCCTTGTTGCCCAACTCTCGAAAAGATGTACTTCCTGCCTTTAATGCAAGTAATGTTGTTTACCAATACAAGTGCCACTGTGATAGTAGGTATGTAGGACGTACATCTCAAAGATTGGTTGAGCGTATTAAGCAACACATTCCAAAATTGATTAGGTCAAAAACATGCGCAAATGATCGCACGGAGCTTGCACGTCAGTGCAAATTGGCTGCCAAAACAGACTCCTATGACGATTATCAAGCATATGCTTCGTCAATTGGTCAGCATTTGAGTGAAAACCTTGCCTGTGCACAGCACTATTGGGCTCGAAAGTCACGTGACTTTTCAGCATAGCAACCACCGTCTGGGGCCAAGCGCGTTTCTGGTATCATCTTCTCTGCGACAGTAATGCATTTGTATGTCGCAATTTCTGCTACTGCGCTGGTCTTTGCTGTCACATTATGTGTTTGTGTTACAGGATTGATTTTTTTTTCGTGCAGATAGATGACAATGTATAGTATTCAATTAACATGATGGAGTATAGAGCAGTTTAAGATAGCCTATGTCAAACAAGTAATTCCAAGGTTTAGTACTTTCATCTGGACCTACTAACTATTCATCGTATGGCTGCAGCATTATTATGCTTCAAGTGTATACTTATCGACACGGAGACAGTGATCAGTCAACATCGGAGATTATTAATATTGTAACATTACCGTACCGTGTTAAATTTGATTTCAGATGGATTTGGTTAAGCTACTTTTACGATTTGCGAGTTCTTCAAAAATAATCCGAATCTGGTCAAAAGAAGTCAAAATGATTTAGACAACGACCATCCAACATTAGCAATGTATGGTGGTGATGGCAGAGAATTGGGAAATATTCAGTTCAGCCATGAGTATAATGAAAGTTTATGACGTAGAGGTTGGTAACTGCAAAATTACCTGAAAGATTGGGGAAGCGTTGGAATTGAGTTCGAATCCCACTTGACGCAAGTGGGTCGGAGGCTTATCTGGACTTCCCACTGCTTACCTAACTACATGAGCAGCGTCATGTCATCAAGCCCAGATGCCTAAGTAAAGCCGATGAGGCTCAAAAATCGGCACCACTTACGAGGACGTATGGAAGCAAGCAAGAGAAGAAAGAAAGAAAAAGCTTATCAAAAAGCAAAGAGACCCTTGAACTTTAAAGCATTTATGTTGCGGTGCAAACAGACGATCATCATCATCATCATTGGTTTATTAGCAATTTTATCAGTTCAATACACCACAAAATGCGATACAATGAAAAGACAGGAAGATGTCGAAGCGACTTGGAGTAATCTATGGAATCAGACACCCATCTTGACCTAGGCGATGTAAAGAGGAGGCATGCACACTGAATGAAAGTAAAGAAGATAGTATTTACACCTTTTCAGAGTACTATGTAATATTGCATACTTGCCGGAGTGTTATATTTTTTAAAGTAGTTTTAGGACATGTTTACGGCACTTTTGTGATGTGTGTATTGATAGATATCAAGTGTCCCTATTCTACCAAATCAAGATCATTAATAGACTTGAGCGTTTAGAAGAAAGTCTTCATTTTGAAATGAGTCGGTGATACTATAGTACTTGCCCAGCATCACAAGTACTTTGACAAGTGCAGGGCAGCTTGTGCATTGCATACTCAAAACTTATGCCATTTCTTCGTTTTGGACCCGACGATTCCCTCAAGATTCTGAATAGAAGAACTACTTAATTCTGATATAATAATATTTCCACAACAATACTTTCCTAATCTTGCATAGTTGCATACTCTCGCTTGATTTTACAAAATTCTAAGAGTGCTGACGAAATCAATAACTGGCCAATAAATTCGACAAATTCACAACTTGAGAATGTATTTCCTTTGTACCGAGAATGAAACAGATAGAATGTAGGTATTGGTCACAGATTAGGTATTCCTGATTAATGTTGCCAACTTGCCATAAACGGATGCAGTTTTGACTTAAGCTATACACTGTTACTGTGGAGGTAGTTTTAAACTGACGACTCACTTAAACACACAGAGTTGGCTTGAAAATGGGCAGCCATAAGCAATACAATTAATAGGACTGTGTTGGTATATCGAAATTGACGAGAATAACAGCAAGCAGTGTAACTGTGAGTACTCCATGGCAATGTGTAGTTATTGCGTTTCTGCATCGCGTCGACGTAAGTATCTTCCATTGACAAGCCAAGATCCTGAACGGCGTTTGTGTAAACTTACGGTGCTCTGGCCCTGAGAACGACGGTAAGGGATACCAGTGTTGTTGGGTTCGTATGGTTACGAGGCTGGTCTCACACAAATGACCTACTGGTGGCATTGATGTACCATATGTCGACAACAATGTCAGTTCCTTCCCAGCGTTTTGGGTGGATTTCTACAAGTTCAGGAAGTATATGTGGTCCCGACTTTTAAGGCCGGTAGCGTCTTGAAGTGTGTCGCTCCACCTCCCTACGGTGACGTCATTCCATAGACAGTTAGCTGTATTTTCTCACAGTTCAAGGGGTAAATAGCGTGCGTGTGCTTCTCGTTCTTGCGATAAAGGAGATGGTGTCTTCTGGAGAGCAGTTTTTGGCAGAGATACCAATTGCATCATACAAGATGTCCCGGATATGGTTTACATATAGCGCACAGTGCAACTTTACTAGCACAGCAATCAGGTACAGATTAGTGAGGCTAGCATCAATGTTTGCATTGATTTGTTAAACATCTAAAAGTATCTATAAAGAGAATAAAATAGTTATGAATTACCCTCTGATTTTTGTTCAAGAAATTTGTGTCAATTTTATATAGAGCAATGCAAAAGCTACTGAAAGTGGAAAATTTTTAATTTGGCTCAACTAGCCAAATTTGCTATACATTTTTTGAAAACTCAACAATTTCATGGCATAGCCAGTAAAATTTAATAAAACTATTTTATTTTTTCAATAAATTCAATTTTTTTAAATCTGATAGCTTCACTTCTGCATGTTGGAATTGAGCCAAATCTAGTGTGCAACCTTTTTTCAAGCCACCTAAAAATTTTGTTCATGAGCCAGTGAAATTTGGAAAAAAAGTTATTTTTGAACAGCACTGATGTATAGAAACTTGACCAAAATTTAGAAAAACATTGGCAACAGTGCCAGTACTAAATTATAGGAAGTAGTGTCATGAGTAACAGCAAGACCTGGTTACATTCCAGTTAGAATGATACCAAATTGTAAATCGCTGCATCATAAAAAAAAAAACAAGTCGAAAGTACGGTACTCTTGTCCTTGTCCGGCAATAGCAGTCTTCTCAGCACTATCCTTGAAACAATCAATAACTTCCTTCTGATTGGCATGGTTAAATTTAAATTTGGCTGACCGAAATTCTTGATTATCTTTTTCGATAAATGGCACAGATATCTTAAAAGCTAACCGATGCCTGCAGTTGATGCATCTATTCTTAGGCCACTTTCACTATATAAACACTTTTAAAAAAATCTAATAATTGTGGCTTATCTTAAATCATTTGCTATTGAAGCTGACTCGATTACGCTGTCTTGGGGCACACGAGATACCGGTATGACATTTGATACCACCAAACAAACAAGTCAACATAGTTCAAATGTTAATTATATTTATCATTCTCACTAGCTTTATTAATTTCAGTCACTTTTCTGTCGTTTTCTGGCAATTCAGAAGTCGATGGAAAGACTACTCCGGATTGTTTTCTCATCCATTATAACAAATTGGCACGTTATACCCTGGCATTTTGCGCGGCTGCAAAACAACATAATCCTACCTAGTTAGTATCTAGAAGTCCTGAAAATAGCTAATAAGTCAGAGAAGATAACATAAAACCCAGAACTGTACTTCAAACAACCTCACTGAGACAGAAAATACGATTTAAAACCAGACCAATATCGCAAATTAACACAGGCAGCGGCTATCTAAGATAGTTGTTTGGCCCCAGCGAACCAGAAGTCACGTGACTTTCGAGCCCAATGATGACAATATGTTCACTGTCATTGCGCGTGGTAGGTCTTTGTTTCATCTAAAAGTGCTTGAGTCTACTATTATTCAGTTGAACAAACCTATTTTATGTAGACAAAAAGATTTCCTCAGGGATATATAGAACTCCGGGATGGCTGACTGCGTCAATTGTGTCATCGCGGTATTACCTAAGTGGGTCCAGATTCGCGCATTCAGTTTTGATTCACGTTACGGTCAGCCGCTTCATCTGTGTGTAATTTTAAGTTTTTAGAGCGGTAGAGGCATATAATATCCATGTTTATGTTATTATATAAAGCTAGAGGTTAACTAGGTTATGAGATGTTCAGGTAGTCTGAAACTTTGCGGTATTAGCCCTATTCCTTCAGTAGCAATTTACCGGTATACCGGTACGGCCATTTACTCGCCTTCGGAATATCTCTGCTTCTGTAGTATCTTATGTAACATGATTTGCTGCGCTGATAATCGTGAGAAGATAACAAAATGTAGAATAATTTCCAACGTTAACATTGATATCCGCAGTATGATTTTGATTACGCCTTGCGGTATGTTGTTCATTTACCGGCATGTTATGCGAATGTATGTCACCATCCAAGGCTGTACATTGCACAAGTACAAGTGTACATTTACACTGTGCCGTGTCAACTATGAAGGCGACCGTTAGGAGGGACTTTGTCAGTTAAGATCTTGTACTATAGATTAATATGTGAATATGCAGGTAGTGCTGGCTGCTGGTATTGCAGGCTTACCGGTATTCCAGATCATTGCTGGATTATTCCTAGTAAGAATTGGAGCCACTGAGTACACCACCGTTGTGCAAGATTCAAGAGGAATTTCAATTGAGAATAACCAAACATTTGAATCTAATACAAACACAACACAACGCGTCAAGGTCTTTGCAGTTGTGTAAGTGTCCATAACAACTGTTGAATCCAATCTCTTGTTACAGATACTATTCATCAGTAACATGTCTGGTAAAACAAGGCAGGCATATGTTTGTTAATGAGCGGCACCTCAATGCTACAGTACTGGAATTATACTTCAACAGAAGTGCACTGTTGTGAACTACCAATGGCTGACTCCCAGTATATGGCCACAACATTTGTTGACCATTTGCTCTTACTGAGGCCATGAAGATGCCCACTCCCTTGAATGGATAAGCCAACACAATCATCAGGACACGAGACGACCCTGAGATACGGCCTGTCTTTACCATATAAACACTTATGGCCTATAGGCTATAGGCCTGTACGATGGAGGAAGAGAAAACTCTGAAGATTGCTTTCAATTTGCAAGGTTTAGTCAAATCGTTTCAATAACGCATGGACCTCTCCTCAGTCGGCCCAAGGTAAGTTTGGCTGATTCTAGTGATACGTTATTACATGAGCGATTTACATTAATCTTGATGTGGTTAAAGTAGTCTGCATTGCTACTCAAGTAACAGTCGTATTCCCGAGCGTACTGGTATTTAAACTTCCTTAAGTAGCTGTAAAGTGAAATGCCTGCAAGGTACTCAAGTTTGGAGATGGCTGCTTCAGAATTACAAGATGTATCTTCGAAAATAGGCAACAACTACTTGAGTACTGCAATGAAGTAGAAGTTCTTCACTACTGACCAACTCTGCATACATCTATATATATTCTTAAGGTTAATTTGTGTCTCTAAATACATCATTTGTTTATTTTTGTTGCAGATTCCGGAAAAACAAACGCGATGTTCCAGCATTTGCATCACGTCAACAGTGGATATCCTGATATATTATACTGGGCACATTCCATTGAAATCTTAGCAAAGATGGCCACGATTTGAATATTTGGATCTCGTGCCTCCTCACCGAGATGATTTTTTTTACATGGAATCATCTATCGCTCTATCGGAAAATCTGCAAGACAATGATACTGAATATTTCTCAACTGATAAATGGCATGAAATGCTTCAGGAGGCCCATTCGTGATGTACCGTTAAGCCATGGTGGCAATTTCTTCACTGCGGTCATGAAACTATTTCTCGGTGAACAAAATATCAGCTGAATTCAACAACTGGGTCTACCGAATGCTTCTTGAATTGATAATGATATGTACCAAACTTCTACCCGAGGCTACATTTGAACCTGAAGAGAAGTATCAATGGTGTGTTGATTTCTTGATCAACTTTCATTGAGTGACATAGAAGCTGACAATGCTGCTATCACAATTTCGAGTCCTTACAGGCCGTGCTATCTTTTTGTTATTGGAAATGCTCCATGGCAGGGGTGCATTTAAAATAAACGGTGTTTGAAATACTATGTTTAAAACATGCTTTAAACAGTGTTTTAAACAAAGGCCTTTTAAAAAAAATTCTTCCAACGTTGTAAAATTATGTCATAATTGTGTAAATACTTTCTAAAATACGTGTTATATGAGCCTACGGACGATTACCACCCGATATAGCCGACTAATATCGATATGGGATGGCTGGAACCCTCAAAATAGTCGGTTCAACGGCAATAGCACAGATATTTCGTCAAAGGATCTATATTTACACTATATTTGCAATTGTCAATGTCAATCCAATATGACGTCACTATTGAATATTCTTGACGTCATGGCTTAAAAAAAGTATATTTTATACAAGGGCCTGGTTTTAAATATGTTTGTTTTAAATGCAACCCTATACTCCATGGTAATTGTCGGTTAACGCGAATTGAAACGGTTGATTTAATCAATCCTATTACCCCCCCCCATCCCAGCTGCAAGGTTTCCGACAATGGCTTGTAAATAGGTAGAAGACGCTGATATTATTCGTTATTCACTCTGTTATTTATGGCCTGATGCAGATTATATGATGTGTAGAAATTAAACACATTCATGATTTACTGAAATTCAGAGTTGTGATAGTTTACTTGGTTGGCTATACAGCAGTGTTGAACTTTACTAGGTTGGCTATACAGCAGTAAGGTTGTGATAATGGAAGAATGTCTAGCTTAACTAACTATTCCGCAAAAGGTTGAGGATCGTTATTCTAGAAACAGCTGTATTGCTAGCTTGCAAAAAAGTGGATATTTCGAGGCAGATTGCAGGTAACTTTCTGGACCTACTTAGGTAATGGCCAAAATGAAGTCAGCCATCCCGGAGTTCTATATATCCCTGGATTTCCTCTATAACCTACAAATTTCCCATTAGTGCGTGTTGTCTCGTGCGTGTATAACTGTTTATTTATGAATTACGTTGCTACTATAGTACCGTATGTCCGAATACTTCATAGTTTGTTATTGTTGCCATTGTTACGATGCGAATTTCATGGTCTGTGATTTTGATTGTTACGTCATACTTTGCCTTTTTGGTTTTGCTTTTAAATCTGTTTAAATCCCTTTAGTGTGCCGTTAACTCTTGAAAAGAGGCACCCGAAAAGTCTTCGAGTTGAATAAATATTATTTACAATGGATATTGTATTGAAAGCTATATCTCTTTAGTAGGGATGCGCAAAATGGAGGACCTGGGTTGTTGTTTGTGGTATTCATGGCGTTTGTCGCCTACAATCGTCATTAACACGAAACCGATATTCTTTATGCTTGATTCCGTATCTGCCGACTTGTAACACGGCCCGACACCGATTAAGCCTTAAGCTGATTTGAGTACTGAGTGATACGGTTCCGAATCAAGTCGAGTATTCGAGAATCACTCATTCCGTCGTCATACGATCATGAGATGATATGTAGAGTTTAAATATGTACTATTGAATGCGAAGACAAAGAATATAATACCAGGTCCGTCCATATGTTATTCGCTGGACTATGTGGCAATGCTGTGGATTTATTATGGCTTCACAAAAATGTTACTTACGCTAACGAGCGTAGCTTTGTAGTGTCTGTAATACATGTTTTGAATGCTTTTACGCGGCCACTTTGTGTTCCAGGGCTTCCACGTAGGAAAAAAAACGTCCAAACAAGAATTCCCGTTACTTCAAAGGGGTGCATGATTTCAGTAGTCAAATCATTGTCGTAGGGTCACCATATTCTGAGATCCGAGAAAGACGACACTTTTTACAAGTTATATCAGACATGGAAACGGACGATTTTTGCCGAAAATGGTGATCGGTCGTGGGTTGACTAAAAAAGGTACCGATCCGGTGCCTCAAAACCGGTTTCAGCGGCTAATCTACGTTGGTTTGACCAGTTTTCACATGTTTTTTTCTTGCGATAATAGCATTCATAGTTGTCGCTATGTCATCGCCTAACACTTATGACAATGAAAGAGTTTAGGCCAGTGGTCATTAACCTTTATTCTTTCAGCACCTCCTTTCAGTGTGCATGTGCATATTTCACGGTGGGATCGCGCACGATAACGTCACAAATAGTACTATTTTCGGGATCAAATCAAGTTGTTATAACAACTGTTGGTTACTGGTTGATGCATCGGGTTCGAGCTCAATGTACACATGCCGATTTCTCATCTGCGTTTAGCGATACGGTAAAAATGTACTGTGTTTTGTTTTATTGCTTTTCGGGACTGGTAAATCAACTGAAAATGTGGTATATATACTTACGCTGTAAGCTCACATTGAATTTAGTTTGGTAATAAAACGAGAATAGCGCACCCTGTTCTCAACTTTAAGAGGCAAGTACCCAAACAAAGCAACCGACATTTCGCAACGTATATCTGAAGTTGTGGCACACAAACTAAACAGAACCATATCCTATTCTACTAGTACTGTGGAAGACTACCTGATATTGTCGATGATTAGATATGCAGCGATCGTTTTCAGAGTGCTTTATTTCACGTCCTCGTGGCATTCAGTTCGGTTCAGACAAGAAGAAACATGCTTTTTCACGTGTCCACCAAGTGTCCATTTCACGGAGTAGATAAGACTCTTGGTCGCCCTAGCAGTAATAGCGCTCCAAGATACAATACCTAGTTTGAAACATTTTGTCGGGAAAACCCTTATCAAATGTGATGGAACTGTTAAGGGAGACCTTGCAATCTGAAATCACGAAGCTGTTCAAGGAGTCTGCTAACGGCGGTGAATCTGTAAGCGCATTCTAGGTTAGTCCGCAGATGATGGTTTAAGATTAATTCAGGATATGTTGAATAACGAAATACATGACGAACAAACGACCGTTGTTTCACAAAAACGTTTAAAGCAAGACTGACTGATTGTGACCGTTGTAGTCTGCATCCTTTGTTTTCATCGAGGGAAAGCACAAAAATAGGCGAATAAATATTGCAATGGTGCTTATGCAAGTGGCGTGCGAATCTCTAGTTTCGGACGGGATGAACTAGCCCTTGTCGTGGTATATAATTAAATTCTTGAATGCTCTAAGGATCGACATTGCAGTCAAAAATTCAACAGTAATATATGTATTTCTTATCTCATTGCCAGAATTGAACCATCAATTTGATTTTATTCTTGCTATGCACGACTAGACAACAGTAGTACGCAATCCACCGACAACTAGAAAACTATCGTAGTGAACATGTTCGACCCAAAAGGGAATCTTGATGGCGAAGAAGTTTGGGTTTATCACCGTATGGGGTCCCAAGACCAGTTTTTGTTTAAGGAGGGGGGAGGCTAAAGAATTGCTGTTACGGTCCTGGTCGTGGGGACGGTAGGAAACAAAACCTGGGTGTATTTAAGGTTTTGTCTACATGGCATGCTATCGAGTTAACAAAGCTGATGACACACGTGGATCTCAGTTAATCGACGTAGAATACACCTGGAGTCAGTATATTCAAGACTACAATCATAACATCTGCGGTTTGCGTTATATCAGTCTTGAAAGCGAATGCAATAAAAGAAACTGTATTTCTCCAAGATATCGTTTTGTGCAAAATGAGTCTGCAAAGCGCTGTGTACGCTATTATGTGTATGATAGCGATCTTATTTTCAGGTACTCAGCCTATAACAGTGGTTCTTAAACTTTTTGTCTGCGCGGACCCCTTTTGGACCGTCACGGACCCAGCGGACCCACGAAGTTTCAGTTCAAATTTAGCTCAATTATCGTGCAATCGTCGTCTGTCTCGTGCAAATGATAACTGTAGACTTGGTGATAAACAACAACAAAATGACTTTTATTGAAAATAAGATCACACTATTCATGAAGAAATTGGGGTGACTTCTATTACTTCAAAGCGAATTCTGCAACCGTATTTCTTGAAATACGTGGTCGTGTCTCGGAAATCCGCTCATTCAATTTGATATTAACGAGTGCCGAAAATCCATTTCACAAATATAGGTGGTGGCGAATGTAATAAATTTGCGTAACGCTTCCGAAGACACATTTGGGTATGATCGCAACAAATATGCCACCCAAATTGACAAACAATTTTTTTAATGAACGTCAAACCTGGTGATTTCTATCTAGCAGCTTATCTTGAAGTTATTATCGAAAAAATCGGTATGTACATCACAGGAGAAAATGGATTTTTGTAAACGTTTCGAAGTCACCGTGATTGACCTTACTCATCCAGCTGTTTTCCACATTTCCAACAAAACAACTCTAAACAGCAAAATGTTAGTATTAGTAGGCTATTGACAATTTAGCAATTAAAATGGGTTTGCACAGTAGGATATTTTATCTCAGATCGTTACTCTGTTGACGGGAGCTCTGGAGTTTTATTAGTAATGAAGCGAAACTGCCTCATAATTTTCTGAATCGAAAAATACAAATACCCGCCTTATGAACGTGGTTTGGGGTAACCGCATTTTATGATCTGAGTGTGTTTACATTATTCCATACTTTGTAATTATTTCATACCTGTACAATGCCATTGACCGTGGTGCAAAAGGCCGCCAGGCGATAAGCGCCAAATATTTTTGTTCAATAAACAACAAAAACAAGACCATGGTTCTCTCCTCCTCGCCACCTCATCCGCGTAAGCGGTGTTTTAGAAAAAGCCTAGAAGTGGGCCGTGCTATAAGTCGGCAGTTACGAAATAAACATGAAGAATTTCGGCCTGGTGTAAGAGACCATAGTAGTCGACAAACACCATGAATACCGCAAAACAAACAAACCAGTGGCTCTCAAACTTTTCAAATAAAAAATTCACGAAACGGTTGTGGTTGGAATTCCTGAAAATGCAACAAGTGCTTTCAAATGTCTCTAGAAGTACTAAAAATAAATAAAAATAGGATTTGTATTTACCAACAATCATTGTTATTAGTGGCAATATTGATAATTCTGACATTATTTGCAAATTGCAATTCAGTTGCTTGGAAGAAAAACATTGCAAGATGCCTCTTCGTGAACAATGTGAAATTGCTGATGCCATCACAAATTGGTGCAAAGTTTGGAATTATGCCATGATATTGTGAAAGAGTAAATAGATGGTTTGGTTTTTCAAGTGACATCCCTTGTAAAATTGATGCAACTATAACCAAACGCTGCCTCCCAGTTGACAAAAGAGAAAAAATTCAAGGAAGTAGCTCAGCCGCTGCTACTGCCTAATTTTTGTTTCTGACCACCGTGCCAACGCTTCAGTTCTCTCGTTTTTCCAACTTTGTATATTTTTTGTGTGACGTAATAATTAGCGATATATATTGTTGTTGAACATATAGTTATTCGAATTCTCGCAATATTGCTGACGATATCCCCTGACGAGGGTCAGCCGAAAAGCTTCGGGAATAAATATGAATATTTTATTCAAATGTGTTATGGTGTTATGTACTCCTAAGCGTCTCGTTTAATAGTAGTGAGACAGTGTGTGTGTGCGTGCTTGCTTGTCGTCAGTATAATGTGCTGTGAGGAAATTTGTACATTTCTGTATTGGTTGCTGACTGATACACAAGACCTGAACTGCTATTTTTTTATCCACATTGTGATTATACAGGATCATGTTTAAATGATTCATACATTAGAACAGGGGTCACCAACACGCGGCCCGCATAACATAACTACTCACGATTTCGGTGAGCATATAGTAAGCCGACATGAGTAAATAGATTAGCCCGGAATTCACCGGCAATGGACAATTGGACATGGACAGTTTAACGTGGGTATTTCGACTCCAGTTAGTTCATTACGAGTATGCACCTGAATGCGGCCGCGTAGGCTACCTAAGGAAACGAAATGCGGCCGTGAATAACAAAAAGTTTGTTCACCCCTTTTTTGGTCGCTGAATAGTGTTTTCAGGTATCGTGCGCAGCTCAAAAGTTCAAAATAGAATAAATGGATGATCATGATATTTTTGTTGTATTTGCATTTCTTCAATATAGTATTATTTCTTTTGTGCTACTGCTATCTATGTCCGTCGCCCATGTTGGAGAGCACAGTGTTGTACTGACGTAGAGTTATCAAAACATGATTGTTGAACCGTGTTGCCAATTTTTATCTTGATATTGAAGTCATGCGGCCCGCGGCCTCTACGAATTTTGCCCGAGAACCATTTTGAGTGGCCCGCGGCCCATTAGAATATCCGTTGCCTGTCTATGATATAAAAACTTACAACTTATAAAAATAGGGAAGATATTTCGAAATAAATACTTTGGTATTAATTGCACAGAGAGTATTTTGAGCTGTGCCACAATGTAACAATTTTGTCTGCCATCGTGAATAGATATGTTTCCATATGTTTAATGGTTACATGGAAGTCATTAAACCATCACTGTGGCATATAATTTTCGAAGTAAATTTGTGGTACAGTTGGATTCGGAGCTAGAGTAGGAGTTGTGTGAGGATAATAGTCGGAGTCGGAGCCGGAGTAGGTGCGTTCGAAGACGGAGTTGGAGTCGGTATATTGAAAATGTCGGAGTCGGTGGTAAAATGTACCGACTCCACGGCCCGAGCGAGATAGTGTAATAGTTATGCGTCCGGCTTCCCGGCCCGGTCATACCAGAGACTCGAAAATTGGTATCCGCAGCTATCCTGCTAGGCGCCCAGCAATCACGGATAGCATGGAGGAGAAAAAAACGGGGGCGCAGACTAGATGACCTCACGGCCGTATCGCAACTCCGTCGTCAAAGCATCTCGATGGTGCAAGCGAAAAAGAATATCATCATCTCTCTCTCTCCTAGTTATAACATATTTAGAAATGGATGTTTGGGACTGATAATCACGAGCACTGATTGACTTGTTTTACGAATCAGGCATTTGGAAAATGATCGCGCAACAATTTGAAGCACAGAGCGTGTAAATGTGACGATGGCCACATAACCAAGGTTTGAACCAAACTATATGGACTTTTATTGTTACGGCACTCTTTGCTACATTGTATTTATTTTGAATCTGGATTATTTGTACGACGTACGTAGGCTACGTAACCGCGGCAAATAGATAAACAGGCTCCATTGTGAACGAAATGTCCGGTTCAGTTTAATTAGCCTATCATTTTAGTCCACATATTAACATTTCACACTGGGCCCAGCTATATGATAGAATGTTTTATCGTAAATAGTATTTATGCTTCATCATCACAAGCTGTTAAAGTGTAAGTTATTTACAAACAAAACTACGTATGTATGTGAAATAAGTAGATGAATCCGGCTTGAGTATTGTGGAAAAGTAGAAGTAGGGGAGATGTGGTACCGATGGATCACTGGGACCGAAAATACGTGAAAAATTCACCATGATAATTCCATGATTACACTCCGTGAATTCGTCTACAATTACATACTGACAGAATCTTTCCTCACATGCAAAGAAAATCGACCTGCGTGAATTATGGGGTCCGTGACGAATGATTTACGTTTTAAGGGGTGTAAAGTAAATTTGGATCGACATTTGCATTATTCTATATCACCTTTCAGACTGACAAACCCGCCATAATTTTTGATGTGAAGTATAGGGCTTGTATCAGGGTATATGATGGCACATATTTTTTTAATCAATACCATCCTCGAGTGGACTATTTTCAAGTCAATTACAATATTTATGGGGTGGGGGACCTATGGTACCATAGCCAAATCAAGCAAAATAGATGGACCAACTAATCACTTAACAACAGAAACTCGCCTACATATATATAGGCTGTAAATCATAGTTACCTGTGGTGTTATATCGCTATTACGATGTATTTGAAAGTCAAAATGTCGATTTGCGGGTAATATATATGTGGCATTAATTTTGTAAATTTAGGCGTAAATCAAAATATGATTTTATGCTAACATTTGAGTTGATATAATCTATTTTATTCTTGAAGGTCGCGACAAAACATTCTTCATTGGCTTGCTGTAGCTTAGCTTTTAGTACGCAACAAACAAAGTGACAAATTTGAGTTTTTGAGCGTATGTATCATAGGTCCCATGGTCGTGTGCCATAGGACCCACCGGGTGGGGACCGATGACACGTTCGAGCAACAAATTTTAAACGTTTATAAATATTTTTTGAAAAGGCGGATATTCATGTAAATGTCTGCGATAGGTAGAGCTTGTATCGAAGTGTTGAGACACCAAAAGATATGCTATTCTCGGCTGAAGATTTGAGGGCCGGAGATCATTTTGCAATTTTTGATCCATCGGTACCACATCTCCCCTACTTACTGACGACCACTGGCTTTTAGGGGGAATATAATAATATGTCGCGCTCGATAAGGCGACAAATGGAAATAGTTTTTAAATCCCTTATTTACGTGGAGGTATTTATCACACCGTGTCGTAGGCCTATAATTCAAGCGTATTGTTATTTGCGAAGCATTGCCTCGCGGAACTGATAAAATTATCCATTGGATCGGATTCGGCCTCCAGTGCGCATGCGTGACATTCCTGTTCTACGCATAAGGTACATGGGTATATTGCTTACTGGTTTATTCGTTCAGTTTTCACAGTGCGAAAATTATGTTCAGATACAGAGTCCAACAATACTAAACAACACACAAGCGATAAATTGATAACAATCCTTTACCAGACGAATAATTATTTGCAGTTGGTCCGTTGTGATCGGTTCTCATCTTTTCTTGCTTAGTGAAAAGTATCGCACACCACGAACACAATCGTTTCTCACTACCGTAGAATAATTGTATGGAAAATTGCCCAAAAAAGAGAAGTGTCGTAAAATTCTGCCAATAAAAACAGAAAAGCCAATCGTTAGTGAAAGTGCTTCTTATCGCAGAGCTGCGAAGAAGCTAATGAAAGCCTCGTTTTAAACAGCAATACATCTTCAGTCGCGCTTATGATTTGTAAGTGCTCTATTCCATCTTAACATAGTGGTGTCTGGTGTAATTGAAGCAGCGGCGAGTCCTTTTTTGGGGTTGGCGTTCGTCTGATTTCGCCTTTACCTGTATTCAAAGGAATGGGTATTCAATTTTGTTAGAGTATATGTAACTTTCCACATCGAAATGCATGCTTTCCCATTAGTGATCGAGTCTCTTGCAAGATCGTCACAAGAATACTAGCCGTTGATTTCGAAAACGAAGTCACTATGTATACCGCAGATCATATTGTATCGAAGTATGGAAACGAGGGCCAGCGAATTCCGCTGTAGGCCTACTGTATATTATCATACTGCATTATCAATTTTTGTAGTAACTCGACCTCACTCGAGTCAATGTGCATGATTCGAAGCATGTCATATGACTATAGAGACTAGGACGGCCAAGCCAGGCATTTCTTTGTAACCTCAAATAATAGTAAAATTACCACATTATTGATATTTTGTCTATCGGTAAAAATTAGGGATGGTGTGAACCTCTGAAAGGTTCAGGTTCGTGTGAACGCGAACCTTTTTGAAAGGTTCTGTGTGAACACGAACGTGAACCTCATGACGTCATATCGCTAAAATTCCAGTCCTATCTTTTCATGAAGTGATAGGCTTTGTACACGATACCTAGCGACAACTCGGGCCACATAATGCCACAGTACTGAAGTACATATTAGCGTTTTAAACGGCGCCAAATTTATCAACTGTGACAATTTCGACGAGGACTTACCAGGGAATATAAGCTTACGATAAAAGTCTATAGGCCAGACCGGACAATGCATTCGGTGTCTGATTATTGCTACATGGATGTTGAATAGAGTGTAAAACAGGTTTCTATAGGCCTACTTGCTCTTGAAATTTTAGTACAAGTTATACAGCGGTAGCCAACAGCTCAATCACACGGATTTGGTTCCAATGATACAGTAAACCTGCTATATTTGTTGCATCAGAAAACGATATCAATCTCATTTATTGGTCGGGTAAGCATCATTCGCTGACTACATGTAGTGTACTTCGCTCTTGATGTCGTGTGATTGCGGGCTATTATCGCAGCAGAGAGTCACTAAATTTTCACAACCGGAAAGCTGGATATTTCGAGCAAACTTTTGTAACAAAGCAAGTAAAGTTTTTGAGATTGTCAATGGGCATGCTCGTTTTGTGTTGATTTTTGATGCTACCAACATCATGCACATAGAGTGGCCCGCAGTTGAAATGCAATAAATTCGAACCAAATATGTATTAATTAAGTGAAAATTGTAATATATGAAAAAGGTTCACAGTGCAGAACCTACCAAGGTTCTGTTGTGAACGCGAACCTCTAAATTTCCGAGGTTCACACACAGAACACGAACGTGAACCTCACGTTCACACCATCCCTAGTAAAAATGCTTGGAAAATAGGGCCATAAACTGTTAAGACGGAGGTAAATGACTATATGAATGTCACCCATTCTATGTCATTGGAGAAGAGTTGAAAGAAGTGGGTAAGAACCAGATGGAACTAAAAACTGAACAGTGAACAAAATGACTTGAGCGCGGCTCGAAACAAAACATTATGACTCGGACTCGACCATCCACTAGGGGACTTGAACTCGGACTTGACTCGCTTGCGAATTGAAATTGACTCGACTTGACTCGATCATGTCTATAAAAGTGAGATTGACTTGTGACTCAGGAGCTTGTGACTTGGTCACAATCCTGATACAAGGTCAATGTTCAAGCTTCGGCGATAGCAGCAGTAAAAGCTTTCATTAAAAGGGTTCAAATAAGTTGTATGGCTGAAATGATTTTAAGACCCTACGTCGCACAACGAACATGATCTAATTATATAGATCAGTGGTTCTCAACCTTTTTGTCGTCGCGGACCCCCGCAGACCCACAAAGATTTAGTTCATATTAAGCTCTATTACCGTGCAACCATAACCCGTCCTCTGCAAATATCAGATGTAGGCTAGAGATAAACAGCAACAAAATTACCATTCTCGAAAATAACATCATATGTAGAAATTGTGAAGACTTTTAATATTTCAAGGCAAATTCTGCAGATAAATTTCTCGAAATACGCGATCGTGTCAGGGAAATACGCGCCGTCTATTAGATATGAACGAGAGCCATTTCCACAAAGATAGGCGGTGGCCATTGTAATAATTAGCGCGCAACGCTTCCGACGACACCTTTGGGTATGATCGCACCATATATGGCATCAAAATTGAGAAACATATTTTTAGTGAACATATAAAGTCTACCATAATTAATTATATCTATAGCAGCTTCTCCTATTGCTATTCTGGAATATCGGTTATGCATACCACATGAGAAAATGGATTTTTGCAAACAAATTTTCATCCAAACCCCCAATACAAACATCTCTAAACAGCAATATGTTTGTATTAGAAGGCTATTGGTAATTAGGCAGGAAAATGAGTTTGCACAGTAACATATTTCATCTCAGACGGTCATTCTGAATATGTGAGTTTGGAGGCTTCGCGGACCCCCTGAAAATGCTTCTGGGACCCCCGGTTGAGAACCTCTGATATAGATATTGTAGGAACATTACATTTTCTCGCTGGAGTAGCTGTTTGAAGCTTCGGTCAATTTAATCAGTTTTTTCCTGCGACGTTTCTCCTCACTTAGCAGCAATACGCTGCACTTGAGTTGTTTCCATCGGATGATGGCTCTCTGTCGTTGCTGTTTCCTCGTAAAGAGGTTCTTCAGTGCTTTACGGAAGTTATCGTTTCTGAAGACATACCAGATAAGAACGTGCAGAATGCTATAGAATCAATTTCTATCATACGGCATACCCGGATTTTGATACGTTTTAAGAACACGGGATCGACTGGACACGATTCATAATATTTTTTGTAGTATGTTGTCATTATAAGCGTGAAGTTAAGTTTCGAATCACGCAAAAAAGTGATAGGTTTTCTGTGCAGGAACAGATTACATCGATTTGTCTTTTCGTTGCCCGGGTTGAACCGATTACAGAAATTACTTGAAACATATGATATTTTTACTAAAATGTTTGCATAGTTTGTTGGCTTAGCTCTGAATTCGGTTAAAAAAATGCGGTCGTCTCTGGAACACGCGATTGTATTGCCACGGCAGTTTCGGGAATATTACTGTTATAACATTAATATAGCAAATCGATTACTGTTCCTGCAAGATATACAATCATGCCGATGGGGCGAGACCCGCAAGCGTACTTCAATCTAGTTCTAATGGGGAAAAGGCTATGGTGTGACGTGAGGTTCACATTTGCGTTTTGTGTGCGAACCTCTGAAATTTGGAGGTTTACGTTCACAAGCGAACCTTGGTAGACTCTTCACTGTGAACCTTTTTCATGCATTAAAATTTGTCACGTCAATATAACGACGTCAGTTGAAATTCTTCTTATTTCAACATTGGCCCACAGGCCACGTGGTGCATGCAGCATGAAATCCCTTTCCGCCCCAAACGAGCATATATGCCTTGACGCCAATTTCAAAAATTATATGCTTGAAAGTTTGCACGGAATAGTCAGCTTTCAGTTTGTGAATCTTAAGTGACTCTCTGCCGTGAGCTTTGCCCGCAACAACACAATAGCAAGAAGAAAACAATTTACATGTAGGAAGCAGTGTTGGGATGACTCGAGTAATAACTTGACTTGAATCATACTTGAGTCACATTTTTCGTATGACTTGCCTCCACACAAGTCACTTTGCAAAAATGACTTGACTTGACTCGACTCGGCATTTCAAAAATGTGGATTGACTCGTTACTCGGAGCAGAATTTACCAGTCAATTTCAAGTCATCTAGTATTCGGTGTCGATAAAAATCGCTATATCTTTCGTATGTTCGGATTGTTCTCGATACGCTGGTTCGACTTGTGAGAGCGACCAATTTCATTCATTCAATGACATTGCGTTTTACTGAACCTTCATTGTTCTATCACAAATTAATCAACCACACGCGAAGTGATTGGAGCTTACAGCGTACGTTTTTGTAGCAATAGTAGTAGCTGTACTACCACTGGGAAAGTAATATAATAGCAAAGTTTCCATCTCTGTTCTATGGACTAGTCATTGGTGCCCGGTGCTCACTTTAAACAAACCTCTTGTATTATTTAAATTGAATTCGAATATAGTTTTTATTATTCGTCAACCATTGGCACAGGCTTAAATTGTATCCCATGACTATTTATAATTGGGTAGTGCATCATATTAATTCGTTCCAACTATCTGAATTTTCGTATTCTATTATCTATTTTGGGGTATAATTATAGACAGTTACTTACGTAGTTGCGCAATTTTACGCGTGCGTGAGCTATACAACATCTTTTTGCATTTCTATTTAATTCAATATGCGGTCCTCGACGGCGAGTGCAATGACTTAACGATACCTCGTACTTTGAAAAGACAACTTGACTTGAACTGCGACTTGACTCCTGACTTGACTTGACTTAACTTGACTTGACTCGAGTCACCTCTAAAATTCGGGTGACTTGAATTGACTCGAGTCCCCTTCAAAGATCGATTGACTTGACTAGAGTCAAAATATGCAATGACTCGAGATGACTTGTGACTCGAAGGTAATGACTTGATCCCGACACTGGTAGGAAGTCAGCGAATTGTGCTTAGTCAACCAATCACTTATTTATATAAACGGAATTCCAATGCTGAATGGTTGGCCAAGCGACAAAAGATATGGATTTTGTGGAATTATTAGTGCATTTTATTATTCCAGTTGATATAATAGGACAATCATTTCTGATCCGAAATAACTTAATAATCTGTACCCTACTTCATTCTGTAATTAATCCATCTGTGTTACTATTGTTTTATTCGTTTTAAACATCCGAAGTAACTGCCGCTTGCGCATCAGTTTTACCTCCAACTGTAAATTATAAAGTTCCACGCGCTATTGCTGACGAGAAGCAGTATCAGAGTACTGTATATGATCTGAAAATGAATCGAGACAATAATATAACCTTTACGCCGCAGAACAGACCAATATTCATCATACCGAACGAATGGTAGCGTCACCTTTTTTCTTATGTTCTGTGCCGTTGTAGAAAGTCACGGCGACCATGGCCGGCAGTGTCGATAACGTGAACACGACTATCATAACCAAAATCGTTATAGTCGCCTTCACTTCGTCTTTTCGTCTTCCGCCAGAATTCAAGCTGGGCGACAAGGACGATCGCCTAACGAGATTTCTGTGCTTGATGAGAATTATCGATCCAGTCGCCGTGTTCAACCCGAGCAGTGCTAAATACGGCAATCCCAACCCGAATGTTGCGTAAAATATCCCAGTTGACGGGTTCGAGGTCTTCAGAGTGAATATCATAGCTGGCGATAGCCCGTGTCTGTAATGTGGAATGATTATAGCGACGGAAATCACAGCTAGAGCTCCCTATCATACCGCTCAAATTACCAAAGAACATGCAGGAAATCGAAATCAGATCTTACATGAAATGACGTTGACCCAGACTCATTGGTATGACGACCGATAACGTGATGCTTACGAGCCACACGAAAATAATCATACTGATAGCGCACTTATCTTTGAGAGCCTTTCTCTAGAAAACGGCATTGGGATGACCTCAGGCCGATACTGTATTGCATTGCAACTCTTATCCATACCTGGTTGTACTTTATTGGACACCAAACGGCTAGGAATCGATCAATGCTCAATAGCACCAGATGGAATATTGACGCCATCACCGAAAGTACACTTATCATGCTCAAGAACATACCCGGCCCGCCGATATCTTCTTGATAAATTCTACAAAAGATTTCAAGTATCGGGATAATTGGTCAAATGCAGTATGAAGCTGTACGAAAGTCTTCTTATATGCAGGTTGAATGCACGGGATTGGACAACACTAATTCTGTAGGGGTGGAAATACCGTCAAAGGCGAGAATCGATGAGATTTGCAGAATGAAACGTTTTGGTATGTCATTTGAATTGTTGTCTGTTGTCCCTTGGGTATGCTGAGCCATTTCGCCAATTGCGCAACTATCTATTAGTTTGGAATCCATGTCACACTTGCCTATCGTGCCTATGCGTTGCACAAACAGTATGGTGAGACGAAGTCACAAGACTTCTCGGAATGTTAAGTGTTCACTCCCGGATTGTAACTTGATATTATGGGTTTTGTTTTCAAATTACGACTAACTTGGACGACACGGCCAGACGGACTGACGAAGTCGATTCAAAAGCTTATTTACATTTATCACTTTTCTATCTACCGCGATACCGTAAAGATGAGTCGGAATTGCATGCCACACGCCGAATGAACATTGAACATTATGTTTGCGTTCAGTGTTACTAACGAGATAATACTGAAGAAGGCCATTCCAAACTTGGACTTCCGATGTAACAGCCAACACGGTTTGAAATCTCGAGAAAATCGCTACATGTATAAATGAGCAATTCCGTGCGTATGAACTGTATTTTAGGAAATTTGAACTTTGAATTTGGAAATATAGACCGTCAAACAAGCTAATAATGAATGCAAATGTCAAATATCAACTGTAATTAAGCATTTAGTACCACTAGTATTTGAAGAGCTTCTTGGGGGAAATGAACCTCAATATACGATTGAGTAGTATATTCGTATTGAAATGAACCCGAATATTCTCGGCTGACATTCGCCAGGGGTAATCGTGAGCAACCAATATAGAATTGAAAGGAACATTGTATATCAGTGGTTCTTGACCGGTGCTCCACCGAAGAGTCAACTCATACCTATGGTGTTTGATGCTGCACCCGTCTATTAGTCATCATTAGGTTCAGGTGATTAGGCACGATGAACAGTCGAATTGTGACTTTTGTGGCGTTATGTCGTGTGAAATGTTTTAAGCAATGTTTCAACCAAATGCATTTTAGAAATAAAAATATTCGGGTTCATCTCAATATCAATAAAATATTCAATTATATAGTTACACCATAATGAGTATTACATTGATAAACCCTGAACTGAACAGACCCGAAATGAGAAGAAAATTGTCGATTTCCAAAACGTCGTAACTTCTTAACACTGAGTGCAATTTTCGTGAAATAATGTTCATTTCGCACGGAATTGGCTCATCTTCGCTCGTACTAAAGTTTTACGAGATTTCAAACAGTGTTCGTCCTAACATCGGAAGTCCAAGATTTGAATGGCCCAAAATCACAAGATCATTCGTTTCTTGTCATGACGATGAGGCCGATCTACGGCCGGAACATTACATTGTCAGACTTCGAGATATGATTTTCCATTGCGCATCACTAGGATTCATGTAGCGAACAGCGATAATACGATATTCATATCCCATTAATGAAACAAATATTTATCAGGAATGAGGTTATTTATACCTGCTATATATAAGGTTGCATTTAAAACGAACATGTTTAAAACAGGGCCCTTGTTTAAAACATGTTCTTGTTGTTTTTTGTTTTGTTTTGGTCATGACGTCACGAATCTGTACTTGTGAAGTCACAGTGGATTGACGTTGACAATTGAAAATATGGGGGAAAGATGGCTCCTTCAACGAAAAGGGCTTCCGACCACTGTCATAAACATACCAAAAATATCTTTAACTAGGACTACATCGTTATGTAGCATTTTTACGGTCCGCGGTCATCATCATCAGAACACTCATTCCGTGTCAATGATATATATCAGTGGTCGGGAAACTTATTTGTCCGAAGAGCCAAATTGGCCCTATTTTTTTCCATCTCAACTCCCAAAGATCCATACATGCCAATAAACTGTTACGTCACAATTCAAAATTCGTGACGTCATCATAGCACTAATTTGAACTCACTACATGGAATTCCTCGTGTGCGCCATATTTTCTCTGTAAAAACTGGTATTTATTGTTCGAAAACAAAGCTCGAAACGGGAGGTAAGGCACATAACGGGCCAAGCCTCACCATTGATAAGGAAATTCATCGTAAGTAGATTAGAATTTATTATAACTGATATTAATCGAATGTGACTGTCACACTGATTCCGAAAATCGAAATACTTATCGACTTCTCAATTCCCAAAGTATTCGGCGGGAACATAACGTTGCGCTACACGCATACATTTTATCGCCGCTACTACACAGAGCTATACTTACAAGTCAAGAACGTGGATAGCTATGGCGTTGTTTGTAATTCGATTTTGTAATTGTGAATGTCTCATCCACAACAGTGCATTTCGCGACGTAGATCAGGAAGACAAGGTGCATTTGAAATCAGCGTTTTGAAATGAGCGTCGCCATGACTGCTATGCTCTTTGATTGATCAACGTATCGCACAATTGAAGATTTCGAGTCGGTTACATAGAATTTGCGAGTGATATTAACCGCCGCCGTGACAGTAACTTAAATTTGATGATTTTGAAAAGAGGGATCCGAGCCCCCAAACCTGCAGACGGTATTGTCTTTACCTCTGCAAGACATGTTTATGCTGACACGAGAAAAATTATTCTGGCCGTGATGAAATTTTACTAACAAGTCGCTGCAATATTGATCAATTCAGTACAAAACTAAATATTTGGCAAAGAGCCATATCTTATACCCAAAAGAGTCATATATGGCTCGCGATCCATAGATTCCCGACCACTGATCTATATCTACATGCTATAACTGTTGAACCGGCGACGATTTCGGGGGTTCCAGCCACCCCACATTGTATACGTCGACTGTATTGGGTCTAAATCGACCGTAGGCTCATACTGCATGTTTTAGCAAAAGTATTTACACAATTATTGCATAATTAGACAACGTTTGAAAAAAACATTTTTTAAAGGGCATTTGTTTGAAACACTGTTTAAAACATGGTTAAACATAGTGTTTCAAAACAGCGTTGGTTTTAAATGCAACTCAATATATATAACAGATTCAGTGACGACTACTTCTTTGTCTGATTACCTAAGTGCCCCGTTTTATCAGATTAATTCATCATTATTTGAAACAAAAATTCGTCACGATCCGCATCAGATTGCTGCGACAGAACTATTCGGTGACAGCCATTTTGGCAATCGCACATGTTAGGACCGAAAGTCCCTGTTAGCGATGACGCAAAATGTATCGCAAGGCTCCAAAGTCACGGAAATTGATAGCAATTAGATTCCAATTTTCCCACCTGTCGCACATCGAGTCCGGTCTTATCATTGCTACATCTTTGCCGATTAAATAATCCGTTCGATTCACTGAAACAATTGAAGTCAGTCAATTTCTACGGAAGAACGCGGCATGCGCGAGCAAAATCAAATCTATTTATCGTCAATTATAGCCTGTAGATGTGGATATGGCAATTGAAGTGGTGCACCGGACATCCATACAAACACGAATTCTGTCGCGGAATGCAAAACACACAGCATGGTCTTGATACAGCTTTCAACTGTGCCAAAGCAAATATTGAATCTGTTAGGAATTGAACATAGAACAAAGCTCTAGTGCAGGATTCTAAACCAATCTTGAAACTATAAACTAAAGACTACTCGGTGCTAACTAATGAGATTTGTCCCTTTTTCACTTAGGTCCTTATTTAGTTATTTGTCTTATTGTTGGTGCAAAACTGTAACTTGATGCGGGCTGTGCAGAAAGTGATCACCTCCTTTTCAGCACTATAGCCTTTTAGACATCACATAGACCAGATAGCAATGAGGCCGCCATTGGGCGTCAGTCATTACATGTTTTTCAGTCATCAGTTTGCTTTTCAGGTCATGCACGCAACCACCCATCAAATTTAGGTGTCGCCGCTGAAGAAGATTAAGAACCACTGCTGCAGTGTGAACTGCAACGATATTATTAATTCACGCGGAAATACCGATAGCATTATTGAGCGATAACCGCGTAGATGGAAATGACGTCATAGCAATCTTAGATTATCAGGGAGATTAGCTGCTTGTCATAACTAGGACGGTTATGAACGTCACATCTTTGTTCAGTTGCATCGAATACGGGTTGTTGTTGTTATTGTTTCAGTGTTCATGGTGCATCAACATCTATTTTCAACGATCTTTTTACCATTTACCGTCACCGGGTCAATATTCCATTTTTTGATTGCTGAGCTGCTGCCTTATAGCACCACATACTTCGTTCCAACCTTTTTCAAGACACCGCGCTTATTCGGATCGTATTGCTGATCCCATATTGACCACCAACAAAAAGAAAAGAGTTCAGGATTCACATTTAATTGGCGATAATAACATGGATAGAGATCCAAGATTTAGCCAAGATGTAGCTAACTATATGTCAAGGAGGAAACATAGTGCCAATGGTTGCCATACCGACTTGCTTAGATAGCGAAATCCGCTACGCTACGCAACGCCGGCTACGACCTTCTTATATATTAGTATTCATCATGACAGTTTGATAGTTCGTTGCGTCCATGGCTTTAGTAACCCAAAGCGTTCCAAGTCACAAGTCCTTCTCTAATTTTAACGTTTGAACCGACTCGACCCAAGTCATTTTCATCATATACTCCATAGTCAGCCCGAGTACAAGCATTTCTACGGAAGATCACGGCTATGTAGAAATTACAATTTTCAGTCACAAATCATTTCAACGGGTCATGTTTTATCATCGTGAACAGGTAATGTGACATAATAGCTGGTCTGCCACCGTACAGTGCCTTTAAAAGTATTGTAATATTGAAGTTCACGGGTAGTTCAGGGTTTTTGGGCAGTTTTGGAGTGAATTACAAGCTCTCAAATCTAAAAAGCAGATATGTGGCGGGTAAATAATGTCGATACTTGAAAATCCAAAATGCCGACGCGGGTCGCGTGTTTGAGACCTCTGGTTTAAATGATAATATTAGTCGACAAACACCATAAATACCACAAACAACAACAAGCCTGACTGTATACCACAAATAGATTGCATTGAGCGACGGACAGTGCCTTATCTGGGGACATTTACGTTACGTAACCGTGATTTTACAAGTCGTGATATGCGAAATCGCCGAAATGCGTTTTCAGTTGTTGTGGAAAATCGTCTACCGGACTATACAACACGTTGTATTTTACAGTGGAGCGGATTAAGATACAGTTGGCTTAGTTTTGGTTCGCTGGAGACGTGGAAATGTGTTTTGAGTGGACTTGAAATTGTATCTGGCAAATCCCTACACCTGATAGTCCTTGTTTATTGGTTGAAGTCGCTAAATCCTATCGTGATCAGCAACGTGAAGTTTTACGGTGCAACCAGGTGGAGCAGATATTTACCATTGGGGGGTTATATCCTTCGTTTACCGTTTGTCGTCCTTGAAGATTAAAGAATTCAATTATTTTTTTTGTGACCGTAACTATACCGTGAAAATTAGTTCCCTGACAGATTTTATAGTCAGGCTGCAATGTTACTTATAAAGCTTTCTTTTTGTGGTATTCATGGTCGTTGACGACTATACTATGGTCATTTACACCAGGTCGATATTCTTCAGTTTTATTCCGCAACTGCCGACTTATAGCACGGGCCACTTCTAGGCTTTTTGTACGACACCGCTCACGCGGAGGCGGTGGCGAGGAGCAGCCTAGGTAAACGTCCCACACGCAGACTTAAAAATTCTGAAGTCGACCTCGGTGGGAGTCGAACCCGCATCCCATTGGTGTTGCAGCCGCGGATTATACCACTGCGCTATCTCTCCGCCTATTGAAAGTTTTTATTCGCAATATATACCACGATCGGCAGATATAATCGAAATGGTTCGTACAGTGATATAAGCCGAACCGAGCCATCTCAGGCTTGATATAATACGACTCGTCCGGCATAAATGGGTCTGAGTACCCTATTATTTCTTGCACCTAAACTTAACGCGACATGAAAGTATCGTTTCTTATTGTGTGTAAGTCTTTACGAATGAAAATACCAACCGTTAGGTTCAGCTCAAATTCTAGCAACTCTGTTACTAGCAAACAATGAAAATGGGAAAAACGCGTAATTAATCGATTGTATACATATATGAACCACTAAAAAAGCGACTCTTCATCATTCCGGCTAGGCATAATTTTGTATTTCTTTTGTTTTATTCGTGATGCCGTGAACTGTAAAAGGTAGGAATCCAAAATATGAAGAGTTACGCACAAACGCTTCCGATTAGGTCTCTTACTTCAAATCGCCAATCGTTTTATCACATATACACGATTATGCGTCACGTCAAAAAACGTTATGCTACCGCTTTGAACAAAGTTACCGCACTCAGAAAGTGGAAAATAACAAATATATGATTTTCATCTCAGATCAATTGTTAACATTACCCCGCGCACCATTGAATTCGTGATGTCCTGTAACCGTCATATATGATTTTGAATCTTGATCGTTTATCTTGTGTTTTTTCATGTAGCGACATTTTGCATGCCACCATCTACCGTCGTGCAGGTGATAAGCTTCCAGTTTTGTTTATTAAACCATACCAAACGCAACAATAGCATTAAAGCGCACATTTGCCGGATAAAATTGGACCAAAGTTTCATTACGGCTTGGACCTAGAATGAGTCAAAAGATATACAGGAGTGCAACCACGTCAAACATCTGCTTTCATTATTAGAGCACTGTAAACCTGCATACCAGGGTAACCAAAAAGTGTTTACATCTTTAAATAACTACATTTCGGTCTCTGCTGCGAACGCCGACTCAATAAGCAATACAATATTATACACTCAATATATGTTACTTCGCAAACATGAGACGCGTATATCAGATACAACTGAAACATGCATGTTGTGTAGGTAGGCAGAGTCATCAGGTAAAGTTGCTGCAGATATGTAATGTGGTAAGTAAAGTTCATATCATACAGTCGCATTGCAAATTACGCTACGCGAGGAATTTATATAGCTAACGTATCGTTGTAAACGATAAAATATATGAATTGGTGAACGAGATCACCCATTTTTGTGTTGATATCGACTATGCAATTCTCGACTATAGCTTCGGAATATGTGTATGATACCGAATTACATTGTCATCCAAAGATGTAGATTAATCAGCCAACATGGACCGCAGCTTTTACGTGCTATAAACTACATGTATACATTGTGCAACTTACGTGCCGTTGGGTCAAAGGATCGCATCATGATGCTAGCAGTCTCGTACGCACCGCTCGGGACGACCAGCACGCCAACAAGCAGATCGGCAAATGCCAGTGAGCATTTAAACATATTGAAGGAATTGTGGAAGATTTTGTTTCTGCAACGGATTCAATAAATCAGTCGCTTATATCTGAGGTCGTGAGACACGTTGTAGCGGTTGTTTTAATAATAGAAATAGTCGCTCTCATATCTGTTCCATAATTTCTCTTTTAATATAGTAAAGAGTAGGTGCTAGACAAACATATGAAACAGCGACCATCGCGAGAAGCTTAACCGATTCTGGAGCAGACGCGTATATGTATAGGTTACAATTTGCAGACTAGGAGTCGATATTTAAATTTTCTAACAATCCGTATGCGAATGCGATGACGTGAATACGCGAAAGGGATACAAGATTCTAATATATCCCGAGTACCCCACACGTTAGTACCTATCAAAACACCTCTGGTATCGTATGTTTGTGGCATTTGTAGGCATAACGGATAGCCGATACGACAGCGATGACCTGATAAGTTCGCAAAGTCTACATTTATCATTACAGTATAAAACTATGAATCATAATACTTAGAAAATATCCTTCTTAGAAACGTCATGGAGAGCTATCAACTTGAGACTAAGGCCGTACATATATATACAAAAAAGATAAGGACAGCATGAATTCAAATATCGTGAATTTCGTGGCGTAAAATTATTATTGAAATATGAAGACGATGAATAATTTTCCGTACTCTACTTCAGAGCACTTAATTCTACGTCAACGAATGTATAAGTTATAACAGTTAATGTCTCGCAACTCATGCGGTCACCTTATCACAATATGCTATAAGCCTAATATCTGTGGCGGGCACGTATAGAATAGAACGCATTCGGTTTTCGAATACCTAGGGATTCACATCAGTTGAGAAATTAAAATGTACGTACTGCTGTCCGAGCAACCACTAATTATGTTTGAGTGATACGGCTCCTGAATTATTCACAAGTATTACTGTTGATTCAATCTTATTTTGCATTGATATCTGTTCTTGGAAGAAGGTCTCAGTTCCAATCATTGCTACGTGTTTTGATAAACATACCCGTCAATCGAGTATAGCTGGCGCTTTGTAATTTTTGTGACATGACGTTTGATTGACAGATACGTAGGATTGGGTTACGAATATCAAACGATCACACAGACGCTGTTTCTTCTATACGAATCTGAACAATTGCCAGTATAGGCTTACATCAGTTACGGCGATAGTAATTGCCTTTGTAAAAACCGAGTCAAGCACGTTGCCTTGTGTTTAGAAAAGTCTGCATTTCCCCGTCTGATCGCCACACCTTTATTGCAGAGAATTTATATATCATTTCAATTTGATCACGTATGAACACTTAAATGTTGGTGTCGCTTTTCGAAGCACAATGGTCGACGATAACAACAACAAAAGCAACACCTACTGCCTTGCCTATAGCACAGATGCTATAATATTATAACGCATTTTACTCATCGATTTTACCAAAAATTATGGCTTAGCTATCTTACCTGGAGCGATGGAGCATATAGTGATCGATTTCCGTTTAGCGAAAATAAAACAGCGCCAGGGAAGTACGAAGTGCGTACGTACTTACGAATCGCCAACTTAGAAGACAAGTAGGCTATAATTGACCGAATTTGCGCAGAAAGTTATCAGATGTCTGGTTTCGATTTTAGCTCGAGATGACAGTTCAGGACATATCACAGCTATATCCAAACATATCACCGTTTTGGAAGCATTACCGGATGATGAAACACCACCGATAGCACACAGAACGTTATAATATACCGGTACCATGCACCACGGCCTATCAACTTCTTAAAGTTCACGGCCGCGCTATTCTCCTATATTTAGCCTACACGGATGATATCATGGAAACATCAAGTAGACTATAGGACCGAAATAATGAGCAATCAGCATTATGAGCATACTTACCTCTTGATAACGAGTATGATTCCCAGGTTTCCCATGGTTATGAAGATTGCCATTAAAATGAGAATAGTGAAATGTAGGGCCACCATCCCGCGGTTGCAATCCGGGCAATCTACTGGACTGTCATAGAGCTCCCTGTCGCAATCTCTTGCGTCACAGAAAGGTATATACATGCAATGGAAATTTATTTCAGTCCCATTAAATTCATCCATGCTTCCCGCCGTCACTGTTGATATTCGTTTTTTTTCCTATATGTATTTCTAAAACAAAATTGAAATGTTACAGTTTATAATATCTGTTTTTATATTATACTCGCTTAATCATATATTCTATCATACTGGTTAGGCCTGTTACGTTCTAACACGCTTTCAGTAATGAAGTTTCATTAAGCGAATCTCTTTCGGTATAGATTTGAACTTGTGGATACTTTTTCTAACATTAAGGGAAGGCGGAATTTTGCTAGTTCGAAAAATCGATCGAACTCTTACATAATTACGCATTGGGAAGGAACCATCATAACACAGAAACGGCGAGCACAACAGCGTGATACACGATCACCGACATTTATATACGACGGTATTGATTCGATTACTCGATTCCACGCTGTAACTTGATACATTGAAGTGGAGTGGATTAAACAGTTTGGTTAGACTTGTCGATATATACGTATAAGTGAATGCATCGATGGTGGCGACGGTGTGGTGGTATGTTTATCCTTCTTTCGAGCCCTGACAAAATGCAATTCTGGCGACATTTTGCAGATGATGAACTCGCAATGGTGCGCATTTTCGACGAATCCGGTGGAAAAGCTCGCTTCCCCGACAAACGCGCCTTGCACTAATCGATAGCAGGATCGTATCTATATACTCCTGGATACTGTCAGTGGAATTCTATGCGAATAGGTGGCGCAACGCTGTAAAAAGATCCATTATCCTCTCTTTTTCAGCGTCCCATATCTGGGTCGACCTCAAGTCAACAACGTCGTACACAGTTTCAAAGCGGTGAAACGCGGGAATTTGTACCGTACAGTGCATTTATATGTTGTCAAAAGCGGTAATTATTTTACTAAATTATAGATCTACTCTATAGGGCATAATACATACTCAATGTCTCACATATCCACAAATCAACTAACGATGCTATCCGCCAACAAAAATATACTGATTTATTACTAACAAATTCAATCTGGCATAGGTATGATGTAACTACATGTTATATAAATTCCCTCAAAATAACATACGGCTTAGTTTTTATTCGTAAAGTTTCTATCCAACGTACCACAACAAACTGGCTCCTGTTGGATTTGCAATTAGACGTTGTTTGCAGCAATTGCAATGCGCCGTAATAAATGACATCAGATGTCATCAAATTATTGTGACATAGACAACTACGACTAACACCAAACAAAACTTACAAAAATATGCAACGTCCTATAACGTCCTACATAGGTCGTGCGTCACAAAATACCGTTTAATCTTATATATCGGCGTCGTTTATAGAAAATTAAACGTGATATCACTAAGAACTCAGCGATGGATTACTGTCATAATTTCTAAGAGCGACCTGATAAATCAATAGAAACATTTGTGCCTCTATTTGACATATAAGACTACGCAGCAAATTCTAACAGATTATCCATGCACCGTTTTCAGCAAATCAAAAACTTCAAGATCGTCTTCATGCCTTCAGAACATTAACGTGATCATCACCTCAAGATAGCAATATCTGCAACTTGATCTAGCCTTATGACGTCTCAATTATACCGGGTGAGGCCACTTTGCTCAACAATACTGACAACATATGACCGAATAACAGAAGCAACGAAACTATTTATTATGTATATAAATATTTTCGTAATCCGACATGAATGAATAGTTGTAGTAAAGCATTGCTAACTGCTCTGCTATCAGGCACTGTGATAACGCACCGCGTACAGTATAGTATAGTAAATGTGGTAATATGATATCATAAATAGCGTGTTTGTGTTAGCTTTTATTCAATTTGGATGGATCGGAATCCTACTCACCCGATCTATAATTCATTATACGCCGGAATACGGGCGGAAGCTGAAATTATTCTCTCATCAATGTCATAGGTTTCTGAGCTATTATTGGTTGTAAAATGCTATTCGATGTTTGCTTGAATTATATACGTATCTGTTAAATGCACTGATCGTCATCGACATTACACCAGTCTTGTAGGAAGTGTTCTAAGGAAGGCACTGTTAGGGTGCGTTAAGATGACACCCGATACGTCAACTTAATTTTGGTCGAGGTTGGAAACGAGTTGGCGGTTGACGTTATAAAGTCATGTCACAACAACATAGAGGAACTGCGGTTGGCGATGGAGCTATGCGTAACTGCGGTTGCGAGATTTCAAACGTGTTGCCGGACTGGAAAGTCATTCGTGCTATGCCCGTTAGCAGGTTTTGAGGTATATAGCGATGTAATAATGAAGACGCATGCTGAGTATTAAACTGTCCGGAAGCGCTGTACCCTCTACAATTTCAGCACAGCACCAAGCAATTTTGATCTGCTATTTTTTTGCCATTAACTACTAACAAATATGAAAAGTTTGGTATCAATGCCTGTGAGTAAAATCAATGAGCTGTTTTCGTGGTATGTATGGGAATTGCTTACAGTTACATTAGTAAAAGAAGGTATTTGCTTTGCACTATACGTTGACCGTCGCAATTCGACAATTTAAACTACACCTGCGGTTCGTGAAGTCGATGTGAAGTCATTGTCGATTGATCAAGCCTACTACCATCGGCGAGGCAGATTAATTTGTGCCGCGCCCTGTTGCTTCCCTGCGCTGCCATTTAATTACCAAAACCGATTTTCACATTCAGCGATTTTGAGGAGTTTGTGGTGGCCTGACTTTAATAATATTTGGATTCGGAATATACGAGATAATAACATTCCATCGATACCAGTTTTTATAAATTTCAAGTTCGAGTTGCCAGTTGTCACCCAGAAGCAACAAGCAACATGCCGCTCACGTGCAAGTGAGAATACCCGTTGATTGTTTGCTGCGGTTTCATGTTCTATTTTCTCAGTTGAAGAAAATCGTGGTACATAAACACATCTAGACTTTGAAATATTTTGGTAACGTAACATACAAAATGCACATGACAATGCCATATCTGCTTTGTTCATGAAGATTTGCGATATCACAAATGAGGCTTCGCTCATTTCTACCACACCTGGCATTGCAATCCTGCAACCTCCCATACTCGTTGTCCTAAAAATTAGCACTATAAATTGCGGCTGATATAATAATGTTCCTTTTCTAGAGCGAAGAATTCCTTCTAACTGGACGCTTACCACAATAAAAAATACCTGAAATAAAGGAAAACTTCCCAGCCCATTCTTGAATGTTCATTGTATATCTATTAGTGTGTCTACTGTCTAACCCAACATCAAAGCTGCTCCAGTAAGTATTTCAGATCAAAGCTAACCGTATTAATCACAGAAATGAGAGATCATTGATAAAATCATCGATATAGATACGCCTTGTACCATTAACGAAAACATTCCGACGATGCTGTCACGCCGGTATCCGAATCCAAACGTACACTGAGTCATAGGTTCAAAATTATTGACTTTATAGGAGAGTGTAAACGTAGATTGTGGAGAAATGACAGTTTATTATGAAGTGAATTCCCACGGGGTATCGCTGATGTGTTACAAGAAACGATGGTTCGGGTAATTGCAATAGATCCAGAGCGTTAAGCGAGTTTTCATCGACTGTGGGCGTCCAGAATGTTCCTGCGAGGTCTTGAAACTATGTCTATTATTCTGACACACCAACGCAGTGTTCATATACATGTTTTCGATGTGTTTTCTAGATACGGATTAATGATACACCTTAATGTGTAGGTAAATTGAAATTAGTACATTTCCGTATCCATGAACATGATTATTGAAGCATACTCGTATTTCGATCATCGATAAAAATCTTTTAATTAGCACATTGCCAGTGACTGCCGTGATTTAGTCTAGTCTAGTGCAATTGAAACAACACCAACAGATTGTGTGTAATCGATATCAACTTTTATGGTGAACGCTACATCCAAGTTCAACCTTCAACTGGCACATCCAATCGCACGTTCGTGGAATTGCAAAACACTTAGATCTGATCAGCGTCCAGGATTTTAATTATTCAAGATTTGCCCGGATCGAATTGTCATTCATATTTGAATGTCGAGATGTTTCTATTCGCCGTCGACCATGACATTCTATTTCACGCAGCAGTGAAACTGCGACTTAGAACATATTTATAGAGATAGACTCATCGGAACAGAGTACCATAAAATGTAAACATCCGTGCCAAGGCACAAGAAACTATCGATTGCTCACATCCCCCACGAAGAAAATATTAAGACCTGACGCGAGGACGTTCATGCACTTCCAAAACCCAACCATCACTTGCTACTTCGATATACCAGCACTCCAGCAGTTCAACCGCCCATAACTAATCCTACGAATGACGTTGATTCCAATTTCCCGGCTAGAACGTCATCAACTAGTGCACTGTTTACTAATCTAAGGCTACTGTAACATATCCCGTCGCGCTGTGTAGCCCAAAAGAATGTAAAATGACAAGTGCGAGGGGTCATTGTTGCTTCACGCCACTGTTACGCAGCGGCAGCCCTTTTGGTCCCAAAAGACCACAACAAACAACCTCAACCTGCTAGTGCGACAGTAGTTTTCGGGGATATTACTCTCGCAACTGGGATATTAGACATCGAAACCAAGGTGAATTTGTGTATTTTCGTTGTCTGCTGGTCGTTTTATCTCAGATCACCCCGGACTACAAAAGCGCCGAATTGTACAGCTCGCATTCCAATATATCATTTTTCAGTCGGTGAGGACAGGACGCCTTCGAACCTCAACCTAAAGGCTTCTTGTGAGGATTGTACCCTGTTGAAGCAGGATATGGAGCTAGTAAGATTCAATATTGCCGATAGCGATAGGTCCCCAACTTCCCGCATAGACACGGTAACAGCATACAGCACCCACTACGAAATATAGTCACCCATCTTACAATTTCAGCTAAAACCTTCAATGCCAGTGTCGGGAGAAAGATGAAGGAATTGCGCGGTTATTATTATTATTACAAGTTTATAGTGACACTTGTCTGCTATCAGGGTATATTGTGTGCCAAGGACTAGCGCAAATAAATTGTGCGGTTGAAATCGCTGGTAATGTGAAATCATTGTGAAATTAATTGTAGCTTTTTAACGATTCAAATACACAATGAGAACCATGCAAGATATCCAAATGCCATTAATAGCAGATTTTACAAAATTTATGATCAATTTGGTAGTTGAATTTAAACTGTAATAACACGGAACAGATGGAGAAGGTGATAGGAATTCTTAGCGGGGCTCAGATTCAAGTTTGGAAAGAGAAGCACATTCCTCAGGATGCAAATGAACCGATGATACAATTTTAGTATCATTTAGTAGTTTTTTAGTCTTTGAGCTCTAACCGTGTGACCAATAATCTTAAGATATCTCAGGAAATCCTCCTATCCTCTTCCGTCTATCTGCACTCAAGTGTGCTGATGGAATCCAGTACCAGTCTCGGATTGTAAAAAAGTCGACAGCTTGCATGAATGGGACAGGAGTAGTGTATTAGATCGGTTGGGACCTGGCAGGGGTCTTGTGGGCGGGGTTGTGATGTGCTGCGAAACCGGCTATAGGCTGTGGTGTGGATGTACCTGGATAGGTATAGGCGGGGTGGTGATGTTACCCTTCCAGATATAGGCTGTGATGGTGACCTTCCATGGATTAATTCTTATGGGCGGGGTGGTGAACTAACGTTTCAGTTATAGGGTTGCCATCGACATGGACCCAAAAATAAGGACCAGCGAAAAATAAGATTAGCATTAAAAAGCATTTTTGTACATACTTTGTATTTATACGACCGTGGCATATCACATTCTACACTTATTGCCAGAAACAATCTGCTCCAGCAACTCCTTGTTATTAGAAAGTGCTTCATGGATCTCAAAACAGCTCAGGCCTAGGTTTACCTTGCTTTGAACAATTGCGATTTACAATCGTTGGTGAGGAATGATTGCTATGGTCATTTACACCAGGCCGATGTTGTTCATTATTTTCCGTATAACTGCCGACTTATAGGACGGCCCACCTCTAGGCTTTTTTTAAGACACCGGTTTCGCGGATGAGATGGCGAGGAGGAGCCTAGGTAAACCTCCAACACTTAGGTATCGGAATTCTGAAGTCGACCTAGGTCGGACTCGACCCCGCACCCATTGGTGTTGCAGCCGCGGATTATACCACTGCGCTATCTCGCCACCCAATGATTGCTGGTGTTTGACAGTATGGAATGCCCATCAGGTACCCTCGTCAGCAGCTGCCTCAGTGCCTTGTAGTCTGTGGTCAGTGGTGCTGATCGACACGTGAAAAATTATTCATCGAATTAATCCTTATTATACACTTCTTATGTTTTTGGGTATCAATATGAGTTGCAATAGCGTACCTTCCTATGGCCTCCCGGTGAATGTCAAAAATACAGATATTTGTTTTGTTTGTTTTTGAGTATTCATGGTGTTTGTCGACTACTATGGTCATTTACACCAGGCCGATATTTTTCTTATTTTCCGTAACTGCCGACTTATAGATATTTCAATGTGCGAAACCAGAGATGGAAGCGGGCTGGGTGAGCCGGACCCGAACCCGACAAGTTCAGCCCGAACCCGGCCCGAACCCGACGGTTGAGTTTTGAGCCCGTTTCGGCCCGAAACCAAGTTCAAATAGCAATTTTCAACTGTTGCGAGCAAATAAGCTGATATACGATTCAAATTTCGAGCTTTTCAACACTTTCAATGCACTCACTTTGTTTTCTTTCGATAGCAATCTTGCATATGGCAAGAGAGCTTAATATATCCGAATGAGAATACGCTGAAAACAGCCCCACTGTTAACTTAGCTCCACCAAACCTTTTTGCAAAATGTGAACGGTATTACATGGTTCAATACCAAACTAAATTAAAGAAATAAAGGAATGAAATTGGCCAAGATGAGAAAAAATAGTGTGTTCAAAATACAAATCAACTGTCATCAATACAAAGGGCGTTGCATTCACACGTCGTACGAAGAATTGATTATTTCAATAGCCTCAACAGTTACTGGAGACAGTCGGGTTCGTCTCTGCGACAAGGTCAGATCGCACGATGAAAAATCTCTTTCGGATTGCGTACTTGAGCACTGGGCTGCAAACATCTTTCTAGCCACCCTGGAGAGCGTTGGAAAGTCCCGTTCATGGTTTCTCCAGAAGTCCAGCGGATTGGGGTGCGATGATGCATTTTGGTATTCCTTGTACCGTTGAAGTTCCTGAAGTAAGTTTCGCTTGATACTGTCAGACGAAGCGAGGCTTGGAGCAGAATGTCTGTCAAGACCGTCGCGAAATTGGGAGAATGGATTATCAAGTTCGATTGGTCGCATTTCTCTTGCTTCTGATCGAACATAGTCTTGATTTCCTGGGCTATTGTCGGCAACCCTTTCCATGTGTTCAATTACCCATTTATCAATGTCCGAGAGCAATCTTATCTTGAATGAGACCTCTTCATTACTAATAAGTGGCAGAAATTCAAATCGTTTGCAATTTGGATCGAGAAAGGTAGCTAGCCAGTGATGGGCCTTCAGCGAAGATTTAAAATATACTGTGTCCAAAAGTTGTCTAAGTTCTGTCTTCATGGCCTTGATAACGGGATGGTCATTCTGGCCAGGTTTTGCAAGTTCAAACTCCTTATAATACGCTAGCACGGCGTAGCCTATCGTTGGTTTGGAATTAAATTGCATAACATCAAATATATCGCCGAGGTTTCATGAATTGTAAAATTTCCGCGTTCATTCTTCGATTAACAGATGCTATGAGCTGCATGCACCAGCGTATGGGAGGGGTATGCGACGGATGCGGCCGCATCCCCAAATGTTTGGAATTTTTTGCAAATTGATTATTTTAGTTTCACTATAACTTCAAAAGAATACTCTAATCTGCTTCCTTACTATATCACATTAGCATTGACAGAAAATTGTACAATATAAGTGTAGTAGGTATATATTTATAGTAACAGGTATATTTTTTCAAGGCAATATACATTCATTGCAGTATATGTTATTAATTTGAGGACTCTTCGTATGCCCTTTATGGAGTTAACGGCACCATGACAAGCGTATGAACCGAGTATCAAAATTTCCATTATCCACATATTTTGATTGAGGTTTCAGCATTTTATGACCGTATCCGCATATCCGCTATGTAATTTGATGGACATTGGGCAATCTTCCCCCAGATTAGCTTGGAACTCGCATAGTTGGCTTTCCCAGATCTTCAGAAATGGTTTCCACATATTATGATCTTGGTTTCAGCATATTATGACCGTATCACTGTCCGCTATGTCATCGATGGAGATTGGCCAATCTTCTGTCAAATTAGCCTGGAACGCGCATGGTTGGCCTTTCCTCTCTTTAGAAATGTTTTCCACATATTCATGATCCAGGTTTCTGCATACCGGATATTATGACCGTATCACTGTCCGCTATGTCACCGATGGACATTGGGCAATCTTCTGTCAAATTAGCCTGGAACGTGCATGGTTGGCCTTTCCTCTCCTTAGAAATGTTTTCTACATATTTATGATCCTGGTTTCAGCATATTATGACCGTATCACTGTCCACTATGTCACCGATGGACATTCGGCAATCCTCCATCAGATTAGCCCGGAACTCGAATGGATGGCGTTCCCCTCTTCAGACATCTTTTCCACTAACTTAGATCTTAGTTTCAGCATATTATGGCCGTCGATGGACCATATGTACCAAATTCTTCATCTTCTTATGGCCGTAAAGTCGATATTTTACGCTTCTTCTATGGCATAAGATCAGTGGTGGCTTTTGGGGTGGGCGAGGTGGGCGGTCGCCCAGGGCCCCCCCTCCTCGGTTTACGCGCTTTTTTCCAACTATTTCTCCGGTTTACGCGCTTTTTTTTTCCAACTATTTCTCCGGTTTACGCGCTTTTTTCAACTATTACCATTTTCTGAATAACTGGAAATCCTTGTATCCATAAAGAATATGGTACAGTACCGTAAAAAGAGGTCAATCATAATCATATTTTTAGTTATCATTTTTCGAATAACGGTGAAAATCCATGCACCCATGTAGAATATGGTATCGTAAACAGTTGTCGATCATCTAATTTCTGTGCGCGGTAAAAGAGCATACTTTGATTTTATGACGGGGGCTCCTACATTTAAGCGATTTTGGTTATCATTTTGCAAATAACTGAAAATACATGCAGGCCTACCCATATAGAATATGGTACTGTAAACAGTTGTCGATCATTAAATTTCTGCACACGTTGTACGAGCATACTTCGATTTATGAGGGGGGCCCTCCTACATTTACGCAATTTTTGGTTATCATTTTGCGAATAACCGTGAATATATATGTACCCATGTAGAATATGGTACCGTACCGTAAACAGTTGTCGATCATTAAATCTTGCACGCGTTGTACGAGCTTACTTCGATTTATGAGGGGGGGCCCTCCTGCATTTATGCAATTTTTAGTTATCATTTTGCGAATAACCCTGAAAATATATGTACCCATGTAGAATATGGTCCTGTAAACAGTTGTCGATCATCAAACTCTGCACACGTTGTACGAGCATACCTCGATTTTATGAGGGGGGCCCTCCTAGATTTACGCAATTGATAGTTATCATTTTACGAATAACCATGGAAATATATGTACCCATGTAGAATATGATGCTGTAAACTGTTGTCGATCATCAAATTTCTGTGCGCGGTAAAAGAGCATACTTTGATTTTATGAAGGGGGCGCTTTCCTCGATTTTATAAGGGGGTCCCTCCTACATTTACGCAATTTTTGGTTATCATTTTGCAAATAACTGAAAATACATGCAGACCTACCCATGTAAAATTTGGTACTGTAAACAGTTGTCGATCATTAAATTCTGCACGCGTTGCACAAGCTTACCTCGATTTTATGAGGGGGGCCCCCTCCTACATTTACGCAATTTATAGTTATCATATTGCGAATAACCATGGATATCCATTAGGGTGGTTCAAAAATAACCCTTTTTCCTGAATCTTGCTGGTTACTTGATTAAATCGTTAGGTTGCCTTAAAAAACGACGCACACCAAATTTGAATTCATTCCAACCAATATTCGCAGATTTCGTAGAGTTTGAAAATTTTGAATTTGCCTGAAAATGCAAAAAAAAATTTTTTTCAAATTTTCCTTCCAACCTTATGAAATTGTTGCGCTGTCTTCAAAAACGATGGAAAACAAATTTGACTCAATTCCAAGCTGCAGAAGCGGAGTTATTCAAGTTTTTGGGTGATAATTCTGGGATAATCCACCAATCAAGGATAATCCCAGAATTATCAAAGAAAAACTGAAATAACTCCACTTCTACAGCTTGGAATTGAGTCAAATTTGTTTTGCATCGTTTTTGAAGACAGCGCAACAATTTCATGGGGTTGGCAGAAAAATTGGAAAATTTTTTTTTTGCATTTTCATACAAATACAAAATTTTCAAACTCGACGAAATCCGCGAATATTGGTTGGAATGAATTCAAATTTGGTGTGCGTCGTTTTTTAAGGCAACCTAACGATTTAATCAAGTAACCAGCAAGATTCAGGAAAGAAGGTTATTTTTGAACCGCCCTAATATCCATGCACCAATGTGGAATATGTTGTCGTAAAGAGGGGCTGGTGATCAAATATTTGCACCGATTGGAAGTGCATGCTTTGTTTTGGGTAGGCCTACCGCACTCTATTCATTTTGTAATTAGATGAAAATCTTCTAAATGCTCTTGAAGGCGACCCGGTTTATTAACATGCTTTGAGTTTCCCGCCCAGAATCCTTGCAGACTTTGGTATCGCACTATTCACTCACCAAGTATTCACATAATTTTGAAGACCCGGCTGCTACTCCTTTTCTTCTAATTTTTATTTAGGAGAGATTTGTGCGAGAGACGCGATCGCATCCGCTAACGTAGAATTTTGTCGTGAATGATATCACGTTCATGATATTTTTAAATAATATTCTACACCTTTTTCTCAGTGCTATAAAATTACAATAACATTAAAACTACTACAGTGCATACAGTAAGTATATATTTTCAGTGACTGGTGCATGCATCTCATTCATTTTCAGTAATAGGCTCCATGTCAGTAGCCCTAAAACAAATTAATGGTTCATTTCAGTTTTTAGATTTGACAAGTGATTTTGAAATATATCCGAGTAGCCTACATCACAATTTCAAGTTTTTAAGTTCAATATCCAGCTTTTCAAGTTGGCGCATGATAAAAAACAAGCTTTTCCGGCTCATTCAATCGTAATATTGATAGAATTTTTGGTAGGTCTGTACATAGCTATCTTGTAGAAGTTGATCTAATATATCATTCAAGTTACAATTTAGCTTTTTTGTGTACGGCACTCAAGTTTGAAGTCATTTCTAATGAAAATCATTGGAGTATCCCTCATGTTTCTGTCAAATCAAAAATTGTCATCTCTAGTGATGATATGGAAGCTATTTGCTGAATAAATTGAATATATAATTTCAAAGTTGTGACAGCAATGTAGCCTAAATTGTTGGCAGAAGTTGGAGATTTGGATAATGTTTAGTTCCTCTTGAAACTGGCGTTCGCAATCTTTGTGTGGACAGTGTTGCGCTAACAATATTTGAATTTGACGCTGTGTATGACTTGATTTTGAAAATTATTATGAGCCTGGTTCTGACCCCTCATCTCATTTAATTGTCAGGTTCAAGAGCTTCTTCTATTCTATCTTCAGACATTTAGACGAGGTGGTCTGGCTAACCTGTTTTATGACCGGTACCATTGCAAGAATTCAATGTAAAATTTACCATAAACATGAAACTATGTCTTGGTTAGGTCACTTCTGGGACAAATGGTGATTTGTAATATACCGGTATTTGTTCTTTTCTGTGGGTACTTTTGCTGTGTTAGCTATTACGAATAAATAATTTTTCTTTCTCTGTAGAAATATAGTCCATGAGTTGAGTGATCCGGTAATAATTCTTGATGACCATAAACTCCTCTTGGTAAGAGTCATCTTGTCATAGAAGGGAAGTCATTGTTGTTTGTTGTTGTTTTGAGTATTCATGAATCATGTTGTCTCGACTGCTTTGGTAAGTTTACACAATGATATATATACAATGATTGGAAACTCCAGTGAGCTCTGCGTTTGAGCGCGTCGCGAGTCATGCTTCACTACAGGAATGAAATCGATGTAAACAAACGGTTCGCCAGCAATCTTTCTTCTGGAACTGGCGTTAATGTAGTGAAAAGTTTTTTAACGAGACCTATTTTGCACGTGAAATGTGTGCATACTGTACAGGTTTTGGCCAATACCAGTAGCATGGCTTAATATTCAGACGAAACTGATGTACCAGTGTGCCTACGTGATGAACACTATGATCGGAGGTGGTCTCGCAGTATCAAATAAAGGTGGATACTTCATAGTACGAGCTAGAGTTGGGATCAGGTCACTATCTTCAAGTCATTGCAAATTTTTAATCAAGTCACGAAGTCATTTCTAATTTTTTCAAGTCAATTCAGGCAGGTTCTAAAACTGACTCTGAAGTCAGGCCTTCTGAAGTTGTGAAAGTAGGCAAAACCTACTTGAGGATATCGCAAAAAGCATCACGTTTTTGAAGTAATAATAGTCATTATTCCTTTGTTACGGAGATTCATCTTGTGATCCGAATGCTCATATATACAATTGAATAAAAATAAAAATATTTTTGTTTGATACATATCAGGAGTAATCGTCAGCAGCTTGTAGATACAGTATACAATTGACTAACAGATGTATACAAAGTAAAGTCTAACTCATTTCTTCATACTACTCGAGTACTTTTCAGACCGTTCATTTTCTGCTTCAACAAGTAGATTTCAATATCCAATTGACTAAGAAACGTCTGCAAAACCTGGTCTTAACCTACTTTTTCAAACTACGGTACAATTTACCATGATATGATGGTATATCTTATAAGTGTATGTGTGCGCAAGAGCGACCCACAATAGGTAGAAAGTTCCTGCCACTGTCCATGTCAGGTTTGATAGACTTGTGCACAGCCAATGATCTATAAATGATTGTTCACAGCATATACTTTGTATAGTCATTAAATTGTGATGTTGTCCATGTCCAGTCCAGTTTGTCAACTCTTACAGTCATAGTTGACTTGCAAGATGGTGACTTCCAAGAATGGGACGGGATAGAGACTATCCAACAATCCCCTTCACTCAACAAATCTCCATCTCCACATCACCATCTATGCCCTCAACGGTCGAGGTGATCATGGAAGAAGTTGATCGAATCCGAGCATCATAACAATGTGTCATCGCATGGGTATTACAGAAACAGGATTTTGAACAGCTTAAATACCTCACCTCTTCATGGACTCCTAAATGCTCTGATACTAGTCGTGTCTAAATTTCAATGAGGATACCAACACCATAATATCATTGAAAATTTTATACAGGGTATGGATATTTCATTTACTATAACACTTAAAAACTGCATAAACAACTTTTGTTATCATGTCAGACTTGTTGTCATCTAAATTCAGAATAACAAGAACCAAAATCCTAGTCAACGGAAAGCATTTAAGTCAAGTGAATATGTAGCAAAAAGGGATTTTCTTGTTTATGCAAATTACAATATCAGATATACCTATGTTTAAGCCAGGGCCGGCCAACCCGTGGCCCGCGGGCCACATAGGTTTTGAGTGGCCCGCGAGGTAATTTCCGAAATTTCTAATATAATGGATTGCACAGATTTTAAGCTTGCAAGGCCAACCAAAATTTGATTAGTCTGGCCGCAATACTTGAGATGTGATGACTAGAATATCAGTTCCGACGCATTGACAGATCCATCAGTCATTCACATATTGGTATATCTTCGTACACTACAATAAAGCAGAATAATTTGCGATAGATTTATCAAAGGTAAAAATTTCTACAAGCTTAGCGCAATATGTTGCCACTCGATTTCTTGTTTTTAATATTGTTGCCCTTTTGTGAAAATGGAAGAACACCTAATGTATCAGCTTGAGTCTAACTATATTTGCGATTACGAGACAAAGTGTCGTTCAACATATGCGACCTTGCGTTTGCGCTCGCAGTAAGACCGTCGACCATGTAACCTAGGCAGGACATGATTGGCGCATGTTGGTCACAGCTTTCGATATCGATATGTCCATGCGCCGAATAGCCCAGTCCTTGCAAACTTAGCCCAGCGATATACAACAGGCCCGCAATACAGTCAAGTGACAATATTATTGATCTACGAACTTCAAAAAATTTTCGCGCTTGGCGCGGTTAGTGGCCTGCACAAAAGTTCGTCAATCAAATGTGGCCCTTAGGCCAAAAAGGTTGGCCAGCCCTGGTTTAAGCCATTCGATAAATGTACTGTCTGCATCTATTTTTGTTGTAATTTGTGAAACTGTGCTGTGCTATTATGAACAATCGAATAACTGTGCCTAGTAGTTGATAACGTCAATGTTTCTTGTCACATAACAAAAATATATATTCTCAAATGTTATTTTTTCGAGCTTTCTTATCCTCTCTTAATGACAATAACAGGACAGCAGTTGGATGGTAGAGCAGCGATCTCACATGACGTTGAACATCGGAGGGCATTCAAGCATCAAGTACCATGGCATTTGAACACTAGTATGTTTCAAGCCTCTTTAGAAATCAATTATTCTTTGAAAATTACCATTTCGCAGGTGCGGCCAGATTTCCTGATCAGGATAAAAATGATTCCAATAACGGATCAAGACTCAATCTCTTGGTGATAATGAGGTAGTCTGCTCGATGGTTGGCAAAAATGTCCGTATCAAATTTATCATTGTTGTTGTTTTCTTGTCTCTTTGATAAGCTTCCCTGCTCACGAATTTCATTGCTGTTTCTGCGGCATAAGAATATCTCCAGTTTTGCAGTAGCGGCATATCTTTTTCCAGCTAGTACAAGTGAAGCAATATTATCTGGAATGCAATATGGCTTTAAATGGCAGTTGTAGCTGAACTTGGTTGTCATATTCACAAGGCACACGAAATTATCCACAGGTTGCATTGTAGTGTCCATCTCTTCACCTCTCGTACTCGAATAATATGTATTTTCTTTCAGCAAGACTATTTTTCTCTGCATCAATCGATCCAATGAGTATCAATCCAATCCGGCACCATTCGTCAAAGTATTATTCATTTTGACTACAATCTTTGGAAATATCTCAATGTCTGAAGCAAAGTGGAACATGACATGGTTGCTTCTCATGGACGGCCGGCCTGGCGTGCCGAAATCCCACAAGATAATGATTTGCACTTTTATTAAGATCCCTGAATCCTTTTCAATTTCCTCGCGGCTTTGGGTTGCTTTGCGGCTGTTTCAATACACGAACAATCTTTTCTTGAAAGTTAGAATGGACTATAATTTTGTTAACGATCCTGTAAAAAATTTATGCATTAGACATTTACAGAATGGGAATTTGTTATGTCACAGTTTTGCCAGTCAACTACAATTGAAATCAAGTTATTTATTCAATCCGTCAAGTATTTTCCGTACTGCCGCATATGCAATATATATGAGCAATGTGCATATTCAAGAGAGATTTTGCATTGGATGATTGTGGAGTTACATTGCTGGAAAAATAACCTGGGTAGCAGCACATACAATGCAAGTTGATGCTCATGCTCAGGTCATAAAGCGTGATGCAAATGGCGAAAAGTTATGAAGGTTATACATAAAAAACCATAGACGTACACACTATACAATGACGAAGGTTACAAAATCATTTCCTAACCTTTCAATGAATAAGACACCATAGAATGTTGCTCGCAAATGCATAAATCATCTATTTTGTACAATCCTTCCAGCTATCAGTCTTAACGAGTACTCCATGTTAATTTTCAAGGTTTACAGGCAATTCATGGGGAACACCTCACAACAGGTAGTTCATATCAAAGAAGTGCCAAAACGTTTACCAGGTATATTTTGAATAAATGGGCATTGGTAGATGTTTTCGGACACCCCGGTGTGAAATATTCAACTATTGAGAGAAGTACGACATATCACGCCAGGTCGATGTGAACAATACTAACTATGGAGTGATTATCCTAAATGTCATTCTAGTGCAGTGGTTCCCAACCTTTTTCGACTCATCGCCCACTTTTCAAGCTCAACGCCGATCATCGCCCCCCAAATTTTGTGAACCGAAAAACCGGTATACAAACAGTAATCACCGGCGGGTTGACTAAAAAAAAAAAAAGGTCAACTTTTCCGTTCCATGTCGAATTTTCCACTTTTGCAACTGAATTTTCGTGGGATGACTAAAAATAAAAAAAAAGGTTATTTCTCTGACTTGACTCCAACATAGCCGTTTTAACTCGTCATTGCCCTCCTATCGCCCCCTTCGCTATTTCCCCCCCCATCGCCTCCTTTGTCCATTTTCGCCCCCCCTAGACCGCCAAATCGCCCACGTTGGGAACCACTGTTCTAGTGCATTGTTTTGCCGATGGTATATTCTTTGGAACAATGCCGATTCTCATCATTGATGTGGATTCAACGGACTGATCAAGTAAAAAGTTATATATGTTAGCATTTTAGCAATCTGTACAATGATAGTTTTCGGTTAGTTCCGATTTTATATTATGAAGGTACAATCGCTATATTGGTACAATAGTTGCCAGAACTCGGCCCTTGGTGAATTCGGCCTCACAATATTACAATATATACTATCTAAAACAACTTAGTTGCTCACACAATTATCGTAATCAACCCTTCTCTTTTAAAAAATCAGGTGACGTAAATGCTGCCAGAAAAATTTCAAATCCTCTTTCAACAATCCTTCCAGGTTCTGCACATCTATATTGACGCTCACCCACAGTATCTATAAATTCTTTAGGCTGTGTCGTACATGCATGGTTGCAACTGATGCTAAAATGCCTCGCAGCTAGTCTGTACTTTGATAAATGTGCATTGTTAAAAGTTGTATTACATCCTATTATGCAGCACTGCCTCACTATGCTCAAGAAACCAACAAAAACTAAACCGATTGGGGAAAATCAGTGAATTAGTATGCCAGCAAGGCCGATCGCAGCACCCCACCACAGTCGACATACGCAATCCCGTTTCTGTACTCAAGCATATCCCGCGACGGACTGATTTCGCCGGGAAACTATCTTATAGCGTTAAGGGGCGTGGCAGTTTCCAATCATTGTATATATATCATTGGTTTACACCAGGCCAATATCATTTTGTACCCGTATGATAGTTTCCATATAGTTGTTCTTTTTTACTTTTGGTGTCATATTTCCTATCATAATTTTGATTTCTGCTTTTTTGAAATACTAAATGCATCAATTCAATTGTCCGGTCATAGTAGTTTCTTCATTCATTGGAAGTTTCAATTCTATGTACGTGTTCTATCAAATTCATGGTTTGGTCACCTTGGTGATCGATTAGCTCTAGGTCTTGTTCAGGGTTGTAATTGAGTCAAATGCCAATCCTATTTTTATATTTTGATCTGAGCCAAGTCGAGTCACCAGAATATCACGACTTGAGTCATTGCAATCCTGTCATCGTTTCCTTGAAATAGTTTTATACAGCAAAAACATTCCATAAATTTGAATGGAGTATATTTTTACCATGCAATATATGTAATAGTTGTATTGAGAGGGGGGTCTGGGGGGCGGAGCCCCCCAGAAGCTGTGTTTCTAGATATATGGGGGGCCTCCTGGAAGTTTCGCCCAGGGCCCCCCCAATCCTAAGGCCACCACTGCATAAGATATTCATATTTCTAAATCATACAAACTGTTATGAGATAATAATGATTGACACCAGACTTGCAATCTAATTCTTTAATAGAATAACTAATAGATTTGGTCAGCCCAACCCCAACGTACTCATAGAAAATGTTACCGGTATGGTACGTAACCTGCATTTTTCTTTGAAACAATAACTGTACCTACATTTTCTTGCCAAAGCAATAAGTTTAAAAATGTAAAGGACGTTACATTCATGGATTTCCTAAGTATGCAGCTTTCAGGATGCTAAATTTCTTATTGCTCATCAATGATTTTTGGTCATCGCCAAAAATAACACAAGCTGGACGTAGTAGACTCGTCAGTAGTGGTCACTGGGTTGGAACAAAACATTTGAGGTCATAGGTGAACGAACATATTCAGTCTATCAATCCGTATATGAGATGTACACGACTGACAGAGATAATAGTCGCATAAACCAAGCGACAATTTCTGCATATAGTAAAAATGATATCATATCGTTAAATCATATCTTGGAAAAGGCAATCTAATATCACAGGCATTATTACAGCTATGGTTCATCGCACACTAACCCAACAGAATGTATGTTTGGTTTGTTGGCTCATGTCATACCTAGCTCTGCCACTTTATTTATGCCGAATTGCAATGAAAAATGTCATTGTCTTTTGTGTTAGCCGAGGGTGTGTTGGTTGAGGGAGAATAAGAAGTGTTGCGCTGTCGGGAATTTGTTGGATTCAAAATTTATACAGAAAGCAGGTGAGCTGTATATTTCTTTCAATTGGGATTTTGCATGAAATTATGTTAGCTTTGATGATAAGCAGTATCCGAACTAGTTCTTATAATTTTCACCTATCAGGTATACGGTATTCTCCACCATGTAAGTGGAGATCAGTTGCTCGTTAATTTGAGAAATAGTAATTGATAGTTTAACTACTAAAAAGTCGGTAAAGGTTTTGAATTTTACCCAGGTAATACAATGGATAAGCATCAAAAGAGAAAGTTTTCGGACATCAAGCGACATGCAAAAACTGCCGCCATTCGCTATCTGCATGCTGCATCCTACAAAGAACAGCATATAAAGTCTGCCAATTGTTCAATTGAATTTAGTGCTGAAGATGAACTTGAACAAAGAAAGTTAGCATTTACACCCATTTCTCGGCCAATTGGAATGGAACACTCATAGCCGTCAGTACTAATACCCATTGACAATGCACAAGCCCATGGAAACTCCTGCTCACGATATAACTACTGTTGCAGCGATGGTTTTGCAAGTGTCTCTTTTTTCAGTCAGTGCCAGAAACGAGTGTGATAGCAAATCTTGAAACAATTGCAATGTCAAATATTGATCCGGCAATGAGCAATGATTTCGAAACATCTGCTGGCGACGACATTGAGCCTCATCGACAAATTTTACAATGCTACAATCCAAAGAAATAGCCTATGGCGATGAGAAACAGGAGAGTTCAATCCAACTCTTCAAAACGAAATTTCAAGTCTTATTCAAAACTCATCCCTGGTTAACTTGTAACAAAAAGGACAAGACTATGAAACGCTGTCCATGCCTGATATTCAACAAATCAAATGATGGATGCAAGTATTCGCAATGGAGGATGCCTCATAAATTGGTTAATCATGCAAAGTGCAAGACTCATCTTACAGCGATGGAATAATTCTGACTGCGGTTCTGAAAGTGCACTTTCGAAGTTGAAAAGACTAGAAAACATCTCAGATAGACTATGGGTCAAGCACGACTACCAATATGGCGGTATTTTACCTATCGTCAATATTGAGCACATCATTGATGTAGGCCTATTTGGTATGCATCATGGCAGTGGCAGAGACAAATACTTTTTTTGAATTGGTGATACTGACTGCTCATAAATATCCGAGCCTTGAAATAATTTTGGATTTCGCTTCAGTGATGGGTTATCTTTGCTTTGACTGTATTGCAGTTTGTCCTAAATATGGGTAAAGTTCTTCCCAGCGCGTCATTTACACTATTAGGTGCTTTATAACTACTTTTGTCGCTCACCGTCTATTTGGGCAACAAAAAAAAATTCGCATCCCCAAAAGTTTTTTCTCCCATACACCTATGGTAGGGTTCCCATATTTTTGTGAAACAAATTCCGGACACTCTTTAGCGCCCACTAGCGGATTTTAAAATGAGGTGTAACACAATGACCGTAAATATGACGTCACCCTAGCAAAGCATTGCCCATCGACTGTATATACCAGGGGCGGCCAACCTTTTCGGCCAAATGGCCACATGAGATTCACGAACCATTGCGCGGGCCACTTGTAGTTAATAACAGTGTTGCCACTCTAGGTGTCTGGAAAAACACAAGATTGTGTCGTGAAAAAACACTAGATTGGCGAAAAAAACACTAGATTGATGAATTGCAGGAAAAATTTGCCGTTGCCAAGTAATCATGATGAACAAGGTACAAATCCATAGACTATCAGTGTTCCACACATGAATTCGATACATATGTATGATATACTGCATGATTATTCAACGAAAATTAATGAAACGAATTGATATACTGCATGATTATTCAACGAAAATTAATGAAACGAATTCAACAGAGTAAGAAAAAAATCAAATATTGGCGCTTTCGAATTGTACGGCATCATAAAAATTATCTTTCGATTGTACACTATCGCTCAAACATAAATATCTTTTGTGTGGCATCTTGCTCTCTACCGTAGGCCTACATCTTCAACCAAACAATGGGGAGGTGTCCATGTGCATTGTGCAGCATAGCCTACTTCATTTCCATGCATGCAGCGGAATGTGGCAATGCCAAGAGATTCGTCATGAGCTTCCCCAGTAAATGGAATTTCGATTCACCGAATCCATTGGGCACATATAACAATTTTTGCAAAAGTTCTGTTCGAGGGCATTGACTGATAACCTGCAGCTCATAATGCGAATTTGCAAAAGCAGCCCATATTTCCGACAAATCATTAAGTTCATTAAATAACATCACAGAGGGAATGGCACAGCTAGAGGAACGATTGATTTTATTTTTCTTTGTGTTGGCAAGGCTGTTTACGGATTCAATACACTCAAGTACGAAAGTATGCTGTCCTCGGCAAATGAAAATCTTTCCCGAATCTGCAGAGTTAGTTCAACAAGAAACAACAGAGCATTATAGCGAAATCGCTCATTTTTTCCGAGACTTTCGCTCAGAAGTACGGATTTACAGCGCACCCTGTTACGTAATAATTACTTGTTACTGCACCACCACATAGAATTGTTGAAAACAAACATAGCCAGAGGCACCAAATCGCCTTATTAGCGATAAATTTAGGGTATAATTTAGTAGTGTAATGTTAAAGTATTCCTTGTTCGCACAATTGCAGAAAAACACTAGATTAGCAAAATTGTCCGAAAAAAAACACTAGAACACTAGGACGACCGAAAAAACACTAGATCTAGTGTTAAAACACTAGGAGTGGCACCACTGGTTAATAACCATGTGTTAGGTAACGGCGAAAACAATACTTATATTACTACGCGCCAAAATCGATTACAATTGCGTCATGAAAAGTCAGTGTGCAGTGCACTGAGGTCCCAACCGCTGCGAAAATTTCTAAAAGTTTATGAACGTATTCGGTCAATAATAATGTCACTTGCATATATTGCGGGTCGAATCTATATACCGCTAGGCTCATTTGACAAGGACCTGGTTAATCGATTCTTGGGCATATTAATATCGAATATTTCGGGCTTCGGCAAATATGCGTCTAACATTTTGCGCAAAGGGTTTATCGCCAGCGATCTTTTTGCCATTGCAGACTAGAACATGTTGGACGAAACGTTCTCTCATAATTTCGAATATAGTCAGACTCCATTCTGTATATTGGGCGTATTTTTAAATTTTACTCTTCAGGGGGGTACCAATACTAAAACAAAGAAATCGAGTGACAATAAATCGCGAGAAATTCTAAGAAAAATATCAAGTTAAATAAATTGGCCACGAAATATTATACTGTTTGGTCATGGTCATATACGAAGATCTAGGGAAAATATGGCTGGCCCCTAGCTACGTCAATGAGTCGGAACTGATATTTTAGTCATCAGCATTAAACATTCCGTGGTCAGACTAATCAAATTTTTAGTTTGGCTTGCCAGTTCACAATAAATTACCTGGCTAATTAATTTTTTGTGTTATAACTAATTTCGAGAATTAAAGTCGCGGGCCACTCAACAAAACCTTCTCGCGGGCCTATTGGCCCGCGGGCCACGGGTTGGCCGCCCAAGGTATACACTATACAGGAATGGAGTGGAACATAGGTCATGAATTAGGCCATCCGTAATGTGAGCTCTGGTGATTGCTACTTGCTAGGGTCTGAAATAGTATCCTCCACGGGCCGGATGAAATCAGTCAGTCAGTCTGGCCAGTCAGGATCGTGTGTTGACAGCCCTGCTATACTGTTAGGTCGGTGCGGCTATTTGTCTGCGTGTTTTAATCAGGTCTGAAACAACATTTATACTGCCCCCTTCCGCCCAAAAAAGCCCTGATCTTGGGCCCACCATAGGGTAGTCGATGTGACATGTTGGGCACTTACTATAGTATACTTACTATATATATATGCATTTGGCTGTTAAATTTTATGTTTGAATTCTGTCAATAATATTGATTCTTCCATATATTAGGCTACTATAAAATCCACCAGCAGGTTGCACATCCGGTGATTTCCAACCTTTTATGGTCGCGACCTCATTTCCCACTTGAAAATGTTCCGTGGCAAAGCTCAAAACTTGCTAAGCTGATTACTAAAAAAATTGAGCTTGCTCAAACTTACTCACGGCCTACATCGTCGCGATCCCCAGATAAAGGCGAACGACCCCAAGATTTGGAACCACTGTCTGTGACTGAAGCATCCAATCGGCCTGAACCAACTCTGAGAATATACCGTTAGCTTATAATTGCAATTACAATCAGACTTATTTCAGTAAATGATGGTTATTTATATTTATTTTGATTGCATTTTTGGCGAGGGTGGTGTCTGGTGCCCATACTAATATCATTATACGTTGCATTAACTCGCGCGCGGCGCGAAAAACAATTTTGAATAGCATAAATCTGTTTGATAATAATATTGTTTATGTTGATTTCAAGCCTTCAAAATTCCGGACATTTAGGCATAATTCAGAAATTCCTCCCGGACGCAGATTTTTCAGTGAAATTCCGGACATGTCCGGGAAATTCCGGACGTATGGCAACCCTAACCTATGGCTGCATGCGGTCTCTGTGTGGTTCTGAAAGAATGCGCACCAAAGCTTCATAACTTTCGTTGATGGAATATGCTCTATCAATATAGCCTTGCAATCTCCGAGTTGACGAGCCTTTTTTCAACGACACGGGCAGTTGTTCCTGCACACCGGAGGCTTGATTACAATACTTTACCAGAGAAGATGCATTGTTATCGTAATCGAGCAATTCTGACTGTGAAGTGCATACCCGTGACCACATGGTTGAGAAGCAAGTGTGTAGCCTATGTGCCATACAGTCAAGGCGTGCGGACGTTTCGAACATTCCTACCAGTGATAAGCATCGGAGTGGATTCGGAGCGGAGTTTTGACGATTTTGTGACAGTCGGAGCGGAGTCGGAGTTTACTACAGATATTTTTTCGGAGAAGTTTGGAGTATTGCAACTTTTGTCTCCGATATATTTGGATAGCTCTGAGCAGAATACACTATTGATTATGATTACAAACCAAAACACAGACAGTTGACACCTTGTAAAGTTGTAATATGACGGGTAACATGCAAAAATGATTGCCAAGTGCATAAAAATCAGCCATCTGCACTGCAATTATGGACTGGAGAGTAAACAATACTATGAGGCCAACCTTATTATCACATGTACCATGTTGTACCATGTGCACATATGTACCATGTACCATGCTTGCCACTGTTTCGGATACTTGACGAGATTCATCGGAGTATCTCGGAGTCTGGGATTGAGCTCTTCGGAGTCGGAGGGAGTTTTCTTCAGACACTAAAGTTGTCGGAGGGATTCGGAGTCTCAAAAAGCACTATCCGCTCATCACTAATTCCTACTCGAAAGGCAGCGACAACATTTGCACCGTGGTCGGTAGTTGCCGTAATGTTTGAAGCATCAATAGCATATTCAGCCAATATAGTCTGTATAGCCCGTGAAATATTTTCAGCAGTGTGACGTTCAGTCCCAAAATGACGTACCGCCAAAACTTGATGTTTCATTACAAAGGACTTATCAATCCAGAAGACGTCTACTCCTATGTATGACGTATGCTTGTATTCGTCCGTCCACAAGTCCAACGTTACTGCGACGGCTTCGGTTAACTGTGGTTCTACTAAAACCTCTGTTATCCTTTGCCTTATTACTGCAGCTTTTTCCTTGCAATATAACGATATAGTTTTACGTCCATATATCACGTCTGATACATTAAAACGTCCATGCATCGCGGACATGTTCACAAATTGCTGTAATAGCTTGATCAGGCCGTCATTTTCAACTGAATGAAAGGCATGATAGCCACGAACGCAAAACTCCAATTCAGTAGTTTTTATGTCCAGCTTTTCAGATTCGCTTAGTCCAGTGGTTCCCAACCTTTTTCATCTCGTGCCTCCCTTGGCCGAAATTTGAGCCAAAATTCCCCCCTTAGGAGAAATCTGCCCGATGATTAAAAAAGGTCATTTTTTACCGCGCAATCACCTGTTGACCGAAGAATAAGACCGGAGGTACGGAGTGTCTGTTTCTAGCAGGGCTGTAACAATACTTTGTAGACCTTCAAAAACAATGGTCTTGGTCCCAATCAAACAAATTCTTGAAATATTGACTCAACAGACCTCTATACTTCCATTTGTGTTTTCGGCTTATCATGCACCAATCACTGTGAAAAATCAGTATGCATAAATTTGCTGGTCTCGCGATTTTTTTCTCAAGTGTGCGTATGCATTTGGCCAATAATATTGGTATTTTCATATATAGCAGGATTGCACACACTCGAGTCAGCATTGTGATGATTCGACTTGACTCGAGTCATTTTCTCAAAATAGGGAAAAGACTCGACACGACTAGAGACAATCTGTGTATTGACCCAACTTGGAGTCATTGTACATGACTCGAACCAAGCCATATGACTCGTGACTATAAAACGGCCAAGACCGACATTTCATTGTAATTTCGAAGAACAGTAAACTGGCCTTCCTATTGGAATTTTGTCTATTGGTCCTGGTACTTGAGAATGGGACAATAAACTGCTCAAACTGAGGAAAATTAGTATAAATCAAAATCATTCAATATCACAAAACAGAGTTATAATAAGTGAGTTTAACAAGACATTAACTGGAAACTGAGCAGTCAACACAAGGAGTTGGACTCGGACTCGAGTCATAATACCATAACTCGGACTCGACCCTATGCTCGGTGACTTGGACCGTCGGACTTGACTCAATGGTGAATTGAAAATGACTCGACTTGACTCGAGTCAAAACTGAGAAAGTGAAATTGACTTGTGACTCGGAGCCTCGTGACTTGGTTACAGCCCTGATATATACCTTGATATATAACATACACGTGATCAGATTTCCTGCTTGAGCTCATTGAGATTTAGGACATTCATTCGGTTTCGGCAACATTGCACCAAGTTTAACATGCATTTTTGCGATCGAGTAGCTGTTCACTAAAAATAAAGCAAGGCTAGCGATCTCTTTGACTTGAATCAATGACGTTGGAATATTTTGTCACTTTATGAAAATGTTGACATGAAAATATAAGATAAATACTTTCGTTAGAGGCCTTGTTGTGATAGATTCGGCACGACATTTGCTCGCGTAGAATATATTTGATTGAGAGGCCGTCGCTGGCCTACAAAATCGTCATGCGAACTGCAGCACACATCTGAACTAGTTCAAAAAAAGGGCGAGCTTGTATGGGGGAAAGAGATTTCAAATAGCATTTGAACATACTTCCAGCAAAAAAAAACAGCTATAAGGAGCATACGCTCTGATATAACTGGTTGCCAACAGGACAGTTCGGACATGAACATTTTGGGAAATCCGTTACAATTCTAAAGTGGAATTCCTCCCTAAAAATTGCAAAATTCCCCCCAAGGGGGGAATTCCTCCCCGGTTGGGAACCACTGGCCTTAGTCTAAGCGTTTTATTTGCAAACTGTAACATTAGCTGCTGCTTCTTTTTTCCATGAGGCCCAGGCTTGCAATGTTCGGAATGGCGCTTGATATGGGACGACCCTGTTTTTTGGCAATCGTATTTTAATACTAGTTTGCAAACACCGCATGAAACTATTCCGGTCAAAATTTCCGGTGTGACACCAATTACAGCATTAGTAGGCTGACAACGCCGTGCTACGACTTTCATTGTCCTCCAAAACTCTGATCGACCTGGAGCAGGAGAAAACGTAAACCGTTCTGGATGTCTTTGCAATTCTTTTGATAATTCATGTATCGTCTGCATTATTTACTGTTAGTGTAGCCTACTATATAAAAATACTACCGCTGTCACATAGCCTAATACAATATAAGTTAGTTTCCGTATAGACCTAAAGCAATTCACCATGGACGACAAAATCACTATGGCGCATCTAAAAGCTTTCTTTAATAAATATTACCACCGCCGTAACACATCTATCGATCAATCCTGCTGTGTCACAACGGAAGCCGTCGTCTCATCACCTGCTTCTAGCTGTTCAGTTCAGCATGCCTCATCGAAATTAAAACTAAATTAAAATTGGTAGCAGTGTTGCCAACTCCGGATGGAAGAAAATCGCTAAAACTGGTGTCAAAAATCGCTAGATGTCGCTAAATATTGAGAAAAAAGCGCTAAAAAATAGCGCTAAATCTACATTAATTGCTACAGGTGTTAAATTGAACCATTATTTCAATACATTCTTCTCAGCTATATTTCACTCGTCTGGGGAAAAGTCACTTACCATATTTCTAGTTCATAATACGTAATAGCCATCTCTAAGCAGGACAAAACATGCAGTGCATTTCGATAAAGCAGATCGCTTTGCGCAATGATCGCTATACGTGACCACTGATCAGGTTTGCAGGCATAACCGCTCACTATATAAGCGTGCCTTGCTCGATGCGTCCGTAAATACGTGATGCGATGTACCGTAGAAATGCGCTTGACTTCTTCTCTAAACTGTGTAGGAGTACTTGAACACGACATGCGACTTGACACACGTGTATACGAAATGCGACTTGACCCGACTCAACACGACTTGAACCGGGTTTGCCAGCCACTATAAGTAGAGACATTAGGAAAATGATCCGAGGACCAACCCGGGGTATGAAATGTATTTAATCTGGTCTTAAACGAAAGCTAGTGTCACACTGATTCCGACAATACGAATTAAATTCTTGTCAAGACAATGGAACGACCTCAAAAAGCCCCCAAAGTCTGAAAATCGGCATTGATCATAGAACAATCGCTGGACGAAATTGGTCATTATTATGTTCATTGTGTTGCGGCGGTGCCATTGTTGGAGCAATGCCGGTTTTCTAACTTTGAGGGCTGTTTCGGGGTGCATGGTTCCATTGTTCGGACGAGATTTTATTTTGTATTTTCGAAATCACCGCGACAACTATCTTTCGATCATGGCCAATTGTTTTAAATTTCAGTGCTCAGGTCGCCAGATGTAGCACTGCCAATTATGCTACTCAGCAAGAAGAGACACTGTTTGCCCATGCGTAACCACCAGGAGTTCCGTATCTCTATTACCCAAAGTCACTCAACTATGACAAATCGTCCGATCGTATTTTCATGGAGCGAGAAATGTTGCACAACTTGATCTTATGTCAGCCAGAACTGATCTTATTGGTTATTTTCGGTAAAAAAGCGGTAAATAATCGCTAAATGCTTTTCCAAAAATCGCTGGATTTATCGCTAGGCGCTAGATCCATATTTTTTGGCGCTAAACCGGATGAAAAATCGCTAGATCTAGCGCGAAAATCGCTAAATTGGCAACACTGATTGGTAGTAATCCAGGCTCCAGCATGGTAATCCATCCATCCGTAATTCATGTTTTCGTCACAATGTGGCCTGAACAATGATCAATGTCTGGCGTATTTGGGACACTTGTTTACTATTTAGCAAACATTGTTTCATTATTCGATCATAGTCTTCGGGCCGTCTTATAATGAAGTTTATCTGGGTTCGTACTTCGTATAAAGTTTATTCACAGATATTGCCATACTTACGTGATACGGTATTGGTGTATCTTATATGTAGTTGTGCCACTTTCGAACAAAATTGCAAATCAAATTTGTATATGAAGTCAATGCTTTTCGTAGTGACTATTCGGCCCGATTCAATCCCGATAATTTTTATAACTTAGGGCCCGAACCCGGCCCGAACCCGAAAAGCCCGGCCCGACTTCCATCTCTGTGCGAAACACTGGCCTTCAAGCTTCGATCGTTTGATACCTTTGCATTCTCTCTCATAATCGGCACTGAAAATGTTTTTACGCTTGCTCATTTTAACTAATCAGATTTAGCCTTATTAGTAGCTATGACTATATGTGCAACATAATTTAGATGAATTTATCAATGATTTATTGCTTTACTACTTTTTAACCCTAGTGTCGATTGCACTGCGCCCTTTTTCACTATAGGCAATAAATGCTGCCTTCCCCACAGCTTATTCTGCTGTAGACTAAACGGCAGAATCCGGGTGCTGCTGTTTATTAGTAAAGTGACGTCCGCTGCGATAGCTTGGTACAGCCGAGCCGTAACTGCTATACGGTACTGTTGTTTACTGCACTAATGACAGTGGAAACTGCTATACTTACTGCACTAGCTATCTCACCACTTAGAAGTCAAATCTTGTGGTGTGTACGCCACAGGAGTTCCTTCCATTTATGATGTCGTAAATCCCGACGTAAAAGCATAATTTTAGAATATCATGTAACACATATACCAGAGGAAAACGATCGAAGTTCAGGAGTTGTTGAAAATAAGAAAAAAAATAAGGACGCAAGTCGTAAACAAGGATATTTCTTAGAAATAAGGACAGTTGAGTTTTCCAAGACCCGGCCCTTCAAAATAAGGACAAATCTTAGAAATATGGACGGTATGATATCCCTGAGGCAATTTTCGAAAAGGGGCGCTGCAGGAAAAAAGGTAAAAAGAACCTCTGTTCTAAGGAAATCTGCGTCCCCGATCATGAACCTCACTGGTTGAAAGAATCTTCACTTTTAGCAATAAGTCAAATTAAAATATATCGCATCTGTTTTCAGAAGAACGCCCAGTACTGAAATTCATTTCTGTTTAAAAATATTGTCGACGTTGTTCAAAATGTGCTATTCTACCTTTAGAAACGCGAAACCCTCTCCTTAAACGTGAAACCCCATCCTTTTGAAATGACCCTTCAGACCCTAATACTCGGTTGCAATTCAATAAGTCGTATTATCAGTGTTGCGCGCGGCCAAATAACGAAATGCGTGATACCAGTTAGCGAGATTCGTCATTGCGCATTGCATTGCAAATGTAACGTGACACGAGCGACACGATCTCCCGCTGAGATAATTCCGAAATCAGGTCATTTATTGCCGCGCGCTGGGCAATCGTTGCTAGCCTGACTTATCGCGTCTCCAACAAGCCTAGTTCCGCTGGCTTGAATAATCGCATCTGCAATTGGCCGTGTGTGCACGATATCATCGCTGGTCTACACAATCGCATCTGCATTGGCTTGGTGCGCAGGATATCATCGCTGGCCTGCACAATCGCATCTGCAATAGGCCTAGTATACGAATGATATCGCTAGCCTAACTACTGCATCTTGGGCCTACCATACTTTGGCCGGGGCTACGCAAGACGCATTGGTCAGCGCCCGTATTTTATTGTTCGATGCCTTGATAAGCGCGGCTATTCAATTGTTCACGACAGATCAGGGAGTCGCTAATTAACAGCTTTTTCGGACTCGTTGACAAGCTTATCATACGCGTATAATCGTCAACACGAGGATGTTGTATAATCGTTATTTACGCATGTACTTAACCCTAATGAATTGATGCTATATTACCAGGGCCGTAACTGCCGCACCCCAAACCCAATTTATGCAATATTTTCAAAAATATTTCGCGCCAGGCGCAATTTCAAGTCGTCAAATATCTTGATTATTGGGTGCTCTTCCCCCAAGAAAAAATACGCAAGATTTAGAGAAATGGGCATATCGGCGTTGGCCATTACTGCGGCACGAAGCACAAAGACACATAACGTTTTAGGCCAAAAAACATGCCATAAAACATGCGACTCCAAGAAGTGTGCCAGAACGATCGCAGTGAGACAAACACACAAGACAAATACCATCCTGCAGGAAAAAATTATATGCCAGTGACGAAATACCAATCCGAAACCGTGTGATCTTTCAGTCTAGTACAGCGGTTCTCAACCGGGGGTCCGCGAAGCAATTCCAGGGGGTCCGCGAGACCATTAAATTTTTAAAATGGTTGATAACGTAATTTTTTTTCATTTTTTAATTTGAGAAAGCATGAGGCAATTTCACACCACAACTGCTGAAACCTCATGACTCATATCATCATAGTAATCGTTTGAGATGAACTATCGTAGTGTGGAAATTCATTTTCATTGCCAAATTTCAATAACCTGCTGATACAAACATATTGCTGTTTAGAGACGTTTTGTTGGGGTTTGTTGAAAAAATAAAAATATGGAGATAGTAACGTCAAACAGGGTGACTTCGTAATGTCTTCTCGATTTGAAGTTGTCAGTCTCATCAAATTAGTGAACAGTCGTTTGAAATAAAAATGTCCGAAGTATTTCCCTAATTTGTCCCAATGCAGGGATTGAAACCTCGCCCCGAAATCCATTTTATCCTGTGATATACATAATCACTATTTGAACAGCTACTTGGAGGTACAGAACTTCAATATACAATTAAATAGTATATTCATATTGAAATGAACCCGAATATTTTCGGCTGACACTCGTCATAAATCGGACGATGATATACCTGCTCTTAAAGCTCGGCTATCAGATTTGGCGCATTCTTGTTGCGGATGCCCTATCGACAAAGCTGATTTTTTGATGAACAAGGAGTGTTTCGTTGCTATCAAAGCATAACGCTCCAACCCTGAAATTTATATCACCAGTTATATTGGTATGCAGCGTTGTCTTGTTAATGTTCAATTGTTCATGGTCGAAAATGTTTGCTCGTAAATAGATATGTAAACTCGCACAGAACAAGTCGTTTCATGACAGTCTTTCTCAGGACGGAAAACTTGGTTCCATTCTTTGGCGCATAAAATTTGTCTATAATAGTAGATTAGGATTTCACTTTAACGGTAGAAACTCTCTGCGGGCCGATCAAAATGCGCCGCGGGCCGGATCCGACCCGCGATCCGTATGTTGCTCGTCCCTGCGCTACATGCTGGACGTGATATGTTTATAAAATATATGTTTCTTCATTTTGGTGCCATAAATGTTGCGATCACACTAAAAGTATCGTCGGGAGCGTTATGCGTTAATACTGCATTAGCCTCCATCTATCTTTGCGCAAATGATTTTCGGAACTCCATGTTCATATCAAAACGAAGACGTGAATTTTCAAGACTCGACCAGGTACTTCAAGAAATACAGCTGCAAAAGTAGCTTTGAAGTAATAAAAGTCTACCAATTTCTACATAATTAGTATGATGTCATTTTCAAGAAAAATCATGATTTTTTGCTGTTTATCACAAGCCAACAGTTCATATTTGCACAAGACAGATGAAGGTTGCACCATAATAGAGCTAAAATTGAACTAAAACTTGAGGGGGTCCGCGAGGGTCCGTGACGGTCAAAAGTGGTCCGCGAAGTCAAAAAGGTTGAGAACCACTGGTCTAGTACGTTTGAGCGATTCTATATTTTTGATATAGCAGACAGGAGGTCACGAAATAACATCATGTAACGAAGTCATACCAACGGGTCCGCCCGCCCGAAGATGTTCAATCATTATTTACGGACTGTACAGTTTCAAAGACATCCTCACTCAGCTCTACCGGTAAAACTCACTACGTGAGCAGAGAGGACAAGACATTGATAGCAATACATATGCAATTCCCGATCTTATTAACCTATTTCATCAAGAAATATCGAAAATTATCGCGCTTAGCGCTGGCTCACTGAAATTCGGTTTATCACCATATGGGGGCCCAGGGCCAACGTTTTGAGGGCTGACGAAGTGCTGTTACGGCCCTGTATATTATTAAATTCGGTAAAAATTGAACCCGCTCTTTTATTTCAACCACCCTCCCCTTTTTGTTCAGCGGGCTACGCCGAACAGACAGATAGTCCTGGCACTGTGTCGACCCAAAATTATACCCTTTGCGGTCTAGACTTTAATAACCCCTGAAAGGGTAAAATTTGCGTTACTGTAACTTGCAAATGGCAGTCTGTAATGATAGTATTTACTACTGTCCTCGAGCCTAGCACTTATCGAACAGGTATGACGGAAGTATTGATGATTGTTTAGCGAAAGTAAGCAGAAAGTGAATTTAACGTCATTTTCCCAGCCTCTGACGAGCTGCTATATGTCTGTCACGACACCAGCTTCCAAACCAGGGTTTTGGTTACGTAATAATTATAGTGCGAAAATATCAATTCACTACGGCTTGTGAGAGCTACGACTAGTGGTGCGTCGTAAGTTAAACAATCTTTTACAATTGCGTCGCAACAACTTAAGTTACACTGCCCTTGAATTTCGTATTATGTTTATTTGAAAAGCAATTATTATTCACGATTTTCATTCGCACTTATCCGGGATTTTCATTCGCACCGTTCGCACCACCTTCGTCATTCGCACTCATCAGGGATTTTCATTCGTACCGTTCGCACCATGTTCGTCATTCGCACTGCAAATTTTTTCATTCGCACAAGTGCGAACCGTCACACAGGTTGAAAAGCACTGATCTATTGTATTGCTAATGTAGTATGATGCTTATGTATGAATAAAAACGCGACTCTGGCTTGAGATTTATCAGCGTCTCCTGTTCCCGAAATCAATTTCATTTTGATTTAGCTGCTATTGAATCTTTTCAGATAAGCATACTTTTGTGGTGTACGCGATATCCGATCAAGCCAATATATACCGTCAAACCGGATAGGTATGAGCGCGCACCCAACAGTTGTTATAAGAACCTTGATTTGATTTCGAAAATAGTGCATACAATTATTAGTTCATTAAAAAGTCGACTGGTCATCGGGCGCGATTCAAGCCAAAACTTTCGCTATTGATATGTCCAAGCGTCGAAATGACCGACGCCTATAGTAGTCCTGTGCCCGTAGTCTGAGCCGCGCCGTGCAAATGAGACCAGCGCAGAAAAACAATGAGTTCTTCGAAGAAATGCAGATTTTGAATCGTGTTTGTGTCACGCAGAGAAGATTTTATTTTAGCTCAGTCTGGTTCGCGAAAGAGATTCCAATATATTTTGAAAAGAGAATATCTTTACCGCGATCTTTAGAGCTTTACAGACTAACTTAGTGTCGTACCTGCCTTAGTGTGTCATCAAACCGTTACATGCGTGGGAACATTTTTCATGATCTGGCCATATCGTTGTAAAAATTCTGTGGCGCGTGGCACATATTGGTTAGGGTACCGAACACAGCGAATTTGGAAACGACCAAAGCAACCAGAATAGATTGATCTTAGCGTGAATATTGTTTTTGCAATAAATTAACAAATTATTACGTACATTAAATGATGGCTCTGGTGCCGTAGCGACCAAAATTTATACCTTTCATGACCAATGAACTCAGACCACTGATGCAACCGATGCTGCTGCCAGATTTGGATGACCGATTGATGAAACGAAAAACTGTGGCAAGACTAAGAATTTTTGGCACGCAAGTCGGTAATATTTCGAAACCGAATATATTTTATCACTGTGTTATATCAATTGAATCTTAGATTCATTTCTTGCAAAAGACACCTGGCAACTGCCGATCCTCGAAGCACTGGTCTAAATATTGCATAACACACAATTGAACCTTTTTATTTTCTATTCGGTATGACAATATTTAACACTACAACTACTAATGCAAAAAAAATCAGTACAGAAGGATTATATCATTCAGAAATTATATATATACGACGATGTAGCGTGCGAAATCGTTACTCTATGACGTCACAACAAAGTTGCTCATGGCCTTCGATGCCGTATATAAATCTAAGATCTACGTGGGTAATCGAGACGCCCATCAATAAAAAAAGCAAAAATATTCAATACTAACTGTTTTCGTGCAGATTATATAAAGCGTTAGAGTTCGCAACCTATTTCTTTTGGCAATGGTCAAACTTCGAATATTTACAATCAGGATAAAGAGATATTGGATATGACTAATGACATCATGTGACGGGGGTCGATTTTAGGTTATTAGGGTGTCTACTGTCTAATATTTCGCCCCACGGTGGATTAAATAATTATTTTATCCTTGGACTATTTGTACACCAGGTTTGTATACGTGCAGTCGACGCGGATATCAATCGTGAAAAGTCAGAGATTACGGAGTCACAGTTTGCGTTGGTGGAGTCCCACTGACGCCGTATGTACGGACTGAACAACTGTTGGCAGTGACACCGGGAACAATAGTTATCGGGTTGGCGAACGGTACATCGCTAACGAGATTCAAGTTGACGTAGTTACTAGTTGAATTGCCAACTACAAGACTTTGATAGACATTGCCGCTGATGATGACACTTCCATGAATAGCGATATACACAGTGACGTTATACGGGTCGCCGGCATAGGGAAAAGGCGATGACGCGCCCATAACAGGAAAGTTTGCGAAACCAGTGATGTTGATGTTCGTGTAAGCAATATTGCTGCCGTTCGAATGTAACTGGTGAAGTATGCCATCAAAGTCGCTGTGTGCTTGCAGAAATGCTAGCGGCACGGAAGCAATTGTAATATCGGTGAATGGGATTAGAGTGCCATTATACACGATTCCAGTACCGGTGAGGCTGTACGCTGAGCTATCGAACGGGTTACCGAAATACTGAAAGATGGTAACTCCAAGTGACAGGTCCTGACAGTGCATTGTGCTAATAGCACTGATGGAGCCATTGAAGAGACTGCCGGGATATGTCAAGTTGTACAGAGCGTCAAAGCTGTTGTTATTGGTAAAGGAAAAACATCCATCAACTGTAACGCCGGGGAATATCGTGACAGCGCCAGTGTGCGCTACGCTGCCAGGGAAAAACGAAGCATCGTATGAACTACTCAACCCAAAACGTTGGTATAACATGCCGTTGATCGAGATATTTCCCAAAATTTCAAGTCTGGCCGATATGTTAAACGGACCGTTCGGGTAAACAACCAATGAGCCAATGAAAGGATCGGTGAAATTGGAGAATCCATTATAATAGTTCAGCTGACCGCCGACGCTGTTTAGTCGATGCACCCATCTATCCAAAAAGCTGTAAATACCCATGTCGAAATAATACAGCCCATCGAGCGATATGCCAGGATTTGCTACTGGAGACCCTCGGTACAGAATGCCTGTACTCGTAACACCGTACAATGAAATATCCAAGGGAGCTGTGACATTAACCCACTGAAACACAGCTGCATCAAGAGACGCACTGCTGCACAAGAAATGGCTTGCCAGCGAAGTGAAGGAGGGGAATGTGAAATTATTTGTAGATGTGGAACTTGTTGGGAATACGGTGGCTCCCGGGGTTGGGAATACGGTGGCACCCGGGTTTGGGAATACGGTGGCTCCCGGGGATGCAGTAACACCAGGCATTGCAGTCGGGACGCTGGGGGTATTAGTGCTGTTATATGAAAAACATTCACCAACAGTAACGCCCGGAATCCATGTGAATGTCCCCGCGTGCGGTAAGCCTCCCGGGTAGGATGAAATTTGATATAAGCTACTCACGCCGAAATGTTGATACTGGCCACCATCGACAGAGAAATTGCCGTACATATCAAGTCGAGCGGATATGTTTTGTGGTCCTACCGGATAAACAGTGACAGCCCCAAAGAACGGGTCCACGGCGCTTGAAAAATTGCGATAACTCAATTGCGGGCCAACATTACCCAGCTGATGTGTCGACCCATCCATGTAACTGTATATTCCTATGGATAAGGCATAAATGGCGCTGAATGTCATTGACTGAAAAGGGATAGGAGTTCCATTATATACGACCCCCGTGCCCGAGAGAGTGTACAAGGAAACATTAAATTCGGCAGTATAGTCGAGGTACTGGAATAGCGAGGCATCGAGAGATACGCTACTGCAAACAAAATGTTGAAGTGAACCGTTAAGTATTCCGGATGGATTTGTAGTCGGTGTCGGAGCGGTTGTGGCGGCATCGCTGGCGTTACCAACAAATGACCTGTAAATACGCATTCATGAATTCGAATAACATAAAGTATGCAGTGAAGATGAAGTGACAATGCTAGCACGGCGAATTATTTAAATTATTTAAATTCTCTGAGAGTGGGTCAAGTATAGGTAATTGATATTTCGTATCGGATGCTTTCGTTATACATTTTGCATTGACCGTTTTCAATCCAACAATTCGAAGTAAATAGTGCTATCTGTATCTTCTTCTCCGATTGAAATTAATTACATCAATTCGCCAATCCTGTCTACTATAAATTTAATATTTATATTATCTTGATTATTTTCAACTGGCATGATGGTATATGCATGCAGTGTTGGGATCAAGTCACTACCTTCGAGTCACGAGTCATTTCGAGTCATTGCACAATTTGACTCGAGTCAAGTCAAGTCAATCGATTTTCAAAGGTGACTCGAGTCAAGTCAAGTCACTCGATTTTTGGAGGTGACTCGAGTCAAGTCAAGTCACGAGTCAAGTCACGTTTCAAGTCAAGTTGCCTTTTTGCAGTACGAGGCATGCTTAGGCCATTGCATCTTGCTAGCTGTCTGAAATACAGATTGAGTGGTCATTGATTCTTAACCGATGAACGAATATGAAGTTGAATATACACGTAAGAAGGCGCTGTATCGCTCACATATACGTAGAAATGCTAAACTACGCAAGTAATTGCACAGCCTCAGTTTATAGTTACCAGCCAAAATAGAGAATAGAGAAACGAATTGATTAGATGCAATACATTACCCATTTACAAATTGATATGATACAATTCGAGCCTGCGCCAATGGTTGAGGACTATATAAACTATCTTCGAATTCAATTTCAATAACACAAGAGGTTTGGTTCAGGTAATAACAGAGAACAGTAGTAGACATTTTGCTATTAAATTACTTTACTATACGAGTTTACGACAGCGTAAGCTGTAAGCTTCGATCACTTCGTTAGCGGTCAATTTGTTTGTGAGAGAACAATAGCGGCTCAGTAAAACGCACGATCATTGAATGATTGGTCGCTCTCACGGGTTACACCAACGTTTCGCGAACAATCCGTTTGCAGGTACAGTGATTTTTATCAACATCGATTGCTTGATGACTTGAAATTGACTCGTGAATTTTGCTTCGAGTCACGAGTCAATCCACATTTCTGATACGCCGAGTCAAGTCAAGTCAAGTCATTTTGGCAAAGTGACTCGAGTCAAGTCAAGTCATACGAAAAAGGTGACTCGAGTCTGACTCGAGTCAAGTCATGACTCGAGTCATCCCAACACTGTATGCATGATATGCATGATTGTATATACTACTAATGTATTCGGGTTGAAGACTTTGCCTGCGTCTCCAAATAACTATACTGCGAAATCTGGCGAACATTATGTTTCCGCTAAAGCTATTCTACATTAATGTACAAGTACAGCCTGATGTAGATGAGAAATTGAATTTAACGGGTCATAGGCAATGTTCCCTCTAATTTTCCACGACTCTGCGCAAACACGGCAACTTACTGCGTAGGCCCTTGGACAACAGTGCACAACCAGGCCCCCGTAGGGTGATAAAACGAACAGACCCCCTCTCCCCATGCGCCTTTTGTCGGGACTTAACATCGACATTGGGTGCCCGTTCGTATGGTTACTTCGTCTAAACGCGCGAAGCGCGAAAAATTTATATCATTCAAGATTTAATCGGTCAATATGATCGGGAATTGCATATATATTGCTATTAATTTAGGTATAATGACTTCGTTATATGATGCTATTTTGCGACATCCTATCTGCTATGTCAAAATATATTGTACTCGCCCAAACCTACTAAACTATAGTGGCGTACACGATTTCAAATTGGTATTTCTTTACTGGCAAATAATGTTCTCTCGATATGGCATTTGTTTTGTTGTGGGACTCGGATCGCGAGGACAGGAGCATTTAGCGCCAGCCGTTAGGCGCCTATGGACAATTAAACATATATGAATAATTGTATATAAATCGAAGTGTCCGGTTAGCACAAGGGCAGTCCTTTTCGGCCAAGGTACTCTCGCTGCTGATCGTTCTGGCGCATATCTCGGAGTCGTATGTTACATAGTCTATAACTTCACATGTCTTGGTGCGTCGTGGCGCGGTAATGGCCGACGCCCAAGTTCCCATTTCTATAAATGATGCGTATTTTTTATTGGGGAAAGGGTACGCAATAATCAAGATATTTGACCAAAATAAATGGCGTATGGCGCGAAAATTTTTTTGAAAAGTTTAAAACAATACACCATGATTTATGTTAATTCACAAAATAAGTTTGGGTCCCCTTCGAGCGAGGTCCCTCCAATTGGAGGGTTCCGGTCCTTAGTAAATCTTACGCAAGGTTTATGCCACGCGGAGAAGACTATTCGTTAGTTTCTCGCAGAGTAACTTCGAGCTAGCCCAACTTTGGTAAACAATGTTATTTTGCCATTCCCAGAAAATAATGCGCTATTGAAGTGATATCAGTATCGCTCACGCGTACGAGACCATACTAAAAGAAAAAGTGTATTTCGTGAGGTGCCCGTGATTGCAAATTCTCATTTATTCACGAAGTGCAATATTTACCCTTTCGAACCGCACTTGTACCTTCGTTTCAGACTTCAGCGATAACACTATTTGCCCCTGGCAATGTTCCCTCTATTTTTTCACGAGTCTGCGCGCCTGCGCGGCCCCTTGGACAACAGTGCGCAACGACTAAAAAAACATCACCTCGGATTTCTTGTGCGCAGCTTAGATTTTCTGTGCGCAGAGACCGTTTCGGCACTGCGCATTTGCGCACGTGCGCAGCTTAGAGGGAACATTGGTCATAGGGTAAAACTGGGCATTGTGCGGCCTGCGACGAGATTCTGGGTGGCCTGCGAAAATTTCCTTCCAATTAAAATTATAAATTGTAATTAATAATGTTAATGCGTGGAAAAAATCAAAGGCTGAATAAAGAAGCGAAACGGAAAGGATTTACTCTGAAGTCTGGTGAATTTATGCAACGTCATTATTAGTACAAGTAATCCAGGCTCAAAATAAAGCCAATATTCCAAAGTATATTGTAGTAATTAAATTTAATAATCACTATTTCCACGATAAAGTACAAATCTTGTTTGATACCAGGTTTGTTCTTTAGCTTTTAAAATATTAGCCTACGTAATACGCAAATCCTAATTCGTAAAATAATGCATTTAGAGCACGTGATTAGCGTTCATCCTCGGTCACAAACGATGTTATGTCAAGCATTGAAAGATGCGCTGAAGGCCGACATCTCAACATGATTTGGAACACCTAATATTTGTTTATTGAAGTCCGCCTTAAACTGGTCTTTTAAGGTATGATGAGCACCGAGTAGGTCTCTGTGTTCAAGGAATATGATTTGAGCCGTTCGCCGGCAGTGAAATACATACACTCGGCTGATGCGGACAGGCTAGCGACAGTAAAGCTATTTTACCTAGCCACACGGAGCTAGTCACAGCCTAGTATTACCATAGCCACTTGGAAACATGTGTTGATAATGTAATTATCTGCTTTCAATTTACACATAAACTGCACGCAGCAGAATATAGTCTAAGCCAGTGGCTCTTGACCTTTTTTCCTCCAGCGCCTTTTTCAAAAATTTCCGTGCAATAACACCCCCGCCCGCCCTATATTTAAGGACTGCCATAAAAACAATGGGTAAGAGGCATAGCCGTAACAGCACTTCATCAGCTCCTCCCCTAAAATTCCATATCCTCGCATAGTAATCAGATTTACCGGTAGCGCTAAGTGAGGTGTTGTCTTGGAGGATGTAGGGCACGAGCCATTTAAGCACCTATGGACGATTAGACATATTCATATCGAAGTTTACGATCAACATAAGGGCTAAGAAAGTGGTTCTTAACCATTTTTCCTCCAGCGCCCCCATTCAAAAATTTCCGTGCTCTAGCACCCCCCATATTGTCCTCCTTTTCCGGTTTTTGAAGATGTCCATCGAGGACCCCTAAATGTCCTCCTTTTAGAGCAATTCGTCCTCATTGACAACTTTTAGAGCTAAGATAGTTTCAAGTGAAAATGGGCATAAATGATGCCAAACAGGAAATCGTGGTTCGAACGTAAGCGACGACTTTTTTTTTAGTCAACCAACGGAAAATTCGGAAGAAAGACTGTATTTCGGTAGTTGAGCCTGAAAGTATCATTAATTACTACTTAGACTTTGACTCGAAGGATGACATGTATTTTACAATATAAACATAATATTAATATCTGTATTATACCGTTTCTGCGATAACGACAGTTCCTAACATCTGAGACTATGGGTTATTTACGCAAATCACACAATTGCAATAGTGTAACTCACTTAACAAATCGAAAATATTGATTCTGGGTCATGTCTGCGTAGTAACAATCGCTCCAATATCTGTAAAACGGCCCCTCCGAGCTTATTGGAATATCGGTTCCTTTCGGTGGCAAGGAGATTTCGAATGCATCGTTTCCGTTGTAAACTCTGTAATTAAATATGTGCGATATTAAACCCTACTAAAACTCGTTCTATGAAATTGAAAAATCATTTTTTCGATATTGTCTGCTCCGAAACTGCAAGTCATGTGTCATCGGTATAGATTATAGAACATTTCACTCGGACACTCCATTCATAATGTAGAAATACCTAAAGTAGTACCCACGTGTAATTCATCCCGGTCAAAATGTCATCTGGAACATTGGGTGCGTAAACTGTATGTCCTGTCGCTGAAAAAGGGACGAATCGCTTAGCCGCGATCTCGTTGCAATCAACAGTCGATATATGTGTCTCGCGTTCGACAATATATGTTACATCGAATTAAATATGAAGTTTTTGGACTCTCCATTAACATTTGGAAAATGCATTCTTACTCATAAATCTATATTATAACCTTTTCGTCTCTATAGCACATATTGAAATGTTTTCATCTCCACAACACTATAGAATGTACATTGTACACGTCCACTCTTTTTGTGCAATATTTATTCGGGCATATACTAGATCTTGTGTGAACGTGAGGTGCACGTTCACGTTCTGTGTGTGAACCTTAGCAATTTAGAGGTTCACGTTCACAAACGAACTTTGGTGGGTTCTGTACTGTGAACTTTTTCGTATATTACAATTTTTCACGTCCGTATAAAACCGTTGGTTGAAATTCTTTGCATTCCAACTTCGGACCAGTCCATGCATGGCGCTGACAGGATAAAAAGAATCAACACTATACGAGCATGCACTTTGCCCATATAAAATACCATATTTGCTATTTTAGGAAAGTTAGCTCGAAATTTTCAGCTTTCCGTTAGCGAACATTTAGTAGCTCTCTGTTGTGATCTTGACAAGCACTCACACAGAATCAAGAACGAAATGCTGTACCTGTAGGCAGTCAGCAAATGATTCTTATTCAATCAATCAACGAAATAGATATGAAGAATACATCGTTGTCCAATGTAACAAATCTACCAGGCGTACGGATTTATCTTGATTTGATATGTTTATTGTATCATGAAAACCAAACCCGTGCGATGGGGGTGTTGGCTACTGTATAACTTGTTTATGTGCTAATTTGGTAGCGGGGCCTACGATGCCCAAGTAACAGCCAAGGGTCGCAAGTATGGACACCCGTTTACATTCTGCACAATATCAATGTAGCAATATTCAGACCGTAAATGCATTGACGGATCTGATCTAGACCGGTAAAGCGAAATCGTTTATTCCTTTGCACGTCCTCGTCAAAATTGTTGACAAAGCGACGGACGATATTGAATTTATGGGATTATTATAGATTCATGTTCGCGTTCACACAGAACCTTTCAAAAAGTTTAGCGTTCATATGAACCTGAACCTTTCAGGGGTTCACTGCATCCCTAGGGCGGGGCATGGACCAGAGCCGGATTTTGAAACCGAATTTCCGTATTTTTGACCGGAACCGGTTCGGAGTCGGATCAGTACTTTTTACTAAGAATACGGCAGCCTCACCCTCTTCTACCCAGGAATCAATAGTTAAAGGGAAACGTTCATGGAGGTAAGCCACATGATATAAGTCCAATTTGGCATAATTACTTCCGATAAGGGTTTGACTTGATCTTCAAGTTTTTAACTTTTTTCTGTTGGCAATGTTTCAATCAATATTCAATACCATCCTCTGAGTAGACATTAATTATCAGAGTTTTTCGGACCGGATCACGGTCATTTCTAGAATCCGGCCTAGGAGTCAGACCGGCGTCGGACCTGAGCTTTACAAACAGGATTGGAGAAGGCCCATAGAATTTGTCCGTCCGCTCCGCACTAGTATATATATACTTAGAGGTGGCCAGTAAAATAGAACTTCTACTGTTTAGAGAACACACTTATGTTTAAACTCCTAGTAGTATTTCCTCGGGTAGTCCGTTTATTCCAGACTATATTCACTCGAGCAAAGCAAATTGCATATGCACGTAGCATTTTGTAAAGTATAGAGGCGTTATTGGATAGTTGCTGGATCACAGTAGCTATTTTTTTCTGATACTTATAGCTCTTCCAATGTAGTTAATCATTTTGCTTTAGTCCCGAAATTGCATCGCGTGATTGCTATTGTAACCAACCTCCGACACACTATTATACGACAACTTGATCAGATCTACATAAATGACATTCTTGACTACTGACCATTGAATTTCACATATGTTCGCAATAATTTTAACATGTCATGCATCTACTTGTAATACGGCAGAATAAATAATATAATTTCCACTTGAGTAGCGGATCCGACTAATTTCACTACATCTGGTTTCAAGCTTGATCATTTAGAGATCATTTTTAGTAATGCGTAAACTCACCTTTGTCATGACTGATCGACATAAGTTGACTTGGCTGCCTATTGTCCAGAGACTAAGTGATGTCATGCATCCAAAGAGCAAAATTTTTATACTAATAAAATACGCTCGATTCGTTGCCACACACCATCTGATGGGTCTGATGCAGTAGTATAGCTGAGACTAATTATCGTATTATGAAAGAGAGTTGAAAACGAGTGAGAAATAATTTCTACGATGTAGTGGTGTCACTAATGCATTGTCAAATACCTAGAGGGGTCAGCATCGAACTACTTATACTTATGCTGAAAATTGAAAGACAGGGGGCGTCTAATTTTTGCTTTACACCAATAATGCAGTTTAATAATATCGTAGAAATATAGTTGTTAGTATTGAAAAGTGTAGTGGTCTAGTCTAGTCAATAAAAATAAGTCTGAAATCACAAATAGCCTTCGAGGAAACGAGGGGAAGTTTTTGGAACCTTTTAAACCCGCCTTCAAAATTATTATAACCAGTCATAGTCATATTGGCATTGAACTTTATGATTGAATTTCCTTCAACTTATTGCTGTGAAGTAGGAAGTTTTGCAATGGTATCCAGTGTTGGGAAGACTCGAGTCATGACTTGACTCGAGTCAGACTCGAGTCACCTTTTTTGTATGACTTGACTTGACTCGAGTCACTTTGCTAAAATGACTTGACTTGACTTGACTCGGCCTATCAGAAATGTGGATTGACTCGTGACTCGGAGCAAAATCCACGAGTCAATTTCAAGTCATCAAGTAATCGTTGTCGATCAAAATATCTGTATCTTGCATATATTCGGATTGTTCGCGAAACGCTGGTATAATCCGTCTCAGCGACCAATCATTTAATGATCGTGCGTTTGACTGAGCCTCTATCGTTCTCTCACAAATTAATTGACCGCAACGAAATGATCGAAGCTTACAGCTCACGTTGTCGTAAACTAGCATTGTAAAGTAATTTCTGTTCTCTGTTTTTACCTTAACCAAACCTCTTGTTTTCTTGAAACTGAATTCGAATATAGTTTATGTAGTCCCCAACCATTGGCGCACGCTCGAATTGTATCGTAGGCTTATCGATTTGTAAGTGCGTAATGTATTGCATCTTATCAATTCGTATATTCTCTATCTTGGCTGGTAACTATAAACTGAGGTTTAGCTGTTCTACGTAATGTGAGCGATAGAGCGCTTTCTTACGTGTATATTTAACTCTAGATCCGTTCATCGGTTCAAAATCAATGACCACTCAAGCTAGCAAAATGCAATGACGTTATCATGCCTCATACTTCGAAAAGGCAACTTGACTTGAATTGTGACTTGACTCGTGACTTGACTTGACTTGACTCGACTTGACTCGAGTCACCTCCAAAAATCGAGTGACTTGACTTGACTCGAGTCACCTTTGAAAATTGATTGACTTGATTTGACTCGAGTCAAAATGTGCAATGACTCGAAATAGCTCGTGACTCGAAGGTAGTGACTTGATCCCAACACTGATGGTATCTCTCAAAGCGAAATAAGTTTGCGATTGACAATTACATGAGATGCTGTCTATTATCCTCCCCTTCGGCTAGATTTGACCACTGGATAACACGAAAACAGCGTCAGCCTTCACATTGACTTGATATTTTTAACAGGCATTTCAGTGTACATTATGACGTCATCATTGTGCTGTTTTACAATTTTTTGAGTGCAAGCTGTAATTTGTTTTTTTGAAAAAATTGAAAAGGGATGATTGCAGCCAGTCATTTTCTTCTTAGGGGTAATGACATGAAAAAAGGTCAAAAACCACTGATGTGGGCTATTAACTAACTGTCCCGTGTACTTGACTTTTTTCGGCAAAACTAGTCACGTTTTTATTCTTTTTATTTTTGAAGCAGAAATAGTTCAATAATAGTTATACATGGATACGTTGGCCACTAAGTAACAATTTTCTACTCACAGTAAGTTATAGATTCAAAATTTACCTTGCACAAGGACTTGCTCAATGGGCCACTGGTTTTGATTGCACGGCACTTGAACGCATATACCCCTCGAATACGCCCGTCTTTTCAGATAATTTGACCATTTCCCCCCCACCTTGTACAAGGACGTTACGGAGGCGCCGTAGATTTGATCAGTGTCCCGTTCGTTCTTGAAGACTCGAGCTTGGAGAAAATTAAAATTCGGCCTTTTGCGTTACATATCATGTGGTCTGTTCGGTACCTTTCATATAGCAGTAGGATCTGACCAGTCGGTCCAGGTTGTAAATCCTCTGAGCGGAAGAAATGTCAATAGTCACTGACAATGTTCTGTTGGCATTCCGAAAGCTGCGCCGGCCGCGATCTCGCTGAAAGTTGAAACATGGAAATATGACAAAGGATGGGCAATGATCGGCAATTGAGTAATATGACGTCACAGAAACAAATTAAATATATATTACATTCAATAATATAATATTACACTTACTAGAACATATTCTGGCCATGGCGATGAACTCTGTCATTGCCGAGCATTTAGCTGAGAATTCCAGTTGTGCTAGTGAGAGAATTCTAGTGACGAGATATTTTCGATATTTGAGAGAGCCGGCACATTTGTTCGCAATCCAATCAAAATTTAACAGTACACTCTTATTTTTATTGACTTGAAGAACTTTTCGTGTGCCTCTTATCAAGAGCAACAGGCGCGATAGAGGATATATAAACAGAGTTGGAGCAAGATGGAAATTCAACCACAGCAACAATATATTAATTGGATATGGACAATGGAACACTTGCGTTATAATCGCCAATCACACTTGATCAACAACAATATTACCATATCGAAAAACATAAGTATGGAAAGGAGAGTATTTCTATTATAGAGGTCTGTCCTTCCCAGTACTATAGCTATCTAGAACTAGGCTGGCCGCGGTAGTATACGTCAGTGATTGCCAATGCACTCTGAAAATATTCATGCAATACCAGTTGAGACGTTTCTATCCAGTCCCCAACCTCTTCATCGTAATATAAAGCTACAACAGGTAGAGTGTCAGTCACATCAGGATTGAGATCAGCTAGATCGATGACCACCTGAAAAAATATATTACCGTATAAAGTATAATAGATTCAGGCGCATATAGATTGTGAACGTAAATTAAGATGTACCTGGCTGTATACGTTTTGGGTAACATGGTTTTGTTTGTTTTTTGGGGTATTCATGGTGTTTGTCGACTACTATGGTCATTTACACCAGGCGATATTCTTCTTATTTTCCGTAGTTGCCGACTTATAGCACGGCCCACCTCTAGGTTTTTGTAAGACACCGCTTACGCGGATGAGGTGGCGAGGAGGAGCCTAGGTAAACCTCCAACACTTAGGTATCGGAATTCGGAAGTCGACCTCGGTCGGACTCGGTGTTGCCGACATTGGTGTTGCAGCCGCGGATTACACCACTGCGCTATCTCGCCACATAAGGGTAACATGGTTACTAATATACATGAGTCAGAGACGCCCCCACAAACACAGTCACACACACGTGTACCGTACCTGTTAGAGACAGAGGTGGTCAAAGTAGTCAAGAACGCTACTCAAGTAGAAGTAGAAGTATCGACGAAAATATCTACCCAAGTACGAGTAGAAGTACTTCCTTCATGAGCAATATAAAACTACTTGAAGTAGAATTAGAATTGCTTGACTTTAAATCTACTCAAGTAAGTAAGTGTTTTGAAAACGGTCGTCGTAATTCGTTCGCATGGACTGTCAAAAGCTGCAAATTGCGCTATACGGGAGGTGCAGAGAGCTTGATTTCTATTGATGTATCCCAGGAGGTATCAATTTTCGACAGAATAAACATTCGTCCGCATTATGGGATGCAAATTACAGTATTTATATAAAAATGCGGTACTAATCCTTTGTTTACTCGATCACCCCGTTCCAGAAAATATCATGACATGGCGTCCTACCGCATATTATAAGGCTTCTATAGTTTAGGCGAATAGCTATACGGATAAGTTGTATCGAACACGGTTTGAACACTTTGCGCAATTAGTATACGTTAATATAAAATATGGTGGATCGTAAAATTGTATATATTGGAGCTTTATTTTCGGAAAATAGAGGCATTACTACACTTGCTTTTATACTTCAACATGTACGTCCTGCAGACAAAAGAACTGATATTAATTAAAACTCAAAGTATGATACTCGGAATTGAAAGAGAAATACAAAAAAAAAGCGGAAAATATATTTCACGTCTTCTGTCCAGAAAGGTGGTCTGCTAAAACAGGTGTAACGTTCAAAAAAGCCGGAGTCCACTTTTCCAGATTAGGACACGTCATGGGCTGCTAGAATATGATGTGATAGGCAATTGCTAAATTGCAAAACGATAGTTTCAAGCGCTATGGTGGGCCATATTTACTGTGAAGAAATATTTGAAATGGGCGACAATGCGGACTGAGCGGAACCACGCAATCCGGTGCTTAAATTATATTCATCGATACTTTCGTGATAACATATATTTGACCCTCCAAAACTACTGTGCGCGAAGCGCAACAAAAGTTCTGGGCTTTACTCGACTTTTATGAAAATTAAATGTTGGTACTCCGTGAAAACAGCCCCGAAATTCGTCAGGCTATCTTTCTAATTGGAGGATTAAACTACTTCTACTTGACAAACTGAAAATAACGAAAAGTAAGTAAGTAGATCACCAGATATTACGAAGTAGAAGTATAAGTAGCGAAAATCAGATCTACTTGAGTAAGTACTGGAAGTAGAGGCAAAATACTTGAGTACTTCGAAAAAGTAGAAGTACTTCGTTACCGACCATCTCTGGTTAGAGATACACAAAGATGCAAATAACAACCGCAGCAAGAGAAAGCATGTAGGCGAGTACGTTTTTTTCTGCACCCTCTTAGCCATTGCAATTCTATAACAATACATAATTCAATTTTTCTTTTAGTGAAATATTCAGTTATTTAATACAGATCGCTCAACGATGGATGAAAGGAGAAACGAAAAAAATATTTCAATCATGGTCCTAATTTCCGTTTTATATTCTGTATTGTCCTATTCTCGTCCCATCTATTCCTTTACGAGATTGAATTGGACACTGTATCAGCAAAACTAAATATACACCGCTCACTAACATCAAACTTAAATGGTAAAAGACACCAGCAAGACTGTGAAAAATCAGGGTGAGATTCAGGTTTGGGGATGCAGATTCCATTAGAATAAGATTTTCAAATACATGAAACGTAAAATGTTAGCCGATTGAGTTGACGACCTGGTTCTTATCATATTAGTACTCTTCACACGAAGAATATCTAGGCTACCCCTCGCCATCTGATCCATGTAAGCGGCGTCTTACAAAAGCCTAGAAGTGTGCCGTTGTGCTACAAGTCGGCAGATATGGAATCATAATATGCCTATTGCAGTCGAAAACACCATGAAGGCCACGAACGACAACGCAGGCTATGTAAAGCTATCACATACCGCAATTTTGAGGTTGCTTTATGGATGATAAATACATAGCCGTTAAATTAGTAGGGAATGTATTTGCTCCACACTACGTATTGGCCGTCGCTACTATACAATTCACACAACACTGTCGGATTCCGAAATCAATAGCGTGTTTCATTGTACTGCGATTGTCCGATTGTTCGCGAATAGTGAGTGAGGCAGATTGGATTGTGCCTTACCTGGTTACTGTTTCTCTGTGTTGCCAGTGTACGTCATAGAGGCGAATTTCGCATTCTTTGGCGGTTTTGATGGGGTTCCGATGCTCTATGATTGTTAGTATTAGGATTTTGAGAATCGGTGCGTAAATAGGATTTGATTGAGACCAGTTATTACGAATTCTGAGCTGTTTATGATGAATTGCCTTGTCGCAGGCGAGGCACGACCCAATGGCGCCTCACCTCTCCTTTCGTGCTGTGTTTTTGAACATTAAATATGAAAATTGGTGACGTGGGATGAAAAAGTATTCAAATTTAGTTTTTCATGAACATCGACGGTAAATATGCATATTTATAATTGAATGTGTCACAATTTTCCTTTAGGCATCCTGGCGACAGGTAAGGCACTGCCTCACTTGCCTCCCCTGACCGCACGTCACTGCATAAGCTAGGAAATGTCCACCGTTCGCAAGTTTGCGTAGGATGTAGTAACAATGCTAAATATCATAAATTGCGCAACCTACAGTCCGTGAACGAATTCTGATTCCAAATGATGCTTTTCATAAAAAAGTTTTCGGCAATTTGGTAGTTTAATAGTATGGGACGCATATCTATTCCCATGCCTTTTGAGCAGCGATAAGCTGCACAGGACGTTTGTTATTTGATACGGTAATGCTCCAAGGAAGTAGTCACTATAACTTCTTATCTCGTCGAATGTATTGAGGGACAAACATATAGTTCGTCCTTATTGTCAAGATAAGGGATAAGAAGTCGGTTGTTCCGATTTTTAGAACTGGATTTAAATTTGGGTCTGTGAGCAGCGATCTGTTCATAAATTTGCTGGTTGTACTTTTGGTTCATCTCCAGGACACACGGTGATGACAGCATCATAACCATGTTACCTTTAAATCAGGGGTGTCAAACTCAAATTGCGTCGCTGGCCGGATTCAAGCCTTCAAATCACTCGCGGGCCGGACCAATCAACTGATTCCATAAAGTGTTGCCTCGTGTTATAAATCCATATATAGAGGATACACTGATCATAGCGTATTTTAAGGAACAAGTCGCAACACCTTTATTCGCGAACAATGGAATTGGCAAAAACACGATGATTGTCAGATTGAATACAGTGAAGAACGACTAAAACAGTGGCGCTAACAACGATATATAAGTTGGCATAGAGATATGATATTTTTTATCGCCTGCACCATCGAGATGCTTTGACGACGGAGTTGCGATACGGCCGTGAGGACATCTAGTCTGCGCCCCGTTGTTTTCTCCTCCATGCTATCCGTGATTGCTGAGCGCCTTGCAGGATAGCTGCGGATACCAATTTACGAGTCTTTGGTATGACCCGGCCGGGGATCGAACCCACGACCTACCGATCGAGAAGCGGGAGGGATAACCATTACACTATCTCGCACTATTCTTTGCTACCTTTGATTTAGCTGTCAGCTGGCGTTAGCCCTGCATATGCGTTGTGAGAAATACAAGATATTTAATTGGAATTGGGTTTATTATTATTAAACGGCGAGTCCGTTATCTCTGGAGTCTGGGTATCTATTAGGCAGGGATATATAGAACTCTATATATCCCAGCTATTAGGTCAAAAGCAATGCGACCATAGATATTTCGATTATATATTTGCGCAACTAATATATTTTCTAAGTAAACTGCATATAACAGTTCCGCATTGGGGTTTTCGCTTCTTTGAATAACTACTTTTTGGTCCATATTCGTATAAAACTCTGAACTTAGTGTGCACTTTTGGCGTTCTTGAAATTGGATGTAGGCCTACGTTTCACCGACTTGTTACTAGTGGTAACTAGAGTGGAGCCACTGCGCCGTGGTCGAATGGTTATAATGGAACCATGGAAGTATTTCCTGCAAAAAATCTCAACATTTGTAACATATATGCTGGAAAATATAAGAATTTTTAAATCTACTCAGAATTGCTTCGCGGGCCGGATGCGGCCCGCGGGCCGAATGTTTGACACCCTTGCTTTAAATACACTTCTAGAACATATAAATACTACAAATATAAATACTTCCACACATACAAAAAACAAATCTATCCACCACATTCACGAGTCGGTTTTTCCAAGTGCAGTACTAAAAGTAATAAACTTATGTTGCCAAACTCAAATCACACTCTTGGTCCGAATTAGTTCATTTACATTTCACTTTCTGTAATCCTTAGCAATTGAAACCCTTCAAAATGCATGGACCGCGAGGGCGGGCTATCGCGCCATCAATACAATTTAAAAAAGACGATGGTAAGAATATGACTTATCATTAAAATGTTGAAATATAGAAAGGGTTTAATCAAGTACTCACAAGCTACACTAATTTGATTTTTAGTACTCCTTTTATCAATATTTTGACAACTTTTCTGGAGGTTTTTGCGGGCCGCACAAAACAGTGTTACGAGCCGTAGTTTGCCCACCCCTGCTATAACCGAAAGTGCCGATGGCCGAGGTTGAGGTGAAAATCTGATAAATACTCCTATCTTCCGTATTCATAGTGATGCGTTTTCACGCTTCAAGCGATTTGCGAACAAGTGCACACGTTTTAACATTCTGGATGTTCATATAGTATGTTTATTGAATATTATTGATATCTATATTCAGGGTGGTCGTAACCGGACCATAACCTTGAAAATTTAAATTTCGAGTACTGCATTTGAATCAATCATTTATTGTGTTGTAATGTGAAAAGCATCGTTATCTTTTCTTCTTTCGTTTTAACAATGAAAATGCTGATAAAATTGCTGTGAATCCCCGATTTTAATGTCATCACTCTGATTAGCATCAATACTTTCGACCAACCATAGGCAGGACAGATTGTTGATGGCGAATCGAATTTGGCCTGTTTTGTCCTTAGTTGACATTATATTGTCGACTTTACCCCATTAACTTCCAGTGCCTCTCCCGTAGTAGCGGAGGTGACAACGGGTATAATCATCCCTTCAGACATCATAACTGTCCCGGTCCCATCTTCTGTGTTGCCAGTTGTCAAAGACAAGCTAACACGATCCAGTGAATCCTGCGATGCCGTGTTGATGGTGCTCATTGATACCTCCACCTGAATAGATTTGAATTGAATTACATTTTTAAGCAAACTTCAAATTAACCTTGGATCGCCCTGCGTATTCTGTGAAGTGATCTCTCTATATCGGACCCGAACCACACCATGCCAGGATTCAAAAATATTGGTCTTGAGCCTTTACTACGTTGACAAACAACGTCTACATTTTGTCACCGACACATGTAGGATCCACAAAACACGTGTCCATTCAATATCTGCGGTGGAAGCATGTGGGGTGGGCCTGTCACGTTTATCACATCAGCTCTTTCCATTGAAACGCACTAAATATTTCAAAAGTTGTGACATTACACATACTGATTACGAAAATATAAATTTGGTACCATTTTGGTCAAATTTAGCGCTCGGCAAGCCATTCAAAACTGGCCGCAAAATTGCCTTTGACCAAATGGAAAGTATGACTTAACCCAAATGCATTGAGCCGTTCAATCTTGTTTTATCCACACCATTTAGGGCATTGTGCTGCTATTGCCTGTAACGTTGCCGGCTTCGCTATTTTCACATTCGAATGAGATTTCGCGGTGGATTGCAGTTAAAGCTTGTAGGCTATATAATATAGTATACTATATAGTATATATACTAGTGATAAATATACTCAAAGCATGGTCAATCTACTTCTGCAATCTTGAATACCTTCGCCCATGGTCAAATGGCCGACGTATATGAGTGGCCTTTATGTCAACACCGCGAAATCCTCATTATTGTTTATGGCATCCTAGTCAATGGCATTGCTGGGCAAATACTCGGGGTTTTACCAGAATCGAACAAGTCTTGGCAGAGTCACAAAGAGTCGCTATAATTGGAATAATCAAAGCATTGTGGTCTGCTCAGCTATACCGCAGATCCGCCCTTCCGTTTTGGGCTCTGCCGATGTGTTAATCCTCGATCAAAGTTACAATATGGATTTCTTCTCTGGGGTGCTGATAGTAAGAAAGCATTTTAACTACTTAAAACACTAGAATGGTGAAACCGTCGTACTATTGCTGAGATCTCGACCAGGCCCGGATATGTGATTATTAGGGGGATTTTTGGACATGTCAAAATTTGTCAAAAGTTTGTCAAAATTGCAGCGTTAGGTCAAAATTTGTCAAAATTGTTTTGACTTCTGCATTTCGTTTGTATCGTAGCACCGTCGATAGCACCGTAGCACCGTCGATAGCACCGTCGGTGAACTTATCATTTGATATTTTACAGCTTGTAGCCTACTTTATAGGCCTATACCGTTGTAAACGGTCAATTGTGTGCTCATTGCGAATCATAAACGGTCAAATAAAATAAATAGGTAGACATGGTGTTCTGGTCAACGTATCGCAATATCCTAACTGAAGAAAGACTTCTTGGGCATTGCAACATTCTTATATGAAGAAGCGCATGATGCAAAATTGTGATGTAGACAACATTGTCAGAATGAAGCAACACGGTGTGTCACCAGCAATGTACGCACAACTTGGATGTTTTCAGCCAACAACTGCTGCTTTTGAACGTTCTTTCTCCATTCTTGGCAAGCTTCTTAGTAAGGACATACACTTTCTACCCAAGAATGTAGGAAAGTACTACAATTTTTTTCAACTGTTTCTACCATAATACGTATTGCAACATGGAATTCTTCATAGGGTCAGATTTCGGTAAAATACTGCCTTTTTCATGTAAAAATTTGTCTGTTTCCAAGCCCAAAACGTTTTTTTCAGGCTAAACTAGTTCTTTAGAACAGCCAGTTCCAACCCGAAATGAAGATAACTGGTACAATTTTAACATTATGTGGGAAAACAACTAATTTGTGTACGCTAGGTCAAAATTTGGTCAGAATTTAGTTCGTTTAGGTCAAAAAGAAGTTCAAATTTAGATTTTTTAAGTCAAAATTTTCCTTTTTTTCGGTCAAAAAAATCGCCCTAGTGATTATAATCCAATACTCAAACGGTTTGGTGTTCTAAACATACACTTGTGGAATCAAGAATTGGCCAACTGTTTGTATCAGTGTCATTGCGGTCATTACATTCATAATACAACAGCTAATTGACTTTTAAATCTGATGCAAGATAATATAGGTAACATCAAAGAATCATATGTTCTCTTCGTCTAATTACCATCGTGTCAGCACGAATTGCGAGAGAACACATATGACGGAGCATGACTGTTGAACCGCATTTCGTCGGCAATTCGGCAGTCGTCCCAGTCCAGTCAAAATTCACGAACAAGATTCGAGGTTGTAACCAAATCACAATGTTCCGAGTCACAGTCAACCTCAATTCTATAGTTTTGACTTGAGTCAGCCATTTTCAATTCATTGCCGAGTCGAGTCCAAGAGTCAAGTCTCGAATCCAAATCCAAATCATCTGTTCAATTTCAAGTTCACGTAAACTATGCTTTAGTGATATCGTTTACCTAGCATTCATAATAAACCAATCTCACTCTTAACAGTTTCCAAACCACTTTTTAAGGACCAGTACCAATAACCGAAATACTATTATTGTGGTAAATTTACTATTGTTCAAAGTTAGAGTGGAATGGCTGTCTTGGCTGTCCGAGTCTCGAGTCAAATGCAATGAGTGGATTACAAGTCAATACACAACATCAGCCCGTCCCAATACACAACATTGGCTGAACGTCAGAAAATAATATTTGGATTCCCGTAATCTTTGCGAAAATAACATTCGATCGAAACCATATCTTTTTAGCATGTATCTCCACCAAGTAGCAACAAGCAACCTGTCACTTACGTACAAGTGAGCCTATACTCGGCGTTGCAGATGATATCGTGCATTTAGTCAGTATTGATTCACTATTCATTGTTCCGAAATCAAAACGAAATACGTCATTACATCTAGTTAATTGGAAGCATTTGCAGATATGACGAAATCTATTTGTGTTATCGCATATGGATTCTGACGGCAAATGCCCATGCCGTATCTGTCTTGTTCATGGGGATGATTGAAGCTCGGCTCGTCTCTGCCTCACCTCCCCTTTCTCTACATTGGTGAAAAATAAGTATGAAAACTGCGTAATTTCGGTTGTAAACATATTGAAAATTAGTCATTCATTAAGTCATTAACATCACTAGTCAAATACCGAACGTTTTCACTATTTTCGTTCAGTTATCATCGCGAGTGGTGAGACACTGGCTCACCCGGTTTCCCTGATCGCACGTCCCTCCTTTTAACCATGTTCTGTTAGCCGCGCTTCCCAACCAGTGGGTCACGAATCGGTGGTGGGTCGAATATATATATTTCAGATAGGTAGCGAAGCATTTCTAAATAGTTTTTTATTCAATATGGGATGGAGGTGTGCTGTTGGTTGCTATGAAATGCCAGCAAACTTCCAATTGATATGACAACAATATTACAGATATAAATGAATGACTTTTGGAATACTGACGATCTGACAGCTGGCCGTTGGTAGACAATAGGGGTAGGCCCACCTCAAACTGAGGTGTTTCTCGATCTTCTCCGAGTTGCGAAATCGAGCCTAGATTAGACCCAGAGAGATAAAAACGAAAATTATCTACTCACGTCGCCCACGAACGTTTCTCCGGACGCCGTTTTGATGCTTCCTGGAGCGATGACGACAGAAGCATCGTCTGAGATGCTTACGCTTGTTCCGTCACTGGCTGAAAATCTCGCGTCAATAACTCGTTCCTGAACCACGGCATCCGAACTGACATAGCTCTGTGTGTCACGCGATACGGTAACGTCCTAAATATTAACACGGTGGTGATTTTCAATGTGAATTCGATTCACAAAGTAGGCCTATGTCCCCTCAAAAAAGTTATGTTTAGCACTGATGCACACTGGAGTTGTTCAGAATCGACAAACTTTCATGAAATCGTGGTTATCATACAAAACTCCAAAACGTTTTCTAGCTACTTTTTTCTGTAAATCGTTCTTTGCATCGGGTGCATTTTGAACTGAAAAACAATCGTTTAAATTGGAGTATTCCGCTGTAACTTGATTGGTGTGATTTTACTTACACTATATAATAAATGTGATATAGATATTGAAATAATTTTCAATTAAGGACACCATTTCGACATTTCAAACCTTCTTAGAAATCCTCATATCTACCTAAGACCGATCATCATTTTGCAGGATTCACCATGGAGAACAACATATCTATAAATGTACCATTCGCTCACATCGCCTCATTTCAAACATCCAATCAGCATATAATGAAACAAAATAGCATAACAAGGGATGGATGATGAAACGAAGAAAAAACATAAAATAGAGATGGGTCGCCGTTCGGCAATGACCATTATTTTAACACACCACGGTTGCAAGTATCGTTTAATGCCTAGTGACTTGATAAGTTACGAAGTATATTTTTTTTTCGAAAAACCCAAATTTCATGTCGTCTATGCACCTATAAGTCCTCAAATATTTAGACTACTAATACTTCTACGGCAATAACTGTCGCATCAAAACTATGTATTATTTTCAGATGTTGCCTAGTAGAAAATTGTACTTGAACAGAACTTGAAAATATGACTGGCACAGACCGGGTAGTTCATTAGATGTTGACCGATTGCTGAAGTAAACACTGATACCTGGTTATAGGAACTAGAGTAGACCGCTCCCTACACCGACGAACAAGTGCAGAGGGATCGAGAGGTTGGTTTACTGACCTAATCGATTTAGGCACATGTTGGTTTACTCGTTCAGCCAACCGCAAAGATGTACGTCCCACATACCGACTAAAACATTGGCATTGGAATTTATATACAATATTACTCGTTCGTAAAGCATGCGAACGGGATAAGTAGCTGTTGTTTGTTCATCATCATGTATTTTGTAACTCAACATGTCTTGAATTAATCTTAAATCATTATCCGTCAAACAACCTACAATGCGCTTATGGAATTACCGCCGTTAGCATACCCCTTTAGCAACTAATCAGCAAGCAACCACCGTCGTGATTATTGAAGCATAGCCGATTAGCCAATCGAGAGTCGTGATTTCGTGATTACTAGTCTTGTCGCCATTCTATGGTCGCTGGCACGCCCACTCGTCGGTAGCTACTTTCAACGCTTTGCGACAAATCTTAACGACTTTACTGTGAGCTTGTTGCAGGCTCATTGCTGTTGTTTTATCAATAATCTATTGAATGAGATATTGATACCAATCATTTTTGAGATTTCCCAAATTTTGGAAAGTGATCTGTAAACTTAACCTCTTGATTAAGTAGTGGTGGTAGGCAAAACTAACCTGTTCCCATTTACTGTCCAGATCTGTCTTCAACTTCTTTAAATTACTTACTCGAGTAGTTATCAGACCCAAAGTATTTTACTCTATACGTCAGGTATCGTTTTGAAACGTCTCGATGATCCTTATGCAAAACAAGAAATATAATCTATTCTAATATTTGCTTCCACCCATGAAACACACGGTGTATAATGCGATGCACACGATGCGGCTTAATTAACAGATATCACGGTGTCAAAACGACCGTTAGTCAATCAATCTTACACTCGCGTGATGTATTACACGTGAGCGATGGTATTCATGCCTTTTGATTCTTCATGGGTCTTTCATTCGATTATATCACCTTACATGTTCGTTTAGTCATATCGTTCTCTGGATATTTCGTAAAGTCACAGTATGAACATCGAGACAGCCCAGATAAGGCTCTTGCGCTTAGAACTTTTATCCCTACTACCGCTTGTTCGTTTATACTTCATATTGCATATTGCATGCCACACGTCGATACAATATAAAGTGGATAAAATTTAAATAAGACACCTGTCAGGAGTTTTGTATAGGATACACTTTAGATAAGGAATCTGGTATACGGCTGTAGTTAACCATAACATTATTATAGGTTGCCTACATATACTTTCATCAACTTTTTGTGACGCGATTAGGCGTGTTTTACTGCGCAGGGCGCCCATCAATCTGCGTGGGGGTGCGTAAGGTGATATTATTTCGCATCATCGTGGTATTGATGCGTTATACATCGTCGTGCAACGTCTAGAAATCGTAAATCGTACGTCTCATAATCTCGCTCTCACCTGTCCGAACAATGGAAGCATAACAAAAGGAATGAGTTGAAACATCCGTCAAAATATATTGACACGCTTCTCACATTACATTGATATTCGGAAAGCTCATTTGTTTTGAAACGAATTGCCAGACGCGTTAGTGCACAACTTGAGTTCAAAAGACCTTAGAATAGTTTGAAACAATAACACTGACCAACAAAAAAAAATCTTCATGGAAGGTGAGAACGATTCTAGAGTATATAGGGGCGCTGATCTCGAAAAATGGCAGTAGTTTTTTTGCACATTGGCTCCATTATCCAAGATATCACCGAATTTATTTATTATTATTTATTTTTAATGTTATTTAAAATAGATTCCTTTTCATCCCAACAGCCTATATCATATGTTCCATTAACACTGTCTGCCATGAAACCAAATGAATATGCTAAAGTTAAAGGCACCATTAGATCAACTGAACGAAGCTGTGATGAATAAATCTATTCTTTTCTATGTAGCCAACACGAAATTGCCCTATTTATTAGTATTTTCACCGGATTCTTCAATAATATTGTAATATGTGACAGTAAGCTTCGTATACGTATAAATGTGATTGAAGTGAGCAATAAATGGCAGTTATTCCGTAATAACAAACCAAGTATGCCTGAGCCTACAAAAAGACGACAATTAGTAGACACAGACGAAATGAACAAGCAAGCAATATTTGTGTTTACCAAGGAGTATTCAAAGCTTCACGGAGAAATACATCTATCTCGGGATGTGCATTAGTGAACTTCATAGATGCACCTCTAGTTATTAGCCTAATAATCCGCTTTCACCTGGTCTTGTATTTTACGGTCAACTTTCAACGTATACGCATATTTAGAAAATTGTGAAACTTTTTTGCAGTATATCTCCCCTACAAATATTCTGAGACGCCGTTGCGACGAAGTGGATTAGTAAAATAATCACACGAAACTTAACGTCATGCCTATAAATCAGGGCATGGAACCTATTGCCCGCGAGCCAGTAATGGTTCTTTAAGTGGTGGCGTATGGTCCACAGAGTAACAGTAGTTGGAAATTGGTGTGTACTTCAGTTAGAGTGGGCTCATCGCTAGTAACAGATATCAGTCTGTAGTTCTAGAACCTTCCGAGGGAATTAATTCTGAGACGATTTTGTGTCATCATATATTTTGTATCATCATATATTTTGTATTTCATTAGAACTGAGATATGCTATCATGGAAACAAGCCGTAGTGATTTACACCCACCCTTTGAATATAGGTGACGTGATATTTAATATTAGCTGAATAATTGATTAGGAGAGATCCACATTCCGAATATATTTAGTGACAATTGGTACTCTCAATATTTCGAATTTACTAGTTACTCAGAGCATGAGTTCTTGCAGCAAGACCGCTGCTGCGAGAACACTAGAATCGAATTTCGAACTGTGCGTATTTCGTGGAAAGTAGATTTGTGATAGTCATCGAATAGCGACACCGCAATGTGCGAATAAACGACCTGATTAGTGCGGATGCTATTGGAGAGGGGTGGGCAAACTTTTTAGCTCGCGGGCCGCGTTCAACATCTATATCCATTCGCGGGCCGCACTTTATAAAATTGGGATTTATACCAAAATGCAATATTGTTAGTTGATTAAATAATGAGGATATGAAAATAATATATATCGTGCACGCGTTAGAAACGTTAGCCAATTATCAATACTAGGGATGAAAGTCGGTTGTCCCGATTCTTGGAACAGTATGGAGATTTTAATTTGTCAGCAGTGATCTGTTTATAGATTTGCTGATTCTACTTTTGGTTAAACTCGAGGACACATAATGCTGACAGCGTCGTAACCATGTTAGCTTGAAATACGCTACATATAGATTATATAAATATAAATACTTCTTCAGATACAGAGAACGAATATAGGCCTACCTAATACACGTTCGAATCGGGTTTTCCAAGTGCAGCACTCAAATAATAAACTTACTGGAGTGGCCATTGTCAAATTACACTCGTGATCCAAAGGTCATTCCCATTTTGACTTTCTGCGATGTTTAGCGATTGAAACCTTTTATAATGCGTGGGCCTTGATGTCGGGCTATCGCGACAACAATAAAATAAAAATATAACATGGTTCGAATATAACATTTATTTATCGTGGTGAAATATATTAGGAACTAGTTCAATCGAGTCCTTGCAGTGATTAGATTTTTAGTACGCATTTTATCGATGTTTTGATAAGTTTCTCGAGCCTTTCGCTGGCCGCACAAAACGGTGTTGCGGGCCGTTGTTTGCCCACCACTACTATTGGATCACGTCAGTTTTTAAAACAGAAAATGAAACTCACACGACGAATTCCGAATTGCGTGGAATTCATGCCTTCATAACGTAATGAATCTTCAGTTGTGATATCACAGCTGATTTTCATTGTTATATGGAATTTTGGGAACTACAAGTGAAAATATTGGACAAATATGGCCTATATGACATGTATGTTTAATTGTCCATAGGTATCTGAATGACTGGCGCCGAATATTCCTGTCTTGCCAATCTGAAACCCACAAGGCAAATGCCATCCCTCAAAGAAAAATTATTTGCCAGTGAAGAAATACAAATTTGAAATCATGTGGGTCTTTTAGTTTGGTACGTTTCGGCAATTTCAATATATTTTGACATAGCAGACAGGGGGTAACGAAATAACTTCTTATAACGAAGTCATTAGACCAATGGGCCAGCCCGAATATGTTTAATTATTATTCATGGGCCTTCCATTTCCAAGGCAACAGCTCACACCGCTCTACAGATAAATTTGCTTACGTGGGGTAGAGAGCGGATAAGAAAAAAATATATAATTATATATATGCAATTTCCGATATTATTGACTGATTAAATCAGGAATTACGGAAAGTTTTCGCGCTTCGGGCGGTTAGGCTAGACAAACTGACTCACTACTAATGAGGATACTTATCCTCGCTGATACGTAAAGGAGAAACGCATGTCCTGATGGTCTGGGGAGCATAGCCCCCACAAGTTCGCTTTATCGCCCTATGTGGGCCTACGACCAACGTATTGGGAGGGGCCTGGCGAACTGCCGTTTCGACCCTGTACACAACCGAAGGATATCGCAATCACAAAAGTCATAAAGATCTCTTTACTCCTAATACAAATAAGATGATGAGCATACTGATACTAATGAGAAGTACGGAATGAACATCGCTAATTTGCATCGCCGTTTTCATATTAATTTTTTTGTACTTCCACCCCAGTCCCATTAAATATAAATGGAAATTAGGTAGTTTTCACGTTACCTGGATTGAATTGAGGTAGCTACCGCCAACGTCTACAACAGTGTAAGACACTTTGTTATTGGTAGGGTATGATATGACAAAGGTGTAATATCCGTCGGTATTGGAAGTAGTCACCTCCTGCCCGTTTCTCTGTATTGATAATTCGCATGAGGATGTCGATGTACAGGCACCCGTCACTCTGAAATACGCATAGATGGTCAAAGAAGGCACGGAAGCTATATACTCAAATAGAATCACAAGTGTCCTGCTCAAGAACGAGTAGAAGTAGGCCTATACGCCTATAGTTATTTTCGAAGCAGTCCAAAACTACTTGAAGTAGAAGTATAATTCGTTGACTTAAAAACTAATCACGTAAGTAGTTTTGAAAATCAGTCTTCAATATGCTTTCCTGGACCTCGAAACCTGGAAATTGACATAGGCGGGCAGTGTGGAGAGCTGGATTCTTGTTGTTACATCCCATGCATGAGATAGATATTTTCAACAGCATCAGCATTCTACCGCGTCATGTTGTTGTTGTTGTTCGTGGTATTCATGGTGTTTTTATGACTACTATCGTCATTTTAACCGTGCCAATATTCTTTACATTGATTCCGTATCTACCGACTTGTCCAGCACGACTCGATTCCACAACTATTCGTGTTGCAGCTGTGGATCACAACGCTACGCTAACTGGCCGCTCTACCGCGTATTGCAGTGGTTCCCAACCGGGGAGGAATTCCCCCCTTGGGGGAATTTTGCAATTTTTAGGGAGGAATTCTACTTTAGAATTGTACCGAATTTCCCAAATTGTTCATGTTCGAACTGTCATGTAGTCAACCAGTTATATTCGAACGCATGCTCCTTATGGCTGTTTAATTGTTTGCTGAAAGTATTTCCAAATGCTATTTGAAATCTCTTTTTCACATACAAACCCCCCCCCCCCACCCCTTTTTTTGAAACTAGTTCCGATGTGCTGCAGTTCGCAAGACAATTTTGTAGGCCAGCGATGGCCACTCAATCAAATATATCCTAAGCGAGTAAATGTCGTGCCGAATCTATCACAACAAGGCCTCTAGTGAAAGTATTTATCTTATATTTTCAAGTCAACATTTTCAGACAGTGACTAAATATTCCAACGTCATCGATTCAAGTCAAAGAGATCGCTAGCCTTGGTTTATTTTTAGTGAACAGCTACCCGATCGAAAAAAGACATGGTAAACTTGGTGCAATGTTGCCGAAACGTAATGGGTGTCCTAAATTTCAATTAGCTCCAGCATGGAATCTGATCACGTGTATGTTATATATCAGAGCTGTAACCCAGTCAAGAGGCTCCGAGTCACAAGTCAATCTCACTTTCATAGTTTTGACTCGAGTCAAGTCCAGTCATTTTCAATTCATCATTGAGTCAAGTCTGAGTCCAAGTCACCGAGCAGACGGTCGAGTCCGAGTCATGTTATTATGACTCGAGTACGAGTCCAAGTCAGATTCAAGTCAACACTGTTGGGTCATATTGGATGATTTGGATTTATGATATACTAATTTTCCTCACTTTGAGCAGTTTCTTGTCGCATTGTCAAGTACCAGGATCAATAGACGAAATTCCAACAGAGTGGTCACTTTACTGTTCTTCGAAATTACAATGAAATGTCGGTCTTGGCCGTTTTATAGTCTTGAGTCATATGGCTTGGTTCGAGTCATGCACAATGACTCGAGTCGAAGTCGAGTCAATACCCAGATTGTCTCGAGTCGAGTCGAGTCGTTTCCGTATTTTGAGAAAATGACTCGAGTCAAGTCGAGTTATCAGAAAATGGTGACACGAGTCAAACTCGAGTCTGCTCAACCCTGCTATATATGAAAGTACCACTATTGTTGGCCAAATGCATACGCAAACTTGACAAAAAATCGCGAGAACAGTAAATTTATGGATACTGATTTTTCACAGCAGTTATATTAGCGATTGGTGCATTGTAAGCCGAAAACACAAATGAAAGTGTGGGGGTCTGTTGAGTCAAGCCTTCCAGAATTTGTGTGATTGGGACCAAGACCATGGTTTTTGGAGGTCTACGAAGTGTTAGTACAGCACGTCTAGAAAAACACTCGGTACCGCTCGTCGTATTCTCTCAGTCAACAGGTGTTCGCGCGGTAGAAATGACCATTTTTAATCACCGGACAGATTTATCCTAAGGGGGGAATTTTGGCTAAAATTTCGGCCAAGGGAGGCACGAGATGAAAAAGGTTGGGAACCACTGGCGTATTGTGACCAGATGGTTATCAAGCATCGCTCCGCAGGGTCCGTGGCAAGTTTCCTGCCGGTACGCCAAATATACTAGAATTTTCTATTTCAAATGCAAGAATTTGTACGCTTGTTCATACAGTAGAGACATAAAATTGATGAAGAAGTTTGAAACGTGTTTTCTGCATGCTGTCGTAACATACATTTCATTGTATATCCTCAGCGTAAGTCACAATGCTGTAAGTGCTGTATCAACCGTTTTAAAGTAGTTTAAAGCTCGTTAGGCGGACGTTATATGTGAAATCTACGGGAACTTTCACAAAAACTTCGGTAAATTCCAACACTTGATATTATAAAAGAGGCTAGAGAGCAGATGTGTCAAATATACGGCCCGCGGAGCAATTCTGAGTAGATTGAAGAAATAATATATTATCCAGCACATTTGTAACAAATGTTGAATTTTTTTGCAGGAAATACTGTCATTGAATATTCTCTCAAGACGACAAATGTTCATGGGCCACGTTAAAACCACCCGATTGCAGGGTTGTGGTGTCACTCTCTCTACTTGGAGAAGGCAAAAAGTTCACACTGAGTTCAGAGTTTTATGGAAAAATGGACCAAAAAGTAGTTATTCACACAAGCGAAAACTCCAATATAGAATTCGAATATCTAAGCTGTTCCAGTTCAAAAGTTGGGCGGAGTATAGCCTTCTACCGTTTTCGCCCTCGATCGACACCCCATAGCATGTCTAGGCTTTTCTTACAAGACTGAATGAACAAACTTTTCTGAGAAAAATCTCTTTCTCTCTCTAATTTTTCAAGACCCCCAGGATGGCGTCAGAGAGTCGATGCCTCAGTGCGTAGCCACCGTTGCCTGTTTCGAACAAGCCGTCAACAGTGGCCGTAAACCACGCGGTTCGCCAGATATCGAAAAATCAAAAATACACGAAAAATTTACATATGGGCGTGGTCAGTGAGTGGTCATAATCGCCAAGTTCACGATCAATATCGAATCCAGCCTCTACCGCCCAGTTAATGGCATGAAACAACGTGGTATACTTTCTCTTGTCATATCCAACCATTTGCAGGCATAGTAAACCAGTTTATGACTCACATTCCGTCACGAACTTAGACTTGAACTTGACTATGTCCTTGAAAATCAACGAAACGTGACCACAATTAACAAACATCCACAAAAAACTCCCCAGAACAAGGTTTGATGTTCGAAACGGTGAAAAATTATACAGGATACCGTACAAGTCGACCTCTGATGTTCTGTCAGAATTTATGACTATGTTTCTCACTCGGAAAATATCTGGAAATAACCACTTTTTTCGGCATGCGTATTTTCGGCCGAACTCCTCATGTATGATCGTCGGTACCCGAAAATTGTCATGCCTTATACCATCGAATTAGGTATCATATAAATCCATAGAAACCAAAAGCAGCCCACTACGACATATATCTTTAGATAAATTGAGACATGAACTTGTACTTGGCTCACCAATGACCCCCCCTCCATTAAAGTTGATAACAATAATCCAAATAGCGACGTCCGCGTTTACAATTGAATAGCTTGTATTCCCGGTAGCGCATACGCTGGACTAACGCCAGATTACGACTATAGCATAGGGAGCATAGAAATATGAGACAATAATCATATTTCTGCCAATTCCATTGTTTGCGAATAGAGGTGTTGCGACTTGCTATAACAAAACCCCATGAGCCGTGTATTATCCATATATGCTTGATATTGAAGTATTCAAGTGAAAAGTAAAGACACGAGGTAACATTTTGGAATCAGTTGACTGATCTGGCCCGCGAATTTAAGTTTGACACCCCTGCTATAGAGCAAACAGCAAAGTTGTATTTATTCCAAGAGATCCGAACAATCATAATGAAGTTAGTGGTATTAACTGACTTGGCTAGCTTCACGCAGACACTTCAATAGAACCAAGTACAAATATATATTATTAAAAAAACAGCATTAAATGGGATTTTCAATATTACATTTGAATTGCATACATTTCTGCTCATTAAATTTAGGGTATATTCTGATTTTTGAAGGTTCACTGGTCAACAATATCTGTTTTGAAGTTTTACCGATCTGCCAAGTAAAAAAGGTTGAGAACCATTGTCCAGACTAGATACAGCCTTGGCTTCGGTTCCCGCTGTCGCATTATAACGCATGTAATTAATAAGAGGAGGAGCGACACAAATAAGTTGTACCGGAAACAGTAATAAATTGCGCAAATAGGAACACAATCTGTAAATATGGTGGATCGTATAATTCCAAACGTTCCGCTGAGCTTGAGCTACTATGCCGCCTGAAACTTAGCACACAAACCTCGGGACCGCTACATATATTAATTACATCGACCGAGACTCCGAGCTGTAATCAAGTCACAAGGTTCCGAGCCAAAAGTCAATCTTACTTTTATAGTTTTGACTCCAGTCAAGTCGACTCCTAGTCATAGTGTTAACACTCGAGTCCTAGTCCAAGAGATTGTATGTACCGTTTGGTTTCGAATTCAAATAGTGTTCCCCTCACTTTTTTACAGCTCTGCCTGGATTATATCGAATGCCTCGCATTCATAATATGCTAATTTTTCCCATTATTTTCCTCATCCCAGCCCAAATTTTCATGTACGACTATACTCTTAGACGAAATACCAATGATGTGGAACTTCATTATTGTTCGAAGTGACAATGAAATGCCTCTCTGGTTAATCCGAATCTTAAGTCATATGACTTGGTCGGGGGAAGCAAGTGGCACAGTTGGGTAAATACCAGTGTTGGGATGACTCGAGTCATGACTTGACTCGAGTCACCTTTTTCGTATGACTTGACTTGACTCGAGTCACTTTGCAAAAATGACTTGACTTGACTTGACTCGGCGCTTCAAAAATACGGATTGACTCGTGACTCGAAGTAAATTTTACGAGTCAATTTCAAGTCATCAAGTATTCGGTGTCGATAAAAATCACTGTATCTTGCATATGTTCGGATTGTTCGCGAAACGCTGGCGTAACCCGTGAGAGCGACCAATCAGTAAATGACCGTGAGAGTCCATTGTTCTCTCACAAATAAATTGACCGCAAACGAAGTGATCGAAGCTGCGAGCTTACGTTGTCGTAAACTAGTATAGTGACGTAATTTAATAGCAAAATGTCTATTTCTGTTCTCTGTTCTTACCTTAACCAAACCTCATGTTGTATTGAAATTGAATTCGAATATAGTTTATATAGTTCTCAACCATTGGCGCAGGCTCGAATTGTATCATATCAATTTGTAAATGGGTAATGTATGGCATTTTATCAATTCGTTTCTCTATTTTGGCTGGTAACTATAAACTGAGGCTATGCAACTACTTACGTAGTTTAGCAGTTCTACGTATATGTGATCGATACAGCGCCTTCTTACGTGTATATTTAACTCTATATTCGTTCATCAGTTCAAAATCAATGACCACTCAATCTGTTTTTCAGACAGCTATAGCATAATGCAAAGACGTAATCATGCCTCATACTTTGAAAAGGCAACTTGACTTGAATTGTGACTTGACTCGTGACTTGACTTGACTTGACTCGACTTGACTCGAGTCACCTCCAAAAATTGAGTGACTTGACTTGACTCGAGTCACCTTCGAAAATCGATTGACTTGACTTGACTCGAGTCAAAATGTGCAATGACTCGAAATGACTCGTGACTCGAAGGTAGTGACTTGATCCCAACACTAAATACCAGCGTTGCAACACCAATGGAAGTGGTTTGGAATCCTGGTTTTGGTCAACTTCTACGTGTCGGAGGTTTATCTGGGCTCGTCGCCGACCTTACTGCAACCGCAATGCATTGGAAAGCACAGAAGTAAAGTGAGCCGAGCTAGAATTCGGCAGCAACGACCACGATCGGGACGCATGGGAGTGAGGGCGCCTCGAGAATGACTGCGAGAGACGTTGGAAGACGTTCCCGAGAATACAAGAAATCAAAGATCTATGAACATTATGTAATTTGTGTCGTGGAGCACAAGGCCTAAAAAGACGATAAGCTCCACTGTTGTACCCATTAATACATGCATACATACATACATACATACATACATACACACACACACACACACACACACACACACAAACACACAAACACACACACACACACTCACACTTACATACATACATACATACATACATACATACATACATACATACATACATACATACATACATACATACATACATACATACATACATACATACATACATACATACATACATACATACATACATACATACATACATACATACATACATACATACATACATACATACATACATACATACATACATACATACATACATACATACATACATACATACATACATACATACATACATACATACATACATACATACATACATACATACATACATAGATACATACATACATACATACTTACATACATAGGGGAGATGTGGTACCGATAGATCACTGGGACCGAAAATACTTGAAAAATTATCCATGATAATTCCATGATTACATTCCGTGAATTTGTCTACAATTACATGCTGACAGAATCTTTCCTCACATGCAAAAAAAATTCTTCGACCTGCGTGAGTTATGGGGTCTGTGACGAATGATTTACGTTTTAGGGGGTGTAAAGTAAATTTGGATCGACATTTGCATTTTTCTTTATCACCTTTCAGACTAACAAACTCGCCATAATTTTTGATGTGAAGTATAGGGCTTGTATCAGGGTATATAATGGCACATATTTTTGAATCAATACCATCCTCGAATGGACTATTTTCAAGTCAATTACAATATTTATGGGGTGGGGGACCTATGGTACCATAGCCAAATCAAGCAAAATAGATGGACCAACTAATCAATTAACAACAGAAACTCGCCTACATATATATAGGCTGTAACATCACAGGTAGATGTGGTGTTTATCGCTATTACGAGGTATTTGAAAGTCAAAATGTCAATTAGCGGGTATTATGTATGTGGCATTAATTTTGTAAGTTTAGGCGTAAATCAAAACATGATTTTATGCCAACATTTGAGTTGATATAATCTATTTTATTCTTGAAGGTCGTGACGAATCATTCTTCATTGGCTTGCTGTAGCTAAGCTTATAGTACACAACAAAACAATTTAACAAATTTGAGTTTTTGAGCGTATGTCTCATAGGTCGCATGGTCGCTGACTTTGGACCCACCGGGTAGGGACCGATGACACGTTCGAGCAACAAATTTTAAACGTTTATAAATATTTTTTGAAAAGGCTGATATTCATGTAACTGTTCGGAATAGGTAGAGCTTGTATCGAAGTGTTGAGACAGCAAAAGATCTGCTATTCTCGGCTGAAGATTTGAGGGCTAGAGATCATTTTGCAATTTTTGATCCATCGGTACCAAATCTACCCTACATACATACTGCGGGTATCGCAGCAAAGTATATGACTATGGAAGTCTCGCGGGTCTCGTGATCATCTATCAAGATCCATCGAAACTTAACTAACATGTAGGCCTATTATATCAATATATAGTTGTAACATACGTTGATCCTGAAATTACTACTCAGCTTTTTTAATGATGTTGAATTCGATGAAAATCTTAGGGTATTGACCACCATCCTATATATGCTCCGCTCGTTAGTTTTGCGGGCGGAGTTTTGATGGATAACTAACACTATTCGCCTACTGCCAAATATTACCATGTTTTACATACCTTCCGGAAACAGCGATATTGAATGAACCACATGACACGCAGGAGCATCCCACTACTTTGGAGTATATGACATTGACGCCTGAATGAAATGTGAAAAGGTTACAACTTGTTCCTGCTATTTAAATGATTTACAACTATATCAAAGCTGGAAAGAGCACTGCACTGTGCGGTCAGTACGTCATGGTTAAAAAATGATTAACCCGAGCCATCATTGCCTAAATATTCAATATCGTATATTACAATTGTGATGTCAAACCTTTCGAGGATATTTAGACAATATCCCGTATACTTACTTTCACTGAAATAGCCCAGCAACAAGTCGTAATCGATAACAAAATTTAATGTTTTGGTATAACGCGCGAGACGCATGGCGAAGGTAGATTTCAAATCGTAATTTTTATATTCCGTATTCACACTAAAACTTGTAAACGCACACATTCAATCCGGGGAGCGACTTTCCCCCTAAGGAAATATACGATTGAAGTACCGAATGCTAATACCATCATAATTGCTCGATTCAAGGAGAAATCGCCCTTGAAAATCAAATCAAGAAGAAAATAACATAAAATCTGTCTTCAGTAATACGTTACAAGGAAATATCAATAACTGCCTGAAAGTCATTACAATTTCTACAAAATTGAGCATTTGACTTGCGCTTTTCAAATTTCTCTCCAAATCGAAGATTCGTAGTAGACCTACAAGAAATCACATGTTTCAATAGCTTCTGCTGCTCAGCTAAACAAATACCAGTTGGTGGAATAGAGTAAAGTGTTTTCAGACTAAACAAATTACCTGAACATGTCTCGTTTCTGGTTTCGAACACAGGCCCGCAGCACATATCGCATCCAGTACAGGCATCAGCCACACATCTTCCTGTATCGACCTCGCATCCGGTAGCGATGTTTTGAAGATGTTCCTCCAATGAGTTAGTGCATGCTGTTTAAAGTGTCTTGGTTGTAGTCGGACAGTATAACACTATTAGTATTCTATTGAGATGACACGAACCTAATCTTAACGGTCTCGATCGACATGTGAGCATTCGTGTTGGCAAAATAAACTTACTCGGTTCGTCTATCCCAGTGGTTCTTATCCTTTTTTCTACATCGGCCTTTTTCAAAAATTGCCTAGGTCTGCCCCCTTCATATTTTAAGGACTGTAGTAAAAAGTAGGTCGCAGTCCGGTCTGTCTTTTTGGGTTGAGACTTTACTATTGAAAATATTTAGCGCTTGAATCGCGCGCGATGACCACTCAGCTAATTCGCAATATAATAATTGTATGTGCTGTATTCGGGATCGAATCAAGATTGTTATAACAACCATCAGGTACGGGCTCATACCATCGGGTTCGAGCCCCATGTAGACATACCGAATTCACCTCTGCGATTGTCAACAATGTTAGTTAGTTCTATTGAATTTGATTTTATTGCTTTGGGTGACTAGTAAATCAACGTGGTAGAGATCTTTGCTCGCTCACATTGAATTCAATACTGCAACACGTTTTTAACTTTAACAGTAGGGGAGACCGGGGACAATTGTAACACTTTTTTGATTTTCTAATATTACGTGTTGTTCTCGTGGAAATTTCATTTCCAAAGTTTTATCTAACGAAGCCAACAACTCGACAGTTGATATAAAAACTAAAATGGAACTCTCAATCAACACTCAATAATGGAAATTTTGGGTCGCGAAAATCGCCGCTCAAATGTTACAACCGCCCCGTACCCTGGGGCAATTGTACCACCTATGCGGGGCAATTATAACAGTGGTATTTATAACTAAAAACAAACGAAATGAACAACGAAAACGGGAGCACAACTTGTATTATTGCATTAAACTAAAGAAATAGAAGTTTGAACGCTTTCAGGCTACGCTCTATAGAATTTTGGCATCTGAATACAGTATCACCCTTCGTGCCTTCTTAATGAGCTCAAAGTGTACAAGAACCACATCCATTCCATCATCCCTCTACACATATTAGGCATCTTTTACCAAGGTGCTGTTGCTCAGCGTGCACAATGGTTTGGGCATTCGGTCACCTGCGAAGGTGCGAAACCGATCCGGCTAAAATATTTTGGTTGATTGGGCCGATGATAGTGTAGCAAAATGAGAACACAACATTGTGTGGCATCAAAGCTAATGGCAATCTTCTGTTCTGTACAAAATTAAAATAAATTGTTCAGAACAAATGACAAAATGTAAGTGGGCCATGCTCAAAGTCAGGGGATGAGGATTCAGTCATGGGCAAGTTCTTAAATGACCCTCGAAGGTCGACACACCGAAAATCGATCAACATGAGAAAGGGTGGTAGAATCACGGAAATAACCGAACCCTGAGATTCACATCAGCACTGCTGTATGGCCGTTCCGACAGATGATCATGTTAGAATTGGTATGGCAAGGTATTATATGTTTTGATATTGAACTTATGGCTGTTGCAAGATTGGTTTTCAGTAGATAAATGGTTATACCAAAATATGAACATAGATATTCAGCATTAAAAAGATATTGGAACGGGGCAAAAGTAACAGAGTTTTACGATTGCCCCTGTCACGCTCGACCATGATTAGCGTCTTAGTATGGTACCTTCCCGGCGACGCAAGTCCTAGTTTTCCTATCATCACGATAGACTATTGTAACATTGTTCCATCTACATATATTACGTTGTAACTACTTGAGGTACTATCCGTCAGAACAAATTATTCCAGACCAGAAAATATTTACTTGAGGGTCCAAAATTTCGTTTTTTTCAAATTATTCCGGGGCTGCGCGTCGTAGCTCAACGTCACTGCAGGGATGTTAGGAGAGATAACTACCGCATGCGCACTCAAAATATCAAGGCGATATCTCCACCCTACTAACGGTGAGGTCGATTGTTACATTTGCCCCTAGTTACATTTGTCCCCGGTCTACCCTAATGTATTCCAGACAAAGCAATCCATATTATATAACGTTCGTGTAGCGTTGTGGGTCACAACACTAAACAGCATCATCCTTTTTGATACGATGAAGAAATAATATCTGGACGATTTAATTTTGTGGGTCTCAAATACACGTATATTAAATTAATGATTTCGACAAAATGTGCAAAACGCTCTCACTCTCAAATGTGGTACAGTGCCTCTTCGATTTCGACACGCTGTGTGCTGCTGGATGCAATACCTCGTTCGAAACAGTTTGTTGAATATAACCCGAGATAGCTAGGGTTGCATTTAAAGCAAACGGTGTTTTAAAACACTTGGTTTAAAACATGTTTTAAACCAGGGGTCGCCAACTCAAACCCGGTCGCGGGCCACTTTTTAAATGTCGTAGCGGCCGCGGGCCGCATCAATTCAATATCGATATAAAATTGGTAGCCACGTTTTAAAACTGTACGTCAATACAACGCTGTGCAACCTAACAGAGGCGATGGGCATAGTGGCCATAAAAGAAGTAATATTTTATTAAAGAAATGCAACTACAACAACCAATCATTATCATCAATTTCATTTTTTCACTCTGTGCTATACACATTATCTGGAAACACTTTTCATCGACTAAGGAATCGATGTTAGGGCTAGCGAGATGCGTTATCTATAACTGAAAGACCATCTCCAGGTAAAGCTTGATTTTCTGGGGAAGCCCTAAGCCAGTATTTATCAAACTTCTTTAGACACGCTCCACTTTATGATACTAAAAACTTTCGCGCCCCCCTATCGATATATCGCAAAATGCAACCAGAATGCTAGCAATCCCAACGGATAGTTTGATGGCATGGAAGGTTGATGAGGGAATTCTATAATATGAATTTCGGACTATACACAGAGCAATCACTACGACTACGAGTTATATCGCGCCGTGCGCGAAAATCTTTTCAGTTGACCGCAGCTCCGCGCCCCCTTCAGATGCTTTCACGCCTCACAAGGAGGCGCGCCCTACAGTTTGAGTGCACTGCCCTAAGCCGTTTTCCTGGCGTCGGGATCTTGGCAGTGTTTGGGCCATTGCACGTCGAGGCAATATGCCTATTCATATCAGCTGATTCTCCCTCGATGGAATACTGTTGCCATTGCCAAAGCCGTTTTGGCTAGTGACGAATAGTGATGTTGGGCACAGCAGAATAGCTTATCTTGAAACAACAAAAACAATATGTTGAAACTGTAGTCAATTTCAGCATTTCAAAATGGTTTTCTTAGCTTTCTTCTGAAATCTCAAATCAAGTCGTGGGCTGCAAAATATGACCTCGCGGACCGCATGTGGCCCGCGGGCCGCGTGTTGGTGACCCCTGTTTTGAACAATCTTTTAGAACAAGGCCTTTAAAAGAAAATTGTGTTTTTTTAAGTTGAATTGTGCCATAATTGTGTCAATAATTTACAAAAAACATGCTGCATGAGCCTGCGGACAATTACCACCGATCTAGACGACGTATATCGATATAGGATGGTGGGAACCCGCAAAATAGTCGGTTCAACAGCAATAGTACATATATTTCGTCAAAGGAGCTATTTTTACCCTATATTTTGAATTGTCAATGTCAATCCATTCTGACGCAACAATTGAATATTCGTGACGTCATGGCTTGGAAAAAAAAAACAATAAAAAACAAGTTTTAAATGAGGGCCTTGTTTTAAACATCTTTGTTTTAAATTGATTTTTGTTTTGAATGCAACCCTAGAGATAGCGTGGCGGGAGTGTTGCCGATCTAAAAGTACGCGCAATTCATTTTACGTGAATTATAACAGTGGTTCTCAACTTTTTTTTTTATCTTCGCGGACCCCTTTTGAACCGTCACGGACCCCCATGGACCCTCAAAGTTTTAGAACATATCTAGCTCAATTATCGTACAACCGTCATCTGTCCTGTGCAAAGGCTAGTGATAAACAGCAGTAAAATGTATTTTCTTCAAAATTACATCATACTCTTTGGATAGAAAGTGGTTAGACTTTTATTTGAAAGCGATTTCTGTAGCAGCGTAACTGCATTTCTTGAAACACGTGATTGTGTCTCGCAAATCCGCGTCTTCGATTTGATATGAACGAGTGCCGAAAATTCATTTTCGTCAATACAGGTGATGGCGAATATAATAATAACACTTCTGGCGAGACATTTGGGTATGATCGCAACATATACGACATAGCAATCGATAAACATATTTTAATGAACATATACAACGCCCCAGCCTCGTCGTTTCTATCAAGCCGCTCATATTTATAAGTTATTCCGGAATAGTGGTTAAGTATATATCACAGGAGAAAATCAGCTTCGCAAACATTTCGAAGTCGTCCTGATTGACCTGCACTACTACGACATTTATATCTTACGAAAAACCCGCGGATGTGAGTCCTGAAGTTTTAGCAGCGATGAAGTTGAACTGCCTGGTGATTTCCCTAATTTAAAGAAATGCAAATTTGGTTATCAACCATTTTGCAAATAAAAAAGCTTCGCGGACCCTCCGAAAATGCCTTGCGGACCCGTAGGAGTCCGCGGACTCCCGGCTGAATTACAATAAACCGCTGCATTCATGGAAACATGCTCCAAAGATCGCAGGTATATATTCGCGCAAGGTGCGAAAAAAAATTTCGGGATCTGAGAGATTTTGTCGACTGTTAATTTGCAATGAGAACACAGGGATTTATTGAGTTTTTGTTTTACTATATATTCATTGGTCATATGTCCCCACTACACCATCTACTGCCACACCATTTTTTCAGCGCCGCTTACCGCCCCTGATCCACCCCCCCCCTACATAGGATCCTGAGAGTTTCCGCCCCTTCAACATCCAAATCCCCCCGGGACGCTGGAGCACACTTCAAGAACCACTGGTCTACCCCAATGAACATTCCCATAAAGCCAAAATAAGATGATTCTGCAGCATTGCATATTCTGAATGCTCGTTGCAACATGTCGGTAGGAGGGATAGTGTCCGCCTCAGGACCAAAGACATTCAACTACTTCTTTTGACATTTATGTATATTTTATATCAATGGTTCGTAATCTTTACGGACCTTAAAAACCCATACGCTAACCTGCAAGCATTCACCGAACCTCAAATTTTCACAGAGCCACAAACTACTACACATGAAGCTATACATCTATAGGATTGTATTCAAAACAAAAACCAATGTAAAACGAACATATTTAAAGCATCACCCTTGTTTAATACACGTTGTTAGTATTTTTAGCCATGATTGAAAGGAAGGAAAGGACGTAGTTTATTTTTGTCATTGATATTTTTGTGGTATATACACCAACTCATGATATATATACAGACGATCTGTGCATATGCATACCATTAGTGCAAGATGTGCATATGCCGCTGGACAAGGAAGGTGCAGATACAGCACGAGAGGACTCTTGTTATCCTGTAGTTGTTCGTTCCCATTGTATAAAATTTACCGATTATTTCGTCACGAATGACAGTGACCGGATACGAGGGTACCCCTACCCATATACTGTACACCCCCTATGCCTAGAGATATTGATTTTCGAGAAGACTCTGTAATTTTCATTTTAATCCAGTTCGCAATTGCCCCAGAAACTACGAGCCTGAATCAGCGGACCACTGATCTAAGATAAGACGTCTCACGGCCGACTATAATGCTGCCGATCGTCATTATTTAAAACTGTACATGAAACTGTAGTGGTAGGATGATTAAAACAAAAACTTTTTAAATTGTCCCATAATGCTTACCATCAGTCCCAGACACGACACAGTCAGTCCCCAATGACTGGCGCGTTAAGACAACAGCTACGGCGATGACGGCAGCACCAACCACAGCTATCACAACTGCTGCAATCGCAAATTTTGTGGTCGTGGTCAGTGCCGTGGCACCCTGAAATAAAAATAGCTTGTAGACTTTACGAAATTTACATACACTGATATTTTGTAAAGCATTCCTACATTTCATCAACGACATTTTATATTTCGGCACGATTTTCAAGAGGTTTGAAAAGGAATGCGAATAGAAGTAGCATGAACGATGTTTTAAACGTCTCTGCACCAATTACTTCAAACTCTTACTCTAATTAATTTATATCCGTACCTTTATAGCTGCCTAAGAAAAATGTGATACACCTTCGCAATTTATCTCGCCACTATGAAGTTATTATTGGAATTAATGACGAAGCCTTGTTACAATTATGACATTAGTTGTGTATTTAAGTAATTGTGTGTCGCATTTTTCCATGAGTTGAAATATGAGATCAACTTATAGAGCACGCCAGAACCGGAACCCCACTATGTTGGCGCGCCGCTCCCAATTAATAAAAAATAGTCACAATGTTACTTTGCTGGGGTATCTAACTCATTAAATTGTATCGAAGATGAATGCTGTGTATGATGGGACATACAGGTATGGCGTGCACTGTTTATGACTCGATGCATGCGCAAGTATAAGCCTTCTAAATAACGAATAAATGAAAGCGTGGTCGTAATCCTGATCATCTTGATCAACTTCAGCAATATGCGCACAATGTCGATGTGCTTTATCGCATGATAATGCAAACTTTGTCAAGACAAATTGCTTTGTGGCAGGCGGCCATACAATCCGAAGCGAACTTTTGAGGTGTCAATATATTGTGAAGTAATCAAGTTATATGAAGACACACACATATACATATGTCCAACGTCAAACTAAGGCTCTTCGCCTACCTTCCACCTGTCGGCATTGCTCATTGTGTTACTATTGTATCACTATCAATGCCATCGCAGGATATGGCCTATAACATTCTTCAAAGAACAGTAAAGAATCCAATTCCTGCAATCCATATGATTATGCATCCCAAGGGTGATATATAGCCCACTTTTTGTGTGTAGACCTACGTTTATCATCTTCTGGGGTCATAATGAGCTCTGTTTTGTTTTCCAACACAATAATACTGATAATATTTCTTTAAAACCTGTCCGTTGAATTGCAGTTAAATTTATTGGACGTACATGTGTCGACTTACGTTTTATGTTTGGAATATCGGTGGAGATATTTAAAATCCAGGAGGATGTATTCTCACCTGTGATTTAACTGGTAGGTATTGCGAATCTACTATTGGCTTATCTGGAAACTGAGGTCTGACGAATTTGTCAGGGCCAGGATTCGTTCTAGTTGTATCCATTTCTGCGTAGCGATACTACTTATAACATCTTAGAGCGTAACTGTAACAACAGAGCGTGTAAATAACAACATCTCGTTCAATCAAACTAGTAGTTTGCAATGCTACTACACGAACGTACAAAACTCTAATAAATGCACAGGCATGTTGGTATGAATCTCAATGCTATGGAAGGAAACATCTATAGCAGCTGGTTCTCCACCTTTTATCTTCATGAACCCCTTTTCGTCCGTCCGCGGGTACCCAAAGCTATGGTTCCAATTTAGCATAATTTGCCTGCAACTGTCTTGTGCAAATATTGTTATCTATTCTATACTAGGGTGAAATTTGAGCTTTTATTGAAATTAACATCATACTGAACTAAAATCGTACTATGGAATTTGTGGAGGCTTTTATCGTTTTAATGTGAATGCACTTAATTAGATTTCTGCAGCTGCATGTCAGAAGTAAGTCTTTAAATATGTAACTGGGTCTAGGAAGCCAGCGCCTCCGATTTGATCTGAACTAGAGCTGAAAATCCATCTTCACAGGGATATAGGTGGCGGCGTATGAATATTACCTCGTCATAGCACATCCAACGACACTTTTTGTTATGACCGCAACATAGGTACCAAAATTGAGAAACACTCATCACGCACAAGATATAGTCAATCCTAAAGCGCTGCTTCATATGATTAACAGAAATCTCGTTATCAATGATGCTGCACAATGCACATTTAGAGAGGTTTCTCAGACCCCCGGCCGAGAACCAGTGATCTCGACAGTTTGTTCGCGAAATATGAACACGCATCGAAGTATGTGGGCTTAATCGGGTGTGGGGACAACATTCGATATCAATATCCTACGACACCTGCACCTAATAGTGCTAGACAAATGTTATTAGGTTCACATGCCAACGGGGCATATCGATTCGTTTCAGTGGTTTAATATCTGATGATACCAACAATAAAAAAAGCTTTGTCTTAGCTTTCACAATATACATAAAACCTTTCTTTCTCGATAACATTATGAGGTACATGAAGCAACATCAAACCTCCTAGCTATAGAAGCTACAATTGACTTGTCATCCAATGTTTAGTGACCTAGCGATATGTACCATCTAACTGCATGATACGTCTGTTTTGACATCAGTCTTATCCGCGATGCTAACGAACTGGATTCATCAGACAACCTATACTGACACCTGATCAGGGTACTATTGTGACCTGCGGCCAAATTATTTATCCACAATACTCAATGGTATCATGTTTCTAATTAAGTGTATGTAACGTAATATTTGTTTATCCACTGTTTAAGGTGTACTACGCGACCAAGCTATTCGTATGACATCCGCCTTTGTGGGAATTGTGAAGAAACATGTAGCTTGCTGTAACATATCAATACCATGCTTTCGTCACCACGAGAGTCACGCGACATGTGAGCGCTTAGCCCCATTCGTTTGCCGTCTGGATGCTCTATTGTGTTGGACGGAGCATTGAGGCCAATGGTCCCCGACCCCGATCAATGAGTGAATGTGTCTTACAAGCCCATGTCTTCATATGTTATGCATACATTGTAGGATACGGTGTGATCCTCTGAACGGTTCTGGTTCGTGCGAACAAGAACCTTTACTAAAGGTTCGCTATGAATGCAAATGTCAGCATAAACCTCTGACTTGAAGTGATGTATCAATTCTAATTTCAAGCATGTCATTTGCATTAGGATACAAATGCGTTCGTGTATATTGTACAATACTCGAGGAAAAAAACTGATTAGTTCTCTAAAACGCAATAATAGCAGATGTCCACTGTGACGTTCGAAAATATCAAATCCGAATAGTCACGCTTGAGCTCGTCAATTCCCCTGACTAAATTGTACAAATGTATGTACACAATGATGTGTATATTTAATAAAATGGATGGATATTAGCCTACATTCTTGAACCCGCTTGTTGAAGTTAGCGTCAATCCGTATTGATTTCTGCTAACTTCTGCTATTTTAATCGTGATTTTCGAAGATGGTAGTACTGTAAAGTAACTTTTGCCTCAGTTCGAAGAATATTAAAGTAATCACATACTGCGCACGTATGTAGGCTTACATCACACTGCACATAGGTAAAATCTTAGAACATATACTCAGTTACCGTGATACGCAGGTTATTTCACGCCGTTCATATGAAAATTCAACTCATATGAGTGACGTAATGTAACCATAGTAGACTGATTTCTGGTATTAGAAAATTTAAATTGTATAAGAAGGTATTTTTGTCGATCTTTCATTTCATTTCAGACAGTAAATTTCTGCGAAATGTTTTGCTCGAGTACCCATTTTAATCATAAAATAGAACAAATGGTATTTGATAAAAATATGTATGCCGCCATGTGATTACTGACGTACATATACTTGCAACTATAGAACACTTGCACAGATAAGTGGCCTATCACGTAGTGAGAATATTCTAAACATGAACAGCCAAACGTGTTGCATTTTAAATCAACCATATTCTCTCGTTTATCGGCATGCAATTCATCTTTGTCGGAAATATACCGCGATGTCTTAGCATGAGATCAATTCTATAGCATATTAGCACTGTCCTGTGAGTTTATTGGATTTCATTGAACATATTATCCGTTGAATCGTGTTTGGGATATGATCTTTCAAAGGTACAATCAATTAAAATGCGTGGCCCCATTACCAGGGATTCACGATTGTTTGTACATATTGGTTGTGGGGCGGGAGGATTGACAAGCGATTGAAATGAGTTTCACGACAGATTGTAGCTTGTGAGTTCTCTTTTCGGAGGTAAATCTATACAGAATTTACGTTGTTATGTCTTACTGCTGAAATTTGCCCACTAGAAAGTGAAATTTAACCCCAAGGGTAAATATATCTCAGGTTAAGAAGCGCGAATATAAATACGATAACGTAACAAGTTTAGTCTACTTACCTGAGGCTTATCTGGTAGGTATTGCGCATCTACTCTCGGTATCTCCGGAAGTCGAGGTTTGACGAATGGGTCAGGATTAGGATTCGTTCTTGTTGCATCCATTTTATTTAGCGCAACTATGCACCACAGAAATTTGCGAATTAGTCCTCTAACATACCGTGACAACAGATATTATTCGTACAAACAAACAATTGTATATATATGACTACATTGTCAGTAATCTAAACGCATGGACGTTGAATTACGAATCCTGGTTGTGGGATCATGAAGCAGTATTCGCGCAGCCCGTGACGGCACGAATCGAAAGTAAACAAAACTACGAATATGTTTTCACCGAATATGGTCAGGCGCCAACGAAAAAATTAGCAACAAACGACCTTAAATCGTGGACAGTTCAAGCATTTACAACGCGTTACCAGTCGCTGTAGCATACCACTATAGGGGTTTGCAAAATGATACGAGTACTCGAATCTTAGCGCGTATTACTTTTATTGATTCCAGTAGAGAAGTGAGATACAATCATTGCGAGTACTGGAATTATGGGCTTCGTGACACCTGGAGCTACTTAGGAACGAAAATTATAGTTGCAATAGCATTTTCCAATGTAGAAGCCTTGACACCTCCATTGTTGTATCGCAGTCGCAGCATACGAAACGTGTAGTACAATGCTACTCACTTTAGTGAAAATGACATTTACCTGAACTCCTGATCAATCCACAGCGTGTTCACAATGTGCAATGAAATAGGCATGGTCGAAAAATACCAAATTATTTTGGATATGCTGTAGAACTGCTATTATATTCTTTGCGGTAGCATAAACAAACTAATTATTATATTTGGCTTCTGACGTGATTAGTAGAATATTGTAGTAATATTTGTCAGGAACACGTGGATTCATCAAATACTGTGATAGCAAATTCGTTGATCTTGAAATATTCCTTTTATACGCGTGGCACGTCAAATGCCAGACTGTCTGGTTTATTGCAGCTACGTAGCAAAGTTATAAGACTTGCAGCCTTTCCGATAATATGGTCTGTCGGCCAGCGACATTTGCGCATATACTGTAATATCTATATGTATCGGGGGATTACAACATTATGGTTGTTCTCTCTCTCTCTCAATTACAATAATGATTTCAGCCGAATCTTAGAATTGCCTCAGAATTTTTATTTGATTTACTAAAGCAGTGAAAGTGTGTTTTCACGATGCATGCGGAATGGCAACATAAATACCGGCTCACTTTCCTCAGAAACTTCCATCTCTCCAAAAAGGACGTTCAAGGCAGGACAGTGAACATCGATACTGTAATGCCAATTTGAGTCTGAGATTTCCAGTATACAACAATGCATCATGAAATTGCAAAACACTCCTGCCCGCATATAAAAGTCGTCTATTATTCGTAGGGCATATCACGTTTGGCTAGTCTGATAATACTGACCCGAGAGCCGGGGCTACATTTGCTGATATTGATATATTGGAAATGCGCAACACATTCATATAGTATCTTCGGTCTAATAGAAATTGTGAAATTTAATATCTTTTTGTTTCAATGTTTAGGCTTTACTTAGAGACCGAGCTATCTGTACAATAATCGATTTTGTCAGGAATGTGACGATACAAAGAGGTTACAGATATCATAATACCATGCTCACGTGACATTGAAGCGCATAACTGCTATCGCGGATCTTCTTATTGTGTTGGACTGGTTTAGTTCCCTATGGTGCAAGCTATTAAACTTTGTTTTGAAGCGATACGCTTACATGGTGCGCAGACAGTGTTAAGGAGTTATTTAAGGTTTCGTGGATGTTAAGTTGTTTCTGCATCGTCAGCTCGTAACTATATCGCTATTATAGTTGATCGGAGACTGTATTTGAGAACTCAAGGACTAACAAAATCAATCATGCAGTTGAAGAAATTATTAGTTTTCCCGACAAAACGCTCCACACCAAATTTGACTCAATAACAACCAGTAGACGCATTGCTACGACAATTTGAGATTATTCGAGGAAATATCACCCTTGCAGTATCTGGTATTCTATAGTAACGATAATCGTAATAATTGTACGATCGTATATTATCACACGATAAACGCACAGCACCATGTATAATGCGATACGCAATACACAATGCAATGCAATAAATAGGTTAGATTGAAGGTGGCGAAGTACCTCGTTCATCGGGTCTTTTTTTGGGGGGGAGGGGGGGCGGGGCGGGATTATTTGTCGCCGTATGAACAAGCGATACAGGGAAGAAGGATCCCAGATAAACCTTCGACGCTTTGACTACAAAGAGAATTGAATCCGGGACTCCTGCGTACTACCGAAGTAGCAACGGTATGTAGGCCTATTTGAATGGCCGTCAAGTGATTCTGTCGAGGTGGTGGTCGGTAGCGAGATAATATACTTTTTCTGAGACTATCTACACTGCTACGTGCACGTATTTTTGGAAAAACTACTTAATTTATACAATTTTGATTTTGAAAAGTAGTTTTGGAGGAGGTTTGCATCGCTTTTATGAGTGAAAGTGTCATGAAATAGCCCTTGTATCGCGGTATCTGAATATCTATTTCAACATTGCACTTATTTATAGTGCATTAGTCGTTTTGCCTAAGTCACGAAGATACAAAGATACAATTAGAGATACTGCAATTTCGATAAAAGGCATTTATGATTAACTGCAAAAACCCTACGACCCCACGACCAAATCAACACGACGTATCTAGAAAATCGCTATTTCTAAATAGTATACTTGAGTAGAAACTTATGACGTTACTGTAACTTCTACACTGTAAAAAATCTGGTAGATTTACTGGGAAATCTCTGTAAATTTTACAACGAATTACCGGTCGCAGCCAATAACTGTGCGTAGCTTGTAATTTTACATTTTGATATGTAATATTACCTTAGTTTAGCTGTGAAGTCAAGTTACCAGAATTTCTTCGCAAAATTACTGACAGTTACTCGTAACTGCAGTTTACCAGGCTATTGGGAAGATTGATTAGCTTCATAATCGCTGCAGCCAATATATACGTGGAAATGAATGTTACTGATATATCATTCTCGTGGTGATTTGACTTGATTCAACCTCGTTCGCGAAACTGGGGTCTGTCGTACGGAAATTGTTGGCCCTAGTACCATTTTCAGTATAGTACATAGTAGGGTACAAGAAACAACTGACAATCGTAGCTAATGTGACCACGCCATAGCCATTATATTATATTATAAGGCTATATATACGGCCGCTCTCGCTGGTTACATTCGTTGTTACGGATAGGGCTGATAAGTTAGAAAATCAGTTTAGGATGTATAATATTGTTCGGGAAACTAGAAATATCAGCACCGCATGCTCAGTTGACCATTTGCTAATGGCGGACAAGGCGACCTGTAATAGGTTACAATAGGTTACCGTTACGCGTTACTGGTTTTCTGAGATTCGTAGTAAACAGCCAACGCACAACTGTGACATCACTAGCAGCGTCTCGTTTAGTAAGTATAGTAAGTAGTGAACAACACTTGGGATAAATATCAATTTATACGAAATTAGATGGAAAAGAAAGGAACTATATGTAATGATAAATGTTTCTGTATGAAAGAGAAATAACCTAAGTGAAACATTATAACGTGGCCAGCAAATATTATTGGTGGCATGTCAGCGGATGAATACGACTTATTTCGAAATCGTTCTAGTGTCGTATCGTTGTCTGGCCATTATTGAGATTTGAGCAAAGGGTGGAGCGAAGCTTGTTGTGAGAAAGTGGACACGATCGTGGAAGATTCCTAGGAACGCTGAATGGGATACGCATCATAAAAGATACAGTACTACATAATATTTGTTACCGTGAATATCTGCGACTGTGCAATGTGCACACCACTTTGATTTCATGATTGAAATATTTCATTCTCCGCATTCTCTGTTCTATTTTGGGATATTAGTCGACGTATATAGTGACCTGTGACACCACATACTCCGTCGCGGAGGAGTTGAAACTGTTGGCTTGTTTATGTCATTTTCGGGCCATAGCATAGAGATGTTTTCATCCACTGCTGGATTTGTTTGGCACACGTGCCACCTCAAATGAGGAACCTTTTGCTTCAATACATTAGATAAAGTAAGTCATGAATCTCTGCTATATCATGTACAAGGCGGAGCCTTCATCACACAATGTACCAGTACCGGTACTTCAAAACATGTTACCGTATATTTTTGGTAGCCTATTTGTCTTGATAGTCTTTATAATGTCATGTCTAGGTTAGGAACTTTGCTTTATATAGCGACTTACTCATGAATTCTTTTTAGTGGAACTGCAAGATACTAGTTACGCAGAAGAAATGAGGAAGAGTAAAAGAAACAATTGGAAGTTTGACAGGTGGTGGAATTAATTCACCTTTTCTTGCGACCACTCGTGTTACTGCATGTCTCCTAAAGAAGAATTAGACCTCCAGTAGCAATACACTTCCATCGATTACCACTTCATCGTGATATCATGAATGAATATACAGTTTGTTCCAATGTCGTTTTGGGAGTGTGAAGAAAATTTTGCGATATTTTAGCATCGGGTTGCTTTGCGATAGGTATGGATGTACGTGAATATACATGCTGGTATGTAATCCTGATTTAGGTAGGTAGGTAGGTAGGTAGGCGGTCTCGGTCTCAAATGTACAGGAGAACATGTAGATTGGATATACGGGAGGGGACTGTACCATTACAGTCTGGCGTGTAAAGTGTGATTACCGGACGAGTGTAAGTTGAATTTGCATTGACTAACGGTAATGTTAGATTACCACGAAATGTCTGGCTACCTTGCTTCCAAACATTTCGCGGTAAATCGAGGTTTTTATTTTTTACAGTGTAGTTAGTGCCAACGGTGACTATTTTGACGATCTCAGCAAGCCACAAACAAGTGGCAATCACATTTCTCATGTTCGATTGCGATGAATCCATGCTTCATGCAGCCCTATAGTAGTCTAGTTTTCATATTTCATCATCTGCGAGATTATTGTTGTTGTGAATCTATTGTGCTGCAATAATACCAATGTGAAGCTGTTGTCCAGCTGAAGTAATTAATTAAGCATTACATTGTGTATTCACATTGCTTTTTATATTCAGAAAGGGGGCAGTCATGTCTAGAATCGAGACCAGTGGTCACCAACACGCATTTTGCGGTCTGATTTCGGGAAAAGGCTAAGTGAAGCATTTTGAAATGCTGAAATCCATTTCAGTTTCAAAATGATTTTTTTAATTAGCTGTTATTCGGTTCCCAACATAACTATTCCTTGTTACTTCAAACGGCTTCGGCGATGGCAACAGCATTCCATCGAGGGAGAATCACCCGTTATGAATGGCAATTAGGCATATTGCGTTCACGTATACAATATTACTTCTTTTGTGGTAGATATGACCGCCACTCATGTTAGAGACCACAGAGTTGTATTGACGTGAAGGTTTAGAAACGTCGTTGCCAAACTGGGTGGTCTGTTAAGTCGGGATATTGCATTGTTGCGGCCTGAGGTGTTTACGAAATTTGAAAAGTGGCTCGCGATCCGTTTTGAGTAAGCGACCCTGATCTAGACTAAACGCAGTTAAAAACCTCCGCACTGTTTTCATTGATTGTATGAATAGCATCATTCGTTGAATCCTTACACGTAGCGCATTTCGCTATTGAAGTTGTGTGATTGCGTGTCAAGTTCACAGCAGAGAGTCACTAAATATTCACAAACAGAAAGCTGGGTATTTCGAGCCAGCTCTTGCAACCAAGCAAGTAATATTTTTGCGATTGTTAAGGTGCATGCTCGAGTAGTGTTGATTTTTTATGCTGCCAGGGTCATGCATATAGTGGCCCGCGTGGGAATGCGATAACTTTCAACCAAAGTTATAATGAAGTGAAATTTGTAATATACGAGAAAGGTTCACAGTGCAGAACCTACCAAGGTTCGTTTGTGAACGTGAACCTCTAAATTACTGAGGTCCACACACAGAACGCGAAAATGTACCTCACCTTCACACCATCCCTACTAATTACGTCGCTACGGTTGCCAAAGGGCACCTCTCTACCGATTCAATTACATGTTTAAAAGTAATTGTAATTGTAATAATTACATGTTTAACAGTAATTGTAATTGTAATTTCATATTTTTAGTATTGAGTAATTGTAATGTAATTGAGGTATGCAAGGAAGTCACTGTAATTGTAATTGTAATTAAACTGAAATAATGTAATTGATCCAACTCTGGTTCCCCTTCAAGATTACCGAATCACGACCTGACCTATCGATCTCGCCTCGTGACATGCCACCCCATTTTTGTCGCTTGCTTTGCTACATCATCTTCTTTTACTTTTTAATCAGTGTGCATGCCCCCTCTTTACATCGCGTAGGCCAAGGTGGGTGTCTGATTCCAAAGACTACTCCAAGTCTTTTCGACACCTTCCTATTCCTATCAGATCATTGCCTAGCAATTTTGTGGTGTAGTGAACTGAAAAAAACGGACAGGAATACAAAAAGCCTTTTCCAACTCCACTATTGTGGCCAGATAGCGTAGTGGTACGTTCCACAGCTGCAACACTATAATGATTTTCGAGGTCGAGTCTGACCGAGGTCGACTCCAGAATTCTTACCTTACCATCTTACAAAAATCCTAGAACGAAAGAAAGCCGTGTTATAATTGACACATCAGGAATCAAAATAAGATATATAGGCGTGGTCTAAATGACCAATTCATAGTGTCCTATATGGTGTCGACACAGGCAAATCTCACGCCTCAGTGAAATTGTATCACGTCACAATTTCCATTAGGCTACAGGCAATTTGACGGTCATTTTTGACCGGCTTGCCGAGCATTAAATTTGTTAAAACGGGTATCAATCGAAAGCTGAATCTGCACTGATTACGAAAATATAAATTTTATTCCGCTCGTGTCCCTGGAACTCCCACAATCAGCCTCGAATTTTTCATTGTTATGGAGATTGGCATTGGGACACACTCATTAGTACAATGGTGGAACGACGATTGTGCCAAGGCAGTGAGAAGGAAGAAGGCAGCGTTTTTGTAAATGAGGCAAACGTTTGACACGCAATGCATAGCTGAGTTCAAACGTCGTCGCGCGCAATGCCGACGAGTCAGTGACGTGTGGTCTGGGTGAGTAAGTGAAAATCGTGAAACCCCCCGACGAGTCGATGATTATTGATGTTTTACATCGATGTTCATAAATAACTAAATTTGAACATTTTTTTCATCCAACATCATCAATTTGCATAATTACTATTCAAAAATATAGCGCGAAAGGAGAGGTGAGGCACAGGTGAGGCACGGGCGGGTCGTGCCTCACCTGCGACAATGCAATTCATCACAAATAGTTCGGAATTCAGAATAACTGGTATCAATCAAATGCTATCGTCACACTGATTCCGAAAATCCAAATATCAACAGTGTCAGAGCACCAGAACCCCTCCAAAATCGCCAATGAAGGTGACATTCGGCTTTATTATAGACAATGCCACCGCAGAGAAACGATAGCCAGGTGAGGCACAAACGAATTTGCCTCACGCACTATTCGCTAACAATTGGACGATCGAAGCGCATTGAAACAAGCTATCGATTTCGGAATTCAACAGTCTTGTAGGAATTATATAGTAGCGACGGCCAATACGTAATGCGGAGCCAATACATTCCCTTACTTATGTCGCTGTTAAGTATTTTCCATCCATAGCTACGTTGAATTTTGGTATGTGACAGCTATACTTGCATAGGCTGCATTGTGGTTGTTTGCGCCCTTTATGCAGTGTTCGACTGCAATAGCCTACCTATAACCCCTAATTGTGGTATGTGATAGCTATACTTACATAGCCTGCGTTGTCGTTGTTTGAGGTCAGTGGTGCAACTCCTAGTGTTTTTACACTAGATCCAGTGTATTTTGACTTGACCTAGTGCATTTTCTTTCGAAATTCGGCACATATAGTGTATTTTACTGAAAAAAAATTGTAACTGAGGATGCTATTTTCACGTGCTTCGAACAACTTACACCGGTACTTGAAGAGATCTAGTAATTATTATCCGTCTAAACTTGCCCATTTGGCATAATAGCGACCAGTCCTGCATGTATTGTAGAATATGGAATTGCAACGGCTATCAATGTGCAAAGAAAATGCTCTCTACACCCGCTGCTATTGTTACGCGCGTGCGTGTTTGTGTGTGTGTGTGTGTATGTGGGGGGAGGGGCGTGCCTCACCAGCCATGAACCTCACCGCACGTCTCTGCGACGAGTGATACTAACATCAAGATCCTTCTGTGAATCACTAGGCGCCAGGGGAAATTTCCAGAAAGTGTGGAGTGTCGTCCGTTCTATTTCGGGCAATCTCTCTAATAGTTCGGTGGCACCGTTGAAAGTTGATGGAAACTATATTACTGATGGAAGAGAAAAACCACAAGTACTAGCGAAGACATTTCAATGTTGTAGTATCCAGGGTTGTAACCAAGTCACATGGTTCCGAGTCACGAGTCAATCATACTTTTGTGGTTTTGACTCGAGTCGAGTCGAGTCATTTTCAAATCATCACAGACTCGAGTCCGAGTCCAAGTCACCGTTTAAAGGGTCAAGTCCGAGTCATGGTGTTATGACCCGAGTCGAGTCCAAGTCACAGTATTGAAGTCATGTTCAACTCATGTTTTCAATCCTGCTTGGGTAATATCGAATTCCTTGTTTGCGAAACATGCTCATTTTTTCCCTATCAGAGTCTTGGCACGTGTTTATTTAGGCAGATAACGGACAGGTCCTGGCCTCATTTACCGATGCTAAAGATAACTTTACTAATCTTAGAACTTAAAATCGAATATCTCTCTTGTCAGTCTGATACATCACCAATACAAGCATTCAGTTTTTATTATGAACACATCGACGATAGTTCACGAATAGCTGATAGAGAACCAACAAATTCACGTCAAGATACTAGTTGATAGAGAATCAATAGATGCATGTTTATGTAGAGGTATTTACAACAGGCCAGCATGCTGTAAAAGCGTGCATGCAACTATGTGCATTGTGCAGTGACAACAGAACAGATACCCTTTGATTATACTGAAGGTTTTCCCAATTGCATTACAGACGACATCGCAGTTACAGCATTGGAGAAATAACTGTACAATGGGGCTGTTCAAAAACATTTTTTCAAATTTTCCGGCTACTTCTTAAAATTGCTAGATTGCCTAAAAAATCAAATTTGGCTCAATTCCAACCAGTAGAAAGCAATGCTGTGAAAGAAAATTTTAGACCAATTACAAATAGAGATTTTCGAATTTTACCGGCTATCTCATGATATTGTTACATTGTGTAAAAATATGATTCATAGCAAATTTGACTCAATTCCAACTAGAAAAAGTGAAGTTATTAGAGTAGAATGTTTTGGATATGAAAAAATAGTCGGCTTACTACTATGTAATTATATTATATGAAAGAATTTCTCACTAAAATACTCCATTTATTTTCAAATCCAAAATATTCTCCTCTCATATCATTGATTTCACTTTTTTCAAATTAAGCCAGATTCAGTGTTCCTTTTATGCAACATAACAACTTTATCAAGTAACCACCCAGTAAAATAAAAAAAAATTATTTTAGAACAGCCATATTGTACAAACATCACACAACATTAGCCATTCATTATTACTCCCGTGCACAATGCACATACCTAACAAAACGTCAAATGGACGAGGGGCATTGTGTGTTTTCACAGACAGCAGATCAAATCAATGAGTTACACCTCAAAAATACTAACGTGGAAAGGAGATCCTCAAATATGTTAAAGCGGCATCGCCGTAGAATGAATCCACATCTAGTGAATACACGCTCCACTAGTGCACTCGATGCAGGAATTGACAAGCATTTTTGAACCACACTGAAGAGCATTTAATACTCATTCTTTCTAGTCGCCCAAAAATGCACAAAGAATCATCGCCTTCAAATCTACACATGAGCTTATCAGTCTCTTCACCATCTGAGTCATTTCATTGGCTCTAATTGAACTTTGATCCAATTGTTTGCTTGTATAATTGAAAAGTCTGAGTACTTTAATTGCGGAGGATCTATTACCTCTTCATCACTGGACGATTTTGTACAATGCATTGCTACTATGTATCATTTTCTGTTGTTTTTACGGCGGCATATCTGATATCAGACAAGTGCAACGAAAGCAGTGGTGACAAATAGCGATGTCGGCAGAATTCGTCGGATGCGTTGATCTAGCCATTATGATTGTCAAATTTCTTCATCTCCAAGTCATATAAAATAAGCCGAGTCAATGACTTGGGTCGAGTCATGCGTAATGACTCGAGTACAAGTCGAGTCAATCCAAATATTGACTCGAGTCGAGTCGAGTCATTTTCCCATTTCAAGAAAATGACTCGAGTCAAGTCGAGTCATAAAAAAATCGTGACTCGAGTCTGACTCGAGTCGAGTCATGACTCGAGTCATTACAACCCTGGTAGTATCTCTTCGAATTACCGCCATAGGTTGGACTTGAGAGCTTCACTTCTCATAGAAGTCGAAAACAATAGGAACGACGCTTTTCTGAACAATCCTTTCACGATTGCAGAGCTTGAAAAAGCACTGATGTTGAAAAAAGACACGTGTCCGGGACACGACACTCTTTGCTATTCCATGTTTAAAAACGTCCCGCCAGATGCCTTACTCAAAATGCTTTCGATGATAAATAACTCGTGGTGCAATGGCACTGTTCCTCGCAGCTGGAAGCACTCCATTGTTATACCAATTCCCAAAGGAAACAAGGACCGATCAGACCCACAGTCATATCGTCCTAAATCCTTGACCAGCCACCTGTGTAAAGTGATGGAGACGATGATTATAAAGCGACTATCTTGGTATTTAGAAAAGCACGGCTTACTCTACTCATCTCAAAGTGGTTTTCGTCGGGGACGACGGGCCCTTGATCATGTGCTCAGATTACACGATGCCACCGACAAAGCTATCCATAATCGGAGATCGGTTTTAGCTATCTTTCTAGTTAGGGGGAGACCGGGGTTAGTTGTTACGGGGGAACATTGTTACAACATCAATGGTTTTTTTTTTTGCCGGGAGATGGCGCACCATTTTTACACAGTTTGCTCGGCTGGTTGGAGAGTACCTTCTAACGAAGCCTGGCTTGCGAAATGTGCTTGCAAAAAGTTTTATGCAGGAAAAGGTATATTGAGGGCTATAAAGTAAAACTTTTACTAATCAAGCGTCGCTGGTGCATCAGTGGTTGCGTGCGACCGATATATGTTTAATTTACATCGATAGAAAGGGGACGACCTGAAGTTTAGTTTCACAGTTGACTTTGTGCTGTTTGTTGGTTAAGTAAGGCGGCAAGTAAGCTTAAACAGGCCGTATTCGGCGGGGGCACATTTTTACGGTTGTAACAACTAGCCTCAATCTTGACTTGAATATTTATGATGTGTGATTAGCATTATTATTAATGAAATTTCATCCATCCTGATAGGGTTAGCATTATTTCAACCAAAATCTTTGTGCAGTGACATTAAAAGCCACACTAGACCTACACCACACTGAGTAAGTGATGAAAAAGTTGAAGACAGCTTGGATTCTTCTGCAATTACTTATGAAAATGTATTCATTAACCTGCTCCTATCTTGTAGATTAATTCTGTTGTTAAACTATATATTCTCTGCGATTATGGTGAGGCATTACAAAAAAAAGACCAAAAGAGGCACTACACCTATGATGGTTATGGAAGAAGCTGCAAGAAGAGTGATTGATGAAAAACAATCTCTGCGCACTGTCGCCACTGAATTTGGTGTAAGTTTCTAGTGGTTATTTTGTTGATTCTTTTGCAGTCAACTTGACTTACAATGACTTTATATAATTGCAGATCAATTTTATGACACTGCAAAGATTTTGTACCAAAATACGATCTGGAGGACAACCATCTGTTGGCTATGCAAAACCAAGAGCTGTTTTTCGTAATGACCAAGAGCAGCTTCTGGTTAAGTACATCAAAAGAGCATCCGAGCTGTACTATGGTTTAACACCTGATGATGTAAGGAAGTTGGCATATGAATATGCATCAATCAACAGTGTTCAAGTCCCACAAAATTGGCTCACGAACAAAAAAGCTGGAGCAGATTGGTTTACCTCCTTTTTACAAAGACATTCCAGCCTATCTATTCGTACACCCGAAGCAACGAGCCTGGGCAGAGCTACGAGCTTTAACCGTAGCAATGTGGCACTATTTTTTCGAAACTTATCCCAGGTGTTGGATAAGTATCAATTTGAATGCCAGGACATTTATAATTGTGATGAGACTGGCATCACTACAGTTCAGAGACCCAACAGAATTGTGGCAAGAAAAGGATCAAAACAGGTTGGCGCAATAACATCAGCAGAGCGAGGTGTTTTGATAACCATGTGCCTAGCTGTGAGTGCAAGTGGAAACGTTGTTCCGCCACAGTTTGTTTTTCCACGGGTGAATTTCAAACCGCATTTCATAAAACATGGTCCACCTGGATGCATTGGCACAGCCCATCGATCAGGGTGGATGACTGGAGAAAATTTTATGGTTTTCATCAAACATTTTATCAAAGTTGTTCGATGTACAAAAGAAAATCCTGTGTTACTTTTACTTGATAATCATGACTCGTATACGTCCATACATGTGATTGATTACTGCAGAGATAATGGAGTTTTGTTGCTGTCGTTTCCTCCTCATTGCTCCCATAAGTTGCAGCCTCTGGACAGGAGTGTTTACGGACCCTTCAAAAAGTACTACAATGCTGCTTGTGGGGCATTATTGAAGACCAATCGGGGTCGTCCAATGACAATGCTTGATATCCCTGAAATTGTGAAGCAGGCGCTTCCATTGGCAACAACCCCAGCCAACATTCAAAAAGGGTTCCAAGTGGCTGGGATATTCCCATTCAATGATAATGTATTTGCAGATGAGGAATTTCTTCCAAGCTACACGACCGACAGACCCATGCCAGAAGAGGAAAATATGCCAAAAATAGCAAATACTGATGAGAATTCTGCTGATTCAAGCAGCGCTGTAAGTGCACCAGAAGAATCGGAAGAGACTTCTACTTCAAACAGCAAGGCATGCGCACCAGAAAACTCTGAAGAGCCTGCAACATCAAGTAATGCAGTTGGTACACCAAGATCAATGGAGGATGCAGTGCCTAGTTTTCTCACTGGTATCAAGACAACACCAGAGATGATTTGGCCTTTCAACAAAGCCGCACCCAGGCAGAAAAAAATTGGTGGGAGAAAGAGGCGCCGCTCCTCCATCTTAACAAGCACTCCTGAACGACATCGCCTCCAAGAGGACACTTGGCGAAGGAAGCAAAAAATTCTAAGATTGACAAAAAGAAAATAACAAACAAAGCAACAAAAAGAAACCTAGCTTTCACTGACGAAACAAACACAGATGCTAGTAACAATCATCGCCTACTGTGCCATGACACATATGACAACTGTAGGTCTGAGGAAGTATGGGTCAAATGCAATGGATGTCAAAAGTGGGCGCATGAAGCATGCAGTGATGGCTCTACACCCTATACGTGTGTGATTTTTGCAAGGACTGAATGACTTCTTTTCATATTTTGCTGTTTCGTTTGATTTTTCTTTCATTTCGTTTTCAATACACATGGTTACAACAATGCTTTTATTAGGGATATAGAGTTTTCAGCTGACAATTTCAATGTAACAACTTGCCTCCTCTCCGGTCACAACTTGCCCCCATCTCGGGGCAAGTTATGACAGAAGACTCACCTGTTTAAAATGCAAATATTTCCAAACGTATAAGAGCTTGAAGTTCCATTCTACTTTGTAAAAGTAAGTGGATGATCAGTGTAGACCAGAGGTCTCAAACACGCGGCCCGCCAGAGCATTTTGCGCGGCCCGCGACGACATTTTCGATTTTTATTAATTTGACAAAATATAAGTGTCACATATATCTTTTCAGGTTATAAAGTGAAAATTCCCTCCTAAATTGCTGCGAAAGCCTTAAACTATTAATCAAACTTCACCATCACCTCAATGGCAAACGCTACCATGCAGTGGAACATTCTCTATTTCGCCACATTTCCAATTCATGATGACAAGACTCTTAGACGATTCTAGACTGAAATTTGTGAGTTGGACTTGGACGCGACCTTTCTTAGAATTACTCAGACTCTGGCTAACTCGATTGCAACATGAAAATGACTCGAGTGGACTTGAAGTGACTCGGAATGCCATAAATTTGTTAGAACCATGGACGCAACAAACTAATCAAGTGTCAGGGGAATAGTAATAGATTAGAAGGTCGCAGCTTGGTATTTCGCTAACGAAGCAAGTATAGTTATGGAAACCATTAGCAATCTGTTAGTTACATCTTTGGTCGCTAATCCATGTTATTAAGGCCACTTCAAGGTGCCGAGTACCGTAGTGGTACGCTTCAACGATGTAACAGCAATAGGCCGTTCGGCTTTCCGACATTTTAATCACTAGGACACATTCATTATTATACTTATATTATATTCATATTTTTTCTGCTCCTATATTTGAAGATATTTGGCCATGAGATTAATAGCCTAGGCCTACTTATCAGAAGTATACCCGAATCCTGGATTGGAATTACAATGCTCAACTTAAAAATGTTTTGATATCAGGTCACTCTCCATTATCAGTCTGTTGGATTCAAAATATTCATAGTAGCTGAAAATTATAACCTGATAGCTTTTATGATGGCATCATACACTTTTCCGCCCATATGGTGTTTATAACTTATAGTTAATATATATCAAGTACAACAACAATTCTCTTCAATAGTTATAAATATGATTATTCTTTTCATGCCAGGCCTAAATTGATACAAACGTAAATCACATTTTCACGATGTGTATTTACTGTCAGTCTGCACGATCGGCTCACTTTCAATAGAAAAATTTGTTCCGCCAAATAACGCCTACTTGGAAAGACATAAAATACCCCTATAAATGCTGCGGCCCGCGCCGTCGTCAAAACTGGAAAAATGGCCCGCAAGCACATTTGAGTTTGAGACCTCTGGTGTAGACAGTGTAACAAAATCATTTGCGCAAGACGAGTAGAAAAGCCGTGAGGCCGAAAATGGACAAAATCGTAACAACTAACCCCGGTCTCCCCCGAGAGAGCATATGATATGGTGTGAAGGGCTGCTGTCATCCATAAATTACGAGAAATGGCCATTTCGAGGCCTTGTCTCTCTTGGATCAACAATTTTATAAATGACCGTACTTTTCAAGTTCGAATCAAGACAACGTTATCCGACATTTTCATCACAGAAAATGGGATTCCACAGGGGAGTGTGCTTAGCCCTTTCTTATTCAGCATTATGATAAATGACCTCCCAACAGTTATCCAGTCAGACATGGGACTCTATGCGGACGATTGTGCCATTTGAGACACCGATCTTGCTATTGACGAACTTGCTCAAAACATTCAGTCATCCATTGATCGGATCCATCGATGGTGTGAAAAGTGGGGTTTCATGGTGTCGGTCGAGAAAACCGTAGCAATGGTTTTCACGAAAAAGCGAAATTATGTACAACCTGTCCTCAGACTAGGAAGTCATCAGCTGAGGTATGTAGAATCCTTCGAATATTTAGGTGTCACCTTTGGCAAGAGACTCAACTATAAAATACACACATCGAACGTTGCATCTAAATGCGCAAAGCGCATGAATTTACTCAAATTATATCCTGCACATCTTGGGGTGCATCCACTCGAACGCTAACAACGTTGTATAGGGGCATGATAAGATCTATCATCGAGTATAGCATGGAAGCGTACTTCTTCGCACCAAAATCACACCTCACCAAAATAAGTGCAATCCGCAATCAAGCTCTGAGACTTTATTGTGGTGCCGTGTCCAGCACCGCCATATGCGTATTAGAGGCATCGTGTAATGACATGCCCCTCTTTCTCAGGCATCGATATCTTTGTCTTAAAGTACCGTACCAAGATTAGAACGCGACAATCAAATCCAGCACGTAGTTTATTGGAGGATTTATGGGAGGAAATTTACAATCTACTCTCAGACTGATTTGTGACTTTCAATATCTTATCCCGACTTCGAATATTGGATGATTTGCAAGTCAGAGGTAACCTTCCTCTTATCATATGCCCTTGGTTATTGAAATGCGCTATGATTGATACATCATTGCAAACTGCCCTCGGACGCGATCTACCACCTCACATTGCTGATCCTATATTCAGAGATCATATTTTTGAGCAACACCAAAACAGAATGCTTATTTACACCGATGGATCTAAAAACATCAATGGTGCTGGGTACTCCTTCTACATCCCCGATCGCAATATAAGAATATCAAAAGCATGTTCGAAACTCCTATCAATTTTCTCAATCGAGCTGAGAGCAATACTCGATGCATTGATATGGATTTCAGAAAATTCCATCGAACGAGTTGCTATCCTGAGTGACTCTTTGAGTGCATTGCAGTCGTGAAAAACCATCTTGGTGAGAATAACTATATCACCAATCAAATATTAGAACTGACTCACCAGCTCTTACATGGAAGCCATGGAGAGATCTCTTTTATCTGGATCCAGGACACTGTGGTATTAAAGAGAATGAAGTCGCTGACCGACTTGCGAAAGAGGCTGCGGCCCATGACTTCGCTGACCAAAGTGCAGTTATTACTTCTAGCGAGGCCAACTCATTGATCCTAAGTCACTGTAGGCAAGATTGGGACCAACGGTTCATCGAAACCGCCGCTGGAGCACATTTCAAGCAGTTCTGCCCTGACATATACCAGTGTTGGGATCAAGTCACTACCTTCGAGTCACGAGTCATCTCGAGTCATTGCGCATTTTGACTCGAGTCAAGTCAAGTCAATTGATTTTCGAAGGTGACTCGAGTCAAGTCAAGTCACTCGTTTTTTGGAGGTGACTCGAGTCAAGTCAAGTCAAGTCAAGTCAAGTCACGAGTCAAGTCACAATTCAAGTCAAATTGAATTTTTGCAGTATCAGTGACGATTCAAACTCATTACATTTTGCTAGCAGTGTGATAAACAGAATAATTGGCCATTTATCTTGAATAAAATAACGAATATAAAGGTAAATATGGATGCAAGAAGGTGTTTTATCGCTCATGCCAACGTAGAAATGCAAATAAAATGTGTAACTGTATAGTAGGCCTATGGCTACTGCTACATGCTACAGTCTGTTATTATCAACCAAGAGGGCTGAATACGAAGCCTCGAGAAGTTGAAACAAATTCTTATGGTACAAGTACAATACACTTTCCATCTACACATCCGTTAGACTATAAACGCATGAACTATATTCGCTCGATTTTTAAGTCATACGAGAAGGTTGATTAAGGTGATCACTGTAATCCATGTAGGCACTGGGCCGCCCAAAGAAACACCTGAGATAGTTGCTATTGGATTAGATTACTGCTACTACGACAACGTAACCTGTGATCATTTCGTTTGTGGTCAATTTATTTGTGATGTAACAATAGAGGATCATTGAACGTACAATCAGTGAATGTGTGGATACTCTCACAAATGACACAGGCGTATCGCGAACGATACGAACAAACACAAAATACAGTGATTTAATCGACATCGTTTACTTGATGACTTGAAATTGACTCGTAAATTTTTCTCCGAGTCACGAGTCAATCCACATTTTTGAAGCGCCGAGTCAAGTCAAGTCAAGTCACCTTCGCAAAGTGACTCGAGTCAAGTCAAGTCATAGGAAAAAGTGACTCGAGTCTGACTCGAGTCAAGTCATGACTCAAGTCATCCCAACACTGACATATACACGAAACTACCAACTAATACAACGCATCGCCATGCCGAAACCACCATTTTCGGATTGCGGACCGCACACTGTCGTCTCAACTCCCATCTTAGCAAAATTAGGTGTTCCGATACCCCTGATTGTACCACATGTCATGTTGAAGAAACTCCAGACCACACCATTATCGAGTGTGCGAAGTACGCCACCGAAAAAAGCCAGTTTAGAGCCGCCCATGCCAGTTTAGTACCCTTCACCATGGAAAATGTACTAACAACCGACTATCTATCAGAGGTGGTCAGTAACGAAGTACTTCTACTTTTTGGAATTACTCGAGTAGTTTTTCTCTACTTCTGGTACTTACTCAAGTATATCTGATTTTATCTACTTCTACTTCGTAAAATTTCGTGATCTACTTACTTACTTTTCGCTATTTTCTGTTTATCAAGTAGAAGTAGTTTAATCCCCCAATACGAAAGATAGCCTGAGGAATTTCGGGGATGTTTTCTCGGAATACCAACATTTAATATTCATAGAAGTCAAGAAAAGCCCAGAAATTTTGTTGCGCTTCGCGCGCAGTAGTTATGGAGTGATAAATATGTTTTCACGAAAGTATCAGTGAATATAATGCGGGTACCGGATTGGCTGGTTCCGCTCACACCGCATTGTCGCCCATATCAAATATTTCATCACAGTAAATATGGCTCACCATAACGTTTGAAGCTACCGTTTCGCAATCTAGCAATTACCTCTCTCTCATATCGTAATCTAGCAGCCCATGACGTGTCCTGCTAATCTGGAAAATTCGGCTTTTTTTAACGTTACACCTGTTTTAGCAGATCACCTTTAAAGCTTTATGAACAAAAGATATGAAATATATTTCCCGCTTTTTAAAAGTGGTATTTGTATTCCACTTTCAATTCATACATTGAGTTTTAATTACTTTCAGTTGATTCGATGTCTGACCGCCGTCGTGAGCGGAGCTCTTCTACGCGGGTCAGCTCGTACAGGCAAGATAGATAGCAAGGAGTGTGCTTCATTAGCCGGATTATACTTCGATTATACTTCATAAAAGACTGTTAGTTAGCGTATACATAGAGATGTCATCCTTCGATAGTGTAGTAGGGTAGCAATACCATCCGCCCGATGTCGGGTGGAGCGTCGTCAACAAAGAGCAGCGCGGATTGCGAACTAGTCGGGGGATCTTATGCAGATGTGCGAGTGCTCCCTTCAGGAGACTTATGTGTAAAATGCGCGAATCAAAATCAGGTTGCAAAGTTGCTTGCTTGCAACAGTCTAGGGGACTCTAAAGCGCCAATAGAAGTACGAGCACGCGTCAGCAAGAGAATAGGGGTGTAATTACAGATGTCCCCTCTTGATCTGTCAGACGAAGAAATTAGGCAATCATTGATGGATCACCAAATCACGTTAGTGAGACGCTTCAAATATCGTTCGAGTGCTGGACTTAACCCTAGCCCCTCGGTTCTACTTTGCTTTTCATCGACAATACTGCCAACGTTCGTTCAGATAGGACTCTTGCAATTTCGCACGAGAATCTATAAGCCACTTCCAGTTAGATGTTTCAAATGCAGCCGATTCGGTCACGGGCGAAACACTGTAGAAGCACACAACGATGCACTAAATGTGCTGGTAGACATGAGTACTCGGCATGTCAGAATGCACCCCGCTGCGTAAACTGCGGTGAAACACACTCGGCGGGCTACACAGGATGCAGACGCTACAGACATGAGGCACAAGTCAATGCCATTATGGCGAACGAAAAGGTTAATTATTGGGAGGCGAATAAAATGATAAAACAGACGCGAACGGCCACAGTAAACATACATTGTCCACAGGACTTTCCTCCACTGCCTAGCAATAACCTCCCACATTATGCGGATCAAACGATACTTTCAGCTGCGGCACTCTCAACATGCAGGCGGCCGGCTCCTGCATCGCAAGAACCAGTTGCCACAGTACAATCCGACACGATCACTATATCAAAAACTAGCTTCTTCAAATTCATCGCGGATGTTATGAAGAAAACTTTATTAGATTTCGATCAAGGTAAACAACTCGACATAGAGGCGATAGTCGCTAAATCAGCCGATGAGATTTTTGGATTCCCCACTTCAGAATTGACTAGGTTGCCCACCACACAATCGCAACCCGATGGCGTGTTGGGTCTTACGGAAGCGACGCAACACGCTTCTTTTCCACCCCACAATATAGTCGACGAACAGTCTTCGGGAAATGAATCACCGCCTTCATGATGCCTTTATCCATTTTTCAATGGAACTGTCGTGGTATATATCACAAGCTACACAAATTGAAACATTTATTGACAAACTCGGTTGTGAAATCCGACATTATAGCCATCCGAGAATCTCACCTAGTATCCAAATACTTGCCTGTTATACATGGGTACTCCCTCGTAAGAAAAGATAGAGACGTTAATGGTGGAGGTGTGTGCTTCTTCATCAGCAATATGATTAAATTCGTTGAAATTCCTCTCCACGGTTTCTCGCCAATTGAAGTGTTATCAATAGAGGTAGAAGGGACACGCATATACAACGTTTATGCACCTCCAGGAAGAACTATATCACGAGATTATCTTCGCCCAACACAGTGATAAATGCATTTATCTGGGTAATTACAACGCTCATCATCCGATATTTAAGAGCATTCGCACAAATTCTTACGGTCGACACATCAACGCGGCAATGGATCGTTATGATTTGGTTGCGCTGAACACAGACATCCCAACCCGGGTGAACTTTTCCCTCAACGCGACGCAACGACATAGCATACTTGACCTGACGCTGGCCACTCCCAACATTGCCCACCGAATTTCTACCACGGTCACTGACAACCTGCTGGGCAGCGATCATTATATATCATCATTAATGAAATCGACACAACTATACCGACCGGACCCCTGAATGTCACGTTGATTTGTGGGCTCTGAAACGTGCCAACTGGCAAAAATTCGCCGTTCTGTGCAACCAAGAACTTGGAGGATCAGCCCAGAACACGCTGACGGTGGAAGATTTTACTAGAATCCTCATCTCCACAGCCGCAATCTGTATTGCGACTACAAAGCCCCGGAAGAAGCCTATGATGCCGTGGTGGAACGATGCCTGCTCGCTGGCAATAAGGTTGAAGAAAACTGCCTTCAAAAAAATGAAGCTCACATTCCGGGAAGACGCAATAACCGTATTCAAAAGGTGCAGGGCGGAGGTCATAAAAACAATATTGGAGACTAAGAAAACATTGTGGCGGTCGTTTTGCAACTCTCTTGATAAAAATTGCAAATAATCCAAAGTGTGGAGAATAGCCAAATCTATGAATGGTTACATAACGTGGAGCCATGCCAGCGTGTTGTCGCACAACGGAGCTACAGTTACAGGAGACATAAATATCGCAAACACCCTAGCGAATCAATTTCGCTCTGTTAGCAGCGATGAAAACTACGATCCGACATTTCGAAACCAACGCCACTCGATTGAGAAATCCTTTCGCGACAACGAAGCAACGGCAGCAGCGCAAAGTAGCTTGTCACCGGTCGACATCAATTCAGAATTTACAATGATCGAACTGAAGAATGTTCTCAGAACACGAAAGAGCACAGCCCCTGGTATCGACAGAGTATGTCAGCAAATGCTTGCAAACCTGCCTGAAGATTGCTCATCTGTACTGATCTGCATCATAAACGAAACGTGGAGAACCGGCAAATGCCCACAATCTTGGAAGCACGCTATCGTTGTACCAATTGCCAAGCCTGCTAAACCGAAAGAATCCGCTTCCTCGTACAGGACAGGCCCATTTCCTTCACGAGCAATTTATGTAAGAGTGTCGAACGAATGATCAATAACAGATTGAAATGGTGGCTCGATAGCAAAAAATTACTCCACCCCGCGCTCAGCGGGTTTCGAAGTAGACGTTCAGCAAAAGATTGTAATATGAGTCTACATGACGATGTCTACAAGTCCATATGGAACCAGCGATCAGCAATAGCTGTGTTCTTAGACTTAGAGAAAGCATATGACATGGTTTGGATAAATGGAATAATCAACAAGCTACACGGCCAGGGTTTGCGAGGAAACATACTAGACTGGTTGAGGTCGTTTTTATAGGATGGAAAATTTCAGGTTCGCGTGGGGTCTTCTTACTCAGACATCTTTCCACTAAAAAACGGTCTCCCTCAGAGCAGTGTTTTAGGCCCAGTCATGTACAACCTCATGATGAACGATCTGCCTGATCAAATTGAATCAAGCATCAATATATTCGCAGATGATATCTGTTTGTGGGAGACTGGTCTCAATATCGAACACGTTGCCAGTTCACTCCAGGCGTCATTAGAGAAGTTGTCAGATCGGTGTAAAAGTGGGGATTTCGAATAAATGCAAATAAATGCTCCTGTATCATATTCACCAAAAAACGTGAATTACTAGATATCCGACTGAAAATAGATGGGATGACCGTGCCTATATCCGTAATGAATTTAAATATCTCGGGGTCGTATTCGATAAAAGATTATCCTATAAAGCGCACACCAATATAGTTGCAGAAAAATGCTTTGCGCGATTGAATTTGCTACGTTTCCTAGGTGGCACCACTTGGGGAGCGTCCAAGGAATGTTTATTAACGATTTATAGAGTACTTATAAGGTCAGTGATCGAGTATGGCTTTGAGTCATATATGTTTAGCCCAAAATACAATTCAAACCGTATCCAGTGGATACAAAACGCCGCCTTGAGAATTTGTTGCGGGGCAATGAAAAGCACCCCGATTTGTACACTCCAACATACAACGAATGAATTACCGATTCACATTCGCCACCGCAGAGCTTGCTTAATATACAAGTGCTACGTACGATCTCACCCAGCGCATCCATGTCGGCCACTATGCGAGAACTCTTGGCACGAAATTTTCCCAGATTCGATCAAGTTTACCACTTTTAATATGCACACTCAAATATCAAGCATAAGGGGACTTGACATTGCTGTTTGCAGCCCAATTTCCCTACCGGCAAAAGTTGATACATGCCTTCGAAGTTTGGCTTATCATCATCTTAATTCACCGTTCGGACGTGAGTGTCAAGACTACGTAGTAACCAACTACGACGTATATTTAAAAATATATACTGATGGCTCCAAAATGGACAGCGGATGTGGTAGTAGTTTTCATGTCAATCTTTTGAACATCTCGTCGAAATTTCGAATCCCCATAACAACATCTATATTTACAGCAGAGTTGTTCGCGATCTACAAAGCTCTGGAATGGGTTTCCGGACAATGCGAGCGGTCAAGTCATAATAGTATAGCCATCCTTTGGGATAGTCTAAGCGCTTTGGACGCGATACAGCATCGTTCCTCGACTCATCATTTGATTTCCAAAATATTCGATGTATGCCTAGATCTCTTAAAAAGAGAAATTATAATTGCTTTTATATGGATTCCAGGTCACGAAGGCGTCGGTTTCAATCACGTCGCAGACACCCTCGCAAAGGACGCCGCCGGGGGCGAAGCAGGAGTCAACGACGAAGAAAGTCTGGTAATAACACTATTGGAATGCAGGACTATGATAAATGAGCAATCCGAAAGGTAGTGGACCTCCGAGTTCAATGCGGCAGAAACTGGGTTGCACTATCGACGCTTCACTGAAGACAAAGAAAGCACCAAGGAAATGAATAAGCTTGATAAACAATATAGTACAACGCTATTCAGACTCCAGACAGGCCATTGCAAACTCAACGGACCCCTGTACCGTATCGGGTGCCATGATGATGGACTATGTGAAATCTGTTACTCGGAGGAATCGGTCGAACACTTCTTGGTCCAGTGCAGCAGATACGACGACCAACGAACTTCACTTAAAGGAGCCGCCAACCAATTATAGGCATATGCTTTGTACTGGACAATTTATTATCTGACTCCAGAATGTTTTTAAAAGTAGTGGAATTTGTAAATGCCACCGGACGAGTCATCTGATTGCTTGACAATCTGGACTTTATTATGGGCCCTTGAGTCATGGTGCGTAATGACTTCGTAGTCGGTGCACCAATTTCCCCTTTTTCAACCAACCAACTAATTACTTTCAGTTCTTTTGTCTGCAGAACATGCATGTTGGTTGAAGCATAAAAGTAAGTGTAGTAATGCCTTTATTTTCCGAAAATGAAGCTACACTAAATACAAATTTTACGACCCACAATATTTGTTATTAACGTATACTAATTGCGCAAAGTGTTGAAACCGTATCCGATACAGCTCCTCTGTATTGCTCTTCGTCTAAACTTGGGGCCTTATTATATGGGGTAGGGCGCCATGCCATGATATTCTCTAAAACGGGGTCTTCTAGTAAACATAGGGTTAGTATCGCATTTTCATATCAATACTATAATTTGCATCCCATGATGCGGACAAATGCTTATTCTGTCGAAAATTGATACCTCCTGGGATGCATTAATACGAATCAAGCTCTCTGCATCTTCCGCATTGCACAATTTGCAGCTCTTGACAGTCCATGCGAACGAAATAAGACTGTTTTCAAAACTACTTACTTAGTTGAGTAGATTTAATTAAAGTCAGACAATTCTACTTCTACTTCAAGTAATTTTAGGTGGCTTATGGAAGAAGTACTTCTACTTGTACTTGAGTATATTTTTTCTTCGCTACTTCTACTTCTACTTGAGTAGCTTTCTTGACTACTTTGATCACCTCTGCTATCTATTACTTATGCTGTGGCAATTCATAGCAAAGACAAAGAGACAGTACTAAATCTTTTGTTGAATGTATTTACCTATCGCAATATCGATTCGATTAGCAACTGTTAAGTCGTGACGCAAAAGACCATAGTTGTTTTTTGCGTCACTAAAATTGTTTTTTAAATATAATAATAATAATAGTACAGTCTGAAAAATTAAACAATATTTCCGATTTTCATCCGTCGTTGTCCGGATTTTTATTCGCACAATTCGCACCACTTCGTCATTCCCACTGCTTTTTTTTTCATTCGCACAAGTGCGTATCGTCCCACTTGTTGAAAAATACTAGTGTCGAGCATCATGACCATTGTATACTTGTTTTGTTTTAGTACACTCAGCATTGGGTGCTTATCGCCTATACCAGTGGTCGTGAGCCTATGGCTCGCGAACCATATATGGCTTTTTGGGATATAAGATATGGCTCTTTGCCAATTATTTATTTTTGTGTTGAATTGATCAATATTGCAGCAACTTGTTAGTAAATTTTCATCACGACCAGAATGATTATTCTCGTGGCAGTATAAACATGTCTTTGAGAGGTGAAGACAATACCTTCTTCGGGTTTAGGGGCTCGGACCCCCTCTTCAAAATCCTCAAATTTAAATTACTGCCACGCCAGTGCCCAATATCACTCGTGAATTCGTTGTATACCCGACTCGAAATCCTAGATTGCACGATACGTTGATTGATCAAAGAGAATAGCAGACATGACGACGCCCACATGACAACACATTTTTCAAATACACATTATATTCTTGATCTACGACGCGAAATGAACTGCCGTGGACGTTACAGTCACAATAAAAAACTAGAATTACAAACAATGTCATAGCCATCCGATCTAAATTCCTGATTGGTAAGTAGCTTTGTAGGACCCGCGATAAATGGTAGGCTTGTAGCGCAACGTCATGTATTACCGCCGAATACTTTGATAATTGAGAATTCGATCAGTATTCAGATTTTCGGAATCAGTGCGACAGTTAGATTCGATTAACATCAGTTTTAGAAATTCTAGGCTATGTATGATGAATTGCGTTATCAGTGGTGAGGCTGTGGCTCACCTCTCGTTTCGCGCTATATTTCCGAATACCAAATATGCAAATTGTGTGATTTTTGGAGAAATATGTTCAAAATTTTGTCATTCATGAACTTCGATAGAAAATACCAATAGTAATTGAAGGTTACACAGTTTTCGTTCACTAATTCTGACGACAGGTGAGGTACTGGCTTATTACTTGCCTCCCCTGACGCAACGTCACTGACGTATCACAGCATACAGTGGGTAGGCATATATACTGCTGCAGTGGCCATGTTTGGCTCCACCTACGTATGTGATAATGGGTTCTCGCACATAATAGGAGCATCACCATCACGAACCTACGTTCTCGTAACTCGATTTTCGCATGCTTAAATAAAGCAGCCAGCATGATAAGTACGAGTTTTTGCTGAGAAAATGTGGCGCACGCGACCAATCCCACGTGGTGAGTTCGAATTGGTGCTACCAAGACGTCACGGATTTGAATTGTGATGTAACAGTTGGTTGACACGCATGGCTCTTTGGGAGTTCAAATGGACAAAATAGGGCAAATATGGCTCTTCGGACAAAAAAGGTTCCCGACCCTTTGCCTATAAGGTCATTTGCGCCGCGCAGAGTAATTTCATTAATTATCAAATGTTTTTTGCCTACGTCTCTGTAAGACCACGCGGACAACTTCCATGCATGCATGCTTCCCATCAGTTTTTGAGTATTTAATTAGAGCACGGAGATATTCGGGCAATTTATTTTCCAAACTGGACTCGAAGGTGACCCAAAATTACTTCGTTAAGCGAAAGAAAACAGAGTACTCACTGTCGAACGAAATACTCATAAATTTATAGAAGTAAATCTAATTGTATTCATAATTATAAGAGTACATCAGACATTGTAATCTGAGCCCCACGTGGTAAAATGCGATCCGCGGAGAAAAATCATGCTCCCTCCCTGGTCCCTGTGATGAAATGCGAATGGAAAAGGAATTTTCCCCTTAGTTTGATCTGGTACGCCTGAGCGATTCCAATACCTTTCGACTATAGAGTCAATCATTACGAAATTAGAACATGATTCAAAAAACTATTGACAACGTGCCGACCGAGTCTAAGGCGTGTAAAACTCAGAAGTAGCCGTGACTATGAGTCATAAACACAATTTATAATTATTTGCCCTAAATTTTGAAAATATTAGCTCTACCGGTAAACCTGATGAAGTGCCATCGAGAGAGGATCAACAGTTTGATATGACAAAGTCTTCAGAGCCGAGCCGCCCAGGACAGGAGCAATTTCCAGTCGATAACTAATAAATATAATTAAAATTTACTAACGAACGAAAATAAAAACAAGACACAGTATCATGGACCAATTCGAAATACAATGCAAATCTAATTTAGCGGTGGTTAGAGATAAGAGAATGCCCAAGCGTCAATGTACGCGTCGAGACTCGGGAATATTAACTCCCGTGAAACCTCCTCGTGGGCGAAGACGAGCGACGGACCAGTCGAAAACTGCGTTCGTATGTTCCTTAGGTTCGACTGACGCATGATCAACTGCTGTTCCTATGAAACCCTTCTTCGCTTCCACTTTGAAAACTCTAATTTCAATATTTGCTACTGCCACCGCGGGCGACTCATATTGTTTTCGCCGGCTACCAGTCGCCCGCGGGCACCGCGTTGGTGACCCCTGATTTACAAGAACCATACGTTGTTGCAAAGCAAAAGACTAGAATTCGGAATGCGTCACCATATTTTATTCTTGTCTTTTTCACAACAACAATGGTAATAGTAACAATTTCGTAAATAGACATACCTATAATATACCTCGCTACATCTCCCACGTACGAAAGGAAGAACATATGCTTGACACTTTTATATTGATATCAATGTATAGAGCTATGCAATAAAGATAATAGTGTTATATGAAAACTAAGCGAAATATAACGTTGGATACAGGCATTTTACAGGATAAGTAAGCAAAAAAACTATTGTATGCATTGGTACCTCTATATTCTATTCATCATTGGAAATAAGTTTGGTTTACCACACCAATACTGTATATATTGATATGGCATCATAAAATCTGCCGAAGGCAGTGTTGGGATTAGTCGAGTCATGACTTGACTCGAGTCAACATTTTTGTTTGGCTTGAGTTGACTCGAGTCACTTTGCAGAAATGACTTGACTTGAATTGACTCGGCGCTTCAGAAATGTGGATTGACTCGTGACTCGGAGCAGAATATACGAGTCAATTTCGAGTCATCAAGAAAACGGTGTCGATTAAATCACCCTATCTTTTGTGTGTTCGGATTGTTGGCGATGCGCCGGTCGCCAGTGTCACTTGTGAGAGCAACCAGTCCATTCACTTGTATGTTTCATTGATCCTCCATTCTTATATCACAAATAAATTGACCACAAACGAAACGATCACAGCTTATGTTGTCGTAGTAGTAGTAGTAGTAGTAGTGTTGTAGATTAATCTAATAGCAACGTATCTTTGTTTCTTAGACGGCTCAGTGCTTACATTGCCCAGTGCTCACTTTTACCAACTCCCTTGTATGATTTTAGTGGAACGAACATAGTTTACGCCTTTATATTCCCACCGATGTGTAGGATGGGTACTGGGTATGTACCATATTAATTTGCTTCAACTTGTAGAGGCTTCGTATCCGATCGTCTCTTTTGGCTGATATTAGCAGACAGTAGCATACAGCTATGCAGTTACGTATTTTATTAACAGTTTTACGTGTGCGTGAGCGATACAGCGCCTTTTTGCATGTATATTTAACTATATATTCGTTATTTGATTCAGGATAAATGGCCAATTAATCCGTCTTTCACCCAGGCATCAAAATGTAATGACGCTGCATCATCAGTCATCCCACATACTTTGAAAATTCAATTTGACTTGAATCGTTACTTGACTCGTGCCTTGACTTGACTTAACTTGACTTGACTTGACTTGACTCAACTTGACTCGAGTCACCACCAAAACAACAGTAACTTGACTTGACTCGAGTGAAAATGTGCAATGACTCGAGATGACTCGTGACTCGAAGGTAGTGACTTGATCCCAACACTTGCTGAAGGTGAAACAGTTACCTACGGATGCACCGCGGATACAGACCATGGTGAAGATCCAATCAAGAAAATAAATATATTCATCATGAAACTGCAGATGTGTCAAAATTTTCAACAGTGAAGTAGCTTACATGGACCAATTGAGTTCACATGAAGCTCTTGGATAGAACATTATAGACCCCGTCTCTTGATTACCTACATTCGTAGTAATCCTGATGCCACCAAACTTGGAACAAGTGAACTTCAATAAATCAATTCAGAATCGTTGGAATGAAGACTACGAGCGACGTGCGAAGTGCATTGCAAATATATTGTCTGCCGGTTTTAACTATTGCCAGCAGCAGAAGTGAAATTTGCATCATAAACATCATTGAAATTGAACGAGTCATGTGGTACATGGAGTGCATTGGGACGTTTACCAAATAACAATTAGGAGTTTCAAAATTCGTGTAGCTGATTAACAGAAATCTTATGTCAGTATTTGCTCCGTAACTTATAAGCAATTGTCGTAGAAAAGGGGAGCATGCGGCCAAATGTGATGCGCCTTTTCAGCCATAAATCGTCAGCCACTACAGTCTTGCAAATGTATTGAATTTTGGTAATGGGTATCGCTTTGTCAATGCTTGGGATGAATTGTTCAGATTTATAGGTATCATGTTGCGAAGGAATACCTAAATTTTAATCTGTTGTTGTAAACAGTGGGAGATGGGTTTTCAGGAAATCCATAATCACTCCGTTGGTATAGTACCATTTTCTTGACAGTAAAGGAAATCGGAGAAGGAAATCACAGTATGATGCTATGCGATAGCATCTCACCTGAGGTGATATATAGACAAATCAAAGGTAAAACGGATAAAGACACTAAGATATTGTTGACTGCAGTGTACGTGACTATTCGAATGAGCAACGGACAAGCCATTTTGTATTTGGAATCGTTTGCGGGTTTCATCTCACGGCATAGCGGTTTGGTAAGTTACGGGGTCTGCTGAGGTATCGTCGTGGTGGCTAGAAGGGGTGTCAGTATTGATTATTAAATCGGGTGTGCTAAAGGAAAAGCATTCATCTGCTACCACACTGGGTGATATTTCGAGAATAAATACTGTAATCGGGCAAATATGACATATAGTGCTATTATAGAGGTCCCCAACTCTAAGATAATCATAACCTAATTTTACTTTGTAATTGAATCACTATCGATTACAAGTCTACAAAAGGCATCAATGTATCTTGAAAGAGAACACCACCGTTCGTCATTATGACGCAACAATTTTGTCTGGCGAAACGAGAATAAAGCTAAGAAGAAAGAGTCAGACAGCATTGGTGCGTCACAATTCAAAACTCGATCACAATTTACAATGCAAAATACAAGGCTGGTTTTGGGGGGTTAAAGGACTATGAGCAGAATAAAATTTATATTTTCGTAATCGATACAGCAGCAGCTTGTTATTGATATTGATATTTATCGAATTTAGTGCTCGGCAAGCCGGTCAGAAATGGTCGTAAAGTTGCCTTTGACCAAATGGAATGTGTGATGTAGTTCAATTTCACTGAGCCGTGACATTTGCTTGTGTTCACACAATATAGCTCACTATGGTCAAAATACCTGAACATTGGGCTCGAAAGTCACGTGACTTTTCAGCATAGCAACCACCGTCTGGGGCCAAGCGCGTTTCTGGTATCATCTTTTCTGCGACAGTAATGCATTTGTAATAATTGTATGTCGCAATTTTTGCTACTGCGCTGGTCTTTGCTGTCACATTATGTGTTTGTGTTACAGGATTGATTTTTTTTCGAGCAGATAGATGACAATGTATAGTATTCAATTAACATGATGGAATATAGAGCAGTTTAAGATAGCCTATGTCAAACAAGTAATTCCAAGGTTTAGTACTTTCATCTGGACCTACTAACTATTCATGGTATGGCTGCAGAATTATTATGCTTCAAGTGTATAGTGTATACTTATCGACACGGAGACAGTGATCAGTCAACATCGGAGATTATTAATATTGTAACATAACCGTACCGTGTTCAATTTGATTTCAGATGGATTTGGTTAAGCTACTTTTACGATTTGCGAGTTCTTCAAAAATAATCCGAATCCGGTCGAAAGAAGTCAAAATGATTTAGACAACGACCATCCAATATCAGCAATGTATGGTGGTGATGGCAAAGAATTGGGAAATATTCAGTTCAGCCATGAGTATAATGAAAGTTTATGACGCAGAGGCTGGTAACTGCAAAATTACCTGAAAGATTGGGGAAGCGTTGGAATTGAGTTCGAATCCCACTTGACGCAAGTGGGTCGGAGGCTTATCTGGACTCCCCACGGCTTACCTAACTACATGAGCAGCGTCATGTAATCAAGCCCTGATGGGTAAGTAAAGCCGATGAGGCTCGAAAATCGGCACCACTGACGAGGACGTATGGAAGCAAGCAAGAGAAGAAAGAAAGAAAAAGCTTATCAAAAAGCAAAGAGACCCTTGAACTTGAAAGCATTTATGTTGTGGTGCAAACAGACGATCATCATCATCATCATTGGTTTATTAGCAATTTTATCAGTTCAATACACCACACAATGCGATACAATGAAAAGACAGGAAGATGTCGAAGCGACTTGGAGTAGTCTATGGAATCAGACAGGAAGATGTCGAAGCGACTTGGAGTAGTCTATGGAATCAGACACCCATCTTGACCTAGGCGATTTAAAGAGGAGGCATGCACACTGAATGAAAGTAAAGAAGATAGTATTTCCACCTTTTCAGAGTACTATGTAATATTGCATACTTGCCGGAGTGTTATATTTTTTAAAGTAGTTTTAGGACATGTTTGCGGCACTTTTGTAATGTGTGTATTGACAGATATCAAGTGTCCCTATTCTACCAAATCAAGATCATTAATAGACTTGAGCGTTTAGAAGAAAGTCTTCATTTTGAAATGAGTCGGTGATACTATAGTACTTGCCCAGCATCACAAGTACTTTGACAAGTGCAGGGCAGCTTGTGCATTGCATACTCAAAAATTATGCCATTTCTTCGTTTTGGACCCGACGATTCCCTCAAGATTCTGAATAGAAGAACTACCTAATTCTGATATAATAATATTTCCACAACAATACTTTCTTAATCTTGCATAGTTGCATACTCTCGCTTGATTTTACAAAATTCTAAGAGTGCTTACGAAATCAATAACTGGCCAATAAATTCGACAAATTCACAACTTGAGAATGTATTTCCTTTGTACCGAGAATGAAACAAATAGATTGTAGGTATTGGTCACAGATTAGGTATTCCTGATTAATGTTGCCAACTTGCCATAAACGGATGCAGTTTTGACTTAAGCTATACACTGCTACCGTGGAGGTAGTCTTCAACTGACGACTCACTTAAACACACACAGTTGGCTTGAAAATGGGCAGTCATAAGCAATGTTCCCTCTAATTTTTCAAGAGTCTGCGCAAACACGCAAACTCACTGCGCACGTGCGCAGGCCCTCGGACAACAGTGCGCAACCACTCTCCAATAGTGTGATAAAACTAACTACTGGGGGGCTTGGCCCCCCAAACTCCCCTAGGGCTCTAGGCTTTTCCGGTACTTATCATCTACAATTGGTGCCCATTTAGTAGCGGCGTCCCTAAACGCGCAAAACGCGAAAAATTTATATAATTCATCATTGCATCGGCCAATATGATCGGAATTGCATATATATTGCTATCATATTTTATCCTCTCCCTGCTCATATAATCACATTTACCGGTAGAGCTGATCCAGTGAGGTGTGTTGGAATAGATATGCCCTCTAAATAATAATAAAACATCTTCGGGCGTACCCGTTGATATACCGTAATGACTTCGTTACGTGATGCTATTTCGTGACCCCACTATCTGCTACGTCAAAAGATGTTGAAATCGCCAAAACGTACTAAAGTAAAAGACGTTTACGATTTCAAATTGGTATTTCTTAACTGGAAAATAATGTTCCCTTGATATGGCATTTGTCTTGTTGTGGGACTCGGATCGCCAGGACAGGAACATTCGGCGCCAGCCATTGAGGCGCCTATGGACATGGCCAATTACACATATATTTGTATCAGGGATAGTTCTAGATATCCCTCATTTGTATATATCGAAGTTTTCGGTCAGCACCGGGGCAGTCATTTTCGCCCAAGGTTTTCTCGCTGCTGATCGTTCTGGCACACTTCTTGGAGTCACATGTTACATAGCCTTTAACTTCATATGTCTTGGCCGACGCTTAACTGCCCATTTCTATAAATCATGCGTAATTTTTGTTGGGAAAGGGTACCAAATAATCAGATATCTGACAATAATAAAACGCGCGTAGCGCGAAAAAAAATTCCTGAAAAAGACACCATGATTTATGTTAATTCTCGAAATAATTTTGGACCCCCTTCGAGCTCGGCCCCTCCAATTGGGGGGGTTAGGGTGCGAAAGTTACGGTCCTGAGTAAATCTTACGCAATGTTCATGCCACGCGGAGAAGACTATTCGTTAGTTTCTCGGAGATTAACTTCGAGCTAACCCATTATTATTTATAACTTTGTTAAACCATGTTATTTCGCCATTCCCGGAAAATAATGCGCTATTGAAATCATATCAGTATCGCTGTTCCATCTTAATTTTCACGAATCTGCGCGCCTGCGTGGTTCATTGGACAACAGTGCGCAACAACTATTAAAAAAAACATCATTTCTGATTTTTTGTGCGCAGCGTAGATTTTCTGTGCGCAGACACCGTTTCAGCACTGCGCATTTGCGCACGTGCGCAGCTTAGAGGGAACATTGGTCATAAGCAATACAATTGATAGGACTGTGTTGGTATATCGAAATTGACGAGAATAATAGCAAGCAGTGTAACTGTGAGTACTCCATGGCAATCTGTAGTTATTGCGTTTCTGCATCGCGTCGACGTAAGTATCTTCCATTGACAAGCCAAGATCCTGAACGGCGTTTGTGTAAATTCACGGTGCTCTGGCCCTGAGAACGACGGTAAGGGATACCAGTGTTGTTGGGTCCGTATGGTTACGAGGCTGGTCTCACACAAATGACCTACTGGTGGCATTGATGTACCATATGTCGACAACAATGTCAGTTCCTTCCCACCGTTTTGGGTGGTTTTCTACGAGTTCAGGAAGTATATGTGGTCCCGACTTTTAAGGCCGGTACCGTCTTGAAGTGTGTCGCTCCACCTCCCTACGGCGACGTCATTCCATAGACAGTTGAGCTGCATTTTCTCACAGTTCAAGGGGTAAATAGCGTGCTTGTGCTTCTCGTTCTTGCGATGAAGGAGATGGTGTCTTCTGGGGAGCGGTTTTTGGCGGAGATACCAATTGCATCACACAAGATGCCGGGATCAGAGATGCCCCGGATATGGTTTACATATAGCGCATGGTGCAACTTCACTAGCACAGCAATCGGGTACAGATTAGTGAGGCTAGCATCAATGTTTGCATTGATTTGTTAAACATCTAAAAGTATCTATAAAGAGAATAAAATAGTTTTTTTTTGTTCAAGAAATTTGTGTAAATTTTGTATAGAGCAATGCAAAAGCTACTGAAAGTAGAAAATTTTTAATTTAGCTCAACTAGCCAAATTTGCTATACATTTTTTGCAAACTCAACAATTTCATGGCATAGCCAGTAAAATTCAATAAAACTATTTTATTTTTTCAATAAATTCAATTTTTTTAAAAAATCTGATAGCTTCACTTCTGCATGTTGGAATTGAGCCAAATCTAGTGTGCAACCTTTTTTCAAGCCCCCTAACAATTTTGTTCATGAGCCAGTGAAATTTGGAAAAAAAGTTATTTTTGAACAACACTGATGTATAGAAACTTGACCAAAATTTAGAAAAAACATTGGCAACCGTGCCAGTACTAAATTATAGGAAGTAGTGTCATGAGTAACAACAAGACCTGGTCTCCCATTAAAAGAATATTTACATTCCAGTTAGAATGATACCAAATTGTAAATCGCAGCATCATCAAAAAAAACCAAGTCGAAAGTACGGTACTCTTGTCCTTGTCAGGCAATAGCAGTCTTCTCAGCACTATCCTTGAAACAATCAATAACTTCCTTCTGATTGGCATGGTTGAATATAAATTTGGCTGACCGAAATTCTTGATTACGGTATCTTTTTCGATAAATGGCACAGATATCTTAAAAGCTAACCGATGCCTGCAGTTGATGCATCTATTCTTAGGCCACTTTCACTATATAAACACTTTTAAAAAATCTAATAACTGTGGCTTATCTTAAATCATTTGCTATTGAAGCTAACTCGATTACGCTGTCTTGGGGCACACGAGATACCGGTATGACATTTGATACCACCAAACAAACAAGTAAACATAGTTCAAATGTTAATTATATTTATCATTCTCACTAACTTTATTAATTTCAGTCACTTATCTGTCGTTTTCTGGCAATTCAGAAGTCGATGGAAAGACTACTCCGAATTTTTTTCTCATCCATTATAACAAATTGGCACGTTATACCCTGGCATTTTGCGCGGCTGCAAAACAACATAATCCTACCTAGTTAGTATCTAAAAGTCCTGAAACCAGCTAATAAGTCTTAGAAGATAACATAAAACCCAGAACTGTACTTCAAACAACCTCACTAAGACAGAAAATACGATTTAAAAACAGACCAATATCGCAAATTAACACAGGCAGCGGCTATCTAAGATAGTTGTTTGGCCCCAGCGAACCAGAAGTCACGTGACTTTCGAGCCCAATGGAGGGTGTCATGATGTCTGTTACTACAATATATGTGGTTGGTTAATTCATCAGTATTTGAAAATATGTCATGGATATTTGGTTTTCTGAGTAATAAAAGTGATTGGATGTGGAATGTCTCTTAATGTTGGGTTAAATGTCGCAAACCAATACGTATCGTTGAATGACATGGTAGTTGACTCAAAGGTGCTGCCTTCGTGGCTTGTCATTATATGTTGAATACATACGGTTAGCGTGTCCACGAACATTGTCTGGCTTGATGACTAAGGCTGTTCTGACGTAATGTTATTGGTGGTGCTATCCGTGGTCGAAACTGTGTTCGTGATTGCAAGCGTAGTCTGACCAAGCGATTCATGCGCTTCTGTCGTAACACTGCTAGCATCAGTAGATGACACAACTGTGTTCGATGCCGCAATCGTAGTCTGAATCAGCGATTCCGGTTCTCCTGTCGTAATACTGCTGGTGGCAGTTGCCGTACTAAAGTCTGTGTTCGTGGCTTCGAGTGTAGTCTGACCCAAAGATGCAGTCTGTTCTGTTGTAATACTGCTGGTACTCAAAGATTCAGGTTCCTCTGTCGTAATACCGCTGGTCGCAGCAGCCGTACTCACATCTATGTTCGCGGTGTTGAGTGTAGTCTGACCCAGAGATTCAGTCTGTTCTGTCGTAATACTGCTAGTACTCAAAGATTCAGGTTCCTCTGTCGTAATACCGCTGGTCGCAGCAGCCGTACTCAAATCCATGTTCGTGGCGGTGAGTGTAGTCTGACCCAAAGATTCAGGATCCTCTGTCGTAATACCGCTGGTCGTAGTTGCCGTACCCACATCTATGTTAGCGGTGGTGAGTGTATGAGTCTGACCCAAAGATTCAAGCTCCTCTGTCGTAATACCGTTGGTCGTAGTAGCCGTACTCACATCTATGTTCGTGGTGGTGAGTGTAGTCTTACCCAAAGATTCAGGCTCCTCTGTCGTAATACTGTTGGTCGCAGTGGCCGTACTCACATCCATGTTCGTGGCGGTGAGTGTAGTCTGACCGAGAGATTCAGGCTCATCTGTCGTAATAACGTTGCTCGCAGTATCCGTACTCACATCCATGTTCGCGGTGGTGAGAGTAGTCTGACCCAAAGATTCAGGCACTTCGGTCGTAACACCGTTCGTCGTAGCAGCCGTACTGACATCTATGTTCGTGGTGATGAGCGTAGTCTGACCCAGATATTCAGGCTTTTCGGTCGTAATACCAGTAGTCTCAGTAGCCGCACTGACATCTATGTTCCTGGCGGTGAGTGTAGTCTGACCCAAAGATTCAGGCTCTTTGGTCGTAATACCGTTAGTCGCAGTAGCCGTACTGACATCTATGTTTGTGGCGGTGAGTGTAGTTTGACCCAGAGATTCAGGCTTCTCTGTCGTAATACCGTTGATCGCGGTAGCCGTACTGACATCTATGTTCGTGGCGGTGAGTGTAGTCTGACCCATAGACTCGTGCTCTTCTGTCGTTATACCGTCCGTCGCAGTAGCCGTGCTCATATCTATGTTCGTGGCGGTGTGTGTAGTCTGTCCCAAGGATTCAGGCTCTTCTGTCGTAATACCATTAGTCGCAGTAGCCGTACTGACATCTATGTTCGTGGCGGTGATTGTAGTCTGACCCATTGACTCGCGCTCTTCTGTCGTTATACCGTCTGTCGCAGTAGCCGTGCTCATATCTATGTTCGTGGCGGTGTGCGTAGTCTGGCCCAAGGATACAGGCTCTTCCGTCGTAATACCATTAGTCGCAGTAGCCGTACTGACATCTATGTTCGTGGCGGTGAGAGTAGTCTGACCCAAAGATTCAGGCTCTTCTTTCGTAGTACTGCCAGTATTCGAAGATGTGACTTCTTCTGGCGTACTACTGCTGGTAGCAGTGCCCGTATTCACTACTGCGTCCGTGGCCCCAGGCGTAATCTGACTCAGCGTCTCGGGCTCTTCTGTCCCACCACTGTTGGTCGTAGTAGCTGTATTCACAACTGTGTTTATAGCTGCCAGTGTAGACTGACTTAATGTCTCAGGATCTTCTGACATACTAAGCATGGACATTGTCACGTCCGTGTTGAGATTGTCTGTAGTTCCAGCACTGGTTGAAGTGAAGTCATCCGTACTAGATGTTACAGAATTATCCACTGTACCTAGGTAATTCGTTGGTGTTTCGGTTCCGGCTGCGCTTGATTGTGTGGTTGAATCATTTCCAAATCTAGAGAGACGAAATTGAATAGTATATTCATATTGAAATGAACCTGAATATTTTCGGCTGACACTCGTCAGGGGTAATCGTCAGCAACTAGTAGAGAATTGGAAAGAACATTATATATCAACAATCGTATCACAAATTATGACGTCATTAGCATGAAAGAGAGAGCGTTCAATCTACTATTTTTAGGTGGTACACGAACTCCTTTTGTTGACAAGTTTTGGTTGGTGTATTTTGATAAAAGTCGACTCCAAGGCACACAAATGGAATTGTGAACGGCCCCGCCCAACGATTCGAAATCGGTGGTCTCGATAATTATTCGCACAAATCGGATTATCTAACAGATGTTTGCCGATGGCAGAATTAATGGCCTTTGATCGGTCAGCATCAATCTTAAGCGGATGAGTTAAGGGTGAGCTTTTCACTAAGCGTGATGCACGTGTTCTGATAAATCCGGGGACATGTTGGTTTATGCGTTCCTGCAGACGTTTTGACGTTCTTCCCACGTAGCCACAATCACAGCGGCACTTATATTCGTAAACTACATTACTTTGTTGGAGTGCAGGGAGAACGTCTTTGCGTGTTGAAGGGAGCAGTTGTGTTGTTGTAAAAATCACATTGGTTTTTACTGTGTCGTAACACTTACTGACCGCAGAAATCAATTGTTTTTCAAAGCGGGTGGAAATGGGGACGAAATTAGAATAACACATATTTGGAAAGACGGAGTACTGCAATCTTCGAAATAAGGGTGGCTGCGTCGGCGATAATTTGAAAATGTGTATTATTCGTGGCAGTTTTGACACAACCTTACAATTCCTGTGACGCAACTCTGGCAATACCAATATTAACCAGGACTGGAGTACGTAAAATTCCCAGATCGACGTCTTTGACCCGGGTCACTAAAAATAATTTATATAACAAGGGGCCGTGAAGTTTTTTTTTAATGTAAGGGTTGTGCAACCGGTTTGTATGGCTAATCTAAACCATTTACAGGCAGAAATGCACTGTAGTGTTGACTAATTCTTGAACTCGAGACAATATCCCTGCAAGCCTTTGATAACGAGTAGGTTTAAGTGTCATGTAGAGCAAAGGTCCATGATAGCATGCAGATATGAGATTACGACATGAGATGTATTCAAGTTCCAACTGTTGCAAATGCAGTGACTTTTGGTGTTGCCCAAAATCGTACAGAGACGAACTATAGCAGACCTGGGAAAACTGCCTCCAGCGGGCCAAATACGGGCCCCGACGTTATTCTGAGCGGCCCCCGAAAAGCTGCTTGGAATTTTTACCATAAAACCTAAGTTTGAATGTTAATGCCTGGACTAAAGCACAAACTGAACCGGAAAAGCGTTTACTTTTATGCCTGTTACGAGCGTGCAGAGCCTATACAATTCTGCATACGTCGTATGCGTATTCCTTATTCAAAATAAAGTAAAACATATCTATGTATATCCGGTAACGTAAAAAATAAAGTCTCAAGTCCAATTCTGACCGGCCAGCAAAAAGTTCCTTCGAATTTAGACCATAAAATCTATTTATTATCGTTAATGTTTGGACTAAGACTATAACAGTGGTTCCCAAAGTGGGCGCCAGCGCCCCTTGGGGGTGTTGTTCGCGTACGCGAAGGGGCGCTGGCCATGAAATGGGCGATTGGGTATCGATATCAATTTAATTGATTGGTTGAATAGGCATCTTTCGCTGACTACCCACATGTAGCTTATTTCGCCCTTGATGTCGTGTGATTGTGGGTCAAGCTCACAGCAACGAGTCACTAAATATTCAAGGTTTTTTCAATGATAGCCGCTTATTACTACTAAAATCTAGAGATGATGGGAACCTCTGAAAGGTTCAGGTTCGTGTTAACGCGAACCTTTTTTAAACGTTCTGTGTGAACGCGAAAGTGAACCTCGTGACGTCACGTGACGTCATATTACTAATTCCAACCCGACATTTCAGTGTAGTGATAGCCTAATGTACATAAGGACATGATACCTAGCGAAGACTCGGGCCGAATACTGCCAACATCCTTCCCTTTGCGAACAATTTCGACGAGGAAGTGCAAGGGAATATGATATTACGCCTTAACGGTCTAGGCCAGACCGGACAATGTATTCGGTGGGTTTCTATACTTGCTACCGATATTAACCCATTATCAAATTATAGAGCAGCAGCCTAAACCCCAATAGCATGAATTTGTTTTTCTTTTCATGATACAATATTAGGGTTGTCCAAAATTTGGAAAATCTCAAAAAGTCTCCGTGATTGTGTCTCATTCTATAGATTATTGATAAAAAAACAACAATTAACCTAAAAGAAGCTTACAGGAAAGCCGTTGAGATTTCGGTCAAAGCGTTTGAAAGTAGCTGCTCAAGAATGGGCGTGCCACTGACCATAGAACGGCGAGAAGACTAGTAATCAAATAACCACGGCTCTTGATTGGCTAATCGGCTATGCTTCAATGACCACGGCAGCAGCAGCTTGCTGATCAGGTGTTCAAGAAGGTTGTTACCGGCGGGGATTCTGAGTGCGCATTGTTAGTAGTTTGGCAGGTGATGATTTAAGATTAATTCAGGACATGTTGAGGTACGAAATACATGATGAACAACAACACCTGCTTCACAGAAGCTTTTACAGCATGACTGCCTCATTGTTAAGGAAACGGCTGAAGCCTACATGTCGTGTTTTCATCGAGAGAAAGCAAAGGCGCTTATGCAAGTGTTGAGCGAATTCACCGTTTCAGTACGGATCCTCCACGCCTTTGCTTTCTCTCGATGAAAACACGACATGTAGGCTTCAGCCGTTTACTTCACAATGAAGCAGTCATGCTGTAAAAACTTCTGTGAAGCAGGTGTTGTTTGTTCATCATGTATTTCGTACCTCAACATGTCCTGAATTAATTTTAAATCATCACCTGCCAAACTAATAACAATGCGCACTCAGAATCCCCGCCGGTAGCAGACTTCTTGAACACCTGATCAGCAAGCTGCTGCTGCCGTGGTCATTGAAGCATGGCCGATTAGCCAATCAAGAGCCGTGGTTATTTGATTACTAGTCTTCTCGCCGTTCTATGATCAGTGGCACGCCCATTCTTGAGCAGCTACTTTCAAACGCTTTGACCGAAATCTTAACGGCTTTCCTGTAAGCTTCTTTCAGGCTTATTGTTGTTTTTTATCAATAATCTATAGAATGAGACACAATCACGGATACTTTTTGAGATTTTCCAAATTTTGGACAACTCTATACAATATACACATGAAATCAAGATTGACCCCATACGCCAGTTTGATTTTTTACATCAGACAGCGATACCAATTTCATTGACTGACTGAATAAGTATCATTACGTGACTATCTACACGTAGTGTATTTCGCTCTCAGTGTTGTGTGATTGCGGGTCAAGCTCACATCAGAGAGTCACTAAATATTAATGAAAGGATAGCTATAGATATTTCGAGCTAACTTTTGCAACAAAGCAAGTAAAATTTCTGAGATTGTCAAGGTGCATGCTCGCTAAGTGTTGATTTTTTTATGCTGGTAGCGCCATTCAAACAGTGACCCGCAGTTAAAATACAATAAATGTCAATCAAAGATGTTGCAATGACGTGAAAATTTTAATATATGTAAAAGGTTCACAGTGAATAACCAACCAAGGTTCATTTGTGAATGTGAACCTCTAAATTTCTGAGGTTCACACACAGAACGCGAACGTGAACACTTGGGTTGTCCAAAATTTGGAAAATCTTACAAATCCTCCGTTGTAACGTCTTATTTTATAGATTATATTGATAAAAAACGACAATGAGCCTAAAAGAAGCTCACAGGGAGGCCGTTGAGATTTCGTGCAAAGCGTTTGAAAGTAGCTGCCGGAGAATGGGCTAGCCACCGACCATAGAACGGCGAGAAGACTAGTAATCACGAAACCACGGCTCTTGATTGGCTAATCGGCTACGCTCTAATCGGTGGCACGCCCATTCTTCGGCAGCTACTTTCAAACGCTTTGCACGAAATCTTAACGGCCTTCCTGTGAGCTTCTTTTAGGCCCAGTGTCGTTTTTTATCAATATTCTATAGAATGAGACATTACAACGGAGGATTTGGAAGATTTTCCAAATTTTGGACAACCCTAGTGCACACCGTCCCTAATTGGCAATTGGAAATCTGAAAAAAGGACACTTTTCAAAATTTACAGACTTGCAATACCGGAGGAAAATCAGGAATAAATGGTAAATTTTTCCCACTTCGTGGTCAATTGGCTATAAAAAAACAGGTCAACTTTCCCGCTCAACTCCCAAAATACAGTTTTCCACATTATCCGTTGGTTGACAAAATAAAAAGGTCAGCTTTCCGGCTCGCTCCCGAAATAGCCGCCGGAGCGTTACTTCAGTGCTGATTTACGGTATCTTAGCCGGATTTTTCTTCTATATGAACCAAAATTCTAAAAAAAGAGGACATTTGGGCGTCCTCCGAGGACAGTTTCAAAAACGTCAAAAAAGAGGACAGATCCTAGAGTATATATCAGTGGTCGGGAACCTATGGCTCGCGAGCCGTATATGGCTTTTTTGGGTATAAGATATGGCTCTTTGCCAAATAATAATTTTTGTATTGAATTGATCAATATTGCAACGAGTTGTTGGTAAATTTTAGTCACGGCCAAAATAATTATTCTCGTGGCAGTACAAACATGTCTTTGACGGATAACGACAATGTCGTCTTCAGGTTTAGGGGCTCGGACCCCTCTTCAAAATCATCAGATTCAAGTTACTGTCACGCCGGCGGCCAATGTCCCTCGCGAATTCTATGTACCCGACTCGAAATCTTGAATTGTGCGATGCGTTGAAATAATCAAAGAGCATAGCAGACACGGCGCCGCCCATTTCAAAACGCAGTTTTCAAATACGCATTGTCTTCCTGATCTACGCCGCGAAATGAACTGTTGTGAATGTGACAATTACAAACTCGAATTACAAACAACGTCATAGCTATCCACGTTCTTGATCGGTAAGTATAGCTCTGTGTAGTAGGGATGGTGTGAACCTCTGGAAGGTTCAGGTTCGTGTGAACGCGAACCTTTTTGAAAGGTTCTGTGTGAACGCGAACGTGAACCTCGTGACTTCACGTGACGTCATATTGCTGATTGCAACCCTGCATTTCAGTGAAGTGCTAGCCTATATCAATGTAGGCTACGCGATGCCTAGCGACGACCAGGGCTTTGGAGCAGCCGTAAATTTGCATTGCTCCAGCTCCGGCTCCGGAGCTTTCTTCTATCATACATTAGCTCCGGCTCCAGCTCCGGAGCCGCATTATTACCACTGCTCCAGCTCCGGCTCTGAAAACTATCGAAGGTGTCTGTCTATATCAGGGGTGGGCAACACGCGGCCTGCGCGCCATATGTGGCCCGCGAGAAGAATTTTGAGTAGCCCACGAGCTAATTCTCCATTATATTATCGAAATTCTGTTTATCGAAATTGAATTGCTCAGATTGTGAACTTGCAAGACCAACCAAAAATATGATTAGTCTGGCCGCGACACTTGGGATGTTGATTACTAAAATATCAGTTCCGACGCATTGGCAGATCCAGGGTCCAGTCACATTTTTAGTAAATCGTCGTACATTACAATAAACTAAAAAAGCAGTAAAATTTTTCTTCACGCTTCGCGTGTTCAATTGTCACACGAGTACTTGCTTTGTAGCCTAACCCCACCTGAAAATGAAAAAACGCTTGCTTTAGCCGATTGAGTCTATATTCGCAATTATATTCGCAACTATATTCGCTATTACGAGAGTAAGTATTTTCGCGTTTGCGCTCGCAGAAAAATCGTCGACGATGAAATGTAGGCACAAAATGATTGTCGTATATTAGCGGAAATCTTCGATATCGATATGTCCAGATGCCGAATAGTCCTGTCCTTGCAAACTGAGCTCAGCGGGCGGTGTACAGTCGACCCGCAATATACCCAAGTAATAATAATATTACCTTTGAAAATTTTACGCGCCTGGCGCGGCTAGTGGGCAGCGCACTCGTTCGTCAATGTCATGTGGTCCTTTAGCCGAAAAGGTTGGCCACCCCCGGTCTATATAGATTACTAATTTACCCGTAGGTTAGTTATCTATAGTAATCTAGAGTCTGTCAGCCGTGCCGCCGAAGACATAGGTGCCGCCGTGCATGAAGAACGAAGACATAGGTGCCGCCGTGCCGGCTTGTGACGTCATATCGAATACTTGTCAATTGTCGATACCTTCATAGTTGCACTAGAACGCACTTTCCTCGGTGGCATTGCTGTGTACAGCATTAAAATTCTGATGCGGCGTTTTAGCACTGGCACTGTACTCGTTAACATTAAGCCACACAGCTCACTTCAATCTTTAAATGTGCGATTATTATTCAACTGTAACTGTAGTAAGAGCAATATTGGCGGATATCACGACGTAATCAATAGAAATTCGATATGTACTAAATGACCAATGGTTTGACGTTCGATATTGGATATCGAATTATAATATTTTCCCGTTGAAACGAATCAAATAATCGAATTAAACACTGTGCCATGCACATTGCGCCGTGCCCATAACGAATTAAACTATGCAGTATGCACATTGCACATTTACAAGTCACAGTGCGCAATAATCCGGGAATACTAGAGTATCAAGCAGACATAAAGAATGAATTTACGAAACAGATGATTACGAATTGGAAATCGCGTATCAAATCAGTAATTTATCTCCAACATAAAATACCATGGGGTCCTGACTCCTGACATCGCATTGAGTAGCTCGCACCGCGACAATTGTTTGCTGAGTGTAACGGCGTTTTTGGGCTACTCTTCTGCCATCCCCTATTTACGCTCGAAAATCCCTACTCGAGTGAATGACAATCATGGGCAGTAATGAATTCCAACTAGCATGCATAATTGCATACTCAATAACACTGTCCAATTTCGCGGCCCGATTAAAGAACTAACACGAAAGAACGAATATTTTCTCATCTGATTCATAGCAACGATGAGATGGAATTTCTCGGCTCGTGCTCGTCATATCGACATGTGCAACGAAATCACGTTTTTATCCTCTCTCCCATTTCGCGTAATACATAGTGATCATTATTTTCGAACCGTATAAATGGACCAACACGGTAGTGCTGATGATGCCGAATACCCACAATATTCACACGCATATTTCGCACACCGCGAGGTTCGGCACTCGTATATGGAAATTGAACATTGAACATATGACTGCTCTGCCCTTCAATCCCCAGGAACATGGTTAGTCGGAAAAGGTAGCGCCAAAGAGGAAAAGATACTTAATTCCGCGAAGGCCTGCTGTTGAATTATGTGAAATCAGCAGATACGGTTGTTGCATATAAAATAGCATCTTATGAAATACGCCGGAGTTGGAGCTACCCCTCAAATAACTGGCTCCAGCTCCGGCTGAATTTTATGTAGAGCTCCGGCTCCGGCTCCAGCTCCGGTAAAAATGCACGGCTTCGGGGCTCCGGCTCCAAAGCTCTGGCGACGACACAGGCCACATAATGCCACAATGCTGAAGTACATATTGACGTTTCAAACGTCGACAAATGTATCAACTGGGGTAATCAAATGATATAATGATCCCATAAAACCAATATCTTCCGTCGATTTGACAACAATTTCGACGATGACTTGCAAGGGTATATGAGCTTACGCCTTACGGTCTAGACCAGACGGACAATGTATTTGGCGTCTGAGTATTGCTACGTTGATACCGAGCAGAGTTTAAAACGGGTTTCTATCCTTGCTACCGATACCACTCCATTTTACAAGGTATACAGCAGTAGCCAACACCTCAATTGCACGGATTTGGTTTTTATGATATAATAAACATATAAAATCAAGATTGAATCCGCACGCCTGCTACATTTTTACATCAGACAACGATATCAATTTCACTGACTGGTTGAATAAGCATCATTCGATGACTACCTACATGTAGTGTATTTCGCTCTTGATGTTGTGTGATTGCGGGTCAAGCTCGCAGCAGAGAGTCAAGCTGGATATTTCGAGCATACTTTTGTAACAAAGCAAGTACAATTTTTGAGATTGTCAAGGTGCATGCTCGTTTAGTGTAGATTGTTTTTATGCTGTCAGCGCCATGCATAGAGTGGCCCGCAGTAGAAATGCAATAGACTTCAACCAAAGATGTTATAATGAAGTGAAAATTGTAATATATGAAAAAGGTTCACAGTGCAGAACCTACCAAGGTTCGTTTGTGAACGTGAACCTCTAAATTTCTGAGGTTCACACACAGAACGCGAACGTGAACCTCACGTACACACCATCCCTACTGTGTAGTACCGGCGATAAAATGTAGGCGTGTAGCGCAACTTTATGTAACCGCCGAATACTTTGAGAAGTCGATTAAGTATTTAGATTTTCGTAATCAATGTGACAGTCACATTCGATTAATATCAGTTGTAATAAATTCTAAGCTACATATGAATTACGTTATCAAGGGTGAGGCTTGGCCCGTCTGTTCTATACCCGTCTGTTCTATACCTCTCGTTTCGATCTTTATTTCCGAACAATAAATACCAGCTTTTACTGAGAAAATATGGCGCACACGAGGAATCCCGTGTAGCGGGTTCGAATTAGTGCTACCATGACGTCATGAATTTTCAATTGTGACGTAACAGTTTATTGGCATGTATGGCTCTTTGGGAGTAGAGATGGAAAAAATAGGGCCAATATGGCTCTTCGGACAAAAAAGGTTCCCGACCGCTGGTATATATGATCGGAATATACGGTGGTCATTTCTGTCAAGGGTATTGCATGATCTACATTGCGAGCGCTGAAAGTCATAATGATTGTTGACTGGATTCCATCGTTCTTCCAGAATTGACAATGCAAAGCCTTCACTGTGATCTGAACTTTCAAGCTCGTCGCAGTGCTACGGTTGCGTACAGGTCACTATTTGATCGCAAATAGGAAAGTATAGGATCTTGCAAAATCACCTTGATGTAGTAGTCTCGTATGCAGCTGTTGAAGCCGACGTTGTTGCGGTGTTTGAAATCCTCCTGAATAGAGATCGAAATCAGTCGTCAACCGAATAATTCAGATAGTCCGAATCCAGTCGAACTGCTAATTTCAAAGCCCGAGAACTAACGACTATCGCAAAAGTTTATTCTATTACGATTGACGTTATATACAAATGAGACCGGTTTCAAATACAACTGAGACATGTAAATCATATGCGATGTCTCAATTTTCTGAATCTAATGGATATTTGACAATAATATCAGCCCACGCCGAATACAAAGCAGATGACCTTGTTGGCCACGAGTAAATGATTGGAATATAATCCTCACTGTACCTTACAAAGCGAAAGTAGGATTCTTCATCGACGTCGTTGTAATAGCAGCGATAGTCGTATTTGCCGTAAAACGGTCCGTTCGAACTCACTGGGATCTCTCCAGATTGTGGAATCGTAATTTCGAAAGACTGATATCCAGCGCTGCAAAGTTCATGTCATAACCTTCAAGTCCCTCCCACTAATGGTATATAGTGTAAAATAATGAGGACGTGAGTTGAACTGAAATCGTAAATGGACATGACAAATTCAGATCATTCTGACAAGACAATAAAATCTAAATACTGAAGCGTCGTGATCATGAGAGTGGATTGATATATGGATATGGATATGTTTATAAGCCATCAGTTAGATCAATATCTTGCGACTTACCAGATAAAACAAAACATTGACCCATTTGAAAGACATCATATTTGGGTGGGCACTATTGAAAGAAGTATAATAATATTATTACTCAATAATTATTAATCCAAATGGGAAGTTTTCAATATTATCAGGGAGGTGATAATATCTAGAATGACTTGACCTCACGTGTGTATTATAGCTGCGTCAATAGATAAGACTTCTCAATGCTTGGTTGTGGAATTAGAGGGAAGGAAAATTTCTGTTCCTCTTTAGTCCTCATAATATGTCAGGATTAGAGCCCGACCGATTATCGGCTCGCCGATAATATCGAGTCGATATCACACTTGGAAAGAAATATCGGTATCGGCCACTGGAGGTAAAAAACTATCGGCCATTTTCCTGACGTCACAACATGGTCGTAAGAGTCAGAGAAGACGCTAAGTCTTCACTGAATGCCAGTAAATTATAAAGATAAATGGCCAAGCTGCAATGCACACTGGCCAGTAGCCCTATGTGAAAAATATACTTTCACCGTTATGCCCTAGTGACTTCAGTGGGAATCCCCCTGCGGTGATCGAAGACTAGAGACAGAGAACAGACATCGAGTTAATGGAAAGTTATATGCAGAAGATTTCAATCGATTCATTTGAGAAATGAAAACTTCATTCAATCTGGACTGACCGTCGTGATGACAGAGAAAAAGGTCGCGTCTAAACATTTACCTGTAGATAGTGCTGTTGGTGTCTGTGTAGGAAGCTCACAAGCCAAGGCTCGGTACCAACAAAGCGAAAAATACCAGTAATGTACGGAGTCATCTGACTGAGGGGTCTCCATGATAAGGAATATGCGGGCATAGAGTGCAAGAAAATCAAGCAAAAAGGGAGTAGAGCCAATGATTCATACGAATATTTTTGATTCCATGATGACATGGGCCAATTCTGACAGTGTGTAAAAGATTGATCAGCTGATTGTTGAAATGCTGGTCATAGTCATGAGGATGGGTGGAGCGGACATGGACAATTTAAGTTGTTTTGCACATTCTCTTCAGCTGTTAGTGATGTTCTGAAGGCTCCAGGTGCACTGCCAGAAGAATATCAATATTTGGTGGAACGAATGAAGAAAAGATCCCTTGCAGTCATGGAACCAAAATAAACAAAGATTCCCAGTTCTTGCTGTGCTACCAACTATGGTACCAAGTGAAAGACTGTTCACTGTGTTTAGTACTGTATAGCCTACATCATTTGATTTCCACACAAGTTCACTCCCTGGAGAAAACGCAGAGAAATTATGCTTCGTGAACTGTAATCTGCAACTGATAGACTGGTGCTACTGATATATTTTTATTGCCCCCCAGATCATTCATTTCATGTTAAGTATAGCAATGGCTGTAAACGTGTTCAATTAAATACTCTTTGAGGTGTTAAATATGCGCCTTGAGCTGAATTCCATATCTTTTGAATATCGGCTGAATATATCGGGGTTATCGGTGAAGGTACTGAATATCGGTTTTATCGGTATCGGCTCAAAAATCCAATATCGGTCGGGCTCTAGTCAGGATGCGGTACGTTTCAACCGATTTCGAATAATTCAATAGATATGCGCTATGTTATTACCTGTACGAAACCCCATTCTTGACATCTTGCGAAACTCCTCGCGGTTCGTACGGTAGCATTCCGTAAACTTCAAACATAATAGAAGCAAGTCACATACATGTGTTGTGAAAAATATCATGAAATTTCGTTTGCTGTAAAATTTCACATTATATGCCAGGGATACAGATGTTTCACATTACTCAATATCATAAACAATGTGTGTTCTCGCCGATTGGAATCGCAGATGTAAAACATGCCGACATATAATTTTAGAAGTACAATGACCAGCTATAGATTTACAGGATACACTCAATAGGCCTACATATAATTTCAATATAGAAACCGTCGTTCATTTATGGACAGCAACGGTTAGCACATACGGACACAGTGAAAGCCGCTTCCAGAATTGTCCAATATAGGATGTGAATGATTGTGAGTGTGTGTAATACATACATGCGAAGTGTAACGAAATGTTTGTAAATAAATCAGGCTGTATCGTTGAGTGAACACCGTGCCATGATATTTTGTAGTAATCTATTGTTTCTTCGAAAGCTCACGATGGGGCAACGACTACGTAACACCTTACGTAACATGAATCAGCCTCAACATAACATACGGCAACATGATAATTGCGCCGAGGAAGCCCCTACCCGAAATATGAACTTTATCGACTTCTGCCCAGCCTGATCTGCTACACGGCACGTTCAAACATGCCCCAGACCTCCACGTCCAGCGATCTATGTAATTTGTCCATTCCCCATTCGCACGTCTGTAGATGGCGGTTATGCGAGTTCCTCTGATTTGATTATGTTGCGAAACTTCCTCGTTGTTGAATACCCGAACTGCGATGAGAATCTCTGTTATCTCAGAATAAAAAGAATGCCTGAACATAATGATTGAAAAAGTAAATGAACAAATGACATATTATCATCAAACCCAATCTTGATCCGCTGTTATTTTGACATATTGATATACAGCCAACTCCGTTCAATCCGGACACATTTATTACGCTCAATTCCGGCCGAATTAAGCAAAAAATGGCTTTGTACGAATTATGCGGAAACCTATGCGTAACGGCAGACAACGCAATAAAATACTGTACTTGTGCGTAATAAATTATTGCTTCATGCGCTACGATGCGATAATCGCCACTGATCGCAAAAACACACAGGTGAGTTGTATTGTACAATATTTCGATATCAAACGAATCACGAGATAATGTATAATGTGTTACTGTGTAACACATATTTATGGAGTTCGAATAGTACAGTCCAACAAGGGTTGGTACGACCTTCTGCTCTACAAGATGGACGCAACTGAACCGAAATAAAAGGGACTGTGAAGTTTTGGCACGGTCGGTTGCCTTTATTACTGCATGTCGTTGTTTCACCATAACCACTCATCTTGTGTTAAAACTAACGATTTACTGTTTATTTTATCGCAACCAAACGATAAGAACTGCGAGCCCATGTTCGAATTAAACGGAAACAGTTTTTGCGTACGATTTGTGCTTTTTGCGGTTCTTCGGGTTAACTGGTGTCAGAATTAAGTGAATTCGACTGTAGGTCCTACATTGAAAATAGGAGAAATTTTTCTGAGGAAAAGAAATGAAGGTTCCGCTGGTGAATGATGTCTAAAGTGTTGAGCTCTGTGCCAGCGCTATCAGTAAAGCTGACCAATTCATCTTTATCTTTGACGAAACCAACTAGTTCAACCCCCCCATATCAGTGTTGGGATGACTCGAGTCATGACTTGACTCGAGTCAGACTCGAGTCACCTTTTTCGTATGACTCGACTTGACTCGAGTCACTTTGCTAAAATGACTTGACTTGACTTGACTCGACGTATCAAAAATGTGGATTGACTCGTGACTCGGAGCAAAATTCACGAGTCAATTTCGAGTCATCAAGCAATCAATGTCGATAAAAATCATTGTATCTTGCATATGTTCGGATTTTACGCGAAACGCTGCGTAACGCATGAGAGCGACCAATCATTCAATGATCGTGCGTTTTACTCAGCCTCTATAGTTCTCTCACGAATAAATTGATCGCAAAAGAAGTGATCGAAGCTTACCTCTTACGTTGTCGTTGTTGTCTATTTCTGTTCTCCGTTCTTAACTTAACCAAACATCTTGTTTTATTGAAATTGAACTCCAAGTCCTAAACCATCGGCGAAGACTGGAATTCGGTTATATCAATTTGTAAATGAGTAATGTATTGCATCTTATCAATTCGTTTCTCTATTTTGGCTGGTAACTATAATCCGAGCCCATGCAATTACTTACGTAGGTAAGCATTTTTACGTATATGTGAGCAATAAAGCGCCTTCTTGCGTTTATATTTAACTCTATATTCAGAATCAATAACCACCCAATCTGTATTTCAGACAGCTAGCAAATGCAATGACACAAGCATGCCTCATACTCCGAAAAGGCAACTTGACTTGAATTGTGACTTGACTCGTGACTTGACTTGACTTGACTCGACTTGACTCGAGTCACCTCCAAAATTCGAGTGACTTGACTTGACTCGAGTCACCTTCGATAATCGATTGACTTGACTTGACTCGAGTCAAAATGTGCAATGACTCGAAATGACTCGTGACTCGAAGGTATTGACTTGATCCCAACACTGCCCCATATGTACGTTATTACCGTAACCAGAAACCAAATTGCAGGAATTCGGTAACAAAATACTCAAGACCAGTGGTTCCCAAACTTCTTCGGTGTGAGGGCTAAATTTAGAATTTCAGAGTACGGTCGGGGCCGCACGAATACTACGGCTATGAAACGGACCCAAACAGTCATCATGGCTATTTCGGAGTCCTGGAGAGATTTCAAAACTGTACACTGTTTACCGCTACTTATCTGCTGCATTGGGTGTCCGTTGAGTGAATCAGCTTTTCTCGCCTAAACGCGCGAAGCGCGAGAAATTTCTTTAGTTTCATGACTAAATCGGTCAATATGATCGGGAATTGCATGGTTGTCCTCTTTGCTCACGTAATCAGATTTACCGGTAGATCTGAGTGAGAGGTGTCTTTGAAACTGCAGACCCCATAAAATTAAACATCTTCGGGCAGGTGAACCCCTAGGTATGACTTCTTTATATGATGTTATTTCGTGACCTCCTGTCTGCTATATCAAAAAATGTAGAATTGCGCAAACCTACTAAACTGAAAGATCACACGATTTCAGATTGGTATTTCTTCACTGGCATATAATTTTCTTTCCTGCGCGATGGCATTTGTCTTGTGAGGCTAAGATTGCCAAGACAAGAACATTCGTCGTCAGTCATTTAGGCGCCTATATGGACAATTAACCTATATGTATTTTGTATATATAACGAAGTTTTTCGTATTTCGAAGTTTTTTGTCAGCATAAAAGCAGCCCTTTACGGCTGCCGATCGTTCTGACACACTTCTTAGAATCACATGTTATATGGCCTAAAACTTTATATGTCTTGGTGCGTTGTGGTGCGGTCATGGCCAACGCTGATATGCCCATTTCCAGAGGTGGTCAGTAACGAAGTACTTCTACTTTTATGAAGTACTCAAGTAGTTTTCCTCTACTTCTGGTACTTACTCAAGTGGATCTGATTTTCTCTACTTCTACTTCTACTTCCTAATATTTTGTGATCTACTTACTTACTTTTCGCTATTTTGAGTTTGTCAAGTAGAAGTAGTTTAATCCCCCAATACTAAAGATAGCCTGAGGAATTTCGGGGCTGTTTTCACGCAGCACCAACTTTTAATATTCATGAAAGTCAAATAAAGTCCAGAAATTTTGTTGCGCTTCGCGCACTGTAGTTATGTAGCGACAAATATGTTTTCACGAGAGTATCAGTGAATATAATTTAGGTACTGGATTGCTTGGTTCCGCTCACACCGCATTGTCGCCCATATCAAATATTTCATCACAGTATATGGCCCACCATAACGTTTGAAACTACCGTTTCGCAATCTAGCAATTACCTATCATATCGTAATCTAGCAGCCCATGACAGCCCTGCTAATCTGGAAAATGTGGCTTCATTTGAACGTTACACCTGTTTTAGCAGATCACCTTTGAAGCTTTATGGACAAAATACATGAAATGTATTTTCCGCTTTTAAGAAGTGGTATTTGCATTTCACTTGTAATTCTGAGTATCATACTTTGAGTTCTAGTTACTTTCAGTTCTTTTGTCTGCAGAACACAGGCCTACATGTTGAAACATAAAAGCAAGTGTAGTAATGCCTCTATCTTCCGAAAATAAAGCTACACGAGATATAGATTTTACGATCCACAATATTTGTTATTAACGTATAATAATCGCGCAAAGTGTTGAAATCGTATCCGACACAACTTCTCCGTGTTGCTCTTCGCCTAAACTTGGGGCCTTAGGGGTAGGGCGCCATGCCATGATATTCTCTAAAACGGGGTCTTCTAGTAAACAAAGGGTTAGTATCGCATATTCATATCAATGTTATAATTTGCATCTCATCTCCTAAGATGCATCAATACGAATCAAGCTCTCTGCACCTTCTGCATAGCTCAATTTGCAGCTTACAGTCCGTGCGAACGAATTAGGACTGTTTTCAAAACTACTTACTTACTTGAGTAGATTTAAAGTCAGTCAATTCTACTTCTACTTCAAGTAGTTTTAGGTTACTTACGGAAGAAGTACTTCTACTTGTACTTGAGTAGATTTTGTCGTCGCTACTCCTACTTCTACTTGAGTAGCTTTCTTGACTACTTTGACCACCTCTGCCCATTTCTATAAATCTTGTGTATTTTTTCTTGGGGAAGAGTACCCAATAATCAAGATGTGTGGCGAATTGAAATCGCGCATAGAGCGAAAACTTTTTGAAAAAGTTGCATAAATTGTCAAAAATACTCTATAATTTATGCTAATTCACGAAATAATTTTGGGCCGCCTTCGAGCTCGGCCCCCCTCAATTGGGGGGTTTGGGCTTCGGCAGTTACGGCCCTGCCTATAGGACTACCAATTATGCTGCTTTTAGCCGGCTAAGCAGTATGCATCTCGGCGTATTCAGCCGTGAGTCACGTGTTGCACATCTATTTATCATAGTGTTACCATACGTCCTCTTTTAAGATGATTTGTCCTCTTTTTTGATTTTTTTTTAAAGTGTCCTTGGAGAACGCCCAAATGTCTTCTTTTTTGAGATTTTGTCTTCTTTTTTGAGGATGTTGGTTACATATAGGGCCAAACTCGACTGATATAGGCTACATTAAGTCAGCACTGTAGGAACGCCACGCTACGGCGGCTATTTCGGGAGCTGGACCGCAAAGTTGACCTTTTTTCAGTCAACCTACTGTTAATGTGAAAGAAAAACTCTATTTTCCGGGAGTTGAGCCTCTTTTTCTTTTTTAGTCAAGCGACCACGAAGTGGGAAAAAATTACCATTTCTTCGGGATTTTCCTTCGGTTTTGAAAGTTATCAATACCTATTTATATCTATAGCTACTGCTCGTTCAACTGGTAAGTTAAAATTAAAAACTACAGAGGCCAAGCCAAGCAAGAGTATTTTATAAATGTAAATTTTATTTTTTGTCATAAATCGATTTCTTAATATATTTTAGGGGGCCGCAAGAAGGCTGGCTATCTGGGGGCCGCGCTTGGGAATCACTGCTCAAGACCGTACCCGGCATACATGTCGGCAGAGTAGCATGCACAAATGTGTGCATGAGTTTCTGGATTTCGGCATTGCAGCATTGTTGTAGAAATGAGGTTCTGGGCGAAGCCAAATCCATGTGAGTTTCAGTTATGTAGTAAACTTGATACCAGTAGTGTGACGTCTCTTGGTGCCATTGGTTCGGGCTTGCTGTAACAACTATAGCCTTTATCAAAGTTTACGCCCAAACGAACACACTCGTTTCAGCGGTTGGCATCATCTCTGCTATTTACTATGTCATAACTGATGTATTTCCAAAGAAGGACTCATCCTAATATTTCTGTTGGTACCTTTCATGTAACAATAGGATCCGACCAGCGCGTCGAGATTCCATATTCTCCGAATCGAAGACAAATCGATTGACGCTGTCAACACTGTACTTGTGCTTCTCGCCATTCTTCCTCTCCGAATTCTTGTGTCTTGGGCAGTCTGTATTTGATAACGAAACGGTTGGAATGTAATTTGATTGTAACTGAAGCTGTCAGTAGTAAGCAGTGTTCTATTTGGTTTAGACTACTGACACAATTTGCTCCATTGGTTACGTTTTCAGTCTACTTTTATTCCACTTGAACAGTATTAATGCAAAACTACATCGATTTTACAATTCGAGTTTTCAAAGTAGAAAGAGTCATAGCATCAATTTGCATCACCAGTATGAGTGAAGTAGCCATAAAAACAGCGCGAAATAGCTCCTTCATCACATGTATCAATATAACTAAATATATATTTGAAGATTGCACCTATTTTGATTGTCATTTATTGTTTTGCATTCGTTGCCAAGTCAAAACTGCAAAACGTATGCGACTCCTCGGCCAAATGGATTTTTTTGAAACTCCTCAGTTGAGAACTCGCCAGATCATTATTTTCTGCAATCACTTGAATTCGCTCTGACATGTCTTGGAAATCGTTGTTTGCACTTGTACTTGCTGCGTAGTTACGAAGCTGCTGCTTCTCAACTATTACTTGATTAGCAACTGTGACCACTTTGGATACCTCTGATTAAGATACAACGTACATTTCATGTAGCTAAATTTCAACAAAACGTAACCATCAACATCTTCAGACAACTAATAAATATGTAATATGTAGGAGTCGAAGGAATAATAAAAATGTTATATAACAGTGATGTTCCCTGGGCTGATTACAGTATAGAACGTGATGTGTTTATGGTACCTGTAAATTGATTGGGTCACCCCAGGCCCCAAGGGTTTCGTCCAATGGAAATAAAGAGATGTCTTCTGGATTTGTGTTATTCGCCAAACCATCGACAGACAGCTCTATTTGCACCTGGAGAACAGTATCATAAATGCTATTCGCATTTTGACGGTTATAATCATGATGACAGATTTGTGTTGCACACTTTAATAATGGCACGTTTGCATACGATGGAAAGGGTTTCGTGTCCGCCGATTGAATCATCCGTAAGTATTGTCTTACCCCCCTCGCCGTTAAGGTTTTTCCGTTACTTGCAGTCTCCAACTTCAAGTCCAACATGCCCTGGCTGATCATCGGATCACCATTGGATGACAGCTCCACGTTAATACGTTGTCTGTCGTCATCGCTTCCCGTATCAACGAATGTAACTGCCATCTCGACCTAAAAGATGGCACAAGATATCGAGTATGGAAAATTAGATTACCTGAGCTGTAATTGCACTCTTTGCATCTAGTCCAAATGAAACAGAAAACTTGAAGACTAGTACGCATGACTGGTCAAGATAAAATTTGGGCGATAGCGGCGATTAAGCTGGTAGCAACCCGCATGGTAATTTAATATTAATAAACCAAATTCGAAGAGTCCTACTTTACACATAAATCTCTTGTGTTTTCGACAACGCAGATTACGCAGGGCCAACGCCACATTGCGACTAAAGCAAATGGCTCTTATAATTACGTCAGTTTACATTGTCAGCACTCGCCGGTTAGAGCAACTATTTTATTGGTTTATAACTGTGTTCAATAGGTTCATCATTGTACATTTTCCAACCCAATTGTTTGCGAATAAAAGGTGTTTCTATAATAGGGGCTTTGCGATTTGTATTAGTATATAATGTGCATAAGGCAAACGGCTTGATATTGAAGCATTCCCCTGTAAGACAAAGGTATGGATTTGGAGATAATATTTTGGCATGGTTTGACCAGACCGACAGGCCATTACCATTTGACACCCTTGCTCTAGATTGATAACAACTTACTTCCCCGTCGTACGGATCGCCATTTTCGTCTACTATGCTGTTTGGCTGAACATTCAAGGTGACCGCTTCACTCGCGCCCAAGTTGATAGTAGTTCCATTACTCGCGAGAAATTTCACCGGAACTGGTTTATAGAATACAGACACTTGCACGTTAGCATAGGACTGTGATGCTCTTGAAACTGGAAACGCCTGTATAATACAGAGTTGAGCAGTGTTGAAACCCCATGGTTACCGAGAGGTTATGATTTCGCTTCAACGTTAACTATATGTTTTCTCTGGATATCGTTGAGCATTACCACTGAAAGTTTCGCGAACCTTACTGATTTAATCTGTCAACAAATCTCAATTATGGATATTATTGGAGTATCACGGAGGATCGTAATCAGACGTGGGGTAATCGTAATTTGTAATCGTTGTCGGTGCCGACGATTACATATTTTTCAATCAATCTTAATCAATCACATACGATTCAAAGTTATCGAAATGGATTGTTTTATGTATATAATAGATTGTAAAACGACAACCTATTGACTATGGCATAAACCAGAGGTCACAAACACGCGACCCGCGAGACCATATTGTGCGGCCCGCGACGGCATTTCAGATTTCGAAGTATTCGACAATATTTATCTACCATTTTTTTTTTAATTGGAGAACCTAAAATTCGCTGTAAAACTACTCCAGAAGCCTGAAACTACTCATCACACCTCACTATTACATCACATTCAAAAGGTACGACGCAGTAGAAGCGGTTACCTATTACGTGACATACCTTGTTTATGATGGATAAACAATGCCCGTTGATGATTTCTACTGAAAATTGTCATTTGGACTTGGGCGCGACCTTTTATAGAATTACCGGACTCGATGGGTGACAAAATAAAAATGATTCTAGCCAAGTCGCGTCAAAAGATACAATCAAAGAAGGACTTTTGTGAAGCGGTAGGGCATGACTTGGTACAACCACGGCCGCAACCAACCATCAAACTGGTATGGAAAATCGTCAAATATCAAAAGGTCGTAGCTTACGTTTCATAGCTTATTTAGATATCTAAGGAGGTCGGCCTGGCAACAATTGGTATTGTGTTGCCCTCTTGATGTATAGTTGGTTACATCCTGTGTCATCTTAGATATCTTTATCCATGTTATTATCGCCATTTTAATGTGACGAGTATAAAGTAGTCGTAACCTACGATTCACATTTCACAATTCACGATTCACAGCTGTAATACAAAGGGATTATTCGGCGATTGCACATTTCTATTGCTATGGCACAGTAATCATTAGATTCAAGTTGTTATTGATCTGTTCAAATATTCGAAGGTAAATCTAACAATGATTTAATTTAACTTTGGTAATGATATGACCAATAGCCTAGTTATCAGGAGTATACCCGAAACCCGGATTTGGCTGTATACTGCTCCAATGCTCGGATAGCAGATCAATATTTGTTAAATTCTAAAATTCTACCTGTCATTGCGGCACGTCAAATGTCCGCTAGCTGCAAAATTATAACGCGACAGTTTTTACGATGTCGCGATATTCGTTCTCTCGCATGCTGTCTACAACTAATTATTTTGACAAACTATGCCAAGTACAGTAACAATTTTATTCAAATATGTAAGAATGTCATCTTTTTCGTGCCAGGCGTGAATTCACAATAGTAATTCACATGTTTACGAGACGTGTGGAATGTCAATCTGCAAGGTCTCCTCAAATAAGGCGTACTTGCAAATACATTGAATTCCCCTATTATTGGTGCTGCGGCCCGCGGCGCCATCAAAAAGTAGGAAATTGGCACGCGAGCACATTAGAGTTTGAGACCTCTAGCATAAACTGAGTAAGGAATATAGTGCGATGTATATCATATAGGCAGTTAGTATGTCGGATTTGTGAGGCTCACTGTTTGTTAATATAACTATTATCCCCATCAATTGCGTAGCGATTTTATGGTTCACCCGTAATCGCGTGGTCGGCAGACATTGCATCTTCAACTTGCAAATATGATTGAAAAACGACCGCTCTATTACCGTATTTACAGATCATTAACGGGTATGCCTATCTCGCAGAAACATAATGACTAACACTAGTGAGGTTGAATTCAAACTTTCTCGAATCGTGAATGTCGAAATTATTGTATCATTAGTGAAACTTGTCCTTGGTTGGTCCCACAAGGTTAACTCAGATTGAACGTTGCGTTTGGGCGACGAGTAAATGCAAACCGCACAAACGCCCCGTTAGTCGATCAACGACTTGGAGAGTTCACACTCTTCAAAAGCGGGTGGGTGGTCAACAGAGGTGGTCAAAGTAGTCAAGAAAGCTACTCAAGTAGAAGTAAAAGTAGCGAAGAAAAAATCTAATCAAGTACTAGTAGAAGTTCTTCTTACATAAGCAACCTAAAACTACTGGAAGTAAAAGTAGAATTGACTAATTTTAAATCTACTCAATCTACAAATGAACTGAAAATATAATTAGAACTCAACGTATATTACTCGCATTTGAAAATAAAATACAAATACTACTTCTAAAAAGCTTAAAATTTATTTCATGTCTTTCGTCCAAAAAGTTTCAACGGTGGTCTGCTAAAACAGGTCTTCCGTTAAAAAAAGTCAAAGTCCACTCTTCCAGATTGGGACACGTCATGGGCTGCTATAGGTATAATAGTTAATTGCTAAATTGCGAAACGGTAGTTTCAAACGTTATCGGGGCCATACTCACTGTGATGAAATATTTGATATAGGCGACAATGCATTGTGAACGGCACCACGCCACCCGGTATCTAAATTATATTCAGCGATACTTTCGTTAAAACATATTTGTCACTGCATATCTACTGTGCGCGAAGCGCATTGAAAATTCTGGGTATTTAATGACTTTTATGATGATTAAATGTTGGTACTATACGTGAAAAGAGTCCCGAAACTCCTTAGTCTATCTTTCTTATCGGGGGATTACTTCTACTTGACAAACTGAAAATATCGAAAAGTAAGTAAGTAATTCGCAAAATATTACGAAGTAGAAGTATCGAAAAAAGATCTACTTGAGTAAGTATCAGAAGTAAAGGAAAACTACTTGAGTACTTCGAAAAAGTAGAAGTACTTCCTTAGTGACCACCTCTGGTGGTCAATCATGGACCAAGGATCCTGATTGGTTCGAGCCTGCAATAAAAAGCTCCTGATTGACATACAGACTTATTTTGTGATTTACTGCTGGTAATCCTAAATTTCCTATTGTTTTGCGTTGGTTTGCAGTCAATTCAGTTGGTAGCACTACATATATCTTGACTTAAATAACCGCTGTTAACGTTGCCATCGAGAGTCCATAATACAACATAGCAACCACGTAAGTTATTTTCTAGCAGTTGATTGGGTATGAACAGTGTTGCTATGTACCGCACGGATGTACTGGGCAGGTACAATATTGATATATTGGCCATTTTTTACTCAAGATTCGAATCTACCGTTAGTCATCCACTTATATATCGTTTTTCCATAAGTAGCAGCGAGAAGGAAATTAGATAATAAGGGCGACACATTGTCACTGTCAGCGATAAAGTTGCGCAATAGGCATGCTAATATGTAACACCCAAATATCGTTACAATTTTAAAAACGTTTCATTCCCATCTCAATTGTTCTTAGTTATCGTTTTTGGGTATGTGCTACGATTCTGTTCAAGAAAACGAAATAAAAGTGATCGTGAAAAATCACAAATATATTTTCCATGCAACCATGATCGCGTGTGTTAAAAGTAAACGATATTCGTAATCGAGTCCATGGATGAAGTAATAGCGCAATGCCTGCTGACAACGCTATGACATGGTGTTGAAATGAAATGACAATATATCAACGGTTCACTTTCTATGATCAATCTGTAGTGAAAGATCTTTCACTGAGCTGCCGTATCATTAGAGCACGATCACTGAATATCACGAGCAGTCTGGACGAATTAACTTTGCCAGAAATGACCCGTCACAGGAATACAAAAACTGTCAATGTCGCTTAGGATACGGTCCAGAAAATGCTATATATTGCTGCAGTTGCCGGTACAGCTACTACTGACGTATTCACATGATTCGTATATTTCATAATCTCAACCACTTACATGAGTTTTGTCATCATATAATCCTTGCACATCGACCACGTTGACAACGAGTCGTTCACTACTGGGAAACGCCGTCGGAAAGGTATAGTATCCGTCAGAATTTGATCTGGTTACTTCAATACCATTCACGGTAATTGAAGCTTCGCACGACACGTTGTTAAGGCACTCGCCTATGACCCTGAAAGAAAAACCAGAGTCAGGAAATTATTTTTTAATATGAAGCATACAACACACCTCCCAGATACACTAAGAGGAAAGCTGTCGCAGCTAACACAGCTGCATCCAACGATCTTCGAAAATGGGACTTGCACACCTAAACGTAACGGCCGGGGTGAGCATTGGTTGACCATGAGTAGATTCACACTGGAATAGGTATAGCTTGCCTGAACACAGTTCACTTCTTTCTTCAAATACCGGCCCACAACACTCCGTACATCCTTCACAATATTCCCCCGAGCAAGTACCAACGTCCACTTCGCAGTCGTCGGCAATGTATTGTATATTTTCAGATAAAGTGGAATTGCATCCTGTGATCAGTAGGAACAATTAGCGTTATCACCGTGCCGTGCATATAAAACAAAGGCCTTTAAAAAAATCTGTTTTTTCAAGTTGTAAAATCATGCCGTAATTGTGTAAATACTTTCCAAAAACCTGTTGCATGAGCCTACGGACAATTACCCCCCTAGGCCCCTATACAGCCGATGTATACGATATAAGATGGTTGGAACCAATGTGCCCTCTAAGCTGCCTACGTGCGCAAATGCGCAGTGCTGACACTGTCTCTGCGCACAGAAAATCTAAGTTGCGCACAAAAAATCCGCATTGATGACCTTTTTTTAGTCGTTACGCCCTGTTGTCCAAGGGTCTGCGCGCAGTGAGTTGGTGAGTATGCGCAGTCTCGTCAACAATTAGAGGGAACATTGGTTGGAACCCTCAAAATAGTCTGTTCAACCGCTATACGTAGATATTTCGTTAAAGAAGCTATATTTACCCTATATTTTCAATTGTCAATGTCAATAAACTATGACGTCACAATTGAGTATTCGTGACGTCATGGCTTGAAAAAACAAATATAAAAAACAGCAAAAAAAATGTTTTCTACATGGGCCTTGTATTAAACATGTTAGTTTTAAATTGACTTTTGTTTTGAATGCCACCCCATCTCCAATACTCCGACTCAGTGTCATATTCAAATTTGATTCCTAATCTAATATTGTTTGAGCTGTGTTGTCGTATCCGTTCACTCGACCCGGCTATTTAGAGATAGCTCTAGTTAAATATAAGGGGTATATTATAACCCGTCCTGTACCTTCTACTGTAATCGTTCCGGTACATGTAGTTGTAGGCGTACTGGTCCTTGTTAAAACCACCGCCAGGGTCGTAATCACTGCAACAATGATTAACCCGGCAATTGACAACCCGATCAAAACCTTTGGTGAGCATGGCAGTTGTTTTCCCTATACAGAAAAAGAAATACATCGACATTAAAATCCGCAAGTGTGCACTAGGGGCCGTAACAGGTGAGGTGACTTATCTTGTAGCGCGAAATGCGCCTATTATTCAAGAATGCCTTCCTTGCAAACAACTGCATTGACATAGTAGAGTACATTTGAGATCAGGCAAGTGCGTTCAGGTGAGGCACTACCGCCTGAACAGCGCTGACCTGGTCAGGATATGCGGTGGAAATAAGTTATTGTCCTCGAATACGATAAGACGAATCGAGGCAGCACAAATAAGTGTCGATAGTATTGTACAAATACGGCACGAGAAACGAATTATAGATTGGCCACAGAAATGGCATATAACCGGAAGCATATCTGATCCGTACACCGGAACTGGTTATTACATCAGCGATTTATTTCTGACTTTCAAGTTGAACTCAGAATACATGCCTTCATTAAAACTAATGTATGGACATGGACAAGCCGACTGACGACTCCTTCTGTATGAAAATTCTGCGATGCAAACATATTGTTGACTCTACTGTGGCCCACAGACAACATAACGCACTCGTAGCGGATTGCAATTATGGACGTATTCACAAACCGCATGCAATGTAATAACAGATTTTCCATAAATGTGGATTAGATTGGTTCACGGATCAGTATAGCTGTCGACAAAAATCGACCATTAGGTTTGAATCTGGTACTTTGCTACCCAATCATTCAATTTATTTAAAAACAATTCTAACTTACCGACTGTATTTTAGGAACGACCTCATCAACCCAAACTTCCTCGGCTCCGCTGGGTGGAAAAACGCTCTGATGTACGTGACCGCTTGTCGCATTCGATTCTGAACCAACTTTTGCGCCTCGCATGATACTAAACGCGCTGGTGACGCTTTGAGTCTTTCGGACGGTAGGCCTGCTTTACTAGGGCACGATGCTTCAAAGTAGAAATATCTTAAATCCTCGTGTTATAACTGAACTAAGCAGTGTATCCGTAAACCAAGTAACCTCCTGAGATACAATAAACCCGACTGGCTGAGAATTCATATTTCACGATTGAAAACGAATGGATATGCTTAATAGTTGTCGGCAAATCAACATCAACGAACATTGTTCAGTTTCTTTTCTCCTCAAACCTAATCATGAAACGGATAATTCAATATGTTGATTTAATTAATGAAACCTAGAAGGACAGGTGCTTCGGGTTATTGACACATTGTTAACAATTTTATCTATCATGTTTCATTTGAGAACAATGGTGCAATATTAATAATAAGAACTGATAGTGCCAGGTTTAACAACAGTTTCTTTGACTGTATTTTATAAACTTTCTCTTTTGCAACAGTGTTGGTTATTGTAGCAATTCAATTCATTCATATAGGTTCAGGACAATCGAAAACGTGGTTTGGTATTCGTTTTGATTATATATCCTAAACACGAGTAGCACACGTCCAGTGAAAATTATATTAGTAGCATGAACTAAACTATTTAATATATTAGTATCGGATATACTCGAATACACAATGACACAATTTATAGGTCCTATCAACATTTTGCAATAACGTGTATTGCATTAAAGCACGCAGACGGGGAGTGATGTCCAAGACCATGCTCTAAGTTTCACTGCTTTATTATTGCTATCAGCTGAAATGCTTTGATTTATCTAACTTTGTTTATGAGACGGCCTATGCCTACCTGGGACAGCAATGGCGTGAAATCTCATCCATCGCGTTTGTGACAATATGTATGTACGTAATTCCTCCTCAGGAATCGCAATTCTGCGAGCTGTCGTCAATAGGGCCTGGCTGTCCGCCCATAATATTGAGTCGCTGTCACACTTTGAAATAAATATCGGTATCGGCCGTTCGAGGTGTCGTGTCGTCACAGTAAGGCAGTAAGCAGGGGTTCTCAACACGCGGCCCGCAGCATCTTTTATCATGAAAGCAAATACTACTGATCCAGTATGGTTACATATTAATTTACCTATACTTAGCTCTTTCATCGCACCATCTCTATTTTGTATATTGATGACTCATTCTTTGATGTGTTTTGGTTACTTGGTATGCTCGAGTTGAAATTGTTATTGTTTTTATAATCGATATTCGTCTGGACTCTTTTTTAAGAGAATCCCGCTTGGTAGTACAATTTCAATGAGTGTTACACTCACCACGACTGGTACGAACAGATCGCGACAAGGTAAGGGGAATTTAAAAAACGAAAACAGAGTTTTCAACTTCGCCTGGAACATTAAATTTGCTTTCGCAGAGATGTAAAGTTTATAACGACACTACTGATAGTTTCATCTGGAGTTCAAAAATACATATCCACCTGGTCCGCCTGATCTTAGAAAAAGCGTTGCTACTGTTAAGCCCAGCAATTGATATTACGAGGCAATAACTTTACAGAGGCATTATTAAAAATTGCTTGAAACATCGTTAAAGCCAAGAAGTCAGTTAGGAAAGGTGGGATTTCAAGACAGACTGTGAATTCACTGTTTCCAGAATTTATCAATAACGACAACATCACCTGGCAAATTTCGAAGCTACAGTTGTCTGATTCAACCTTGACCAGAAGAGAGACAGCAATGTTAGTCGACCTTGTATCGCAGTTTCGTTGCCGCCAGGCTACACTAGCCTAGCATTGGACGAATCCGCCCACTCACCCACATATATTGCATAGCTAATAATCGGGGTGTATTTTCTCACAGTGGACATATTTGAAGAGGAACTGCAGGGCACACGTGGGAAGGGGACAGTTGCTCTGTAAGGAGAAGTTTTTATCGAGGACCACGGACCAGCCCAAAACATCAACTTGACTGTCAAATACAGTGAATTTAATATATCTTACAAATATATGATAATAATGTTCTGCCGCCCTCAGCCTCGTTTGCTGTTAAAATGCGGCCCGTTACACATGGGAAGTTGAGAACCCCTGCTGTAGGGAGCCAGAGAACTATAACGTTCGACTTCTAAACTGGGAATACTTGTATGTTTCTTATACAGGTGTACAGAAGATGCCTTTCTAGTTTGTTTCATGTCCAAGCACAGCAATGGCTTTAAAGCTATATATATATATATATATATATATGCTCTGAAGTTTCGGAAAAGCGCCTTGAGCTAGATGACAGATCTTTTGAATGGTGTCTGAATATATCGGGGCCATCGGGGAAGGTGCCAGTTATCAGTCTTATCGGTATCGCCTCAAAAATCCCATATCGGTCGGGCTGTCACCACCATACAAATAAACAGCTTCTAACTTTCTAATCTGGATTAATCCTGTAAATGACCCTAAATACAGAACATTGACATTTCTAATCTTCTAGGTCACGATAAAAATCACGTAACGATGAAGAGATTTTTGTTTTGTTGTGCCCGCTGATTCGCATACTTGCTTTGCAACCTTCTGTCGAAATAGAAAGTATATCGAATATTTCATCCATCCATTGAATCTAATGTCTATTGATTGTTTACTGGTTATCATTACTAGACACGGCGATAGAATTTCACCCCATCACAATGATCATTTGAAAGCAGTTGCTTGATGCTGTTAAACTCCATAGCGAGATTTGTTTTGTCTGAATCAGTAAAACGTTTTACAATAGAGTTCCAAGCCCTTTGCTAGATAGAAGACAACGGCGAATATTTGAAATATCTAACGGTTGGATGGTAGGCCTTTACGAATATATGTGCTGATGGCATCACAACATACATTGCTAATCAGTAATCATGCACTGATATCAGTCATCATAATTCGGTATCGGGCGCGCAATGAGGAAATATTCTGTGAAGTCGTGGTCATTAGCTTCAGCAATATGGCTCACAACCGGCGAAATAATCACATTAGCGATGTCACGGTATGAATTCCACCTTCGTATCCGAGCATGTAGTTGCGGGTTTGTCCAAAATATGGAAAATTTCAAAGTTGGTGTGATACAACGGCCCATTCCGTAGAGTGTAGATTCCGCCTTTGTAAGTATCCGTCGGCGAGTGGCCGGGTGATCGAAATCGATATGTTGGGCGGGCAATCCCAAACCAAGTATCATTGGCAAACTGTTTTTTGATCAATGCCGGTGATGAATGTTTTCTGTTACGTTGTGTTGATATGCAGATATTTCTGTCGGGAGATCTGCAGACATGTCATTGTTACTGGTAATATAGCCACCCATACAACATCATTACCATCTAGTAGGTTAAGTTGTTTAGAAATATGATCTAAGTCAGGGGTCACCAACATTTTTGAGGCCACGAGCTATACTTCTCGGGTACTGATAAGTGCTGGGCACAATGATTCGAGTGCTCGAATCTGAATCGAGTATTAATTCTGATGATTCGATTCCAGTAGTACGAGACAAATTTTACGAGTAATGTAGCTAAATCAGGACCCTATACTTCTTCACTATATCAGTGTGAGAAGCCTTAAGCGTGGAACTTTATTTTTTCTTCATTGAACTGCTGCCAACATTTTCTTCCGACATCACAAATAACAGGAACACTTTCCACGGTAATCTAAATCTAGAGTATGGAGCTTGAATTTGCTGATTTGTTGACGGGCTTACCCAAGTTGATTTTTGCTGATGTAGAGAGTATTGCCAGTGAATCGATGGGTAGTAGAAATAACAAAGACAAAGGTTACAAATTATTCTCATGTCCTTGTATAAGACATGAATATAAAGCCGTTACAAGATGGATCTCTCTCTAACACTTCTATTGATATCCCACAAACTCCTTCACAATTTGGTAACTTTCCAAAAGTAGCAACCTCTGATTCCAACAATTAGCATCCGGCATTGATATTTTGGAATATTTGACCACGTTGCCAACAGCAAATTTGTACAATAATTTAACGTTCCTCTCCCAAGCAAGAAATTTTGCATCCAAATGTCTGACGCTAGGATGGTTGAAAAGGATACTAAACTGCAAAGTGCCTCTTCGCTGCCGTCGTCGATGATTAATATTGTCCCAAAATATATTGTACAGCGAAGTATAAGAAAGTGAATTGATAACTATAATTGTATTTGTAAACGTGAAGTTTACAGTTATCGACATGGTGGTTTGAATCCAGCCCGCGACACAAATTCAGTTTGAAACCCGGCATCAGAACAAGAAATCATTGTTTAATGCAGAGGTCTCAAACTCAAATGTGATCGCGGGCCAATTACTGGATTTTGATGGCGCCGCGGGCCGCAGCGCCAATAATAGCGGTATTCAATGTATTTGCGAATATGCGCTATTTAACGGGACCTAGTAGACTGGAATTTAATACACATCGTGAATATGTGATTTACTATTGTGAATTCACGCCCTAGCACGAAATAAAATTACATTTTTAAATATTTGAATAAAATTTTTGTTGTACTTGGCATGCCATGCATAGTGTGTCAAAATAATAAGTTATAGATAGACACCGTGTGATCGTATAGATGCATTACGCCATCGTAAAAGCTGTCGTGTTGTAATTTTGCAGCTAGGGGACATTTGACATGCCACAATATTAGGTAGAATTGTAGGCCTCGGTGAAATGTTTTAGAATTGAACAAAGATTTATCTGATAGCAGAGCATAGAAGCAGCATGGCCGAATCTGGGTTTCCGGCATACTTCCGATAACTAGGTTGTTGATCATGTCATTCATTGCCAAAGTCAAATTAAATCAACGTTAGATTTACCTTCGAATATTGGAACAGGAAATAGTAATAGAAATGCGCAATCGCCGAAGAATCCATTGGTGTTAGAGCTGTGAAGCGTACCACCACCTTACTCTCCACCGTTGATTGGCGATAATAACATGGATAAAGAGACCCAAGATGACGCACTAACTATACAGCAGGGGGCAACAGAATGCCAATGGTTGCCATGCCGGTCTGCTTAGCTAGCTAAATGCGCGACCTTTTGATATATTTCTATTCCACATTCCAGTCTGATAGTTTGTTGCGTCCGTGTTTGTATACCAAGTCACGGCGTTTCGAGTCACAAGTTCCTATTCGATTGTAACGTTTGACCCGATTCAACTCGAGTCATTTTTATTTTATCACCTATTCAGTCCGAGTTCGAATAGGCTAATTCTACAAAAGGTCACGCCCAAGTCCAAATCGCAATTTTCAGTCCCAAATCATCAGCAGGTCTAGTTTCACCATCATAAAAGGCAATGTGACGTATTAGCTGATCTTCCACTGCAGTCTAACATTTGAAAGTGATGTGATAGTGACGTTGAGTAGTTTCCTGTTTTGGAGTGGTTTTAGAGCGAATTTGAAGTTCTCAAATCGACAAAAAAGATATCGGGCGGTTAAATATTATCGTATACTTCAAAATCCGAAATACCGACGCGGGCCGCGTGTTTGAGACCTCTGGTTAATTGGTTTTCAATAACAAAACAATAGGGATGGTGTGAACCTTTGAAAGGTTCAGGTTCGTGTGAACGCGAACCTTTTTGAAAGGTTCTGCGTGAACGCGAACGTGAACCTCATGACGTCATAATGCTAATTCCAACCCTAGATTTCAGTGAGTTGATATATGAATGAGAACAATACTTAGCGACAACTCGAACCACATTATGGCACAATGCAGGAATAGGCTACATACTGACTTTTTAACCGTCACCAAATGTATCAAGTGGGGCAATCAAATGATATAATAATACGATAAAATAACTATCTTCCGTCACTTTGCCAAGAATTTCGACGTGGACTTGCGTGAAAATATAAGCTTACGTCTTAACGGTATAGGCCAGACCTGACAATGTATATTCGGCACCTGAGTATTGGCACATTGATATTGAGCAGAGTGTAAAACGGGTTCCTATACTTGCTATATTACCCCATTACCAAGTTATACAGCAGTAGCCAACACCTCAATCACACGGATTTGGTTCTAATGATACAGTAAACATGACAAATCAAAGATTGACACCTGCTAGATTTTTTACATCAGAAAACGATATCAATCTCCTGAATTGGTTGAATAAGCATCATTCGATGACTACCTGTAGTGTATTTCGCTCGTGATGTTGTGTGATTGCGGGTCAAGGTCACAGCAGATAGTCACTAAATATTCACAAACGGGAAGCTGGATATTTCGAGCAAACTTTTGTAACAAAGCAAGTAACATTTTTGAGATTGTCAAGGTGCATGCTCGTTTAGTGTTGCTTTTTTATGCGGCCAGCGCTATGCACAGAGTGGCCCGCAGTTGAAATGCGAAAAATTTTAACCAAAGATGTTATAATGAAGTGAGAATTATAATACATGAAAAAGGTTCACAGTGCAGAACCTACCAAGGTTCTGTTGTGAACGCGAACCTCTAAATTTCCGAGGTTCACACACAGAACGCGAACGTGAACTTCAGGTTCACACCATCCCTACAAAACAACATACCGAGTAGTCTGACGACACAATAGTAAAACCATAGTGTCCTATATGGTGTGGACACAACAAATCTCACGGCTCAGTGAAATTGGTCTACGTCACACTTTTTATTTGGCTAAAGGCAATTTGACGGTTTGTCGGGCAATAAATTTGATAAAACGGGTATCAATCGAAAGTTACCGCAGTACTGATTGCGAAAATATAAATTTTATTCTGCTCGTGGCCCTGGAACCCCCATAATCAGCCTCGAATGTTGCATTGTAACGGAGTTTAGAATTGTAACCCAACCTGTTTTGAGTTGGCGACTAGGGATGGTGTGAACCTCTGAAAGGTTCCGGTTCGTGTGAACGCGAACCTTTTTGAAAGGTTCTGTGTGAACGCGAACGTGAACCTCATGACGTCACGTGACGTCATATTGCTAATTACAACTCTACATTTCAGTGAAGCGATATATTCATGTACATTGTACACGTACATGAACACGATACCTAGCGACGATTCGGGCCTCATAATGCCACAATGCTGAAGTACATGCTGACTTTTTAAACGTCACCAATTGTATCAACTGGGGCAATCAAATGATATTATAATCCCATAAAATCAATATCTTCCGCTTTGCCAACAATTTCGACGAGGAATTGCAAGGGAATATAAGCTTACGCCTTAATGGTCTAGACCAGACCGGACAATGTATTCGTCGTCCTAGTGTTGCTGCATTGATATTGAGCAGAGTGTAAAACGAGTTTCTTAATTGCTACCGATATTACCCCATTAACAAGTTATACAGCAGTAGCCAATACCCCAATCGCACGGATTTGGTTTTTATGCTACAATAAACATATGAGATCGAGATGGACCCCGTACGCTAGCTAGATATTTTACATCAGACAACGATATCAATTTCATTGACTGGTTGAATAAGCATCACTCGCCGACTACCTACAGCTAGGGGTAGCGTACTTCGCTTTTGATGTCGTGTGATTGCGGGTCAAGCTCACAGCGGAGAGTCACTAAATATTTCCAAAGGAAAGCTGGATATTTCGAGCAAACTTTTATAACAAAGCGAGTAAAATTCTTGAAATTGTCAAGGTGCATGCTCGTCTATAGTGATGATTTTTATGCTGCCAGCGCCATCAATAGAGTGCCTCGTAGTTGAAATGCTGTAAATTTCCACCAAATATGCTATAATGTCATGAAAATTGTAATATATGAAAAAGGTTCACAGTGCAGAACCTACCGAGGTTCGTTATGGAATGTGAACCTCTAACTTTCTGAGGTTCACACACAGAACGCGAACGTGAACCTCACGTTCACACCATCCCCATTGGCAACCCCTGTATAGTGCATCTAGTTTTGCTCTTAGATTACTTCCACTTGTCCAGTTTCTAGCTGCTAATAAGTGACGCTTTTTAGGCTTGCATCTGTTGTGACAAGCAAAGAGTAATTTGGATAGTCAGCAAAATTTGCACTCGTAAGACCCTGAAAACCACATGACAGCTTTGCGTATTTACCAGTTATCGAACATAGTTAAAGGTCAACTATATCGACCAAAACAACTTTGGCTAATTTGGTAGAGTTTTTCATGCTGATTCCAAAAATATACACCCCACCTTCTAAAATTAGGCATTTTCTGAAATATCGAGCAGCAAAAGTCTCAAAATGCCATCACCGGCAAAAACGCTACTTAAATCAATGGAGCATGTCGATGACGTGTTACCATGAGGATTTCCGATGCTGTTGTGTATGTATTGAAGTGGGATAATGTCAACATCTGCCGAAGCTATGGAGTTAACTGATAGCGACACGGGGTCTGTTCAGTATCAGTTTATTAACATTTTCATCATCTGAAGACACCACATAACTACGATACAATGGAAAGGTAGGAAGGTGTCGAAACGACTTATAGTAGTCTGTCAAATCAGACACCCACCTTGGCCTAGGGCCTAGGCGAAGTAGAGAAGAGGTATGCACTTGAACACACTGAATGAAAAGCAAAGAAGAGAATATAAAATGAAAATAGACCTGAAGACCCTTATAAAGGTAAGTCATTGAATTACTTGGTCATCCTCAGGCGACCAAAGTAGTTCCTTTTTGTCAAATGATTGGGATTGTCCAAAACAATTAGTGAATGCATATAAGATTGCTGAGGATCAAAGCTCGAGGGCCGATGCACGTAACGAGTACATGTTGACTTTTCAGAGACGCTTGACCAGACCAGACTAGATTCGATCCGAAAGGAACTCCGCTCTACCGCATCCACTGGATTCGTAGTAATTCTACACTCCTTATCAGTTCTCACAGTCTGCTACTTTGACCTCATCTTTGTATAAAATATAATGACTACTGAAAAGCTGTTACTACTACATACAGGAAATTCAGAAGCTTTTACTAGGTTTTAATACATACAAAATCGCAAGGATTATAATGTCACAGAAAAAAATCGTGTCAAGAAATCTGCTCGAAAAAGTCTTCCTAATTTCCAGGATTTTTCTGCGATTTCTCTTTTTTTGATGTTTTACTCCAGGATGATGCCCTCAGCCGGGAGTGTCAGCGTGGCTGGAATAGCAATTTAAAGCAGAAATTCACTTATCATGTTTGATCATAGACACTACCATTTTATTGTTTCATCGTAACACTGGTTCGATACCCAAGTGAAAGCCAGCAGCAAGACTAAGGGGGTTATATATAAGCCTATTTCAGGGGTTGTCGTTTGAAGTTACAAAACACTGTGAAGTTGTGAGGGAAACGGAAGTTGAAATAGTAATTACCGTTTGTGATACGGTATCATCATGATGTGCTGAACCTAGTTTTCTGTTCTCTGATGGCTTGCTCTCGTGGCAATCTTGCACGTGCAGCAGCAAGGGGAGGGGGTCTGATCGCACCTCGTCGTCTGCGATGAGCTCACAGTCTTTCCTCCTTGACAAGGCTGATAATTTCTTTTTCAGTCCTGAAATGGGGAATTAGGACAATTGTGTCATTAGATACATGACATGGGTTTAATATTTAAATAATGTAAGAATAATAAGTACGATACCTTTTGCAATGTGCCACGTGTCAAAGGAATGCTTGACTTCTGGATATTCATCACGAAGGTACTTTCGTATCTGTGGATGCCTATCAGTCACAAGCTGTTTTATTGTAACCGATTGCATAACTGAAGCCATGCAGCGCCGCAGACCCTCCTTCTCCGTGCGTGAAGTTCCTCCGGTTTTGTTGGACTTGAAAAACACTCATTATAATCACAATCAAACACTCATTATAATCACAATCTAAGAGTGCAGTATTATGCTACATACCTGTACCAATTCGCAGCATAAAATATTCTTCGAGGCTGTGTCCATTAAAGAGTACACCATATACTTGGCACAGTGTCCAGGACTGTCAGCGCTGAAAATTAATTGGGACCGGTTGGTGAAGGTCGGTAAATGAAGTATGATGATACAACAACTAACCTCCCGTCATCCGAAAGCGTTAACGAGTTCCCTGCTACCCGTGCCATACATGCCGCCTTCTCTTCATCGTAAATATAATCTACTGATGGAATGATATAGCTTTTTTGATGTTGCATATATGTAGCATATGAGATAGCTTGCATTCCCATCAGCTGAAGCATCTTCAAGGCCTTTGCTGGAGAAGATCCACTCAGGAATACAGCGTTACTTATCGCAATATTCCCTTCGCCAATTCCCCTGTTCAGTTGCTTTTGACTTTTCCAAACTCGTTGAAATTTACAAGAAGCGTTGTAACACTGTTGGTGAATGGTTAACAAGCTGCCAGAACTGTATTCCTGGAGTGATGATTCTGTATTACAGAGTGGACACTGTGTAAATAGACTAAGCAGCTTCTTCTTTTCAACGAGGACAAATTTCAACGCAACATCTTCGTCCTCGGAGTGTCTGAAACATAAATTTATGTTTGAATTTGAAACACTACTCCTGCACCTCAAATGACTTACTCGGACGTTTCTTCACTTTCAGGCATGTAATCACCAACTTCCGAATCAGTATCAGAACTGCTGGTGCCGCTGATGCACTGACTGGAATCCACAAAACTTGGTCCAGACTGACCGGAGAAATCGGACATTGACGGGGTTGCGGTAACTCCTAGAAGACTGGTATGTAAGCTCATGCTATGAACATAACAAACCATGATACATACCCTTGCTCCTAAAACGAATAGATTGCACAGTATGCGTTTGACAACTCTTATCTAGTTTGACAGGAGTCACAGAATGTTGAAGTGAGTCAGACAACTTCGGTATTGTTGTAGAGCAGTGGTTCTCAACCTTTTTGTCTTCGTGGACCCCTTTCAGACTGTCACGGCCCCCGCGGACACCCACGAAGTTTTAGTTCAAATTTACCTCAATTATCGTGCAATCGCGTCATCTGTCTTATACAAATGATAACTGTCGGCTTAGTGATAAACGGCAACGAAATGACTTTTCTTGGAAATAAGATCATACTATTCATGTAGAAATTTGGTTGACTTCTATTATTTCAAACCGATTTCTGCAACTGCTTTTCCTGAAATACGTGGTAGTGTTTTGAAAATACCCACCGAAAGTGCCGAAAACCCATTTCCACAAATATAGGTGTCGACGAATGTAATGAGACCGCGTAACGCTTCCGACGGCACATTTGGGTATGATCGCAACAAATATGGCACCAAAATTGACAAGCAGGTATTTTTACTGAAAATAATTATGTCACGCCTGGTCATTTCTATCTGACCATAAAGTAGAATCTTCCGCGTATTCGACGAAATCTGCGATATTGAAAAGTCAAAGTGCCGGATAATCGTTGATCTTGCCAAATGAGCCCAGCGGTATGCAGAGGCGAACCACAATTTTTGCAAGTAACATTACTGTTGACCGAATCCATTCATTAACATTGAAAATTTTTCGCGCTGTTGGTGTCTAGGTAATCGATGTACACTGAGTCATCATGCCAATTGTTATTGATTTTGATACATATTATTATACGTATCGTTTTCACCATTACCCAATCGGGTAAAGGTCATCAACATTCAAGTGGCCCACGAATAATGGTTCGTAAATCTCATAAAGCCCTTTAGCCGAAAAGTTTGTCCACCCCTGACTAGCAGTTTATCTTGAAGTTATTATGGATGAATCGTTGCGTAGCCTTATATCACAGGAGAACATGGATTTTTGTTAACATTCCGAAGTCACCATGATTGACCAAATGACCATACTCGTCCAACTTTTTTCCCCACAATCCCCAACAAAACATCTCTAAACAGCAAAATGTTTGTATCAGTAGGCTATTGCCAGCAATTTAGCAATTAATACGAATCTGCACAGTAGGATATTTCATCTCAGATGGCCATTCTGTTGATGTGAGCTCTGGAGTTTTACTAGTAATGAAGCGAAACTGCCTCGTGATTTTCCGAATTGAAAGAAATACGAATTAGGTTATCAACTATTTTGAGGCTTCGCGGACCCCCTGAAAATGCTTCGCGGACCCCCAGGGGTCCGCGGACCCCCGGTTGAGAACCGCTGTTGTAGAGCATCCAGGTATGTTATCATCGGTTCGTCCAATATCTGGAGACTTGGAGACCTGCGTTAAGTAATACTAGTCTACTGCCAGCCATCAAGAGTTTCTACCAGATAATGAATATTGACTGTTAAGTATTTACCAAAGTTGGCTTGTTTTATCATAGTCCTTTCACTGTCACCAGTAGTGAGGGTAGCTGGCTTTGTTACGCACCAATCACAGAAGGCCACGTCATCCTAATTGCCACGTCCATTTTCATACCCTAAGGGTACATTCATCTGCTACGTCATCTGTGCCACATCATCAAGCGCCACGCCTATAGTGCCACATCATCCATCCATTGCTATATCATCGCTGCATTGATTGCCGCATCTTGATACTTTTCTCAGATATTGTGTTATGTGTATTTAGGACTAATATCATCCGTCCATATTTTTTAAACTTGATTTTATGTGTATAAGTTACGGTTTCTGCAGTTTCCACATTTTACGACTTATGATTGCCGCGTCAAAACTTACCTTGACTAGAATCGACAGATATTGTATTCTGTGTATTTAGGACTATGTATTTAAATTCCTATTCAGATTATACATAAATGCGAAAACTATGATGTCTATGCAAGGCTATATTCTCCGGATAATATTATTAATATCAAAATTCTACACATCATCACTATAAAATGCGATTTTGAGCGCTGCGACTTGATAATATCAATCCCTATGCTTCTGATGCATGATTTTTTGTGATAAGGATCTAGGTAACATTCAGAGTCTGCAACGATTGTTAACTCAGCACTAAAATGCCAACGGAATAGCCGCAGGGGTCCGGTTCTCGTCGCTATAATTAAACGAACACATTCGCCGCAGGTACGCGATCCCCGACACTATAATGATAGGGACAAATTAGCCGCATGAAAGTGAGTCTAATGAATATAACGACAGACAACAAGTTAGTTGAAAAGTAAAACTAATCGTGACCGATGCAAGACGGCGTGAAACAGCGCTTTCGCTCGAGTCTTGTAGTGACCACATTTCATACGATTCAGTCCTTTTCATGTCACTAGAATAAGGGTGATTAAACCGACCGAGGTCTCCACATTTTAAGCCTTATTATCAGCTCGCAGTACAACCGCTACCTGTATAATGTTTGCATGTCGAGTATAAGGGTATTTAACTCAGCACAAAAATGCCAACGGACGAGGCGCAGGGGCCCGGTTCTCGTCGCTATACTTAAACGAACACCTTCACCGCAGGTACGCGATCCCCGACGTTATAATGATAGGGACAAATTAGCCGCATGAAAGCGAGTCTAATGACTATAACGACAGACAACAAGTTAGTTAAAAAGTAAAACTAATCGTGACCGATGCAAGACGGCGTGAAACAGCGCTTTCGCTCGATTCTTGTAGTGACCACATTTCATACGATTCAGTCCTTTTCATGTCACTAGAATAAGGGTGATTAAACCGACAGTGAAACGCCACCGGCGTCTTATAACGTAATAATGTAAGCTGCGTCGGCTGCTGCTATAATGTTAGGAGCGAATATAGTAGAAAGTTCACGTCTGGATACCTGTAAGCAGGTGCGCACACTACCGTAGTAAAACGCGTAGCAGAATTCACGCAAAAGTCGATATTGCTTTGTGATGATTTTGATGTTGTTCCATACCGATTGGGAAGATAGGACTCCTAATGTCCCAACTAACTACATAATCCCTAGTAACGTAGTCTGACGCATAACGGAATTTACGCAAAATCGGTATTGCTCTGCGATAATTTTGACCACTATGTTTTCATAATAACTTGCTTCCGAGAAATAAATAACATTCATTATACGTTATAGATGATACTTTTCCTTGATATTCTATTATGTGTATTTAGGTCTAATGCGACATCAATATGTTGCCGACTGGCCTGATTTGAACACACTAATTTTGCAAATTAAACTTATCGCCCAACACGGACACTCAATGAAGAGCACCCTGGAGACCCACATAAATGCTCCACAATTCTTGATAATTGAATTATGTAGCTTGTAATTCATGCAAGTTTCGAAACTTCTACACTGAATCCTTTAAAGTAGATAGAATCGAAAAAACTAATCGAAAATATTCACGAAGTTTGGATGCGACATATTTGGGTTTTTTAAAATCATTCATACCCATGATTCGAAATACTTTAACTAACTTATGTTTTCGACATAAGATAAGCGTGAAATGTACAAATTTCTATGTTGCGCAAATACCACAAACTTTGCTTGCTTTCAGAGCCGGCAACTAAATGCAAGACAGAATTTACGCAAAAGTTGCTATTCTGAAAATTTTGTCAAGGTAATAGTTTAAAAACATACACTTGAGCACTACGAAATGTTCAAGTACTTTATCTTTACACGACGTTTTTTGTAAAATGAATACTAATATTATTGAAAAAATAAAAAATAAAAAGAGCGAAAAATTACATTTTATCCCGGAACGCAACAAGAAAAATCGTATGAATTTGTAAACTACTTATTCATGACATAATAATAATTCTACTTGTACACTTTTTCACACTTTATAACACTTTAAGTAGTACTTAACAGTTTCAGTTTTAAATAAAATACGGAATATAAACTAATCGAAAAATTCGGTTACCAATTTCGCGTAGGCTATGCATACAAATGAGGAAAGTTACATCAACGCGTGTTAACTAGTTGTATCGAGTTATCGAATGATTTTTTTCTTTACATCAAAATAACTAGAGTGTGTAACTACATTAAAAACGTATCTAAATGAGCTCCAGGTCATTGTGATTATGCAGCATACCAAATTTCATCACACATTTCATGATGGAACAACTTTAAAACTAACGCAGTTCTATAGCAACTTTTGCCTAAATCTGTTTTCGGTAGCATGTACATATCCATAGTCAGCTTTAATAACAGAATTACCATGCTAATATGTGACTCCTCACCTTGAAACTTGGTACGTAGTTGTAGGACATTGTGATTATGCAGCATATCAAATTTCTTCACGCATTTCATAATGGAACAACTTTAAAACTAACGCGGCTCTACATCGACTTTTTGCGTACATCTGTTTTGCGGGAGCGTATAGCACGTACCTATACATAGTCAACTTTAATAACGGAATTATCATGCTTAACATTGAATCCCAACTCTAAACTTGATTCGTAGTTGTAGGACATTGTGGCAATGCACCATGCTAAATTTCATCGCACATCTAATGATGGATCACCTTTAAAACTAATGCAGTCGAATACCGACTTTTAAGCATATCTGTTTTGCGTGAACATAGCATATACCTATGCATAGTCAATTTTATTGCAGAATTACCGTGTTAAACATTGAATTCCCACCTTGAAAGTTGGTATGCGATTATAGGACACTATAACAATGCACCATACCAAATCCCATCACACATTTCATGATGGAACAACTTTAAAACTAACGCGGCTCTACATCGACTTTTTGCGTATATCTGTTTTGCGGGGGCGTATAGCACGTACTCATACATAGCTAACTTTAATAACGGAATTACCATGCTTAACATTGAATCCCAACTCTAAACTTGATACGTAGTTGTAGGACATTATGGCAATGAACCATGCTAAATTTCATCACACATCTAATGATGGAACACCTTTGAAACTATCGCAGTCGAATACCGACTTTTACACATATCTGTTTTTCGTGAACATAGCATATACCCATACATAGTCAATTTTAATAACAGAATTAGCATGCTAAACCTTAAATTCTCACCTTGAACGTTGGTACCCAGTTGTAGGACATAATAACAATGCACCATACCAAATTTCGTCAGGCATTTCATGATGTAACACTTTCAAAACCAACGCAGTTCTATACAGGCTTTTGGCTAAATCTGTTTTTCCGTAGCGTAGCACGTACCTATACATAGTCAACTTTAATATCAATACATGTTTATCGTAAGTCCTACACAGTCATGATATCCGGCCGAGTTTGACTTTTAGAAAACATTATACCGACATCGCGACATCTTACAAAATTGAAACCGCGGTGACTGCTTGAGAGACCTAGCAGTGATATCGCGGTAATCTAGTTACTTCCACAAAATAGTATGTATTCAACTTACTTTCCACAAATCTAACGCGCAAAACAATTTACTTTGCTAACGAAAAGTGCTGAGTCATCATATCATTATCCACGCAACAATACACCTAAAACATACTATCGTACAAAATGGTTGCTAACCTCTTTGTGCACCAGCTGTAAATCTCACAAGCAACAAGTTTCAAGATTCCAGTTATTGAAAAAATGTTAAAGTGTTTCTCCTGCCCCAAGTCGTTATGTTGACGAAAGCGTATATTGTAATATCATGATCGATTTGCATTCGTTGGTCACAAACTGTCACTACTCTAAATAATTATTTTTCACTCAAACACAACAGCATACTTGTCGCCATTCGTTTTCATCAAGCACGAGTTCAATAAACTTACTTACTACGACATGAATTGGTATTTTTATGTTGTGTAAATAGGTAATAATTAATTTTAGTAACACTATACCAACATCATCGAGTTGTGCGAATAGATTTACATGTGGTGTTATGGTTTTAATCGAAGTACACTGCACGATCTAATGTAGAGTCATCTCTATTGTATAGCAACTCGGTAATCGAAATGCATGCATTAACATTTAAACAGCGATCGTGTTTCGTCACGCAAAAAATATGTTCACTACTGCGATACTCTGCACAGGGCATGCAAATCCTTTTCACACTCGTAATAGTATACCAACGGCTACCGGCGACAACGTTTAACAATACCAACGACACTAAACATACGATACCTACCCAATCTGCAAATTGTTTCGATTTATTCTGTCCGTTTCAATTTAAGATAAGGGAAGCCCATTTCACTCAATGTATCGATGCCTACGGTACTCTACAAAATTTTCTGATTAATTCTCCCTATGCTTATTTATCACAAGAAAGATGATTTGACACCTAAAGTACGAAATACTTTTTCGCTTGAGCTAAGCCGCAGCGCCTGGAGTGGAATTTTACGGGGTATGTGGACTCATTTCGTAGGGCTCTATGCCATAGGAGCATACTTTACGCTCCAATTCGATTCCCACACATTCCATATAATTACTAACAGAACCATTGAGTACCAGCCTTGACATTTTCCGTAGTACTAGATGGCATGTATACAATTCCACGACATCCGACATTACGACGAAGACTATCAAAATATCGAAAGAAGCCCTCTATTCTTTTCTGAAATATTCAAGGTTTTATCAGGACTTCCCTTCATATAAACTCCAGCAGAATCACTAATAACCTCTCAAGTGTACTCAATTTACTCTAATTTGATACTCGTGTACCAAATCCCTATTTTCCGCAAGTATGATAGAGGCTATCGCTCGATACTCAACGATTCGTGATTTTGCTGGAATACAAGTACAATTAGTTTAAAGTAGTTTGAGGTTACGTTTGTATCACCTTGACAAGTGCTATTATCAAAAAATGCTTTTGCTAAACTCTTACACTTTCACTAAACTTCTACACTGAATCTTGTAAAGTAGATAGAAAAGGAAAACTATTAACATAAGGTATGTGAGAAGCACGCAAATTTCGATTGCATACAAATGCCACAAACTGCGCTAACTTCCAGAGTTGTTAAGTATAGAAGTACTCGTACGTCTTGAGAATACCCAAGTAGGTTTTTTGCCTACATGTACCAAATACTCTCAAGTCCTTATGATATTGGAGTACATCAACTTCATGATAGCTACAGTATTAAACAGAAATAGACCTAGAGTACTAACGTTTTTGTGCAGTGAGAGTTCGCAAATTATCGAAGTATTTTTGTTATTTTTATTGCGATAAGTCATTCTGCAGCGCAAAAATGCGTCGTAGGATATAGATGAAACTAGCACCACTCATCAAGACCGCTGATAACAGTACATTTCAACATTTAGTTGCAGTAAATTTCGAGTAAAGTACAAGAAGTGATGATTTCCGAGTGAGTTAAAAAGTAAGTATTGCAGGTATAGTTTACCTGAAAACCGAATACTCTGAAATAGAAGTAGATGCAGTGTAAATAGTTAATCACTTGATTAAGTATAGCGCAAGCAGATAAAACCTATACTTGAGTACTACAAAATACACGAGTACTTCGCTATCGACTCCCTCCACGTAATAAGTGACTACGGTTTAAGACTGCTTTTACCGATACTCGTCAGTTTCCGTTTTAGATAGAATTCGGAAACCAAATAATTTCATAAACATAAGCTAATTAAATGAATTTACTCGAATGTACTATGCCGCGCTGATAAGATTAATTATAATATACTTATCATGTTAGAGCGATTTTTCTAGCGTAGAAAATCTTTAAAATGTAGTAAGCAGGCCAATATGAAGATATTTGTTGAGCTGAATAAACATAAAAAATACTCTAGACTACTTTATCGGTACTTCACAGTTTCAGTTTTAGATAAAATTTGTCCCTTTCACTCCTCGCTATCTAAACATGTTTAGAATATATTATTTGCGATGATACGAACCCGTAAAGTACTCAAGTAGCTTTTCGTTGGATATAGATGAAACTGACACCACTCACCAAGACCACTGGCCCACTGACAAAAAGTACATTTCAACATTTTAGTAACAGTAAAGTCCTACTAAAGTACAAGAAGTCATGATTTCCGAGTGAGTTAAAAAGTAAGTATTGAAGGTATAGTTTGCTCGAAAACCGAAAAACTCTGAAATAGAAGTAGATGCAGTGTAAATAGTCAATCACTTCATTTAGTATAGCGCAAGCAGGCCAAACCTATACTTGAGTACTCCAAAATATACAAGTACTCCCTACACGTAAAAGGCGACTAGGGTTTAGACTACTTTATCGGTACTTGACAGTTTCAGTTTTAGATAAAATTTGGTGAGACTTTAAATTTTAAAGTAGTTTGAGCTTACGTTTGTATCACCTTGACAAGTATCATTATCAGACATGAAAATGATACTATCACCTAATACAGAAGTTAACACACGTCAATGTGCTTCGGAATTCCCTAGAAATTGCTTACTAAGAGAAGTATATTCTTGTATACACAATAGTGGAGAGAATCTTTAAAATGTAGTAAGCAGGTCGATGGGTATTCATTGAGTTGTATAAGCATAAAAAACATTCCCGCGCGCTCCTAAACCTAACACTTCCTACCCTACCACCTAATACTAAGACGCGCGCGGGAATGTTTTTTATGCTTATACAACTCAATGAATACCCATCGACCTGCTTACTACATTTTAAAGATTCTCTCCACTATTGTGTATACAAGAATATACTTCTCTTAGTAAGCAATTTCTAGGGAATTCCGAAGCACATTGACGTGTGTTAACTTCTGTATTAGGTGATAGTATCATTTTCATGTCTGATAATGATACTTGTCAAGGTGATACAAACGTAAGCTCAAACTACTTTAAAATTTAAAGTCTCACCAAATTTTATCTAAAACTGAAACTGTCAAGTACCGATAAAGTAGTCTAAACCCTAGTCGCTTTTTACGTGTAGGGAGTACTTGTATATTTTGGAGTACTCAAGTATAGGTTTGGCCTGCTTGCGCTATACTAAATGAAGTGATTGACTATTTACACTGCATCTACTTCTATTTCAGAGTTTTTCGGTTTTCGAGCAAACTATACCTTCAATACTTACTTTTTAACTCACTCGGAAATCATGACTTCTTGTACTTTAGTAGGACTTTACTGTTACTAAAATGTTGAAATGTACTTTTTGTCAGTGGGCCAGTGGTCTTGGTGTGTGGTGTCAGTTTCATCTATATCCAACGAAAAGCTACTTGAGTACTTTACGGGTTCGTATCATCGCAAATAATATATTCTAAACATGTTTAGATAGCGAGGAGTGAAAGGGACAAATTTTATCTAAAACTGAAACTGTGAAGTACCGATAAAGTAGTCTAGAGTATTTTTTATGTTTATTCAGCTCAACAAATATCTTCATATTGGCCTGCTTACTACATTTTAAAGATTTTCTACGCTAGAAAAATCGCTCTAACATGATAAGTATATTATAATTAATCTTATCAGCGCGGCATAGTACATTCGAGTAAATTCATTTAATTAGCTTATGTTTATGAAATTATTTGGTTTCCGAATTCTATCTAAAACGGAAACTGACGAGTATCGGTAAAAGCAGTCTTAAACCGTAGTCACTTATTACGTGGAGGGAGTCGATAGCGAAGTACTCGTGTATTTTGTAGTACTCAAGTATAGGTTTTATCTGCTTGCGCTATACTTAATCAAGTGATTAACTATTTACACTGCATCTACTTCTATTTCAGAGTATTCGGTTTTCAGGTAAACTATACCTGCAATACTTACTTTTTAACTCACTCGGAAATCATCACTTCTTGTACTTTACTCGAAATTTACTGCAACTAAATGTTGAAATGTACTGTTATCAGCGGTCTTGATGAGTGGTGCTAGTTTCATCTATATCCTACGACGCATTTTTGCGCTGCAGAATGACTTATCGCAATAAAAATAACAAAAATACTTCGATAATTTGCGAACTCTCACTGCACAAAAACGTTAGTACTCTAGGTCTATTTCTGTTTAATACTGTAGCTATCATGAAGTTGATGTACTCCAATATCATAAGGACTTGAGAGTATTTGGTACATGTAGGCAAAAAACCTACTTGGGTATTCTCAAGACGTACGAGTACTTCTATACTTAACAACTCTGGAAGTTAGCGCAGTTTGTGGCATTTGTATGCAATCGAAATTTGCGTGCTTCTCACATACCTTATGTTAATAGTTTTCCTTTTCTATCTACTTTACAAGATTCAGTGTAGAAGTTTAGTGAAAGTGTAAGAGTTTAGCAAAAGCATTTTTTGATAATAGCACTTGTCAAGGTGATACAAACGTAACCTCAAACTACTTTAAACTAATTGTACTTGTATTCCAGCAAAATCACGAATCGTTGAGTATCGAGCGATAGCCTCTATCATACTTGCGGAAAATAGGGATTTGGTACACGAGTATCAAATTAGAGTAAATTGAGTACACTTGAGAGGTTATTAGTGATTCTGCTGGAGTTTATATGAAGGGAAGTCCTGATAAAACCTTGAATATTTCAGAAAAGAATAGAGGGCTTCTTTCGATATTTTGATAGTCTTCGTCGTAATGTCGGATGTCGTGGAATTGTATAGATGCCATCTAGTACTACGGAAAATGTCAAGGCTGGTACTCAATGGTTCTGTTAGTAATTATATGGAATGTGTGGGAATCGAATTGGAGCGTAAAGTATGCTCCTATGGCATAGAGCCCTACGAAATGAGTCCACATACCCCGTAAAATTCCACTCCAGGCGCTGCGGCTTAGCTCAAGCGAAAAAGTATTTCGTACTTTAGGTGTCAAATCATCTTTCTTGTGATAAATAAGCATAGGGAGAATTAATCAGAAAATTTTGTAGAGTACCGTAGGCATCGATACATTGAGTGAAATGGGCTTCCCTTATC